>NW_028126470.1:1402045-2804091 GCF_965194825.1 Balaenoptera physalus
GACAAGACCTACTCCTTGGTCAGAGAACTGGACTCAACACGCCCGATTCACCGCACAAGAATATATCTGACTAATAATAATCTTAAAACCTATGTATTGATATCTCTCTGTTAGTGTGTCAAGTGGGTGTAAAGCGGCATAAACACAGCCGTGAAAAGCAGCTAAACCCCATTATAAAACTAAATTACTTTTAAAAACCCATGAAACAAAGACAGGGAAAGAGAGAGAAATTCTTACACAATTCGTTCAGGGGCTGTGATGCAACCTGGATTGACCATATCTAGACCCACAGCTGGATGAGACATAAGGGTGGACACTCTTGGGGCTGAGAGGTTTGGTGAGGTTGGGTGAGCAAATGCAGACCCTTTAAAGTAATACTGCGTGCTACCCATCGCATGGGTCCCAAATCTCCAGGTTCAAGGGCATCTTCCTACATCGAAAACATGCATGAGAAATCCAGAAGATGGTACACCGTGTGATGGGGAAAGGTTTCTAAAACGCACCTCATTTCTCATCTCCTTGTGCTCGGGTTCGCCATTCCAGCCACTTTACTAGCAATCTCCCTACTTGGAGCATCAGCACCTTTAACCTCCTGTTCCGTACAGGTTGCAATTTGTCCTGAGGATGAACGGGAAGACGGGGAACCAATGAGAGACTAGCTCTTGGTGTTGGGACAGGCACAGGTCACTCTATTTTCCCATCAGGAAGAAGAATTAACCACAGGCTCAGCCTGCCCCCCGGAACCAGAACAGGGCCTGAAGCCATCCTGCGCTTTTGCGGCCAGCTCCCAAAAAAGCGACTTGTAAAATGGAGCTTCAGGGCACTGCAATTCACAAACCTGCAGAGTTATAAATGATAACTCTCGTCCACAAATATATTGAGGGAAGGCAAAGAAGAGGATTTGAAATCAAGGCAGAATTGCAGGAAACAGATTTCAGGAGTTAGATTCGAATCGCCTTTAAAGCACATGAAAAGCGGCAAAACGTTGACAATGATGCCCTTGGCCAAAAAGGGCGTATGCGTTTTTTCCTGAATATATTCAGGAAAAAACGCATACGCCCTTTTTGGCCAACCAAGCAACCTGGAAAGGCAAATCAGCGCTACAAAGAAGTCTCGCTTCCCATCGGTCAAGAGGGCCATGCTGAAAAAAGTGTCAAAACCAGAAATGCAGGACAGGCCATGGAGAAATGGGAGCCTTGCTACACTGATGGGCGGGATGTAAATTGCCAACAGCCACTCTGGAGAAGTGTACGGTGTGTCCTGAAACATCTAAAAAACACAGCTTAGAGAGCATAGGGCACTTCCACGCATGGGGGGATAAAGTGGGAAAATTGAAAATCAGCAAGACACAAGCACCCCAAAGTTTAGGGCTGCTCTGTTGACAAGGACCTCCACTTCATTCCACCTTAAATATCCCAGGAAAGCGAAAAATGGATCAAAAAGTTGTGGTCCTTATGTACAATGGAATATCACTCAGCCATGGAATCAATGTCATAAGGCTAGTAGCAGCATGATGAGTGGATTTAGGTAAGACGATTCTAAGTGAAATAAGTCACACAGAAAAGGACACTTCTCGTAAGGTGTCACTTATAGAGGGAAGGTAAAAACCGTTACACTTGAACTGAATTACAAAACAGAACAGAGTCACACATGCAGAAAACACACTATGGCTGCTTAACGGGAAAGGTGAGGTGGGGTGATACATAAAACAAGAGCTTCAAATTAGCTCAGATACCGTTCCATAAACCCAATATGTAATAGACAAGACCTACTCCTTGGTCAGAGAACTGGACTCAACACGCCCGATTCACCGCACAAGAATATATCTGACTAATAATAATCTTAAAACCTATGTATTGATATCTCTCTGTTAGTGTGTCAAGTGGGTGTAAAGCGGCATAAACACAGCCGTGAAAAGCAGCTAAACCCCATTATAAAACTAAATTACTTTTAAAAACCCATGAAACAAAGACAGGGAAAGAGAGAGAAATTCTTACACAATTCGTTCAGGGGCTGTGATGCAACCTGGATTGACCATATCTAGACCCACAGCTGGATGAGACATAAGGGTGGACACTCTTGGGGCTGAGAGGTTTGGTGAGGTTGGGTGAGCAAATGCAGACCCTTTAAAGTAATACTGCGTGCTACCCATCGCATGGGTCCCAAATCTCCAGGTTCAAGGGCATCTTCCTACATCGAAAAGATGCATGAGAAATCCAGAAGATGGTACACCGTGTGATGGGGAAAGGTTTCTAAAACGCACCTCATTTCTCATCTCCTTGTGCTCGGGTTCGCCATTCCAGCCACTTTACTAGCAATCTCCCTACTTGGAGCATCAGCACCTTTAACCTCCTGTTCCGTACAGGTTGCAATTTGTCCTGAGGATGAACGGGAAGACGGGGAACCAATGAGAGACTAGCTCTTGGTGTTGGGACAGGCACAGGTCACTCTATTTTCCCATCAGGAAGAAGAATTAACCACAGGCTCAGCCTGCCCCCCGGAACCAGAACAGGGCCTGAAGCCATCCTGCGCTTTTGCGGCCAGCTCCCCAAAAAGCGACTTGTAAAATGGAGCTTCAGGGCACTGCAATTCACAAACCTGCAGAGTTATAAATGATAACTCTCGTCCACAAATATATTGAGGGAAGGCAAAGAAGAGGATTTGAAATCAAGGCAGAATTGCAGGAAACAGATTTCAGGAGGTAGATTCGAATCGCCTTTAAAGCACATGAAAAGCGGCAAAACGTTGACAATGATGCCCTTGGCCAAAAAGGGCGTATGCGTTTTTTCCTGAATATATTCAGGAAAAAACGCATACGCCCTTTTTGGCCAACCAAGCAACCTGGAAAGGCAAATCAGCGCTACAAAGAAGTCTCGCTTCCCATCGGTCAAAAGGGCCATGCTGAAAAAAGTGTCAAAACCAGAAATGCAGGACAGGCCATGGAGAAATGGGAGCCTTGCTACACTGATGGGCGGGATGTAAATTGCCAACAGCCACTCTGGAGAAGTGTACGGTGTGTCCTGAAACATCTAAAAAACACAGCTTAGAGAGCATAGGGCACTTCCACGCATGGGGGGATAAAGTGGGAAAATTAAAAATCAGCAAGACACAAGCACCCCTAAGTTTAGGGATGCTCTGTTGACAAGGACCTCCACTTCATTCCACCTTAAATATCCCAGGAAAGCGAAAAATGGATAAAAAATTTGAGGTCCATATGTACAATGGAATATCACTCAGCCATGAAATCAATGTCATAAGGCTAGTAGCAGCATGATGAGTGGATTTAGGTACGACGATTCTCAGTGAAATAAGTCACACAGAAAAGGACACTTCTCATAAGGTGTCACTTATAGAGGGAATGTAAAATCCGTTACACTTGAACTGAATTACAAAACAGAACAGAGTCACACATGCAGAAAACACACTATGGCTGCTTAACGGGAAAGGTGAGGTGGGGTGATACATAAAACAAGAGCTTCAAATTAGCTCAGATACCGTTCCATAAACCCAATATGTAATAGACAAGACCTACTCCTTGGTCAGAGAACTGGACTCAACACGCCCGATTCACCGCACAAGAATATATCTGACTAATAATAATCTTAAAACCTATGTATTGATATCTCTCTGTTAGTGTGTCAAGTGGGTGTAAAGCGGCATAAACACAGCCGTGAAAAGCAGCTAAACCCCATTATAAAACTAAATTACTTTTAAAAACCCATGAAACAAAGACAGGGAAAGAGAGAGAAATTCTTACACAATTCGTTCAGGGGCTGTGATGCAACCTGGATTGACCATATCTAGACCCACAGCTGGATGAGACATAAGGGTGGACACTCTTGGGGCTGAGAGGTTTGGTGAGGTTGGGTGAGCAAATGCAGACCCTTTAAAGTAATACTGCGTGCTACCCATCGCATGGGTCCCAAATCTCCAGGTTCAAGGGCATCTTCCTACATCGAAAACATGCATGAGAAATCCAGAAGATGGTACACCGTGTGATGGGGAAAGGTTTCTAAAACGCACCTCATTTCTCATCTCCTTGTGCTCGGGTTCGCCATTCCAGCCACTTTACTAGCAATCTCCCTACTTGGAGCATCAGCACCTTTAACCTCCTGTTCCGTACAGGTTGCAATTTGTCCTGAGGATGAACGGGAAGACGGGGAACCAATGAGAGACTAGCTCTTGGTGTTGGGACAGGCACAGGTCACTCTATTTTCCCATCAGGAAGAAGAATTAACCACAGGCTCAGCCTGCCCCCCGGAACCAGAACAGGGCCTGAAGCCATCCTGCGCTTTTGCGGCCAGCTCCCAAAAAAGCGACTTGTAAAATGGAGCTTCAGGGCACTGCAATTCACAAACCTGCAGAGTTATAAATGATAACTCTCGTCCACAAATATATTGAGGGAAGGCAAAGAAGAGGATTTGAAATCAAGGCAGAATTGCAGGAAACAGATTTCAGGAGGTAGATTCGAATCGCCTTTAAAGCACATGAAAAGCGGCAAAACGTTGACAATGATGCCCTTGGCCAAAAAGGGCGTATGCGTTTTTTCCTGAATATATTCAGGAAAAAACGCATACGCCCTTTTTGGCCAACCAAGCAACCTGGAAAGGCAAATCAGCGCTACAAAGAAGTCTCACTTCCCATCGGTCAAGAGGGCCATGCTGAAAAAAGTGTCAAAACCAGAAATGCAGGACAGGCCATGGAGAAATGGGAGCCTTGCTACACTGATGGGCGGGATGTAAATTGCCAACAGCCACTCTGGAGAAGTGTACGGTGTGTCCTGAAACATCTAAAAAACACAGCTTAGAGAGCATAGGGCACTTCCACGCATGGGGGGATAAAGTGGGAAAATTGAAAATCAGCAAGACACAAGCACCCCAAAGTTTAGGGCTGCTCTGTTGACAAGGACCTCCACTTCATTCCACCTTAAATATCCCAGGAAAGCGAAAAATGGATCAAAAAGTTGTGGTCCTTATGTACAATGGAATATCACTCAGCCATGAAATCAATGTCATAAGGCTAGTAGCAGCATGATGAGTGGATTTAGGTAAGACGATTCTAAGTGCAATAAGTCACACAGAAAAGGACACTTCTCGTAAGGTGTCACTTATAGAGGGAATGTAAAAACCGTTAAACTTGAACTGAATTACAAAACAGAACAGAGTCACACATGCAGAAAACACACTATGGCTGCTTAACGGGAAAGGTGAGGTGGGGTGATACATAAAACAAGAGCTTCAAATTAGCTCAGATACCGTTCCATAAACCCAATATGTAATAGACAAGACCTACTCCTTGCTCAGAGAACTGGACTCAACACGCCCGATTCACCGCACAAGAATATATCTGACTAGTAATAATCTTAAAACCTATGTATTGATATCTCTCTGTTAGTGTGTCAAGTGGGTGTAAAGCGGCATAAACACAGCCGTGAAAAGCAGCTAAACCCCATTATAAAAATAAATTACTTTTAAAAACCCATGAAACAAAGACAGGGAAAGAGAGAGAAATTCTTACACAATTCGTTCAGGGGCTGTGATGCAACCTGGATTGACCATATCTAGACCCACAGCTGGATGAGACATAAGGGTGGACACTCTTGGGGCTGAGAGGTTTGGTGAGGTTGGGTGAGCAAACGCAGACCCTTTAAAGTAATACTGCGTGCTACCCATCGCATGGGTCCCAAATCTCCAGGTTCAAGGGCATCTTCCTACATCGAAAACATGCATGAGAAACCCAGAAGAGGGTACACCGTGTGATGGGGAAAGGTTTCTAAAACGCACCTCATTTCTCATCTCCTTGTGCTCGGGTTCGCCATTCCAGCCACTTTACTAGCAATCTCCCTACTTGGAGCATCAGCACCTTTAACCTCCTGTTCCGTACAGGTTGCAATTTGTCCTGAGGATGAACGGGAAGACGGGGAACCAATGAGAGACTAGCTCTTGGTGTTGGGACAGGCACAGGTCACTCTATTTTCCCATCAGGAAGAAGAATTAACCACAGGCTCAGCCTGCCCCCCGGAACCAGAACAGGGCCTGAAGCCATCCTGCGCTTTTGCGGCCAGCTCCCAAAAAAGCGACTTGTAAAATGGAGCTTCAGGGCACTGCAATTCACAAACCTGCAGAGTTATAAATGATAACTCTCGTCCACAAATATATTGAGGGAAGGCAAAGAAGAGGATTTGAAATCAAGGCAGAATTGCAGGAAACAGATTTCAGGAGGTAGATTCGAATCGCCTTTAAAGCACATGAAAAGCGGCAAAACGTTGACAATGATGCCCTTGGCCAAAAAGGGCGCATGCGTTTTTTCCTGAATATATTCAGGAAAAAACGCATGCGCCCTTTTTGGCCAACCAAGCAACCTGGAAAGGCAAATCAGCGCTACAAAGAAGTCTCGCTTCCCATCGGTCGAAAGGGCCATGCTGAAAAAAGTGTCAAAACCAGAAATGCAGGACAGGCCATGGAGAAATGGGAACCTTGCTACACTGATGGGCGGGATGTAAATTGCCAACAGCCACTCTGGAGAAGTGTACGGTGTGTCCTGAAACATCTAAAAAACACAGCTTAGAGAGCATAGGGCACTTCCACGCATGGGGGGATAAAGTGGGAAAATTGAAAATCAGCAAGACACAAGCACCCCAAAGTTTAGGGCTGCTCTGTTGACAAGGACCTCCACTTCATTCCACATTAAATATCCCAGGAAAGAGAAAAATGGATAAAAAAGTTGTGGTCCTTATGTACAATGGAATATCACTCAGCCATGGAATCAATGTCATAAGGCTAGTAGCAGCATGATGAGTGGATTTAGGTAAGACGATTCTAAGTGAAATAAGTCACACAGAAAAGGACACTTCTCGTAAGGTGTCACTTATAGAGGGAATGTAAAAACCGTTACACTTGAACTGAATTACAAAACAGAACAGAGTCACACATGCAGAAAACACACTATGGCTGCTTAACGGGAAAGGTGAGGTGGGGTGATACATAAAACAAGAGCTTCAAATTAGCTCAGACACCGTTCCATAAACCCAATATGTAATAGACAAGACCTACTCCTTGCTCAGAGAACTGGACTCAACACGCCCGATTCACCGCACAAGAATATATCTGACTAGTAATAATCTTAAAACCTATGTATTGATATATCTCTGTTAGTGTGTCAAGTGGGTGTAAAGCGGCATAAACACAGCCGTGAAAAGCAGCTAAACCCCATTATAAAAATAAATTACTTTTAAAAACCCATGAAACAAAGACAGGGAAAGAGAGAGAAATTCTTACACAATTCGTTCAGGGGCTGTGATGCAACCTGGATTGACCATATCTAGACCCACAGCTGGATGAGACATAAGAGTGGACACTCTTGGGGCTGAGAGGTTTGGTGAGGTTGGGTGAGCAAACGCAGATCCTTTAAAGTAATACTGAGTGCTACCCATCGCATGGGTCCCAAATCTCCAGGTTCAAGGGCATCTTCCTACATCGAAAACATGCATGAGAAACCCAGAAGAGGGTACACCGTGTGATGGGGAAAGGTTTCTAAAACGCACCTCATTTCTCATCTCCTTGTGCTCGGGTTCGCCATTCCAGCCACTTTACTAGCAATCTCCCTACTTGGAGCATCAGCACCTTTAACCTCCTGTTCCGTACAGGTTGCAATTTGTCCTGAGGATGAACGGGAAGACGGGGAACCAATGAGAGACTAGCTCTTGGTGTTGGGACAGGCACAGGTCACTCTATTTTCCCATCAGGAAGAAGAATTAACCACAGGCTCAGCCTGCCCCCCGGAACCAGAACAGGGCCTGAAGCCATCCTGCGCTTTTGCGGCCAGCTCCCAAAAAAGCGACTTGTAAAATGGAGCTTCAGGGCACTGCAATTCACAAACCTGCAGAGTTATAAATGATAACTCTCGTGCACAAATATATTGAGGGAAGGCAAAGAAGAGGATTTGAAATCAAGGCAGAATTGCAGGAAACAGATTTCAGGAGGTAGATTCGAATCGCCTTTAAAGCACATGAAAAGCGGCAAAACGTTGACAATGATGCCCTTGGCCAAAAAGGGCGTATGCGTTTTTTCCTGAATATATTCAGGAAAAAACGCATACGCCCTTTTTGGCCAACCAAGCAACCTGGAAAGGCAAATCAGCGCTACAAAGAAGTCTCGCTTCCCATCGGTCAAGAGGGCCATGCTGAAAAAAGTGTCAAAACCAGAAATGCAGGACAGGCCATGGAGAAATGGGAGCCTTGCTACACTGATGGGCGGGATGTAAATTGCCAACAGCCACTCTTGAGAAGTGTACGGTGTGTCCTGAAACATCTAAAAAACACAGCTTAGAGAGCATAGGGCACTTCCACGCATGGGGGGATAAAGTGGGAAAATTGAAAATCAGCAAGACACAAGCACCCCAAAGTTTAGGGCTGCTCTGTTGACAAGGACCTCCACTTCATTCCACCTTAAATATCCCAGGAAAGCGAAAAATGGATCAAAAAGTTGTGGTCCTTATGTACAATGGAATATCACTCAGCCATGAAATCAATGTCATAAGGCTAGTAGCAGCATGATGAGTGGATTTAGGTAAGACGATTCTAAGTGAAATAAGTCACACAGAAAAGGACACTTCTCATAAGGTGTCACTTATAGAGGGAATGTAAAAACCGTTACACTTGAACTGAATTACAAAACAGAACAGAGTCACACATGCAGAAAACACACTATGGCTGCTTAACGGGAAAGGTGAGGTGGGGTGATACATAAAACAAGAGCTTCAAATTAGCTCAGATACCGTTCCATAAACCCAATATGTAATAGACAAGACCTACTCCTTGTTCAGAGAACTGGACTCAACACGCCCGATTCACCGCACAAGAATATATCTGACTAGTAATAATCTTAAAACCTATGTATTGATATCTCTCTGTTAGTGTGTCAAGTGTGTGTAAAGCGGCATAAACACAGCCGTGAAAAGCAGCTAAACCCCATTATAAAACTAAATTACTTTTAAAAACCCATGAAACAAAGACAGGGAAAGAGAGAGAAATTCTTACACAATTCGTTCAGGGGCTGTGATGCAACCTGGATTGACCAAATCTAGACCCACAGCTGGATGAGACATAAGGGTGGACACTCTTGGGGCTGAGAGGTTTGGTGAGGTTGGGTGAGCAAACGCAGACCCTTTAAAGTAATACTGCGTGCTACCCATCGCATGGGTCCCAAATCTCCAGGTTCATGGGCATCTTCCTACATCGAAAACATGCATGAGAAACCCAGAAGATGGTACACCGTGTGATGGGGAAAGGTTTCTAAAACGCACCTCATTTCTCATCTCCTTGTGCTCGGGTTCGCCATTCCAGCCACTTTACCAGCAATCTCCCTACTTGAAGCCTCAGCACCTTTAACCTCCTGTTCCGTACAGGTTGCAATTTGTCCTGAGGATGAACGGGAAGACGGGGAACCAATGAGAGACTAGCTCTTGGTGTTGGGACAGGCACAGGTCACTCTATTTTCCCATCAGGAAGAAGAATTAACCACAGGCTCAGCCTGCCCCCCGGAACCAGAACAGGGCCTGAAGCCATCCTGCGCTTTTGCGGCCAGCTCCCAAAAAAGCGACTTGTAAAATGGAGCTTCAGGGCACTGCAATTCACAAACCTGCAGAGTTATAAATGATAACTCTCGTCCACAAATATATTGAGGGAAGGCAAAGAAGAGGATTTGAAATCAAGGCAGAATTGCAGGAAACAGATTTCAGGAGGTAGATTCGAATCGCCTTTAAAGCACATGAAAAGCGGCAAAACGTTGACAATGATGCCCTTGGCCAAAAAGGGCGTATGCGTTTTTTCCTGAATATATTCAGGAAAAAACGCATACGCCCTTTTTGGCCAACCAAGCAACCTGGAAAGGCAAATCAGCGCTACAAAGAAGTCTCGCTTCCCATCGGTCAAAAGGGCCATGCTGAAAAAAGTGTCAAAACCAGAAATGCAGGACAGGCCATGGAGAAATGGGAGCCTTGCTACACTGATGGGCGGGATGTAAATTGCCAACAGCCACTCTGGAGAAGTGTACGGTGTGTCCTGAAACATCTAAAAAACACAGCTTAGAGAGCATAGGGCACTTCCACGCATGGGGGGATAAAGTGGGAAAATTGAAAATCAGCAAGACACAAGCACCCCAAAGTTTAGGGCTGCTCTGTTGACAAGGACCTCCACTTCATTCCACCTTAAATATCCCAGGAAAGCGAAAAATGGATCAAAAAGTTGTGGTCCTTATGTACAATGGAATATCACTCAGCCATGGAATCAATGTCATAAGGCTAGTAGCAGCATGATGAGTGGATTTAGGTAAGACGATTCTAAGTGAAATAAGTCACACAGAAAAGGACACTTCTCGTAAGGTGTCACTTATAGAGGGAATGTAAAAACCGTTACACTTGAACTGAATTACAAAACAGAACAGAGTCACACATGCAGAAAACACACTATGGCTGCTTAACGGGAAAGGTGAGGTGGGGTGATACATAAAACAAGAGCTTCAAATTAGCTCAGATACCGTTCCATAAACCCAATATGTAATAGACAAGACCTACTCCTTGGTCAGAGAACTGGACTCAACACGCCCGATTCACCGCACAAGAATATATCTGACTAATAATAATCTTAAAACCTATGTATTGATATCTCTCTGTTAGTGTGTCAAGTGGGTGTAAAGCGGCATAAACACAGCCGTGAAAAGCAGCTAAACCCCATTATAAAACTAAATTACTTTTAAAAACCCATGAAACAAAGACAGGGAAAGACAGAGAAATTCTTACACAATTCGTTCAGGGGCTGTGATGCAACCTGGATTGACCATATCAAGACCCACAGCTGGATGAGACATAAGGGTGGACACTCTTGGGGCTGAGAGGTTTGGTGAGCTTGGGTGAGCAAATGCAGACCCTTTAAAGTAATACTGCGTGCTACCCATCACATGGGTCCCAAATCTCCACGTTCAAGGGCATCTTCCTACATCGAAAACATGCATGAGAAACCCAGAAGATGGTACACCGTGTGATGGGGAAAGGTTTCAAAAACGCACCTCATTTCTCATCTCCTTGTGCTCGGGTTCGCCATTCCAGGCACTTTACTAGCAATCTCCCTACTTGGAGCATCAGCACCTTTAACCTCCTGTTCCGTACAGGTTGCAATTTGTCCTGAGGATGAACGGGAAGACGGGGAACCAATGAGAGACTAGCTCTTGGTGTTGGGACAGGCACAGGTCACTCTATTTTCCCATCAGGAAGAAGAATTAACCACAGGCTCAGCCTGCCCCCCGGAACCAGAACAGGGCCTGAAGCCATCCTGCGCTTTTGCGGCCAGCTCCCAAAAAAGCGACTTGTAAAATGGAGCTTCAGGGCACTGCAATTCACAAACCTGCAGAGTTATAAATGATAACTCTCGTCCACAAATATATTGAGGGAAGGCAAAGAAGAGGATTTGAAATCAAGGCAGAATTGCAGGAAACAGATTTCAGGAGGTAGATTCGAATCGCCTTTAAAGCACATGAAAAGCGGCAAAACGTTGACAATGATGCCCTTGGCCAAAAAGGGCGTATGCGTTTTTTCCTGAATATATTCAGGAAAAAACGCATACGCCCTTTTTGGCCAACCAAGCAACCTGGAAAGGCAAATCAGCGCTACAAAGAAGTCTCGCTTCCCATCGGTCAAAAGGGCCATGCTGAAAAAAGTGTCAAAACCAGAAATGCAGGACAGGCCATGGAGAAATGGGAGCCTTGCTACACTGATGGGCGGGATGTAAATTGCCAACAGCCACTCTGGAGAAGTGTACGGTGTGTCCTGAAACATCTAAAAAACACAGCTTAGAGAGCATAGGGCACTTCCACGCATGGGGGGATAAAGTGGGAAAATTAAAAATCAGCAAGACACAAGCACCCCTAAGTTTAGGGATGCTCTGTTGACAAGGACCTCCACTTCATTCCACCTTAAATATCCCAGGAAAGCGAAAAATGGATAAAAAATTTGAGGTCCATATGTACAATGGAATATCACTCAGCCATGAAATCAATGTCATAAGGCTAGTAGCAGCATGATGAGTGGATTTAGGTACGACGATTCTCAGTGAAATAAGTCACACAGAAAAGGACACTTCTCATAAGGTGTCACTTATAGAGGGAATGTAAAATCCGTTACACTTGAACTGAATTACAAAACAGAACAGAGTCACACATGCAGAAAACACACTATGGCTGCTTAACGGGAAAGGTGAGGTGGGGTGATCCATAAAACAAGAGTTTCAAATTAGCTCAGATACCGTTCCATAAACCCAATATGTAACAGACAAGACCTACTCCTTGCTCAGAGAACTGGACTCAACACGCCCGATTCACCGCACAAGAATATATCTGACTAGTAATAATCTTAAAACCTATGTATTGATATCTCTCTGTTAGTGTGTCAAGTGGGTGTAAAGCGGCATAAACACAGCCGTGAAAAGCAGCTAAACCCCATTATAAAAAGAAATTACTTTTCAAAACCCATGAAACAAAGACAGGGAAAGAGAGAAATTCTTACACAATTCGTTCAGGGGCTGTGATGCAACCTGGATTGACCATATCTAGACCCACAGCTGGATGAGACATAAGGGTGGACACTCTTGGGGCTGAGAGGTTTGGTGAGGTTGGGTGAGCAAACGCAGACCCTTTAAAGTAATACTGCGTGCTACCCATCGCATGGGTCCCAAATCTCCAGGTTCAAGGGCATCTTCCTACATCGAAAACATGCATGAGAAACCCAGAAGAGGGTACACCGTGTGATGGGGAAAGGTTTCTAAAACGCACCTCATTTCTCATCTCCTTGTGCTCGGGTTCGCCATTCCAGCCACTTTACTAGCAATCTCCCTACTTGGAGCATCAGCACCTTTAACCTCCTGTTCCGTACAGGTTGCAATTTGTCCTGAGGATGAACGGGAAGACGGGGAACCAATGAGAGACTAGCTCTTGGTGTTGGGACAGGCACAGGTCACTCTATTTTCCCATCAGGAAGAAGAATTAACCACAGGCTCAGCCTGCCCCCCGGAACCAGAACAGGGCCTGAAGCCATCCTGCGCTTTTGCGGCCAGCTCCCAAAAAAGCGACTTGTAAAATGGAGCTTCAGGGCACTGCAATTCACAAACCTGCAGAGTTATAAATGATAACTCTCGTCCACAAATATATTGAGGGAAGGCAAAGAAGAGGATTTGAAATCAAGGCAGAATTGCAGGAAACAGATTTCAGGAGTTAGATTCGAATCGCCTTTAAAGCACATGAAAAGCGGCAAAACGTTGACAATGATGCCCTTGGCCAAAAAGGGCGTATGCGTTTTTTCCTGAATATATTCAGGAAAAAACGCATACGCCCTTTTTGGCCAACCAAGCAACCTGGAAAGGCAAATCAGCGCTACAAAGAAGTCTCGCTTCCCATCGGTCAAGAGGGCCATGCTGAAAAAAGTGTCAAAACCAGAAATGCAGGACAGGCCATGGAGAAATGGGAGCCTTGCTACACTGATGGGCGGGATGTAAATTGCCAACAGCCACTCTGGAGAAGTGTACGGTGTGTCCTGAAACATCTAAAAAACACAGCTTAGAGAGCATAGGGCACTTCCACGCATGGGGGGATAAAGTGGGAAAATTGAAAATCAGCAAGACACAAGCACCCCAAAGTTTAGGGCTGCTCTGTTGACAAGGACCTCCACTTCATTCCACCTTAAATATCCCAGGAAAGCGAAAAATGGATCAAAAAGTTGTGGTCCTTATGTACAATGGAATATCACTCAGCCATGGAATCAATGTCATAAGGCTAGTAGCAGCATGATGAGTGGATTTAGGTAAGACGATTCTAAGTGAAATAAGTCACATAGAAAAGGACACTTCTCATAAGGTGTCACTTATAGAGGGAAGGTAAAAACCGTTACACTTGAACTGAATTACAAAACAGAACAGAGTCACACATGCAGAAAACACACTATGGCTGCTTAACGGGAAAGGTGAGGTGGGGTGATACATAAAACAAGAGCTTCAAATTAGCTCAGATACCGTTCCATAAACCCAATATGTAATAGACAAGACCTACTCCTTGGTCAGAGAACTGGACTCAACACGCCCGATTCACCGCACAAGAATATATCTGACTAATAATAATCTTAAAACCTATGTATTGATATCTCTCTGTTAGTGTGTCAAGTGGGTGTAAAGCGGCATAAACACAGCCGTGAAAAGCAGCTAAACCCCATTATAAAACTAAATTACTTTTAAAAACCCATGAAACAAAGACAGGGAAAGAGAGAGAAATTCTTACACAATTCGTTCAGGGGCTGTGATGCAACCTGGATTGACCATATCTAGACCCACAGCTGGATGAGACATAAGGGTGGACACTCTTGGGGCTGAGAGGTTTGGTGAGGTTGGGTGAGCAAATGCAGACCCTTTAAAGTAATACTGCGTGCTACCCATCGCATGGGTCCCAAATCTCCAGGTTCAAGGGCATCTTCCTACATCGAAAACATGCATGAGAAATCCAGAAGATGGTACACCGTGTGATGGGGAAAGGTTTCTAAAACGCACCTCATTTCTCATCTCCTTGTGCTCGGGTTCGCCATTCCAGCCACTTTACTAGCAATCTCCCTACTTGGAGCATCAGCACCTTTAACCTCCTGTTCCGTACAGGTTGCAATTTGTCCTGAGGATGAACGGGAAGACGGGGAACCAATGAGAGACTAGCTCTTGGTGTTGGGACAGGCACAGGTCACTCTATTTTCCCATCAGGAAGAAGAATTAACCACAGGCTCAGCCTGCCCCCCGGAACCAGAACAGGGCCTGAAGCCATCCTGCGCTTTTGCGGCCAGCTCCCCAAAAAGCGACTTGTAAAATGGAGCTTCAGGGCACTGCAATTCACAAACCTGCAGAGTTATAAATGATAACTCTCGTCCACAAATATATTGAGGGAAGGCAAAGAAGAGGATTTGAAATCAAGGCAGAATTGCAGGAAACAGATTTCAGGAGTTAGATTCGAATCGCCTTTAAAGCACATGAAAAGCGGCAAAACGTTGACAATGATGCCCTTGGCCAAAAAGGGCGTATGCGTTTTTTCCTGAATATATTCAGGAAAAAACGCATACGCCCTTTTTGGCCAACCAAGCAACCTGGAAAGGCAAATCAGCGCTACAAAGAAGTCTCGCTTCCCATCGGTCAAAAGGGCCATGCTGAAAAAAGTGTCAAAAAAAGAAATGCAGGACAGGCCATGGAGAAATGGGACCCTGGCTACACTGATGGGCGGGATGTAAATTGCCAACAGCCACTCTGGAGAAGTGTACGGTGTGTCCTGAAACATCTAAAAAACACAGCTTAGAGAGCATAGGGCACTTCCACGCATGGGGGGATAAAGTGGGAAAATTGAAAATCAGCAAGACACAAGCACCCCAAAGTTTAGGGCTGCTCTGTTGACAAGGACCTCCACTTCATTCCACCTTAAATATCCCAGGAAAGCGAAAAATGGATCAAAAAGTTGTGGTCCTTATGTACAATGGAATATCACTCAGCCATGAAATCAATGTCATAAGGCTAGTAGCAGCATGATGAGTGGATTTAGGTAAGACGATTCTAAGTGCAATAAGTCACACAGAAAAGGACACTTCTCGTAAGGTGTCACTTATAGAGGGAATGTAAAAACCGTTACACTTGAACTGAATTACAAAACAGAACAGAGTCACACATGCAGAAAACACACTATGGCTGCTTAACGGGAAAGGTGAGGTGGGGTGATACATAAAACAAGAGCTTCAAATTAGCTCAGATACCGTTCCATAAACCCAATATGTAATAGACAAGACCTACTCCTTGGTCAGAGAACTGGACTCAACACGCCCGATTCACCGCACAAGAATATATCTGACTAATAATAATCTTAAAACCTATGTATTGATATCTCTCTGTTAGTGTGTCAAGTGGGTGTAAAGCGGCATAAACACAGCCGTGAAAAGCAGCTAAACCCCATTATAAAACTAAATTACTTTTAAAAACCCATGAAACAAAGACAGGGAAAGAGAGAGAAATTCTTACACAATTCGTTCAGGGGCTGTGATGCAACCTGGATTGACCATATCTAGACCCACAGCAGGATGAGACATAAGGGTGGACACTCTTGGGGCTGAGAGGTTTGGTGAGGTTGGGTGAGCAAATGCAGACCCTTTAAAGTAATACTGCGTGCTACCCATCGCATGGGTCCCAAATCTCCAGGTTCAAGGGCATCTTCCTACATCGAAAACATGCATGAGAAATCCAGAAGATGGTACACCGTGTGATGGGGAAAGGTTTCTAAAACGCACCTCATTTCTCATCTCCTTGTGCTCGGGTTCGCCATTCCAGCCACTTTACTAGCAATCTCCCTACTTGGAGCATCAGCACCTTTAACCTCCTGTTCCGTACAGGTTGCAATTTGTCCTGAGGATGAACGGGAAGACGGGGAACCAATGAGAGACTAGCTCTTGGTGTTGGGACAGGCACAGGTCACTCTATTTTCCCATCAGGAAGAAGAATTAACCACAGGCTCAGCCTGCCCCCCGGAACCAGAACAGGGCCTGAAGCCATCCTGCGCTTTTGCGGCCAGCTCCCAAAAAAGCGACTTGTAAAATGGAGCTTCAGGGCACTGCAATTCACAAACCTGCAGAGTTATAAATGATAACTCTCGTCCACAAATATATTGAGGGAAGGCAAAGAAGAGGATTTGAAATCAAGGCAGAATTGCAGGAAACAGATTTCAGGAGGTAGATTCGAATCGCCTTTAAAGCACATGAAAAGCGGCAAAACGTTGACAATGATGCCCTTGGCCAAAAAGGGCGTATGCGTTTTTTCCTGAATATATTCAGGAAAAAACGCATACGCCCTTTTTGGCCAACCAAGCAACCTAGAAAGGCAAATCAGCGCTACAAAGTAGTCTCGCTTCCCATCGGTCAAAAGGGCCATGCTGAAAAAAGTGTCAAAAAAAGAAATGCAGGACAGGCCATGGAGAAATGGGACCCTGGCTACACTGATGGGCGGGATGTAAATTGCCAACAGCCACTCTGGAGAAGTGTATGGTGTGTCCTGAAACATCTAAAAAACACAGCTTAGAGAGCATAGGGCACTTCCACGCATGGGGGTATAAAGTGGGAAAATTAAAAATCAGCAAGACACAAGCACCCCTAAGTTTAGGGATGCTCTGTTGACAAGGACCTCCACTTCATTCCACCTTAAATATCCCAGGAAAGCGAAAAATGGATAAAAAATTTGAGGTCCATATGTACAATGGAATATCACTCAGCCATGAAATCAATGTCATAAGGCTAGTAGCAGCATGATGAGTGGATTTAGGTACGACGATTCTCAGTGAAATAAGTCACACAGAAAAGGACACTTCTCATAAGGTGTCACTTATAGAGGGAATGTAAAATCCGTTACACTTGAACTGAATTACAAAACAGAACAGAGTCACACATGCAGAAAACACACTATGGCTGCTTAACGGGAAAGGTGAGGTGGGGTGATCCATAAAACAAGAGTTTCAAATTAGCTCAGATACCGTTCCATAAACCCAATATGTAACAGACAAGACCTACTCCTTGCTCAGAGAACTGGACTCAACACGCCCGATTCACCGCACAAGAATATATCTGACTAGTAATAATCTTAAAACCTATGTATTGATATCTCTCTGTTAGTGTGTCAAGTGGGTGTAAAGCGGCATAAACACAGCCGTGAAAAGCAGCTAAACCCCATTATAAAAATAAATTACTTTTCAAAACCCATGAAACAAAGACAGGGAAAGAGAGAAATTCTTACACAATTCGTTCAGGGGCTGTGATGCAACCTGGATTGACCATATCTAGACCCACAGCTGGATGAGACATAAGGGTGGACACTCTTGGGGCTGAGAGGTTTGGTGAGGTTGGGTGAGCAAACGCAGACCCTTTAAAGTAATACTGCGTGCTACCCATCGCATGGGTCCCAAATCTCCAGGTTCAAGGGCATCTTCCTACATCGAAAACATGCATGAGAAACCCAGAAGATGGTACACCGTGTGATGGGGAAAGGTTTCTAAAACGCACCTCATTTCTCATCTCCTTGTGCTCGGGTTCGCCATTCCAGCCACTTTACTAGCAATCTCCCTACTTGGAGCATCAGCACCTTTAACCTCCTGTTCCGTACAGGTTGCAATTTGTCCTGAGGATGAACGGGAAGACGGGGAACCAATGAGAGACTAGCTCTTGGTGTTGGGACAGGCACAGGTCACTCTATTTTCCCATCAGGAAGAAGAATTAACCACAGGCTCAGCCTGCCCCCCGGAACCAGAACAGGGCCTGAAGCCATTCTGAGCTTTTGCGGCCAGCTCCCCAAAAAGCTACTTGTAAAATGGAGCTTCAGGGCACTGCAATTCACAAACCTGCAGAGTTATAAATGATAACTCTCGTCCACAAATATATTGAGGGAAGGCAAAGAAGAGGATTTGAAATCAAGGCAGAATTGCAGGAAACAGATTTCAGGAGGTAGATTCGAATCGCCTTTAAAGCACATGAAAAGCGGCAAAACGTTGACAATGATGCCCTTGGCCAAAAAGGGCGTATGCGTTTTTTCCTGAATATATTCAAGAAAAAACGCATACGCCCTTTTTGGCCAACCAAGCAACATGGAAAGGCAAATCAGCGCTACAAAGAAGTCTCGCTTCCCATCGGTCAAAAGGGCCATGCCGAAAAAAGTGTCAAAACCAGAAATGCAGGACAGGCCATGGAGAAATGGGAGCCTTGCTACACTGATGGGCGGGATGTAAATTGACAACAGCCACTCTGGAGAAGTGTACGGTGTGTCCTGAAACATCTAAAAAACACAGCTTAGAGAGCATAGGGCACTTCCACGCATGGGGGGATAAAGTGGGAAAATTGAAAATCAGCAAGACACAAGCACCCCAAAGTTTAGGGCTGCTCTGTTGACAAGGACCTCCACTTCATTCCACCTTAAATATCCCAGGAAAGCGAAAAATGGATAAAAAATTTGAGGTCCATATGTACAATGGAATATCACTCAGCCATGAAATCAATGTCATAAGGCTAGTAGCAGCATGATGAGTGGATTTAGGTACGACGATTCTAAGTGAAATAAGTCACACAGAAAAGGACACTTCTCATAAGGTGTCACTTATAGAGGGAATGTAAAATCCGTTACACTTGAACTGAATTACAAAACAGAACAGAGTCACACATGCAGAAAACACACTATGGCTGCTTAACGGGAAAGGTGAGGTGGGGTGATCCATAAAACAAGAGTTTCAAATTAGCTCAGATACCGTTCCATAAACCCAATATGTAACAGACAAGACCTACTCCTTGCTCAGAGAACTGGACTCAACACGCCCGATTCACCGCACAAGAATATATCTGACTAGTAATAATCTTAAAACCTATGTATTGATATCTCTCTGTTAGTGTGTCAAGTGGGTGTAAAGCGGCATAAACACAGCCGTGAAAAGCAGCTAAACCCCATTATAAAAATAAATTACTTTTAAAAACCCATGAAACAAAGACAGGGAAAGAGAGAGAAATTCTTACACAATTCGTTCAGGGGCTGTGATGCAACCTGGATTGACCATATCTAGACCCACAGCTGGATGAGACATAAGGGTGGACACTCTTGGGGCTGAGAGGTTTGGTGAGGTTGGGTTAGCAAACGCAGACCCTTTAAAGTAATACTGCGTGCTACCCATCGCATGGGTCCCAAATCTCCAGGTTCAAGGGCATCTTCCTACATCGAAAACATGCATGAGAAACCCAGAAGATGGTACACCGTGTGATGGGGAAAGGTTTCTAAAACGCACCTCATTTCTCATCTCCTTGTGCTCGGGTTCGCCATTCCAGCCACTTTACTAGCAATCTCCCTACTTGGAGCATCAGCACCTTTAACCTCCTGTTCCGTACAGGTTGCAATTTGTCCTGAGGATGAACGGGAAGACGGGGAACCAATGAGAGACTAGCTCTTGGTGTTGGGACAGGCACAGGTCACTCTATTTTCCCATCAGGAAGAAGAATTAACCACAGGCTCAGCCTGCCCCCCGGAACCAGAACAGGGCCTGAAGCCATCCTGCGCTTTTGCGGCCAGCTCCCCAAAAAGGGACTTGTAAAATGGAGCTTCAGGGCACTGCAATTCACAAACCTGCAGAGTTATAAATGATAACTCTCGTCCACAAATATATTGAGGGAAGGCAAAGAAGAGGATTTGAAATCAAGGCAGAATTGCAGAAAACAGATTTCAGGAGGTAGATTCGAATTGCCTTTAAAGCACATGAAAAGCGGCAAAACGTTGACAATGATGCCCTTGGCCAAAAAGGGCGTATGCGTTTTTTCCTGAATATATTCAGGAAAAAACGCATACGCCCTTTTTGGCCAACCAAGCAACCTGGAAAGGCAAATCAGCGCTACAAAGAAGTCTCGCTTCCCATCGGTCAAAAGGGCCATGC
The DNA here is from genome assembly GCF_965194825.1 of Balaenoptera physalus. Taxonomy (NCBI): domain Eukaryota; kingdom Metazoa; phylum Chordata; class Mammalia; order Artiodactyla; family Balaenopteridae; genus Balaenoptera; species Balaenoptera physalus. Next base: position 1,422,544 of record NW_028126470.1, read on the forward strand.
TGAAAAAAGTGTCAAAACCAGAAATGCAGGACAGGCCATGGAGAAATGGGAGCCTTGCTACACTGATGGGCGGGATGTAAATTGCCAACAGCCACTCTGGAGAAGTGTACGGTGTGTCCTGAAACATCTAAAAAACACAGCTTAGAGAGCATAGGGCACTTCCACGCATGGGGGGATAAAGTGGGAAAATTGAAAATCAGCAAGACACAAGCACCCCAAAGTTTAGGGCTGCTCTGTTGACAAGGACCTCCACTTCATTCCACCTTAAATATCCCAGGAAAGCGAAAAATGGATAAAAAAGTTGTGGTCCTTATGTACAATGGAATATCACTCAGCCATGAAATCAATGTCATAAGGCTAGTAGCAGCATGATGAGTGGATTTAGGTAAGACGATTCTAAGTGAAATAAGTCACACAGAAAAGGACACTTCTCATAAGGTGTCACTTATAGAGGGAATGTAAAAACCGTTACACTTGAACTGAATTACAAAACAGAACAGAGTCACACATGCAGAAAACACACTATGGCTGCTTAACGGGAAAGGTGAGGTGGGGTGATACATAAAACAAGAGCTTCAAATTAGCTCAGATACCGTTCCATAAACCCAATATGTAATAGACAAGACCTACTCCTTGCTCAGAGAACTGGACTCAACACGCCCGATTCACCGCACCAGAATATATCTGACTAGTAATAATCTTAAAACCTATGTATTGATATCTATCTGTTAGTGTGTCAAGTGGGTGTAAAGCGGCATAAACACAGCCGTGAAAAGCAGCTAAACCCCATTATAAAAATAAATTACTTTTCAAAACCCATGAAACAAAGACAGGGAAAGAGAGAGAAATTCTTACACAATTCGTTCAGGGGCTGTGATGCAACCTGGATTGACCATATCTAGACCCACAGCTGGATGAGACATAAGGGTGGACACTCTTGGGGCTGAGAGGTTTGGTGAGGTTGGGTGAGCAAACGCAGACCCTTTAAAGTAATACTGCGTGCTACCCATCGCATGGGTCCCAAATCTCCAGGTTCAAGGGCATCTTCCTACATCGAAAACATGCATGAGAAACCCAGAAGATGGTACACCGTGTGATGGGGAAAGGTTTCTAAAACGCACCTCATTTCTCATCTCCTTGTGCTCGGGTTCGCCATTCCAGCCACTTTACTAGCAATCTCCCTACTTGGAGCATCAGCACCTTTAACCTCCTGTTCCATACAGGTTGCAATTTGTCCTGAGGATGAACGGGAAGACGGGGAACCAATGAGAGACTAGCTCTTGGTGTTGGGACAGGCACAGGTCACTCTATTTTCCCATCAGGAAGAAGAATTAACCACAGGCTCAGCCTGCCCCCCGGAACCAGAACAGGGCCTGAAGCCATCCTGCGCTTTTGCGGCCAGCTCCCAAAAAAGGGACTTGTAAAATGGAGCTTCAGGGCACTGCAATTCACAAACCTGCAGAGTTATAAATGATAACTCTCGTCCACAAATATATTGAGGGAAGGCAAAGAAGAGGATTTGAAATCAAGGCAGAATTGCAGGAAACAGATTTCAGGAGTTAGATTCGAATCGCCTTTAAAGCACATGAAAAGCGGCAAAACGTTGACAATGATGCCCTTGGCCAAAAAGGGCGTATGCATTTTTTCCTGAATATATTCAGGAAAAAACGCATACGCCCTTTTTGGCCAACCAAGCAACCTGGAAAGGCAAATCAGCGCTACAAAGAAGTCTCGCTTCCCATCGGTCAAAAGGGCCATGCTGAAAAAAGTGTCAAAACCAGAAATGCAGGACAGGCCATGGAGAAATGGGAGCCTTGCTACACTGATGGGCGGGATGTAAATTGCCAACAGCCACTCTGGAGAAGTGTACGGTGTGTCCTGAAACATCTAAAAAACACAGCTTAGAGAGCATAGGGCACTTCCACGCATGGGGGGATAAAGTGGGAAAATTGAAAATCAGCAAGACACAAGCACCCCAAAGTTTAGGGCTGCTCTGTTGACAAGGACCTCCACTTCATTCCACCTTAAATATCCCAGGAAAGCGAAAAATGGATAAAAAAGTTGTGGTCCTTATGTACAATGGAATATCACTCAGCCATGAAATCAATGTCATAAGGCTAGTAGCAGCATGATGAGTGGATTTAGGTAAGACGATTCTAAGTGAAATAAGTCACACAGAAAAGGACACTTCTCATAAGGTGTCACTTATAGAGGGAATGTAAAAACCGTTACACTTGAACTGAATTACAAAACAGAACAGAGTCACACATGCAGAAAACACACTATGGCTGCTTAACGGGAAAGGTGAGGTGGGGTGATACATAAAACAAGAGCTTCAAATTAGCTCAGATACCGTTCCATAAACCCAATATGTAATAGACAAGACCTACTCCTTGCTCAGAGAACTGGACTCAACACGCCCGATTCACCGCACCAGAATATATCTGACTAGTAATAATCTTAAAACCTATGTATTGATATCTATCTGTTAGTGTGTCAAGTGGGTGTAAAGCGGCATAAACACAGCCGTGAAAAGCAGCTAAACCCCATTATAAAAATAAATTACTTTTAAAAACCCATGAAACAAAGACAGGGAAAGAGAGAGAAATTCTTACACAATTCGTTCAGGGGCTGTGATGCAACCTGGATTGACCATATCTAGACCCACAGCTGGATGAGACATAAGGGTGGACACTCTTGGGGCTGAGAGGTTTGGTGAGGTTGGGTGAGCAAACGCAGACCCTTTAAAGTAATACTGCGTGCTACCCATCGCATGGGTCCCAAATCTCCAGGTTCAAGGGCATCTTCCTACATCGAAAACATGCATGAGAAACCCAGAAGATGGTACACCGTGTGATGGGGAAAGGTTTCTAAAACGCACCTCATTTCTCATCTCCTTGTGCTCGGGTTCGCCATTCCAGCCACTTTACTAGCAATCTCCCTACTTGGAGCATCAGCACCTTTAACCTCCTGTTCCGTACAGGTTGCAATTTGTCCTGAGGATGAACGGGAAGACGGGGAACCAATGAGAGACTAGCTCTTGGTGTTGGGACAGGCACAGGTCACTCTATTTTCCCATCAGGAAGAAGAATTAACCACAGGCTCAGCCTGCCCCCCGGAACCAGAACAGGGCCTGAAGCCATCCTGCGCTTTTGCGGCCAGCTCCCAAAAAAGCGACTCGTAAAATGGAGCTTCAGGGCACTGCAATTCACAAACCTGCAGAGTTATAAATGATAACTCTCGTCCACAAATATATTGAGGGAAGGCAAAGAAGAGGATTTGAAATCAAGGCAGAATTGCAGGAAACAGATTTCAGGAGGTAGATTCGAATCGCCTTTAAAGCACATGAAAAGCGGCAAAACGTTGACAATGATGCCCTTGGCCAAAAAGGGCGTATGCGTTTTTTCCTGAATATATTCAGGAAAAAACGCATACGCCCTTTCTGGCCAACCAAGCAACCTAGAAAGGCAAATCAGCGCTACAAAGTAGTCTCGCTTCCCATCGGTCAAAAGGGCCATGCTGAAAAAAGTGTCAAAAAAAGAAATGCAGGACAGGCCATGGAGAAATGGGACCCTGGCTACACTGATGGGCGGGATGTAAATTGCCAACAGCCACTCTGGAGAAGTGTACGGTGTGTCCTGAAACATCTAAAAAACACAGCTTAGAGAGCATAGGGCACTTCCACGCATGGGGGTATAAAGTGGGAAAATTAAAAATCAGCAAGACACAAGCACCCCTAAGTTTAGGGCTGCTCTGTTGACAAGGACCTCCACTTCATTCCACCTTAAATATCCCAGGAAAGCGAAAAATGGATAAAAAATTTGAGGTCCATATGTACAATGGAATATCACTCAGCCATGAAATCAATGTCATAAGGCTAGTAGCAGCATGATGAGTGGATTTAGGTACGACGATTCTCAGTGAAATAAGTCACACAGAAAAGGACACTTCTCATAAGGTGTCACTTATAGAGGGAATGTAAAATCCGTTACACTTGAACTGAATTACAAAACAGAACAGAGTCACACATGCAGAAAACACACTATGGCTGCTTAACGGGAAAGGTGAGGTGGGGTGATCCATAAAACAAGAGTTTCAAATTAGCTCAGATACCGTTCCATAAACCCAATATGTAACAGACAAGACCTACTCCTTGCTCAGAGAACTGGACTCAACACGCCCGATTCGCCGCACAAGAATATATCTGACTAGTAATAATCTTAAAACCTATGTATTGATATCTCTCTGTTAGTGTGTCAAGTGGGTGTAAAGCGGCATAAACACAGCCGTGAAAAGCAGCTAAACCCCATTATAAAAATAAATTACTTTTCAAAACCCATGAAACAAAGACAGGGAAAGAGAGAAATTCTTACACAATTCGTTCAGGGGCTGTGATGCAACCTGGATTGACCATATCTAGACCCACAGCTGGATGAGACATAAGGGTGGACACTCTTGGGGCTGAGAGGTTTGGTGAGGTTGGGTGAGCAAACGCAGACCCTTTAAAGTAATACTGCGTGCTACCCATCGCATGGGTCCCAAATCTCCAGGTTCAAGGGCATCTTCCTACATCGAAAACATGCATGAGAAACCCAGAAGATGGTACACCGTGTGATGGGGAAAGGTTTCTAAAACGCACCTCATTTCTCATCTCCTTGTGCTCGGGTTCGCCATTCCAGCCACTTTACTAGCAATCTCCCTACTTGGAGCATCAGCACCTTTAACCTCCTGTTCCGTACAGGTTGCAATTTGTCCTGAGGATGAACGGGAAGACGGGGAACCAATGAGAGACTAGCTCTTGGTGTTGGGACAGGCACAGGTCACTCTATTTTCCCATCAGGAAGAAGAATTAACCACAGGCTCAGCCTGCCCCCCGGAACCAGAACAGGGCCTGAAGCCATCCTGCGCTTTTGCGGCCAGCTCCCCAAAAAGCGACTTGTAAAATGGAGCTTCAGGGCACTGCAATTCACAAACCTGCAGAGTTATAAATGATAACTCTCGTCCACAAATATATTGAGGGAAGGCAAAGAAGAGGATTTGAAATCAAGGCAGAATTGCAGGAAACAGATTTCAGGAGGTAGATTCGAATCGCCTTTAAAGCACATGAAAAGCGGCAAAACGTTGACAATAATGCCCTTGGCCATAAAGGGCGTATGCGCTTTTTCCTGAATATATTCAAGAAAAAACGCATACGCCCTTTTTGGCCAACCAAGCAACATGGAAAGGCAAATCAGCGCTACAAAGAAGTCTCGCTTCCCATCGGTCAAAAGGGCCATGCCGAAAAAAGTGTCAAAACCAGAAATGCAGGACAGGCCATGGAGAAATGGGAGCCTTGCTACACTGATGGGCGGGATGTAAATTGACAACAGCCACTCTGGAGAAGTGTACGGTGTGTCCTGAAACATCTAAAAAACACAGCTTAGAGAGCATAGGGCACTTCCACGCATGGGGGGATAAAGTGGGAAAATTGAAAATCAGCAAGACACAAGCACCCCAAAGTTTAGGGCTGCTCTGTTGACAAGGACCTCCACTTCATTCCACCTTAAATATCCCAGGAAAGCGAAAAATGGATAAAAAATTTGAGGTCCATATGTACAATGGAATATCACTCAGCCATGAAATCAATGTCATAAGGCTAGTAGCAGCATGATGAGTGGATTTAGGTACGACGATTCTAAGTGAAATAAGTCACACAGAAAAGGACACTTCTCATAAGGTGTCACTTATAGAGGGAATGTAAAATCCGTTACACTTGAACTGAATTACAAAACAGAACAGAGTCACAAATGCAGAAAACACACTATGGCTGCTTAACGGGAAAGGTGAGGTGGGGTGATCCATAAAACAAGAGTTTCAAATTAGCTCAGATACCGTTCCATAAACCCAATATGTAACAGACAAGACCTACTCCTTGCTCAGAGAACTGGACTCAACACGCCCGATTCACCGCACAAGAATATATCTGACTAGTAATAATCTTAAAACCTATGTATTGATATCTCTCTGTTAGTGTGTCAACTGGGTGTAAAGCGGCATAAACACAGCCGTGAAAAGCAGCTAAACCCCATTATAAAAATAAATTACTTTTAAAAACCCATGAAACAAAGACAGGGAAAGAGAGAGAAATTCTTACACAATTCGTTCAGGGGCTGTGATGCAACCTGAATTGACCATATCTAGACCCACAGCTGGATGAGACATAAGGGTGGACACTCTTGGGGCTGAGAGGTTTGGTGAGGTTGGGTTAGCAAACGCAGACCCTTTAAAGTAATACTGCGTGCTACCCATCGCATGGGTCCCAAATCTCCAGGTTCAAGGGCATCTTCCTACATCGAAAACATGCATGAGAAACCCAGAAGATGGTACACCGTGTGATGGGGAAAGGTTTCTAAAACGCACCTCATTTCTCATCTCCTTGTGCTCGGGTTCACCATTCCAGCCACTTTACTAGCAATCTCCCTACTTGGAGCATCAGCACCTTTAACCTCCTGTTCCGTACAGGTTGCAATTTGTCCTGAGGATGAACGGGAAGACGGGGAACCAATGAGAGACTAGCTCTTGGTGTTGGGACAGGCACAGGTAACTCTATTTTCCCATCAGGAAGAAGAATTAACCACAGGCTCAGCCTGCCCCCCGGAACCAGAACAGGGCCTGAAGCCATCCTGCGCTTTTGCGGCCAGCTCCCCAAAAAGCGACTTGTAAAATGGAGCTTCAGGGCACTGCAATTCACAAACCTGCAGAGTTATAAATGATAACTCTCGTCCACAAATATATTGAGGGAAGGCAAAGAAGAGGATTTGAAATCAAGGCAGAATTGCAGGAAACAGATTTCAGGAGTTAGATTCGAATCGCCTTTAAAGCACATGAAAAGCGGCAAAACGTTGACAATGATGCCCTTGGCCAAAAAGGGCGTATGCATTTTTTCCTGAATATATTCAGGAAAAAACGCATACGCCCTTTTTGGCCAACCAAGCAACCTGGAAAGGCAAATCAGCGCTACAAAGAAGTCTCGCTTCCCATTGGTCAAAAGGGCCATGCTGAAAAAAGTGTCAAAACCAGAAATGCAGGACAGGCCATGGAGAAATGGGAGCCTTGCTACACTGATGGGCGGGATGTAAATTGCCAACAGCCACTCTGGAGAAGTGTACGGTGTGTCCTGAAACATCTAAAAAACACAGCTTAGAGAGCATAGGGCACTTCCACGCATGGGGGGATAAAGTGGGAAAATTGAAAATCAGCAAGACACAAGCACCCCAAAGTTTAGGGCTGCTCTGTTGACAAGGACCTCCACTTCATTCCACCTTAAATATCCCAGGAAAGCGAAAAATGGATAAAAAAGTTGTGGTCCTTATGTACAATGGAATATCACTCAGCCATGAAATCAATGTCATAAGGCTAGTAGCAGCATGATGAGTGGATTTAGGTAAGACGATTCTAAGTGAAATAAGTCACACAGAAAAGGACACTTCTCATAAGGTGTCACTTATAGAGGGAATGTAAAAACCGTTACACTTGAACTGAATTACAAAACAGAACAGAGTCACACATGCAGAAAACACACTATGGCTGCTTAACGGGAAAGGTGAGGTGGGGTGATACATAAAACAAGAGCTTCAAATTAGCTCAGATACCGTTCCATAAACCCAATATGTAATAGACAAGACCTACTCCTTGCTCAGAGAACTGGACTCAACACGCCCGATTCACCGCACCAGAATATATCTGACTAGTAATAATCTTAAAACCTATGTATTGATATCTATCTGTTAGTGTGTCAAGTGGGTGTAAAGCGGCATAAACACAGCCGTGAAAAGCAGCTAAACCCCATTATAAAAATAAATTACTTTTAAAAACCCATGAAACAAAGACAGGGAAAGAGAGAGAAATTCTTACACAATTCGTTCAGGGGCTGTGATGCAACCTGGATTGACCATATCTAGACCCACAGCTGGATGAGACATAAGGGTGGACACTCTTGGGGCTGAGAGGTTTGGTGAGGTTGGGTGAGCAAACGCAGACCCTTTAAAGTAATACTGCGTGCTACCCATCGCATTGGTCCCAAATCTCCAGGTTCAAGGGCATCTTCCTACATCGAAAACATGCATGAGAAACCCAGAAGATGGTACACCGTGTGATGGGGAAAGGTTTCTAAAACGCACCTCATTTCTCATCTCCTTGTGCTCGGGTTCGCCATTCCAGCCACTTTACTAGCAATCTCCCTACTTGGAGCATCAGCACCTTTAACCTCCTGTTCCGTACAGGTTGCAATTTGTCCTGAGGATGAACGGGAAGACGGGGAACCAATGAGAGACTAGCTCTTGGTGTTGGGACAGGCACAGGTAACTCTATTTTCCCATCAGGAAGAAGAATTAACCACAGGCTCAGCCTGCCCCCCGGAACCAGAACAGGGCCTGAAGCCATCCTGCGCTTTTGCGGCCAGCTCCCCAAAAAGCGACTTGTAAAATGGAGCTTCAGGGCACTGCAATTCACAAACCTGCAGAGTTATAAATGATAACTCTCGTCCACAAATATATTGAGGGAAGGCAAAGAAGAGGATTTGAAATCAAGGCAGAATTGCAGGAAACAGATTTCAGGAGTTAGATTCGAATCGCCTTTAAAGCACATGAAAAGCGGCAAAACGTTGACAATGATGCCCTTGGCCAAAAAGGGCGTATGCATTTTTTCCTGAATATATTCAGGAAAAAACGCATACGCCCTTTTTGGCCAACCAAGCAACCTGGAAAGGCAAATCAGCGCTACAAAGAAGTCTCGCTTCCCATTGGTCAAAAGGGCCATGCTGAAAAAAGTGTCAAAACCAGAAATGCAGGACAGGCCATGGAGAAATGGGAGCCTTGCTACACTGATGGGCGGGATGTAAATTGCCAACAGCCACTCTGGAGAAGTGTACGGTGTGTCCTGAAACATCTAAAAAACACAGCTTAGAGAGCATAGGGCACTTCCACGCATGGGGGGATAAAGTGGGAAAATTGAAAATCAGCAAGACACAAGCACCCCAAAGTTTAGGGCTGCTCTGTTGACAAGGACCTCCACTTCATTCCACCTTAAATATCCCAGGAAAGCGAAAAATGGATAAAAAAGTTGTGGTCCTTATGTACAATGGAATATCACTCAGCCATGAAATCAATGTCATAAGGCTAGTAGCAGCATGATGAGTGGATTTAGGTAAGACGATTCTAAGTGAAATAAGTCACACAGAAAAGGACACTTCTCATAAGGTGTCACTTATAGAGGGAATGTAAAAACCGTTACACTTGAACTGAATTACAAAACAGAACAGAGTCACACATGCAGAAAACACACTATGGCTGCTTAACGGGAAAGGTGAGGTGGGGTGATACATAAAACAAGAGCTTCAAATTAGCTCAGATACCGTTCCATAAACCCAATATGTAATAGACAAGACCTACTCCTTGCTCAGAGAACTGGACTCAACACGCCCGATTCACCGCACCAGAATATATCTGACTAGTAATAATCTTAAAACCTATGTATTGATATCTATCTGTTAGTGTGTCAAGTGGGTGTAAAGCGGCATAAACACAGCCGTGAAAAGCAGCTAAACCCCATTATAAAAATAAATTACTTTTAAAAACCCATGAAACAAAGACAGGGAAAGAGAGAGAAATTCTTACACAATTCGTTCAGGGGCTGTGATGCAACCTGGATTGACCATATCTAGACCCACAGCTGGATGAGACATAAGGGTGGACACTCTTGGGGCTGAGAGGTTTGGTGAGGTTGGGTGAGCAAACGCAGACCCTTTAAAGTAATACTGCGTGCTACCCATCGCATGGGTCCCAAATCTCCAGGTTCAAGGGCATCTTCCTACATCGAAAACATGCATGAGAAACCCAGAAGATGGTACACCGTGTGATGGGGAAAGGTTTCTAAAACGCACCTCATTTCTCATCTCCTTGTGCTCGGGTTCGCCATTCCAGCCACTTTACTAGCAATCTCCCTACTTGGAGCATCAGCACCTTTAACCTCCTGTTCCGTACAGGTTGCAATTTGTCCTGAGGATGAACGGGAAGACGGGGAACCAATGAGAGACTAGCTCTTGGTGTTGGGACAGGCACAGGTCACTCTATTTTCCCATCAGGAAGAAGAATTAACCACAGGCTCAGCCTGCCCCCCGGAACCAGAACAGGGCCTGAAGCCATCCTGCGCTTTTGCGGCCAGCTCCCAAAAAAGCGACTTGTAAAATGGAGCTTCAGGGCACTGCAATTCACAAACCTGCAGAGTTATAAATGATAACTCTCGTCCACAAATATATTGAGGGAAGGCAAAGAAGAGGATTTGAAATCAAGGCAGAATTGCAGGAAACAGATTTCAGGAGGTAGATTCGAATCGCCTTTAAAGCACATGAAAAGCGGCAAAACGTTGACAATGATGCCCTTGGCCAAAAAGGGCGTATGCGTCTTTTCCTGAATATATTCAGGAAAAAACGCATACGCCCTTTTTGGCCAACCAAGCAACCTGGAAAGGCAAATCAGCGCTACAAAAAGTCTCGCTTCCCATCGGTCAAAAGGGCCATGCTGAAAAAAGTGTCAAAAAAAGAAATGCAGGACAGGCCATGGAGAAATGGGACCCTGGCTACACTGATGGGCGGGATGTAAATTGCCAACAGCCACTCTGGAGAAGTGTACGGTGTGTCCTGAAACATCTAAAAAACACAGCTTAGAGAGCATAGGGCACTTCCACGCATGGGGGTATAAAGTGGGAAAATTAAAAATCAGCAAGACACAAGCACCCCTAAGTTTAGGGATGCTCTGTTGACAAGGACCTCCACTTCATTCCACCTTAAATATCCCAGGAAAGCGAAAAATGGATAAAAAATTTGAGGTCCATATGTACAATGGAATATCACTCAGCCATGAAATCAATGTCATAAGGCTAGTAGCAGCATGATGAGTGGATTTAGGTACGACGATTCTCAGTGAAATAAGTCACACAGAAAAGGACACTTCTCATAAGGTGTCACTTATAGAGGGAATGTAAAATCCGTTACACTTGAACTGAATTACAAAACAGAACAGAGTCACACATGCAGAAAACACACTATGGCTGCTTAACGGGAAAGGTGAGGTGGGGTGATCCATAAAACAAGAGTTTCAAATTAGCTCAGATACCATTCCATAAACCCAATATGTAACAGACAAGACCTACTCCTTGCTCAGAGAACTGGACTCAACACGCCCGATTCGCCGCACAAGAATATATCTGACTAGTAATAATCTTAAAACCTATGTATTGATATCTCTCTGTTAGTGTGTCAAGTGGGTGTAAAGCGGCATAAACACAGCCGTGAAAAGCAGCTAAACCCCATTATAAAAATAAATTACTTTTCAAAACCCATGAAACAAAGACAGGGAAAGAGAGAAATTCTTACACAATTCGTTCAGGGGCTGTGATGCAACCTGGATTGACCATATCTAGACCCACAGCTGGATGAGACATAAGGGTGGACACTCTTGGGGCTGAGAGGTTTGGTGAGGTTGGGTGAGCAAACGCAGACCCTTTAAAGTAATACTGCGTGCTACCCATCGCATGGGTCCCAAATCTCCAGGTTCAAGGGCATCTTCCTACATCGAAAACATGCATGAGAAACCCAGAAGATGGTACACCGTGTGATGGGGAAAGGTTTCTAAAACGCACCTCATTTCTCATCTCCTTGTGCTCGGGTTCGCCATTCCAGCCACTTTACTAGCAATCTCCCTACTTGGAGCATCAGCACCTTTAACCTCCTGTTCCATACAGGTTGCAATTTGTCCTGAGGATGAACGGGAAGACGGGGAACCAATGAGAGACTAGCTCTTGGTGTTGGGACAGGCACAGGTCACTCTATTTTCCCATCAGGAAGAAGAATTAACCACAGGCTCAGCCTGCCCCCCGGAACCAGAACAGGGCCTGAAGCCATCCTGCGCTTTTGCGGCCAGCTCCCAAAAAAGGGACTTGTAAAATGGAGCTTCAGGGCACTGCAATTCACAAACCTGCAGAGTTATAAATGATAACTCTCGTCCACAAATATATTGAGGGAAGGCAAAGAAGAGGATTTGAAATCAAGGCAGAATTGCAGGAAACAGATTTCAGGAGGTAGATTCGAATCGCCTTTAAAGCACATGAAAAGCGGCAAAACGTTGACAATGATGCCCTTGGCCAAAAAGGGCGTATGCATTTTTTCCTGAATATATTCAGGAAAAAACGCATACGCCCTTTTTGGCCAACCAAGCAACCTGGAAAGGCAAATCAGCGCTACAAAGAAGTCTCGCTTCCCATTGGTCAAAAGGGCCATGCTGAAAAAAGTGTCAAAACCAGAAATGCAGGACAGGCCATGGAGAAATGGGAGCCTTGCTACACTGATGGGCGGGATGTAAATTGCCAACAGCCACTCTGGAGAAGTGTACGGTGTGTCCTGAAACATCTAAAAAACACAGCTTAGAGAGCATAGGGCACTTCCACGCATGGGGGGATAAAGTGGGAAAATTGAAAATCAGCAAGACACAAGCACCCCAAAGTTTAGGGCTGCTCTGTTGACAAGGACCTCCACTTCATTCCACCTTAAATATCCCAGGAAAGCGAAAAATGGATAAAAAAGTTGTGGTCCTTATGTATAATGGAATATCACTCAGCCATGAAATCAATGTCATAAGGCTAGTAGCAGCATGATGAGTGGATTTAGGTAAGACGATTCTAAGTGAAATAAGTCACACAGAAAAGGACACTTCTCATAAGGTGTCACTTACAGAGGGAATGTAAAAACCGTTACACTTGAACTGAATTACAAAACAGAACAGAGTCACACATGCAGAAAACACACTATGGCTGCTTAACGGGAAAGGTGAGGTGGGGTGATACATAAAACAAGAGCTTCAAATTAGCTCAGATACCGTTCCATAAACCCAATATGTAATAGACAAGACCTACTCCTTGCTCAGAGAACTGGACTCAACATGCCCGATTCACCGCACCAGAATATATCTGACTAGTAATAATCTTAAAACCTATGTATTGATATCTATCTGTTAGTGTGTCAAGTGGGTGTAAAGCGGCATAAACACAGCCGTGAAAAGAAGCTAAACCCCATTATAAAAATAAATTACTTTTAAAAACCCATGAAACAAAGACAGGGAAAGAGAGAGAAATTCTTACACAATTCGTTCAGAGGCTGTGATGCAACCTGGATTGACCATATCTAGACCCACAGCTGGATGAGACATAAGGGTGGACACTCTTGGGGCTGAGAGGTTTGGTGAGGTTGGGTGAGCAAACGCAGACCCTTTAAAGTAATACTGCGTGCTACCCATCGCATGGGTCCCAAATCTCCAGGTTCAAGGGCATCTTCCTACATCGAAAACATGCATGAGAAACCCAGAAGATGGTACACCGTGTGATGGGGAAAGGTTTCTAAAACGCACCTCATTTCTCATCTCCTTGTGCTCGGGTTCGCCATTCCAGCCACTTTACTAGCAATCTCCCTACTTGGAGCATCAGCACCTTTAACCTCCTGTTCCGTACAGGTTGCAATTTGTCCTGAGGATGAACGGGAAGACGGGGAACCAATGAGAGACTAGCTCTTGGTGTTGGGACAGGCACAGGTCACTCTATTTTCCCATCAGGAAGAAGAATTAACCACAGGCTCAGCCTGCCCCCCGGAACCAGAACAGGGCCTGAAGCCATCCTGCGCTTTTGCGGCCAGCTAACAAAAAAGCGACTTGTAAAATGGAGCTTCAGGGCACTGCAATTCACAAACCTGCAGAGTTATAAATGATAACTCTCGTCCACAAATATATTGAGGGAAGGCAAAGAAGAGGATTTGAAATCAAGGCAGAATTGCAGGAAACAGATTTCAGGAGGTAGATTCGAATCGCCTTTAAAGCACATGAAAAGCGGCAAAACGTTGACAATGATGCCCTTGGCCAAAAAGGGCGTATGCGTCTTTTCCTGAATATATTCAGGAAAAAACGCATACGCCCTTTTTGGCCAACCAAGCAACCTGGAAAGGCAAATCAGCGCTACAAAAAGTCTCGCTTCCCATCGGTCAAAAGGGCCATGCTGAAAAAAGTGTCAAAAAAAGAAATGCAGGACAGGCCATGGAGAAATGGGACCCTGGCTACACTGATGGGCGGGATGTAAATTGCCAACAGCCACTCTGGAGAAGTGTACGGTGTGTCCTGAAACATCTAAAAAACACAGCTTAGAGAGCATAGGGCACTTCCACGCATGGGGGTATAAAGTGGGAAAATTAAAAATCAGCAAGACACAAGCACCCCTAAGTTTAGGGATGCTCTGTTGACAAGGACCTCCACTTCATTCCACCTTAAATATCCCAGGAAAGCGAAAAATGGATAAAAAATTTGAGGTCCATATGTACAATGGAATATCACTCAGCCATGAAATCAATGTCATAAGGCTAGTAGCAGCATGATGAGTGGATTTAGGTACGACGATTCTCAGTGAAATAAGTCACACAGAAAAGGACACTTCTCATAAGGTGTCACTTATAGAGGGAATGTAAAATCCGTTACACTTGAACTGAATTACAAAACAGAACAGAGTCACACATGCAGAAAACACACTATGGCTGCTTAACGGGAAAGGTGAGGTGGGGTGATCCATAAAACAAGAGTTTCAAATTAGCTCAGATACCATTCCATAAACCCAATATGTAACAGACAAGACCTACTCCTTGCTCAGAGAACTGGACTCAACACGCCCGATTCGCCGCACAAGAATATATCTGACTAGTAATAATCTTAAAACCTATGTATTGATATCTCTCTGTTAGTGTGTCAAGTGGGTGTAAAGCGGCATAAACACAGCCGTGAAAAGCAGCTAAACCCCATTATAAAAATAAATTACTTTTCAAAACCCATGAAACAAAGACAGGGAAAGAGAGAAATTCTTACACAATTCGTTCAGGGGCTGTGATGCAACCTGGATTGACCATATCTAGACCCACAGCTGGATGAGACATAAGGGTGGACACTCTTGGGGCTGAGAGGTTTGGTGAGGTTGGGTGAGCAAACGCAGACCCTTTAAAGTAATACTGCGTGCTACCCATCGCATGGGTCCCAAATCTCCAGGTTCAAGGGCATCTTCCTACATCGAAAACATGCATGAGAAACCCAGAAGATGGTACACCGTGTGATGGGGAAAGGTTTCTAAAACGCACCTCATTTCTCATCTCCTTGTGCTCGGGTTCGCCATTCCAGCCACTTTACTAGCAATCTCCCTACTTGGAGCATCAGCACCTTTAACCTCCTGTTCCGTACAGGTTGCAATTTGTCCTGAGGATGAACGGGAAGACGGGGAACCAATGAGAGACTAGCTCTTGGTGTTGGGACAGGCACAGGTCACTCTATTTTCCCATCAGGAAGAAGAATTAACCACAGGCTCAGCCTGCCCCCCGGAACCAGAACAGGGCCTGAAGCCATCCTGAGCTTTTGCGGCCAGCTCCCCAAAAAGCTACTTGTAAAATGGAGCTTCAGGGCACTGCAATTCACAAACCTGCAGAGTTATAAATGATAACTCTCGTCCACAAATATATTGAGGGAAGGCAAAGAAGAGGATTTGAAATCAAGGCAGAATTGCAGGAAACAGATTTCAGGAGGTAGATTCGAATCGCCTTTAAAGCACATGAAAAGCGGCAAAACGTTGACAATGATGCCCTTGGCCAAAAAGGGCGTATGCGTTTTTTCCTGAATATATTCAAGAAAAACCGCATACGCCCTTTTTGGCCAACCAAGCAACATGGAAAGGCAAATCAGCGCTACAAAGAATTCTCGCTTCCCATCGGTCAAAAGGGCCATGCCGAAAAAAGTGTCAAAACCAGAAATGCAGGACAGGCCATGGAGAAATGGGAGCCTTGCTACACTGATGGGCGGGATGTAAATTGCCAACAGCCACTCTGGAGAAGTGTACGGTGTGTCCTGAAACATCTAAAAAACACAGCTTAGAGAGCATAGGGCACTTCCACGCATGGGGGGATAAAGTGGGAAAATTGAAAATCAGCAAGACACAAGCACCCCAAAGTTTAGGGCTGCTCTGTTGACAAGGACCTCCACTTCATTCCACCTTAAATATACCAGGAAAGCGAAAAATGGATAAAAAATTTGAGGTCCATATGTACAATGGAATATCACTCAGCCATGAAATCAATGTCATAAGGCTAGTAGCAGTATGATGAGTGGATTTAGGTACGACGATTCTAAGTGAAATAAGTCACACAGAAAAGGACACTTCTCATAAGGTGTCACTTATAGAGGGAATGTAAAATCCGTTACACTTGAACTGAATTACAAAACAGAACAGAGTCACAAATGCAGAAAACACACTATGGCTGCTTAACGGGAAAGGTGAGGTGGGGTGATCCATAAAACAAGAGTTTCAAATTAGCTCAGATACCGTTCCATAAACCCAATATGTAACAGACAAGACCTACTCCTTGCTCAGAGAACTGGACTCAACACGCCCGATTCACCGCACAAGAATATATCTGACTAGTAATAATCTTAAAACCTATGTATTGATATCTCTCTGTTAGTGTGTCAAGTGGGTGTAAAGCGGCATAAACACAGCCGTGAAAAGCAGCTAAACCCCATTATAAAAATAAATTACTTTTCAAAACCCATGAAACAAAGACAGGGAAAGAGAGAAATTCTTACACAATTCGTTCAGGGGCTGTGATGCAACCTGGATTGACCATATCTAGACCCACAGCTGGATGAGACATAAGGGTGGACACTCTTGGGGCTGAGAGGTTTGGTGAGGTTGGGTGAGCAAACGCAGACCCTTTAAAGTAATACTGCGTGCTACCCATCGCATGGGTCCCAAATCTCCAGGTTCAAGGGCATCTTCCTACATCGAAAACATGCATGAGAAACCCAGAAGATGGTACACCGTGTGATGGGGAAAGGTTTCTAAAACGCACCTCATTTCTCATCTCCTTGTGCTCGGGTTCGCCATTCCAGCCACTTTAATAGCAATCTCCCTACTTGGAGCATCAGCACCTTTAACCTCCTGTTCCGTACAGGTTGCAATTTGTCCTGAGGATGAACGGGAAGACGGGGAACCAATGAGAGACTAGCTCTTGGTGTTGGGACAGGCACAGGTCACTCTATTTTCCCATCAGGAAGAAGAATTAACCACAGGCTCAGCCTGCCCCCCGGAACCAGAACAGGGCCTGAAGCCATCCTGCGCTTTTGCGGCCAGGTCCCCAAAAAGCGACTTGTAAAATGGAGCTTCAGGGCACTGCAATTCACAAACCTGCAGAGTTATAAATGATAACTCTCGTCCACAAATATATTGAGGGAAGGCAAAGAAGAGGATTTGAAATCAAGGCAGAATTGCAGGAAACAGATTTCAGGAGGTAGATTCGAATCGCCTTTAAAGCACATGAAAAGCGGCAAAACGTTGACAATGATGCCCTTGGCCAAAAAGGGCGTATGCGTTTTTTCCTGAATATATTCAAGAAAAAACGCATACGCCCTTTTTGGCCAACTAAGCAACATGGAAAGGCAAATCAGCGCTACAAAGAAGTCTCGCTTCCCATCGGTCAAAAGGGCCATGCCGAAAAAAGTGTCAAAACCAGAAATGCAGGACAGGCCATGGAGAAATGGGAGCCTTGCTACACTGATGGGCGGGATGTAAATTGCCAACAGCCACTCTGGAGAAGTGTACGGTGTGTCCTGAAACATCTAAAAAACACAGCTTAGAGAGCATAGGGCACTTCCACGCATGGGGGGATAAAGTGGGAAAATTGAAAATCAGCAAGACACAAGCACCCCAAAGTTTAGGGCTGCTCTGTTGACAAGGACCTCCACTTCATTCCACCTTAAATATCCCAGGAAAGCGAAAAATGGATAAAAAACTTGTGGTCCTTATGTACAATGGAATATCACTCAGCCATGAAATCAATGTCATAAGGCTAGTAGCAGCATGATGAGTGGATTTAGGTAAGACGATTCTAAGTGAAATAAGTCACACAGAAAAGGACACTTCTCATAAGGTGTCACTTATAGAGGGAATGTAAAAACCGTTACACTTGAACTGAATTACAAAACAGAACAGAGTCACACATGCAGAAAACACACTATGGCTGCTTAACGGGAAAGGTGAGGTGGGGTGATACATAAAACAAGAGTTTCAAATTAGCTCAGATACCGTTCCATAAACCCAATATGTAATAGACAAGACCTACTCCTTGCTCAGAGAACTGGACTCAACACGCCCGATTCACCGCACAAGAATATATCTGACTAGTAATAATCTTAAAACCTATGTATTGATATCTCTCTGTTAGTGTGTCAAGTGGGTGTAAAGCGGCATAAACACAGCCGTGAAAAGCAGCTAAACCCCATTATAAAAATAAATTACTTTTCAAAACCCATGAAACAAAGACAGGGAAAGAGAGAGAAATTCTTACACAATTCGTTCAGGGGCTGTGATGCAACCTGGATTGACCATATCTAGACCCACAGCTGGATGAGACATAAGGGTGGACACTCTTGGGGCTGAGAGGTTTGGTGAGGTTGGGTGAGCAAACGCAGACCATTTAAAGTAATACTGCGTGCTACCCATCGCATGGGTCCCAAATCTCCAGGTTCAAGGGCATCTTCCTACATCGAAAACATGCATGAGAAACCCAGAAGATGGTACACCGTGTGATGGGGAAAGGTTTCTAAAACGCACCTCATTTCTCATCTCCTTGTGCTCGGGTTCGCCATTCCAGCCACTTTAATAGCAATCTCCTTACTTGGAGTATCAGCACCTTTAACCTCCTGTTCCGTACAGGTTGCAATTTGTCCTGAGGATGAACGGGAAGACGGGGAACCAATGAGAGACTAGCTCTTGGTGTTGGGACAGGCACAGGTCACTCTATTTTCCCATCAGGAAGAAGAATTAACCACAGGCTCAGCCTGCCCCCCGGAACCAGAACAGGGCCTGAAGCCATCCTGCGCTTTTGCGGCCAGGTCCCCAAAAAGCGACTTGTAAAATGGAGCTTCAGGGCACTGCAATTCACAAACCTGCAGAGTTATAAATGATAACTCTCGTCCACAAATATATTGAGGGAAGGCAAAGAAGAGGATTTGAAATCAAGGCAGAATTGCAGGAAACAGATTTCAGGAGGTAGATTCGAATCGCCTTTAAAGCACATGAAAAGCGGCAAAACGTTGACAATGATGCCCTTGGCCTAAAAGGGCGTATGCGTTTTTTCCTGAATATATTCAAGAAAAAACGCATACGCCCTTTTTGGCCAACCAAGCAACATGGAAAGGCAAATCAGCGCTACAAAGAAGTCTCGCTTCCCATCGGTCAAAAGGGCCATGCCGAAAAAAGTGTCAAAACCAGAAATGCAGGACAGGCCATGGAGAAATGGGAGCCTTGCTACACTGATGGGCGGGATGTAAATTGCCAACAGCCACTCTGGAGAAGTGTACGGTGTCCTGAAACATCTAAAAAACACAGCTTAGAGAGCATAGGGCACTTCCACGCATGGGGGGATAAAGTGGGAAAATTGAAAATCAGCAAGACACAAGCACCCCAAAGTTTAGGGCTGCTCTGTTGACAAGGACCTCCACTTCATTCCACCTTAAATATCCCAGGAAAGCGAAAAATGGATAAAAAACTTGTGGTCCTTATGTACAATGGAATATCACTCAGCCATGAAATCAATGTCATAAGGCTAGTAGCAGCATGATGAGTGGATTTAGGTAAGACGATTCTAAGTGAAATAAGTCACACAGAAAAGGACACTTTTCATAAGGTGTCACTTATAGAGGGAATGTAAAAACCGTTACACTTGAACTGAATTACAAAACAGAACAGAGTCACACATGCAGAAAACACACTATGGCTGCTTAACGGGAAAGGTGAGGTGGGGTGATACATAAAACAAGAGTTTCAAATTAGCTCAGATACCGTTCCATAAACCCAATATGTAATAGACAAGACCTACTCCTTGCTCAGAGAACTGGACTCAACACGCCCGATTCACCGCACAAGAATATATCTGACTAGTAATAATCTTAAAACCTATGTATTGATATCTCTCTGTTAGTGTGTCAAGTGGGTGTAAAGCGGCATAAACACAGCCGTGAAAAGCAGCTAAACCCCATTATAAAAATAAATTACTTTTCAAAACCCATGAAACAAAGACAGGGAAAGAGAGAGAAATTCTTACACAATTCGTTCAGGGGCTGTGATGCAACCTGGATTGACCATATCTAGACCCACAGCTGGATGAGACATAAGGGTGGACACTCTTGGGGCTGAGAGGTTTGGTGAGGTTGGGTGAGCAAACGCAGACCCTTTAAAGTAATACTGCGTGCTACCCATCGCATGGGTCCCAAATCTCCAGGTTCAAGGGCATCTTCCTACATCGAAAACATGCATGAGAAACCCAGAAGATGGTACACCGTGTGATGGGGAAAGGTTTCTAAAACGCACTTCATTTCTCATCTCCTTGTGCTCGGGTTCGCCATTCCAGCCACTTTAATAGCAATCTCCTTACATGGAGTATCAGCACCTTTAACCTCCTGTTCCGTACAGGTTGCAATTTGTCCTGAGGATGAACGGGAAGACGGGGAACCAATGAGAGACTAGCTCTTGGTGTTGGGACAGGCACAGGTCACTCTATTTTCCCATCAGGAAGAAGAATTAACCACAGGCTCAGCCTGCCCCCCGGAACCAGAACAGGGCCTGAAGCCATCCTGCGCTTTTGCGGCCAGGTGCCCAAAAAGCGACTTGTAAAATGGAGCTTCAGGGCACTGCAATTCACAAACCTGCAGAGTTATAAATGATAACTCTCGTCCACAAATATATTGAGGGAAGGCAAAGAAGAGGATTTGAAATCAAGGCAGAATTGCAGGAAACAGATTTCAGGAGGTAGATTCGAATCGCCTTTAAAGCACATGAAAAGCGGCAAAACGTTGACAATGATGCCCTTGGCCAAAAAGGGCGTATGCGTTTTTTCCTGAATATATTCAAGAAAAAACGCATACGCCCTTTTTGGCCAACCAAGCAACATGGAAAGGCAAATCAGCGCTACAAAGAAGTCTCGCTTCCCATCGGTCAAAAGGGCCATGCCGAAAAAAGTGTCAAAACCAGAAATGCAGGACAGGCCATGGAGAAATGGGAGCCTTGCTACACTGATGGGCGGGATGTAAATTGCCAACAGCCACTCTGGAGAAGTGTACGGTGTGTCCTGAAACATCTAAAAAACACAGCTTAGAGAGCATAGGGCACTTCCACGCATGGGGGGATAAAGTGGGAAAATTGAAAATCAGCAAGACACAAGCACCCCAAAGTTTAGGGCTGCTCTGTTGACAAGGACCTCCACTTCATTCCACCTTAAATATCCCAGGAAAGCGAAAAATGGATAAAAAAGTTGTGGTCCTTATGTACAATGGAATATCACTCAGCCATGAAATCAATGTCATAAGGCTAGTAGCAGCATGATGAGTGGATTTAGGTAAGACGATTCTAAGTGAAATAAGTCACACAGAAAAGGACACTTCTCATAAGGTGTCACTTATAGAGGGAATGTAAAAACCGTTACACTTGAACTGAATTACAAAACAGAACAGAGTCACACATGCAGAAAACACAGTATGGCTGCTTAACGGGAAAGGTGAGGTGGGGTGATACATAAAACAAGAGTTTCAAATTAACTCAGATACCGTTCCATAAACCCAATATGTAATAGACAGGACCTACTCCTTGCTCAGAGAACTGGACTCAACACGCCCGATTCACCGCACAAGAATATATCTGACTAGTAATAATCTTAAAACCTATGTATTGATATCTCTCTGTTAGAGTGTCAAGTGGGTGTAAAGCGGCATAAACACAGCCGTGAAAAGCAGCTAAACCCCATTATAAAAATAAATTACTTTTAAAAACCCATGAAACAAAGACAGGGAAAGAGAGAGAAATTCTTACACAATTCGTTCAGGGGCTGTGATGCAACCTGGATTGACCATATCTAGACCCACAGCTGGATGAGACATAAGGGTGGACACTCTTGGGGCTGAGAGGTTTGGTGAGGTTGGGTGAGCAAACGCAGACCCTTTAAAGTAATACTGCGTGCTACCCATCGCATGGGTCCCAAATCTCCAGGTTCAAGGGCATCTTCCTACATCGAAAACATGCATGAGAAACCCAGAAGATGGTACACCGTGTGATGGGGAAAGGTTTATAAAACGCACCTCATTTCTCATCTCCTTGTGCTCGGGTTCGCCATTCCAGCCACTTTACTAGCAATCTCCCTACTTGGAGCATCAGCACCTTTAACCTCCTGTTCCGTACAGTTTGCAATTTGTCCTGAGGATGAACGGGAAGACGGGAAACCAATGAGAGACTAGCTCTTGGTGTTGGGACAGGCACAGGTCACTCTATTTTCCCATCAGGAAGAAGAATTAACCACAGGCTCAGCCTGCCCCCCGGAACCAGAACAGGGCCTGAAGCCATCCTGCGCTTTTGCGGCCAGCTCCCAAAAAAGCGACTTGTAAAATGAAGCTTCAGGGCACTGCAATTCACAAACCTGCAGAGTTATAAATGATAACTCTCGTCCACAAATATATTGAGGGAAGGCAAAGAAGAGGATTTGAAATCAAGGCAGAATTGCAGGAAACAGATTTCAGGAGGTAGATTCGAATCGCCTTTAAAGCACATGAAAAGCGGCAAAACGTTGACAATGATGCCCTTGGCCAAAAAGGGCGTATGCGTTTTTTCCTGAATATATTCAGGAAAAAACGCATACGCCCTTTTTGGCCAACCAAGCAACCTGGAAAGGCAAATCAGCGCTACAAAGAAGTCTCGCTTCCCATCGGTCAAAAGGGCCATGCCGAAAAAAGTGTCAAAACCAGAAATGCAGGACAGGCCATGGAGAAATGGGAGCCTTGCTACACTGATGGGCGGGATGTAAATTGCCAACAGCCACTCTGGAGAAGTGTACGGTGTGTCCTGAAACATCTAAAAAACACAGCTTAGAGAGCATAGGGCACTTCCACGCATGGGGGGATAAAGTGGGAAAATTGAAAATCAGCAAGACACAAGCACCCCAAAGTTTAGGGCTGCTCTGTTGACAAGGACCTCCACTTCATTCCACCTTAAATATCCCAGGAAAGCGAAAAATGGATAAAAAAGTTGTGGTCCTTATGTACAATGGAATATCACTCAGCCATGAAATCAATGTCATAAGGCTAGTAGCAGCATGATGAGTGGATTTAGGTAAGACGATTCTAAGTGAAATAAGTCACACAGAAAAGGACACTTCTCATAAGGTGTCACTTATAGAGGGAATGTAAAAACCGTTACACTTGAACTGAATTACAAAACAGAACAGAGTCACACATGCAGAAAACACAGTATGGCTGCTTAACGGGAAAGGTGAGGTGGGGTGATACATAAAACAAGAGTTTCAAATTAACTCAGATACCGTTCCATAAACCCAATATGTAATAGACAGGACCTACTCCTTGCTCAGAGAACTGGACTAAACACGCCCGATTCACCGCACAAGAATATATCTGACTAGTAATAATCTTAAAACCTATGTATTGATATCTCTCTGTTAGAGTGTCAAGTGGGTGTAAAGCGGCATAAACACAGCCGTGAAAAGCAGCTAAACCCCATTATAAAAATAAATTACTTTTAAAAACCCATGAAACAAAGAGAGGGAAAGAGAGAGAAATTCTTACACAATTCGTTCAGGGGCTGTGATGCAACCTGGATTGACCATATCTAGACCCACAGCTGGATGAGACATAAGGGTGGACACTCTTGGGGCTGAGAGGTTTGGTGAGGTTGGGTGAGCAAACGCAGACCCTTTAAAGTAATACTGCGTGCTACCCATCGCATGGGTCCCAAATCTCCAGGTTCAAGGGCATCTTCCTACATCGAAAACATGCATGAGAAACCCAGAAGATGGTACACCGTGTGATGGGGAAAGGTTTCTAAAACGCACCTCATTTCTCATCTCCTTGTGCTCGGGTTCGCCATTCCAGCCACTTTACTAGCAATCTCCCTACTTGGAGCATCAGCACCTTTAACCTCCTGTTCCGTACAGGTTGCAATTTGTCCTGAGGATGAACGGGAAGACGGGAAACCAATGAGAGACTAGCTCTTGGTGTTGGGACAGGCACAGGTCACTCTACTTTCCCATCAGGAAGAAGAATTAACCACAGGCTCAGCCTGCCCCCCGGAACCAGAACAGGGCCTGAAGCCATCCTGCGCTTTTGCGGCCAGCTCCCAAAAATCGACTTGTAAAATGGAGCTTCAGGGCACTGCAATTCACAAACCTGCAGAGTTATAAATGATAACTCTCGTCCACAAATATATTGAGGGAAGGCAAAGAAGAGGATTTGAAATCAAGGCAGAATTGCAGGAAACAGATTTCAGGAGGTAGATTCGAATCGCCTTTAAAGCACATGAAAAGCGGCAAAACGTTGACAATGATGCCCTTGGCCAAAAAGGGCGTATGCGTTTTTTCCTGAATATATTCAGGAAAAAACGCATACGCCCTTTTTGGCCAACCAAGCAACCTGGAAAGGCAAATCAGCGCTACAAAGAAGTCTCGCTTCCCATCGGTCAAAAGGGCCATGCCGAAAAAAGTGTCAAAACCAGAAATGCAGGACAGGCCATGGAGAAATGGGAGCCTTGCTACACTGATGGGCGGGATGTAAATTGCCAACAGCCACTCTGGAGAAGTGTACGGTGTGTCCTGAAACATCTAAAAAACACAGCTTAGAGAGCATAGGGCACTTCCAAGCATGGGGAGATAAAGTGGGAAAATTGAAAATCAGCAAGACACAAGCACCCCAAAGTTTAGGGCTGCTCTGTTGACAAGGACCTCCACTTCATTCCACCTTAAATATCCCAGGAAAGCGAAAAATGGATAAAAAAGTTGTGGTCCTTATGTACAATGGAATATCACTCAGCCATGAAATCAATGTCATAAGGCTAGTAGCAGCATGATGAGTGGATTTAGGTAAGACGATTCTAAGTGAAATAAGTCACACAGAAAAGGACACTTCTCATAAGGTGTCACTTATAGAGGGAATGTAAAAACCGTTACACTTGAACTGAATTACAAAACAGAACAGAGTCACACATGCAGAAAACACACTATGGCTGCTTAACGCGAAAGGTGAGGTGGGGTGATACATAAAACAAGAGTTTCAAATTAGCTCAGATACCGTTCCATAAACCCAATATGTAATAGACAAGACCTACTCCTTGCTCAGAGAACTGGACTCAACACGCCCGATTCACCGCACAAGAATATATCTGACTAGTAATAATCTTAAAACCTATGTATTGATATCTCTCTGTTAGAGTGTCAAGTGGGTGTAAAGCGGCATAAACACAGCCGTGAAAAGCAGCTAAACCCCATTATAAAAATAAATTACTTTTAAAAACCCATGAAACAAAGACAGGGAAAGAGAGAGAAATTCTTACACAATTCGTTCAGGGGCTGTGATGCAACCTGGATTGACCATATCTAGACCCACAGCTGGATGAGACATAAGGGTGGACACTCTTGGGGCTGAGAGGTTTCGTGAGGTTGGGTGAGCAAACGCAGACCCTTTAAAGTAATACTGCGTGCTACCCATCGCATGGGTCCCAAATCTCCAGGTTCAAGGGCATCTTCCTACATCGAAAACATGCATGAGAAACCCAGAAGATGGTACACCGTGTGATGGGGAAAGGTTTATAAAACGCACCTCATTTCTCATCTCCTTGTGCTCGGGTTCGCCATTCCAGCCACTTTACTAGCAATCTCCCTACTTGGAGCATCAGCACCTTTAACCTCCTGTTCCGTACAGTTTGCAATTTGTCCTGAGGATGAACGGGAAGACGGGAAACCAATGAGAGACTAGCTCTTGGTGTTGGGACAGGCACAGGTCACTCTATTTTCCCATCAGGAAGAAGAATTAACCACAGGCTCAGCCTGCCCCCCGGAACCAGAACAGGGCCTGAAGCCATCCTGCGCTTTTGCGGCCAGCTCCCAAAAAAGCGACTTGTAAAATGGAGCTTCAGGGCACTGCAATTCACAAACCTGCAGAGTTATAAATGATAACTCTCGTCCACAAATATATTGAGGGAAGGCAAAGAAGAGGATTTGAAATCAAGGCAGAATTGCAGGAAACAGATTTCAGGAGGTAGATTCGAATCGCCTTTAAAGCACAGGAAAAGCGGCAAAACGTTGACAATGATGCCCTTGGCCAAAAAGGGCGTATGCGTTTTTTCCTGAATATATTCAGGAAAAAACGCATACGCCCTTTTTGGCCAACCAAGCAACCTGGAAAGGCAAATCAGCGCTACAAAGAAGTCTCGCTTCCCATCGGTCAAAAGGGCCATGCCGAAAAAAGTGTCAAAACCAGAAATCCAGGACAGGCCATGGAGAAATGGGAGCCTTGCTACACTGATGGGCGGGATGTAAATTGCCAACAGCCACTCTGGAGAAGTGTACGGTGTGTCCTGAAACATCTAAAAAACACAGCTTAGAGAGCATAGGGCACTTCCACGCATGGGGAGATAAAGTGGGAAAATTGAAAATCAGCAAGACACAAGCACCCCAAAGTTTAGGGCTGCTCTGTTGACAAGGACCTCCACTTCATTCCACCTTAAATATCCCAGGAAAGCAAAAAATGGATAAAAAAGTTGTGGTCCTTATGTACAATGGAATATCACTCAGCCATGAAATCAATGTCATAAGGCTAGTAGCAGCATGATGAGTGGATTTAGGTAAGACGATTCTAAGTGAAATAAGTCACACAGAAAAGGACACTTCTCATAAGATGTCACTTATAGAGGGAATGTAAAAACCGTTACACTTGAACTGAATTACAAAACAGAACAGAGTCACACATGCAGAAAACACAGTATGGCTGCTTAACGGGAAAGGTGAGGTGGGGTGATACATAAAACAAGAGTTTCAAATTAACTCAGATACCGTTCCATAAACCCAATATGTAATAGACAGGACCTACTCCTTGCTCAGAGAACTGGACTCAACACGCCCGATTCACCGCACAAGAATATATCTGACTAGTAATAATCTTAAAACCTATGTATTGATATCTCTCTGTTAGAGTGTCAAGTGGGTGTAAAGCGGCATAAACACAGCCGTGAAAAGCAGCTAAACCCCATTATAAAAATAAATTACTTTTAAAAACCCATGAAACAAAGACAGGGAAAGAGAGAGAAATTCTTACACAATTCGTTCAGGGGCTGTGATGCAACCTGGATTGACCATATCTAGACCCACAGCTGGATGAGACATAAGGGTGGACACTCTTGGGGCTGAGAGGTTTGGTGAGGTTGGGTGAGCAAACGCAGACCCTTTAAAGTAATACTGCGTGCTACCCATCACATGGGTCCCAAATCTCCAGGTTCAAGGGCATCTTCCTACATCGAAAACATGCATGAGAAACCCAGAAGATGGTACACCGTGTGATGGGGAAAGGTTTCTAAAACGCACCTCATTTCTCATCTCCTTGTGCTCGGGTTCGCCATTCCAGCCACTTTACTAGCAATCTCCCTACTTGGAGCATCAGCACCTTTAACCTCCTGTTCCGTACAGGTTGCAATTTGTCCTGAGGATGAACGGGAAGACGGGAAACCAATGAGAGACTAGCTCTTGGTGTTGGGACAGGCACAGGTCACTCTATTTTCCCATCAGGAAGAAGAATTAACCACAGGCTCAGCCTGCCCCCCGGAACCAGAACAGGGCCTGAAGCCATCCTGCGCTTTTGCGGCCAGCTCCCAAAAATCGACTTGTAAAATGGAGCTTCAGGGCACTGCAATTCACAAACCTGCAGAGTTATAAATGATAACTCTCGTCCACAAATATATTGAGGGAAGGCAAAGAAGAGGATTTGAAATCAAGGCAGAATTGCAGGAAACAGATTTCAGGAGGTAGATTCGAATCGCCTTTAAAGCACATGAAAAGCGGCAAAACGTTGACAATGATGCCCTTGGCCAAAAAGGGCGTATGCGTTTTTTCCTGAATATATTCAGGAAAAAACGCATACGCCCTTTTTGGCCAACCAAGCAACCTGGAAAGGCAAATCAGCGCTACAAAGAAGTCTCGCTTCCCATCGGTCAAAAGGGCCATGCCGAAAAAAGTGTCAAAACCAGAAATGCAGGACAGGCCATGGAGAAATGGGAGCCTTGCTACACTGATGGGCGGGATGTAAATTGCCAACAGCCACTCTGGAGAAGTGTACGGTGTGTCCTGAAACATCTAAAAAACACAGCTTAGAGAGCATAGGGCACTTCCACGCATGGGGAGATAAAGTGGGAAAATTGAAAATCAGCAAGACACAAGCACCCCAAAGTTTAGGGCTGCTCTGTTGACAAGGACCTCCACTTCATTCCACCTTAAATATCCCAGGAAAGCGAAAAATGGATAAAAAAGTTGTGGTCCTTATGTACAATGGAATATCACTCAGCCATGAAATCAATGTCATAAGGCTAGTAGCAGCATGATGAGTGAATTTAGGTAAGACGATTCTAAGTGAAATAAGTCACACAGAAAAGGACACTTCTCATAAGGTGTCACTTATAGAGGGAATGTAAAAACCGTTACACTTGAACTGAATTACAAAACAGAACAGAGTCACACATGCAGAAAACACACTATGGCTGCTTAACGCGAAAGGTGAGGTGGGGTGATACATAAAACAAGAGTTTCAAATTAGCTCAGATACCGTTCCATAAACCCAATATGTAATAGACAAGACCTACTCCTTGCTCAGAGAACTGGACTCAACACGCCCGATTCACCGCACAAGAATATATCTGACTAATAATAATCTTAAAACCTATGTATTGATATCTCTCTGTTAGAGTGTCAAGTGGGTGTAAAGCAGCATAAACACAGCCGTGAAAAGCAGCTAAACCCCATTATAAAAATAAATTACTTTTAAAAACCCATGAAACAAAGACAGGGAAAGAGAGAGAAATTCTTACACAATTCGTTCAGGGGCTGTGATGCAACCTGGATTGACCATATCTAGACCCACAGCTGGATGAGACATAAGGGTGGACACTCTTGGGGCTGAGAGGTTTGGTGAGGTTGGGTGAGCAAACGCAGACCCTTTAAAGTAATACTGCGTGCTACCCATCGCATGGGTCCCAAATCTCCAGGTTCAAGGGCATCTTCCTACATCGAAAACATGCATGAGAAACCCAGAAGATGGTACACCGTGTGATGGGGAAAGGTTTCTAAAACGCAACTCATTTCTCATCTCCTTGTGCTCGGGTTCGCCATTCCAGCCACTTTACTAGCAATCTCCCTACTTGGAGCATCAGCACCTTTAACCTCATGTTCCGTACAGTTTGCAATTTGTCCTGAGGATGAACGGGAAGACGGGAAACCAATGAGAGACTAGCTCTTGGTGTTGGGACAGGCACAGGTCACTCTATTTTCCCATCAGGAAGAAGAATTAACCACAGGCTCAGCCTGCCCCCCGGAACCAGAACAGGGCCTGAAGCCATCCTGCGCTTTTGCGGCCAGCTCCCAAAAAAGCGACTTGTAAAATGGAGCTTCAGGGCACTGCAATTCACAAACCTGCAGAGTTATAAATGATAACTCTCGTCCACAAATATATTGAGGGAAGGCAAAGAAGAGGATTTGAAATCAAGGCAGAATTGCAGGAAACAGATTTCAGGAGGTAGATTCGAATCGCCTTTAAAGCACATGAAAAGCGGCAAAACGTTGACAATGATGACCTTGGCCAAAAAGGGCGTATGCGTTTTTTCCTGAATATATTCAGGAAAAAACGCATACGCCCTTTTTGGCCAACCAAGCAACCTGGAAAGGCAAATCAGCGATACAAATAAGTCTCGCTTCCCATCAGTCAAAAGGGCCATGCTGAAAAAAGGGTCAAAACCAGAAATGCAGGACAGGCCATGGAGAAATGGGAGCCTTGCTACACTGATGGGCGGGATGTAAATTGCCAACAGCCACTCTGGAGAAGTGTACGGTGTGTCCTGAAACATCTAAAAAACACAGCTTAGAGAGCATAGGGCACTTCCACGCATGGGGAGATAAAGTGGGAAAATTGAAAATCAGCAAGACACAAGCACCCCAAAGTTTAGGGCTGCTCTGTTGACAAGGACCTCCACTTCATTCCACCTTAAATATCCCAGGAAAGCGAAAAATGGATCAAAAAGTTGTGGTCCTTATGTACAATGGAATATCACTCAGCCATGAAATCAATGTCATAAGGCTAGTAGCAGCATGATGAGTGGATTTAGGTAAGACGATTCTAAGTGAAATAAGTCACACAGAAAAGGACACTTCTCATAAGGTGTCACTTATAGAGGGAATGTAAAAACCGTTACACTTGAACTGAATTACAAAACAGAACAGAGTCACACATGCAGAAAACACACTATGGCTGCTTAACGCGAAAGGTGAGGTGGGGTGATACATAAAACAAGAGTTTCAAATTAGCTCAGATACCGTTCCATAAACCCAATATGTAATAGACAAGACCTACTCCTTGCTCAGAGAACTGGACTCAACACGCCCGATTCACCGCACAAGAATATATCTGACTAGTAATAATCTTAAAACCTATGTATTGATATCTCTCTGTTAGAGTGTCAAGTGGGTGTAAAGCGGCATAAACACAGCCGTGAAAAGCAGCTAAACCCCATTATAAAAATAAATTACTTTTAAAAACCCATGAAACAAAGACAGGGAAAGAGAGAGAAATTCTTACACAATTCGTTCAGGGGCTGTGATGCAACCTGGATTGACCATATCTAGACCCACAGCTGGATGAGACATAAGGGTGGACACTCTTGGGGCTGAGAGGTTTGGTGAGGTTGGGTGAGCAAACACAGACACTTTAAAGTAATACTGCGTGCTACCCATCGCATGGGTCCCAAATCTCCAGGTTCAAGGGCATCTTCCTACATCGAAAACATGCATGAGAAACCCAGAAGATGGTACACCGTGTGATGGGGAAAGGTTTCTAAAACGCACCTCATTTCTCATCTCCTTGTGCTCGGGTTCGCCATTCCAGCCACTTTACTAGCAATCTCCCTACTTGGAGCATCAGCACCTTTAACCTCCTGTTCCGTACAGGTTGCAATTTGTCCTGAGGATGAACGGGAAGACGGGAAACCAATGAGAGACTAGCTCTTGGTGTTGGGACAGGCACAGGTCACTCTATTTTCCCATCAGGAAGAAGAATTAACCACAGGCTCAGCCTGCCCCCCGGAACCAGAACAGGGCCTGAAGCCATCCTGCGCTTTTGCGGCCAGCTCCCAAAAAAGCGACTTGTAAAATGGAGCTTCAGGGCACTGCAATTCACAAACCTGCAGAGTTATAAATGATAACTCTCGTCCACAAATATATTGAGGGAAGGCAAAGAAGAGGATTTGAAATCAAGGCAGAATTGCAGGAAACAGATTTCAGGAGGTAGATTCGAATCGCCTTTAAAGCACATGAAAAGCGGCAAAACGTTGACAATGATGCCCTTGGCCAAAAAGGGCGTATGCGTTTTTTCCTGAATATATTCAGGAAAAAACGCATACGCCCTTTTTGGCCAACCAAGCAACCTGGAAAGGCAAATCAGCGCTACAAAGAAGTCTCGCTTCCCATCGGTCAAAAGGGCCATGCCGAAAAAAGTGTCAAAACCAGAAATGCAGGACAGGCCATGGAGAAATGGGAGCCTTGCTACACTGATGGGCGGGATGTAAATTGCCAACAGCCACTCTGGAGAAGTGTACGGTGTGTCCTGAAACATCTAAAAAACACAGCTTAGAGAGCATAGGGCACTTCCACGCATGGGGAGATAAAGTGGGAAAATTGAAAATCAGCAAGACACAAGCACCCCAAAGTTTAGGGCTGCTCTGTTGACAAGGACCTCCACTTCATTCCACCTTAAATATCCCAGGAAAGCGAAAAATGGATAAAAAAGTTGTGGTCCTTATGTACAATGGAATATCACTCAGCCATGAAATCAATGTCATAAGGCTAGTAGCAGCATGATGAGTGGATTTAGGTAAGACGATTCTAAGTGAAATAAGTCACACAGAAAAGGACACTTCTCATAAGGTGTCACTTATAGAGGGAATGTAAAAACCGTTACACTTGAACTGAATTACAAAACAGAACAGAGTCACACATGCAGAAAACACACTATGGCTGCTTAACGCGAAAGGTGAGGTGGGGTGATACATAAAACAAGAGTTTCAAATTAGCTCAGATACCGTTCCATAAACCCAATATGTAATAGACAAGACCTACTCCTTGCTCAGAGAACTGGACTCAACACGCCCGATTCACCGCACAAGAATATATCTGACTAGTAATAATCTTAAAACCTATGTATTGATATCTCTCTGTTAGAGTGTCAAGTGGGTGTAAAGCGGCATAAACACAGCCGTGAAAAGCAGCTAAACCCCATTATAAAAATAAATTACTTTTAAAAACCCATGAAACAAAGACAGGGAAAGAGAGAGAAATTCTTACACAATTCGTTCAGGGGCTGTGATGCAACCTGGATTGACCATATCTAGACCCACAGCTGGATGAGACATAAGGGTGGACACTCTTGGGGCTGAGAGGTTTGGTGAGGTTGGGTGAGCAAACGCAGACCCTTTAAAGTAATACTGCGTGCTACCCATCGCATGGGTCCCAAATCTCCAGGTTCAAGGGCATCTTCCTACATCGAAAACATGCATGAGAAACCCAGAAGATGGTACACCGTGTGATGGGGAAAGGTTTCTAAAACGCACCTCATTTCTCATCTCCTTGTGCTCGGGTTCGCCATTCCAGCCACTTTACTAGCAATCTCCCTACTTGGAGCATCAGCACCTTTAACCTCCTGTTCCGTACAGGTTGCAATTTGTCCTGAGGATGAACGGGAAGACGGGGAACCAATGAGAGACTAGCTCTTGGTGTTGGGACAGGCACAGGTCACTCTATTTTCCCATCAGGAAGAAGAATTAACCACAGGCTCAGCCTGCCCCCCAGAACCAGAACAGGGCCTGAAGCCATCCTGCGCTTTTGCGGCCAGCTCCCAAAAAAGCGACTTGTAAAATGGAGCTTCAGGACACTGCAATTCACAAACCTGCAGAGTTATAAATGATAACTCTCGTCCACAAATATATTGAGGGAAGACAAAGAAGAGGATTTGAAATCAAGGCAGAATTGCAGGAAACAGATTTCAGGAGGTAGATTCGAATCGCCTTTAAAGCACATGAAAAGCGGCAAAACGATGACAATGATGCCCTTGGCCAAAAAGTGCGTATGCGTTTTTTCCTGAATATATTCAGGAAAAAACGCATACGCCCTTTTTGGCCAACCAAGCAACCTGGAAAGGCAAATCAGGGCTACAAAGAAGTCTCGCTTCCCATCGGTCAAAAGGGCCATGCTGAAAAAAGTCTCAAAACCAGAAATGCAGGACAGGCCATGGAGAAATGGGAGCCTTGCTACACTGATGGGCGGGATGTAAATTGCCAACAGCCACTCAGGAGAAGGGTACGGTGTGTCCTGAAACATCTAAAAAACACAGCTTAGAGAGCATAGGGCACTTCCACGCATGGGGGCATAAAGTGGGAAAATTGAAAATCAGCAAGACACAAGCACCCCAAAGTTTAGGGCTGCTCTGTTGACAAGGAACTCCACTTCATTCCACCTTAAATATCCCAGGAAAGCGAAAAAGGGATAAAAAAGTTGTGGTCCTTATGTACAATGGAATATCACTCAGCCATGAAATCAATGTCATAAGGCTAGTAGCAGCATGATGAGTCGATTTAGGTAAGACGATTCTAAGTGAAATAACTCACACAGAAAAGGACACTTCTCATAAGGTGTCACTTATAGAGGGAATGTAAAAACCGTTACACTTGAACTGAATTACAAAACAGAACAGAGTCACACATGCAGAAAACACACTATGGCTGCTTAACGGGAAAGGTGAGGTGGGGTGATACATAAAACAAGAGTTTCAAATTAGCTCAGATTCCGTTCCATAAACCCAATATGTAATAGACAAGACCTACTCCTTGCTCAGAGAACTGGACTCAACACGCCCGATTCACCGCACAAGAATATATCTGACTAGTAATAATCTTAAAACCTATGTATTGATATCTCTCTGTTAGTGTGTCAAGTGGGTGTAAAGCGGCATAAACACAGCCGTGAAAAGCAGCTAAACCCCATTATAAAAATAAATTACTTTTAAAAACCCATGAAACAAAGACAGGGAAAGAGAGAGAAATTCTTACACAATTCGTTCAGGGGCTGTGATGCAACCTGGATTGACCATATCTAGACCCACAGCTGGATGAGACATAAGGGTGGACACTCTTGGGGCTGAGAGGTTTGGTGAGGTTGGGTGAGCAAACGCAGACCCTTTAAAGTAATACTGCGTGCTACCCATCGCATGGGTCCCAAATCTCCAGGTTCAAGGGCATCTTCCTACATCGAAAACATGCATGAGAAACCCAGATGATGGTACACCGTGTGATGGGGAAAGGTTTCTAAAACGCACCTCATTTCTCATCTCCTTGTGCTCGGGTTCGCCATTCCAGCCACTTTACTAGCAATCTCCCTACTTGGAGCATCAGCACCTTTAACCTCCTGTTCCGTACAGGTTGCAATTTGTCCTGAGGATGAACGGGAAGACGGGGAACCAATGAGAGACTAGCTCTTGGTGTTGGGACAGGCACAGGTCACTCTATTTTCCCATCAGGAAGAAGAATTAACCACAGGCTCAGCCTGCCCCCCGGAACCAGAACAGGGCCTGAAGCCATCCTGCGCTTTTGCGGCCAGCTCCCAAAAAAGCGACTTGTAAAATGGAGCTTCAGGGCACTGCAATTCACAAACCTGCAGAGTTATAAATGATAACTCTCGTCCACAAATATATTGAGGGAAGGCAAAGAAGAGGATTTGAAATCAAGGCAGAATTGCAGGAAACAGATTTCATGAGGTAGATTCGAATCGCCTTTAAAGCACATGAAAAGCGGCAAAACGTTGACAATGATGCCCTTGGCCAAAAAGGGCGCATGCGTTTTTTCCTGAATATATTCAGGAAAAAACGCATGCGCCCTTTTTGGCCAACCAAGCAACCTGGAAAGGCAAATCAGCGCTACAAAGAAGTCTCGCTTCCCATCGGTCGAAAGGGCCATGCTGAAAAAAGGGTCAAAACCAGAAATGCAGGACAGGCCATGGAGAAATGGGAGCCTTGCTACACTGATGGGCGGGATGTAAATTGCCAACAGCCACTCTGGAGAAGGGTACGGTGTGTCCTGAAACATCTAAAAAATACAGCTTAGAGAGCATAGGGCACTTCCACGCATGGGGGGATAAAGTGGGAAAATTGAAAATCAGCAAGACACAAGCACCCCAAAGTTTAGGGCTGCTCTGTTGACAAGGACCTCCACTTCATTCCACCTTAAATATCCCAGGAAAGCGAAAAATGGATAAAAAAGTTGTGGTCCTTATGTACAATGGATTATCACTCAGCCATGAAATCAGTGTCATAAGGCTAGTAGCAGCATGATGAGTGGATTTAGGTACGACGATTCTAAGTGAAATAAGTCACACAGAAAAGGACACTTCTCATAAGGTGTCACTTATAGAGGGAATGTAAAAACCGTTACACTTGAACTGAATTACAAAACAGAACAGAGTCACACATGCAGAAAACACACTATGGCTGCTTAACGGGAAAGGTGAAGTGGGGTGATACATAAAACAAGAGTTTCAAATTAGCTCAGATACCATTCCATAAACCCAATATGTAACAGACAAGACCTACTCCTTGCTCAGAGAACTGGACTCAACACGCCCGATTCACCGCACAAGAATATATCTGACTAGTAATAATCTTAAAACCTATGTATTGATATCTCTCTGTTAGAGTGTCAAGTGGGTGTAAAGCGGCATAAACACAGCCGTGAAAAGCATCTAAACCCCATTATAAAAATAAATTACTTTTAAAAACCCATGAAACAAAGACAGGGAAAGAGAGAGAAATTCTTACACAATTCGTTCAGGGGCTGTGATGCAACCTGGATTGACCATATCTAGACCCACAGCTGGATGAGACATAAGGGTGGACACTCTTGGGGCTGAGAGGTTTGGTGAGGTTGGGTGAGCAAACGCAGACCCTTTAAAGTAATACTGCGTGCTACCCATCGCATGGGTCCCAAATCTCCAGGTTCAAGGGCATCTTCCTACATCGAAAACATGCATGAGAAACCCAGAAGATGGTACACCGTGTGATGGGGAAAGGTTTCTAAAACGCACCTCATTTCTCATCTCCTTGTGCTCGGGTTCGCCATTCCAGCCACTTTACTAGCAATCTCCCTACTTGGAGCCTCAGCACCTTTAACCTCCTGTTCCGTACAGGTTGCAATTTGTCCTGAGGATGAACGGGAAGACGGGGAACCAATGAGAGACTAGCTCTTGGTGTTGGGACAGGCACAGGTCACTCTATTTTCCCATCAGGAAGAAGAATTAAGCACAGGCTCAGCCTGCCCCCCGGAACCAGAACAGGGCCTGAAGCCATCCTGCACTTTTGCGGCCAGCTCCCAAAAAAGCGACTTGTAAATTGGAGCTTCAGGTCACTGCAATTCACAAAAATGCAGAGTTATAAATGATAACTCTCGTCCACAAATATATTGAGGGAAGGCAAAGAAGAGGATTTGAAATCAAGGCAGAATTGCAGGAAACAGATTTCAGGAGGTAGATTCGAATCGCCTTTAAAGCACATGAAAAGCGGCAAAACGTTGACAATGATGCCCTTGGCCAAAAAGGGCGCATGCGTTTTTTCCTGAATATATTCAGGAAAAAACGCATGCGCCCTTTTTGGCCAACCAAGCAACCTGGAAAGGCAAATCCGCGCTACAAAGAAGTCTCGCTTCCCATCGGTCGAAAGGGCCATGCTGAAAAAAGTGTCAAAACCAGAAATGCAGGACAGGCCATGGAGAAATGGGAACCTTGCTACACTGGTGGGCGGGATGTAAATTGCCAACAGCCACTCTGGAGAAGTGTACGGTGTGTCCTGAAACATCTAAAAAACACAGCTTAGAGAGCATAGGGCACTTCCACGCATGGGGGGATAAAGTGGGAAAATTGAAAATCAGCAAGACACAGGCACCCCAAAGTTTAGGGCTGCTCTGTTGACAAGGACCTCCACTTCATTCCACCTTAAATATCCCAGGAAAGCGAAAAATGGATAAAAAAGTTGTGGTCCTTATGTACAATGGAATATCACTCAGCCATGAAATCAATGTCATAAGGCTAGTAGCAGCATGATGAGTGGATTTAGGTAAGACGATTCTAAGTGAAATAAGTCACACAGAAAAGGACACTTCTCATAACGTGTCACTTATAGAGGGAATGTAAAAACCGTTACACTTGAACTGAATTACAAAACAGAACAGAGTCACACATGCAGAAAACACACTATGGCTGCTTAACGCGAAAGGTGAGGTGGGGTGATACATAAAACAAGAGTTTCAAATTAGCTCAGATACCGTTCCATAAACCCAATATGTAATAGACAAGACCTACTCCTTGCTCAGAGAACTGGACTCAACACGCCCGATTCACCGCACAAGAATATATCTGACTAGTAATAATCTTAAAACCTATGTATTGATATCTCTCTGTTAGAGTGTCAAGTGGGTGTAAAGCGGCATCAACACAGCCGTGAAAAGCAGCTAAACCCCATTATAAAAATAAATTACTTTTAAAAACCCATGAAACAAAGACAGGGAAAGAGAGAGAAATTCTTACACAATTCGTTCAGGGGCTGTGATGCAACCTGGATTGACCATATCTAGACCCACAGCTGGATGAGACATAAGGGTGGACACTCTTGGGGCTGAGAGGTTTGGTGAGGTTGGGTGAGCAAACGCAGACCCTTTAAAGTAATACTGCGTGCTACCCATCGCATGGGTCCCAAATCTCCAGGTTCAAGGGCATCTTCCTACATCGAAAACATGCATGAGAAACCCAGATGATGGTACACCGTGTGATGGGGAAAGGTTTCTAAAACGCACCTCATTTCTCATCTCCTTGTGCTCGGGTTCGCCATTCCAGCCACTTTACTAGCAATCTCCCTACTTGGAGCATCAGCACCTTTAACCTCCTGTTCCGTACAGGTTGCAATTTGTCCTGAGGATGAACGGGAAGACGGGAAACCAATGAGAGACTAGCTCTTGGTGTTGGGACAGGCACAGGTCACTCTATTTTCCCATCAGGAAGAAGAATTAACCACAGGCTCAGCCTGCCCCCCGGAACCAGAACAGGGCCTGAAGCCATCCTGCGCTTTTGCGGCCAGCTCCCAAAAAAGCGACTTGTAAAATGGAGCTTCAGGGCACTGCAATTCACAAACCTGCAGAGTTATAAATGATAACTCTCGTCCACAAATATATTGAGGGAAGGCAAAGAAGAGGATTTGAAATCAAGGCAGAATTGCAGGAAACAGATTTCAGGAGGTAGATTCGAATCGCCTTTAAAGCACATGAAAAGCGGCAAAACGTTGACAATGATGCCCTTGGCCAAAAAGGGCGTATGCGTTTTTTCCTGAATATATTCAGGAAAAAACGCATACGCCCTTTTTGGCCAACCAAGCAACCTGGAAAGGCAAATCAGCGCTACAAAGAAGTCTCGCTTCCCATCGGTCAAAAGGGCCATGCCGAAAAAAGTGTCAAAACCAGAAATGCAGGACAGGCCATGGAGAAATGGGAGCCTTGCTACACTGATGGGCGGGATGTAAATTGCCAACAGCCACTCTGGAGAAGTGTACGGTGTGTCCTGAAACATCTAAAAAACACAGCTTAGAGAGCATAGGGCACTTCCACGCATGGGGGGATAAAGTGGGAAAATTGAAAATCAGCAAGACACCAGCACCCCAAAGTTTAGGGCTGCTCTGTTGACAAGGACCTCCACTTCATTCCACCTTAAATATCCCAGGAAAGCGAAAAATGGATAAAAAAGTTGTGGTCCTTATGTACAATGGAATATCACACAGCCATGAAATCAATGTCATAAGGCTAGTAGCAGCATGATGAGTGGATTTAGGTAAGACGATTCTAAGTGAAATAAGTCACACAGAAAAGGACACTTCTCATAAGGTGTCACTTATAGAGGGAATGTAAAAACCGTTACACTTGAACTGAATTACAAAACAGAACAGAGTCACACATGCAGAAAACACAGTATGGCTGCTTAACGGGAAAGGTGAGGTGGGGTGATACATAAAACAAGAGTTTCAAATTAACTCAGATACCGTTCCATAAACCCAATATGTAATAGACAGGACCTACTCCTTGCTCAGAGAACTGGACTCAACACGCCCGATTCACCGCACAAGAATATATCTGACTAGTAATAATCTTAAAACCTATGTATTGATATCTCTCTGTTAGAGTGTCAAGTGGGTGTAAAGTGGCATCAACACAGCCGTGAAAAGCAGCTAAACCCCATTATAAAAATAAATTACTTTTAAAAACCCATGAAACAAAGACAGGGAAAGAGAGAGAAATTCTTACACAATTCGTTCAGGGGCTGTGATGCAACCTGGATTGACCATATCTAGACCCACAGCTGGATGAGACATAAGGGTGGACACTCTTGGGGCTGAGAGGTTTGGTGAGGTTGGGTGAGCAAACGCAGACCCTTTAAAGTAATACTGCGTGCTACCCATCGCATGGGTCCCAAATCTCCAGGTTCAAGGGCATCTTCCTACATCGAAAACATGCATGAGAAACCCAGAAGATGGTACACCGTGTGATGGGGAAAGGTTTCTAAAACGCACCTCATTTCTCATCTCCTTGTGCTCGGGTTCGCCATTCCAGCCACTTTACTAGCAATCTCCCTACTTGGAGCATCAGCACCTTTAACCTCCTGTTCCGTACAGTTTGCAATTTGTCCTGAGGATGAACGGGAAGACGGGAAACCAATGAGAGACTAGCTCTTGGTGTTGGGACAGGCACAGGTCACTCTATTTTCCCATCAGGAAGAAGAATTAACCACAGGCTCAGCCTGCCCCCCGGAACCAGAACAGGGCCTGAAGCCATCCTGCGCTTTTGCGGCCAGCTCCCAAAAAAGCGACTTGTAAAATGGAGCTTCAGGGCACTGCAATTCACAAACCTGCAGAGTTATAAATGATAACTCTCGTCCACAAATATATTGAGGGAAGGCAAAGAAGAGGATTTGAAATCAAGGCAGAATTGCAGGAAACAGATTTCAGGAGGTAGATTCAAATCGCCTTTAAAGCACATGAAAAGCGGCAAAACGTTGACAATGATGCCCTTGGCCAAAAAGGGCGTATGCGTTTTTTCCTGAATATATTCAGGAAAAAACGCATACGCCCTTTTTGGCCAACCAAGCAACCTGGAAAGGCAAATCAGCGCTACAAAGAAGTCTCGCTTCCCATCGGTCAAAAGGGCCATGCCGAAAAAAGTGTCAAAACCAGAAATGCAGGACAGGCCATGGAGAAATGGGAGCCTTGCTACACTGATGGGCGGGATGTAAATTGCCAACAGCCACTCTGGAGAAGTGTACGGTGTGTCCTGAAACATCTAAAAAACACAGCTTAGAGAGCATAGGGCACTTCCACGCATGGGGGGATAAAGTGGGAAAATTGAAAATCAGCAAGACACAAGCACCCCAAAGTTTAGGGCTGCTCTGTTGACAAGGACCTCCACTTCATTCCACCTTAAATATCCCAGGAAAGCGAAAAATGGATAAAAAAGTTATGGTCCTTATGTACAATGGAATATCACTCAGCCATGAAATCAATGTCATAAGGCTAGTAGCAGCATGATGAGTGGATTTAGGTA
Organism: Balaenoptera physalus; assembly: GCF_965194825.1. Taxonomy (NCBI): domain Eukaryota; kingdom Metazoa; phylum Chordata; class Mammalia; order Artiodactyla; family Balaenopteridae; genus Balaenoptera; species Balaenoptera physalus. The sequence goes on from NW_028126470.1 coordinate 1,463,398, forward strand.
CGACGATTCTAAGTGAAATAAGTCACACAGAAAAGGACACTTCTCATAAGGTGTCACTTATAGAGGGAATGTAAAAACCGTTACACTTGAACTGAATTACAAAACAGAACAGAGTCACACATGCAGAAAACACAGTATGGCTGCTTAACGGGAAAGGTGAGGTGGGGTGATACATAAAACAAGAGTTTCAAATTAACTCAGATACCGTTCCATAAACCCAATATGTAATAGACAGGACCTACTCCTTGCTCAGAGAACTGGACTCAACACGCCCGATTCACCGCACAAGAATATATCTGACTAGTAATAATCTTAAAACCTATGTATTGATATCTCTCTGTTAGAGTGTCAAGTGGGTGTAAAGCGGCATAAACACAGCCGTGAAAAGCAGCTAAACCCCATTATAAAAATAAATTACTTTTAAAAACCCATGAAACAAAGACAGGGAAAGAGAGAGAAATTCTTACACTATTCGTTCAGGGGCTGTGATGCAACCTGGATTGACCATATCTAGACCCACAGCTGGATGAGACATAAGGGTGGACACTCTTGGGGCTGAGAGGTTTGGTGAGGTTGGGTGAGCAAACGCAGACCCTTTAAAGTAATACTGCGTGCTACCCATCGCATGGGTCCCAAATCTCCAGGTTCAAGGGCATCTTCCTACATCGAAAACATGCATGAGAAACCCAGAAGATGGTACACCGTGTGATGGGGAAAGGTTTCTAAAACGCACCTCATTTCTCATCTCCTTGTGCTCGGGTTCGCCATTCCAGCCACTTTACTAGCAATCTCCCTACTTGGAGCATCAGCACCTTTAACCTCCTGTTCCGTACAGTTTGCAATTTGTCCTGAGGATGAACGGGAAGACGGGAAACCAATGAGAGACTAGCTCTTGGTGTTGGGACAGGCACAGGTCACTCTATTTTCCCATCAGGAAGAAGAATTAACCACAGGCTCAGCCTGCCCCCTGGAACCAGAACAGGGCCTGAAGCCATCCTGCGCTTTTGCGGCCAGCTCCCAAAAAAGCGACTTGTAAAATGGAGCTTCAGGGCACTGCAATTCACAAACCTGCAGGGTTATAAATGATAACTCTCGTCCACAAATATATTGAGGGAAGGCAAAGAAGAGGATTTGAAATCAAGGCAGAATTGCAGGAAACAGATTTCAGGAGGTAGATTCGAATCGCCTTTAAAGCACATGAAAAGCGGCAAAACGTTGACAATGATGCCCTTGGCCAAAAAGGGCGTATGCGTTTTTTCCTGAATATATTCAGGAAAAAACGCATACGCCCTTTTTGGCCAACCAAGCAACCTGGAAAGGCAAATCAGCGCTACAAATAAGTCTCGCTTCCCATCGGTCAAAAGGGCCATGCTGAAAAAAGGGTCAAAACCAGATATGCAGGACAGGCCATGGAGAAATGGGAGCCTTGCTACACTGATGGGCGGGATGTAAATTGCCAACAGCCACTCTGGAGAAGTGTACGGTGTGTCCTGAAACATCTAAAAAACACAGCTTAGACAGCATAGGGCACTTCCACGCATGGGGAGATAAAGTGGGAAAATTGAAAATCAGCAAGACACAAGCACCCCAAAGTTTAGGGCTGCTCTGTTGACAAGGACCTCCACTTCATTCCACCTTAAATATCCCAGGAAAGCGAAAAATGGATAAAAAAGTTGTGGTCCTTATGTACAATGGAATATCACTCAGCCATGAAATCAATGTCATAAGGCTAGTAGCAGCATGATGAGTGGATTTAGGTAAGACGATTCTAAGTGAAATAAGTCACACAGAAAAGGACACTTCTCATAAGGTGTCACTTATAGAGGGAATGTAAAAACCGTTACACTTGAACTGAATTACAAAACAGAACAGAGTCACACATGCAGAAAACACACTATGGCTGCTTAACGCGAAAGGTGAGGTGGGGTGATACATAAAACAAGAGTTTCAAATTAGCTCAGATACCGTTCCATAAACCCAATATGTAATAGACAAGACCTACTCCTTGCTCAGAGAACTGGACTCAACACGCCCGATTCACCGCACAAGAATATATCTGACTAGTAATAATCTTAAAACCTATGTATTGATATCTCTCTGTTAGAGTGTCAAGTGGGTGTAAAGCGGCATAAACACAGCCGTGAAAAGCAGCTAAACCCCATTATAAAAATAAATTACTTTTAAAAACCCATGAAACAAAGACAGGGAAAGAGAGAGAAATTCTTACACAATTCGTTCAGGGGCTGTGATGCAACCTGGATTGACCATATCTAGACCCACAGCTGGATGAGACATAAGGGTGGACACTCTTGGGGCTGAGAGGTTTGGTGAGGTTGGGTGAGCAAACGCAGACCCTTTAAAGTAATACTGCGTGCTACCCATCGCATGGGTCCCAAATCTCCATGTTCAAGGGCATCTTCCTAGATCAAAAACATGCATGAGAAACCCAGAAGATGGTACACCGTGTGATGGGGAAAGGTTTCTAAAACGCACCTCATTTCTCATCTCCTTGTGCTCGGGTTCGCCATTCCAGCCACTTTACTAGCAATCTCCCTACTTGGAGCATCAGCACCTTTAACCTCCTGTTCCGTACAGGTTGCAATTTGTCCTGAGGATGAACGGGAAGACGGGAAACCAATGAGAGACTAGCTCTTGGTGTTGGGACAGGCACAGGTCACTCTATTTTCCCATCAGGAAGAAGAATTAATCACAGGCTCAGCCTGCCCCCCGGAACCAGAACAGGGCCTGAAGCCATCCTGCGCTTTTGCGGCCAGCTCCCAAAAAAGTGACTTGTAAAATGGAGCTTCAGGGCACTGCAATTCACAAACCTGCAGAGTTATAAATGATAACTCTCGTCCACAAATATATTGAGGGAAGGCAAAGAAGAGGATTTGAAATCAAGGCAGAATTGCAGGAAACAGATTTCAGGAGGTAGATTCGAATCGCCTTTAAAGCACATGAAAAGCGGCAAAACGTTGACAATGATGCCCTTGGCCAAAAAGGGCGTATGCGTTTTTTCCTGAATATATTCAGGAAAAAACGCATACGCCCTTTTTGGCCAACCAAGCAACCTGGAAAGGCAAATCAGCGCTACAAAGAAGTCTCGCTTCCCATCGGTCAAAAGGGCCATGCCGAAAAAAGTGTCAAAACCAGAAATGCAGGACAGGCCATGGAGAAATGGGAGCCTTGCTACACTGATGGGCGGGATGTAAATTGCCAACAGCCACTCTGGAGAAGTGTACGGTGTGTCCTGAAACATCTAAAAAACACAGCTTAGAGAGCATAGGGCACTTCCACGCATGGGGAGATAAAGTGGGAAAATTGAAAATCAGCAAGACACAAGCACCCCAAAGTTTAGGGCTGCTCTGTTGACAAGGACCTCCACTTCATTCCACCTTAAATATCCCAGGAAAGCGAAAAATGGATAAAAAAGTTGTGGTCCTTATGTACAATGGAATATCACTCAGCCATGAAATCAATGTCATAAGGCTAGTAGCAGCATGATGAGTGGATTTAGGTAAGACGATTCTAAGTGAAATAAGTCACACAGAAAAGGACACTTCTCATAAGGTGTCACTTATAGAGGGAATGTAAAAACCGTTACACTTGAACTGAATTACAAAACAGAACAGAGTCACACATGCAGAAAACACACTATGGCTGCTTAACGCGAAAGGTGAGGTGGGGTGATACATAAAACAAGAGTTTCAAATTAGCTCAGATACCGTTCCATAAACCCAATATGTAATAGACAAGACCTACACCTTGCTCAGAGAACTGGACTCAACATGCCCGATTCACCGCACAAGAATATATCTGACTAGTAATAATCTTAAAACCTATGTATTGATATCTCTCTGTTAGAGTGTCAAGTGGGTGTAAAGCGGCATAAACACAGCCGTGAAAAGCAGCTAAACCCCATTATAAAAATAAATTACTTTTAAAAACCCATGAAACAAAGACAGGGAAAGATAGAGAAATTCTTACACAATTCGTTCAGGGGCTGTGATGCAACCTGGATTGACCATATCTAGACCCACAGCTGGATGAGACATAAGGGTGGACACTCTTGGGGCTGAGAGGTTTGGTGAGGTTGGGTGAGCAAACGCAGACCTTTTAAAGTAATACTGCGTGCTACCCATCGCATGGGTCCCAAATCTCCAGGTTCAAGGGCATCTTCCTACATCGAAAACATGCATGAGAAACCCAGAAGATGGTACACCGTGTGATGGGGAAAGGTTTCTAAAACGCACCTCATTTCTCATCTCCTTGTGCTCGGGTTCGCCATTCCAGCCACTTTACTAGCAATCTCCCTACTTGGAGCATCAGCACCTTTAACCTCCTGTTCCGTACAGGTTGCAATTTGTCCTGAGGATGAACGGGAAGACGGGAAACCAATGAGAGACTAGCTCTTGGTGTTGGGACAGGCACAGGTCACTCTATTTTCCCATCAGGAAGAAGAATTAACCACAGGCTCAGCCTGCCCCCCGGAACCAGAACAGGGCCTGAAGCCATCCTGCGCTTTTGCGGCCAGCTCCCAAAAAAGCGACTTGTAAAATGGAGCTTCAGGGCACTGCAATTCACAAAACTGCAGAGTTATAAATGAAAACTCTCGTCCACAAATATATTGAGGGAAGGCAAAGAAGAGGATTTGAAATCAAGGCAGAATTGCAGGAAACAGATTTCAGGAGGTAGATTCGAATCGCCTTTAAAGCACATGAAAAGCGGCAAAACGTTGACAATGATGCCCTTGGCCAAAAAGGGCGTATGCGTTTTTTCCTGAATATATTCAGGAAAAAACGCATACGCCCTTTTTGGCCAACCAAGCAACCTGGAAAGGCAAATCAGCGCTACAAAGAAGTCTCGCTTCCCATCGGTCAAAAGGGCCATGCTGAAAAAAGTGTCAAAACCAGAAATGCAGGACAGGCCATGGAGAAATGGGAGCCTTGCTACACTGATGGGCGGGATGTAAATTGCCAACAGCCACTCTGGAGAAGTGTACGGTGTGTCCTGAAACATCTAAAAAACACAGCTTAGAGAGCATAGGGCACTTCCACGCATGGGGAGATAAAGTGGGAAAATTGAAAATCAGCAAGACACAAGCACCCCAAAGTTTAGGGCTGCTCTGTTGACAAGGACCTCCACTTCATTCCACATTAAATATCCCAGGAAAGAGAAAAATGGATAAAAAAGTTGTGGTCCTTATGTACAATGGAATATCACTCAGCCATGAAATCAATGTCATAAGGCTAGTAGCATCATGATGAGTCGATTTAGGTAAGATGATTCTAAGTGAAATAACTCACACAGAAAAGGACACTTCTCATAAGGTGTCACTTATAGAGGGAATGTAAAAACCGTTACACTTGAACTGAATTACAAAACAGAACAGACTCACACATGCAGAAAACACACTATGGCTGCTTAACGGGAAAGGTGAGGTGGGGTGATACATAAAACAAGAGTTTCAAATTAGCTCAGATTCCGTTCCATAAACCCAATATGTAATAGACAAGACCTACTCCTTGCTCAGAGAACTGGACTCAACACGCCCGATTCACCGCACAAGAATATATCTGACTAGTAATAATCTTAAAACCTATGTATTGATATCTCTCTGTTAGTGTGTCAAGTGGGTGTAAAGCGGCATAAACACAGCCGTGAAAAGCAGCTAAACCCCATTATAAAAATAAATTACTTTTAAAAACCCATGAAACAAAGACAGGGAAAGACAGAGAAATTCTTACACAATTCGTTCAGGGGCTGTGATGCAACCTGGATTGACCATATCTAGACCCACAGCTGGATGAGACATAAGGGTGGACACTCTTGGGGCTGAGAGGTTTGGTGAGGTTGGGTGAGCAAACGCAGACCCTTTAAAGTAATACTGCGTGCTACCCATCGCATGGGTCCCAAATCTCCAGGTTCAAGGGCATCTTCCTACATCGAAAACATGCATGAGAAACCCAGAAGATGGTACACCGTGTGATGGGGAAAGGTTTCTAAAACGCACCTCATTTCGCATCTCCTTGTGCTCGGGTTCGCCATTCCAGCCACTTTACTAGCAATCTCCCTACTTGGAGCCTCAGCACCTTTAACCTCCTGTTCCGTACAGGTTGCAATTTGTCCTGAGGATGAACGGGAAGACGGGGAACCAATGAGAGACTAGCTCTTGGTGTTGGGACAGGCACAGGTCACTCTATTTTCCCATCAGGAAGAAGAATTAACCACAGGCTCAGCCTGCCCCCCGGAACCAGAACAGGGCCTGAAGCCATCCTGCGCTTTTGCGGCCAGCTCCCAAAAAAGCGACTTGTAAAATGGAGCTTCAGGGCACTGCAATTCACAAACCTGCAGAGTTATAAATGATAACTCTCGTCCACAAATATATTGAGGGAAGGCAAAGAAGAGGATTTGAAATCAAGGCAGAATTGCAGGAAACAGATTTCATGAGGTAGATTCGAATCGCCTTTAAAGCACATGAAAAGCGGCAAAACGTTGACAATGATGCCCTTGGCCAAAAAGGGCGCATGCGTTTTTTCCTGAATATATTCAGGAAAAAACGCATGCGCCCTTTTTGGCCAACCAAGCAACCTGGAAAGGCAAATCAGCGCTACAAAGAAGTCTCGCTTCCCATCGGTCGAAAGGGCCATGCTGAAAAAAGGGTCAAAACCAGAAATGCAGGACAGGCCATGGAGAAATGGGAACCTTGCTACACTGATGGGCGGGATGTAAATTGCCAACAGCCACTCTGGAGAAGTGTACGGTGTGTCCTGAAACATCTAAAAAACACAGCTTAGAGAGCATAGGGCACTTCCACGCATGGGGGGATAAAGTGGGAAAATTGAAAATCAGCAAGACACAAGCACCCCAAAGTTTAGGGCTGCTCTGTTGACAAGGACCTCCACTTCATTCCACATTAAATATCCCAGGAAAGCGAAAAATGGATAAAAAATTTGTGTTCCTTATATACAATGGAATATCACTCAGCCATGAAATCAATGTCATAAGGCTAGTAGCAGCATGATGAGTGGATTTAGGTACGACGATTCTAAGTGAAATAAGTCACACAGAAAAGGACACTTCTCATAAGGTGTCACTTATAGAGGGAATGTAAAAACCGTTACACTTGAACTGAATTACAAAACAGAACAGAGTCACACATGCAGAAAACACACTATGGCTGCTTAACGGGAAAGGTGAGGTGGGGTGATACATAAAACAAGAGTTTCAAATTAGCTCAGATTCCGTTCCATAAACCCAATATGTAATAGACAAGACCTACTCCTTGCTCAGAGAACTGGACTCAACACGCCCGATTCACCGCACAAGAATATATCTGACTAGTAATAATCTTAAAACCTATGTATTGATATCTCTCTGTTAGTGTGTCAAGTGGGTGTAAAGCGGCATAAACACAGCCGTGAATAGCAGCTAAACCCCATTATAAAAATAAATTACTTTTAAAAACCCATGAAACAAAGACAGGGAAAGAGAGAGAAATTCTTACACAATTCGTTCAGGGGCTGTGATGCAACCTGGATTGACCATATCTAGACCCACAGCTGGATGAGACATAAGGGTGGACACTCTTGGGGCTGAGAGGTTTGGTGAGGTTGGGTGAGCAAACGCAGACCCTTTAAAGTAATACTGCGTGCTACCCATCGCATGGGTCCCAAATCTCCAGGTTCAAGGGCATCTTCCTACATCGAAAACATGCATGAGAAACCCAGAAGATGGTACACCGTGTGATGGGGAAAGGTTTCTAAAACGCACCTCATTTCTCATCTCCTTGTGCTCGGGTTCGCCATTCCAGCCACTTTACTAGCAATCTCCCTACTTGGAGCCTCAGCACCTTTAACCTCCTGTTCCGTACAGGTTGCAATTTGTCCTGAGGATGAACGGGAAGACGGGGAACCAATGAGAGACTAGCTCTTGGTGTTGGGACAGGCACAGGTCACTCTATTTTCCCATCAGGAAGAAGAATTAACCACAGGCTCAGCCTGCCCCCCGGAACCAGAACAGGGCCTGAAGCCATCCTGCGCTTTTGCGGCCAGCTCCCAAAAAAGCGACTTGTAAAATGGAGCTTCAGGCCACTGCAATTCACAAACCTGCAGAGTTATAAATGATAACTCTCGTCCACAAATATATTGAGGGAAGGCAAAGAAGAGGATTTGAAATCAAGGCAGAATTGCAGGAAACAGATTTCAGGAGGTAGATTCGAATCGCCTTTAAAGCACATGAAAAGCGGCAAAACGTTGACAATGATGCCCTTGGCCAAAAAGGGCGCATGCGTTTTTTCCTGAATATATTCAGGAAAAAACGCATGCGCCCTTTTTGGCCAACCAAGCAACCTGGAAAGGCAAATCAGCGCTACAAAGAAGTCTCGCTTCCCATCGGTCGAAAGGGCCATGCTGAAAAAAGGGTCAAAACCAGAAATGCAGGACAGGCCATGGAGAAATGGGAGCCTTGCTACACTGATGGGCGGGATGTAAATTGCCAACAGCCACTCTGGAGAAGGGTACGGTGTGTCCTGAAACATCTAAAAAACACAGCTTAGAGAGCATAGGGCACTTCCACGCATGGGGGGATAAAGTGGGAAAATTGAAAATCAGCAAGACACAAGCACCCCAAAGTTTAGGGCTGCTCTGTTGACAAGGACCTCCACTTCATTCCACCTTAAATATCCCAGGAAAGCGAAAAATGGATAAAAAAGTTGTGGTCCTTATGTACAATGGAATATCACTCAGCCATGAAATCAATGTCATAAGGCTTGTAGCAGCATGATGAGTGGATTTAGGTACGACGATTCTAAGTGAAATAAGTCACACAGAAAAGGACACTTCTCATAAGGTGTCACTTATAGAGGGAATGTAAAAACCGTTACACTTGAACTGAATTACAAAACAGAACAGAGTCACACATGCAGAAAACAAACTATGGCTGCTTAACGGGAAAGGTGAGGTGGGGTGATACATAAAACAAGAGTTTCAAATTAGCTCAGATACCGTTCCATAAACCCAATATGTAATAGACAAGACCTACTCCTTGCTCAGAGAACTGGACTCAACACGCCCGATTCACCGCACAAGAATATATCTGACTAGTAATAATCTTAAAACCTATGTATTGATATCTCTCTGTTAGTGTGTCAAGTGGGTGTAAAGCGGCATAAACACAGCCGTGAAAAGCAGCTAAACCCCATTATAAAAATAAATTACTTTTAAAAACCCATGAAACAAAGACAGGGAAAGAGAGAGAAATTCTTACACAATTCGTTCAGGGGCTGTGATGCAACCTGGATTGACCATATCTAGACCCACAGCTGGATGAGACATAAGGGTGGACACTCTTGGGGCTGAGAGGTTTGGTGAGGTTGGGTGAGCAAACGCAGACCCTTTAAAGTAATACTGCGTGCTACCCATCGCATGGGTCCCAAATCTCCAGGTTCAAGGGCATCTTCCTACATCGAAAACATGCATGAGAAACCCAGACGATGGTACACCGTGTGATGGGGAAAGGTTTCTAAAACGCACCTCATTTCTCATCTCCTTGTGCTCGGGTTCGCCATTCCAGCCACTTTACTAGCAATCTCCCTACTTGGAGCCTCAGCACCTTTAACCTCCTGTTCCGTACAGGTTGCAATTTGTCCTGAGGATGAACGGGAAGACGGGGAACCAATGAGAGACTAGCTCTTGGTGTTGGGACAGGCACAGGTCACTCTATTTTCCCATCAGGAAGAAGAATTAACCACAGGCTCAGCCTGCCCCCCGGAACCAGAACAGGGCCTGAAGCCATCCTGCGCTTTTGCGGCCAGCTCCCAAAAAAGCGACTTGTAAAATGGAGCTTCAGGGCACTGCAATTCACAAACCTGCAGAGTTATAAATGATAACTCTCGTCCACAAATATATTGAGGGAAGGCAAAGAAGAGGATTTGAAATCAAGGCAGAATTGCAGGAAACAGATTTCATGAGGTACATTCGAATCGCCTTTAAAGCACATGAAAAGCGGCAAAACGTTGACAATGATGCCCTTGGCCAAAAAGGGCGCATGCGTTTTTTCCTGAATATATTCAGGAAAAAACGCATGCGCCCTTTTTGGCCAACCAAGCAACCTGGAAAGGCAAATCAGCGCTACAAAGAAGTCTCGCTTCCCATCGGTCGAAAGGGCCATGCTGAAAAAAGTGTCAAAACCAGAAATGCAGGACAGGCCATGGAGAAATGGGAACCTTGCTACACTGATGGGCGGGATGTAAATTGCCAACAGCCACTCTGGAGAAGTGTACGGTGTGTCCTGAAACATCTAAAAAACACAGCTTAGAGAGCATAGGGCACTTCCACGCATGGGGGGATAAAGTGGGAAAATTGAAAATCAGCAAGACACAAGCACCCCAAAGTTTAGGGCTGCTCTGTTGACAAGGACCTCCACTTCATTCCACATTAAATATCCCAGGAAAGCGAAAAATGGATAAAAAAGTTGTGGTCCTTATATACAATGGAATATCACTCAGCCATGAAATCAATGTCATAAGGCTAGTAGCAGCATGATGAGTGGATTTAGGTACGACGATTCTAAGTGAAATAAGTCACACAGAAAAGGACACTTCTCATAAGGTGTCACTTATAGAGGGAATGTAAAAACCGTTACACTTGAACTGAATTACAAAACAGAACAGAGTCACACATGCAGAAAACACACTATGGCTGCTTAACGGGAAAGGTGAGGTGGGGTGATACATAAAACAAGAGTTTCAAATTAGCTCAGATACCGTTCCATAAACCCAATATGTAATAGACAAGACCTACTCCTTGCTCAGAGAACTGGACTCAACACGCCCGATTCACCGCACAAGAATATATCTGACTAGTAAGAATCTTAAAACCTATGTATTGATATCTCTCTGTTAGTGTGTCAAGTGGGTGTAAAGCGGCATAAACACAGCCGTGAAAAGCAGCTAAACCCCATTATAAAAATAAATTACTTTTAAAAACCCATGAAACAAAGACAGGGAAAGAGAGAGAAATTCTTACACAATTCGTTCAGGGGCTGTGATGCAACCTGGATTGACCATATCTAGACCCACAGCTGGATGAGACATAAGGGTGGACACTCTTGGGGCTGAGAGGTTTGGTGAGGTTGGGTGAGCAAACGCAGACCCTTTAAAGTAATACTGCGTGCTACCCATCGCATGGGTCCCAAATCTCCATGTTCAAGGGCATCTTCCTACATCGAAAACATGCATGAGAAACCCAGAAGATGGTACACCGTGTGATGGGGAAAGGTTTCTAAAACGCACCTCATTTCTCATCTCCTTGTGCTCGGGTTCGCCATTCCAGCCACTTTACTAGCAATCTCCCTACTTGGAGCCTCAGCACCTTTAACCTCCTGTTCCGTACAGGTTGCAATTTGTCCTGAGGATGAACGGGAAGACGGGGAACCAATGAGAGACTAGCTCTTGGTGTTGGGACAGGCACAGGTCACTCTATTTTCCCATCAGGAAGAAGAATTAAGCACAGGCTCAGCCTGCCCCCCGGAACCAGAACAGGGCCTGAAGCCATCCTGCACTTTTGCGGCCAGCTCCCAAAAAAGCGACTTGTAAATTGGAGCTTCAGGTCACTGCAATTCACAAACCTGCAGAGTTATAAATGATAACTCTCGTTCCACAAATATATTGAGGGAAGGCAAAGAAGAGGATTTGAAATCAAGGCAGAATTGCAGGAAACAGATTTCAGGAGGTAGATTCGAATCGCCTTTAAAGCACATGAAAAGCGGCAAAACGTTGACAATGATGCCCTTGGCCAAAAAGGGCGCATGCGTTTTTTCCTGAATATATTCAGGAAAAAACGCATGCGCCCTTTTTGGCCAACCAAGCAACCTGGAAAGGCAAATCAGCGCTACAAAGAAGTCTCGCTTCCCATCGGTCGAAAGGGCCATGCTGAAAAAAGTGTCAAAACCAGAAATGCAGGACAGGCCATGGAGAAATGGGAACCTTGCTACACTGATGGGCGGGATGTAAATTGCCAACAGCCACTCTGGAGAAGTGTACGGTGTGTCCTGAAACATCTAAAAAACACAGCTTAGAGAGCATAGGGCACTTCCACGCATGGGGGGATAAAGTGGGAAAATTGAAAATCAGCAAGACACAAGCACCCCAAAGTTTAGGGCTGCTCTGTTGACAAGGACCTCCACTTCATTCCACATTAAATATCCCAGGAAAGAGAAAAATGGATAAAAAAGTTGTGGTCCTTATATACAATGGAATATCACTCAGCCATGAAATCAATGTCATAAGGCTAGTAGCAGCATGATGAGTGGATTTAGGTACGACGATTCTAAGTGAAATAAGTCACACAGAAAAGGACACTTCTCATAAGGTGTCACTTATAGAGGGAATGTAAAAACCGTTACACTTGAACTGAATTACAAAACAGAACAGAGTCACACATGCAGAAAACACACTATGGCTGCTTAACGGGAAAGGTGAGGTGGGGTGATACATAAAACAAGAGTTTCAAATTAGCTCAGATACCGTTCCATAAACCCAATATGTAATAGACAAGACCTACTCCTTGCTCAGAGAACTGGACTCAACACGCCCGATTCACCGCACAAGAATATATCTGACTAGTAATAATCTTAAAACCTATGTATTGATATCTCTCTGTTAGTGTGTCAAGTGGGTGTAAAGCGGCATAAACACAGCCGTGAAAAGCAGCTAAACCCCATTATAAAAATAAATTACTTTTAAAAACCCATGAAACAAAGACAGGGAAAGAGAGAGAAATTCTTACACAATTCGTTCAGGGGCTGTGATGCAACCTGGATTGACCATATCTAGACCCACAGCTGGATGAGACATAAGGGTGGACACTCTTGGGGATGAGAGGTTTGGTGAGGTTGGGTGAGCAAACGCAGACCCTTTAAAGTAATACTGCGTGCTACCCATCGCATGGGTCCCAAATCTCCAGGTTCAAGGGCATCTTCCTACATCGAAAACATGCATGAGAAACCCAGAAGATGGTACACCGTGTGATGGGGAAAGGTTTCTAAAACGCACCTCATTTCTCATCTCCTTGTGCTCGGGTTCGCCATTCCAGCCACTTTACTAGCAATCTCCCTACTTGGAGCCTCAGCACCTTTAACCTCCTGTTCCGTACAGGTTGCAATTTGTCCTGAGGATGAACGGGAAGACGGGGAACCAATGAGAGACTAGCTCTTGGTGTTGGGACAGGCACAGGTCACTCTATTTTCCCATCAGGAAGAAGAATTAAGCACAGGCTCAGCCTGCCCCCCGGAACCAGAACAGGGCCTGAAGCCATCCTGCACTTTTGCGGCCAGCTCCCAAAAAAGCGACTTGTAAATTGGAGCTTCAGGTCACTGCAATTCACAAACCTGCAGAGTTATAAATGATAACTCTCGTCCACAAATATATTGAGGGAAGGCAAAGAAGAGGATTTGAAATCAAGGCAGAATTGCAGGAAACAGATTTCAGAAGGTAGATTCGAATCGCCTTTAAAGCACATGAAAAGCGGCAAAACGTTGACAATGATGCCCTTGGCCAAAAAGGGCGCATGCGTTTTTTCCTGAATATATTCAGGAAAAAACGCATGCGCCCTTTTTGGCCAACCAAGCAACCTGGAAAGGCAAATCCGCGCTACAAAGAAGTCTCGCTTCCCATCGGTCGAAAGGGCCATGCTGAAAAAAGTGTCAAAACCAGAAATGCAGGACAGGCCATGGAGAAATGGGAACCTTGCTACACTGGTGGGCGGGATGTAAATTGCCAACAGCCACTCTGGAGAAGTGTACGGTGTGTCCTGAAACATCTAAAAAACACAGCTTAGAGAGCATAGGGCACTTCCACGCATGGGAGGATAAAGTGGGAAAATTGAAAATCAGCAAGACACAAGCACCCCAAAGTTTAGGGCTGCTCTGTTGACAAGGACCTCCACTTCATTCCACATTAAATATCCCAGGAAAGAGAAAAATGGATAAAAAACTTGTGGTCCTTATGTACAATGGAATATCACTCAGCCATGAAATCAATGTCATAAGGCTAGTAGCATCATGATGAGTCGATTTAGGTAAGATGATTCTAAGTGAAATAACTCACACAGAAAAGGACACTTCTCATAAGGTGTCACTTATAGAGGGAATGTAAAAACCGTTACACTTGAACTGAATTACAAAACAGAACAGAGTCACACATGCAGAAAACACACTATGGCTGCTTAACGGGAAAGGTGAGGTGGGGTGATACATAAAACAAGAGTTTCAAATTAGCTCAGATTCCGTTCCATAAACCCAATATGTAATAGACAAGACCTACTCCTTGCTCAGAGAACTGGACTCAACACGCCCGATTCACCGCACAAGAATATATCTGACTAGTAATAATCTTAAAACCTATGTATTGATATCTCTCTGTTAGTGTGTCAAGTGGGTGTAAAGCGGCATAAACAGAGCCGTGAAAAGCAGCTAAACCCCATTATAAAAATAAATTACTTTTAAAAACCCATGAAACAAAGACAGGGAAAGACAGAGAAATTCTTACACAATTCGTTCAGGGGCTGTGATGCAACCTGGATTGACCATATCTAGACCCACAGCTGGATGAGACATAAGGGTGGACACTCTTGGGGCTGAGAGGTTTGGTGAGGTTGGGTGAGCAAACGCAGACCCTTTAAAGTAATACTGCGTGCTACCCATCGCATGGGTCCCAAATCTCCAGGTTCAAGGGCATCTTCCTACATCGAAAACATGCATGAGAAACCCAAATGATGGTACACCGTGTGATGGGGAAAGGTTTCTAAAACGCACCTCATTTCTCATCTCCTTGTGCTCGGGTTCGCCATTCCAGCCACTTTACTAGCAATCTCCCTACATGGAGCCTCAGCACCTTTAACCTCCTGTTCCGTACAGGTTGCAATTTGTCCTGAGGATGAACGGGAAGACGGGGAACCAATGAGAGACTAGCTCTTGGTGTTGGGACAGGCACAGGTCACTCTATTTTCCCATCAGGAAGAAAAATTAAGCACAGGCTCAGCCTGCCCCCCGGAACCAGAACAGGGCCTGAAGCCATCCTGCACTTTTGCGGCCAGCTCCCAAAAAAGCGACTTGTAAATTGGAGCTTCAGGTCACTGCAATTCACAAACCTGCAGAGTTATAAATGATAACTCTCGTCCACAAATATATTGAGGGAAGGCAAAGAAGAGGATTTGAAATCAAGGCAGAATTGCAGGAAACAGATTTCAGGAGGTAGATTCGAATCGCCTTTAAAGCACATGAAAAGCGGCAAAACGTTGACAATGATGCCCTTGGCCAAAAAGGGCGCATGCGTTTTTTCCTGAATATATTCAGGAAAAAACGCATGCGCCCTTTTTGGCCAACCAAGCAACCTGGAAAGGCAAATCCGCGCTACAAAGAAGTCTCGCTTCCCATCGGTCGAAAGGGCCATGCTGAAAAAAGTGTCAAAACCAGAAATGCAGGACAGGCCATGGAGAAATGGGAACCTTGCTACACTGGTGGGCGGGATGTAAATTGCCAACAGCCACTCTGGAGAAGTGTACGGTGTGTCCTGAAACATCTAAAAAACACAGCTTAGAGAGCATAGGGCACTTCCACGCATGGGGGGATAAAGTGGGAAAATTGAAAATCAGCAAGACACAAGCACCCCAAAGTTTAGGGCTGCTCTGTTGACAAGGACCTCCACTTCATTCCACATTAAATATCCCAGGAAAGAGAAAAATGGATAAAAAATTTGTGGTCCTTATGTACAATGGAATATCACTCAGCCATGAAATCAATGTCATAAGGCTAGTAGCATCATGATGAGTCGATTTAGGTAAGATGATTCTAAGTGAAATAACTCACACAGAAAAGGACACTTCTCATAAGGTGTCACTTATAGAGGGAATGTAAAAACCGTTACACTTGAACTGAATTACAAAACAGAACAGAGTCACACATGCAGAAAACACACTATGGCTGCTTAACGGGAAAGGTGAGGTGGGGTGATACATAAAACAAGAGTTTCAAATTAGCTCAGATTCCGTTCCATAAACCCAATATGTAATAGACAAGACCTACTCCTTGCTCAGAGAACTGGACTCAACACGCCCGATTCACCGCACAAGAATATATCTGACTAGTAATAATCTTAAAACCTATGTATTGATATCTCTCTGTTAGTGTGTCAAGTGGGTGTAAAGCGGCATAAACACAGCCGTGAAAAGCAGCTAAACCCCATTATAAAAATAAATTACTTTTAAAAACCCATGAAACAAAGACAGGGAAAGACAGAGAAATTCTTACACAATTCGTTCAGGGGCTGTGATGCAACCTGGATTGACCATATCTAGACCCACAGCTGGATGAGACATAAGGGTGGACACTCTTGGGGCTGAGAGGTTTGGTGAGGTTGGGTGAGCAAACGCAGACCCTTTAAAGTAATACTGCGTGCTACCCATCGCATGGGTCCCAAATCTCCAGGTTCAAGGGCATCTTCCTACATCGAAAACATGCATGAGAAACCCAGATGATGGTACACCGTGTGATGGGGAAAGGTTTCTAAAACGCACCTCATTTCTCATCTCCTTGTGCTCGGGTTCGCCATTCCAGCCACTTTACTAGCAATCTCCCTACTTGGAGCCTCAGCACCTTTAACCTCCTGTTCCGTACAGGTTGCAATTTGTCCTGAGGATGAACGGGAAGACGGGGAACCAATGAGAGACTAGCTCTTGGTGTTGGGACAGGCACAGGTCACTCTATTTTCCCATCAGGAAGAAAAATTAAGCACAGGCTCAGCCTGCCCCCCGGAACCAGAACAGGGCCTGAAGCCATCCTGCACTTTTGCGGCCAGCTCCCAAAAAAGCGACTTGTAAATTGGAGCTTCAGGTCACTGCAATTCACAAACCTGCAGAGTTATAAATGATAACTCTCGTCCACAAATATATTGAGGGAAGGCAAAGAAGAGGATTTGAAATCAAGGCAGAATTGCAGGAATCAGATTTCAGGAGGTAGATTCGAATCGCATTTAAAGCACATGAAAAGCGGCAAAACGTTGACAATGATGCCCTTGGCCAAAAAGGGCGCATGCGTTTTTTCCTGAATATATTCAGGAAAAAACGCATGCGCCCTTTTTGGCCAACCAAGCAACCTGGAAAGGCAAATCCGCGCTACAAAGAAGTCTCGCTTCCCATCGGTCGAAAGGGCCATGCTGAAAAAAGTGTCAAAACCAGAAATGCAGGACAGGCCATGGAGAAATGGGAACCTTGCTACACTGGTGGGCGGGATGTAAATTGCCAACAGCCACTCTGGAGAAGTGTACGGTGTGTCCTGAAACATCTAAAAAACACAGCTTAGAGAGCATAGGGCACTTCCACGCATGGGGGGATAAAGTGGGAAAATTGAAAATCAGCAAGACACAAGCACCCCAAAGTTTAGGGCTGCTCTGTTGACAAGGACCTCCACTTCATTCCACATTAAATATCCCAGGAAAGAGAAAAATGGATAAAAAACTTGTGGTCCTTATGTACAATGGAATATCACTCAGCCATGAAATCAATGTCATAAGGCTAGTAGCATCATGATGAGTCGATTTAGGTAAGATGATTCTAAGTGAAATAACTCACACAGAAAAGGACACTTCTCATAAGGTGTCACTTATAGAGGGAATGTAAAAACCGTTACACTTGAACTGAATTACAAAACAGAACAGAGTCACACATGCAGAAAACACACTATGGCTGCTTAACGGGAAAGGTGAGGTGGGGTGATACATAAAACAAGAGTTTCAAATTAGCTCAGATTCCGTTCCATAAACCCAATATGTAATAGACAAGACCTACTCCTTGCTCAGAGAACTGGACTCAACACGCCCGATTCACCGCACAAGAATATATCTGACTAGTAATAATCTTAAAACCTATGTATTGATATCTCTCTGTTAGTGTGTCAAGTGGGTGTAAAGCGGCATAAACACAGCCGTGAAAAGCAGCTAAACCCCATTATAAAAATAAATTACTTT
Organism: Balaenoptera physalus; assembly: GCF_965194825.1. Lineage (NCBI taxonomy): Eukaryota > Metazoa > Chordata > Mammalia > Artiodactyla > Balaenopteridae > Balaenoptera > Balaenoptera physalus. Next base: position 1,481,420 of record NW_028126470.1, read on the forward strand.
TAAAAACCCATGAAACAAAGACAGGGAAAGACAGAGAAATTCTTACACAATTCGTTCAGGGGCTGTGATGCAACCTGGATTGACCATATCTAGACCCACAGCTGGATGAGACATAAGGGTGGACACTCTTGGGGCTGAGAGGTTTGGTGAGGTTGGGTGAGCAAACGCAGACCCTTTAAAGTAATTCTGCGTGCTACCCATCGCATGGGTCCCAAATCTCCAGGTTCAAGGGCATCTTCCTACATCGAAAACATGCATGAGAAACCCAGATGATGGTACACCGTGTGATGGGGAAAGGTTTCTAAAACGCACCTCATTTCTCATCTCCTTGTGCTCGGGTTCGCCATTCCAGCCACTTTACTAGCAATCTCCCTACTTGGAGCCTCAGCACCTTTAACCTCCTGTTCCGTACAGGTTGCAATTTGTCCTGAGGATGAACGGGAAGACGGGGAACCAATGAGAGACTAGCTCTTGGTGTTGGGACAGGCACAGGTCACTCTATTTTCCCATCAGGAAGAAGAATTAACCACAGGCTCAGCCTGCCCCCCGGAACCAGAACAGGGCCTGAAGCCATCCTGCGCTTTTGCGGCCAGCTCCCAAAAAAGCGACTTGTAAAATGGAGCTTCAGGGCACTGCAATTCACAAACCTGCAGAGTTATAAATGATAACTCTCGTCCACAAATATATTGAGGGAAGGCAAAGAAGAGGATTTGAAATCAAGGCAGAATTGCAGGAAACAGATTTCATGAGGTAGATTCGAATCGCCTTTAAAGCACATGAAAAGCGGCAAAACGTTGACAATGATGCCCTTGGCCAAAAAGGGCGCATGCGTTTTTTCCTGAATATATTCAGGAAAAAACGCATGCGCCCTTTTTGGCCAACCAAGCAACCTGGAAAGGCAAATCAGCGCTACAAAGAAGTCTCGCTTCCCATCGGTCGAAAGGGCCATGCTGAAAAAAGTGTCAAAACCAGAAATGCAGGACAGGCCATGGAGAAATGGGAACCTTGCTACACTGATGGGCGGGATGTAAATTGCCAACAGCCACTCTGGAGAAGTGTACGGTGTGTCCTGAAACATCTAAAAAACACAGCTTAGAGAGCATAGGGCACTTCCACGCATGGGGGGATAAAGTGGGAAAATTGAAAATCAGCAAGACACAAGCACCCCAAAGTTTAGGGCTGCTCTGTTGACAAGGACCTCCACTTCATTCCACATTAAATATCCCAGGAAAGCGAAAAATGGATAAAAAAGTTGTGGTCCTTATATACAATGGAATATCACTCAGCCATGAAATCAATGTCATAAGGCTAGTAGCAGCATGATGAGTGGATTTAGGTACGACGATTCTAAGTGAAATAAGTCACACAGAAAAGGACACTTCTCATAAGGTGTCACTTATAGAGGGAATGTAAAAACCGTTACACTTGAACTGAATTACAAAACAGAACAGAGTCACACATGCAGAAAACACACTATGGCTGCTTAACGGGAAAGGTGAGGTGGGGTGATACATAAAACAAGAGTTTCAAATTAGCTCAGATACCGTTCCATAAACCCAATATGTAATAGACAAGACCTACTCCTTGCTCAGAGAACTGGACTCAACACGCCCGATTCACCGCACAAGAATATATCTGACTAGTAATAATCTTAAAACCTATGTATTGATATCTCTCTGTTAGTGTGTCAAGTGGGTGTAAAGCGGCATAAACACAGCCGTGAAAAGCAGCTAAACCCCATTATAAAAATAAATTACTTTTAAAAACCCATGAAACAAAGACAGGGAAAGAGAGAGAAATTCTTACACAATTCGTTCAGGGGCTGTGATGCAACCTGGATTGACCATATCTAGACCCACAGCTGGATGAGACATAAGGGTGGACACTCTTGGGGCTGAGAGGTTTGCTGAGGTTGGGTGAGCAAACGCAGACCCTTTAAAGTAATACTGCGTGCTACCCATCGCATGGGTCCCAAATCTCCAGGTTCAAGGGCAGCTTCCTACATCGAAAACATGCATGAGAAACCCAGAAGATGGTACACCGTGTGATGGGGAAAGGTTTCTAAAACGCACCTCATTTCTCATCTCCTTGTGCTCGGGTTCGCCATTCCAGCCACTTTACTAGCAATCTCCCTACTTGGAGCCTCAGCACCTTTAACCTCCTGTTCCGTACAGGTTGCAATTTGTCCTGAGGATGAACGGGAAGACGGGGAACCAATGAGAGACTAGCTCTTGGTGTTGGGACAGGCACAGGTCACTCTATTTTCCCATCAGGAAGAAGAATTAAGCACAGGCTCAGCCTGCCCCCAGGAACCAGAACAGGGCCTGAAGCCATCCTGCACTTTTGCGGCCAGCTCCCAAAAAAGCGACTTGTAAATTGGAGCTTCAGGTCACTGCAATTCACAAACCTGCAGAGTTATAAATGATAACTCTCGTCCACAAATATATTGAGGGAAGGCAAAGAAGAGGATTTGAAATCAAGGCAGAATTGCAGGAAACAGATTTCAGGAGGTAGATTCGAATCGCCTTTAAAGCACATGAAAAGCGGCAAAACGTTGACAATGATGCCCTTGGCCAAAAAGGGCGCATGCGTTTTTTCCTGAATATATTCAGGACAAAACGCATGCGCCCTTTTTGGCCAACCAAGCAACCTGGAAAGGCAAATCCGCGCTACAAAGAAGTCTCGCTTCCCATCGGTCGAAAGGGCCATGCTGAAAAAAGTGTCAAAACCAGAAATGCAGGACAGGCCATGGAGAAATGGGAACCTTGCTACACTGGTGGGCGGGATGTAAATTGCCAACAGCCACTCTGGAGAAGTGTACGGTGTGTCCTGAAACATCTAAAAAACACAGCTTAGAGAGCATAGGGCACTTCCACGCATGGGGGGATAAAGTGGGAAAATTGAAAATCAGCAAGACACAAGCACCCCAAAGTTTAGGGCTGCTCTGTTGACAAGGACCTCCACTTCATTCCACATTAAATATCCCAGGAAAGCGAAAAATGGATAAAAAAGTTGTGGTCCTTATATACAATGGAATATCACTCAGCCATGAAATCAATGTCATAAGGCTAGTAGCATCATGATGAGTCGATTTAGGTAAGATGATTCTAAGTGAAATAACTCACACAGAAAAGGACACTTCTCATAAGGTGTCACTTATAGAGGGAATGTAAAAACCGTTACACTTGAACTGAATTACAAAACAGAACAGAGTCACACATGCAGAAAACACACTATGGCTGCTTAACGGGAAAGGTGAGGTGGGGTGATACATAAAACAAGAGTTTCAAATTAGCTCAGATTCCGTTCCATAAACCCAATATGTAATAGACAAGACCTACTCCTTGCTCAGAGAACTGGACTCAACACGCCCGATTCACCGCACAAGAATATATCTGACTAGTAATAATCTTAAAACCTATGTATTGATATCTCTCTGTTAGTGTGTCAAGTGGGTGTAAAGCGGCATAAACACAGCCGTGAAAAGCAGCTAAACCCCATTATAAAAATAAATTACTTTTAAAAACCCATGAAACAAAGACAGGGAAAGACAGAGAAATTCTTACACAATTCGTTCAGGGGCTGTGATGCAACCTGGATTGACCATATCTAGACCCACAGCTGGATGAGACATAAGGGTGGACACTCTTGGGGCTGAGAGGTTTGGTGAGGTTGGGTGAGCAAACGCAGACCCTTTAAAGTAATACTGCGTGCTACCCATCGCATGGGTCCCAAATCTCCAGGTTCAAGGGCATCTTCCTACATCGAAAACATGCATGAGAAACCCAGATGATGGTACACCGTGTGATGGGGAAAGGTTTCTAAAACGCACCTCATTTCTCATCTCCTTGTGCTCGGGTTCGCCATTCCAGCCACTTTACTAGCAATCTCCCTACTTGGAGCCTCAGCACCTTTAACCTCCTGTTCCGTACAGGTTGCAATTTGTCCTGAGGATGAACGGGAAGACGGGGAACCAATGAGAGACTAGCTCTTGGTGTTGGGACAGGCACAGGTCACTCTATTTTCCCATCAGGAAGAAGAATTAACCACAGGCTCAGCCTGCCCCCCGGAACCAGAACAGGGCCTGAAGCCATCCTGCGCTTTTGCGGCCAGCTCCCAAAAAAGCGACTTGTAAAATGGAGCTTCAGGGCACTGCAATTCACAAACCTGCAGAGTTATAAATGATAACTCTCGTCCACAAATATATTGAGGGAAGGCAAAGAAGAGGATTTGAAATCAAGGCAGAATTGCAGGAAACAGATTTCATGAGGTAGATTCGAATCGCCTTTAAAGCACATGAAAAGCGGCAAAACGTTGACAATGATGCCCTTGGCCAAAAAGGGCGCATGCGTTTTTTCCTGAATATATTCAGGAAAAAACGCATGCGCCCTTTTTGGCCAACCAAGCAACCTGGAAAGGCAAATCAGCGCTACAAAGAAGTCTCGCTTCCCATCGGTCGAAAGGGCCATGCTGAAAAAAGTGTTAAAACCAGAAATGCAGGACAGGCCATGGAGAAATGGGAACCTTGCTACACTGATGGGCGGGATGTAAATTGCCAACAGCCACTCTGGAGAAGTGTACGGTGTGTCCTGAAACATCTAAAAAACACAGCTTAGAGAGCATAGGGCACTTCCACGCATGGGGGGATAAAGTGGGAAAATTGAAAATCAGCAAGACACAAGCACCCCAAAGTTTAGGGCTGCTCTGTTGACAAGGACCTCCACTTCATTCCACATTAAATATCCCAGGAAAGCGAAAAATGGATAAAAAATTTGTGTTCCTTATATACAATGGAATATCACTCAGCCATGAAATCAATGTCATAAGGCTAGTAGCAGCATGATGAGTGGATTTAGGTACGACGATTCTAAGTGAAATAAGTCACACAGAAAAGGACACTTCTCATAAGGTGTCACTTATAGAGGGAATGTAAAAACCGTTACACTTGAACTGAATTACAAAACAGAACAGAGTCACACATGCAGAAAACACACTATGGCTGCTTAACGGGAAAGGTGAGGTGGGGTGATACATAAAACAAGAGTTTCAAATTAGCTCAGATTCCGTTCCATGAACCCAATATGTAATAGACAAGACCTACTCCTTGCTCAGAGAACTGGACTCAACACGCCCGATTCACCGCACAAGAATATATCTGACTAGTAATAATCTTAAAACCTATGTATTGATATCTCTCTGTTAGTGTGTCAAGTGGGTGTAAAGCGGCATAAACACAGCCGTGAAAAGCAGCTAAACCCCATTATAAAAATAAATTACTTTTAAAAACCCATGAAACAAAGACAGGGAAAGACAGAGAAATTCTTACACAATTCGTTCAGGGGCTGTGATGCAACCTGGATTGACCATATCTAGACCCACAGCTGGATGAGACATAAGGGTGGACACTCTTGGGGCTGAGAGGTTTGGTGAGGTTGGGTGAGCAAACGCAGACCCTTTAAAGTAATTCTGCGTGCTACCCATCGCATGGGTCCCAAATCTCCAGGTTCAAGGGCATCTTCCTACATCGAAAACATGCATGAGAAACCCAGATGATGGTACACCGTGTGATGGGGAAAGGTTTCTAAAACGCACCTCATTTCTCATCTCCTTGTGCTCGGGTTCGCCATTCCAGCCACTTTACTAGCAATCTCCCTACTTGGAGCCTCAGCACCTTTAACCTCCTGTTCCGTACAGGTTGCAATTTGTCCTGAGGATGAACGGGAAGACGGGGAACCAATGAGAGACTAGCTCTTGGTGTTGGGACAGGCACAGGTCACTCTATTTTCCCATCAGGAAGAAGAATTAACCACAGGCTCAGCCTGCCCCCCGGAACCAGAACAGGGCCTGAAGCCATCCTGCGCTTTTGCGGCCAGCTCCCAAAAAAGCGACTTGTAAAATGGAGCTTCAGGGCACTGCAATTCACAAACCTGCAGAGTTATAAATGATAACTCTCGTCCACAAATATATTGAGGGAAGGCAAAGAAGAGGATTTGAAATCAAGGCAGAATTGCAGGAAACAGATTTCATGAGGTAGATTCGAATCGCCTTTAAAGCACATGAAAAGCGGCAAAACGTTGACAATGATGCCCTTGGCCAAAAAGGGCGCATGCGTTTTTTCCTGAATATATTCAGGAAAAAACGCATGCGCCCTTTTTGGCCAACCAAGCAACCTGGAAAGGCAAATCAGCGCTACAAAGAAGTCTCGCTTCCCATCGGTCGAAAGGGCCATGCTGAAAAAAGTGTCAAAACCAGAAATGCAGGACAGGCCATGGAGAAATGGGAACCTTGCTACACTGATGGGCGGGATGTAAATTGCCAACAGCCACTCTGGAGAAGTGTACGGTGTGTCCTGAAACATCTAAAAAACACAGCTTAGAGAGCATAGGGCACTTCCACGCATGGGGGGATAAAGTGGGAAAATTGAAAATCAGCAAGACACAAGCACCCCAAAGTTTAGGGCTGCTCTGTTGACAAGGACCTCCACTTCATTCCACCTTAAATATCCCAGGAAAGCGAAAAATGGATAAAAAAGTTGTGGTCCTTATGTACAATGGAATATCACTCAGCCATGAAATCAATGTCATAAGGCTAGTAGCAGCATGATGAGTGGATTTAGGTAAGACGATTCTAAGTGAAATAAGTCACACAGAAAAGGACACTTCTCATAAGGTGTCACTTATAGAGGGAATGTAAAAACCGTTACACTTGAACTGAATTACAAAACAGAACAGAGTCACACATGCAGAAAACACACTATGGCTGCTTAACGCGAAAGGTGAGGTGGGGTGATACATAAAACAAGAGTTTCAAATTAGCTCAGATACCGTTCCATAAACCCAATATGTAATAGACAAGACCTACTCCTTGCTCAGAGAACTGGACTCAACACGCCCGATTCACCGCACAAGAATATATCTGACTAGTAATAATCTTAAAACCTATGTATTGATATCTCTCTGTTAGAGTGTCAAGTGGGTGTAAAGCGGCATAAACACAGCCGTGAAAAGCAGCTAAACCCCATTATAAAAATAAATTACTTTTAAAAACCCATGAAACAAAGACAGGGAAAGAGAGAGAAATTCTTACACAATTCGTTCAGGGGCTGTGATGCAACCTGGATTGACCATATCTAGACCCACAGCTGGATGAGACATAAGGGTGGACACTCTTGGGGCTGAGAGGTTTGGTGAGGTTGGGTGAGCAAACGCAGACCCTTTAAAGTAATACTGCGTGCTACCCATCGCATGGGTCCCAAATCTCCAGGTTCAAGGGCATCTTCCTACATCGAAAACATGCATGAGAAACCCAGAAGATGGTACACCGTGTGATGGGGAAAGGTTTCTAAAACGCACCTCATTTCTCATCTCCTTGTGCTCGGGTTCGCCATTCCAGCCACTTTACTAGCAATCTCCCTACTTGGAGCATCAGCACCTTTAACCTCCTGTTCCGTACAGGTTGCAATTTGTCCTGAGGATGAACGGGAAGACGGGGAACCAATGAGAGACTAGCTCTTGGTGTTGGGACAGGCACAGGTCACTCTATTTTCCCATCAGGAAGAAGAATTAACCACAGGCTCAGCCTGCCCCCCAGAACCAGAACAGGGCCTGAAGCCATCCTGCGCTTTTGCGGCCAGCTCCCAAAAAAGCGACTTGTAAAATGGAGCTTCAGGACACTGCAATTCACAAACCTGCAGAGTTATAAATGATAACTCTCGTCCACAAATATATTGAGGGAAGACAAAGAAGAGGATTTGAAATCAAGGCAGAATTGCAGGAAACAGATTTCAGGAGGTAGATTCGAATCGCCTTTAAAGCACATGAAAAGCGGCAAAACGATGACAATGATGCCCTTGGCCAAAAAGTGCGTATGCGTTTTTTCCTGAATATATTCAGGAAAAAACGCATACGCCCTTTTTGGCCAACCAAGCAACCTGGAAAGGCAAATCAGGGCTACAAAGAAGTCTCGCTTCCCATCGGTCAAAAGGGCCATGCTGAAAAAAGTCTCAAAACCAGAAATGCAGGACAGGCCATGGAGAAATGGGAGCCTTGCTACACTGATGGGCGGGATGTAAATTGCCAACAGCCACTCAGGAGAAGGGTACGGTGTGTCCTGAAACATCTAAAAAACACAGCTTAGAGAGCATAGGGCACTTCCACGCATGGGGGCATAAAGTGGGAAAATTGAAAATCAGCAAGACACAAGCACCCCAAAGTTTAGGGCTGCTCTGTTGACAAGGAACTCCACTTCATTCCACCTTAAATATCCCAGGAAAGCGAAAAAGGGATAAAAAAGTTGTGGTCCTTATGTACAATGGAATATCACTCAGCCATGAAATCAATGTCATAAGGCTAGTAGCAGCATGATGAGTCGATTTAGGTAAGACGATTCTAAGTGAAATAACTCACACAGAAAAGGACACTTCTCATAAGGTGTCACTTATAGAGGGAATGTAAAAACCGTTACACTTGAACTGAATTACAAAACAGAACAGAGTCACACATGCAGAAAACACACTATGGCTGCTTAACGGGAAAGGTGAGGTGGGGTGATACATAAAACAAGAGTTTCAAATTAGCTCAGATTCCGTTCCATAAACCCAATATGTAATAGACAAGACCTACTCCTTGCTCAGAGAACTGGACTCAACACGCCCGATTCACCGCACAAGAATATATCTGACTAGTAATAATCTTAAAACCTATGTATTGATATCTCTCTGTTAGTGTGTCAAGTGGGTGTAAAGCGGCATAAACACAGCCGTGAAAAGCAGCTAAACCCCATTATAAAAATAAATTACTTTTAAAAACCCATGAAACAAAGACAGGGAAAGAGAGAGAAATTCTTACACAATTCGTTCAGGGGCTGTGATGCAACCTGGATTGACCATATCTAGACCCACAGCTGGATGAGACATAAGGGTGGACACTCTTGGGGCTGAGAGGTTTGGTGAGGTTGGGTGAGCAAACGCAGACCCTTTAAAGTAATACTGCGTGCTACCCATCGCATGGGTCCCAAATCTCCAGGTTCAAGGGCATCTTCCTACATCGAAAACATGCATGAGAAACCCAGATGATGGTACACCGTGTGATGGGGAAAGGTTTCTAAAACGCACCTCATTTCTCATCTCCTTGTGCTCGGGTTCGCCATTCCAGCCACTTTACTAGCAATCTCCCTACTTGGAGCATCAGCACCTTTAACCTCCTGTTCCGTACAGGTTGCAATTTGTCCTGAGGATGAACGGGAAGACGGGGAACCAATGAGAGACTAGCTCTTGGTGTTGGGACAGGCACAGGTCACTCTATTTTCCCATCAGGAAGAAGAATTAACCACAGGCTCAGCCTGCCCCCCGGAACCAGAACAGGGCCTGAAGCCATCCTGCGCTTTTGCGGCCAGCTCCCAAAAAAGCGACTTGTAAAATGGAGCTTCAGGGCACTGCAATTCACAAACCTGCAGAGTTATAAATGATAACTCTCGTCCACAAATATATTGAGGGAAGGCAAAGAAGAGGATTTGAAATCAAGGCAGAATTGCAGGAAACAGATTTCATGAGGTAGATTCGAATCGCCTTTAAAGCACATGAAAAGCGGCAAAACGTTGACAATGATGCCCTTGGCCAAAAAGGGCGCATGCGTTTTTTCCTGAATATATTCAGGAAAAAACGCATGCGCCCTTTTTGGCCAACCAAGCAACCTGGAAAGGCAAATCAGCGCTACAAAGAAGTCTCGCTTCCCATCGGTCGAAAGGGCCATGCTGAAAAAAGGGTCAAAACCAGAAATGCAGGACAGGCCATGGAGAAATGGGAGCCTTGCTACACTGATGGGCGGGATGTAAATTGCCAACAGCCACTCTGGAGAAGGGTACGGTGTGTCCTGAAACATCTAAAAAATACAGCTTAGAGAGCATAGGGCACTTCCACGCATGGGGGGATAAAGTGGGAAAATTGAAAATCAGCAAGACACAAGCACCCCAAAGTTTAGGGCTGCTCTGTTGACAAGGACCTCCACTTCATTCCACCTTAAATATCCCAGGAAAGCGAAAAATGGATAAAAAAGTTGTGGTCCTTATGTACAATGGATTATCACTCAGCCATGAAATCAGTGTCATAAGGCTAGTAGCAGCATGATGAGTGGATTTAGGTACGACGATTCTAAGTGAAATAAGTCACACAGAAAAGGACACTTCTCATAAGGTGTCACTTATAGAGGGAATGTAAAAACCGTTACACTTGAACTGAATTACAAAACAGAACAGAGTCACACATGCAGAAAACACACTATGGCTGCTTAACGGGAAAGGTGAAGTGGGGTGATACATAAAACAAGAGTTTCAAATTAGCTCAGATACCATTCCATAAACCCAATATGTAACAGACAAGACCTACTCCTTGCTCAGAGAACTGGACTCAACACGCCCGATTCACCGCACAAGAATATATCTGACTAGTAATAATCTTAAAACCTATGTATTGATATCTCTCTGTTAGAGTGTCAAGTGGGTGTAAAGCGGCATAAACACAGCCGTGAAAAGCATCTAAACCCCATTATAAAAATAAATTACTTTTAAAAACCCATGAAACAAAGACAGGGAAAGAGAGAGAAATTCTTACACAATTCGTTCAGGGGCTGTGATGCAACCTGGATTGACCATATCTAGACCCACAGCTGGATGAGACATAAGGGTGGACACTCTTGGGGCTGAGAGGTTTGGTGAGGTTGGGTGAGCAAACGCAGACCCTTTAAAGTAATACTGCGTGCTACCCATCGCATGGGTCCCAAATCTCCAGGTTCAAGGGCATCTTCCTACATCGAAAACATGCATGAGAAACCCAGAAGATGGTACACCGTGTGATGGGGAAAGGTTTCTAAAACGCACCTCATTTCTCATCTCCTTGTGCTCGGGTTCGCCATTCCAGCCACTTTACTAGCAATCTCCCTACTTGGAGCCTCAGCACCTTTAACCTCCTGTTCCGTACAGGTTGCAATTTGTCCTGAGGATGAACGGGAAGACGGGGAACCAATGAGAGACTAGCTCTTGGTGTTGGGACAGGCACAGGTCACTCTATTTTCCCATCAGGAAGAAGAATTAAGCACAGGCTCAGCCTGCCCCCCGGAACCAGAACAGGGCCTGAAGCCATCCTGCACTTTTGCGGCCAGCTCCCAAAAAAGCGACTTGTAAATTGGAGCTTCAGGTCACTGCAATTCACAAAAATGCAGAGTTATAAATGATAACTCTCGTCCACAAATATATTGAGGGAAGGCAAAGAAGAGGATTTGAAATCAAGGCAGAATTGCAGGAAACAGATTTCAGGAGGTAGATTCGAATCGCCTTTAAAGCACATGAAAAGCGGCAAAACGTTGACAATGATGCCCTTGGCCAAAAAGGGCGCATGCGTTTTTTCCTGAATATATTCAGGAAAAAACGCATGCGCCCTTTTTGGCCAACCAAGCAACCTGGAAAGGCAAATCCGCGCTACAAAGAAGTCTCGCTTCCCATCGGTCGAAAGGGCCATGCTGAAAAAAGTGTCAAAACCAGAAATGCAGGACAGGCCATGGAGAAATGGGAACCTTGCTACACTGGTGGGCGGGATGTAAATTGCCAACAGCCACTCTGGAGAAGTGTACGGTGTGTCCTGAAACATCTAAAAAACACAGCTTAGAGAGCATAGGGCACTTCCACGCATGGGGGGATAAAGTGGGAAAATTGAAAATCAGCAAGACACAGGCACCCCAAAGTTTAGGGCTGCTCTGTTGACAAGGACCTCCACTTCATTCCACCTTAAATATCCCAGGAAAGCGAAAAATGGATAAAAAAGTTGTGGTCCTTATGTACAATGGAATATCACTCAGCCATGAAATCAATGTCATAAGGCTAGTAGCAGCATGATGAGTGGATTTAGGTAAGACGATTCTAAGTGAAATAAGTCACACAGAAAAGGACACTTCTCATAACGTGTCACTTATAGAGGGAATGTAAAAACCGTTACACTTGAACTGAATTACAAAACAGAACAGAGTCACACATGCAGAAAACACACTATGGCTGCTTAACGCGAAAGGTGAGGTGGGGTGATACATAAAACAAGAGTTTCAAATTAGCTCAGATACCGTTCCATAAACCCAATATGTAATAGACAAGACCTACTCCTTGCTCAGAGAACTGGACTCAACACGCCCGATTCACCGCACAAGAATATATCTGACTAGTAATAATCTTAAAACCTATGTATTGATATCTCTCTGTTAGAGTGTCAAGTGGGTGTAAAGCGGCATCAACACAGCCGTGAAAAGCAGCTAAACCCCATTATAAAAATAAATTACTTTTAAAAACCCATGAAACAAAGACAGGGAAAGAGAGAGAAATTCTTACACAATTCGTTCAGGGGCTGTGATGCAACCTGGATTGACCATATCTAGACCCACAGCTGGATGAGACATAAGGGTGGACACTCTTGGGGCTGAGAGGTTTGGTGAGGTTGGGTGAGCAAACGCAGACCCTTTAAAGTAATACTGCGTGCTACCCATCGCATGGGTCCCAAATCTCCAGGTTCAAGGGCATCTTCCTACATCGAAAACATGCATGAGAAACCCAGATGATGGTACACCGTGTGATGGGGAAAGGTTTCTAAAACGCACCTCATTTCTCATCTCCTTGTGCTCGGGTTCGCCATTCCAGCCACTTTACTAGCAATCTCCCTACTTGGAGCATCAGCACCTTTAACCTCCTGTTCCGTACAGGTTGCAATTTGTCCTGAGGATGAACGGGAAGACGGGAAACCAATGAGAGACTAGCTCTTGGTGTTGGGACAGGCACAGGTCACTCTATTTTCCCATCAGGAAGAAGAATTAACCACAGGCTCAGCCTGCCCCCCGGAACCAGAACAGGGCCTGAAGCCATCCTGCGCTTTTGCGGCCAGCTCCCAAAAAAGCGACTTGTAAAATGGAGCTTCAGGGCACTGCAATTCACAAACCTGCAGAGTTATAAATGATAACTCTCGTCCACAAATATATTGAGGGAAGGCAAAGAAGAGGATTTGAAATCAAGGCAGAATTGCAGGAAACAGATTTCAGGAGGTAGATTCGAATCGCCTTTAAAGCACATGAAAAGCGGCAAAACGTTGACAATGATGCCCTTGGCCAAAAAGGGCGTATGCGTTTTTTCCTGAATATATTCAGGAAAAAACGCATACGCCCTTTTTGGCCAACCAAGCAACCTGGAAAGGCAAATCAGCGCTACAAAGAAGTCTCGCTTCCCATCGGTCAAAAGGGCCATGCCGAAAAAAGTGTCAAAACCAGAAATGCAGGACAGGCCATGGAGAAATGGGAGCCTTGCTACACTGATGGGCGGGATGTAAATTGCCAACAGCCACTCTGGAGAAGTGTACGGTGTGTCCTGAAACATCTAAAAAACACAGCTTAGAGAGCATAGGGCACTTCCACGCATGGGGGGATAAAGTGGGAAAATTGAAAATCAGCAAGACACCAGCACCCCAAAGTTTAGGGCTGCTCTGTTGACAAGGACCTCCACTTCATTCCACCTTAAATATCCCAGGAAAGCGAAAAATGGATAAAAAAGTTGTGGTCCTTATGTACAATGGAATATCACACAGCCATGAAATCAATGTCATAAGGCTAGTAGCAGCATGATGAGTGGATTTAGGTAAGACGATTCTAAGTGAAATAAGTCACACAGAAAAGGACACTTCTCATAAGGTGTCACTTATAGAGGGAATGTAAAAACCGTTACACTTGAACTGAATTACAAAACAGAACAGAGTCACACATGCAGAAAACACAGTATGGCTGCTTAACGGGAAAGGTGAGGTGGGGTGATACATAAAACAAGAGTTTCAAATTAACTCAGATACCGTTCCATAAACCCAATATGTAATAGACAGGACCTACTCCTTGCTCAGAGAACTGGACTCAACACGCCCGATTCACCGCACAAGAATATATCTGACTAGTAATAATCTTAAAACCTATGTATTGATATCTCTCTGTTAGAGTGTCAAGTGGGTGTAAAGTGGCATCAACACAGCCGTGAAAAGCAGCTAAACCCCATTATAAAAATAAATTACTTTTAAAAACCCATGAAACAAAGACAGGGAAAGAGAGAGAAATTCTTACACAATTCGTTCAGGGGCTGTGATGCAACCTGGATTGACCATATCTAGACCCACAGCTGGATGAGACATAAGGGTGGACACTCTTGGGGCTGAGAGGTTTGGTGAGGTTGGGTGAGCAAACGCAGACCCTTTAAAGTAATACTGCGTGCTACCCATCGCATGGGTCCCAAATCTCCAGGTTCAAGGGCATCTTCCTACATCGAAAACATGCATGAGAAACCCAGAAGATGGTACACCGTGTGATGGGGAAAGGTTTCTAAAACGCACCTCATTTCTCATCTCCTTGTGCTCGGGTTCGCCATTCCAGCCACTTTACTAGCAATCTCCCTACTTGGAGCATCAGCACCTTTAACCTCCTGTTCCGTACAGTTTGCAATTTGTCCTGAGGATGAACGGGAAGACGGGAAACCAATGAGAGACTAGCTCTTGGTGTTGGGACAGGCACAGGTCACTCTATTTTCCCATCAGGAAGAAGAATTAACCACAGGCTCAGCCTGCCCCCCGGAACCAGAACAGGGCCTGAAGCCATCCTGCGCTTTTGCGGCCAGCTCCCAAAAAAGCGACTTGTAAAATGGAGCTTCAGGGCACTGCAATTCACAAACCTGCAGAGTTATAAATGATAACTCTCGTCCACAAATATATTGAGGGAAGGCAAAGAAGAGGATTTGAAATCAAGGCAGAATTGCAGGAAACAGATTTCAGGAGGTAGATTCAAATCGCCTTTAAAGCACATGAAAAGCGGCAAAACGTTGACAATGATGCCCTTGGCCAAAAAGGGCGTATGCGTTTTTTCCTGAATATATTCAGGAAAAAACGCATACGCCCTTTTTGGCCAACCAAGCAACCTGGAAAGGCAAATCAGCGCTACAAAGAAGTCTCGCTTCCCATCGGTCAAAAGGGCCATGCCGAAAAAAGTGTCAAAACCAGAAATGCAGGACAGGCCATGGAGAAATGGGAGCCTTGCTACACTGATGGGCGGGATGTAAATTGCCAACAGCCACTCTGGAGAAGTGTACGGTGTGTCCTGAAACATCTAAAAAACACAGCTTAGAGAGCATAGGGCACTTCCACGCATGGGGGGATAAAGTGGGAAAATTGAAAATCAGCAAGACACAAGCACCCCAAAGTTTAGGGCTGCTCTGTTGACAAGGACCTCCACTTCATTCCACCTTAAATATCCCAGGAAAGCGAAAAATGGATAAAAAAGTTATGGTCCTTATGTACAATGGAATATCACTCAGCCATGAAATCAATGTCATAAGGCTAGTAGCAGCATGATGAGTGGATTTAGGTACGACGATTCTAAGTGAAATAAGTCACACAGAAAAGGACACTTCTCATAAGGTGTCACTTATAGAGGGAATGTAAAAACCGTTACACTTGAACTGAATTACAAAACAGAACAGAGTCACACATGCAGAAAACACAGTATGGCTGCTTAACGGGAAAGGTGAGGTGGGGTGATACATAAAACAAGAGTTTCAAATTAACTCAGATACCGTTCCATAAACCCAATATGTAATAGACAGGACCTACTCCTTGCTCAGAGAACTGGACTCAACACGCCCGATTCACCGCACAAGAATATATCTGACTAGTAATAATCTTAAAACCTATGTATTGATATCTCTCTGTTAGAGTGTCAAGTGGGTGTAAAGCGGCATAAACACAGCCGTGAAAAGCAGCTAAACCCCATTATAAAAATAAATTACTTTTAAAAACCCATGAAACAAAGACAGGGAAAGAGAGAGAAATTCTTACACTATTCGTTCAGGGGCTGTGATGCAACCTGGATTGACCATATCTAGACCCACAGCTGGATGAGACATAAGGGTGGACACTCTTGGGGCTGAGAGGTTTGGTGAGGTTGGGTGAGCAAACGCAGACCCTTTAAAGTAATACTGCGTGCTACCCATCGCATGGGTCCCAAATCTCCAGGTTCAAGGGCATCTTCCTACATCGAAAACATGCATGAGAAACCCAGAAGATGGTACACCGTGTGATGGGGAAAGGTTTCTAAAACGCACCTCATTTCTCATCTCCTTGTGCTCGGGTTCGCCATTCCAGCCACTTTACTAGCAATCTCCCTACTTGGAGCATCAGCACCTTTAACCTCCTGTTCCGTACAGTTTGCAATTTGTCCTGAGGATGAACGGGAAGACGGGAAACCAATGAGAGACTAGCTCTTGGTGTTGGGACAGGCACAGGTCACTCTATTTTCCCATCAGGAAGAAGAATTAACCACAGGCTCAGCCTGCCCCCTGGAACCAGAACAGGGCCTGAAGCCATCCTGCGCTTTTGCGGCCAGCTCCCAAAAAAGCGACTTGTAAAATGGAGCTTCAGGGCACTGCAATTCACAAACCTGCAGGGTTATAAATGATAACTCTCGTCCACAAATATATTGAGGGAAGGCAAAGAAGAGGATTTGAAATCAAGGCAGAATTGCAGGAAACAGATTTCAGGAGGTAGATTCGAATCGCCTTTAAAGCACATGAAAAGCGGCAAAACGTTGACAATGATGCCCTTGGCCAAAAAGGGCGTATGCGTTTTTTCCTGAATATATTCAGGAAAAAACGCATACGCCCTTTTTGGCCAACCAAGCAACCTGGAAAGGCAAATCAGCGCTACAAATAAGTCTCGCTTCCCATCGGTCAAAAGGGCCATGCTGAAAAAAGGGTCAAAACCAGATATGCAGGACAGGCCATGGAGAAATGGGAGCCTTGCTACACTGATGGGCGGGATGTAAATTGCCAACAGCCACTCTGGAGAAGTGTACGGTGTGTCCTGAAACATCTAAAAAACACAGCTTAGACAGCATAGGGCACTTCCACGCATGGGGAGATAAAGTGGGAAAATTGAAAATCAGCAAGACACAAGCACCCCAAAGTTTAGGGCTGCTCTGTTGACAAGGACCTCCACTTCATTCCACCTTAAATATCCCAGGAAAGCGAAAAATGGATAAAAAAGTTGTGGTCCTTATGTACAATGGAATATCACTCAGCCATGAAATCAATGTCATAAGGCTAGTAGCAGCATGATGAGTGGATTTAGGTAAGACGATTCTAAGTGAAATAAGTCACACAGAAAAGGACACTTCTCATAAGGTGTCACTTATAGAGGGAATGTAAAAACCGTTACACTTGAACTGAATTACAAAACAGAACAGAGTCACACATGCAGAAAACACACTATGGCTGCTTAACGCGAAAGGTGAGGTGGGGTGATACATAAAACAAGAGTTTCAAATTAGCTCAGATACCGTTCCATAAACCCAATATGTAATAGACAAGACCTACTCCTTGCTCAGAGAACTGGACTCAACACGCCCGATTCACCGCACAAGAATATATCTGACTAGTAATAATCTTAAAACCTATGTATTGATATCTCTCTGTTAGAGTGTCAAGTGGGTGTAAAGCGGCATAAACACAGCCGTGAAAAGCAGCTAAACCCCATTATAAAAATAAATTACTTTTAAAAACCCATGAAACAAAGACAGGGAAAGAGAGAGAAATTCTTACACAATTCGTTCAGGGGCTGTGATGCAACCTGGATTGACCATATCTAGACCCACAGCTGGATGAGACATAAGGGTGGACACTCTTGGGGCTGAGAGGTTTGGTGAGGTTGGGTGAGCAAACGCAGACCCTTTAAAGTAATACTGCGTGCTACCCATCGCATGGGTCCCAAATCTCCATGTTCAAGGGCATCTTCCTAGATCAAAAACATGCATGAGAAACCCAGAAGATGGTACACCGTGTGATGGGGAAAGGTTTCTAAAACGCACCTCATTTCTCATCTCCTTGTGCTCGGGTTCGCCATTCCAGCCACTTTACTAGCAATCTCCCTACTTGGAGCATCAGCACCTTTAACCTCCTGTTCCGTACAGGTTGCAATTTGTCCTGAGGATGAACGGGAAGACGGGAAACCAATGAGAGACTAGCTCTTGGTGTTGGGACAGGCACAGGTCACTCTATTTTCCCATCAGGAAGAAGAATTAATCACAGGCTCAGCCTGCCCCCCGGAACCAGAACAGGGCCTGAAGCCATCCTGCGCTTTTGCGGCCAGCTCCCAAAAAAGTGACTTGTAAAATGGAGCTTCAGGGCACTGCAATTCACAAACCTGCAGAGTTATAAATGATAACTCTCGTCCACAAATATATTGAGGGAAGGCAAAGAAGAGGATTTGAAATCAAGGCAGAATTGCAGGAAACAGATTTCAGGAGGTAGATTCGAATCGCCTTTAAAGCACATGAAAAGCGGCAAAACGTTGACAATGATGCCCTTGGCCAAAAAGGGCGTATGCGTTTTTTCCTGAATATATTCAGGAAAAAACGCATACGCCCTTTTTGGCCAACCAAGCAACCTGGAAAGGCAAATCAGCGCTACAAAGAAGTCTCGCTTCCCATCGGTCAAAAGGGCCATGCCGAAAAAAGTGTCAAAACCAGAAATGCAGGACAGGCCATGGAGAAATGGGAGCCTTGCTACACTGATGGGCGGGATGTAAATTGCCAACAGCCACTCTGGAGAAGTGTACGGTGTGTCCTGAAACATCTAAAAAACACAGCTTAGAGAGCATAGGGCACTTCCACGCATGGGGAGATAAAGTGGGAAAATTGAAAATCAGCAAGACACAAGCACCCCAAAGTTTAGGGCTGCTCTGTTGACAAGGACCTCCACTTCATTCCACCTTAAATATCCCAGGAAAGCGAAAAATGGATAAAAAAGTTGTGGTCCTTATGTACAATGGAATATCACTCAGCCATGAAATCAATGTCATAAGGCTAGTAGCAGCATGATGAGTGGATTTAGGTAAGACGATTCTAAGTGAAATAAGTCACACAGAAAAGGACACTTCTCATAAGGTGTCACTTATAGAGGGAATGTAAAAACCGTTACACTTGAACTGAATTACAAAACAGAACAGAGTCACACATGCAGAAAACACACTATGGCTGCTTAACGCGAAAGGTGAGGTGGGGTGATACATAAAACAAGAGTTTCAAATTAGCTCAGATACCGTTCCATAAACCCAATATGTAATAGACAAGACCTACACCTTGCTCAGAGAACTGGACTCAACATGCCCGATTCACCGCACAAGAATATATCTGACTAGTAATAATCTTAAAACCTATGTATTGATATCTCTCTGTTAGAGTGTCAAGTGGGTGTAAAGCGGCATAAACACAGCCGTGAAAAGCAGCTAAACCCCATTATAAAAATAAATTACTTTTAAAAACCCATGAAACAAAGACAGGGAAAGATAGAGAAATTCTTACACAATTCGTTCAGGGGCTGTGATGCAACCTGGATTGACCATATCTAGACCCACAGCTGGATGAGACATAAGGGTGGACACTCTTGGGGCTGAGAGGTTTGGTGAGGTTGGGTGAGCAAACGCAGACCTTTTAAAGTAATACTGCGTGCTACCCATCGCATGGGTCCCAAATCTCCAGGTTCAAGGGCATCTTCCTACATCGAAAACATGCATGAGAAACCCAGAAGATGGTACACCGTGTGATGGGGAAAGGTTTCTAAAACGCACCTCATTTCTCATCTCCTTGTGCTCGGGTTCGCCATTCCAGCCACTTTACTAGCAATCTCCCTACTTGGAGCATCAGCACCTTTAACCTCCTGTTCCGTACAGGTTGCAATTTGTCCTGAGGATGAACGGGAAGACGGGAAACCAATGAGAGACTAGCTCTTGGTGTTGGGACAGGCACAGGTCACTCTATTTTCCCATCAGGAAGAAGAATTAACCACAGGCTCAGCCTGCCCCCCGGAACCAGAACAGGGCCTGAAGCCATCCTGCGCTTTTGCGGCCAGCTCCCAAAAAAGCGACTTGTAAAATGGAGCTTCAGGGCACTGCAATTCACAAAACTGCAGAGTTATAAATGAAAACTCTCGTCCACAAATATATTGAGGGAAGGCAAAGAAGAGGATTTGAAATCAAGGCAGAATTGCAGGAAACAGATTTCAGGAGGTAGATTCGAATCGCCTTTAAAGCACATGAAAAGCGGCAAAACGTTGACAATGATGCCCTTGGCCAAAAAGGGCGTATGCGTTTTTTCCTGAATATATTCAGGAAAAAACGCATACGCCCTTTTTGGACAACCAAGCAACCTGGAAAGGCAAATCAGCGCTACAAAGAAGTCTCGCTTCCCATCGGTCAAAAGGGCCATGCTGAAAAAAGTGTCAAAACCAGAAATGCAGGACAGGCCATGGAGAAATGGGAGCCTTGCTACACTGATGGGCGGGATGTAAATTGCCAACAGCCACTCTGGAGAAGTGTACGGTGTGTCCTGAAACATCTAAAAAACACAGCTTAGAGAGCATAGGGCACTTCCACGCATGGGGAGATAAAGTGGGAAAATTGAAAATCAGCAAGACACAAGCACCCCAAAGTTTAGGGCTGCTCTGTTGACAAGGACCTCCACTTCATTCCACATTAAATATCCCAGGAAAGAGAAAAATGGATAAAAAAGTTGTGGTCCTTATGTACAATGGAATATCACTCAGCCATGAAATCAATGTCATAAGGCTAGTAGCATCATGATGAGTCGATTTAGGTAAGATGATTCTAAGTGAAATAACTCACACAGAAAAGGACACTTCTCATAAGGTGTCACTTATAGAGGGAATGTAAAAACCGTTACACTTGAACTGAATTACAAAACAGAACAGACTCACACATGCAGAAAACACACTATGGCTGCTTAACGGGAAAGGTGAGGTGGGGTGATACATAAAACAAGAGTTTCAAATTAGCTCAGATTCCGTTCCATAAACCCAATATGTAATAGACAAGACCTACTCCTTGCTCAGAGAACTGGACTCAACACGCCCGATTCACCGCACAAGAATATATCTGACTAGTAATAATCTTAAAACCTATGTATTGATATCTCTCTGTTAGTGTGTCAAGTGGGTGTAAAGCGGCATAAACACAGCCGTGAAAAGCAGCTAAACCCCATTATAAAAATAAATTACTTTTAAAAACCCATGAAACAAAGACAGGGAAAGACAGAGAAATTCTTACACAATTCGTTCAGGGGCTGTGATGCAACCTGGATTGACCATATCTAGACCCACAGCTGGATGAGACATAAGGGTGGACACTCTTGGGGCTGAGAGGTTTGGTGAGGTTGGGTGAGCAAACGCAGACCCTTTAAAGTAATACTGCGTGCTACCCATCGCATGGGTCCCAAATCTCCAGGTTCAAGGGCATCTTCCTACATCGAAAACATGCATGAGAAACCCAGAAGATGGTACACCGTGTGATGGGGAAAGGTTTCTAAAACGCACCTCATTTCGCATCTCCTTGTGCTCGGGTTCGCCATTCCAGCCACTTTACTAGCAATCTCCCTACTTGGAGCCTCAGCACCTTTAACCTCCTGTTCCGTACAGGTTGCAATTTGTCCTGAGGATGAACGGGAAGACGGGGAACCAATGAGAGACTAGCTCTTGGTGTTGGGACAGGCACAGGTCACTCTATTTTCCCATCAGGAAGAAGAATTAACCACAGGCTCAGCCTGCCCCCCGGAACCAGAACAGGGCCTGAAGCCATCCTGCGCTTTTGCGGCCAGCTCCCAAAAAAGCGACTTGTAAAATGGAGCTTCAGGGCACTGCAATTCACAAACCTGCAGAGTTATAAATGATAACTCTCGTCCACAAATATATTGAGGGAAGGCAAAGAAGAGGATTTGAAATCAAGGCAGAATTGCAGGAAACAGATTTCATGAGGTAGATTCGAATCGCCTTTAAAGCACATGAAAAGCGGCAAAACGTTGACAATGATGCCCTTGGCCAAAAAGGGCGCATGCGTTTTTTCCTGAATATATTCAGGAAAAAACGCATGCGCCCTTTTTGGCCAACCAAGCAACCTGGAAAGGCAAATCAGCGCTACAAAGAAGTCTCGCTTCCCATCGGTCGAAAGGGCCATGCTGAAAAAAGGGTCAAAACCAGAAATGCAGGACAGGCCATGGAGAAATGGGAACCTTGCTACACTGATGGGCGGGATGTAAATTGCCAACAGCCACTCTGGAGAAGTGTACGGTGTGTCCTGAAACATCTAAAAAACACAGCTTAGAGAGCATAGGGCACTTCCACGCATGGGGGGATAAAGTGGGAAAATTGAAAATCAGCAAGACACAAGCACCCCAAAGTTTAGGGCTGCTCTGTTGACAAGGACCTCCACTTCATTCCACATTAAATATCCCAGGAAAGCGAAAAATGGATAAAAAATTTGTGTTCCTTATATACAATGGAATATCACTCAGCCATGAAATCAATGTCATAAGGCTAGTAGCAGCATGATGAGTGGATTTAGGTACGACGATTCTAAGTGAAATAAGTCACACAGAAAAGGACACTTCTCATAAGGTGTCACTTATAGAGGGAATGTAAAAACCGTTACACTTGAACTGAATTACAAAACAGAACAGAGTCACACATGCAGAAAACACACTATGGCTGCTTAACGGGAAAGGTGAGGTGGGGTGATACATAAAACAAGAGTTTCAAATTAGCTCAGATTCCGTTCCATAAACCCAATATGTAATAGACAAGACCTACTCCTTGCTCAGAGAACTGGACTCAACACGCCCGATTCACCGCACAAGAATATATCTGACTAGTAATAATCTTAAAACCTATGTATTGATATCTCTCTGTTAGTGTGTCAAGTGGGTGTAAAGCGGCATAAACACAGCCGTGAATAGCAGCTAAACCCCATTATAAAAATAAATTACTTTTAAAAACCCATGAAACAAAGACAGGGAAAGAGAGAGAAATTCTTACACAATTCGTTCAGGGGCTGTGATGCAACCTGGATTGACCATATCTAGACCCACAGCTGGATGAGACATAAGGGTGGACACTCTTGGGGCTGAGAGGTTTGGTGAGGTTGGGTGAGCAAACGCAGACCCTTTAAAGTAATACTGCGTGCTACCCATCGCATGGGTCCCAAATCTCCAGGTTCAAGGGCATCTTCCTACATCGAAAACATGCATGAGAAACCCAGAAGATGGTACACCGTGTGATGGGGAAAGGTTTCTAAAACGCACCTCATTTCTCATCTCCTTGTGCTCGGGTTCGCCATTCCAGCCACTTTACTAGCAATCTCCCTACTTGGAGCCTCAGCACCTTTAACCTCCTGTTCCGTACAGGTTGCAATTTGTCCTGAGGATGAACGGGAAGACGGGGAACCAATGAGAGACTAGCTCTTGGTGTTGGGACAGGCACAGGTCACTCTATTTTCCCATCAGGAAGAAGAATTAACCACAGGCTCAGCCTGCCCCCCGGAACCAGAACAGGGCCTGAAGCCATCCTGCGCTTTTGCGGCCAGCTCCCAAAAAAGCGACTTGTAAAATGGAGCTTCAGGCCACTGCAATTCACAAACCTGCAGAGTTATAAATGATAACTCTCGTCCACAAATATATTGAGGGAAGGCAAAGAAGAGGATTTGAAATCAAGGCAGAATTGCAGGAAACAGATTTCAGGAGGTAGATTCGAATCGCCTTTAAAGCACATGAAAAGCGGCAAAACGTTGACAATGATGCCCTTGGCCAAAAAGGGCGCATGCGTTTTTTCCTGAATATATTCAGGAAAAAACGCATGCGCCCTTTTTGGCCAACCAAGCAACCTGGAAAGGCAAATCAGCGCTACAAAGAAGTCTCGCTTCCCATCGGTCGAAAGGGCCATGCTGAAAAAAGGGTCAAAACCAGAAATGCAGGACAGGCCATGGAGAAATGGGAGCCTTGCTACACTGATGGGCGGGATGTAAATTGCCAACAGCCACTCTGGAGAAGGGTACGGTGTGTCCTGAAACATCTAAAAAACACAGCTTAGAGAGCATAGGGCACTTCCACGCATGGGGGGATAAAGTGGGAAAATTGAAAATCAGCAAGACACAAGCACCCCAAAGTTTAGGGCTGCTCTGTTGACAAGGACCTCCACTTCATTCCACCTTAAATATCCCAGGAAAGCGAAAAATGGATAAAAAAGTTGTGGTCCTTATGTACAATGGAATATCACTCAGCCATGAAATCAATGTCATAAGGCTTGTAGCAGCATGATGAGTGGATTTAGGTACGACGATTCTAAGTGAAATAAGTCACACAGAAAAGGACACTTCTCATAAGGTGTCACTTATAGAGGGAATGTAAAAACCGTTACACTTGAACTGAATTACAAAACAGAACAGAGTCACACATGCAGAAAACAAACTATGGCTGCTTAACGGGAAAGGTGAGGTGGGGTGATACATAAAACAAGAGTTTCAAATTAGCTCAGATACCGTTCCATAAACCCAATATGTAATAGACAAGACCTACTCCTTGCTCAGAGAACTGGACTCAACACGCCCGATTCACCGCACAAGAATATATCTGACTAGTAATAATCTTAAAACCTATGTATTGATATCTCTCTGTTAGTGTGTCAAGTGGGTGTAAAGCGGCATAAACACAGCCGTGAAAAGCAGCTAAACCCCATTATAAAAATAAATTACTTTTAAAAACCCATGAAACAAAGACAGGGAAAGAGAGAGAAATTCTTACACAATTCGTTCAGGGGCTGTGATGCAACCTGGATTGACCATATCTAGACCCACAGCTGGATGAGACATAAGGGTGGACACTCTTGGGGCTGAGAGGTTTGGTGAGGTTGGGTGAGCAAACGCAGACCCTTTAAAGTAATACTGCGTGCTACCCATCGCATGGGTCCCAAATCTCCAGGTTCAAGGGCATCTTCCTACATCGAAAACATGCATGAGAAACCCAGACGATGGTACACCGTGTGATGGGGAAAGGTTTCTAAAACGCACCTCATTTCTCATCTCCTTGTGCTCGGGTTCGCCATTCCAGCCACTTTACTAGCAATCTCCCTACTTGGAGCCTCAGCACCTTTAACCTCCTGTTCCGTACAGGTTGCAATTTGTCCTGAGGATGAACGGGAAGACGGGGAACCAATGAGAGACTAGCTCTTGGTGTTGGGACAGGCACAGGTCACTCTATTTTCCCATCAGGAAGAAGAATTAACCACAGGCTCAGCCTGCCCCCCGGAACCAGAACAGGGCCTGAAGCCATCCTGCGCTTTTGCGGCCAGCTCCCAAAAAAGCGACTTGTAAAATGGAGCTTCAGGGCACTGCAATTCACAAACCTGCAGAGTTATAAATGATAACTCTCGTCCACAAATATATTGAGGGAAGGCAAAGAAGAGGATTTGAAATCAAGGCAGAATTGCAGGAAACAGATTTCATGAGGTACATTCGAATCGCCTTTAAAGCACATGAAAAGCGGCAAAACGTTGACAATGATGCCCTTGGCCAAAAAGGGCGCATGCGTTTTTTCCTGAATATATTCAGGAAAAAACGCATGCGCCCTTTTTGGCCAACCAAGCAACCTGGAAAGGCAAATCAGCGCTACAAAGAAGTCTCGCTTCCCATCGGTCGAAAGGGCCATGCTGAAAAAAGTGTCAAAACCAGAAATGCAGGACAGGCCATGGAGAAATGGGAACCTTGCTACACTGATGGGCGGGATGTAAATTGCCAACAGCCACTCTGGAGAAGTGTACGGTGTGTCCTGAAACATCTAAAAAACACAGCTTAGAGAGCATAGGGCACTTCCACGCATGGGGGGATAAAGTGGGAAAATTGAAAATCAGCAAGACACAAGCACCCCAAAGTTTAGGGCTGCTCTGTTGACAAGGACCTCCACTTCATTCCACATTAAATATCCCAGGAAAGCGAAAAATGGATAAAAAAGTTGTGGTCCTTATATACAATGGAATATCACTCAGCCATGAAATCAATGTCATAAGGCTAGTAGCAGCATGATGAGTGGATTTAGGTACGACGATTCTAAGTGAAATAAGTCACACAGAAAAGGACACTTCTCATAAGGTGTCACTTATAGAGGGAATGTAAAAACCGTTACACTTGAACTGAATTACAAAACAGAACAGAGTCACACATGCAGAAAACACACTATGGCTGCTTAACGGGAAAGGTGAGGTGGGGTGATACATAAAACAAGAGTTTCAAATTAGCTCAGATACCGTTCCATAAACCCAATATGTAATAGACAAGACCTACTCCTTGCTCAGAGAACTGGACTCAACACGCCCGATTCACCGCACAAGAATATATCTGACTAGTAAGAATCTTAAAACCTATGTATTGATATCTCTCTGTTAGTGTGTCAAGTGGGTGTAAAGCGGCATAAACACAGCCGTGAAAAGCAGCTAAACCCCATTATAAAAATAAATTACTTTTAAAAACCCATGAAACAAAGACAGGGAAAGAGAGAGAAATTCTTACACAATTCGTTCAGGGGCTGTGATGCAACCTGGATTGACCATATCTAGACCCACAGCTGGATGAGACATAAGGGTGGACACTCTTGGGGCTGAGAGGTTTGGTGAGGTTGGGTGAGCAAACGCAGACCCTTTAAAGTAATACTGCGTGCTACCCATCGCATGGGTCCCAAATCTCCATGTTCAAGGGCATCTTCCTACATCGAAAACATGCATGAGAAACCCAGAAGATGGTACACCGTGTGATGGGGAAAGGTTTCTAAAACGCACCTCATTTCTCATCTCCTTGTGCTCGGGTTCGCCATTCCAGCCACTTTACTAGCAATCTCCCTACTTGGAGCCTCAGCACCTTTAACCTCCTGTTCCGTACAGGTTGCAATTTGTCCTGAGGATGAACGGGAAGACGGGGAACCAATGAGAGACTAGCTCTTGGTGTTGGGACAGGCACAGGTCACTCTATTTTCCCATCAGGAAGAAGAATTAAGCACAGGCTCAGCCTGCCCCCCGGAACCAGAACAGGGCCTGAAGCCATCCTGCACTTTTGCGGCCAGCTCCCAAAAAAGCGACTTGTAAATTGGAGCTTCAGGTCACTGCAATTCACAAACCTGCAGAGTTATAAATGATAACTCTCGTTCCACAAATATATTGAGGGAAGGCAAAGAAGAGGATTTGAAATCAAGGCAGAATTGCAGGAAACAGATTTCAGGAGGTAGATTCGAATCGCCTTTAAAGCACATGAAAAGCGGCAAAACGTTGACAATGATGCCCTTGGCCAAAAAGGGCGCATGCGTTTTTTCCTGAATATATTCAGGAAAAAACGCATGCGCCCTTTTTGGCCAACCAAGCAACCTGGAAAGGCAAATCAGCGCTACAAAGAAGTCTCGCTTCCCATCGGTCGAAAGGGCCATGCTGAAAAAAGTGTCAAAACCAGAAATGCAGGACAGGCCATGGAGAAATGGGAACCTTGCTACACTGATGGGCGGGATGTAAATTGCCAACAGCCACTCTGGAGAAGTGTACGGTGTGTCCTGAAACATCTAAAAAACACAGCTTAGAGAGCATAGGGCACTTCCACGCATGGGGGGATAAAGTGGGAAAATTGAAAATCAGCAAGACACAAGCACCCCAAAGTTTAGGGCTGCTCTGTTGACAAGGACCTCCACTTCATTCCACATTAAATATCCCAGGAAAGAGAAAAATGGATAAAAAAGTTGTGGTCCTTATATACAATGGAATATCACTCAGCCATGAAATCAATGTCATAAGGCTAGTAGCAGCATGATGAGTGGATTTAGGTACGACGATTCTAAGTGAAATAAGTCACACAGAAAAGGACACTTCTCATAAGGTGTCACTTATAGAGGGAATGTAAAAACCGTTACACTTGAACTGAATTACAAAACAGAACAGAGTCACACATGCAGAAAACACACTATGGCTGCTTAACGGGAAAGGTGAGGTGGGGTGATACATAAAACAAGAGTTTCAAATTAGCTCAGATACCGTTCCATAAACCCAATATGTAATAGACAAGACCTACTCCTTGCTCAGAGAACTGGACTCAACACGCCCGATTCACCGCACAAGAATATATCTGACTAGTAATAATCTTAAAACCTATGTATTGATATCTCTCTGTTAGTGTGTCAAGTGGGTGTAAAGCGGCATAAACACAGCCGTGAAAAGCAGCTAAACCCCATTATAAAAATAAATTACTTTTAAAAACCCATGAAACAAAGACAGGGAAAGAGAGAGAAATTCTTACACAATTCGTTCAGGGGCTGTGATGCAACCTGGATTGACCATATCTAGACCCACAGCTGGATGAGACATAAGGGTGGACACTCTTGGGGATGAGAGGTTTGGTGAGGTTGGGTGAGCAAACGCAGACCCTTTAAAGTAATACTGCGTGCTACCCATCGCATGGGTCCCAAATCTCCAGGTTCAAGGGCATCTTCCTACATCGAAAACATGCATGAGAAACCCAGAAGATGGTACACCGTGTGATGGGGAAAGGTTTCTAAAACGCACCTCATTTCTCATCTCCTTGTGCTCGGGTTCGCCATTCCAGCCACTTTACTAGCAATCTCCCTACTTGGAGCCTCAGCACCTTTAACCTCCTGTTCCGTACAGGTTGCAATTTGTCCTGAGGATGAACGGGAAGACGGGGAACCAATGAGAGACTAGCTCTTGGTGTTGGGACAGGCACAGGTCACTCTATTTTCCCATCAGGAAGAAGAATTAAGCACAGGCTCAGCCTGCCCCCCGGAACCAGAACAGGGCCTGAAGCCATCCTGCACTTTTGCGGCCAGCTCCCAAAAAAGCGACTTGTAAATTGGAGCTTCAGGTCACTGCAATTCACAAACCTGCAGAGTTATAAATGATAACTCTCGTCCACAAATATATTGAGGGAAGGCAAAGAAGAGGATTTGAAATCAAGGCAGAATTGCAGGAAACAGATTTCAGAAGGTAGATTCGAATCGCCTTTAAAGCACATGAAAAGCGGCAAAACGTTGACAATGATGCCCTTGGCCAAAAAGGGCGCATGCGTTTTTTCCTGAATATATTCAGGAAAAAACGCATGCGCCCTTTTTGGCCAACCAAGCAACCTGGAAAGGCAAATCCGCGCTACAAAGAAGTCTCGCTTCCCATCGGTCGAAAGGGCCATGCTGAAAAAAGTGTCAAAACCAGAAATGCAGGACAGGCCATGGAGAAATGGGAACCTTGCTACACTGGTGGGCGGGATGTAAATTGCCAACAGCCACTCTGGAGAAGTGTACGGTGTGTCCTGAAACATCTAAAAAACACAGCTTAGAGAGCATAGGGCACTTCCACGCATGGGAGGATAAAGTGGGAAAATTGAAAATCAGCAAGACACAAGCACCCCAAAGTTTAGGGCTGCTCTGTTGACAAGGACCTCCACTTCATTCCACATTAAATATCCCAGGAAAGAGAAAAATGGATAAAAAACTTGTGGTCCTTATGTACAATGGAATATCACTCAGCCATGAAATCAATGTCATAAGGCTAGTAGCATCATGATGAGTCGATTTAGGTAAGATGATTCTAAGTGAAATAACTCACACAGAAAAGGACACTTCTCATAAGGTGTCACTTATAGAGGGAATGTAAAAACCGTTACACTTGAACTGAATTACAAAACAGAACAGAGTCACACATGCAGAAAACACACTATGGCTGCTTAACGGGAAAGGTGAGGTGGGGTGATACATAAAACAAGAGTTTCAAATTAGCTCAGATTCCGTTCCATAAACCCAATATGTAATAGACAAGACCTACTCCTTGCTCAGAGAACTGGACTCAACACGCCCGATTCACCGCACAAGAATATATCTGACTAGTAATAATCTTAAAACCTATGTATTGATATCTCTCTGTTAGTGTGTCAAGTGGGTGTAAAGCGGCATAAACAGAGCCGTGAAAAGCAGCTAAACCCCATTATAAAAATAAATTACTTTTAAAAACCCATGAAACAAAGACAGGGAAAGACAGAGAAATTCTTACACAATTCGTTCAGGGGCTGTGATGCAACCTGGATTGACCATATCTAGACCCACAGCTGGATGAGACATAAGGGTGGACACTCTTGGGGCTGAGAGGTTTGGTGAGGTTGGGTGAGCAAACGCAGACCCTTTAAAGTAATACTGCGTGCTACCCATCGCATGGGTCCCAAATCTCCAGGTTCAAGGGCATCTTCCTACATCGAAAACATGCATGAGAAACCCAAATGATGGTACACCGTGTGATGGGGAAAGGTTTCTAAAACGCACCTCATTTCTCATCTCCTTGTGCTCGGGTTCGCCATTCCAGCCACTTTACTAGCAATCTCCCTACATGGAGCCTCAGCACCTTTAACCTCCTGTTCCGTACAGGTTGCAATTTGTCCTGAGGATGAACGGGAAGACGGGGAACCAATGAGAGACTAGCTCTTGGTGTTGGGACAGGCACAGGTCACTCTATTTTCCCATCAGGAAGAAAAATTAAGCACAGGCTCAGCCTGCCCCCCGGAACCAGAACAGGGCCTGAAGCCATCCTGCACTTTTGCGGCCAGCTCCCAAAAAAGCGACTTGTAAATTGGAGCTTCAGGTCACTGCAATTCACAAACCTGCAGAGTTATAAATGATAACTCTCGTCCACAAATATATTGAGGGAAGGCAAAGAAGAGGATTTGAAATCAAGGCAGAATTGCAGGAAACAGATTTCAGGAGGTAGATTCGAATCGCCTTTAAAGCACATGAAAAGCGGCAAAACGTTGACAATGATGCCCTTGGCCAAAAAGGGCGCATGCGTTTTTTCCTGAATATATTCAGGAAAAAACGCATGCGCCCTTTTTGGCCAACCAAGCAACCTGGAAAGGCAAATCCGCGCTACAAAGAAGTCTCGCTTCCCATCGGTCGAAAGGGCCATGCTGAAAAAAGTGTCAAAACCAGAAATGCAGGACAGGCCATGGAGAAATGGGAACCTTGCTACACTGGTGGGCGGGATGTAAATTGCCAACAGCCACTCTGGAGAAGTGTACGGTGTGTCCTGAAACATCTAAAAAACACAGCTTAGAGAGCATAGGGCACTTCCACGCATGGGGGGATAAAGTGGGAAAATTGAAAATCAGCAAGACACAAGCACCCCAAAGTTTAGGGCTGCTCTGTTGACAAGGACCTCCACTTCATTCCACATTAAATATCCCAGGAAAGAGAAAAATGGATAAAAAATTTGTGGTCCTTATGTACAATGGAATATCACTCAGCCATGAAATCAATGTCATAAGGCTAGTAGCATCATGATGAGTCGATTTAGGTAAGATGATTCTAAGTGAAATAACTCACACAGAAAAGGACACTTCTCATAAGGTGTCACTTATAGAGGGAATGTAAAAACCGTTACACTTGAACTGAATTACAAAACAGAACAGAGTCACACATGCAGAAAACACACTATGGCTGCTTAACGGGAAAGGTGAGGTGGGGTGATACATAAAACAAGAGTTTCAAATTAGCTCAGATTCCGTTCCATAAACCCAATATGTAATAGACAAGACCTACTCCTTGCTCAGAGAACTGGACTCAACACGCCCGATTCACCGCACAAGAATATATCTGACTAGTAATAATCTTAAAACCTATGTATTGATATCTCTCTGTTAGTGTGTCAAGTGGGTGTAAAGCGGCATAAACACAGCCGTGAAAAGCAGCTAAACCCCATTATAAAAATAAATTACTTTTAAAAACCCATGAAACAAAGACAGGGAAAGACAGAGAAATTCTTACACAATTCGTTCAGGGGCTGTGATGCAACCTGGATTGACCATATCTAGACCCACAGCTGGATGAGACATAAGGGTGGACACTCTTGGGGCTGAGAGGTTTGGTGAGGTTGGGTGAGCAAACGCAGACCCTTTAAAGTAATACTGCGTGCTACCCATCGCATGGGTCCCAAATCTCCAGGTTCAAGGGCATCTTCCTACATCGAAAACATGCATGAGAAACCCAGATGATGGTACACCGTGTGATGGGGAAAGGTTTCTAAAACGCACCTCATTTCTCATCTCCTTGTGCTCGGGTTCGCCATTCCAGCCACTTTACTAGCAATCTCCCTACTTGGAGCCTCAGCACCTTTAACCTCCTGTTCCGTACAGGTTGCAATTTGTCCTGAGGATGAACGGGAAGACGGGGAACCAATGAGAGACTAGCTCTTGGTGTTGGGACAGGCACAGGTCACTCTATTTTCCCATCAGGAAGAAAAATTAAGCACAGGCTCAGCCTGCCCCCCGGAACCAGAACAGGGCCTGAAGCCATCCTGCACTTTTGCGGCCAGCTCCCAAAAAAGCGACTTGTAAATTGGAGCTTCAGGTCACTGCAATTCACAAACCTGCAGAGTTATAAATGATAACTCTCGTCCACAAATATATTGAGGGAAGGCAAAGAAGAGGATTTGAAATCAAGGCAGAATTGCAGGAATCAGATTTCAGGAGGTAGATTCGAATCGCATTTAAAGCACATGAAAAGCGGCAAAACGTTGACAATGATGCCCTTGGCCAAAAAGGGCGCATGCGTTTTTTCCTGAATATATTCAGGAAAAAACGCATGCGCCCTTTTTGGCCAACCAAGCAACCTGGAAAGGCAAATCCGCGCTACAAAGAAGTCTCGCTTCCCATCGGTCGAAAGGGCCATGCTGAAAAAAGTGTCAAAACCAGAAATGCAGGACAGGCCATGGAGAAATGGGAACCTTGCTACACTGGTGGGCGGGATGTAAATTGCCAACAGCCACTCTGGAGAAGTGTACGGTGTGTCCTGAAACATCTAAAAAACACAGCTTAGAGAGCATAGGGCACTTCCACGCATGGGGGGATAAAGTGGGAAAATTGAAAATCAGCAAGACACAAGCACCCCAAAGTTTAGGGCTGCTCTGTTGACAAGGACCTCCACTTCATTCCACATTAAATATCCCAGGAAAGAGAAAAATGGATAAAAAACTTGTGGTCCTTATGTACAATGGAATATCACTCAGCCATGAAATCAATGTCATAAGGCTAGTAGCATCATGATGAGTCGATTTAGGTAAGATGATTCTAAGTGAAATAACTCACACAGAAAAGGACACTTCTCATAAGGTGTCACTTATAGAGGGAATGTAAAAACCGTTACACTTGAACTGAATTACAAAACAGAACAGAGTCACACATGCAGAAAACACACTATGGCTGCTTAACGGGAAAGGTGAGGTGGGGTGATACATAAAACAAGAGTTTCAAATTAGCTCAGATTCCGTTCCATAAACCCAATATGTAATAGACAAGACCTACTCCTTGCTCAGAGAACTGGACTCAACACGCCCGATTCACCGCACAAGAATATATCTGACTAGTAATAATCTTAAAACCTATGTATTGATATCTCTCTGTTAGTGTGTCAAGTGGGTGTAAAGCGGCATAAACACAGCCGTGAAAAGCAGCTAAACCCCATTATAAAAATAAATTACTTTTAAAAACCCATGAAACAAAGACAGGGAAAGACAGAGAAATTCTTACACAATTCGTTCAGGGGCTGTGATGCAACCTGGATTGACCATATCTAGACCCACAGCTGGATGAGACATAAGGGTGGACACTCTTGGGGCTGAGAGGTTTGGTGAGGTTGGGTGAGCAAACGCAGACCCTTTAAAGTAATTCTGCGTGCTACCCATCGCATGGGTCCCAAATCTCCAGGTTCAAGGGCATCTTCCTACATCGAAAACATGCATGAGAAACCCAGATGATGGTACACCGTGTGATGGGGAAAGGTTTCTAAAACGCACCTCATTTCTCATCTCCTTGTGCTCGGGTTCGCCATTCCAGCCACTTTACTAGCAATCTCCCTACTTGGAGCCTCAGCACCTTTAACCTCCTGTTCCGTACAGGTTGCAATTTGTCCTGAGGATGAACGGGAAGACGGGGAACCAATGAGAGACTAGCTCTTGGTGTTGGGACAGGCACAGGTCACTCTATTTTCCCATCAGGAAGAAGAATTAACCACAGGCTCAGCCTGCCCCCCGGAACCAGAACAGGGCCTGAAGCCATCCTGCGCTTTTGCGGCCAGCTCCCAAAAAAGCGACTTGTAAAATGGAGCTTCAGGGCACTGCAATTCACAAACCTGCAGAGTTATAAATGATAACTCTCGTCCACAAATATATTGAGGGAAGGCAAAGAAGAGGATTTGAAATCAAGGCAGAATTGCAGGAAACAGATTTCATGAGGTAGATTCGAATCGCCTTTAAAGCACATGAAAAGCGGCAAAACGTTGACAATGATGCCCTTGGCCAAAAAGGGCGCATGCGTTTTTTCCTGAATATATTCAGGAAAAAACGCATGCGCCCTTTTTGGCCAACCAAGCAACCTGGAAAGGCAAATCAGCGCTACAAAGAAGTCTCGCTTCCCATCGGTCGAAAGGGCCATGCTGAAAAAAGTGTCAAAACCAGAAATGCAGGACAGGCCATGGAGAAATGGGAACCTTGCTACACTGATGGGCGGGATGTAAATTGCCAACAGCCACTCTGGAGAAGTGTACGGTGTGTCCTGAAACATCTAAAAAACACAGCTTAGAGAGCATAGGGCACTTCCACGCATGGGGGGATAAAGTGGGAAAATTGAAAATCAGCAAGACACAAGCACCCCAAAGTTTAGGGCTGCTCTGTTGACAAGGACCTCCACTTCATTCCACATTAAATATCCCAGGAAAGCGAAAAATGGATAAAAAAGTTGTGGTCCTTATATACAATGGAATATCACTCAGCCATGAAATCAATGTCATAAGGCTAGTAGCAGCATGATGAGTGGATTTAGGTACGACGATTCTAAGTGAAATAAGTCACACAGAAAAGGACACTTCTCATAAGGTGTCACTTATAGAGGGAATGTAAAAACCGTTACACTTGAACTGAATTACAAAACAGAACAGAGTCACACATGCAGAAAACACACTATGGCTGCTTAACGGGAAAGGTGAGGTGGGGTGATACATAAAACAAGAGTTTCAAATTAGCTCAGATACCGTTCCATAAACCCAATATGTAATAGACAAGACCTACTCCTTGCTCAGAGAACTGGACTCAACACGCCCGATTCACCGCACAAGAATATATCTGACTAGTAATAATCTTAAAACCTATGTATTGATATCTCTCTGTTAGTGTGTCAAGTGGGTGTAAAGCGGCATAAACACAGCCGTGAAAAGCAGCTAAACCCCATTATAAAAATAAATTACTTTTAAAAACCCATGAAACAAAGACAGGGAAAGAGAGAGAAATTCTTACACAATTCGTTCAGGGGCTGTGATGCAACCTGGATTGACCATATCTAGACCCACAGCTGGATGAGACATAAGGGTGGACACTCTTGGGGCTGAGAGGTTTGCTGAGGTTGGGTGAGCAAACGCAGACCCTTTAAAGTAATACTGCGTGCTACCCATCGCATGGGTCCCAAATCTCCAGGTTCAAGGGCAGCTTCCTACATCGAAAACATGCATGAGAAACCCAGAAGATGGTACACCGTGTGATGGGGAAAGGTTTCTAAAACGCACCTCATTTCTCATCTCCTTGTGCTCGGGTTCGCCATTCCAGCCACTTTACTAGCAATCTCCCTACTTGGAGCCTCAGCACCTTTAACCTCCTGTTCCGTACAGGTTGCAATTTGTCCTGAGGATGAACGGGAAGACGGGGAACCAATGAGAGACTAGCTCTTGGTGTTGGGACAGGCACAGGTCACTCTATTTTCCCATCAGGAAGAAGAATTAAGCACAGGCTCAGCCTGCCCCCAGGAACCAGAACAGGGCCTGAAGCCATCCTGCACTTTTGCGGCCAGCTCCCAAAAAAGCGACTTGTAAATTGGAGCTTCAGGTCACTGCAATTCACAAACCTGCAGAGTTATAAATGATAACTCTCGTCCACAAATATATTGAGGGAAGGCAAAGAAGAGGATTTGAAATCAAGGCAGAATTGCAGGAAACAGATTTCAGGAGGTAGATTCGAATCGCCTTTAAAGCACATGAAAAGCGGCAAAACGTTGACAATGATGCCCTTGGCCAAAAAGGGCGCATGCGTTTTTTCCTGAATATATTCAGGACAAAACGCATGCGCCCTTTTTGGCCAACCAAGCAACCTGGAAAGGCAAATCCGCGCTACAAAGAAGTCTCGCTTCCCATCGGTCGAAAGGGCCATGCTGAAAAAAGTGTCAAAACCAGAAATGCAGGACAGGCCATGGAGAAATGGGAACCTTGCTACACTGGTGGGCGGGATGTAAATTGCCAACAGCCACTCTGGAGAAGTGTACGGTGTGTCCTGAAACATCTAAAAAACACAGCTTAGAGAGCATAGGGCACTTCCACGCATGGGGGGATAAAGTGGGAAAATTGAAAATCAGCAAGACACAAGCACCCCAAAGTTTAGGGCTGCTCTGTTGACAAGGACCTCCACTTCATTCCACATTAAATATCCCAGGAAAGCGAAAAATGGATAAAAAAGTTGTGGTCCTTATATACAATGGAATATCACTCAGCCATGAAATCAATGTCATAAGGCTAGTAGCATCATGATGAGTCGATTTAGGTAAGATGATTCTAAGTGAAATAACTCACACAGAAAAGGACACTTCTCATAAGGTGTCACTTATAGAGGGAATGTAAAAACCGTTACACTTGAACTGAATTACAAAACAGAACAGAGTCACACATGCAGAAAACACACTATGGCTGCTTAACGGGAAAGGTGAGGTGGGGTGATACATAAAACAAGAGTTTCAAATTAGCTCAGATTCCGTTCCATAAACCCAATATGTAATAGACAAGACCTACTCCTTGCTCAGAGAACTGGACTCAACACGCCCGATTCACCGCACAAGAATATATCTGACTAGTAATAATCTTAAAACCTATGTATTGATATCTCTCTGTTAGTGTGTCAAGTGGGTGTAAAGCGGCATAAACACAGCCGTGAAAAGCAGCTAAACCCCATTATAAAAATAAATTACTTTTAAAAACCCATGAAACAAAGACAGGGAAAGACAGAGAAATTCTTACACAATTCGTTCAGGGGCTGTGATGCAACCTGGATTGACCATATCTAGACCCACAGCTGGATGAGACATAAGGGTGGACACTCTTGGGGCTGAGAGGTTTGGTGAGGTTGGGTGAGCAAACGCAGACCCTTTAAAGTAATACTGCGTGCTACCCATCGCATGGGTCCCAAATCTCCAGGTTCAAGGGCATCTTCCTACATCGAAAACATGCATGAGAAACCCAGATGATGGTACACCGTGTGATGGGGAAAGGTTTCTAAAACGCACCTCATTTCTCATCTCCTTGTGCTCGGGTTCGCCATTCCAGCCACTTTACTAGCAATCTCCCTACTTGGAGCCTCAGCACCTTTAACCTCCTGTTCCGTACAGGTTGCAATTTGTCCTGAGGATGAACGGGAAGACGGGGAACCAATGAGAGACTAGCTCTTGGTGTTGGGACAGGCACAGGTCACTCTATTTTCCCATCAGGAAGAAGAATTAACCACAGGCTCAGCCTGCCCCCCGGAACCAGAACAGGGCCTGAAGCCATCCTGCGCTTTTGCGGCCAGCTCCCAAAAAAGCGACTTGTAAAATGGAGCTTCAGGGCACTGCAATTCACAAACCTGCAGAGTTATAAATGATAACTCTCGTCCACAAATATATTGAGGGAAGGCAAAGAAGAGGATTTGAAATCAAGGCAGAATTGCAGGAAACAGATTTCATGAGGTAGATTCGAATCGCCTTTAAAGCACATGAAAAGCGGCAAAACGTTGACAATGATGCCCTTGGCCAAAAAGGGCGCATGCGTTTTTTCCTGAATATATTCAGGAAAAAACGCATGCGCCCTTTTTGGCCAACCAAGCAACCTGGAAAGGCAAATCAGCGCTACAAAGAAGTCTCGCTTCCCATCGGTCGAAAGGGCCATGCTGAAAAAAGTGTTAAAACCAGAAATGCAGGACAGGCCATGGAGAAATGGGAACCTTGCTACACTGATGGGCGGGATGTAAATTGCCAACAGCCACTCTGGAGAAGTGTACGGTGTGTCCTGAAACATCTAAAAAACACAGCTTAGAGAGCATAGGGCACTTCCACGCATGGGGGGATAAAGTGGGAAAATTGAAAATCAGCAAGACACAAGCACCCCAAAGTTTAGGGCTGCTCTGTTGACAAGGACCTCCACTTCATTCCACATTAAATATCCCAGGAAAGCGAAAAATGGATAAAAAATTTGTGTTCCTTATATACAATGGAATATCACTCAGCCATGAAATCAATGTCATAAGGCTAGTAGCAGCATGATGAGTGGATTTAGGTACGACGATTCTAAGTGAAATAAGTCACACAGAAAAGGACACTTCTCATAAGGTGTCACTTATAGAGGGAATGTAAAAACCGTTACACTTGAACTGAATTACAAAACAGAACAGAGTCACACATGCAGAAAACACACTATGGCTGCTTAACGGGAAAGGTGAGGTGGGGTGATACATAAAACAAGAGTTTCAAATTAGCTCAGATTCCGTTCCATGAACCCAATATGTAATAGACAAGACCTACTCCTTGCTCAGAGAACTGGACTCAACACGCCCGATTCACCGCACAAGAATATATCTGACTAGTAATAATCTTAAAACCTATGTATTGATATCTCTCTGTTAGTGTGTCAAGTGGGTGTAAAGCGGCATAAACACAGCCGTGAAAAGCAGCTAAACCCCATTATAAAAATAAATTACTTTTAAAAACCCATGAAACAAAGACAGGGAAAGACAGAGAAATTCTTACACAATTCGTTCAGGGGCTGTGATGCAACCTGGATTGACCATATCTAGACCCACAGCTGGATGAGACATAAGGGTGGACACTCTTGGGGCTGAGAGGTTTGGTGAGGTTGGGTGAGCAAACGCAGACCCTTTAAAGTAATTCTGCGTGCTACCCATCGCATGGGTCCCAAATCTCCAGGTTCAAGGGCATCTTCCTACATCGAAAACATGCATGAGAAACCCAGATGATGGTACACCGTGTGATGGGGAAAGGTTTCTAAAACGCACCTCATTTCTCATCTCCTTGTGCTCGGGTTCGCCATTCCAGCCACTTTACTAGCAATCTCCCTACTTGGAGCCTCAGCACCTTTAACCTCCTGTTCCGTACAGGTTGCAATTTGTCCTGAGGATGAACGGGAAGACGGGGAACCAATGAGAGACTAGCTCTTGGTGTTGGGACAGGCACAGGTCACTCTATTTTCCCATCAGGAAGAAGAATTAACCACAGGCTCAGCCTGCCCCCCGGAACCAGAACAGGGCCTGAAGCCATCCTGCGCTTTTGCGGCCAGCTCCCAAAAAAGCGACTTGTAAAATGGAGCTTCAGGGCACTGCAATTCACAAACCTGCAGAGTTATAAATGATAACTCTCGTCCACAAATATATTGAGGGAAGGCAAAGAAGAGGATTTGAAATCAAGGCAGAATTGCAGGAAACAGATTTCATGAGGTAGATTCGAATCGCCTTTAAAGCACATGAAAAGCGGCAAAACGTTGACAATGATGCCCTTGGCCAAAAAGGGCGCATGCGTTTTTTCCTGAATATATTCAGGAAAAAACGCATGCGCCCTTTTTGGCCAACCAAGCAACCTGGAAAGGCAAATCAGCGCTACAAAGAAGTCTCGCTTCCCATCGGTCGAAAGGGCCATGCTGAAAAAAGTGTCAAAACCAGAAATGCAGGACAGGCCATGGAGAAATGGGAACCTTGCTACACTGATGGGCGGGATGTAAATTGCCAACAGCCACTCTGGAGAAGTGTACGGTGTGTCCTGAAACATCTAAAAAACACAGCTTAGAGAGCATAGGGCACTTCCACGCATGGGGGGATAAAGTGGGAAAATTGAAAATCAGCAAGACACAAGCACCCCAAAGTTTAGGGCTGCTCTGTTGACAAGGACCTCCACTTCATTCCACATTAAATATCCCAGGAAAGCGAAAAATGGATAAAAAAGTTGTGGTCCTTATATACAATGGAATATCACTCAGCCATGAAATCAATGTCATAAGGCTAGTAGCAGCATGATGAGTGGATTTAGGTACGACGATTCTAAGTGAAATAAGTCACACAGAAAAGGACACTTCTCATAAGGTGTCACTTATAGAGGGAATGTAAAAACCGTTACACTTGAACTGAATTACAAAACAGAACAGAGTCACACATGCAGAAAACACACTATGGCTGCTTAACGGGAAAGGTGAGGTGGGGTGATACATAAAACAAGAGTTTCAAATTAGCTCAGATACCGTTCCATAAACCCAATATGTAATAGACAAGACCTACTCCTTGCTCAGAGAACTGGACTCAACACGCCCGATTCACCGCACAAGAATATATCTGACTAGTAATAATCTTAAAACCTATGTATTGATATCTCTCTGTTAGTGTGTCAAGTGGGTGTAAAGCGGCATAAACACAGCCGTGAAAAGCAGCTAAACCCCATTATAAAAATAAATTACTTTTAAAAACCCATGAAACAAAGACAGGGAAAGAGAGAGAAATTCTTACACAATTCGTTCAGGGGCTGTGATGCAACCTGGATTGACCATATCTAGACCCACAGCTGGATGAGACATAAGGGTGGACACTCTTGGGGCTGAGAGGTTTGCTGAGGTTGGGTGAGCAAACGCAGACCCTTTAAAGTAATACTGCGTGCTACCCATCGCATGGGTCCCAAATCTCCAGGTTCAAGGGCAGCTTCCTACATCGAAAACATGCATGAGAAACCCAGAAGATGGTACACCGTGTGATGGGGAAAGGTTTCTAAAACGCACCTCATTTCTCATCTCCTTGTGCTCGGGTTCGCCATTCCAGCCACTTTACTAGCAATCTCCCTACTTGGAGCCTCAGCACCTTTAACCTCCTGTTCCGTACAGGTTGCAATTTGTCCTGAGGATGAACGGGAAGACGGGGAACCAATGAGAGACTAGCTCTTGGTGTTGGGACAGGCACAGGTCACTCTATTTTCCCATCAGGAAGAAGAATTAAGCACAGGCTCAGCCTGCCCCCAGGAACCAGAACAGGGCCTGAAGCCATCCTGCACTTTTGCGGCCAGCTCCCAAAAAAGCGACTTGTAAATTGGAGCTTCAGGTCACTGCAATTCACAAACCTGCAGAGTTATAAATGATAACTCTCGTCCACAAATATATTGAGGGAAGGCAAAGAAGAGGATTTGAAATCAAGGCAGAATTGCAGGAAACAGATTTCAGGAGGTAGATTCGAATCGCCTTTAAAGCACATGAAAAGCGGCAAAACGTTGACAATGATGCCCTTGGCCAAAAAGGGCGCATGCGTTTTTTCCTGAATATATTCAGGACAAAACGCATGCGCCCTTTTTGGCCAACCAAGCAACCTGGAAAGGCAAATCCGCGCTACAAAGAAGTCTCGCTTCCCATCGGTCGAAAGGGCCATGCTGAAAAAAGTGTCAAAACCAGAAATGCAGGACAGGCCATGGAGAAATGGGAACCTTGCTACACTGGTGGGCGGGATGTAAATTGCCAACAGCCACTCTGGAGAAGTGTACGGTGTGTCCTGAAACATCTAAAAAACACAGCTTAGAGAGCATAGGGCACTTCCACGCATGGGGGGATAAAGTGGGAAAATTGAAAATCAGCAAGACACAAGCACCCCAAAGTTTAGGGCTGCTCTGTTGACAAGGACCTCCACTTCATTCCACATTAAATATCCCAGGAAAGCGAAAAATGGATAAAAAAGTTGTGGTCCTTATATACAATGGAATATCACTCAGCCATGAAATCAATGTCATAAGGCTAGTAGCAGCATGATGAGTGGATTTAGGTACGACGATTCTAAGTGAAATAAGTCACACAGAAAAGGACACTTCTCATAAGGTGTCACTTATAGAGGGAATGTAAAAACCGTTACACTTGAACTGAATTACAAAACAGAACAGAGTCACACATGCAGAAAACACACTATGGCTGCTTAACGGGAAAGGTGAGGTGGGGTGATACATAAAACAAGAGTTTCAAATTAGCTCAGATACCGTTCCATAAACCCAATATGTAATAGACAAGACCTACTCCTTGCTCAGAGAACTGGACTCAACACGCCCGATTCACCGCACAAGAATATATCTGACTAGTAATAATCTTAAAACCTATGTATTGATATCTCTCTGTTAGTGTGTCAAGTGGGTGTAAAGCGGCATAAACACAGCCGTGAAAAGCAGCTAAACCCCATTATAAAAATAAATTACTTTTAAAAACCCATGAAACAAAGACAGGGAAAGACAGAGAAATTCTTACACAATTCGTTCAGGGGCTGTGATGCAACCTGGATTGACCATATCTAGACCCACAGCTGGATGAGACATAAGGGTGGACACTCTTGGGGCTGAGAGGTTTGCTGAGGTTGGGTGAGCAAACGCAGACCTTTTAAAGTAATACTGCGTGCTACCCATCGCATGGGTCCCAAATCTCCAGGTTCAAGGGCAGCTTCCTACATCGAAAACATGCATGAGAAACCCAGAAGATGGTACACCGTGTGATGGGGAAAGGTTTCTAAAACGCACCTCATTTCTCATCTCCTTGTGCTCGGGTTCGCCATTCCAGCCACTTTACTAGCAATCTCCCTACTTGGAGCCTCAGCACCTTTAACCTCCTGTTCCGTACAGGTTGCAATTTGTCCTGAGGATGAACGGGAAGACGGGGAACCAATGAGAGACTAGCTCTTGGTGTTGGGACAGGCACAGGTCACTCTATTTTCCCATCAGGAAGAAGAATTAAGCACAGGCTCAGCCTGCCCCCAGGAACCAGAACAGGGCCTGAAGCCATCCTGCACTTTTGCGGCCAGCTCCCAAAAAAGCGACTTGTAAATT
Source organism: Balaenoptera physalus (assembly GCF_965194825.1). Lineage (NCBI taxonomy): Eukaryota > Metazoa > Chordata > Mammalia > Artiodactyla > Balaenopteridae > Balaenoptera > Balaenoptera physalus. Next base: position 1,524,279 of record NW_028126470.1, read on the forward strand.
GGAGCTTCAGGTCACTGCAATTCACAAACCTGCAGAGTTATAAATGATAACTCTCGTCCACAAATATATTGAGGGAAGGCAAAGAAGAGGATTTGAAATCAAGGCAGAATTGCAGGAAACAGATTTCAGGAGGTAGATTCGAATCGCCTTTAAAGCACATGAAAAGCGGCAAAACGTTGACAATGATGCCCTTGGCCAAAAAGGGCGCATGCGTTTTTTCCTGAATATATTCAGGACAAAACGCATGCGCCCTTTTTGGCCAACCAAGCAACCTGGAAAGGCAAATCCGCGCTACAAAGAAGTCTCGCTTCCCATCGGTCGAAAGGGCCATGCTGAAAAAAGTGTCAAAACCAGAAATGCAGGACAGGCCATGGAGAAATGGGAACCTTGCTACACTGGTGGGCGGGATGTAAATTGCCAACAGCCACTCTGGAGAAGTGTACGGTGTGTCCTGAAACATCTAAAAAACACAGCTTAGAGAGCATAGGGCACTTCCACGCATGGGGGGATAAAGTGGGAAAATTGAAAATCAGCAAGACACAAGCACCCCAAAGTTTAGGGCTGCTCTGTTGACAAGGACCTCCACTTCATTCCACATTAAATATCCCAGGAAAGCGAAAAATGGATAAAAAAGTTGTGGTCCTTATATACAATGGAATATCACTCAGCCATGAAATCAATGTCATAAGGCTAGTAGCATCATGATGAGTCGATTTAGGTAAGATGATTCTAAGTGAAATAACTCACACAGAAAAGGACACTTCTCATAAGGTGTCACTTATAGAGGGAATGTAAAAACCGTTACACTTGAACTGAATTACAAAACAGAACAGAGTCACACATGCAGAAAACACACTATGGCTGCTTAACGGGAAAGGTGAGGTGGGGTGATACATAAAACAAGAGTTTCAAATTAGCTCAGATTCCGTTCCATAAACCCAATATGTAATAGACAAGACCTACTCCTTGCTCAGAGAACTGGACTCAACACGCCCGATTCACCGCACAAGAATATATCTGACTAGTAATAATCTTAAAACCTATGTATTGATATCTCTCTGTTAGTGTGTCAAGTGGGTGTAAAGCGGCATAAACACAGCCGTGAAAAGCAGCTAAACCCCATTATAAAAATAAATTACTTTTAAAAACCCATGAAACAAAGACAGGGAAAGACAGAGAAATTCTTACACAATTCGTTCAGGGGCTGTGATGCAACCTGGATTGACCATATCTAGACCCACAGCTGGATGAGACATAAGGGTGGACACTCTTGGGGCTGAGAGGTTTGGTGAGGTTGGGTGAGCAAACGCAGACCCTTTAAAGTAATACTGCGTGCTACCCATCGCATGGGTCCCAAATCTCCAGGTTCAAGGGCATCTTCCTACATCGAAAACATGCATGAGAAACCCAGATGATGGTACACCGTGTGATGGGGAAAGGTTTCTAAAACGCACCTCATTTCTCATCTCCTTGTGCTCGGGTTCGCCATTCCAGCCACTTTACTAGCAATCTCCCTACTTGGAGCCTCAGCACCTTTAACCTCCTGTTCCGTACAGGTTGCAATTTGTCCTGAGGATGAACGGGAAGACGGGGAACCAATGAGAGACTAGCTCTTGGTGTTGGGACAGGCACAGGTCACTCTATTTTCCCATCAGGAAGAAGAATTAACCACAGGCTCAGCCTGCCCCCCGGAACCAGAACAGGGCCTGAAGCCATCCTGCGCTTTTGCGGCCAGCTCCCAAAAAAGCGACTTGTAAAATGGAGCTTCAGGGCACTGCAATTCACAAACCTGCAGAGTTATAAATGATAACTCTCGTCCACAAATATATTGAGGGAAGGCAAAGAAGAGGATTTGAAATCAAGGCAGAATTGCAGGAAACAGATTTCATGAGGTAGATTCGAATCGCCTTTAAAGCACATGAAAAGCGGCAAAACGTTGACAATGATGCCCTTGGCCAAAAAGGGCGCATGCGTTTTTTCCTGAATATATTCAGGAAAAAACGCATGCGCCCTTTTTGGCCAACCAAGCAACCTGGAAAGGCAAATCAGCGCTACAAAGAAGTCTCGCTTCCCATCGGTCGAAAGGGCCATGCTGAAAAAAGTGTTAAAACCAGAAATGCAGGACAGGCCATGGAGAAATGGGAACCTTGCTACACTGATGGGCGGGATGTAAATTGCCAACAGCCACTCTGGAGAAGTGTACGGTGTGTCCTGAAACATCTAAAAAACACAGCTTAGAGAGCATAGGGCACTTCCACGCATGGGGGGATAAAGTGGGAAAATTGAAAATCAGCAAGACACAAGCACCCCAAAGTTTAGGGCTGCTCTGTTGACAAGGACCTCCACTTCATTCCACATTAAATATCCCAGGAAAGCGAAAAATGGATAAAAAATTTGTGTTCCTTATATACAATGGAATATCACTCAGCCATGAAATCAATGTCATAAGGCTAGTAGCAGCATGATGAGTGGATTTAGGTACGACGATTCTAAGTGAAATAAGTCACACAGAAAAGGACACTTCTCATAAGGTGTCACTTATAGAGGGAATGTAAAAACCGTTACACTTGAACTGAATTACAAAACAGAACAGAGTCACACATGCAGAAAACACACTATGGCTGCTTAACGGGAAAGGTGAGGTGGGGTGATACATAAAACAAGAGTTTCAAATTAGCTCAGATTCCGTTCCATGAACCCAATATGTAATAGACAAGACCTACTCCTTGCTCAGAGAACTGGACTCAACACGCCCGATTCACCGCACAAGAATATATCTGACTAGTAATAATCTTAAAACCTATGTATTGATATCTCTCTGTTAGTGTGTCAAGTGGGTGTAAAGCGGCATAAACACAGCCGTGAAAAGCAGCTAAACCCCATTATAAAAATAAATTACTTTTAAAAACCCATGAAACAAAGACAGGGAAAGACAGAGAAATTCTTACACAATTCGTTCAGGGGCTGTGATGCAACCTGGATTGACCATATCTAGACCCACAGCTGGATGAGACATAAGGGTGGACACTCTTGGGGCTGAGAGGTTTGGTGAGGTTGGGTGAGCAAACGCAGACCCTTTAAAGTAATTCTGCGTGCTACCCATCGCATGGGTCCCAAATCTCCAGGTTCAAGGGCATCTTCCTACATCGAAAACATGCATGAGAAACCCAGATGATGGTACACCGTGTGATGGGGAAAGGTTTCTAAAACGCACCTCATTTCTCATCTCCTTGTGCTCGGGTTCGCCATTCCAGCCACTTTACTAGCAATCTCCCTACTTGGAGCCTCAGCACCTTTAACCTCCTGTTCCGTACAGGTTGCAATTTGTCCTGAGGATGAACGGGAAGACGGGGAACCAATGAGAGACTAGCTCTTGGTGTTGGGACAGGCACAGGTCACTCTATTTTCCCATCAGGAAGAAGAATTAACCACAGGCTCAGCCTGCCCCCCGGAACCAGAACAGGGCCTGAAGCCATCCTGCGCTTTTGCGGCCAGCTCCCAAAAAAGCGACTTGTAAAATGGAGCTTCAGGGCACTGCAATTCACAAACCTGCAGAGTTATAAATGATAACTCTCGTCCACAAATATATTGAGGGAAGGCAAAGAAGAGGATTTGAAATCAAGGCAGAATTGCAGGAAACAGATTTCATGAGGTAGATTCGAATCGCCTTTAAAGCACATGAAAAGCGGCAAAACGTTGACAATGATGCCCTTGGCCAAAAAGGGCGCATGCGTTTTTTCCTGAATATATTCAGGAAAAAACGCATGCGCCCTTTTTGGCCAACCAAGCAACCTGGAAAGGCAAATCAGCGCTACAAAGAAGTCTCGCTTCCCATCGGTCGAAAGGGCCATGCTGAAAAAAGTGTCAAAACCAGAAATGCAGGACAGGCCATGGAGAAATGGGAACCTTGCTACACTGATGGGCGGGATGTAAATTGCCAACAGCCACTCTGGAGAAGTGTACGGTGTGTCCTGAAACATCTAAAAAACACAGCTTAGAGAGCATAGGGCACTTCCACGCATGGGGGGATAAAGTGGGAAAATTGAAAATCAGCAAGACACAAGCACCCCAAAGTTTAGGGCTGCTCTGTTGACAAGGACCTCCACTTCATTCCACATTAAATATCCCAGGAAAGCGAAAAATGGATAAAAAAGTTGTGGTCCTTATATACAATGGAATATCACTCAGCCATGAAATCAATGTCATAAGGCTAGTAGCAGCATGATGAGTGGATTTAGGTACGACGATTCTAAGTGAAATAAGTCACACAGAAAAGGACACTTCTCATAAGGTGTCACTTATAGAGGGAATGTAAAAACCGTTACACTTGAACTGAATTACAAAACAGAACAGAGTCACACATGCAGAAAACACACTATGGCTGCTTAACGGGAAAGGTGAGGTGGGGTGATACATAAAACAAGAGTTTCAAATTAGCTCAGATACCGTTCCATAAACCCAATATGTAATAGACAAGACCTACTCCTTGCTCAGAGAACTGGACTCAACACGCCCGATTCACCGCACAAGAATATATCTGACTAGTAATAATCTTAAAACCTATGTATTGATATCTCTCTGTTAGTGTGTCAAGTGGGTGTAAAGCGGCATAAACACAGCCGTGAAAAGCAGCTAAACCCCATTATAAAAATAAATTACTTTTAAAAACCCATGAAACAAAGACAGGGAAAGAGAGAGAAATTCTTACACAATTCGTTCAGGGGCTGTGATGCAACCTGGATTGACCATATCTAGACCCACAGCTGGATGAGACATAAGGGTGGACACTCTTGGGGCTGAGAGGTTTGCTGAGGTTGGGTGAGCAAACGCAGACCCTTTAAAGTAATACTGCGTGCTACCCATCGCATGGGTCCCAAATCTCCAGGTTCAAGGGCAGCTTCCTACATCGAAAACATGCATGAGAAACCCAGAAGATGGTACACCGTGTGATGGGGAAAGGTTTCTAAAACGCACCTCATTTCTCATCTCCTTGTGCTCGGGTTCGCCATTCCAGCCACTTTACTAGCAATCTCCCTACTTGGAGCCTCAGCACCTTTAACCTCCTGTTCCGTACAGGTTGCAATTTGTCCTGAGGATGAACGGGAAGACGGGGAACCAATGAGAGACTAGCTCTTGGTGTTGGGACAGGCACAGGTCACTCTATTTTCCCATCAGGAAGAAGAATTAAGCACAGGCTCAGCCTGCCCCCAGGAACCAGAACAGGGCCTGAAGCCATCCTGCACTTTTGCGGCCAGCTCCCAAAAAAGCGACTTGTAAATTGGAGCTTCAGGTCACTGCAATTCACAAACCTGCAGAGTTATAAATGATAACTCTCGTCCACAAATATATTGAGGGAAGGCAAAGAAGAGGATTTGAAATCAAGGCAGAATTGCAGGAAACAGATTTCAGGAGGTAGATTCGAATCGCCTTTAAAGCACATGAAAAGCGGCAAAACGTTGACAATGATGCCCTTGGCCAAAAAGGGCGCATGCGTTTTTTCCTGAATATATTCAGGACAAAACGCATGCGCCCTTTTTGGCCAACCAAGCAACCTGGAAAGGCAAATCCGCGCTACAAAGAAGTCTCGCTTCCCATCGGTCGAAAGGGCCATGCTGAAAAAAGTGTCAAAACCAGAAATGCAGGACAGGCCATGGAGAAATGGGAACCTTGCTACACTGGTGGGCGGGATGTAAATTGCCAACAGCCACTCTGGAGAAGTGTACGGTGTGTCCTGAAACATCTAAAAAACACAGCTTAGAGAGCATAGGGCACTTCCACGCATGGGGGGATAAAGTGGGAAAATTGAAAATCAGCAAGACACAAGCACCCCAAAGTTTAGGGCTGCTCTGTTGACAAGGACCTCCACTTCATTCCACATTAAATATCCCAGGAAAGCGAAAAATGGATAAAAAAGTTGTGGTCCTTATATACAATGGAATATCACTCAGCCATGAAATCAATGTCATAAGGCTAGTAGCATCATGATGAGTCGATTTAGGTAAGATGATTCTAAGTGAAATAACTCACACAGAAAAGGACACTTCTCATAAGGTGTCACTTATAGAGGGAATGTAAAAACCGTTACACTTGAACTGAATTACAAAACAGAACAGAGTCACACATGCAGAAAACACACTATGGCTGCTTAACGGGAAAGGTGAGGTGGGGTGATACATAAAACAAGAGTTTCAAATTAGCTCAGATTCCGTTCCATAAACCCAATATGTAATAGACAAGACCTACTCCTTGCTCAGAGAACTGGACTCAACACGCCCGATTCACCGCACAAGAATATATCTGACTAGTAATAATCTTAAAACCTATGTATTGATATCTCTCTGTTAGTGTGTCAAGTGGGTGTAAAGCGGCATAAACACAGCCGTGAAAAGCAGCTAAACCCCATTATAAAAATAAATTACTTTTAAAAACCCATGAAACAAAGACAGGGAAAGACAGAGAAATTCTTACACAATTCGTTCAGGGGCTGTGATGCAACCTGGATTGACCATATCTAGACCCACAGCTGGATGAGACATAAGGGTGGACACTCTTGGGGCTGAGAGGTTTGGTGAGGTTGGGTGAGCAAACGCAGACCCTTTAAAGTAATACTGCGTGCTACCCATCGCATGGGTCCCAAATCTCCAGGTTCAAGGGCATCTTCCTACATCGAAAACATGCATGAGAAACCCAGATGATGGTACACCGTGTGATGGGGAAAGGTTTCTAAAACGCACCTCATTTCTCATCTCCTTGTGCTCGGGTTCGCCATTCCAGCCACTTTACTAGCAATCTCCCTACTTGGAGCCTCAGCACCTTTAACCTCCTGTTCCGTACAGGTTGCAATTTGTCCTGAGGATGAACGGGAAGACGGGGAACCAATGAGAGACTAGCTCTTGGTGTTGGGACAGGCACAGGTCACTCTATTTTCCCATCAGGAAGAAGAATTAACCACAGGCTCAGCCTGCCCCCCGGAACCAGAACAGGGCCTGAAGCCATCCTGCGCTTTTGCGGCCAGCTCCCAAAAAAGCGACTTGTAAAATGGAGCTTCAGGGCACTGCAATTCACAAACCTGCAGAGTTATAAATGATAACTCTCGTCCACAAATATATTGAGGGAAGGCAAAGAAGAGGATTTGAAATCAAGGCAGAATTGCAGGAAACAGATTTCATGAGGTAGATTCGAATCGCCTTTAAAGCACATGAAAAGCGGCAAAACGTTGACAATGATGCCCTTGGCCAAAAAGGGCGCATGCGTTTTTTCCTGAATATATTCAGGAAAAAACGCATGCGCCCTTTTTGGCCAACCAAGCAACCTGGAAAGGCAAATCAGCGCTACAAAGAAGTCTCGCTTCCCATCGGTCGAAAGGGCCATGCTGAAAAAAGTGTTAAAACCAGAAATGCAGGACAGGCCATGGAGAAATGGGAACCTTGCTACACTGATGGGCGGGATGTAAATTGCCAACAGCCACTCTGGAGAAGTGTACGGTGTGTCCTGAAACATCTAAAAAACACAGCTTAGAGAGCATAGGGCACTTCCACGCATGGGGGGATAAAGTGGGAAAATTGAAAATCAGCAAGACACAAGCACCCCAAAGTTTAGGGCTGCTCTGTTGACAAGGACCTCCACTTCATTCCACATTAAATATCCCAGGAAAGCGAAAAATGGATAAAAAATTTGTGTTCCTTATATACAAAGGAATATCACTCAGCCATGAAATCAATGTCATAAGGCTAGTAGCAGCATGATGAGTGGATTTAGGTACGACGATTCTAAGTGAAATAAGTCACACAGAAAAGGACACTTCTCATAAGGTGTCACTTATAGAGGGAATGTAAAAACCGTTACACTTGAACTGAATTACAAAACAGAACAGAGTCACACATGCAGAAAACACACTATGGCTGCTTAACGGGAAAGGTGAGGTGGGGTGATACATAAAACAAGAGTTTCAAATTAGCTCAGATTCCGTTCCATGAACCCAATATGTAATAGACAAGACCTACTCCTTGCTCAGAGAACTGGACTCAACACGCCCGATTCACCGCACAAGAATAATTTCTGACTAGTAATAATCTTAAAACCTATGTATTGATATCTCTCTGTTAGTGTGTCAAGTGGGTGTAAAGCGGCATAAACACAGCCGTGAATAGCAGCTAAACCCCATTATAAAAATAAATTACTTTTAAAAACCCATGAAACAAAGACAGGGAAAGAGAGAGAAATTCTTACACAATTCGTTCAGGGGCTGTGATGCAACCTGGATTGACCATATCTAGACCCACAGCTGGATGAGACATAAGGGTGGACACTCTTGGGGCTGAGAGGTTTGGTGAGGTTGGGTGAGCCAACGCAGACCCTTTAAAGTAATACTGCGTGCTACCCATCGCATGGGTCCCAAATCTCCAGGTTCAAGGGCATCTTCCTACATCGAAAACATGCATGAGAAACCCAGAAGATGGTACACCGTGTGATGGGGAAAGGTTTCTAAAACGCACCTCATTTCTCATCTCCTTGTGCTCGGGTTCGCCATTCCAGCCACTTTACTAGCAATCTCCCTACTTGGAGCCTCAGCACCTTTAACCTCCTGTTCCGTACAGGTTGCAATTTGTCCTGAGGATGAACGGGAAGACGGGGAACCAATGAGAGACTAGCTCTTGGTGTTGGGACAGGCACAGGTCACTCTATTTTCCCATCAGGAAGAAGAATTAACCACAGGCTCAGCCTGCCCCCCGGAACCAGAACAGGGCCTGAAGCCATCCTGCGCTTTTGCGGCCAGCTCCCAAAAAAGCGACTTGTAAAATGGAGCTTCAGGCCACTGCAATTCACAAACCTGCAGAGTTATAAATGATAACTCTCGTCCACAAATATATTGAGGGAAGGCAAAGAAGAGGATTTGAAATCAAGGCAGAATTGCAGGAAACAGATTTCAGGAGGTAGATTCGAATCGCCTTTAAAGCACATGAAAAGCGGCAAAACGTTGACAATGATGCCCTTGGCCAAAAAGGGCGCATGCGTTTTTTCCTGAATATATTCAGGAAAAAACGCATGCGCCCTTTTTGGCCAACCAAGCAACCTGGAAAGGCAAATCAGCGCTACAAAGAAGTCTCGCTTCCCATCGGTCGAAAGGGCCATGCTGAAAAAAGGGTCAAAACCAGAAATGCAGGACAGGCCATGGAGAAATGGGAGCCTTGCTACACTGATGGGCGGGATGTAAATTGCCAACAGCCACTCTGGAGAAGGGTACGGTGTGTCCTGAAACATCTAAAAAACACAGCTTAGAGAGCATAGGGCACTTCCACGCATGGGGGGATAAAGTGGGAAAATTGAAAATCAGCAAGACACAAGCACCCCAAAGTTTAGGGCTGCTCTGTTGACAAGGACCTCCACTTCATTCCACCTTAAATATCCCAGGAAAGCGAAAAATGGATAAAAAAGTTGTGGTCCTTATGTACAATGGAATATCACTCAGCCATGAAATCAATGTCATAAGGCTTGTAGCAGCATGATGAGTGGATTTAGGTACGACGATTCTAAGTGAAATAAGTCACACAGAAAAGGACACTTCTCATAAGGTGTCACTTATAGAGGGAATGTAAAAACCGTTACACTTGAACTGAATTACAAAACAGAACAGAGTCACACATGCAGAAAACACACTATGGCTGCTTAACGGGAAAGGTGAGGTGGGGTGATACATAAAACAAGAGTTTCAAATTAGCTCAGATTCCGTTCCATAAACCCAATATGTAATAGACAAGACCTCTTCCTTGCTCAGAGAACTGGACTCAACACGCCCGATTCACCGCACAAGAATATATCTGACTAGTAATAATCTTAAAACCTATGTATTGATATCTCTCTGTTAGTGTGTCAAGTGGGTGTAAAGCGGCATAAACACAGCCGTGAATAGCAGCTAAACCCCATTATAAAAATAAATTACTTTTAAAAACCCATGAAACAAAGACAGGGAAAGAGAGAGAAATTCTTACACAATTCGTTCAGGGGCTGTGATGCAACCTGGATTGACCATATCTAGACCCACAGCTGGATGAGACATAAGGGTGGACACTCTTGGGGCTGAGAGGTTTGGTGAGGTTGGGTGAGCAAACGCAGACCCTTTAAAGTAATACTGCGTGCTACCCATCGCATGGGTCCCAAATCTCCAGGTTCAAGGGCATCTTCCTACATCGAAAACATGCATGAGAAACCCAGAAGATGGTACACCGTGTGATGGGGAAAGGTTTCTAAAACGCACCTCATTTCTCATCTCCTTGTGCTCGGGTTCGCCATTCCAGCCACTTTACTAGCAATCTCCCTACTTGGAGCCTCAGCACCTTTAACCTCCTGTTCCGTACAGGTTGCAATTTGTCCTGAGGATGAACGGGAAGACGGGGAACCAATGAGAGACTAGCTCTTGGTGTTGGGACAGGCACAGGTCACTCTATTTTCCCATCAGGAAGAAGAATTAACCACAGGCTCAGCCTGCCCCCCGGAACCAGAACAGGGCCTGAAGCCATCCTGCGCTTTTGCGGCCAGCTCCCAAAAAAGCGACTTGTAAAATGGAGCTTCAGGCCACTGCAATTCACAAACCTGCAGAGTTATAAATGATAACTCTCGTCCACAAATATATTGAGGGAAGGCAAAGAAGAGGATTTGAAATCAAGGCAGAATTGCAGGAAACAGATTTCAGGAGGTAGATTCGAATCGCCTTTAAAGCACATGAAAAGCGGCAAAACGTTGACAATGATGCCCTTGGCCAAAAAGGGCGCATGCGTTTTTTCCTGAATATATTCAGGAAAAAACGCATGCGCCCTTTTTGGCCAACCAAGCAACCTGGAAAGGCAAATCAGCGCTACAAAGAAGTCTCGCTTCCCATCGGTCGAAAGGGCCATGCTGAAAAAAGGGTCAAAACCAGAAATGCAGGACAGGCCATGGAGAAATGGGAGCCTTGCTACACTGATGGGCGGGATGTAAATTGCCAACAGCCACTCTGGAGAAGGGTACGGTGTGTCCTGAAACATCTAAAAAACACAGCTTAGAGAGCATAGGGCACTTCCACGCATGGGGGGATAAAGTGGGAAAATTGAAAATCAGCAAGACACAAGCACCCCAAAGTTTAGGGCTGCTCTGTTGACAAGGACCTCCACTTCATTCCACCTTAAATATCCCAGGAAAGCGAAAAATGGATAAAAAAGTTGTGGTCCTTATGTACAATGGAATATCACTCAGCCATGAAATCAATGTCATAAGGCTTGTAGCAGCATGATGAGTGGATTTAGGTACGACGATTCTAAGTGAAATAAGTCACACAGAAAAGGACACTTCTCATAAGGTGTCACTTATAGAGGGAATGTAAAAACCGTTACACTTGAACTGAATTACAAAACAGAACAGAGTCACACATGCAGAAAACACACTATGGCTGCTTAACGGGAAAGGTGAGGTGGGGTGATACATAAAACAAGAGTTTCAAATTAGCTCAGATACCGTTCCATAAACCCAATATGTAATAGACAAGACCTACTCCTTGCTCAGAGAACTGGACTCAACACGCCCGATTCACCGCACAAGAATATATCTGACTAGTAATAATCTTAAAACCTATGTATTGATATCTCTCTGTTAGTGTGTCAAGTGGGTGTAAAGCGGCATAAACACAGCCGTGAAAAGCAGCTAAACCCCATTATAAAAATAAATTACTTTTAAAAACCCATGAAACAAAGACAGGGAAAGAGAGAGAAATTCTTACACAATTCGTTCAGGGGCTGTGATGCAACCTGGATTGACCATATCTAGACCCACAGCTGGATGAGACATAAGGGTGGACACTCTTGGGGCTGAGAGGTTTGGTGAGGTTGGGTGAGCAAACGCAGACCCTTTAAAGTAATACTGCGTGCTACCCATCGCATGGGTCCCAAATCTCCAGGTTCAAGGGCATCTTCCTACATCGAAAACATGCATGAGAAACCCAGACGATGGTACACCGTGTGATGGGGAAAGGTTTCTAAAACGCACCTCATTTCTCATCTCCTTGTGCTCGGGTTCGCCATTCCAGCCACTTTACTAGCAATCTCCCTACTTGGAGCCTCAGCACCTTTAACCTCCTGTTCCGTACAGGTTGCAATTTGTCCTGAGGATGAACGGGAAGACGGGGAACCAATGAGAGACTAGCTCTTGGTGTTGGGACAGGCACAGGTCACTCTATTTTCCCATCAGGAAGAAGAATTAACCACAGGCTCAGCCTGCCCCCCGGAACCAGAACAGGGCCTGAAGCCATCCTGCGCTTTTGCGGCCAGCTCCCAAAAAAGCGACTTGTAAAATGGAGCTTCAGGGCACTGCAATTCACAAACCTGCAGAGTTATAAATGATAACTCTCGTCCACAAATATATTGAGGGAAGGCAAAGAAGAGGATTTGAAATCAAGGCAGAATTGCAGGAAACAGATTTCATGAGGTAGATTCGAATCGCCTTTAAAGCACATGAAAAGCGGCAAAACGTTGACAATGATGCCCTTGGCCAAAAAGGGCGCATGCGTTTTTTCCTGAATATATTCAGGAAAAAACGCATGCGCCCTTTTTGGCCAACCAAGCAACCTGGAAAGGCAAATCAGCGCTACAAAGAAGTCTCGCTTCCCATCGGTCGAAAGGGCCATGCTGAAAAAAGTGTCAAAACCAGAAATGCAGGACAGGCCATGGAGAAATGGGAACCTTGCTACACTGATGGGCGGGATGTAAATTGCCAACAGCCACTCTGGAGAAGTGTACGGTGTGTCCTGAAACATCTAAAAAACACAGCTTAGAGAGCATAGGGCACTTCCACGCATGGGGGGATAAAGTGGGAAAATTGAAAATCAGCAAGACACAAGCACCCCAAAGTTTAGGGCTGCTCTGTTGACAAGGACCTCCACTTCATTCCACATTAAATATCCCAGGAAAGCGAAAAATGGATAAAAAATTTGTGTTCCTTATATACAATGGAATATCACTCAGCCATGAAATCAATGTCATAAGGCTAGTAGCAGCATGATGAGTGGATTTAGGTACGACGATTCTAAGTGAAATAAGTCACACAGAAAAGGACACTTCTCATAAGGTGTCACTTATAGAGGGAATGTAAAAACCGTTACACTTGAACTGAATTACAAAACAGAACAGAGTCACACATGCAGAAAACACACTATGGCTGCTTAACGGGAAAGGTGAGGTGGGGTGATACATAAAACAAGAGTTTCAAATTAGCTCAGATTCCGTTCCATGAACCCAATATGTAATAGACAAGACCTACTCCTTGCTCAGAGAACTGGACTCAACACGCCCGATTCACCGCACAAGAATATATCTGACTAGTAATAATCTTAAAACCTATGTATTGATATCTCTCTGTTAGTGTGTCAAGTGGGTGTAAAGCGGCATAAACACAGCCGTGAAAAGCAGCTAAACCCCATTATAAAAATAAATTACTTTTAAAAACCCATGAAACAAAGACAGGGAAAGAGAGAGAAATTCTTACACAATTCGTTCAGGGGCTGTGATGCAACCTGGATTGACCATATCTAGACCCACAGCTGGATGAGACATAAGGGTGGACACTCTTGGGGCTGAGAGGTTTGGTGAGGTTGGGTGAGCAAACGCAGACCCTTTAAAGTAATACTGCGTGCTACCCATCGCATGGGTCCCAAATCTCCAGGTTCAAGGGCATCTTCCTACATCGAAAACATGCATGAGAAACCCAGACGATGGTACACCGTGTGATGGGGAAAGGTTTCTAAAACGCACCTCATTTCTCATCTCCTTGTGCTCGGGTTCGCCATTCCAGCCACTTTACTAGCAATCTCCCTACTTGGAGCCTCAGCACCTTTAACCTCCTGTTCCGTACAGGTTGCAATTTGTCCTGAGGATGAACGGGAAGACGGGGAACCAATGAGAGACTAGCTCTTGGTGTTGGGACAGGCACAGGTCACTCTATTTTCCCATCAGGAAGAAGAATTAACCACAGGCTCAGCCTGCCCCCCGGAACCAGAACAGGGCCTGAAGCCATCCTGCGCTTTTGCGGCCAGCTCCCAAAAAAGCGACTTGTAAAATGGAGCTTCAGGGCACTGCAATTCACAAACCTGCAGAGTTATAAATGATAACTCTCGTCCACAAATATATTGAGGGAAGGCAAAGAAGAGGATTTGAAATCAAGGCAGAATTGCAGGAAACAGATTTCAGGAGGTAGATTCGAATCGCCTTTAAAGCACATGAAAAGCGGCAAAACGTTGACAATGATGCCCTTGGCCAAAAAGGGCGCATGCGTTTTTTCCTGAATATATTCAGGAAAAAACGCATGCGCCCTTTTTGGCCAACCAAGCAACCTGGAAAGGCAAATCAGCGCTACAAAGAAGTCTCGCTTCCCATCGGTCGAAAGGGCCATGCTGAAAAAAGTGTCAAAACCAGAAATGCAGGACAGGCCATGGAGAAATGGGAACCTTGCTACACTGATGGGCGGGATGTAAATTGCCAACAGCCACTCTGGAGAAGTGTACGGTGTGTCCTGAAACATCTAAAAAACACAGCTTAGAGAGCATAGGGCACTTCCACGCATGGGGGGATAAAGTGGGAAAATTGAAAATCAGCAAGACACAAGCACCCCAAAGTTTAGGGCTGCTCTGTTGACAAGGACCTCCACTTCATTCCACATTAAATATCCCAGGAAAGCGAAAAATGGATAAAAAATTTGTGTTCCTTATATACAATGGAATATCACTCAGCCATGAAATCAATGTCATAAGGCTAGTAGCAGCATGATGAGTGGATTTAGGTACGACGATTCTAAGTGAAATAAGTCACACAGAAAAGGACACTTCTCATAAGGTGTCACTTATAGAGGGAATGTAAAAACCGTTACACTTGAACTGAATTACAAAACAGAACAGAGTCACACATGCAGAAAACACACTATGGCTGCTTAACGGGAAAGGTGAGGTGGGGTGATACATAAAACAAGAGTTTCAAATTAGCTCAGATTCCGTTCCATGAACCCAATATGTAATAGACAAGACCTACTCCTTGCTCAGAGAACTGGACTCAACACGCCCGATTCACCGCACAAGAATAATTTCTGACTAGTAATAATCTTAAAACCTATGTATTGATATCTCTCTGTTAGTGTGTCAAGTGGGTGTAAAGCGGCATAAACACAGCCGTGAATAGCAGCTAAACCCCATTATAAAAATAAATTACTTTTAAAAACCCATGAAACAAAGACAGGGAAAGAGAGAGAAATTCTTACACAATTCGTTCAGGGGCTGTGATGCAACCTGGATTGACCATATCTAGACCCACAGCTGGATGAGACATAAGGGTGGACACTCTTGGGGCTGAGAGGTTTGGTGAGGTTGGGTGAGCCAACGCAGACCCTTTAAAGTAATACTGCGTGCTACCCATCGCATGGGTCCCAAATCTCCAGGTTCAAGGGCATCTTCCTACATCGAAAACATGCATGAGAAACCCAGAAGATGGTACACCGTGTGATGGGGAAAGGTTTCTAAAACGCACCTCATTTCTCATCTCCTTGTGCTCGGGTTCGCCATTCCAGCCACTTTACTAGCAATCTCCCTACTTGGAGCCTCAGCACCTTTAACCTCCTGTTCCGTACAGGTTGCAATTTGTCCTGAGGATGAACGGGAAGACGGGGAACCAATGAGAGACTAGCTCTTGGTGTTGGGACAGGCACAGGTCACTCTATTTTCCCATCAGGAAGAAGAATTAACCACAGGCTCAGCCTGCCCCCCGGAACCAGAACAGGGCCTGAAGCCATCCTGCGCTTTTGCGGCCAGCTCCCAAAAAAGCGACTTGTAAAATGGAGCTTCAGGCCACTGCAATTCACAAACCTGCAGAGTTATAAATGATAACTCTCGTCCACAAATATATTGAGGGAAGGCAAAGAAGAGGATTTGAAATCAAGGCAGAATTGCAGGAAACAGATTTCAGGAGGTAGATTCGAATCGCCTTTAAAGCACATGAAAAGCGGCAAAACGTTGACAATGATGCCCTTGGCCAAAAAGGGCGCATGCGTTTTTTCCTGAATATATTCAGGAAAAAACGCATGCGCCCTTTTTGGCCAACCAAGCAACCTGGAAAGGCAAATCAGCGCTACAAAGAAGTCTCGCTTCCCATCGGTCGAAAGGGCCATGCTGAAAAAAGGGTCAAAACCAGAAATGCAGGACAGGCCATGGAGAAATGGGAGCCTTGCTACACTGATGGGCGGGATGTAAATTGCCAACAGCCACTCTGGAGAAGGGTACGGTGTGTCCTGAAACATCTAAAAAACACAGCTTAGAGAGCATAGGGCACTTCCACGCATGGGGGGATAAAGTGGGAAAATTGAAAATCAGCAAGACACAAGCACCCCAAAGTTTAGGGCTGCTCTGTTGACAAGGACCTCCACTTCATTCCACCTTAAATATCCCAGGAAAGCGAAAAATGGATAAAAAAGTTGTGGTCCTTATGTACAATGGAATATCACTCAGCCATGAAATCAATGTCATAAGGCTTGTAGCAGCATGATGAGTGGATTTAGGTACGACGATTCTAAGTGAAATAAGTCACACAGAAAAGGACACTTCTCATAAGGTGTCACTTATAGAGGGAATGTAAAAACCGTTACACTTGAACTGAATTACAAAACAGAACAGAGTCACACATGCAGAAAACACACTATGGCTGCTTAACGGGAAAGGTGAGGTGGGGTGATACATAAAACAAGAGTTTCAAATTAGCTCAGATTCCGTTCCATAAACCCAATATGTAATAGACAAGACCTCTTCCTTGCTCAGAGAACTGGACTCAACACGCCCGATTCACCGCACAAGAATATATCTGACTAGTAATAATCTTAAAACCTATGTATTGATATCTCTCTGTTAGTGTGTCAAGTGGGTGTAAAGCGGCATAAACACAGCCGTGAATAGCAGCTAAACCCCATTATAAAAATAAATTACTTTTAAAAACCCATGAAACAAAGACAGGGAAAGAGAGAGAAATTCTTACACAATTCGTTCAGGGGCTGTGATGCAACCTGGATTGACCATATCTAGACCCACAGCTGGATGAGACATAAGGGTGGACACTCTTGGGGCTGAGAGGTTTGGTGAGGTTGGGTGAGCAAACGCAGACCCTTTAAAGTAATACTGCGTGCTACCCATCGCATGGGTCCCAAATCTCCAGGTTCAAGGGCATCTTCCTACATCGAAAACATGCATGAGAAACCCAGAAGATGGTACACCGTGTGATGGGGAAAGGTTTCTAAAACGCACCTCATTTCTCATCTCCTTGTGCTCGGGTTCGCCATTCCAGCCACTTTACTAGCAATCTCCCTACTTGGAGCCTCAGCACCTTTAACCTCCTGTTCCGTACAGGTTGCAATTTGTCCTGAGGATGAACGGGAAGACGGGGAACCAATGAGAGACTAGCTCTTGGTGTTGGGACAGGCACAGGTCACTCTATTTTCCCATCAGGAAGAAGAATTAACCACAGGCTCAGCCTGCCCCCCGGAACCAGAACAGGGCCTGAAGCCATCCTGCGCTTTTGCGGCCAGCTCCCAAAAAAGCGACTTGTAAAATGGAGCTTCAGGCCACTGCAATTCACAAACCTGCAGAGTTATAAATGATAACTCTCGTCCACAAATATATTGAGGGAAGGCAAAGAAGAGGATTTGAAATCAAGGCAGAATTGCAGGAAACAGATTTCAGGAGGTAGATTCGAATCGCCTTTAAAGCACATGAAAAGCGGCAAAACGTTGACAATGATGCCCTTGGCCAAAAAGGGCGCATGCGTTTTTTCCTGAATATATTCAGGAAAAAACGCATGCGCCCTTTTTGGCCAACCAAGCAACCTGGAAAGGCAAATCAGCGCTACAAAGAAGTCTCGCTTCCCATCGGTCGAAAGGGCCATGCTGAAAAAAGGGTCAAAACCAGAAATGCAGGACAGGCCATGGAGAAATGGGAGCCTTGCTACACTGATGGGCGGGATGTAAATTGCCAACAGCCACTCTGGAGAAGGGTACGGTGTGTCCTGAAACATCTAAAAAACACAGCTTAGAGAGCATAGGGCACTTCCACGCATGGGGGGATAAAGTGGGAAAATTGAAAATCAGCAAGACACAAGCACCCCAAAGTTTAGGGCTGCTCTGTTGACAAGGACCTCCACTTCATTCCACCTTAAATATCCCAGGAAAGCGAAAAATGGATAAAAAAGTTGTGGTCCTTATGTACAATGGAATATCACTCAGCCATGAAATCAATGTCATAAGGCTTGTAGCAGCATGATGAGTGGATTTAGGTACGACGATTCTAAGTGAAATAAGTCACACAGAAAAGGACACTTCTCATAAGGTGTCACTTATAGAGGGAATGTAAAAACCGTTACACTTGAACTGAATTACAAAACAGAACAGAGTCACACATGCAGAAAACACACTATGGCTGCTTAACGGGAAAGGTGAGGTGGGGTGATACATAAAACAAGAGTTTCAAATTAGCTCAGATACCGTTCCATAAACCCAATATGTAATAGACAAGACCTACTCCTTGCTCAGAGAACTGGACTCAACACGCCCGATTCACCGCACAAGAATATATCTGACTAGTAATAATCTTAAAACCTATGTATTGATATCTCTCTGTTAGTGTGTCAAGTGGGTGTAAAGCGGCATAAACACAGCCGTGAAAAGCAGCTAAACCCCATTATAAAAATAAATTACTTTTAAAAACCCATGAAACAAAGACAGGGAAAGAGAGAGAAATTCTTACACAATTCGTTCAGGGGCTGTGATGCAACCTGGATTGACCATATCTAGACCCACAGCTGGATGAGACATAAGGGTGGACACTCTTGGGGCTGAGAGGTTTGGTGAGGTTGGGTGAGCAAACGCAGACCCTTTAAAGTAATACTGCGTGCTACCCATCGCATGGGTCCCAAATCTCCAGGTTCAAGGGCATCTTCCTACATCGAAAACATGCATGAGAAACCCAGACGATGGTACACCGTGTGATGGGGAAAGGTTTCTAAAACGCACCTCATTTCTCATCTCCTTGTGCTCGGGTTCGCCATTCCAGCCACTTTACTAGCAATCTCCCTACTTGGAGCCTCAGCACCTTTAACCTCCTGTTCCGTACAGGTTGCAATTTGTCCTGAGGATGAACGGGAAGACGGGGAACCAATGAGAGACTAGCTCTTGGTGTTGGGACAGGCACAGGTCACTCTATTTTCCCATCAGGAAGAAGAATTAACCACAGGCTCAGCCTGCCCCCCGGAACCAGAACAGGGCCTGAAGCCATCCTGCGCTTTTGCGGCCAGCTCCCAAAAAAGCGACTTGTAAAATGGAGCTTCAGGGCACTGCAATTCACAAACCTGCAGAGTTATAAATGATAACTCTCGTCCACAAATATATTGAGGGAAGGCAAAGAAGAGGATTTGAAATCAAGGCAGAATTGCAGGAAACAGATTTCATGAGGTAGATTCGAATCGCCTTTAAAGCACATGAAAAGCGGCAAAACGTTGACAATGATGCCCTTGGCCAAAAAGGGCGCATGCGTTTTTTCCTGAATATATTCAGGAAAAAACGCATGCGCCCTTTTTGGCCAACCAAGCAACCTGGAAAGGCAAATCAGCGCTACAAAGAAGTCTCGCTTCCCATCGGTCGAAAGGGCCATGCTGAAAAAAGTGTCAAAACCAGAAATGCAGGACAGGCCATGGAGAAATGGGAACCTTGCTACACTGATGGGCGGGATGTAAATTGCCAACAGCCACTCTGGAGAAGTGTACGGTGTGTCCTGAAACATCTAAAAAACACAGCTTAGAGAGCATAGGGCACTTCCACGCATGGGGGGATAAAGTGGGAAAATTGAAAATCAGCAAGACACAAGCACCCCAAAGTTTAGGGCTGCTCTGTTGACAAGGACCTCCACTTCATTCCACATTAAATATCCCAGGAAAGCGAAAAATGGATAAAAAAGTTGTGGTCCTTATATACAATGGAATATCACTCAGCCATGAAATCAATGTCATAAGGCTAGTAGCAGCATGATGAGTGGATTTAGGTACGACGATTCTAAGTGAAATAAGTCACACAGAAAAGGACACTTCTCATAAGGTGTCACTTATAGAGGGAATGTAAAAACCGTTACACTTGAACTGAATTACAAAACAGAACAGAGTCACACATGCAGAAAACACACTATGGCTGCTTAACGGGAAAGGTGAGGTGGGGTGATACATAAAACAAGAGTTTCAAATTAGCTCAGATACCGTTCCATAAACCCAATATGTAATAGACAAGACCTACTCCTTGCTCAGAGAACTGGACTCAACACGCCCGATTCACCGCACAAGAATATATCTGACTAGTAATAATCTTAAAACCTATGTATTGATATCTCTCTGTTAGTGTGTCAAGTGGGTGTAAAGCGGC
The DNA here is from genome assembly GCF_965194825.1 of Balaenoptera physalus. Taxonomy (NCBI): domain Eukaryota; kingdom Metazoa; phylum Chordata; class Mammalia; order Artiodactyla; family Balaenopteridae; genus Balaenoptera; species Balaenoptera physalus. The sequence goes on from NW_028126470.1 coordinate 1,544,730, forward strand.
ATAAACACAGCCGTGAAAAGCAGCTAAACCCCATTATAAAAATAAATTACTTTTAAAAACCCATGAAACAAAGACAGGGAAAGAGAGAGAAATTCTTACACAATTCGTTCAGGGGCTGTGATGCAACCTGGATTGACCATATCTAGACCCACAGCTGGATGAGACATAAGGGTGGACACTCTTGGGGCTGAGAGGTTTGGTGAGGTTGGGTGAGCAAACGCAGACCCTTTAAAGTAATACTGCGTGCTACCCATCGCATGGGTCCCAAATCTCCAGGTTCAAGGGCATCTTCCTACATCGAAAACATGCATGAGAAACCCAGAAGATGGTACACCGTGTGATGGGGAAAGGTTTCTAAAACGCACCTCATTTCTCATCTCCTTGTGCTCGGGTTCGCCATTCCAGCCACTTTACTAGCAATCTCCCTACTTGGAGCCTCAGCACCTTTAACCTCCTGTTCCGTACAGGTTGCAATTTGTCCTGAGGATGAACGGGAAGACGGGGAACCAATGAGAGAGTAGCTCTTGGTGTTGGGACAGGCACAGGTCACTCTATTTTCCCATCAGGAAGAAGAATTAACCACAGGCTCAGCCTGCCCCCCGGAAGCAGAACAGGGCCTGAAGCCATCCTGCGCTTTTGCGGCCAGCTCCCAAAAAAGCGACTTGTAAAATGGAGCTTCAGGGCACTGCAATTCACAAACCTGCAGAGTTATAAATGATAACTCTCGTCCACAAATATATTGAGGGAAGGCAAAGAAGAGGATTGGAAATCAAGGCAGAATTGCAGGAATCAGATTTCAGGAGGTAGATTCGAATCGCCTTTAAAGCACATGAAAAGCGGCAAAACGTTGACAATGATGCCCTTGGCCAAAAAGGGCGTATGCGTTTTTTCCTGAATATATTCAGGAAAAAACGCATGCGCCCTTTTTGGCCAACCAAGCAAACTGGAAAGGCAAATCAGCGCTACAAAGAAGTCTCGCTTCCCATCGGTCAAAAGGGCCATGCTGAAAAAAGTGTCAAAACCAGAAATGCAGGACAGGCCATGGAGAAATGGGAGCCTTGCTACACTGATGGGCGGGATGTAAATTGCCCACAGCCACTCTGGAGAAGGGTACGGTGTGTCCTGAAACATCTAAAAAACACAGCTTAGAGAGCATAGGGCACTTCCAGGCATGGGGGGATAAAGTGGGAAAATTGAAAATCAGCAAGACACAAGCACCCCAAAGTTTAGGGCTGCTCTGTTGACAAGGACCTCCACTTCATTCCACCTTAAATATCCCAGGAAAGCGAAAAATGGATAAAAAAGTTGTGGTCCTTATGTACAATGGAATATCACTCAGCCATGAAATCAATGTCATAAGGCTAGTAGCAGCATGATGAGTGGATTTAGGTACGACGATTCTAAGTGAAATAAGTCACACAGAAAAGGACACTTCTCATAAGGTGTCACTTATAGAGGGAATGTAAAAACCGTTACACTTGAACTGAATTACAAAACAGAACAGAGTCACACATGCAGAAAACACACTATGGCTGCTTAACGGGAAAGGTGAGGTGGGGTGATACATAAAATAAGAGTTTCAAATTAGCTCAGATACCGTTCCATAAACCCAATATGTAATAGACAAGACCTACTCCTTGCTCAGAGAACTGGACTCAACACGCCCGATTCACCGCACAAGAATATATCTGACTAGTAATAATCTTAAAACCTATGTATTGATATCTCTCTGTTAGTGTGTCATGTGGGTGTAAAGCGGCATAAACACAGCCGTGAAAAGCAGCTAAACCCCATTATAAAAAGAAATTACTTTTAAAAACCCATGAAACAAAGACAGGGAAAGAGAGAGAAATTCTTACACAATTCGTTCAGGGGCTGTGATGCAACCTGGATTGACCATATCTAGACCCACAGCTGGATGAGACATAAGGGTGGACACTCTTGGGGCTGAGAGGTTTGGTGATGTTGGGTGAGCAAACGCAGATCCTTTAAAGTAATACTGCGTGCTACCAATCGCATGGGTCCCAAATCTCCAGGTTCAAGGGCATCTTCCTACATCGAAAACATGCATGAGAAACCCAGAAGATGGTACACCGTGTGATGGGGAAAGGTTTCTAAAACGCACCTCATTTCTCATCTCCTTGTGCTCGGGTTCGCCATTCCAGCCACTTTACTAGCAATCTCCCTACTTGGAGCATCAGCACTTTTAACCTCCTGTTCCGTACAGGTTGCAATTTGTCCTGAGGATGAACGGGAAGACGGGGAACCAATGAGAGACTAGCTCTTGGTTTTGGGACAGGCAGAGGTCACTCTATTTTCCCATCAGGAAGAAGAATTAACCACAGGCTCAGCCTGCCCCCCGGAACCAGAACAGGGCCTGAAGCCATCCTGCGCTTTTGCGGCCAGCTCCCAAAAAAGCGACTTGTAAAATGGAGCTTCAGGGCACTGCAATTCACAAACCTGCAGAGTTATAAATGATAACTCTCGTCCACAAATATACTGAGGGAAGGCAAAGAAGAGGATTTGAAATCAAGGCAGAATTGCAGGAATCAGATTTCAGGAGGTAGATTCGAATCGCCTTTAAAGCACATGAAAAGCGGCAAAACGTTGACAATGATGCCCTTGGCCAAAAAGGGATTATGCGTTTTTTCCTGAATATATTCAGGGAAAAACGCATGCGACCTTTTTGGCCAACCAAGCAACCTGGAAAGGCAAATCATCGCTACAAAGAAGTCTCGCTTCCCATCGGTCGAAAGGGCCATGCTGAAAAAAGGGTCAAAACCAGAAATGCAGGACAGGCCATGGAGAAATGGGAGCCTTGCTACACTGATGGGCGGGATGTAAATTGCCAACAGCCACTCTGGAGAAGGGTACGGTGTGTCCTGAAACATCTAAAAAACACAGCTTAGAGAGCATAGGGCACTTCCAGGCATGGGGGGATAAAGTGGGAAAATTGAAAATCAGCAAGACACAAGCACCCCAAAGTTTAGGGCTGCTCTGTTGACAAGGACCTCCACTTCATTCCACCTTAAATATCCCAGGAAAGCGAAAAATGGATAAAAAAGTTGTGGTCCTTATGTACAATGGAATATCACTCAGCCATGAAATCAATGTCAAAAGGCTAGTAGCAGCATGATGAGTGGATTTAGGTATGACGATTCTAAGTGAAATAAGTCACACAGAAAAGGACACTTCTCATAAGGTGTCACTTATAGAGGGAATGTAAAAACCGTTACACTTGAACTGAATTACAAAACAGAACAGAGTCACACATGCAGAAAACACACTATGGCTGCTTAACGGGAAAGGTGAGGTGGGGTGATCCATAAAACAAGAGTTTCAAATTAGCTCAGATACCGTTCCATAAACCCAATATGTTATAGACAAGACCTACTCCTTGCTCAGAGAACTGGATTCAACACGCCCGATTCACCGCACAAGAATATATCTGACTAGTAATAATCTTAAAACCTATGTATTGATATCTTTCTGTTAGTGTGTCAAGTGGGTGTAAAGCGGCATAAACACAGCCGTGAAAAGCAGCTAAACCCCATTATAAAAATAAATTACTTTTAAAAACCCATGAAACAAAGACAGGGAAAGAGAGAGAAATTCTTACACAATTCGTTCAGGGGCTGTGATGCAACCTGGATTGACCATATCTAGACCCACAGCTGGATGAGACATAAGGGTGGACACTCTTGGGGCTGAGAGGTTTGGTGAGGTTGGGTGAGCAAACGCAGACCCTTTAAAGTAATACTGCGTGCTACCCATCGCATGGGTCCCAAATCTCCAGGTTCAAGGACATCTTCCTACATTGAAAACATGCATGAGAAACCCAGAAGATGGTACACCGTGTGATGGGGAAAGGTTTCTAAAACGCACCTCATTTCTCATCTCCTTGTGCTCGGGTTCGCCATTCCAGCCACTTTACTAGCAATCTCCCTACTTGGAGCATCAGCACCTTTAACCTCCTGTTCCGTACAGGTTGCAGTTTGTCCTGAGGATGAACGGGAAGACGGGGAACCAATGAGAGACTAGCTCTTGGTGTTGGGACAGGCACAGGTCACTCTATTTTCCCATCAGGAAGAAGAATTAACCACAGGCTCAGCCTGCCCCCCAGAACCAGAACAGGGCCTGAAGCCATCCTGCGCTTTTGCGGCCAGCTCCCAAAAAAGCGACTTGTAAAATGGAGCTTCAGGGCACTGCAATTCACAAACCTGCAGAGTTATAAATGATAACTCTCGTCCACAAATATATTGAGGGAAGGCAAAGAAGAGGATTTGAAATCAAGGCAGAATTGCAGGAAACAGATTTCATGAGGTAGATTCGAATCGCCTTTAAAGCACATGAAAAGCGGCAAAACGTTGACAATGATGCCCTTGGCCAAAAAGGGCGCATGCGTTTTTTCCTGAATATATTCAGGAAAAAACGCATGCGCCCTTTTTGGCCAACCAAGCAACCTGGAAAGGCAAATCAGCGCTACAAAGAAGTCTCGCTTCCCATCGGTCGAAAGGGCCATGCTGAAAAAAGTGTCAAAACCAGAAATGCAGGACAGGCCATGGAGAAATGGGAACCTTGCTACACTGATGGGCGGGATGTAAATTGCCAACAGCCACTCTGGAGAAGTGTACGGTGTGTCCTGAAACATCTAAAAAACACAGCTTAGAGAGCATAGGGCACTTCCACGCATGGGGGGATAAAGTGGGAAAATTGAAAATCAGCAAGACACAAGCACCCCAAAGTTTAGGGCTGCTCTGTTGACAAGGACCTCCACTTCATTCCACATTAAATATCCCAGGAAAGCGAAAAATGGATAAAAAAGTTGTGGTCCTTATATACAATGGAATATCACTCAGCCATGAAATCAATGTCATAAGGCTAGTAGCAGCATGATGAGTGGATTTAGGTACGACGATTCTAAGTGAAATAAGTCACACAGAAAAGGACACTTCTCATAAGGTGTCACTTATAGAGGGAATGTAAAAACCGTTACACTTGAACTGAATTACAAAACAGAACAGAGTCACACATGCAGAAAACACACTATGGCTGCTTAACGGGAAAGGTGAGGTGGGGTGATACATAAAACAAGAGTTTCAAATTAGCTCAGATACCGTTCCATAAACCCAATATGTAATAGACAAGACCTACTCCTTGCTCAGAGAACTGGACTCAACACGCCCGATTCACCGCACAAGAATATATCTGACTAGTAATAATCTTAAAACCTATGTATTGATATCTCTCTGTTAGTGTGTCAAGTGGGTGTAAAGCGGCATAAACACAGCCGTGAAAAGCAGCTAAACCCCATTATAAAAATAAATTACTTTTAAAAACCCATGAAACAAAGACAGGGAAAGAGAGAGAAATTCTTACACAATTCGTTCAGGGGCTGTGATGCAACCTGGATTGACCATATCTAGACCCACAGCTGGATGAGACATAAGGGTGGACACTCTTGGGGCTGAGAGGTTTGGTGAGGTTGGGTGAGCAAACGCAGACCCTTTAAAGTAATACTGCGTGCTACCCATCGCATGGGTCCCAAATCTCCAGGTTCAAGGGCATCTTCCTACATCGAAAACATGCATGAGAAACCCAGAAGATGGTACACCGTGTGATGGGGAAAGGTTTCTAAAACGCACCTCATTTCTCATCTCCTTGTGCTCGGGTTCGCCATTCCAGCCACTTTACTAGCAATCTCCCTACTTGGAGCCTCAGCACCTTTAACCTCCTGTTACGTACAGGTTGCAATTTGTCCTGAGGATGAACGGGAAGACGGGGAACCAATGAGAGAGTAGCTCTTGGTGTTGGGACAGGCACAGGTCACTCTATTTTCCCATCAGGAAGAAGAATTAACCACAGGCTCAGCCTGCCCCCCGGAAGCAGAACAGGGCCTGAAGCCATCCTGCGCTTTTGCGGCCAGCTCCCAAAAAAGCGACTTGTAAAATGGAGCTTCAGGGCACTGCAATTCACAAACCTGCAGAGTTATAAATGATAACTCTCGTCCACAAATATATTGAGGGAAGGCAAAGAAGAGGATTGGAAATCAAGGCAGAATTGCAGGAATCAGATTTCAGGAGGTAGATTCGAATCGCCTTTAAAGCACATGAAAAGCGGCAAAACGTTGACAATGATGCCCTTGGCCAAAAAGGGCGTATGCGTTTTTTCCTGAATATATTCAGGAAAAAACGCATGCGCCCTTTTTGGCCAACCAAGCAACCTGGAAAGGCAAATCAGCGCTACAAAGAAGTCTCGCTTCCCATCGGTCAAAAGGGCCATGCTGAAAAAAGTGTCAAAACCAGAAATGCAGGACAGGCCATGGAGAAATGGGAGCCTTGCTACACTGATGGGCGGGATGTAAATTGCCCACAGCCACTCTGGAGAAGGGTACGGTGTGTCCTGAAACATCTAAAAAACACAGCTTAGAGAGCATAGGGCACTTCCAGGCATGGGGGGATAAAGTGGGAAAATTGAAAATCAGCAAGACACAAGCACCCCAAAGTTTAGGGCTGCTCTGTTGACAAGGACCTCCACTTCATTCCACCTTAAATATCCCAGGAAAGCGAAAAATGGATAAAAAAGTTGTGGTCCTTATGTACAATGGAATATCACTCAGCCATGAAATCAATGTCATAAGGCTAGTAGCAGCATGATGAGTGGATTTAGGTACGACGATTCTAAGTGAAATAAGTCACACAGAAAAGGACACTTCTCATAAGGTGTCACTTATAGAGGGAATGTAAAAACCGTTACACTTGAACTGAATTACAAAACAGAACAGAGTCACACATGCAGAAAACACACTATGGCTGCTTAACGGGAAAGGTGAGGTGGGGTGATACATAAAATAAGAGTTTCAAATTAGCTCAGATACCGTTCCATAAACCCAATATGTAATAGACAAGACCTACTCCTTGCTCAGAGAACTGGACTCAACACGCCCGATTCACCGCACAAGAATATATCTGACTAGTAATAATCTTAAAACCTATGTATTGATATCTCTCTGTTAGTGTGTCATGTGGGTGTAAAGCGGCATAAACACAGCCGTGAAAAGCAGCTAAACCCCATTATAAAAAGAAATTACTTTTAAAAACCCATGAAACAAAGACAGGGAAAGAGAGAGAAATTCTTACACAATTCGTTCAGGGGCTGTGATGCAACCTGGATTGACCATATCTAGACCCACAGCTGGATGAGACATAAGGGTGGACACTCTTGGGGCTGAGAGGTTTGGTGATGTTGGGTGAGCAAACGCAGATCCTTTAAAGTAATACTGCGTGCTACCAATCGCATGGGTCCCAAATCTCCAGGTTCAAGGGCATCTTCCTACATCGAAAACATGCATGAGAAACCCAGAAGATGGTACACCGTGTGATGGGGAAAGGTTTCTAAAACGCACCTCATTTCTCATCTCCTTGTGCTCGGGTTCGCCATTCCAGCCACTTTACTAGCAATCTCCCTACTTGGAGCATCAGCACTTTTAACCTCCTGTTCCGTACAGGTTGCAATTTGTCCTGAGGATGAACGGGAAGACGGGGAACCAATGAGAGACTAGCTCTTGGTTTTGGGACAGGCAGAGGTCACTCTATTTTCCCATCAGGAAGAAGAATTAACCACAGGCTCAGCCTGCCCCCCGGAACCAGAACAGGGCCTGAAGCCATCCTGCGCTTTTGCGGCCAGCTCCCAAAAAAGCGACTTGTAAAATGGAGCTTCAGGGCACTGCAATTCACAAACCTGCAGAGTTATAAATGATAACTCTCGTCCACAAATATACTGAGGGAAGGCAAAGAAGAGGATTTGAAATCAAGGCAGAATTGCAGGAATCAGATTTCAGGAGGTAGATTCGAATCGCCTTTAAAGCACATGAAAAGCGGCAAAACGTTGACAATGATGCCCTTGGCCAAAAAGGGATTATGCGTTTTTTCCTGAATATATTCAGGGAAAAACGCATGCGACCTTTTTGGCCAACCAAGCAACCTGGAAAGGCAAATCATCGCTACAAAGAAGTCTCGCTTCCCATCGGTCGAAAGGGCCATGCTGAAAAAAGGGTCAAAACCAGAAATGCAGGACAGGCCATGGAGAAATGGGAGCCTTGCTACACTGATGGGCGGGATGTAAATTGCCAACAGCCACTCTGGAGAAGGGTACGGTGTGTCCTGAAACATCTAAAAAACACAGCTTAGAGAGCATAGGGCACTTCCAGGCATGGGGGGATAAAGTGGGAAAATTGAAAATCAGCAAGACACAAGCACCCCAAAGTTTAGGGCTGCTCTGTTGACAAGGACCTCCACTTCATTCCACCTTAAATATCCCAGGAAAGCGAAAAATGGATAAAAAAGTTGTGGTCCTTATGTACAATGGAATATCACTCAGCCATGAAATCAATGTCATAAGGCTAGTAGCAGCATGATGAGTGGATTTAGGTATGACGATTCTAAGTGAAATAAGTCACACAGAAAAGGACACTTCTCATAAGGTGTCACTTATAGAGGGAATGTAAAAACCGTTACACTTGAACTGAATTACAAAACAGAACAGAGTCACACATGCAGAAAACACACTATGGCTGCTTAACGGGAAAGGTGAGGTGGGGTGATCCATAAAACAAGAGTTTCAAATTAGCTCAGATACCGTTCCATAAACCCAATATGTTATAGACAAGACCTACTCCTTGCTCAGAGAACTGGATTCAACACGCCCGATTCACCGCACAAGAATATATCTGACTAGTAATAATCTTAAAACCTATGTATTGATATCTTTCTGTTAGTGTGTCAAGTGGGTGTAAAGCGGCATAAACACAGCCGTGAAAAGCAGCTAAACCCCATTATAAAAATAAATTACTTTTAAAAACCCATGAAACAAAGACAGGGAAAGAGAGAGAAATTCTTACACAATTCGTTCAGGGGCTGTGATGCAACCTGGATTGACCATATCTAGACCCACAGCTGGATGAGACATAAGGGTGGACACTCTTGGGGCTGAGAGGTTTGGTGAGGTTGGGTGAGCAAACGCAGACCCTTTAAAGTAATACTGCGTGCTACCCATCGCATGGGTCCCAAATCTCCAGGTTCAAGGACATCTTCCTACATTGAAAACATGCATGAGAAACCCAGAAGATGGTACACCGTGTGATGGGGAAAGGTTTCTAAAACGCACCTCATTTCTCATCTCCTTGTGCTCGGGTTCGCCATTCCAGCCACTTTACTAGCAATCTCCCTACTTGGAGCATCAGCACCTTTAACCTCCTGTTCCGTACAGGTTGCAGTTTGTCCTGAGGATGAACGGGAAGACGGGGAACCAATGAGAGACTAGCTCTTGGTGTTGGGACAGGCACAGGTCACTCTATTTTCCCATCAGGAAGAAGAATTAACCACAGGCTCAGCCTGCCCCCCAGAACCAGAACAGGGCCTGAAGCCATCCTGCGCTTTTGCGGCCAGCTCCCAAAAAAGCGACTTGTAAAATGGAGCTTCAGGGCACTGCAATTCAAAAACCTGCAGAGTTATAAATGATAACTCTCGTCCACAAATATATTGAGGGAAGGCAAAGAAGAGGATTTGAAATCAAGGCAGAATTGCAGGAATCAGATTTCAGGAGGTAGATACGAATCGCCTTTAAAGCACATGAAAAGCGGCAAAACGTTGACAATGATGCCCTTGGCCAAATAGGGCGTATGCGTTTTTTCCTGAATATATTCAGGAATAAACGCATACGCCCTTTTTGGCCAACCATGCAACCTGGAAAGGCAAATCAGCGCTACAAAGAAGTCTCGCTTCCCATCGGTCAAAAGGGCCATGCTGAAAAAAGGGTCAAAACCAGAAATGCAGGACAGGCCATGGAGAAATGGGAGCCTTGCTACACTGATGGGCGGGATGTAAATTGCCCACAGCCACTCTGGAGAAGGGTACGGTGTGTCCTGAAACATCTAAAAAACACAGCTTAGAGAGCATAGGGCACTTCCAGGCATGGGGGGATAAAGTGGGAAAATTGAAAATCAGCAAGACACAAGCACCCCAAAGTTTAGGGCTGCTCTGTTGACAAGGACCTCCACTTCATTCCACCTTAAATATCCCAGGAAAGCGAAAAATGGATAAAAAAGTTGTGGTCCTTATGTACAATGGAATATCACTCAGCCATGAAATCAATGTCATAAGGCTAGTAGCAGCATGATGAGTGGATTTAGGTACGACGATTCTAAGTGAAATAAGTCACACAGAAAAGGACACTTCTCATAAGGTGTCACTTATAGAGGGAATGTAAAAACCGTTACACTTGAACTGAATTACAAAACAGAACAGAGTCACACATGCAGAAAACACACTATGGCTGCTTAACGGGAAAGGTGAGGTGGGGTGATACATAAAATAAGAGTTTCAAATTAGCTCAGATACCGTTCCATAAACCCAATATGTAATAGACAAGACCTACTCCTTGCTCAGAGAACTGGACTCAACACGCCCGATTCACCGCACAAGAATATATCTGACTAGTAATAATCTTAAAACCTATGTATTGATATCTCTCTGTTAGTGTGTCATGTGGGTGTAAAGCGGCATAAACACAGCCGTGAAAAGCAGCTAAACCCCATTATAAAAATAAATTACTTTTAAAAACCCATGAAACAAAGACAGGGAAAGAGAGAGAAATTCTTACACAATTCGTTCAGGGGCTGTGATGCAACCTGGATTGACCATATCTAGACCCACAGCTGGATGAGACATAAGGGTGGACACTCTTGGGGCTGAGAGGTTTGGTGATGTTGGGTGAGCAAACGCAGACCGTTTAAAGTAATACTGCGTGCTACCAATCGCATGGGTCCCAAATCTCCAGGTTCAAGGGCATCTTCCTACATCGAAAACATGCATGAGAAACCCAGAAGATGGTACAACGTGTGATGGGGAAAGGTTTCTAAAACGCACCTCATTTCTCATCTCCTTGTGCTCGGGTTCGCCATTCCAGCCACTTTACTAGCAATCTCCCTACTTGGAGCATCAGCACTTTTAACCTCCTGTTCCGTACAGGTTTCAATTTGTCCTGAGGATGAACGGGAAGACGGGGAACCAATGAGAGACTAGCTCTTGGTTTTGGGACAGGCAGAGGTCACTCTATTTTCCCATCAGGAAGAAGAATTAACCACAGGCTCAGCCTGCCCCCCGGAACCAGAACAGGGCCTGAAGCCATCCTGCGCTTTTGCGGCCAGCTCCCAAAAAAGCGACTTGTAAAATGGAGCTTCAGGGCACTGCAATTCACAAACCTGCAGAGTTATAAATGATAACTCTCGTCCACAAATATACTGAGGGAAGGCAAAGAAGAGGATTTGAAATCAAGGCAGAATTGCAGGAATCAGATTTCAGGAGGTAGATTCGAATCGCCTTTAAAGCACATGAAAAGCGGCAAAACGTTGACAATGATGCCCTTGGCCAAAAAGGGATTATGCGTTTTTTCCTGAATATATTCAGGGAAAAACGCATGCGACCTTTTTGGCCAACCAAGCAACCTGGAAAGGCAAATCATCGCTACAAAGAAGTCTCGCTTCCCATCGGTCGAAAGGGCCATGCTGAAAAAAGGGTCAAAACCAGAAATGCAGGACAGGCCATGGAGAAATGGGAGCCTTGCTACACTGATGGGCGGGATGTAAATTGCCAACAGCCACTCTGGAGAAGGGTACGGTGTGTCCTGAAACATCTAAAAAACACAGCTTAGAGAGCATAGGGCACTTCCAGGCATGGGGGGATAAAGTGGGAAAATTGAAAATCAGCAAGACACAAGCACCCCAAAGTTTAGGGCTGCTCTGTTGACAAGGACCTCCACTTCATTCCACCTTAAATATCCCAGGAAAGCGAAAAATGGATAAAAAAGTTGTGGTCCTTATGTACAATGGAATATCACTCAGCCATGAAATCAATGTCATAAGGCTAGTAGCAGCATGATGAGTGGATTTAGGTATGACGATTCTAAGTGAAATAAGTCACACAGAAAAGGACACTTCTCATAAGGTGTCACTTATAGAGGGAATGTAAAAACCGTTACACTTGAACTGAATTACAAAACAGAACAGAGTCACACATGCAGAAAACACACTATGGCTGCTTAACGGGAAAGGTGAGGTGGGGTGATCCATAAAACAAGAGTTTCAAATTAGCTCAGATACCGTTCCATAAACCCAATATGTTATAGACAAGACCTACTCCTTGCTCAGAGAACTGGATTCAACACGCCCGATTCACCGCACAAGAATATATCTGACTAGTAATAATCTTAAAACCTATGTATTGATATCTTTCTGTTAGTGTGTCAAGTGGGTGTAAAGCGGCATAAACACAGCCGTGAAAAGCAGCTAAACCCCATTATAAAAATAAATTACTTTTAAAAACCCATGAAACAAAGACAGGGAAAGAGAGAGAAATTCTTACACAATTCGTTCAGGGGCTGTGATGCAACCTGGATTGACCATATCTAGACCCACAGCTGGATGAGACATAAGGGTGGACACTCTTGGGGCTGAGAGGTTTGGTGAGGTTGGGTGAGCAAACGCAGACCCTTTAAAGTAATACTGCGTGCTACCCATCGCATGGGTCCCAAATCTCCAGGTTCAAGGACATCTTCCTAAATTGAAAACATGCATGAGAAACCCAGAAGATGGTACACCGTGTGATGGGGAAAGGTTTCTAAAACGCACCTCATTTCTCATCTCCTTGTGCTCGGGTTCGCCATTCCAGCCACTTTACTAGCAATCTCCCTACTTGGAGCATCAGCACCTTTAACCTCCTGTTCCGTACAGGTTGCAGTTTGTCCTGAGGATGAACGGGAAGACGGGGAACCAATGAGAGACTAGCTCTTGGTGTTGGGACAGGCACAGGTCACTCTATTTTCCCATCAGGAAGAAGAATTAACCACAGGCTCAGCCTGCCCCCCAGAACCAGAACAGGGCCTGAAGCCATCCTGCGTTTTTGCGGCCAGCTCCCAAAAAAGCGACTTGTAAAATGGAGCTTCAGAGCACTGCAATTCAAAAACCTGCAGAGTTATAAATGATAACTCTCGTCCACAAATATATTGAGGGAAGGCAAAGAAGAGGATTTGAAATCAAGGCAGAATTGCAGGAAACAGATTTCAGGAGGTAGATACGAATCGCCTTTAAAGCACATGAAAAGCGGCAAAACGTTGACAATGATGCCCTTGGCCAAATAGGGCGTATGCGTTTTTTCCTGAATATATTCAGGAATAAACGCATACGCCCTTTTTGGCCAACCATGCAACCTGGAAAGGCAAATCAGCGCTACAAAGAAGTCTCGCTTCCCATCGGTCAAAACGGCTATGCTGAAAAAAGTGTCAAAACCAGAAATGCAGGACAGGCCATTGAGAAATGGGAGCCTTGCTACACTGATGGGCGGGATGTAAATTGCCAACAGCCACTCTGGAGAAGGGTACGGTGTGTCCTGAAACATCTAAAAAACACAGCTTAGAGAGCATAGGGCACTTCCACGCATGGGGGGATAAAGTGGGAAAATTGAAAATCAGCAAGACACAAGCACCCCAAAGTTTAGGGCTGCTCTGTTGACAAGGACCTCCACTTCATTCCACCTTAAATATCCCAGGAAAGCGAAAAATGGATCAAAAAGTTGTGGTCCTTATGTACAATGGAATATCACTCAGCCATGAAATCAATGTCATAAGGCTAGTAGCAGCATGATGAGTGGATTTAGGTACGACGATTCTAAGTGAAATAAGTCACACAGAAAAGGACACTTCTCATAAGGTGTCACTTATAGAGGGAATGTAAAAACCGTTACACTTGAACTGAATTACAAAACAGAACAGAGTCACACATGCAGAAAACACACTATGGCTGCTTAACGGGAAAGGTGAGGTGGGGTGATACATAAAACAAGAGTTTCAAATTAGCTCAGATACCGTTCCGTAAACCCAATATGTAATAGACAAAACCTACTCCTTGCTCAGAGAACTGGACTCAACACGCCCGATTCACCGCACAAGATTATATCTGACTAGTAATAATCTTAAAACCTATGTATTGATATCTCTCTGTTACTGTGTCAAGTGGGTGTAAAGCGGCATAAACACAGCCGTGAAAAGCAGCTAAACCCCATTATAAAAATAAATTACTTTTAAAAACCCATGAAACAAAGACAGGGAAAGAGAGAGAAATTCTTACACAATTCGTTCAGGGGCTGTGATGCAACCTGGATTGACCATATCTAGACCCACAGCTGGATGAGACATAAGGGTGGACACTCTTGGGGCTGAGAGGTTTGGTGAGGTTGGGTGAGCAAACGCAGACCCTTTAAAGTAATACTGCGTGCTACCCATCGCATGGGTCCCAAATCTCCAGATTCAAGGGCATCTTCCTACATCGAAAACATGCATGAGAAACCCAGAAGATGGTACACCGTGTGATGGGGAAAGGTTTCTAAAACGCACCTCATTTCTCATCTCCTTGTGCTCAGGTTCGCCATTCCAGCCACTTTACTAGCAATCTCCCTACTTGGAGCCTCAGCACCTTTAACCTCCTGTTCCGTACAGGTTGCAATTTGTCCTGGGAATGAACGGGAAGACGGGGAACCAATGAGAGACTAGCTCTTGGTTTTGGGACAGGCAGAGGTCACTCTATTTTCCCATCAGGAAGAAGAATTAACCACAGGCTCAGCCTGCCCCCCGGAACCAGAACAGGGCCTGAAGCCATCCTGCGCTTTTGCGGCCAGCTCCCAAAAAAGTGACTTGTAAAATGGAGCTTCAGGGCACTGCAATTCACAAACCTGCAGAGTTATAAATGATAACTGTCGTCCACAAATATATTGAGGGAAGGCAAAGAAGAGGATTTGAAATCAAGGCAGAATTGCAGGAAACAGATTTCAGGAGGTAGATTCGAATCGCCTTTAAAGCACATGAAAAGCGGCAAAACGTTGACAATGATGCCCTTGGCCAAAAAGGGCGTATGCGTTTTTCCTGAATATATTCAGGAAAAAACGCATGCGACCTTTTTGGCCAACCAAGCAACCTGGAAAGGCAAATCATCGCTACAAAGAAGTCTCGCTTCCCATCGGTCGAAAGGGCCATGCTGAAAAAAGGGTCAAAACCAGAAATGCAGGACAGGCCATGGAGAAATGGGAGCCTTGCTACACTGATGGGCGGGATGTAAATTGCCAACAGCCACTCTGGAGAAGGGTACGGTGTGTCCTGAAACATCTAAAAAACACAGCTTAGAGAGCATAGGGCACTTCCACGCATGGGGGTATAAAGTGGGAAAATTGAAAATCAGCAAGACACAAGCACCCCAAAGTTTAGGGCTGCTCTGTTGACAAGGACCTCCACTTCATTCCACCTTAAATATCCCAGGAAAGCGAAAAATGGATAAAAGAGTTGTGGTCCTTATGTACAATGGAATATCACTCAGCCATGAAATCAATCTCATAAGCCGAGTAGCAGCATGATGAGTGGATTTAGGTACGACGATTCTAAGTGAAATAAGTCACACAGAAAAGGACACTTCTCATAAAGTGTCACTTATAGAGGGAATGTAAAAACAGTTACACTTGAACTGAATTACAAAACAGAACAGAGTCACACATGCAGAAAACACACTATGGCTGCTTAACGGGAAAGGTGAGGTGGGGTGATACATAAAACAAGAGTTTCAAATTAGCTCAGATAACGTTCCGTAAACCCAATATGTTATAGACAAGACCTACTCCTTGCTCAGAGAACTGGATTCAACACGCCCGATTCACCGCACAAGAATATATCTGACTAGTAATAATCTTAAAACCTATGTATTGATATCTCTCTGTTAGTGTGTCAAGTGGGTGTAAAGCGGCATAAACACAGCCGTGAAAAGCAGCTAAACCCCATTATAAAAATAAATTACTTTTAAAAACCCATGAAACAAAGACAGGGAAAGAGAGAGAAATTCTTACACAATTCGTTCAGGGGCTGTGATGCAACCTGGATTGACCATATCTAGACCCACAGCTGGATGAGACATAAGGGTGGACACTCTTGGGGCTGAGAGGTTTGGTGAGGTTGGGTGAGCAAACGCAGACCCTTTAAAGTAATACTGCGTGCTACCCATCGCATGGGTCCCAAATCTCCAGGTTCAAGGGCATCTTCCTACATCAAAAACATGCATGAGAAACCCAGAAGATGGTACACCGTGTGATGGGGAAAGGTTTCTAAAACGCACCTCATTTCTCATCTCCTTGTGCTCGGGTTCGCCATTCCAGCCACTTTACTAGCAATCTCCCTACTTGGAGCATCAGCACTTTTAACCTCCTGTTCCGTACAGGTTTCAATTTGTCCTGAGGATGAACGGGAAGACGGGGAACCAATGAGAGACTAGCTCTTGGTTTTGGGACAGGCAGAGGTCACTCTATTTTCCCATCAGGAAGAAGAATTAACCACAGGCTCAGCCTGCCCCCCGGAACCAGAACAGGGCCTGAAGCCATCCTGCGCTTTTGCGGCCAGCTCCCAAAAAAGCGACTTGTAAAATGGAGCTTCAGGGCACTGCAATTCACAAACCTGCAGAGTTATAAATGATAACTCTCGTCCACAAATATACTGAGGGAAGGCAAAGAAGAGGATTTGAAATCAAGGCAGAATTGCAGGAATCAGATTTCAGGAGGTAGATTCGAATCGCCTTTAAAGCACATGAAAAGCGGCAAAACGTTGACAATGATGCCCTTGGCCAAAAAGGGATTATGCGTTTTTTCCTGAATATATTCAGGGAAAAACGCATGCGACCTTTTTGGCCAACCAAGCAACCTGGAAAGGCAAATCATCGCTACAAAGAAGTCTCGCTTCCCATCGGTCGAAAGGGCCATGCTGAAAAAAGGGTCAAAACCAGAAATGCAGGACAGGCCATGGAGAAATGGGAGCCTTGCTACACTGATGGGCGGGATGTAAATTGCCAACAGCCACTCTGGAGAAGGGTACGGTGTGTCCTGAAACATCTAAAAAACACAGCTTAGAGAGCATAGGGCACTTCCAGGCATGGGGGGATAAAGTGGGAAAATTGAAAATCAGCAAGACACAAGCACCCCAAAGTTTAGGGCTGCTCTGTTGACAAGGACCTCCACTTCATTCCACCTTAAATATCCCAGGAAAGCGAAAAATGGATAAAAAAGTTGTGGTCCTTATGTACAATGGAATATCACTCAGCCATGAAATCAATGTCATAAGGCTAGTAGCAGCATGATGAGTGGATTTAGGTATGACGATTCTAAGTGAAATAAGTCACACAGAAAAGGACACTTCTCATAAGGTGTCACTTATAGAGGGAATGTAAAAACCGTTACACTTGAACTGAATTACAAAACAGAACAGAGTCACACATGCAGAAAACACACTATGGCTGCTTAACGGGAAAGGTGAGGTGGGGTGATCCATAAAACAAGAGTTTCAAATTAGCTCAGATACCGTTCCATAAACCCAATATGTTATAGACAAGACCTACTCCTTGCTCAGAGAACTGGATTCAACACGCCCGATTCACCGCACAAGAATATATCTGACTAGTAATAATCTTAAAACCTATGTATTGATATCTTTCTGTTAGTGTGTCAAGTGGGTGTAAAGCGGCATAAACACAGCCGTGAAAAGCAGCTAAACCCCATTATAAAAATAAATTACTTTTAAAAACCCATGAAACAAAGACAGGGAAAGAGAGAGAAATTCTTACACAATTCGTTCAGGGGCTGTGATGCAACCTGGATTGACCATATCTAGACCCACAGCTGGATGAGACATAAGGGTGGACACTCTTGGGGCTGAGAGGTTTGGTGAGGTTGGGTGAGCAAACGCAGACCCTTTAAAGTAATACTGCGTGCTACCCATCGCATGGGTCCCAAATCTCCAGGTTCAAGGACATCTTCCTAAATTGAAAACATGCATGAGAAACCCAGAAGATGGTACACCGTGTGATGGGGAAAGGTTTCTAAAACGCACCTCATTTCTCATCTCCTTGTGCTCGGGTTCGCCATTCCAGCCACTTTACTAGCAATCTCCCTACTTGGAGCATCAGCACCTTTAACCTCCTGTTCCGTACAGGTTGCAGTTTGTCCTGAGGATGAACGGGAAGACGGGGAACCAATGAGAGACTAGCTCTTGGTGTTGGGACAGGCACAGGTCACTCTATTTTCCCATCAGGAAGAAGAATTAACCACAGGCTCAGCCTGCCCCCCAGAACCAGAACAGGGCCTGAAGCCATCCTGCGTTTTTGCGGCCAGCTCCCAAAAAAGCGACTTGTAAAATGGAGCTTCAGGGCACTGCAATTCAAAAACCTGCAGAGTTATAAATGATAACTCTCGTCCACAAATATATTGAGGGAAGGCAAAGAAGAGGATTTGAAATCAAGGCAGAATTGCAGGAAACAGATTTCAGGAGGTAGATACGAATCGCCTTTAAAGCACATGAAAAGCGGCAAAACGTTGACAATGATGCCCTTGGCCAAATAGGGCGTATGCGTTTTTTCCTGAATATATTCAGGAATAAACGCATACGCCCTTTTTGGCCAACCATGCAACCTGGAAAGGCAAATCAGCGCTACAAAGAAGTCTCGCTTCCCATCGGTCAAAACGGCTATGCTGAAAAAAGTGTCAAAACCAGAAATGCAGGACAGGCCATTGAGAAATGGGAGCCTTGCTACACTGATGGGCGGGATGTAAATTGCCAACAGCCACTCTGGAGAAGGGTACGGTGTGTCCTGAAACATCTAAAAAACACAGCTTAGAGAGCATAGGGCACTTCCACGCATGGGGGGATAAAGTGGGAAAATTGAAAATCAGCAAGACACAAGCACCCCAAAGTTTAGGGCTGCTCTGTTGACAAGGACCTCCACTTCATTCCACCTTAAATATCCCAGGAAAGCGAAAAATGGATCAAAAAGTTGTGGTCCTTATGTACAATGGAATATCACTCAGCCATGAAATCAATGTCATAAGGCTAGTAGCAGCATGATGAGTGGATTTAGGTACGACGATTCTAAGTGAAATAAGTCACACAGAAAAGGACACTTCTCATAAGGTGTCACTTATAGAGGGAATGTAAAAACCGTTACACTTGAACTGAATTACAAAACAGAACAGAGTCACACATGCAGAAAACACACTATGGCTGCTTAACGGGAAAGGTGAGGTGGGGTGATACATAAAACAAGAGTTTCAAATTAGCTCAGATACCGTTCCGTAAACCCAATATGTAATAGACAAAACCTACTCCTTGCTCAGAGAACTGGACTCAACACGCCCGATTCACCGCACAAGATTATATCTGACTAGTAATAATCTTAAAACCTATGTATTGATATCTCTCTGTTACTGTGTCAAGTGGGTGTAAAGCGGCATAAACACAGCCGTGAAAAGCAGCTAAACCCCATTATAAAAATAAATTACTTTTAAAAACCCATGAAACAAAGACAGGGAAAGAGAGAGAAATTCTTACACAATTCGTTCAGGGGCTGTGATGCAACCTGGATTGACCATATCTAGACCCACAGCTGGATGAGACATAAGGGTGGACACTCTTGGGGCTGAGAGGTTTGGTGAGGTTGGGTGAGCAAACGCAGACCCTTTAAAGTAATACTGCGTGCTACCCATCGCATGGGTCCCAAATCTCCAGATTCAAGGGCATCTTCCTACATCGAAAACATGCATGAGAAACCCAGAAGATGGTACACCGTGTGATGGGGAAAGGTTTCTAAAACGCACCTCATTTCTCATCTCCTTGTGCTCAGGTTCGCCATTCCAGCCACTTTACTAGCAATCTCCCTACTTGGAGCCTCAGCACCTTTAACCTCCTGTTCCGTACAGGTTGCAATTTGTCCTGGGAATGAACGGGAAGACGGGGAACCAATGAGAGACTAGCTCTTGGTTTTGGGACAGGCAGAGGTCACTCTATTTTCCCATCAGGAAGAAGAATTAACCACAGGCTCAGCCTGCCCCCCGGAACCAGAACAGGGCCTGAAGCCATCCTGCGCTTTTGCGGCCAGCTCCCAAAAAAGTGACTTGTAAAATGGAGCTTCAGGGCACTGCAATTCACAAACCTGCAGAGTTATAAATGATAACTGTCGTCCACAAATATATTGAGGGAAGGCAAAGAAGAGGATTTGAAATCAAGGCAGAATTGCAGGAAACAGATTTCAGGAGGTAGATTCGAATCGCCTTTAAAGCACATGAAAAGCGGCAAAACGTTGACAATGATGCCCTTGGCCAAAAAGGGCGTATGCGTTTTTCCTGAATATATTCAGGAAAAAACGCATGCGACCTTTTTGGCCAACCAAGCAACCTGGAAAGGCAAATCATCGCTACAAAGAAGTCTCGCTTCCCATCGGTCGAAAGGGCCATGCTGAAAAAAGGGTCAAAACCAGAAATGCAGGACAGGCCATGGAGAAATGGGAGCCTTGCTACACTGATGGGCGGGATGTAAATTGCCAACAGCCACTCTGGAGAAGGGTACGGTGTGTCCTGAAACATCTAAAAAACACAGCTTAGAGAGCATAGGGCACTTCCACGCATGGGGGTATAAAGTGGGAAAATTGAAAATCAGCAAGACACAAGCACCCCAAAGTTTAGGGCTGCTCTGTTGACAAGGACCTCCACTTCATTCCACCTTAAATATCCCAGGAAAGCGAAAAATGGATAAAAGAGTTGTGGTCCTTATGTACAATGGAATATCACTCAGCCATGAAATCAATCTCATAAGCCTAGTAGCAGCATGATGAGTGGATTTAGGTACGACGATTCTAAGTGAAATAAGTCACACAGAAAAGGACACTTCTCATAAAGTGTCACTTATAGAGGGAATGTAAAAACAGTTACACTTGAACTGAATTACAAAACAGAACAGAATCACACATGCAGAAAACACACTATGGCTGCTTAACGGGAAAGGTGAGGTGGGGTGATACATAAAACAAGAGTTTCAAATTAGCTCAGATAACGTTCCGTAAACCCAATATGTTATAGACAAGACCTACTCCTTGCTCAGAGAACTGGATTCAACACGCCCGATTCACCGCACAAGAATATATCTGACTAGTAATAATCTTAAAACCTATGTATTGATATCTCTCTGTTAGTGTGTCAAGTGGGTGTAAAGCGGCATAAACACAGCCGTGAAAAGCAGCTAAACCCCATTATAAAAATAAATTACTTTTAAAAACCCATGAAACAAAGACAGGGAAAGAGAGAGAAATTCTTACACAATTCGTTCAGGGGCTGTGATGCAACCTGGATTGACCATATCTAGACCCACAGCTGGATGAGACATAAGGGTGGACACTCTTGGGGCTGAGAGGTTTGGTGAGGTTGGGTGAGCAAACGCAGACCCTTTAAAGTAATACTGCGTGCTACCCATCGCATGGGTCCCAAATCTCCAGGTTCAAGGGCATCTTCCTACATCAAAAACATGCATGAGAAACCCAGAAGATGGTACACCGTGTGATGGGGAAAGGTTTCTAAAACGCACCTCATTTCTCATCTCCTTGTGCTCGGGTTCGCCATTCCAGCCACTTTACTAGCAATCTCCCTACTTGGAGCATCAGCACCTTTAACCTCCTGTTCCGTACAGGTTGCAGTTTGTCCTGAGAATGAACGGGAAGACGGGGAACCAATGAGAGACTAGCTCTTGGTGTTGGGACAGGCACAGGTCACTCTATTTTCCCATCAGGAAGAAGAATTAACCACAGGCTCAGCCTGCCCCCCAGAACCAGAACAGGGCCTGAAGCCATCCTGCGCTTTTGCGGCCAGCTCCCAAAAAAGCGACTTGTAAAATGGAGCTTCAGGGCACTGCAATTCACAAACCTGCAGAGTTATAAATGATAACTCTCGTCCACAAATATATTGAGGGAAGGCAAAGAAGAGGATTTGAAATCAAGGCAGAATTGCAGGAAACAGATTTCAGGAGGTAGATTCGAATCGCCTTTAAAGCACATGAAAAGCGGCAAAACGTTGACAATGATGCCCTTGGCCAAAAAGGGCGTATGCGTTTTTTCCTGAATATATTCAGGAAAAAACGCATACGCCCTTTTTGGCCAACCAAGCAACCTGGAAAGGCAAATCAGCGCTACAAAAAGTCTCGCTTCCCATCGGTCAAAAGGGCCATGCTGAAAAAAGTGTCAAAACCAGAAATGCAGGACAGGCCATGGAGAAATGGGAGCCTTGCTACACTGATGGGCGGGATGTAAATTGCCAACAGCCACTCTGGAGAAGTGTACGGTGTGTCCTGAAACATCTAAAAAACACAGCTTAGAGAGCATAGGGCACTTCCACGCATGGGGGGATAAAGTGGGAAAATTGAAAATCAGCAAGACACAAGCACCCCAAAGTTTAGGGCTGCTCTGTTGACAAGGACCTCCACTTCATTCCACCTTAAATATCCCAGGAAAGCGAAAAATGGATAAAAAAGTTGTGGTCCTTATGTACAATGGAATATCACTCAGTCATGAAATCAATGTCATAAGGCTAGTAGCAGCATGATGAGTGGATTTAGGTAAGACGATTCTAAGTGAAATAAGTCACACAGAAAAGGACACTTCTAATAAGGTGTCACTTATAGAGGGAATGTAAAAACCGTTACACTTGAACTGAATTACAAAACAGAACAGAGTCACACATGCAGAAAACACACTATGGCTGCTTAACGGGAAAGGTGAGGTGGGGTGATACATAAAACAAGAGCTTCAAATTAGCTCAGATACCGTTCCATAAACCCAATATGTAATAGACAAGATCTACTCCTTGCTCAGAGAACTGGACTCAACACGCCCGATTCACCGCACCAGAATATATCTGACTAGTAATAATCTTAAAACCTATGTATTGATATCTATCTGTTAGTGTGTCAAGTGGGTGTAAAGCGGCATAAACACAGCCGTGAAAAGCAGCTAAACCCCATTATAAAAATAAATTACTTTTAAAAACCCATGAAACAAAGACAGGGAAAGAGAGAGAAATTCTTACACAATTCGTTCAGGGGCTGTGATGCAACCTGGATTGACCATATCTAGACCCACAGCTGGATGAGACATAAGGGTGGACACTCTTGGGGCTGAGAGGTTTGGTGAGGTTGGGTGAGCAAACGCAGACCCTTTAAAGTAATACTGCGTGCTACCCATCGCATGGGTCCCAAATCTCCAGGTTCAAGGGCATCTTCCTACATCGAAAACATGCATGAGAAACCCAGAAGATGGTACACCGTGTGATGGGGAAAGGTTTCTAAAACGCACCTCATTTCTCATCTCCTTGTGCTCGGGTTCGCCATTCCAGCCACTTTACTAGCAATCTCCCTACTTGGAGCATCAGCACCTTTAACCTCCTGTTCCGTACAGGTTGCAATTTGTCCTGAGGATGAACGGGAAGACGGGGAACCAATGAGAGACTAGCTCTTGGTGTTGGGACAGGCACAGGTCACTCTATTTTCCCATCAGGAAGAAGAATTAACCACAGGCTCAGCCTGCCCCCCGGAACCAGAACAGGGCCTGAAGCCATCCTGCGCTTTTGCGGCCAGCTCCCAAAAAAGCGACTTGTAAAATGGAGCTTCAGGGCACTGCAATTCACAAACCTGCAGAGTTATAAATGATAACTCTCGTCCACAAATATATTGAGGGAAGGCAAAGAAGAGGATTTGAAATCAAGGCAGAATTGCAGGAAACAGATTTCAGGAGGTAGATTCGAATCGCCTTTAAAGCACATGAAAAGCGGCAAAACGTTGACAATGATGCCCTTGGCCAAAAAGGGCGTATGCGTTTTTTCCTGAATATATTCAGGAAAAAACGCATACGCCGTTTTTGGCCAACCAAGCAACCTGGAAAGGCAAATCAGCGCTACAAAGAAGTCTCGCTTCCCATCGGTCAAAAGGGCCATGCTGAAAAAAGTGTCAAAACCAGAAATGCAGGACAGGCCATGGAGAAATGGGAGCCTTGCTACACTGATGGGCGGGATGTAAATTGCCAACAGCCACTCTGGAGAAGTGTACGGTGTGTCCTGAAACATCTAAAAAACACAGCTTAGAGAGCATAGGGCACTTCCACGCATGGGGGGATAAAGTGGGAAAATTGAAAATCAGCAAGACACAAGCACCCCAAAGTTTAGGGCTGCTCTGTTGACAAGGACCTCCACTTCATTCCACCTTAAATATCCCAGGAAAGCGAAAAATGGATCAAAAAGTTGTGGTCCTTATGTACAATGGAATATCACTCAGCCATGAAATCAATGTCATAAGGCTAGTAGCAGCATGATGAGTGGATTTAGGTAAGACGATTCTAAGTGAAATAAGTCACACAGAAAAGGACACTTCTCATAAGGTGTCACTTATAGAGGGAATGTAAAAACCGTTACACTTGAACTGAATTACAAAACAGAACAGAGTCACACATGCAGAAAACACACTATGGCTGCTTAACGGGAAAGGTGTGGTGGGGTGATACATAAAACAAGAGCTTCAAATTAGCTCAGATACCGTTCCATAAACCCAAAATGTAATAGACAAGACCTACTCCTTGCTCAGAGAAATGGACTCAACACGCCCGATTCACCGCACCAGAATATATCTGACTAGTAATAATCTTAAAACCTATGTATTGATATCTCTCTGTTTGTGTGTCAAGTGGCTGTAAAGCGGCATAAACACAGCCGTGAAAAGCAGCTAAACCCCATTATAAAAATAAATTACTTTTAAAAAACCATGAAACAAAGACAGGGAAAGAGAGAGAAATTCTTACACAATTCGTTCAGGGGCTGTGATGCAACCTGGATTGACCATATCTAGACCCACAGCTGGATGAGACATAAGGGTGGACACTCTTGGGGCTAAGAGGTTTGGTGAGGTTGGGTGAGCAAACGCAGACCCTTTAAAGTAATACTGCGTGCTACCCATCGCATGGGTCCCAAATCTCCAGGTTCAAGGGCATCTTCCTACATCGAAAACATGCATGAGAAACCCAGAAGATGGTACACCGTGTGATGGGGAAAGGTTTCTAAAACGCACCTCATTTCTCATCTCCTTGTGCTGGGGTTCGCCATTCCAGCCACTTTACTAGCAATCTCCCTACTTGGAGCATCAGCACCTTTAACCTCCTGTTCCGTACAGGTTGCAATTTGTCCTGAGGATGAACGGGAAGACGGGGAACCAATGAGAGACTAGCTCTTGGTGTTGGGACAGGCACAGGTCACTCTATTTTCCCATCAGGAAGAAGAATTAACCACAGGCTCAGCCTGCCCCCCGGAACCAGAACAGGGCCTGAAGCCATCCTGCGCTTTTGCGGCCAGCTCCCAAAAAAGCGACTTGTAAAATGGAGCTTCAGGGCACTGCAATTCACAAACCTGCAGAGTTATAAATGATAACTCTCGTCCACAAATATATTGAGGGAAGGCAAAGAAGAGGATTTGAAATCAAGGCAGAATTGCAGGAAACAGATTTCCGGAGGTAGATTCGAATCGCCTTTAAAGCACATGAAAAGCGGCAAAACGTTGACAATGATGCCCTTGGCCAAAAAGGGCGTATGCGTTTTTTCCTGAATATATTCAGGAAAAAACGCATACGCCCTTTTTGGCCAACCAAGCAACCTGGAAAGGCAAATCAGCGCTACAAAGTAGTCTCGCTTCCCATCGGTCAAAAGGGCCATGCTGAAAAAAGTGTCAAAAAAAGAAATGCAGGACAGGCCATGGAGAAATGGGACCCTGGCTACACTGATGGGCGGGATGTAAATTGCCAACAGCCACTCTGGAGAAGTGTACGGTGTGTCCTGAAACATCTAAAAAACACAGCTTAGAGAGCATAGGGCACTTCCACGCATGGGGGTATAAAGTGGGAAAATTAAAAATCAGCAAGACACAAGCACCCCTAAGTTTAGGGATGCTCTGTTGACAAGGACCTCCACTTCATTCCACCTTAAATATCCCAGGAAAGCGAAAAATGGATAAAAAATTTGAGGTCCATATGTACAATGGAATATCACTCAGCCATGAAATCAATGTCATAAGGCTAGTAGCAGCATGATGAGTGGATTTAGGTACGACGATTCTAAGTGAAATAAGTCACACAGAAAAGGACACTTCTCATAAGGTGTCACTTATAGAGGGAATGTAAAATCCGTTACACTTGAACTGAATTACAAAACAGAACAGAGTCACACATGCAGAAAAAACACTATGGCTGCTTAACGGGAAAGGTGAGGTGGGGTGATCCATAAAACAAGAGTTTCAAATTAGCTCAGATACCGTTCCATAAACCCAATATGTAACAGACAAGACCTACTCCTTGCTCAGAGAACTGGACTCAACACGCCCGATTCACCGCACAAGAATATATCTGACTAGTAATAATCTTAAAACCTATGTATTGATATCTCTCTGTTAGTGTGTCAAGTGGGTGTAAAGCGGCATAAACACAGCCGTGAAAAGCAGCTAAACCCCATTATAAAAATAAATTACTTTTCAAAACCAATGAAACAAAGACAGGGAAAGAGAGAGAAATTCTTACACAATTCGTTCAGGGGCTGTGATGCAACCTGGATTGACCATATCTAGACCCACAGCTGGATGAGACATAAGGGTGGACACTCTTGGGGCTGAGAGGTTTGGTGAGGTTGGGTGAGCAAACGCAGACCCTTTAAAGTAATACTGCGTGCTACCCATCGCATGGGTCCCAAATCTCCAGGTTCAAGGGCATCTTCCTACATCGAAAACATGCATGAGAAACCCAGAAGATGGTACACCGTGTGATGGGGAAAGGTTTCTAAAACGCACCTCATTTCTCATCTCCTTGTGCTCGGGTTCGCCATTCCAGCCACTTTACTAGCAATCTCCCTACTTGGAGCATCAGCACCTTTAACCTCCTGTTCCGTACAGGTTGCAATTTGTCCTGAGGATGAACGGGTAGATGGGGAACCAATGAGAGACTAGCTCTTGGTGTTGGGACAGGCACAGGTCACTCTATTTTCCCATCAGGAAGAAGAATTAACCACAGGCTCAGCCTGCCCCCCGGAACCAGAACAGGGCCTGAAGCCATCCTGCGCTTTGGCGGCCAGCTCCCAAAAAAGCGACTTGTAAAATGGAGCTTCAGGCCACTGCAATTCACAAACCTGCAGAGTTATAAATGATAACTCTCGTCCACAAATATATTGAGGGAAGGCAAAGAAGAGGATTTGAAATCAAGGCAGAATTGCAGGAAACAGATTTCATGAGGTAGATTCGAATCGCCTTTAAAGCACATGAAAAGCGGCAAAACGTTGACAATGATGCCCTTGGCCAAAAAGGGCGTATGCGTTTTTTCCTGAATATATTCAGGAAAAAACGCATACGCCCTTTTTGGCCAACCAAGCAACCTGGAAAGGCAAATCAGCGCTACAAAGAAGTCTCGCTTCCCATCGGTCAAAAGGGCCATGCTGAAAAAAGTGTCAAAACCAGAAATGCAGGACAGGCCATGGAGAAATGGGAGCCTTGCTACACTGATGGGCGGGATGTAAATTGCCAACAGCCACTCTGGAGAAGTGTACGGTGTGTCCTGAAACATCTAAAAAACACAGCTTAGAGAGCATAGGGCACTTCCACGCATGGGGGGATAAAGTGGGAAAATTGAAAATCAGCAAGACACAAGCACCCCAAAGTTTAGGGCTGCTCTGTTGACAAGGACCTCCACTTCATTCCACCTTAAATATCCCAGGAAAGCGAAAAATGGATAAAAAAGTTGTGGTCCTTATGTACAATGGAATATCACTCAGCCATGAAATCAATGTCATAAGGCTAGTAGCAGCATGATGAGTGGATTTAGGTAAGACGATTCTAAGTGAAATAAGTCACACAGAAAAGGACACTTCTCATAAGGTGTCACTTATAGAGGGAATGTAAAAACCGTTACACTTGAACTGAATTACAAAACAGAACAGAGTCACACATGCAGAAAACACACTATGGCTGCTTAACGGGAAAGGTGTGGTGGGGTGATACATAAAACAAGAGCTTCAAATTAGCTCAGATACCGTTCCATAAACCCAATATGTAATAGACAAGACCTACTCCTTGCTCAGAGAAATGGACTCAACACGCCCGATTCACCGCACCAGAATATATCTGACTAGTAATAATCTTAAAACCTATGTATTGATATCTCTCTGTTAGTGTGTCAAGTGGGTGTAAAGCGGCATAAACACAGCCGTGAAAAGCAGCTAAACCCCATTATAAAAATAAATTACTTTTAAAAACCCATGAAACAAAGACAGGGAAAGAGAGAGAAATTCTTACACAATTCGTTCAGGGGCTGTGATGCAACCTGGATTGACCATATCTAGACCCACAGCTGGATGAGACATAAGGGTGGACACTCTTGGGGCTGAGAGGTTTGGGGAGGTTGGGTTAGCAAACGCAGACCCTTTAAAGTAATACTGCGTGCTACCCATCGCATGGGTCCAAAATCTCCAGGTTCAAGGGCATCTTCCTACATCGAAAACATGCATGAGAAACCCAGAAGATGGTACACCGTGTGATGGGGAAAGGTTTCTAAAACGCACCTCATTTCTCATCTCCCTGTGCTCGGGTTCGCCATTCCAGCCACTTTACTAGCAATCTCCCTACTTGGAGCATCAGCACCTTTAACCTCCTGTTCCGTACAGGTTGCAATTTGTCCTGAGGATGAACGGGAAGACGGGGAACCAATGAGAGACTAGCTCTTGGTGTTGGGACAGGCACAGGTCACTCTATTTTCCCATCAGGAAGAAGAATTAACCACAGGCTCAGCCTGCCCCCCGGAACCAGAACAGGGCCTGAAGCCATCCTGCGCTTTTGCGGCCAGCTCCCAAAAAAGCGACTTGTAAAATGGAGCTTCAGGGCACTGCAATTCACAAACCTGCAGAGTTATAAATGATAACTCTCGTCCACAAATATATTGAGGGAAGGCAAAGAAGAGGATTTGAAATCAAGGCAGAATTGCAGGAAACAGATTTCAGGAGGTAGATTCGAATCGCCTTTAAAGCACATGAAAAGCGGCAAAACGTTGACAATGATGCCCTTGGCCAAAAAGGGCGTATGCGTTTTTTCCTGAATATATTCAGGAAAAAACGCATACGCCCTTTTTGGCCAACCAAGCAACCTGGAAAGGCAAATCAGCGCTACAAAGAAGTCTCGCTTCCCATCGGTCAAAAGGGCCATGCTGAAAAAAGTGTCAAAACCAGAAATGCAGGACAGGCCATGGAGAAATGGGAGCCTTGCTACACTGATGGGCGGGATGTAAATTGCCAACAGCCACTATGGAGAAGTGTACGGTGTGTCCTGAAACATCTAAAAAACACAGCTTAGAGAGCATAGGGCACTTCCACGCATGGGGGGATAAAGTGGGAAAATTGAAAATCAGCAAGACACAAGCACCCCAAAGTTTAGGGCTGCTCTGTTGACAAGGACCTCCACTTCATTCCACCTTAAATATCCCAGGAAAGCGAAAAATGGATAAAAAAGTTGTGGTCCTTATGTACAATGGAATATCACTCAGCCATGAAATCAATGTCATAAGGCTAGTAGCAGCATGATTAGTGGATTTAGGTAAGACGATTCTAAGTGAAATAAGTCACACAGAAAAGGACACTTCTCATAAGGTGTCACTTATAGAGGGAATGTAAAAACCGTTACACTTGAACTGAATTACAAAACAGAACAGAGTCACACATGCAGAAAACACACTATGGCTGCTTAACGGGAAAGGTGAGGCGGGGTGATACATAAAACAAAAGCTTCAAATTAGCTCAGATACCGTTCCATAAACCCAATATGTAATAGACAAGACCTACTCCTTGCTCAGAGAACTGGACTCAACACGCCCGACTCACCGCACCAGAATATATCTGACTAGTAATAATCTTAAAACCTATGTATTGATATCTCTCTGTTACTGTGTCAAGTGGGTGTAAAGCGGCATAAACACAGCCGTGAAAAGCAGCTAAACCCCATTATAAAAATAAATTACTTTTAAAAACCCATGAAACAAAGACAGGGAAAGAGAGAGAAATTCTTACACAATTCGTTCAGGGGCTGTGATGCAACCTGGATTGACCATATCTAGACCCACAGCTGGATGAGACATAAGGGTGGACACTCTTGGGGCTGAGAGGTTTGGTGAGGTTGGGTGAGCAAACGCAGACCCTTTAAAGTAATACTGCGTGCTACCCATCGCATGGGTCCCAAATCTCCAGGTTCAAGGGCATCTTCCTACATCGAAAACATGCATGAGAAACCCAGAAGATGGTACACCGTGTGATGGGGAAAGGTTTCTAAAACGCACCTCATTTCTCATCTCCTTGTGCTCGGGTTCGCCATTCCAGTCACTTTACTAGCAATCTCCCTACTTGGAGCATCAGCACCTTTAACCTCCTGTTCCGTACAGGTTGCAATTTGTCCTGAGGATGAACGGGAAGACGGGGAACCAATGAGAGACTAGCTCTTCGTGTTGGGACAGGTACAGGTCACTCTATTTTCCCATCAGGAAGAAGAATTAACCACAGGCTCAGCCTGCCCCCCGGAACCAGAACAGGGCCTGAAGCCATCCTGCGCTTTTGCGGCCAGCTCCCAAAAAAGCGACTTGTAAAATGGAGCTTCAGGGCACTGCAATTCACAAACCTGCAGAGTTATAAATGATAACTCTCGTCCACAAATATATTGAGGGAAGGCAAAGAAGAGGATTTGAAATCAAGGCAGAATTGCAGGAAACAGATTTCAGGAGGTAGATTCGAATCGCCTTTAAAGCACATGAAAAGCGGCAAAACGTTGACAATGATGCCCTTGGCCAAAAAGGGCGTATGCGTTTTTTCCTGAATATATTCAGGAAAAAACGCATACGCCCTTTTTGGCCAACCAAGCAACCTGGAAAGGCAAATCAGCGCTACAAAGAAGTCTCGCTTCCCATCGGTCAAAAGGGCCATGATGAAAAAAGTGTCAAAACCAGAAATGCAGGACAGGCCATGGAGAAATGGGAGCCTTGCTACACTGATGGGCGGGATGTAAATTGCCAACAGCCACTCTGGAGAAGTGTACGGTGTGTCCTGAAACATCTAAAAAACACAGCTTAGAGAGCATAGGGCACTTCCACGCATGGGGGGATAAAGTGGGAAAATTGAAAATCAGCAAGACACAAGCACCCCAAAGTTTAGGGCTGCTCTGTTGACAAGGACCTCCACTTCATTCCACCTTAAATATCCCAGGAAAGCGAAAAATGGATAAAAAAGTTGTGGTCCTTATGTACAATGGAATATCACTCAGCCATGAAATCAATGTCATAAGGCTAGTAGCAGCATGATGAGTGGATTTAGGTACGACGATTCTAAGTGAAAGAAGTCACACAGAAAAGGACACTTCTCATAAGGTGTCACTTATAGAGGGAATGTAAAAACCGTTACACTTGAAATGAATTACGAAACAGAACAGAGTCACACATGCAGAAAACACACTATGGCTGCTTAACGGGAAAGGTGAGGTGGGGTGATACATAAAACAAGAGCTTCAAATTAGCTCAGATACCGTTCCATAAACCCAATATGTAATAGACAAGACCTACTCCTTGCTCAGAGAACTGGACTCAACACGCCCGATTCACCGCACCAGAATATATCTGACTAGTAATAATCTTAAAACCTATGTATTGATATCTCTCTGTTAGTGTGTCAAGTGGGTGTAAAGCGGCATAAACACAGCCGTGAAAAGCAGCTAAACCCCATTATAAAAATAAATTACTTTTAAAAACCCATGAAACAAAGACAGGGAAAGAGAGAGAAATTCTTACACAATTCGTTCAGGGGCTGTGATGCAACCTGGATTGACCATATCTAGACCCACAGCTGGATGAGACATAAGGGTGGACACTCTTGGGGCTGAGAGGTTTGGGGAGGTTGGGTGAGCAAACGCAGACCCTTTAAAGTAATACTGCGTGCTACCCATCGCATGGGTCCCAAATCTCCAGGGTCAAGGGCATCTTCCTACATCGAAAACATGCATGAGAAACCCAGAAGATGGTACACCGTGTGATGGGGAAAGGTTTCTAAAACGCACCTCATTTCTCATCTCCTTGTGCTCGGGTTCGCCATTCCAGCCACTTTACTAGCAATCTCCCTACTTGGAGCATCAGCACCTTTAACCTCCTGTTCCGTACAGGTTGCAATTTGTCCTGAGGATGAAAGGGAAGACGGGGAACCAATGAGAGACTAGCTCTTGGTGTTGGGACAGGCACAGGTCACTCTATTTTCCCATCAGGAAGAAGAATTAACCACAGGCTCAGCCTGCCCCCCGGAACCAGAACAGGGCCTGAAGCCATCCTGCGCTTTTGCGGCCAGCTCCCAAAAAAGCGACTTGTAAAATGGAGCTTCAGGGCACTGCAATTCACAAACCTGCAGAGTTATAAATGATAACTCTCGTCCACAAATATATTGAGGGAAGGCCAAGAAAAGGATTTGAAATCAAGGCAGAATTGTAGGAAACAGATTTCAGGAGGTAGATTCGAATCGCCTTTAAAGCACATGAAAAGCGGCAAAAAGTTGACAATGAGGCCCTTGGCCAAAAAGGGCGTATGCGTTTTTTCCTGAATATATTCAGGAAAAAACGCATACGCCCTTTTTGGCCAACCAAGCAACCTGGAAAGGCAAATCAGCGCTACAAAGAAGTCTCGCTTCCCATCGGTCAAAAGGGCCATGCTGAAAAAAGTGTCAAAACCAGAAATGCAGGACAGGCCATGGAGAAATGGGAGCCTTGCTACACTGATGGGCGGGATGTAAATTGCCAACAGCCACTCTGGAGAAGGGTACGGTGTGTCCTGAAACATCTAAAAAACACAGCTTAGAGAGCATAGGGCACTTCCACGCATGGGGGGATAAAGTGGGAAAATTGAAAATCAGCAAGACACAAGCACCCCAAAGTTTAGGGCTGCTCTGTTGATAAGGACCTCCACTTCATTCCACCTTAAATATCCCAGGAAAGCGAAAAATGGATAAAAAAGTTGTGGTCCTTATGTACAATGGAATATCACTCAGCCATGAAATCAATGTCATAAGGCTAGTAGCAGCATGATGAGTGGATTTAGGTAAGACGATTCTAAGTGAAATAAGTCACACAGAAAAGGACACTTCTCATAAGGTGTCACTTATAGAGGGAATGTAAAAACCGTTACACTTGAACTGAATTACAAAACAGAACAGAGTCACACATGCAGAAAACACACTATGGCTGCTTAACGGGAAAGGTGAGGTGGGGTGATACATAAAACAAAAGCTTCAAATTAGCTCAGATACCGTTCCATAAACCCAATATGTAATAGACAAGACCTACTCCTTGCTCAGAGAACTGGACTCAACACGCCCGATTCACCGCACCAGAATATATCGGACTAGTAATAATCTTAAAACCTATGTATTGATATCTCTCTGTTAGTGTGTCAAGTGGGTGTAAAGCGGCATAAACACAGCCGTGAAAAGCAGCTAAACCCCATTATAAAAATAAATTACTTTTAAAAACCCATGAAACAAAGACAGGGAAAGAGAGAGAAATTCTTACACAATTCGTTCAGGGGCTGTGATGCAACCTGGATTGACCATATCTAGACCCACAGCTGGATGAGACATAAGGGTGGACACTCTTGGGGCTGAGAGGTTTGGTGAGGTTGGGTGAGCAAACGCAGACCCTTTAAAGTAATACTGCTTGCTACCCATCGCATGGGTCCCAAATCTCCAGGTTCAAGGGCATCTTCCTACATCGAAAACATGCATGAGAAACCCAGAAGATGGTACACCGTGTGATGGGGAAAGGTTTCTAAAACGCACCTCATTTCTCATCTCCTTGTGCTCGGGTTCGCCATTCCAGTCACTTTACTAGCAATCTCCCTACTTGGAGCATCAGCACCTTTAACCTCCTGTTCCGTACAGGTTGCAATTTGTCCTGAGGATGAACGGGAAGACGGGGAACCAATGAGAGACTAGCTCTTCGTGTTGGGACAGGTACAGGTCACTCTATTTTCCCATCAGGAAGAAGAATTAACCACAGGCTCAGCCTGCCCCCCGGAACCAGAACAGGGCCTGAAGCCATCCTGCGCTTTTGCGGCCAGCTCCCAAAAAAGCGACTTGTAAAATGGAGCTTCAGGGCACTGCAATTCACAAACCTGCAGAGTCATAAATGATAACTCTCTTCCACAAATATATTGAGGGAAGGCAAAGAAGAGGATTTGAAATCAAGGCAGAATTGCAGGAAACAGATTTCAGGAGGTAGATTCGAATCGCCTTTAAAGCACATGAAAAGCGGCAAAACGTTGACAATGATGCCCTTGGCCAAAAAGGGCGTATGCGTTTTTTCCTGAATATATTCAGGAAAAAACGCATACGCCCTTTTTGGCCAACCAAGCAACCTGGAAAGGCAAATCAGCGCTACAAAGAAGTCTCGCTTCCCATCGGTCAAAAGGGCCATGATGAAAAAAGTGTCAAAACCAGAAATGCAGGACAGGCCATGGAGAAATGGGAGCCTTGCTACACTGATGGGCGGGATGTAAATTGCCAACAGCCACTCTGGAGAAGTGTACGGTGTGTCCTGAAACATCTAAAAAACACAGCTTAGAGAGCATAGGGCACTTCCACGCATGGGGGGATAATGTGGGAAAATTGAAAATCAGCAAGACACAAGCACCCCAAAGTTTAGGGCTGCTCTGTTGACAAGGACCTCCACTTCATTCCACCTTAAATATCCCAGGAAAGCGAAAAATGGATAAAAAAGTTGTGGTCCTTATGTACAATGGAATATCACTCAGCCATGAAATCAATGTCATAAGGCTAGTAGCAGCATGATGAGTGGATTTAGGTACGACGATTCTAAGTGAAATAAGTCACACAGAAAAGGACACTTCTCATAAGGTGTCACTTATAGAGGGAATGTAAAAACCGTTACACTTGAACTGAATTACAAAACAGAACAGAGTCACACATGCAGAAAACACACTATGGCTGCTTAACGGGAAAGGTGAGGTGGGGTGATACATAAAACAAGAGCTTCAAATTAGCTCCGATACCGTTCCATAAACCCAATATGTAATAGACAAGACCTACTCCTTGCTCAGAGAACTGGACTCAACACGCCCGATTCACCGCACCAGAATATATCTGACTAGTAATAATCTTAAAACCTATGTATTGATATCTCTCTGTTAGTGTGTCAAGTGGGTGTAAAGCGGCATAAACACAGCCGTGAAAAGCAGCTAAACCCCATTATAAAAATAAATTACTTTTAAAAACCCATGAAACAAAGACAGGGAAAGAGAGAGAAATTCTTACACAATTCGTTCAGGGGCTGTGATGCAACCTGGATTGACCATATCTAGACCCACAGCTGGATGAGACATAAGGGTGGACACTCTTGGGGCTGAGAGGTTTGGGGAGGTTGGGTTAGCAAACGCAGACCCTTTAAAGTAATACTGCGTGCTACCCATCGCATGGGTCCAAAATCTCCAGGTTCAAGGGCATCTTCCTACATCGAAAACATGCATGAGAAACCCAGAAGATGGTACACCGTGTGATGGGGAAAGGTTTCTAAAACGCACCTCATTTCTCATCTCCCTGTGCTCGGGTTCGCCATTCCAGCCACTTTACTAGCAATCTCCCTACTTGGAGCATCAGCACCTTTAACCTCCTGTTCCGTACAGGTTGCAATTTGTCCTGAGGATGAACGGGAAGACGGGGAACCAATGAGAGACTAGCTCTTGGTGTTGGGACAGGCACAGGTCACTCTATTTTCCCATCAGGAAGAAGAATTAACCACAGGCTCAGCCTGCCCCCCGGAACCAGAACAGGGCCTGAAGCCATCCTGCGCTTTTGCGGCCAGCTCCCAAAAAAGCGACTTGTAAAATGGAGCTTCAGGGCACTGCAATTCACAAACCTGCAGAGTTATAAATGATAACTCTCGTCCACAAATATATTGAGGGAAGGCAAAGAAGAGGATTTGAAATCAAGGCAGAATTGCAGGAAACAGATTTCAGGAGGTAGATTCGAATCGCCTTTAAAGCACATGAAAAGCGGCAAAACGTTGACAATGATGCCCTTGGCCAAAAAGGGCGTATGCGTTTTTTCCTGAATATATTCAGGAAAAAACGCATACGCCCTTTTTGGCCAACCAAGCAACCTGGAAAGGCAAATCAGCGCTACAAAGAAGTCTCGCTTCCCATCGGTCAAAAGGGCCATGCTGAAAAAAGTGTCAAAACCAGAAATGCAGGACAGGCCATGGAGAAATGGGAGCCTTGCTACACTGATGGGCGGGATGTAAATTGCCAACAGCCACTATGGAGAAGTGTACGGTGTGTCCTGAAACATCTAAAAAACACAGCTTAGAGAGCATAGGGCACTTCCACGCATGGGGGGATAAAGTGGGAAAATTGAAAATCAGCAAGACACAAGCACCCCAAAGTTTAGGGCTGCTCTGTTGACAAGGACCTCCACTTCATTCCACCTTAAATATCCCAGGAAAGCGAAAAATGGATAAAAAAGTTGTGGTCCTTATGTACAATGGAATATCACTCAGCCATGAAATCAATGTCATAAGGCTAGTAGCAGCATGATTAGTGGATTTAGGTAAGACGATTCTAAGTGAAATAAGTCACACAGAAAAGGACACTTCTCATAAGGTGTCACTTATAGAGGGAATGTAAAAACCGTTACACTTGAACTGAATTACAAAACAGAACAGAGTCACACATGCAGAAAACACACTATGGCTGCTTAACGGGAAAGGTGAGGCGGGGTGATACATAAAACAAAAGCTTCAAATTAGCTCAGATACCGTTCCATAAACCCAATATGTAATAGACAAGACCTACTCCTTGCTCAGAGAACTGGACTCAACACGCCCGACTCACCGCACCAGAATATATCTGACTAGTAATAATCTTAAAACCTATGTATTGATATCTCTCTGTTACTGTGTCAAGTGGGTGTAAAGCGGCATAAACACAGCCGTGAAAAGCAGCTAAACCCCATTATAAAAATAAATTACTTTTAAAAACCCATGAAACAAAGACAGGGAAAGAGAGAGAAATTCTTACACAATTCGTTCAGGGGCTGTGATGCAACCTGGATTGACCATATCTAGACCCACAGCTGGATGAGACATAAGGGTGGACACTCTTGGGGCTGAGAGGTTTGGTGAGGTTGGGTGAGCAAACGCAGACCCTTTAAAGTAATACTGCGTGCTACCCATCGCATGGGTCCCAAATCTCCAGGTTCAAGGGCATCTTCCTACATCGAAAACATGCATGAGAAACCCAGAAGATGGTACACCGTGTGATGGGGAAAGGTTTCTAAAACGCACCTCATTTCTCATCTCCTTGTGCTCGGGTTCGCCATTCCAGTCACTTTACTAGCAATCTCCCTACTTGGAGCATCAGCACCTTTAACCTCCTGTTCCGTACAGGTTGCAATTTGTCCTGAGGATGAACGGGAAGACGGGGAACCAATGAGAGACTAGCTCTTCGTGTTGGGACAGGTACAGGTCACTCTATTTTCCCATCAGGAAGAAGAATTAACCACAGGCTCAGCCTGCCCCCCGGAACCAGAACAGGGCCTGAAGCCATCCTGCGCTTTTGCGGCCAGCTCCCAAAAAAGCGACTTGTAAAATGGAGCTTCAGGGCACTGCAATTCACAAACCTGCAGAGTTATAAATGATAACTCTCGTCCACAAATATATTGAGGGAAGGCAAAGAAGAGGATTTGAAATCAAGGCAGAATTGCAGGAAACAGATTTCAGGAGGTAGATTCGAATCGCCTTTAAAGCACATGAAAAGCGGCAAAACGTTGACAATGATGCCCTTGGCCAAAAAGGGCGTATGCGTTTTTTCCTGAATATATTCAGGAAAAAACGCATACGCCCTTTTTGGCCAACCAAGCAACCTGGAAAGGCAAATCAGCGCTACAAAGAAGTCTCGCTTCCCATCGGTCAAAAGGGCCATGATGAAAAAAGTGTCAAAACCAGAAATGCAGGACAGGCCATGGAGAAATGGGAGCCTTGCTACACTGATGGGCGGGATGTAAATTGCCAACAGCCACTCTGGAGAAGTGTACGGTGTGTCCTGAAACATCTAAAAAACACAGCTTAGAGAGCATAGGGCACTTCCACGCATGGGGGGATAAAGTGGGAAAATTGAAAATCAGCAAGACACAAGCACCCCAAAGTTTAGGGCTGCTCTGTTGACAAGGACCTCCACTTCATTCCACCTTAAATATCCCAGGAAAGCGAAAAATGGATAAAAAAGTTGTGGTCCTTATGTACAATGGAATATCACTCAGCCATGAAATCAATGTCATAAGGCTAGTAGCAGCATGATGAGTGGATTTAGGTACGACGATTCTAAGTGAAAGAAGTCACACAGAAAAGGACACTTCTCATAAGGTGTCACTTATAGAGGGAATGTAAAAACCGTTACACTTGAAATGAATTACGAAACAGAACAGAGTCACACATGCAGAAAACACACTATGGCTGCTTAACGGGAAAGGTGAGGTGGGGTGATACATAAAACAAGAGCTTCAAATTAGCTCAGATACCGTTCCATAAACCCAATATGTAATAGACAAGACCTACTCCTTGCTCAGAGAACTGGACTCAACACGCCCGATTCACCGCACCAGAATATATCTGACTAGTAATAATCTTAAAACCTATGTATTGATATCTCTCTGTTAGTGTGTCAAGTGGGTGTAAAGCGGCATAAACACAGCCGTGAAAAGCAGCTAAACCCCATTATAAAAATAAATTACTTTTAAAAACCCATGAAACAAAGACAGGGAAAGAGAGAGAAATTCTTACACAATTCGTTCAGGGGCTGTGATGCAACCTGGATTGACCATATCTAGACCCACAGCTGGATGAGACATAAGGGTGGACACTCTTGGGGCTGAGAGGTTTGGGGAGGTTGGGTGAGCAAACGCAGACCCTTTAAAGTAATACTGCGTGCTACCCATCGCATGGGTCCCAAATCTCCAGGGTCAAGGGCATCTTCCTACATCGAAAACATGCATGAGAAACCCAGAAGATGGTACACCGTGTGATGGGGAAAGGTTTCTAAAACGCACCTCATTTCTCATCTCCTTGTGCTCGGGTTCGCCATTCCAGCCACTTTACTAGCAATCTCCCTACTTGGAGCATCAGCACCTTTAACCTCCTGTTCCGTACAGGTTGCAATTTGTCCTGAGGATGAAAGGGAAGACGGGGAACCAATGAGAGACTAGCTCTTGGTGTTGGGACAGGCACAGGTCACTCTATTTTCCCATCAGGAAGAAGAATTAACCACAGGCTCAGCCTGCCCCCCGGAACCAGAACAGGGCCTGAAGCCATCCTGCGCTTTTGCGGCCAGCTCCCAAAAAAGCGACTTGTAAAATGGAGCTTCAGGGCACTGCAATTCACAAACCTGCAGAGTTATAAATGATAACTCTCGTCCACAAATATATTGAGGGAAGGCCAAGAAAAGGATTTGAAATCAAGGCAGAATTGTAGGAAACAGATTTCAGGAGGTAGATTCGAATCGCCTTTAAAGCACATGAAAAGCGGCAAAAAGTTGACAATGAGGCCCTTGGCCAAAAAGGGCGTATGCGTTTTTTCCTGAATATATTCAGGAAAAAACGCATACGCCCTTTTTGGCCAACCAAGCAACCTGGAAAGGCAAATCAGCGCTACAAAGAAGTCTCGCTTCCCATCGGTCAAAAGGGCCATGCTGAAAAAAGTGTCAAAACCAGAAATGCAGGACAGGCCATGGAGAAATGGGAGCCTTGCTACACTGATGGGCGGGATGTAAATTGCCAACAGCCACTCTGGAGAAGGGTACGGTGTGTCCTGAAACATCTAAAAAACACAGCTTAGAGAGCATAGGGCACTTCCACGCATGGGGGGATAAAGTGGGAAAATTGAAAATCAGCAAGACACAAGCACCCCAAAGTTTAGGGCTGCTCTGTTGATAAGGACCTCCACTTCATTCCACCTTAAATATCCCAGGAAAGCGAAAAATGGATAAAAAAGTTGTGGTCCTTATGTACAATGGAATATCACTCAGCCATGAAATCAATGTCATAAGGCTAGTAGCAGCATGATGAGTGGATTTAGGTAAGACGATTCTAAGTGAAATAAGTCACACAGAAAAGGACACTTCTCATAAGGTGTCACTTATAGAGGGAATGTAAAAACCGTTACACTTGAACTGAATTACAAAACAGAACAGAGTCACACATGCAGAAAACACACTATGGCTGCTTAACGGGAAAGGTGAGGTGGGGTGATACATAAAACAAAAGCTTCAAATTAGCTCAGATACCGTTCCATAAACCCAATATGTAATAGACAAGACCTACTCCTTGCTCAGAGAACTGGACTCAACACGCCCGATTCACCGCACCAGAATATATCGGACTAGTAATAATCTTAAAACCTATGTATTGATATCTCTCTGTTAGTGTGTCAAGTGGGTGTAAAGCGGCATAAACACAGCCGTGAAAAGCAGCTAAACCCCATTATAAAAATAAATTACTTTTAAAAACCCATGAAACAAAGACAGGGAAAGAGAGAGAAATTCTTACACAATTCGTTCAGGGGCTGTGATGCAACCTGGATTGACCATATCTAGACCCACAGCTGGATGAGACATAAGGGTGGACACTCTTGGGGCTGAGAGGTTTGGTGAGGTTGGGTGAGCAAACGCAGACCCTTTAAAGTAATACTGCTTGCTACCCATCGCATGGGTCCCAAATCTCCAGGTTCAAGGGCATCTTCCTACATCGAAAACATGCATGAGAAACCCAGAAGATGGTACACCGTGTGATGGGGAAAGGTTTCTAAAACGCACCTCATTTCTCATCTCCTTGTGCTCGGGTTCGCCATTCCAGTCACTTTACTAGCAATCTCCCTACTTGGAGCATCAGCACCTTTAACCTCCTGTTCCGTACAGGTTGCAATTTGTCCTGAGGATGAACGGGAAGACGGGGAACCAATGAGAGACTAGCTCTTCGTGTTGGGACAGGTACAGGTCACTCTATTTTCCCATCAGGAAGAAGAATTAACCACAGGCTCAGCCTGCCCCCCGGAACCAGAACAGGGCCTGAAGCCATCCTGCGCTTTTGCGGCCAGCTCCCAAAAAAGCGACTTGTAAAATGGAGCTTCAGGGCACTGCAATTCACAAACCTGCAGAGTCATAAATGATAACTCTCTTCCACAAATATATTGAGGGAAGGCAAAGAAGAGGATTTGAAATCAAGGCAGAATTGCAGGAAACAGATTTCAGGAGGTAGATTCGAATCGCCTTTAAAGCACATGAAAAGCGGCAAAACGTTGACAATGATGCCCTTGGCCAAAAAGGGCGTATGCGTTTTTTCCTGAATATATTCAGGAAAAAACGCATACGCCCTTTTTGGCCAA
The DNA here is from genome assembly GCF_965194825.1 of Balaenoptera physalus. NCBI lineage: Eukaryota > Metazoa > Chordata > Mammalia > Artiodactyla > Balaenopteridae > Balaenoptera > Balaenoptera physalus. The sequence goes on from NW_028126470.1 coordinate 1,586,141, forward strand.
CCAAGCAACCTGGAAAGGCAAATCAGCGCTACAAAGAAGTCTCGCTTCCCATCGGTCAAAAGGGCCATGATGAAAAAAGTGTCAAAACCAGAAATGCAGGACAGGCCATGGAGAAATGGGAGCCTTGCTACACTGATGGGCGGGATGTAAATTGCCAACAGCCACTCTGGAGAAGTGTACGGTGTGTCCTGAAACATCTAAAAAACACAGCTTAGAGAGCATAGGGCACTTCCACGCATGGGGGGATAATGTGGGAAAATTGAAAATCAGCAAGACACAAGCACCCCAAAGTTTAGGGCTGCTCTGTTGACAAGGACCTCCACTTCATTCCACCTTAAATATCCCAGGAAAGCGAAAAATGGATAAAAAAGTTGTGGTCCTTATGTACAATGGAATATCACTCAGCCATGAAATCAATGTCATAAGGCTAGTAGCAGCATGATGAGTGGATTTAGGTACGACGATTCTAAGTGAAATAAGTCACACAGAAAAGGACACTTCTCATAAGGTGTCACTTATAGAGGGAATGTAAAAACCGTTACACTTGAACTGAATTACAAAACAGAACAGAGTCACACATGCAGAAAACACACTATGGCTGCTTAACGGGAAAGGTGAGGTGGGGTGATACATAAAACAAGAGCTTCAAATTAGCTCCGATACCGTTCCATAAACCCAATATGTAATAGACAAGACCTACTCCTTGCTCAGAGAACTGGACTCAACACGCCCGATTCACCGCACCAGAATATATCTGACTAGTAATAATCTTAAACCTATGTATTGATATCTCTCTGTTAGAGTGTCAAGTGGGTGTAAAGCGGCATAAACACAGCCGTGAAAAGCAGCTAAACCCCATTATAAAAATAAATTACTTTTAAAAACCCATGAAACAAAGACAGGGAAAGAGAGAGAAATTCTTACACAATTCGTTCAGGGGCTGTGATGCAACCTGGATTGACCATATCTAGACCCACAGCTGGATGAGACATAAGGGTGGACACTCTTGGGGCTGAGAGGTTTGGGGAGGTTGGGTTAGCAAACGCAGACCCTTTAAAGTAATACTGCGTGCTACCCATCGCATGGGTCCAAAATCTCCAGGTTCAAGGGCATCTTCCTACATCGAAAACATGCATGAGAAACCCAGAAGATGGTACACCGTGTGATGGGGAAAGGTTTCTAAAACGCACCTCATTTCTCATCTCCTTGTGCTCGGGTTCGCCATTCCAGCCACTTTACTAGCAATCTCCCTACTTGGAGCATCAGCACCTTTAACCTCCTGTTCCGTACAGGTTGCAATTTGTCCTGAGGATGAACGGGAAGACGGGAAACCAATGAGAGACTAGCTCTTGGTGTTGGGACAGGCACAGGTCACTCTATTTTCCCATCAGGAAGAAGAATTAACCACAGGCTCAGCCTGCCCCCCGGAACCAGAACAGGGCCTGAAGCCATCCTGCGCTTTTGCGGCCAGCTCCCAAAAAAGCGACTTGTAAAATGGAGCTTCAGGGCACTGCAATTCACAAACCTGCAGAGTCATAAATGATAACTCTCTTCCACAAATATATTGAGGGAAGGCAAAGAAGAGGATTTGAAATCAAGGCAGAATTGCAGGAAACAGATTTCAGGAGGTAGATTCGAATCGCCTTTAAAGCACATGAAAAGCGGCAAAACGTTGACAATGATGCCCTTGGCCAAAAAGGGCGTATGCGTTTTTTCCTGAATATATTCAGGAAAAAACGCATACGCCCTTTTTGGCCAACCAAGCAACCTGGAAAGGCAAATCAGCGCTACAAAGAAGTCTCGCTTCCCATCGGTCAAAAGGGCCATGATGAAAAAAGTGTCAAAACCAGAAATGCAGGACAGGCCATGGAGAAATGGGAGCCTTGCTACACTGATGGGCGGGATGTAAATTGCCAACAGCCACTCTGGAGAAGTGTACGGTGTGTCCTGAAACATCTAAAAAACACAGCTTAGAGAGCATAGGGCACTTCCACGCATGGGGGGATAAAGTGGGAAAATTGAAAATCAGCAAGACACAAGCACCCCAAAGTTTAGGGCTGCTCTGTTGACAAGGACCTCCACTTCATTCCACCTTAAATATCCCAGGAAAGCGAAAAATGGATAAAAAAGTTGTGGTCCTTATGTACAATGGAATATCACTCAGCCATGAAATCAATGTCATAAGGCTAGTAGCAGCATGATGAGTGGATTTAGGTACGACGATTCTAAGTGAAAGAAGTCACACAGAAAAGGACACTTCTCATAAGGTGTCACTTATAGAGGGAATGTAAAAACCGTTACACTTGAACTGAATTACAAAACAGAACAGAGTCACACATGCAGAAAACACACTATGGCTGCTTAACGGGAAAGGTGAGGTGGGGTGATACATAAAACAAGAGCTTCAAATTAGCTCAGATACCGTTCCATAAACCCAATATGTAATACACAAGACCTACTCCTTGCTCAGAGAACTGGACTCAACACGCCCGATTCACCGCACCAGAATATATCTGACTAGTAATAATCTTAAAACCTATGTATTGATATCTCTCTGTTAGTGTGTCAAGTGGGTGTAAAGCGGCATAAACACAGCCGTGAAAAGCAGCTAAACCCCATTATAAAAATAAATTACTTTTAAAAACCCATGAAACAAAGACAGGGAAAGAGAGAGAAATTCTTACACAATTCGTTCAGGGGCTGTGATGCAACCTGGATTGACCATATCTAGACCCACAGCTGGATGAGACATAAGGGTGGACACTCTTGGGGCTGAGAGGTTTGGGGAGGTTGGGTTAGCAAACGCAGACCCTTTAAAGTAATACTGCGTGCTACCCATCGCATGGGTCCAAAATCTCCAGGTTCAAGGGCATCTTCCTACATCGAAAACATGCATGAGAAACCCAGAAGATGGTACACCGTGTGATGGGGAAAGGTTTCTAAAACGCACCTCATTTCTCATCTCCTTGTGCTCGGGTTCGCCATTCCAGCCACTTTACTAGCAATCTCCCTACTTGGAGCATCAGCACCTTTAACCTCCTGTTCCGTACAGGTTGCAATTTGTCCTGAGGATGAACGGGAAGACGGGGAACCAATGAGAGACTAGCTCTTGGTGTTGGGACAGGCACAGGTCACTCTATTTTCCCATCAGGAAGAAGAATTAACCACAGGCTCAGCCTGCCCCCCGGAACCAGAACAGGGCCTGAAGCCATCCTGCGCTTTTGCGGCCAGCTCCCAAAAAAGCGACTTGTAAAATGGAGCTTCAGGGCACTGCAATTCACAAACCTGCAGAGTTATAAATGATAACTCTCGTCCACAAATATATTGAGGGAAGGCAAAGAAGAGGATTTGAAATCAAGGCAGAATTGCAGGAAACAGATTTCAGGAGGTAGATTCGAATCGCCTTTAAAGCACATGAAAAGCGGCAAAACGTTGACAATGATGCCCTTGGCCAAAAAGGGCGTATGCGTTTTTTCCTGAATATATTCAGGAAAAAACGCATACGCCCTTTTTGGCCAACCAAGCAACCTGGAAAGGCAAATCAGCGCTACAAAGAAGTCTCGCTTCCCATCGGTCAAAAGGGCCATGCTGAAAAAAGTGTCAAAACCAGAAATGCAGGACAGGCCATGGAGAAATGGGAGCCTTGCTACACTGATGGGCGGGATGTAAATTGCCAACAGCCACTCTGGAGAAGTGTACGGTGTGTCCTGAAACATCTAAAAAACACAGCTTAGAGAGCATAGGGCACTTCCACGCATGGGGGGATAAAGTGGGAAAATTGAAAATCAGCAAGACACAAGCACCCCAAAGTTTAGGGCTGCTCTGTTGACAAGGACCTCCACTTCATTCCACCTTAAATATCCCAGGAAAGCGAAAAATGGATAAAAAAGTTGTGGTCCTTATGTACAATGGAATATCACTCAGCCATGAAATCAATGTCATAAGGCTAGTAGCAGCATGATGAGTGGATTTAGGTACGACGATTCTAAGTGAAAGAAGTCACACAGAAAAGGACACTTCTCATAAGGTGTCACTTATAGAGGGAATGTAAAAACCGTTACACTTGAACTGAATTACAAAACAGAACAGAGTCACACATGCAGAAAACACACTATGGCTGCTTAACGGGAAAGGTGAGGTGGGGTGATACATAAAACAAGAGCTTCAAATTAGCTCAGATACCGTTCCATAAACCCAATATGTAATACACAAGACCTACTCCTTGCTCAGAGAACTGGACTCAACACGCCCGATTCACCGCACCAGAATATATCTGACTAGTAATAATCTTAAAACCTATGTATTGATATCTCTCTGTTAGTGTGTCAAGTGGGTGTAAAGCGGCATAAACACAGCCGTGAAAAGCAGCTAAACCCCATTATAAAAATAAATTACTTTTAAAAACCCATGAAACAAAGACAGGGAAAGAGAGAGAAATTCTTACACAATTCGTTCAGGGGCTGTGATGCAACCTGGATTGACCATATCTAGACCCACAGCTGGATGAGACATAAGGGTGGACACTCTTGGGGCTGAGAGGTTTGGGGAGGTTGGGTTAGCAAACGCAGACCCTTTAAAGTAATACTGCGTGCTACCCATCGCATGGGTCCAAAATCTCCAGGTTCAAGGGCATCTTCCTACATCGAAAACATGCATGAGAAACCCAGAAGATGGTACACCGTGTGATGGGGAAAGGTTTCTAAAACGCACCTCATTTCTCATCTCCTTGTGCTCGGGTTCGCCATTCCAGCCACTTTACTAGCAATCTCCCTACTTGGAGCATCAGCACCTTTAACCTCCTGTTCCGTACAGGTTGCAATTTGTCCTGAGGATGAACGGGAAGACGGGGAACCAATGAGAGACTAGCTCTTGGTGTTGGGACAGGCACAGGTCACTCTATTTTCCCATCAGGAAGAAGAATTAACCACAGGCTCAGCCTGCCCCCCGGAACCAGAACAGGGCCTGAAGCCATCCTGCGCTTTTGCGGCCAGCTCCCAAAAAAGCGACTTGTAAAATGGAGCTTCAGGGCACTGCAATTCACAAACCTGCAGAGTTATAAATGATAACTCTCGTCCACAAATATATTGAGGGAAGGCAAAGAAGAGGATTTGAAATCAAGGCAGAATTGCAGGAAACAGATTTCAGGAGGTAGATTCGAATCGCCTTTAAAGCACATGAAAAGCGGCAAAACGTTGACAATGATGCCCTTGGCCAAAAAGGGCGTATGCGTTTTTTCCTGAATATATTCAGGAAAAAACGCATACGCCCTTTTTGGCCAACCAAGCAACCTGGAAAGGCAAATCAGCGCTACAAAGAAGTCTCGCTTCCCATCGGTCAAAAGGGCCATGCTGAAAAAAGTGTCAAAACCAGAAATGCAGGACAGGCCATGGAGAAATGGGAGCCTTGCTACACTGATGGGCGGGATGTAAATTGCCAACAGCCACTCTGGAGAAGTGTACGGTGTGTCCTGAAACATCTAAAAAACACAGCTTAGAGAGCATAGGGCACTTCCACGCATGGGGGGATAAAGTGGGAAAATTGAAAATCAGCAAGACACAAGCACCCCAAAGTTTAGGGCTGCTCTGTTGACAAGGACCTCCACTTCATTCCACCTTAAATATCCCAGGAAAGCGAAAAATGGATAAAAAAGTTGTGGTCCTTATGTACAATGGAATATCACTCAGCCATGAAATCAATGTCATAAGGCTAGTAGCAGCATGATGAGTGGATTTAGGTACGACGATTCTAAGTGAAATAAGTCACACAGAAAAGGACACTTCTCATAAGGTGTCACTTATAGAGGGAATGTAAAAACCGTTACACTTGAACTGAATTACAAAACAGAACAGAGTCACACATGCAGAAAACACAGTATGGTTGCTTAACGGGAAAGGTGAGGTGGGGTGGTACATAAAACAAGAGTTTCAAATTAGCTCAGATACCGTTCCCTAAACCCAATATGTAATAGACAAGACCTACTCCTTGCTCAGAGAACTGGACTCAACACGCCCGATTCACCGCACCAGAATATATCTGACTAGTAATAATCTTAAAACCTATGTATTGATATCTCTCTGTTAGAGTGTCAAGTGGGTGTAAAGCGGCATAAACACAGCCGTGAAAAGCAGCTAAACCCCATTATAAAAATAAATTACTTTTAAAAACCCATGAAACAAAGACAGGGAAAGAGAAAGAAATTCTTACACAATTCGTTCAGGGGCTGTGATGCAACCTGGATTGACCATATCTAGACCCACAGCTGGATGAGACATAAGGGTGGACACTCTTGGGGCTGAGAGGTTTGGTGAGGTTGGGTGAGCAAACGCAGACCCTTTAAAGTAATACTGCGTGCTACCCATCGCATGGGTCCCAAATCTCCAGGTTCAAGGACATCTTCCTACATCGAAAACATGCATGAGAAACCCAGAAGATGGTACACCGTGTGATGGGGAAAGGTTTCTAAAACGCACCTCATTTCTCATCTCCTTGTGCTCGGGTTCGCCATTCCAGCCACTTTACTAGCAATCTCCCTACTTGGAGCATCAGCACCTTTAACCTCCTGTTCCGTACAGGTTGCAATTTGTCCTGAGGATGAACGGGAAGACGGGAAACCAATGAGAGACTAGCTCTTGGTGTTGGGACAGGCACAGGTCACTCTATTTTCCCATCAGGAAGAAGAATTAACCACAGGCTCAGCCTGCCCCCCGGAACCAGAACAGGGCCTGAAGCCATCCTGCGCTTTTGCGGCCAGCTCCCAAAAAAGCGACTTGTAAAATGGAGCTTCAGGGCACTGCAATTCACAAACCTGCAGAGTTATAAATGATAACTCTCGTCCACAAATATATTGAGGGAAGGCAAAGAAGAGGATTTGAAATCAAGGCAGAATTGCAGGAAACAGATTTCAGGAGGTAGATTCGAATCGCCTTTAAAGCACATGAAAAGCGGCAAAACGTTGACAATGATGCCCTTGGCCAAAAAGGGCGTATGCGTTTTTTCCTGAATATATTCAGGAAAAAACGCATACGCCCTTTTTGGCCAACCAAGCAACCTGGAAAGGCAAATCAGCGCTACAAAGAAGTCTCGCTTCCCATCGGTCAAAAGGGCCATGCCGAAAAAAGTGTCAAAACCAGAAATGCAGGACAGGCCATGGAGAAATGGGAGCCTTGCTACACTGATGGGCGGGATGTAAATTGCCAACAGCCACTCTGGAGAAGTGTACGGTGTGTCCTGAAACATCTAAAAAACACAGCTTAGAGAGCATAGGGCACTTCCACGCATGGGGGGATAAAGTGGGAAAATTGAAAATCAGCAAGACACAAGCACCCCAAAGTTTAGGGCTGCTCTGTTGACAAGGACCTCCACTTCATTCCACCTTAAATATCCCAGGAAAGCGAAAAATGGATAAAAAAGTTATGGTCCTTATGTACAATGGAATATCACTCAGCCATGAAATCAATGTCATAAGGCTAGTAGCAGCATGATGAGTGGATTTAGGTACGACGATTCTAAGTGAAATAAGTCACACAGAAAAGGACACTTCTCATAAGGTGTCACTTATAGAGGGAATGTAAAAACCGTTACACTTGAACTGAATTACAAAACAGAACAGAGTCACACATGCAGAAAACACACTATGGCTGCTTAACGGGAAAGGTGAGGTGGGGTGATACATAAAACAAGAGTTTCAAATTAGCTCAGATACCATTCCATAAACCCAATATGTAATAGACAAGACCTACTCCTTGCTCAGAGAACTGGACTCAACACGCCCGATTCACCGCACCAGAATATATCTGACTAGTAATAATCTTAAAACCTATGTATTGATATCTCTCTGTTAGTGTGTCAAGTGGGTGTAAAGCGGCATAAACACAGCCGTGAAAAGCAGCTAAACCCCATTATAAAAATAAATTACTTTTAAAAACCCATGAAACAAAGACAGGGAAAGAGAGAGAAATTCTTACACAATTCGTTCAGGGGCTGTGATGCAACCTGGATTGACCATATCTAGACCCACAGCTGGATGAGACATAAGGGTGGACACTCTTGGGGCTGAGAGGTTTGGTGAGGTTGGGTGAGCAAACGCAGACCCTTTAAAGTAATACTGCGTGCTACCCATCGCATGGGTCCCAAATCTCCAGGTTCAAGGGCATCTTCCTATATCGAAAACATGCATGAGAAACCCAGAAGATGATACACCGTGTGATGGGGAAAGGTTTCTAAAACGCACCTCATTTCTCATCTCCTTGTGCTCGGGTTCGCCATTCCAGCCACTTTACTAGCAATCTCCCTACTTGGAGCATCAGCACCTTTAACCTCCTGTTCCGTACAGGTTGCAATTTGTCCTGAGGATGAACGGGAAGACGGGGAACCAATGAGAGACTAGCTCTTGGTGTTGGGACAGGCACAGGTCACTCTATTTTCCCATTAGGAAGAAGAATTAACCACAGGCTCAGCCTGCCCCCCGGAACCAGAACAGGGCCTGAAGCCATCCTGCGCTTTTGCGGCCAGCTCCCCAGAAAGCGACTTGTAAAATGGAGCTTCAGGGCACTGCAATTCACAAACCTGCAGAGTTATAAATGATAACTCTCGTCCACAAATATATTGAGGGAAGGCAAAGAAGAGGATTTGAAATCAAGGCAGAATTGCAGGAAACAGATTTCAGGAGGTAGATTCGAATCGCCTTTAAAGCAAATGAAAAGCGGCAAAACGTTGACAATGATGCCCTTGGCCAACAAGGGCGTATGCGTTTTTTCCTGAATATATTCAGGAAAAAACGCATACGCCCTTGTTGGCCAACCAAGCAACCTGGAAAGGCAAATCAGCGCTACAAAGAAGTCTCGCTTCCCATCGGTCAAAAGGGCCATGCCGAAAAAAGTGTCAAAACCAGAAATGCAGGACAGGCCATGGAGATATGGGAGCCTTGCTACACTGATGGGCGGGATGTAAATTGCCAACAGCCACTCTGGAGAAGTGTACGGTGTGTCCTGAAACATCTAAAAAACACAGCTTAGAGAGCATAGGGCACTTCCACGCATGGGGGGATAAAGTGAGAAAATTGAAAATCAGCAAGACACAAGCACCCCAAAGTTTAGGGCGGCTCTGTTGACAAGGAACTCCACTTCATTCCACCTTAAATATCCCAGGAAAGCGAAAAATGGATAAAAAAGTTGTGGTCCTTATGTACAATGGAATAGCACTCAGCCATGAAATCAATGTCATAAGGCTAGTAGCAGCATGATGAGTGGATTTAGGTAAGACGATTCTAAGTGAAATAAGTCACACAGAAAAGGACACTTCTCATAAGGTGTCACTTATAGAGGGAATGTAAAAACCGTTACACTTGAACTGAATTACAAAACAGAACAGAGTCACACATGCAGAAAACACACTATGGCTGCTTAACGGGAAAGGTGAGGTGGGGTGATACATAAAACAAGAGTTTCAAATTAACTCAGATACCGTTCCATAAACCCAATATGTAATAGACAGGACCTACTCCTTGCTCAGAGAACTGGACTCAACACGCCCGATTCACCGCACAAGAATATATCTGACTAGTAATAATCTTAAAACCTATGTATTGATATCTCTCTGTTAGAGTGTCAAGTGGGTGTAAAGCGGCATAAACACAGCCGTGAAAAGCAGCTAAACCCCATTATAAAAATAAATTACTTTTAAAAACCCATGAAACAAAGACAGGGAAAGAGAGAGAAATTCTTACACAATTCGTTCAGGGGCTGTGATGCAACCTGGATTGACCATATCTAGACCCACAGCTGGATGAGACATAAGGGTGGACACTCTTGTGGCTGAGAGGTTTGGTGAGGTTGGGTGAGCAAACGCAGACCCTTTAAAGTAATACTGCGTGCTACCCATCGCATGGGTCCCAAATCTCCAGGTTCAAGGGCATCTTCCTACATCGAAAACATGCATGAGAAACCCAGAAGATGGTACACCGTGTGATGGGGAAAGGTTTCTAAAACGCACCTCATTTCTCATCTCCTTGTGCTCGGGTTCGCCATTCCAGCCACTTTACTAGCAATCTCCCTACTTGGAGCATCAGCACCTTTAACCTCCTGTTCCGTACAGGTTGCAATTTGTCCTGAGGATGAACGGGAAGACGGGAAACCAATGAGAGACTAGCTCTTGGTGTTGGGACAGGCACAGGTCACTCTATTTTCCCATCAGGAAGAAGAATTAACCACAGGCTCAGCCTGCCCCCCGGAACCAGAACAGGGCCTGAAGCCATCCTGCGCTTTTGCGGCCAGCTCCCAAAAAAGCGACTTGTAAAATGGAGCTTCAGGGCACTGCAATTCACAAACCTGCAGAGTTATAAATGATAACTCTCGTCCACAAATATATTGAGGGAAGGCAAAGAAGAGGATTTGAAATCAAGGCAGAATTGCAGGAAACAGATTTCAGGAGGTAGATTCGAATCGCCTTTAAAGCACATGAAAAGCGGCAAAACGTTGACAATGATGCCCTTGGCCAAAAAGGGCGTATGCGTTTTTTCCTGAATATATTCAGGAAAAAACGCATACGCCCTTTTTGGCCAACCAAGCAACCTGGAAAGGCAAATCAGCGCTACAAAGAAGTCTCGCTTACCATCGGTCAAAAGGGCCATGCTGAAAAAAGGGTCAAAACCAGAAATGCAGGACAGGCCATGGAGAAATGGGAGCCTTGCTACACTGATGGGCGGGATGTAAATTGCCAACAGCCACTCTGGAGAAGTGTACGGTGTGTCCTGAAACATCTAAAAAACACAGCTTAGAGAGCATAGGGCACTTCCACGCATGGGGAGATAAAGTGGGAAAATTGAAAATCAGCAAGACACAAGCACCCCAAAGTTTAGGGCTGCTCTGTTGACAAGGACCTCCACTTCATTCCACCTTAAATATCCCAGGAAAGCGAAAAATGGATAAAAAAGTTGTGGTCCTTATGTACAATGGAATATCACTCAGCCATGAAATCAATGTCATAAGGCTAGTAGCAGCATGATGAGTGGATTTAGGTAAGACGATTCTAAGTGAAATAAGTCACACAGAAAAGGACACTTCTCATAAGGTGTCACTTATAGAGGGAATGTAAAAACCGTTACACTTGAACTGAATTACAAAACAGAACAGAGTCACACATGCAGAAAACACACTATGGCTGCTTAACGCGAAAGGTGAGGTGGGGTGATACATAAAACAAGAGTTTCAAATTAGCTCAGATACCGTTCCATAAACCCAATATGTAATACACAAGACCTACTCCTTGCTCAGAGAACTGGACTCAACACGCCCGATTCACCGCACAAGAATATATCTGACTAGTAATAATCTTAAAAACTATGTATTGATATCTCTCTGTTAGAGTGTCAAGTGGGTGTAAAGCGGCATAAACACAGCCGTGAAAAGCAGCTAAACCCCATTATAAAAATAAATTACTTTTAAAAACCCATGAAACAAAGACAGGGAAAGAGAGAGAAATTCTTACACAATTCGTTCAGGGGCTGTGATGCAACCTGGATTGACCATATCTAGACCCACAGCTGGATGAGACATAAGGGTGGACACTCTTGGGGCTGAGAGGTTTGGTGAGGTTGGGTGAGCAAACGCAGACCCTTTAAAGTAATACTGCGTGCTACCCATCGCATGGGTCCCAAATCTCCAGGTTCAAGGACATCTTCCTACATCGAAAACATGCATGAGAAACCCAGAAGATGGTACACCGTGTGATGGGGAAAGGATTCTAAAACGCACCTCATTTCTCATCTCCTTGTGCTCGGGTTCGCCATTCCAGCCACTTTACTAGCAATCTCCCCACTTGGAGCATCAGCACCTTTAACCTCCTGTTCCGTACAGTTTGCAATTTGTCCTGAGGATGAACGGGAAGACGGGAAACCAATGAGAGACTAGCTCTTGGTGTTGGGACAGGCACAGGTCACTCTATTTTCCCATCAGGAAGAAGAATTAACCACAGGCTCAGCCTGCCCCCCGGAACCAGAACAGGGCCTGAAGCCATCCTGCGCTTTTGCGGCCAGCTCCCAAAAAAGCGACTTGTAAAATGGAGCTTCAGGGCACTGCAATTCACAAACCTGCAGAGTTATAAATGATAACTCTCGTCCACAAATATATTGAGGGAAGGCCAAGAAGAGGATTTGAAATCAAGGCAGAATTGCAGGAAACAGATTTCAGGAGGTAGATTCGAATCGCCTTTAAAGCACATGAAAAGCGGCAAAACGTTGACAATGATGCCCTTGGCCAAAAAGGGCGTATGCGTTTTTTCCTGAATATATTCAACCAAGCAACCTGGAAAGGCAAATCAGCGCTACAAAGAAGTCTCGCTTCCCATCGGTCAAAAGGGCCATGCTGAAAAAAGGGTCAAAACCAGAAATGCAGGACAGGCCATGGAGAAATGGGAGCCTTGCTACACTGATGGGCGGGATGTAAATTGCCAACAGCCACTCTGGAGAAGTGTACGGTGTGTCCTGAAACATCTAAAAAACACAGCTTAGAGAGCATAGGGCACTTCCACGCATGGGGAGATAAAGTGGGAAAATTGAAAATCAGCAAGACACAAGCACCCCAAAGTTTAGGGCTGCTCTGTTGACAAGGACCTCCACTTCATTCCACCTTAAATATCCCAGGAAAGCGAAAAATGGATAAAAAAGTTGTGGTCCTTATGTACAATGGAATATCACTCAGCCATGAAATCAATGTCATAAGGCTAGTAGCAGCATGATGAGTGGATTTAGGTAAGACGATTCTAAGTGAAATAAGTCACACAGAAAAGGACACTTCTCATAAGGTGTCACTTATAGAGGGAATGTAAAAACCGTTACACTTGAACTGAATTACAAAACAGAACAGAGTCACACATGCAGAAAACACACTATGGCTGCTTAACGCGAAAGGTGAGGTGGGGTGATACATAAAACAAGAGTTTCAAATTAGCTCAGATACCATAAACCCAATATGTAATAGACAAGACCTACTCCTTGCTCAGAGAACTGGACTCAACACGCCCGATTCACCGCACAAGAATATATCTGACTAGTAATAATCTTAAAACCTATGTATTGATATCTCTCTGTTAGTGTGTCAAGTGGGTGTAAAGCGGCATAAACACAGCCGTGAAAAGCAGCTAAACCCCATTATAAAACTAAATTACTTTTAAAAACCCATGAAACAAAGACAGGGAAAGAGAGAGAAATTCTTACACAATTCGTTCAGGGGCTGTGATGCAACCTGGATTGACCATATCTAGACCCACAGCTGGATGAGACATAAGGGTGGACACTCTTGGGGCTGAGAGGTTTGGTGAGGTTGGGTGAGCAAACGCAGACCCTTTAAAGTAATACTGCGTGCTACCCATCGCATGGGTCCCAAATCTCCAGGTTCAAGGGCATCTTCCTACATCGAAAACATGCATGAGAAACCCAGAAGATGGTACACCGTGTGATGGGGAAAGGTTTCTAAAACGCACCTCATTTCTCATCTCCTTGTGCTCGGGTTCGCCATTCCAGTCACTTTACTAGCAATCTCCCTACTTGGAGCATCAGCACCTTTAACCTCCTGTGCCGTACAGGTTGCAATTTGTCCTGAGGATGAACGGGAAGACGGGAAACCAATGAGAGACTAGCTCTTGGTGTTGGGACAGGCACAGGTCACTCTATTTTCCCATCAGGAAGAAGAATTAACCACAGGCTCAGCCTGCCCCCCGGAACCAGAACAGGGCCTGAAGCCATCCTGCGCTTTTGCGGCCAGCTCCCAAAAAAGCGACTTGTAAAATGGAGCTTCAGGGCACTGCAATTCACAAACCTGCAGAGTTATAAATGATAACTCTCGTCCACAAATATATTGAGGGAAGGCAAAGAAGAGGATTTGAAATCAAGGCAGAATTGCAGGAAACAGATTTCAGGAGGTAGATTCGAATCGCCTTTAAAGCACATGAAAAGCGGCAAAACGTTGACAATGATGCCCTTGGCCAAAAAGGGCGTATGCGTTTTTTCCTGAATATATTCAGGAAAAAACGCATACGCCCTTTTTGGCCAACCAAGCAACCTGGAAAGGCAAATCAGCGCTACAAAGAAGTCTCGCTTCCCATCGGTCAAAAGGGCCATGCCGAAAAAAGTGTCAAAACCAGAAATGCAGGACAGGCCATGGAGAAATGGGAGCCTTGCTACACTGATGGGCGTGATGTAAATTGCCAACAGCCACTCTGGAGAAGGGTACGGTGTGTCCTGAAACATCTAAAAAACACAGCTTAGAGAGCATAGGGCACTTCCACGCATGGGGAGATAAAGTGGGAAAATTGAAAATCAGCAAGACACAAGCACCCCAAAGTTTAGGGCTGCTCTGTTGACAAGGACCTCCACTTCATTCCACCTTAAATATCCCAGGAAAGCGAAAAATGGATAAAAAAGTTGTGGTCCTTATGTACAATGGAATATCACTCAGCCATGAAATCAATGTCATAAGGCTAGTAGCAGCATGATGAGTGGATTTAGGTAAGACGATTCTAAGTGAAATAAGTCACACAGAAAAGGACACTTCTCATAAGGTGTCACTTATAGAGGGAATGTAAAAACCGTTACACTTGAACTGAATTACAAAACAGAACAGAGTCACACATGCAGAAAACACACTATGGCTGCTTAACGCGAAAGGTGAGGTGGGGTGATACATAAAACAAGAGTTTCAAATTAGCTCAGATACCGTTCCATAAACCCAATATGTAATAGACAAGACCTACTCCTTGCTCAGAGAACTGGACTCAACACGCCCGATTCACCGCACAAGAATATATCTGACTAGTAATAATCTTAAAACCTATGTATTGATATCTCTCTGTTAGAGTGTCAAGTGGGTGTAAAGCGGCATAAACACAGCCGTGAAAAGCAGCTAAACCCCATTATAAAAATAAATTACTTTTAAAAACCCATGAAACAAAGACAGGGAAAGAGAGAGAAATTCTTACACAATTCGTTCAGGGGCTGTGATGCAACCTGGATTGACCATAACTAGACCCACAGCTGGATGAGACATAAGGGTGGACACTCTTGGGGCTGAGAGGTTTGGTGAGGTTGAGTGAGCAAACGCAGACCCTTTAAAGTAATACTGCGTGCTACCCATCGCATGGGTCCCAAATCTCCAGGTTCAAGGGCATCTTCCTACATCGAAAACATGCATGAGAAACCCAGAAGATGGTACACCGTGTGATGGGGAAAGGTTTCTAAAACGCACCTCATTTCTCATCTCCTTGTGCTCGGGTTCGCCATTCCAGTCACTTTACTAGCAATCTCCCTACTTGGAGCATCAGCACCTTTAACCTCCTGTTCCGTACAGGTTGCAATTTGTCCTGAGGATGAACGGGAAGACGGGAAACCAATGAGAGACTAGCTCTTGGTGTTGGGACAGGCACAGGTCACTCTATTTTCCCATCAGGAAGAAGAATTAACCACAGGCTCAGCCTGCCCCCCGGAACCAGAACAGGGCCTGAAGCCATCCTGCGCTTTTGCGGCCAGCTCCCAAAAAAGCGACTTGTAAAATGGAGCTTCAGGGCACTGCAATTCACAAACCTGCAGAGTTATAAATGATAACTCTCGTCCACAAATATATTGAGGGAAGGCCAAGAAGAGGATTTGAAATCAAGCAGAATTGCAGGAAACAGATTTCAGGAGGTAGATTCGAATCGCCTTTAAAGCACATGAAAAGCGGCAAAACGTTGACAATGATGCCCTTGGCCAAAAAGGGCGTATGCGTTTTTTCCTGAATATATTCAGGAAAAAACGCATACGCCCTTTTTGGCCAACCAAGCAACCTGGAAAGGCAAATCAGCGCTACAAAGAAGTCTCGCTTCCCATCGGTCAAAAGGGCCATGCTGAAAAAAGTGTCAAAACCAGAAATGCAGGACAGGCCATGGAGAAATGGGAGCCTTGCTACACTGATGGGCGGGATGTAAATTGCCAACAGCCACTCTGGAGAAGTGTACGGTGTGTCCTGAAACATCTAAAAAACACAGCTTAGAGAGCATAGGGCACTTCCACGCATGGGGGGATAAAGTGGGAAAATTGAAAATCAGCAAGACACAAGCACCCCAAAGTTTAGGGCTGCTCTGTTGACAAGGACCTCCACTTCATTCCACCTTAAATATCCCAGGAAAGCGAAAAATGGATAAAAAAGTTGTGGTCCTTATGTACAATGGAATATCACTCAGCCATGAAATCAATGTCATAAGGCTAGTAGCAGCATGATGAGTGGATTTAGGTACGACGATTCTAAGTGAAAGAAGTCACACAGAAAAGGACACTTCTCATAAGGTGTCACTTATAGAGGGAATGTAAAAACCGTTACACTTGAACTGAATTACAAAACAGAACAGAGTCACACATGCAGAAAACACACTATGGCTGCTTAACGGGAAAGGTGAGGTGGGGTGATACATAAAACAAGAGCTTCAAATTAGCTCAGATACCGTTCCATAAACCCAATATGTAATACACAAGACCTACTCCTTGCTCAGAGAACTGGACTCAACACGCCCGATTCACCGCACCAGAATATATCTGACTAGTAATAATCTTAAAACCTATGTATTGATATCTCTCTGTTAGTGTGTCAAGTGGGTGTAAAGCGGCATAAACACAGCCGTGAAAAGCAGCTAAACCCCATTATAAAAATAAATTACTTTTAAAAACCCATGAAACAAAGACAGGGAAAGAGAGAGAAATTCTTACACAATTCGTTCAGGGGCTGTGATGCAACCTGGATTGACCATATCTAGACCCACAGCTGGATGAGACATAAGGGTGGACACTCTTGGGGCTGAGAGGTTTGGGGAGGTTGGGTTAGCAAACGCAGACCCTTTAAAGTAATACTGCGTGCTACCCATCGCATGGGTCCAAAATCTCCAGGTTCAAGGGCATCTTCCTACATCGAAAACATGCATGAGAAACCCAGAAGATGGTACACCGTGTGATGGGGAAAGGTTTCTAAAACGCACCTCATTTCTCATCTCCTTGTGCTCGGGTTCGCCATTCCAGCCACTTTACTAGCAATCTCCCTACTTGGAGCATCAGCACCTTTAACCTCCTGTTCCGTACAGGTTGCAATTTGTCCTGAGGATGAACGGGAAGACGGGGAACCAATGAGAGACTAGCTCTTGGTGTTGGGACAGGCACAGGTCACTCTATTTTCCCATCAGGAAGAAGAATTAACCACAGGCTCAGCCTGCCCCCCGGAACCAGAACAGGGCCTGAAGCCATCCTGCGCTTTTGCGGCCAGCTCCCAAAAAAGCGACTTGTAAAATGGAGCTTCAGGGCACTGCAATTCACAAACCTGCAGAGTTATAAATGATAACTCTCGTCCACAAATATATTGAGGGAAGGCAAAGAAGAGGATTTGAAATCAAGGCAGAATTGCAGGAAACAGATTTCAGGAGGTAGATTCGAATCGCCTTTAAAGCACATGAAAAGCGGCAAAACGTTGACAATGATGCCCTTGGCCAAAAAGGGCGTATGCGTTTTTTCCTGAATATATTCAGGAAAAAACGCATACGCCCTTTTTGGCCAACCAAGCAACCTGGAAAGGCAAATCAGCGCTACAAAGAAGTCTCGCTTCCCATCGGTCAAAAGGGCCATGCTGAAAAAAGTGTCAAAACCAGAAATGCAGGACAGGCCATGGAGAAATGGGAGCCTTGCTACACTGATGGGCGGGATGTAAATTGCCAACAGCCACTCTGGAGAAGTGTACGGTGTGTCCTGAAACATCTAAAAAACACAGCTTAGAGAGCATAGGGCACTTCCACGCATGGGGGGATAAAGTGGGAAAATTGAAAATCAGCAAGACACAAGCACCCCAAAGTTTAGGGCTGCTCTGTTGACAAGGACCTCCACTTCATTCCACCTTAAATATCCCAGGAAAGCGAAAAATGGATAAAAAAGTTGTGGTCCTTATGTACAATGGAATATCACTCAGCCATGAAATCAATGTCATAAGGCTAGTAGCAGCATGATGAGTGGATTTAGGTACGACGATTCTAAGTGAAATAAGTCACACAGAAAAGGACACTTCTCATAAGGTGTCACTTATAGAGGGAATGTAAAAACCGTTACACTTGAACTGAATTACAAAACAGAACAGAGTCACACATGCAGAAAACACAGTATGGTTGCTTAACGGGAAAGGTGAGGTGGGGTGGTACATAAAACAAGAGTTTCAAATTAGCTCAGATACCGTTCCCTAAACCCAATATGTAATAGACAAGACCTACTCCTTGCTCAGAGAACTGGACTCAACACGCCCGATTCACCGCACCAGAATATATCTGACTAGTAATAATCTTAAAACCTATGTATTGATATCTCTCTGTTAGTGTGTCAAGTGGGTGTAAAGCGGCATAAACACAGCCGTGAAAAGCAGCTAAACCCCATTATAAAAATAAATTACTTTTAAAAACCCATGAAACAAAGACAGGGAAAGAGAGAGAAATTCTTACACAATTCGTTCAGGGGCTGTGATGCAACCTGGATTGACCATATCTAGACCCACAGCTGGATGAGACATAAGGGTGGACACTCTTGGGGCTGAGAGGTTTGGTGAGGTTGGGTGAGCAAACGCAGACCCTTTAAAGTAATACTGCGTGCTACCCATCGCATGGGTCCCAAATCTCCAGGTTCAAGGGCATCTTCCTATATCGAAAACATGCATGAGAAACCCAGAAGATGATACACCGTGTGATGGGGAAAGGTTTCTAAAACGCACCTCATTTCTCATCTCCTTGTGCTCGGGTTCGCCATTCCAGCCACTTTACTAGCAATCTCCCTACTTGGAGCATCAGCACCTTTAACCTCCTGTTCCGTACAGGTTGCAATTTGTCCTGAGGATGAACGGGAAGACGGGGAACCAATGAGAGACTAGCTCTTGGTGTTGGGACAGGCACAGGTCACTCTATTTTCCCATTAGGAAGAAGAATTAACCACAGGCTCAGCCTGCCCCCCGGAACCAGAACAGGGCCTGAAGCCATCCTGCGCTTTTGCGGCCAGCTCCCCAGAAAGCGACTTGTAAAATGGAGCTTCAGGGCACTGCAATTCACAAACCTGCAGAGTTATAAATGATAACTCTCGTCCACAAATATATTGAGGGAAGGCAAAGAAGAGGATTTGAAATCAAGGCAGAA
Organism: Balaenoptera physalus; assembly: GCF_965194825.1. Taxonomy (NCBI): domain Eukaryota; kingdom Metazoa; phylum Chordata; class Mammalia; order Artiodactyla; family Balaenopteridae; genus Balaenoptera; species Balaenoptera physalus. Next base: position 1,605,311 of record NW_028126470.1, read on the forward strand.
TTGCAGGAAACAGATTTCAGGAGGTAGATTCGAATCGCCTTTAAAGCAAATGAAAAGCGGCAAAACGTTGACAATGATGCCCTTGGCCAACAAGGGCGTATGCGTTTTTTCCTGAATATATTCAGGAAAAAACGCATACGCCCTTGTTGGCCAACCAAGCAACCTGGAAAGGCAAATCAGCGCTACAAAGAAGTCTCGCTTCCCATCGGTCAAAAGGGCCATGCCGAAAAAAGTGTCAAAACCAGAAATGCAGGACAGGCCATGGAGATATGGGAGCCTTGCTACACTGATGGGCGGGATGTAAATTGCCAACAGCCACTCTGGAGAAGTGTACGGTGTGTCCTGAAACATCTAAAAAACACAGCTTAGAGAGCATAGGGCACTTCCACGCATGGGGGGATAAAGTGAGAAAATTGAAAATCAGCAAGACACAAGCACCCCAAAGTTTAGGGCGGCTCTGTTGACAAGGAACTCCACTTCATTCCACCTTAAATATCCCAGGAAAGCGAAAAATGGATAAAAAAGTTGTGGTCCTTATGTACAATGGAATAGCACTCAGCCATGAAATCAATGTCATAAGGCTAGTAGCAGCATGATGAGTGGATTTAGGTAAGACGATTCTAAGTGAAATAAGTCACACAGAAAAGGACACTTCTCATAAGGTGTCACTTATAGAGGGAATGTAAAAACCGTTACACTTGAACTGAATTACAAAACAGAACAGAGTCACACATGCAGAAAACACACTATGGCTGCTTAACGGGAAAGGTGAGGTGGGGTGATACATAAAACAAGAGTTTCAAATTAACTCAGATACCGTTCCATAAACCCAATATGTAATAGACAGGACCTACTCCTTGCTCAGAGAACTGGACTCAACACGCCCGATTCACCGCACAAGAATATATCTGACTAGTAATAATCTTAAAACCTATGTATTGATATCTCTCTGTTAGAGTGTCAAGTGGGTGTAAAGCGGCATAAACACAGCCGTGAAAAGCAGCTAAACCCCATTATAAAAATAAATTACTTTTAAAAACCCATGAAACAAAGACAGGGAAAGAGAGAGAAATTCTTACACAATTCGTTCAGGGGCTGTGATGCAACCTGGATTGACCATATCTAGACCCACAGCTGGATGAGACATAAGGGTGGACACTCTTGTGGCTGAGAGGTTTGGTGAGGTTGGGTGAGCAAACGCAGACCCTTTAAAGTAATACTGCGTGCTACCCATCGCATGGGTCCCAAATCTCCAGGTTCAAGGGCATCTTCCTACATCGAAAACATGCATGAGAAACCCAGAAGATGGTACACCGTGTGATGGGGAAAGGTTTCTAAAACGCACCTCATTTCTCATCTCCTTGTGCTCGGGTTCGCCATTCCAGCCACTTTACTAGCAATCTCCCTACTTGGAGCATCAGCACCTTTAACCTCCTGTTCCGTACAGGTTGCAATTTGTCCTGAGGATGAACGGGAAGACGGGGAACCAATGAGAGACTAGCTCTTGGTGTTGGGACAGGCACAGGTCACTCTATTTTCCCATCAGGAAGAAGAATTAACCACAGGCTCAGCCTGCCCCCCGGAACCAGAACAGGGCCTGAAGCCATCCTGCGCTTTTGCGGCCAGCTCCCAAAAAAGCGACTTGTAAAATGGAGCTTCAGGGCACTGCAATTCACAAACCTGCAGAGTTATAAATGATAACTCTCGTCCACAAATATATTGAGGGAAGGCAAAGAAGAGGATTTGAAATCAAGGCAGAATTGCAGGAAACAGATTTCAGGAGGTAGATTCGAATCGCCTTTAAAGCACATGAAAAGCGGCAAAACGTTGACAATGATGCCCTTGGCCAAAAAGGGCGTATGCGTTTTTTCCTGAATATATTCAGGAAAAAACGCATACGCCCTTTTTGGCCAACCAAGCAACCTGGAAAGGCAAATCAGCGCTACAAAGAAGTCTCGCTTCCCATCGGTCAAAAGGGCCATGCTGAAAAAAGTGTCAAAACCAGAAATGCAGGACAGGCCATGGAGAAATGGGAGCCTTGCTACACTGATGGGCGGGATGTAAATTGCCAACAGCCACTCTGGAGAAGTGTACGGTGTGTCCTGAAACATCTAAAAAACACAGCTTAGAGAGCATAGGGCACTTCCACGCATGGGGGGATAAAGTGGGAAAATTGAAAATCAGCAAGACACAAGCACCCCAAAGTTTAGGGCTGCTCTGTTGACAAGGACCTCCACTTCATTCCACCTTAAATATCCCAGGAAAGCGAAAAATGGATAAAAAAGTTGTGGTCCTTATGTACAATGGAATATCACTCAGCCATGAAATCAATGTCATAAGGCTAGTAGCAGCATGATGAGTGGATTTAGGTACGACGATTCTAAGTGAAATAAGTCACACAGAAAAGGACACTTCTCATAAGGTGTCACTTATAGAGGGAATGTAAAAACCGTTACACTTGAACTGAATTACAAAACAGAACAGAGTCACACATGCAGAAAACACAGTATGGTTGCTTAACGGGAAAGGTGAGGTGGGGTGGTACATAAAACAAGAGTTTCAAATTAGCTCAGATACCGTTCCCTAAACCCAATATGTAATAGACAAGACCTACTCCTTGCTCAGAGAACTGGACTCAACACGCCCGATTCACCGCACCAGAATATATCTGACTAGTAATAATCTTAAAACCTATGTATTGATATCTCTCTGTTAGAGTGTCAAGTGGGTGTAAAGCGGCATAAACACAGCCGTGAAAAGCAGCTAAACCCCATTATAAAAATAAATTACTTTTAAAAACCCATGAAACAAAGACAGGGAAAGAGAAAGAAATTCTTACACAATTCGTTCAGGGGCTGTGATGCAACCTGGATTGACCATATCTAGACCCACAGCTGGATGAGACATAAGGGTGGACACTCTTGGGGCTGAGAGGTTTGGTGAGGTTGGGTGAGCAAACGCAGACCCTTTAAAGTAATACTGCGTGCTACCCATCGCATGGGTCCCAAATCTCCAGGTTCAAGGACATCTTCCTACATCGAAAACATGCATGAGAAACCCAGAAGATGGTACACCGTGTGATGGGGAAAGGTTTCTAAAACGCACCTCATTTCTCATCTCCTTGTGCTCGGGTTCGCCATTCCAGCCACTTTACTAGCAATCTCCCTACTTGGAGCATCAGCACCTTTAACCTCCTGTTCCGTACAGGTTGCAATTTGTCCTGAGGATGAACGGGAAGACGGGAAACCAATGAGAGACTAGCTCTTGGTGTTGGGACAGGCACAGGTCACTCTATTTTCCCATCAGGAAGAAGAATTAACCACAGGCTCAGCCTGCCCCCCGGAACCAGAACAGGGCCTGAAGCCATCCTGCGCTTTTGCGGCCAGCTCCCAAAAAAGCGACTTGTAAAATGGAGCTTCAGGGCACTGCAATTCACAAACCTGCAGAGTTATAAATGATAACTCTCGTCCACAAATATATTGAGGGAAGGCAAAGAAGAGGATTTGAAATCAAGGCAGAATTGCAGGAAACAGATTTCAGGAGGTAGATTCGAATCGCCTTTAAAGCACATGAAAAGCGGCAAAACGTTGACAATGATGCCCTTGGCCAAAAAGGGCGTATGCGTTTTTTCCTGAATATATTCAGGAAAAAACGCATACGCCCTTTTTGGCCAACCAAGCAACCTGGAAAGGCAAATCAGCGCTACAAAGAAGTCTCGCTTCCCATCGGTCAAAAGGGCCATGCCGAAAAAAGTGTCAAAACCAGAAATGCAGGACAGGCCATGGAGAAATGTGAGCCTTGCTACACTGATGGGCGGGATGTAAATTGCCAACAGCCACTCTGGAGAAGTGTACGGTGTGTCCTGAAACATCTAAAAAACACAGCTTAGAGAGCATAGGGCACTTCCACGCATGGGGGGATAAAGTGGGAAAATTGAAAATCAGCAAGACACAAGCACCCCAAAGTTTAGGGCTGCTCTGTTGACAAGGACCTCCACTTCATTCCACCTTAAATATCCCAGGAAAGCGAAAAATGGATAAAAAAGTTATGGTCCTTATGTACAATGGAATATCACTCAGCCATGAAATCAATGTCATAAGGCTAGTAGCAGCATGATGAGTGGATTTAGGTACGACGATTCTAAGTGAAATAAGTCACACAGAAAAGGACACTTCTCATAAGGTGTCACTTATAGAGGGAATGTAAAAACCGTTACACTTGAACTGAATTACAAAACAGAACAGAGTCACACATGCAGAAAACACACTATGGCTGCTTAACGGGAAAGGTGAGGTGGGGTGATACATAAAACAAGAGTTTCAAATTAGCTCAGATACCATTCCATAAACCCAATATGTAATAGACAAGACCTACTCCTTGCTCAGAGAACTGGACTCAACACGCCCGATTCACCGCACCAGAATATATCTGACTAGTAATAATCTTAAAACCTATGTATTGATATCTCTCTGTTAGTGTGTCAAGTGGGTGTAAAGCGGCATAAACACAGCCGTGAAAAGCAGCTAAACCCCATTATAAAAATAAATTACTTTTAAAAACCCATGAAACAAAGACAGGGAAAGAGAGAGAAATTCTTACACAATTCGTTCAGGGGCTGTGATGCAACCTGGATTGACCATATCTAGACCCACAGCTGGATGAGACATAAGGGTGGACACTCTTGGGGCTGAGAGGTTTGGTGAGGTTGGGTGAGCAAACGCAGACCCTTTAAAGTAATACTGCGTGCTACCCATCGCATGGGTCCCAAATCTCCAGGTTCAAGGGCATCTTCCTATATCGAAAACATGCATGAGAAACCCAGAAGATGATACACCGTGTGATGGGGAAAGGTTTCTAAAACGCACCTCATTTCTCATCTCCTTGTGCTCGGGTTCGCCATTCCAGCCACTTTACTAGCAATCTCCCTACTTGGAGCATCAGCACCTTTAACCTCCTGTTCCGTACAGGTTGCAATTTGTCCTGAGGATGAACGGGAAGACGGGGAACCAATGAGAGACTAGCTCTTGGTGTTGGGACAGGCACAGGTCACTCTATTTTCCCATTAGGAAGAAGAATTAACCACAGGCTCAGCCTGCCCCCCGGAACCAGAACAGGGCCTGAAGCCATCCTGCGCTTTTGCGGCCAGCTCCCCAGAAAGCGACTTGTAAAATGGAGCTTCAGGGCACTGCAATTCACAAACCTGCAGAGTTATAAATGATAACTCTCGTCCACAAATATATTGAGGGAAGGCAAAGAAGAGGATTTGAAATCAAGGCAGAATTGCAGGAAACAGATTTCAGGAGGTAGATTCGAATCGCCTTTAAAGCAAATGAAAAGCGGCAAAACGTTGACAATGATGCCCTTGGCCAACAAGGGCGTATGCGTTTTTTCCTGAATATATTCAGGAAAAAACGCATACGCCCTTGTTGGCCAACCAAGCAACCTGGAAAGGCAAATCAGCGCTACAAAGAAGTCTCGCTTCCCATCGGTCAAAAGGGCCATGCCGAAAAAAGTGTCAAAACCAGAAATGCAGGACAGGCCATGGAGATATGGGAGCCTTGCTACACTGATGGGCGGGATGTAAATTGCCAACAGCCACTCTGGAGAAGTGTACGGTGTGTCCTGAAACATCTAAAAAACACAGCTTAGAGAGCATAGGGCACTTCCACGCATGGGGGGATAAAGTGAGAAAATTGAAAATCAGCAAGACACAAGCACCCCAAAGTTTAGGGCGGCTCTGTTGACAAGGAACTCCACTTCATTCCACCTTAAATATCCCAGGAAAGCGAAAAATGGATAAAAAAGTTGTGGTCCTTATGTACAATGGAATAGCACTCAGCCATGAAATCAATGTCATAAGGCTAGTAGCAGCATGATGAGTGGATTTAGGTAAGACGATTCTAAGTGAAATAAGTCACACAGAAAAGGACACTTCTCATAAGGTGTCACTTATAGAGGGAATGTAAAAACCGTTACACTTGAACTGAATTACAAAACAGAACAGAGTCACACATGCAGAAAACACACTATGGCTGCTTAACGGGAAAGGTGAGGTGGGGTGATACATAAAACAAGAGTTTCAAATTAACTCAGATACCGTTCCATAAACCCAATATGTAATAGACAGGACCTACTCCTTGCTCAGAGAACTGGACTCAACACGCCCGATTCACCGCACAAGAATATATCTGACTAGTAATAATCTTAAAACCTATGTATTGATATCTCTCTGTTAGAGTGTCAAGTGGGTGTAAAGCGGCATAAACACAGCCGTGAAAAGCAGCTAAACCCCATTATAAAAATAAATTACTTTTAAAAACCCATGAAACAAAGACAGGGAAAGAGAGAGAAATTCTTACACAATTCGTTCAGGGGCTGTGATGCAACCTGGATTGACCATATCTAGACCCACAGCTGGATGAGACATAAGGGTGGACACTCTTGTGGCTGAGAGGTTTGGTGAGGTTGGGTGAGCAAACGCAGACCCTTTAAAGTAATACTGCGTGCTACCCATCGCATGGGTCCCAAATCTCCAGGTTCAAGGGCATCTTCCTACATCGAAAACATGCATGAGAAACCCAGAAGATGGTACACCGTGTGATGGGGAAAGGTTTCTAAAACGCACCTCATTTCTCATCTCCTTGTGCTCGGGTTCGCCATTCCAGCCACTTTACTAGCAATCTCCCTACTTGGAGCATCAGCACCTTTAACCTCCTGTTCCGTACAGGTTGCAATTTGTCCTGAGGATGAACGGGAAGACGGGAAACCAATGAGAGACTAGCTCTTGGTGTTGGGACAGGCACAGGTCACTCTATTTTCCCATCAGGAAGAAGAATTAACCACAGGCTCAGCCTGCCCCCCGGAACCAGAACAGGGCCTGAAGCCATCCTGCGCTTTTGCGGCCAGCTCCCAAAAAAGCGACTTGTAAAATGGAGCTTCAGGGCACTGCAATTCACAAACCTGCAGAGTTATAAATGATAACTCTCGTCCACAAATATATTGAGGGAAGGCAAAGAAGAGGATTTGAAATCAAGGCAGAATTGCAGGAAACAGATTTCAGGAGGTAGATTCGAATCGCCTTTAAAGCACATGAAAAGCGGCAAAACGTTGACAATGATGCCCTTGGCCAAAAAGGGCGTATGCGTTTTTTCCTGAATATATTCAGGAAAAAACGCATACGCCCTTTTTGGCCAACCAAGCAACCTGGAAAGGCAAATCAGCGCTACAAAGAAGTCTCGCTTACCATCGGTCAAAAGGGCCATGCTGAAAAAAGGGTCAAAACCAGAAATGCAGGACAGGCCATGGAGAAATGGGAGCCTTGCTACACTGATGGGCGGGATGTAAATTGCCAACAGCCACTCTGGAGAAGTGTACGGTGTGTCCTGAAACATCTAAAAAACACAGCTTAGAGAGCATAGGGCACTTCCACGCATGGGGAGATAAAGTGGGAAAATTGAAAATCAGCAAGACACAAGCACCCCAAAGTTTAGGGCTGCTCTGTTGACAAGGACCTCCACTTCATTCCACCTTAAATATCCCAGGAAAGCGAAAAATGGATAAAAAAGTTGTGGTCCTTATGTACAATGGAATATCACTCAGCCATGAAATCAATGTCATAAGGCTAGTAGCAGCATGATGAGTGGATTTAGGTAAGACGATTCTAAGTGAAATAAGTCACACAGAAAAGGACACTTCTCATAAGGTGTCACTTATAGAGGGAATGTAAAAACCGTTACACTTGAACTGAATTACAAAACAGAACAGAGTCACACATGCAGAAAACACACTATGGCTGCTTAACGCGAAAGGTGAGGTGGGGTGATACATAAAACAAGAGTTTCAAATTAGCTCAGATACCGTTCCATAAACCCAATATGTAATACACAAGACCTACTCCTTGCTCAGAGAACTGGACTCAACACGCCCGATTCACCGCACAAGAATATATCTGACTAGTAATAATCTTAAAACCTATGTATTGATATCTCTCTGTTAGAGTGTCAAGTGGGTGTAAAGCGGCATAAACACAGCCGTGAAAAGCAGCTAAACCCCATTATAAAAATAAATTACTTTTAAAAACCCATGAAACAAAGACAGGGAAAGAGAGAGAAATTCTTACACAATTCGTTCAGGGGCTGTGATGCAACCTGGATTGACCATATCTAGACCCACAGCTGGATGAGACATAAGGGTGGACACTCTTGGGGCTGAGAGGTTTGGTGAGGTTGGGTGAGCAAACGCAGACCCTTTAAAGTAATACTGCGTGCTACCCATCGCATGGGTCCCAAATCTCCAGGTTCAAGGACATCTTCCTACATCGAAAACATGCATGAGAAACCCAGAAGATGGTACACCGTGTGATGGGGAAAGGATTCTAAAACGCACCTCATTTCTCATCTCCTTGTGCTCGGGTTCGCCATTCCAGCCACTTTACTAGCAATCTCCCCACTTGGAGCATCAGCACCTTTAACCTCCTGTTCCGTACAGTTTGCAATTTGTCCTGAGGATGAACGGGAAGACGGGAAACCAATGAGAGACTAGCTCTTGGTGTTGGGACAGGCACAGGTCACTCTATTTTCCCATCAGGAAGAAGAATTAACCACAGGCTCAGCCTGCCCCCCGGAACCAGAACAGGGCCTGAAGCCATCCTGCGCTTTTGCGGCCAGCTCCCAAAAAAGCGACTTGTAAAATGGAGCTTCAGGGCACTGCAATTCACAAACCTGCAGAGTTATAAATGATAACTCTCGTCCACAAATATATTGAGGGAAGGCCAAGAAGAGGATTTGAAATCAAGGCAGAATTGCAGGAAACAGATTTCAGGAGGTAGATTCGAATCGCCTTTAAAGCACATGAAAAGCGGCAAAACGTTGACAATGATGCCCTTGGCCAAAAAGGGCGTATGCGTTTTTTCCTGAATATATTCAACCAAGCAACCTGGAAAGGCAAATCAGCGCTACAAAGAAGTCTCGCTTCCCATCGGTCAAAAGGGCCATGCTGAAAAAAGGGTCAAAACCAGAAATGCAGGACAGGCCATGGAGAAATGGGAGCCTTGCTACACTGATGGGCGGGATGTAAATTGCCAACAGCCACTCTGGAGAAGTGTACGGTGTGTCCTGAAACATCTAAAAAACACAGCTTAGAGAGCATAGGGCACTTCCACGCATGGGGAGATAAAGTGGGAAAATTGAAAATCAGCAAGACACAAGCACCCCAAAGTTTAGGGCTGCTCTGTTGACAAGGACCTCCACTTCATTCCACCTTAAATATCCCAGGAAAGCGAAAAATGGATAAAAAAGTTGTGGTCCTTATGTACAATGGAATATCACTCAGCCATGAAATCAATGTCATAAGGCTAGTAGCAGCATGATGAGTGGATTTAGGTAAGACGATTCTAAGTGAAATAAGTCACACAGAAAAGGACACTTCTCATAAGGTGTCACTTATAGAGGGAATGTAAAAACCGTTACACTTGAACTGAATTACAAAACAGAACAGAGTCACACATGCAGAAAACACACTATGGCTGCTTAACGCGAAAGGTGAGGTGGGGTGATACATAAAACAAGAGTTTCAAATTAGCTCAGATACCATAAACCCAATATGTAATAGACAAGACCTACTCCTTGCTCAGAGAACTGGACTCAACACGCCCGATTCACCGCACAAGAATATATCTGACTAGTAATAATCTTAAAACCTATGTATTGATATCTCTCTGTTAGTGTGTCAAGTGGGTGTAAAGCGGCATAAACACAGCCGTGAAAAGCAGCTAAACCCCATTATAAAACTAAATTACTTTTAAAAACCCATGAAACAAAGACAGGGAAAGAGAGAGAAATTCTTACACAATTCGTTCAGGGGCTGTGATGCAACCTGGATTGACCATATCTAGACCCACAGCTGGATGAGACATAAGGGTGGACACTCTTGGGGCTGAGAGGTTTGGTGAGGTTGGGTGAGCAAACGCAGACCCTTTAAAGTAATACTGCGTGCTACCCATCGCATGGGTCCCAAATCTCCAGGTTCAAGGGCATCTTCCTACATCGAAAACATGCATGAGAAACCCAGAAGATGGTACACCGTGTGATGGGGAAAGGTTTCTAAAACGCACCTCATTTCTCATCTCCTTGTGCTCGGGTTCGCCATTCCAGTCACTTTACTAGCAATCTCCCTACTTGGAGCATCAGCACCTTTAACCTCCTGTGCCGTACAGGTTGCAATTTGTCCTGAGGATGAACGGGAAGACGGGAAACCAATGAGAGACTAGCTCTTGGTGTTGGGACAGGCACAGGTCACTCTATTTTCCCATCAGGAAGAAGAATTAACCACAGGCTCAGCCTGCCCCCCGGAACCAGAACAGGGCCTGAAGCCATCCTGCGCTTTTGCGGCCAGCTCCCAAAAAAGCGACTTGTAAAATGGAGCTTCAGGGCACTGCAATTCACAAACCTGCAGAGTTATAAATGATAACTCTCGTCCACAAATATATTGAGGGAAGGCAAAGAAGAGGATTTGAAATCAAGGCAGAATTGCAGGAAACAGATTTCAGGAGGTAGATTCGAATCGCCTTTAAAGCACATGAAAAGCGGCAAAACGTTGACAATGATGCCCTTGGCCAAAAAGGGCGTATGCGTTTTTTCCTGAATATATTCAGGAAAAAACGCATACGCCCTTTTTGGCCAACCAAGCAACCTGGAAAGGCAAATCAGCGCTACAAAGAAGTCTCGCTTCCCATCGGTCAAAAGGGCCATGCCGAAAAAAGTGTCAAAACCAGAAATGCAGGACAGGCCATGGAGAAATGGGAGCCTTGCTACACTGATGGGCGTGATGTAAATTGCCAACAGCCACTCTGGAGAAGGGTACGGTGTGTCCTGAAACATCTAAAAAACACAGCTTAGAGAGCATAGGGCACTTCCACGCATGGGGAGATAAAGTGGGAAAATTGAAAATCAGCAAGACACAAGCACCCCAAAGTTTAGGGCTGCTCTGTTGACAAGGACCTCCACTTCATTCCACCTTAAATATCCCAGGAAAGCGAAAAATGGATAAAAAAGTTGTGGTCCTTATGTACAATGGAATATCACTCAGCCATGAAATCAATGTCATAAGGCTAGTAGCAGCATGATGAGTGGATTTAGGTAAGACGATTCTAAGTGAAATAAGTCACACAGAAAAGGACACTTCTCATAAGGTGTCACTTATAGAGGGAATGTAAAAACCGTTACACTTGAACTGAATTACAAAACAGAACAGAGTCACACATGCAGAAAACACACTATGGCTGCTTAACGCGAAAGGTGAGGTGGGGTGATACATAAAACAAGAGTTTCAAATTAGCTCAGATACCGTTCCATAAACCCAATATGTAATAGACAAGACCTACTCCTTGCTCAGAGAACTGGACTCAACACGCCCGATTCACCGCACAAGAATATATCTGACTAGTAATAATCTTAAAACCTATGTATTGATATCTCTCTGTTAGAGTGTCAAGTGGGTGTAAAGCGGCATAAACACAGCCGTGAAAAGCAGCTAAACCCCATTATAAAAATAAATTACTTTTAAAAACCCATGAAACAAAGACAGGGAAAGAGAGAGAAATTCTTACACAATTCGTTCAGGGGCTGTGATGCAACCTGGATTGACCATAACTAGACCCACAGCTGGATGAGACATAAGGGTGGACACTCTTGGGGCTGAGAGGTTTGGTGAGGTTGAGTGAGCAAACGCAGACCCTTTAAAGTAATACTGCGTGCTACCCATCGCATGGGTCCCAAATCTCCAGGTTCAAGGGCATCTTCCTACATCGAAAACATGCATGAGAAACCCAGAAGATGGTACACCGTGTGATGGGGAAAGGTTTCTAAAACGCACCTCATTTCTCATCTCCTTGTGCTCGGGTTCGCCATTCCAGTCACTTTACTAGCAATCTCCCTACTTGGAGCATCAGCACCTTTAACCTCCTGTTCCGTACAGGTTGCAATTTGTCCTGAGGATGAACGGGAAGACGGGAAACCAATGAGAGACTAGCTCTTGGTGTTGGGACAGGCACAGGTCACTCTATTTTCCCATCAGGAAGAAGAATTAACCACAGGCTCAGCCTGCCCCCCGGAACCAGAACAGGGCCTGAAGCCATCCTGCGCTTTTGCGGCCAGCTCCCAAAAAAGCGACTTGTAAAATGGAGCTTCAGGGCACTGCAATTCACAAACCTGCAGAGTTATAAATGATAACTCTCGTCCACAAATATATTGAGGGAAGGCCAAGAAGAGGATTTGAAATCAAGCAGAATTGCAGGAAACAGATTTCAGGAGGTAGATTCGAATCGCCTTTAAAGCACATGAAAAGCGGCAAAACGTTGACAATGATGCCCTTGGCCAAAAAGGGCGTATGCGTTTTTTCCTGAATATATTCAGGAAAAAACGCATACGCCCTTTTTGGCCAACCAAGCAACCTGGAAAGGCAAATCAGCGCTACAAAGAAGTCTCGCTTCCCATCGGTCAAAAGGGCCATGCCAAAAAAAGTGTCAAAACCAGAAATGCAGGACAGGCCATGGAGAAATGGGAGCCTTGCTACACTGATGGGCGTGATGTAAATTGCCAACAGCCACTCTGGAGAAGGGTACGGTGTGTCCTGAAACATCTAAAAAACACAGCTTAGAGAGCATAGGGCACTTCCACGCATGGGGAGATAAAGTGGGAAAATTGAAAATCAGCAAGACACAAGCACCCCAAAGTTTAGGGCTGCTCTGTTGACAAGGACCTCCACTTCATTCCACCTTAAATATCCCAGGAAAGCGAAAAATGGATAAAAAAGTTGTGGTCCTTATGTACAATGGAATATCACTCAGCCATGAAATCAATGTCATAAGGCTAGTAGCAGCATGATGAGTGGATTTAGGTAAGACGATTCTAAGTGAAATAAGTCACACAGAAAAGGACACTTCTCATAAGGTGTCACTTATAGAGGGAATGTAAAAACCGTTACACTTGAACTGAATTACAAAACAGAACAGAGTCACACATGCAGAAAACACACTATGGCTGCTTAACGCGAAAGGTGAGGTGGGGTGATACATAAAACAAGAGTTTCAAATTAGCTCAGATACCGTTCCATAAACCCAATATGTAATAGACAAGACCTACTCCTTGCTCAGAGAACTGGACTCAACACGCCCGATTCACCGCACAAGAATATATCTGACTAGTAATAATCTTAAAACCTATGTATTGATATCTCTCTGTTAGAGTGTCAAGTGGGTGTAAAGCGGCATAAACACAGCCGTGAAAAGCAGCTAAACCCCATTATAAAAATAAATTACTTTTAAAAACCCATGAAACAAAGACAGGGAAAGAGAGAGAAATTCTTACACAATTCGTTCAGGGGCTGTGATGCAACCTGGATTGACCATATCTAGACCCACAGCTGGATGAGACATAAGGGTGGACACTCTTGGGGCTGAGAGGTTTGCTGAGGTTGGGTGAGCAAACGCAGACCCTTTAAAGTAATACTGCGTGCTACCCATCGCATGGGTCCCAAATCTCCAGGTTCAAGGGCATCTTCCTACATCGAAAACATGCATGAGAAACCCAGAAGATGGTACACCGTGTGATGGGGAAAGGTTTCTAAAACGCACCTCATTTCTCATCTCCTTGTGCTCGGGTTCGCCATTCCAGCCACTTTACTAGCAATCTCCCTACTTGGAGCATCAGCACCTTTTACCTCCTGTTCCGTACAGGTTGCAATTTGTCCTGAGGATGAACGGGAAGACGGGGAACCAATGAGAGACTAGCTCTTGGTGTTGGGACAGGCACAGGTCACTCTATTTTCCCATCAGGAAGAAGAATTAACCACAGGCTCAGCCTGCCCCCCGGAACCAGAACAGGGCCTGAAGCCATCCTGCACTTTTGCGGCCAGCTCCCAAAAAAGCGACTTGTAAAATGGAGCTTCAGGGCACTGCAATTCACAAACCTGCAGAGTTATAAATGATAACTCTCGTCCACAAATATATTGAGGGAAGACAAAGAAGAGGATTTGAAATCAAGGCAGAATTGCAGGAAACAGATTTCAGGAGGTAGATTCGAATCGCCTTTAAAGCACATGAAAAGCGGCAAAACGTTGACAATGATGCCCTTGGCCAAAAAGGGCGTATGCGTTTTTTCCTGAATATATTCAAGAAAAAACGCACACGCCCTTTTTGGCCAACCAAGCAACCTGGAAAGGCAAATCAGCGCTACAAAGAAGTCTCGCTTCCCATCGGTCAAAAGGGCCATGCTGAAAAAAGTCTCAAAACCAGAAATGCAGGACAGGCCATGGAGAAATGGGAGCCTTGCTACACTGATGGGCGGGATGTAAATTGCCAACAGCCACTCTGGAGAAGTGTACGGTGTGTCCTGAAACATCTAAAAAACACAGCTTAGAGAGCATAGGGCACTTCCACGCATGGGGAGATAAAGTGGGAAAATTGAAAATCAGCAAGACACAAGCACCCCAAAGTTTAGGGCTGCTCTGTTGACAAGGACCTCCACTTCATTCCACCTTAAATATCCCAGGAAAGCGAAAAATGGATAAAAAAGTTGTGGTCCTTATGTACAATGGAATATCACTCAGCCATGAAATCAATGTCATAAGGCTAGTAGCAGCATGATGAGTGGATTTAGGTAAGACGATTCTAAGTGAAATAAGTCACACAGAAAAGGACACTTCTCATAAGGTGTCACTTATAGAGGGAATGTAAAAACCGTTACACTTGAACTGAATTACAAAACAGAACAGAGTCACACATGCAGAAAACACAGTATGGCTGCTTAACGGGAAAGGTGAGGTGGGGTGATACATAAAACAAGAGTTTCAAATTAACTCAGATACCGTTCCATAAACCCAATATGTAATAGACAGGACCTACTCCTTGCTCAGAGAACTGGACTCAACACGCCCGATTCACCGCACAAGAATATATCTGACTAGTAATAATCTTAAAACCTATGTATTGATATCTCTCTGTTAGAGTGTCAAGTGGGTGTAAAGCGGCATAAACACAGCCGTGAAAAGCAGCTAAACCCCATTATAAAAATAAATTACTTTTAAAAACCCATGAAACAAAGACAGGGAAAGAGAGAGAAATTCTTACACAATTCGTTCAGGGGCTGTGATGCAACCTGGATTGACCATATCTAGACCCACAGCTGGATGAGACATAAGGGTGGACACTCTTGGGGCTGAGAGGTTTGGTGAGGTTGGGTGAGCAAACGCAGACCCTTTAAAGTAATACTGCGTGCTACCCATCGCATGGGTCCCAAATCTCCAGGTTCAAGGGCATCTTCCTACATCGAAAACATGCATGAGAAACCCAGAAGATGGTACACCGTGTGATGGGGAAAGGTTTCTAAAACGCACCTCATTTCTCATCTCCTTGTGCTCGGGTTCGCCATTCCAGTCACTTTACTAGCAATCTCCCTACTTGGAGCATCAGCACCTTTAACCTCCTGTTCCGTACAGGTTGCAATTTGTCCTGAGGATGAACGGGAAGACGGGAAACCAATGAGAGACTAGCTCTTGGTGTTGGGACAGGCACAGGTCACTCTATTTTCCCATCAGGAAGAAGAATTAACCACAGGCTCAGCCTGCCCCCCAGAACCAGAACAGGGCCTGAAGCCATCCTGCGCTTTTGCGGCCAGCTCCCAAAAAAGCGACTTGTAAAATGGAGCTTCAGGGCACTGCAATTCACAAACCTGCAGAGTTATAAATGATAACTCTCGTCCACAAATATATTGAGGGAAGGCAAAGAAGAGGATTTGAAATCAAGGCAGAATTGCAGGAAACAGATTTCAGGAGGTAGATTCGAATCGCCTTTAAAGCACATGAAAAGCGGCAAAACGTTGACAATGATGCCCTTGGCCAAAAAGGGCGTATGCGTTTTTTCCTGAATATATTCAGGAAAAAACGCATACGCCCTTTTTGGCCAACCAAGCAACCTGGAAAGGCAAATCAGCGCTACAAAGAAGTCTCGCTTCCCATCGGTCAAAAGGGCCATGCTGAAAAAAGGGTCAAAACCAGAAATGCAGGACAGGCCATGGAGAAATGGGAGCCTTGCTACACTGATGGGCGGGATGTAAATTGCCAACAGCCACTCTGGAGAAGTGTACGGTGTGTCCTGAAACATCTAAAAAACACAGCTTAGAGAGCATAGGGCACTTCCACGCATGGGGAGATAAAGTGGGAAAATTGAAAATCAGCAAGACACAAGCACCCCAAAGTTTAGGGCTGCTCTGTTGACAAGGACCTCCACTTCATTCCACCTTAAATATCCCAGGAAAGCGAAAAATGGATAAAAAAGTTGTGGTCCTTATGTACAATGGAATATCACTCAGCCATGAAATCAATGTCATAAGGCTAGTAGCAGCATGATGAGTGGATTTAGGTAAGACGATTCTAAGTGAAATAAGTCACACAGAAAAGGACACTTCTCATAAGGTGTCACTTATAGAGGGAATGTAAAAACCGTTACACTTGAACTGAATTACAAAACAGAACAGAGTCACACATGCAGAAAACACACTATGGCTGCTTAACGCGAAAGGTGAGGTGCGGTGATACATAAAACAAGAGTTTCAAATTAGCTCAGATACCGTTCCATAAACCCAATATGTAATAGACAAGACCTACTCCTTGCTCAGAGAACTGGACTCAACACGCCCGATTCACCGCACAAGAATATATCTGACTAGTAATAATCTTAAAACCTATGTATTGATATCTCTCTGTTAGTGTGTCAAGTGGGTGTAAAGCGGCATAAACACAGCCGTGAAAAGCAGCTAAACCCCATTATAAAAATAAATTACTTTTAAAAACCCATGAAACAAAGACAGGGAAAGAGAGAGAAATTCTTACACAATTCGTTCAGGGTCTGTGATGCAACCTGGATTGACCATATCTAGACCCACAGCTGGATGAGACATAAGGGTGGACACTCTTGGGGCTGAGAGGTTTGGTGAGGTTGGGTGAGCAAACGCAGACCCTTTAAAGTAATACTGCGTGCTACCCATCGCATGGGTCCCAAATCTCCAGGTTCAAGGGCATCTTCCTACATCGAAAACATGCATGAGAAACCCAGAAGATGGTACACCGTGTGATGGGGAAAGGTTTCTAAAACGCACCTCATTTCTCATCTCCTTGTGCTCGGGTTCGCCATTCCAGCCACTTTACTAGCAATCTCCCTACTTGGAGCATCAGCACCTTTTACCTCCTGTTCCGTACAGGTTGCAATTTGTCCTGAGGATGAACGGGAAGACGGGGAACCAATGAGAGACTAGCTCTTGGTGTTGGGACAGGCACAGGTCACTCTATTTTCCCATCAGGAAGAAGAATTAACCACAGGCTCAGCCTGCCCCCCGGAACCAGAACAGGGCCTGAAGCCATCCTGCGCTTTTGCGGCCAGCTCCCAAAAAAGCGACTTGTAAAATGGAGCTTCAGGGCACTGCAATTCACAAACCTGCAGAGTTATAAATGATAACTCTCGTCCACAAATATATTGAGGGAAGGCCAAGAAGAGGATTTGAAATCAAGGCAGAATTGCAGGAAACAGATTTCAGGAGGTAGATTCGA
Source organism: Balaenoptera physalus (assembly GCF_965194825.1). Lineage (NCBI taxonomy): Eukaryota > Metazoa > Chordata > Mammalia > Artiodactyla > Balaenopteridae > Balaenoptera > Balaenoptera physalus. The sequence goes on from NW_028126470.1 coordinate 1,622,909, forward strand.
ATCGCCTTTAAAGCACATGAAAAGCGGCAAAACGTTGACAATGATGCCCTTGGCCAAAAAGGGCGTATGCGTTTTTTCCTGAATATATTCAGGAAAAAACGCATACGCCCTTTTTGGCCAACCAAGCAACCTGGAAAGGCAAATCAGCGCTACAAAGAAGTCTCGCTTCCCATCGGTCAAAAGGGCCATGCTGAAAAAAGGGTCAAAACCAGAAATGCAGGACAGGCCATGGAGAAATGGGAACCTTGCTACACTGATGGGCGGGATGTAAATTGCCAACAGCCACTCTGGAGAAGTGTACGGTGTGTCCTGAAACATCTAAAAAACACAGCTTAGAGAGCATAGGGCACTTCCACGCATGGGGAGATAAAGTGGGAAAATTGAAAATCAGCAAGACACAAGCACCCCAAAGTTTAGGGCTGCTCTGTTGACAAGGACCTCCACTTCATTCCACCTTAAATATCCCAGGAAAGCGAAAAATGGATAAAAAAGTTGTGGTCCTTATGTACAATGGAATATCACTCAGCCATGAAATCAATGTCATAAGGCTAGTAGCAGCATGATGAGTGGATTTAGGTAAGACGATTCTAAGTGAAATAAGTCACACAGAAAAGGACACTTCTCATAAGGTGTCACTTATAGAGGGAATGTAAAAACCGTTACACTTGAACTGAATTACAAAACAGAACAGAGTCACACATGCAGAAAACACACTATGGCTGCTTAACGCGAAAGGTGAGGTGGGGTGATACATAAAACAAGAGTTTCAAATTAGCTCAGATACCGTTCCATAAACCCAATATGTAATAGACAAGACCTACTCCTTGCTCAGAGAACTGGACTCAACACGCCCGATTCACCGCACAAGAATATATCTGACTAGTAATAATCTTAAAACCTATGTATTGATATCTCTCTGTTAGAGTGTCAAGTGGGTGTAAAGCGGCATAAACACAGCCGTGAAAAGCAGCTAAACCCCATTATAAAAATAAATTACTTTTAAAAACCCATGAAACAAAGACAGGGAAAGAGAGAGAAATTCTTACACAATTCGTTCAGGGGCTGTGATGCAACCTGGATTGACCATAACTAGACCCACAGCTGGATGAGACATAAGGGTGGACACTCTTGGGGCTGAGAGGTTTGGTGAGGTTGGGTGAGCAAACGCAGACCCTTTAAAGTAATACTGCGTGCTACCCATCGCATGGGTCCCAAATCTCCAGGTTCAAGGGCATCTTCCTACATCGAAAACATGCATGAGAAACCCAGAAGATGGTACACCGTGTGATGGGGAAAGGTTTCTAAAACGCACCTCATTTCTCATCTCCTTGTGCTCGGGTTCGCCATTCCAGTCACTTTACTAGCAATCTCCCTACTTGGAGCATCAGCACCTTTAACCTCCTGTTCCGTACAGGTTGCAATTTGTCCTGAGGATGAACGGGAAGACGGGAAACCAATGAGAGACTAGCTCTTGGTGTTGGGACAGGCACAGGTCACTCTATTTTCCCATCAGGAAGAAGAATTAACCACAGGCTCAGCCTGCCCCCCGGAACCAGAACAGGGCCTGAAGCCATCCTGCGCTTTTGCGGCCAGCTCCCAAAAAAGCGACTTGTAAAATGGAGCTTCAGGGCACTGCAATTCACAAACCTGCAGAGTTATAAATGATAACTCTCGTCCACAAATATATTGAGGGAAGGCCAAGAAGAGGATTTGAAATCAAGCAGAATTGCAGGAAACAGATTTCAGGAGGTAGATTCGAATCGCCTTTAAAGCACAGGAAAAGCGGCAAAACGTTGACAATGATGCCCTTGGCCAAAAAGGGCGTATGCGTTTTTTCCTGAATATATTCAGGAAAAAACGCATACGCCCTTTTTGGCCAACCAAGCAACCTGGAAAGGCAAATCAGCGCTACAAAGAAGTCTCGCTTCCCATCGGTCAAAAGGGCCAAGCTGAAAAAAGTCTCAAAACCAGAAATGCAGGACAGGCCATGGAGAAATGGGAGCCTTGCTACACTGATGGGCGTGATGTAAATTGCCAACAGCCACTCTGGAGAAGGGTACGGTGTGTCCTGAAACATCTAAAAAACACAGCTTAGAGAGCATAGGGCACTTCCACGCATGGGGAGATAAAGTGGGAAAATTGAAAATCAGCAAGACACAAGCACCCCAAAGTTTAGGGCTGCTCTGTTGACAATGACCTCCACTTCATTCCACCTTAAATATCCCAGGAAAGCGAAAAATGGATAAAAAAGTTGTGGTCCTTATGTACAATGGAATATCACTCAGCCATGAAATCAATGTCATAAGGCTAGTAGCAGCATGATGAGTGGATTTAGGTAAGACGATTCTAAGTGAAATAAGTCACACAGAAAAGGACACTTCTCATAAGGTGTCACTTATAGAGGGAATGTAAAAACCGTTACACTTGAACTGAATTACAAAACAGAACAGAGTCACACATGCAGAAAACACACTATGGCTGCTTAACGCGAAAGGTGAGGTGGGGTGATACATAAAACAAGAGTTTCAAATTAGCTCAGATACCGTTCCATAAACCCAATATGTAATAGACAAGACCTACTCCTTGCTCAGAGAACTGGACTCAACACGCCCGATTCACCGCACAAGAATATATCTGACTAGTAATAATCTTAAAACCTATGTATTGATATCTCTCTGTTAGAGTGTCAAGTGGGTGTAAAGCGGCATAAACACAGCCGTGAAAAGCAGCTAAACCCCATTATAAAAATAAATTACTTTTAAAAACCCATGAAACAAAGACAGGGAAAGAGAGAGAAATTCTTACACAATTCGTTCAGGGGCTGTGATGCAACCTGGATTGACCATATCTAGACCCACAGCTGGATGAGACATAAGGGTGGACACTCTTGGGGCTGAGAGGTTTGCTGAGGTTGGGTGAGCAAACGCAGACCCTTTAAAGTAATACTGCGTGCTACCCATCGCATGGGTCCCAAATCTCCAGGTTCAAGGGCATCTTCCTACATCGAAAACATGCATGAGAAACCCAGAAGATGGTACACCGTGTGATGGGGAAAGGTTTCTAAAACGCACCTCATTTCTCATCTCCTTGTGCTCGGGTTCGCCATTCCAGCCACTTTACTAGCAATCTCCCTACTTGGAGCATCAGCACCTTTTACCTCCTGTTCCGTACAGGTTGCAATTTGTCCTGAGGATGAACGGGAAGACGGGGAACCAATGAGAGACTAGCTCTTGGTGTTGGGACAGGCACAGGTCACTCTATTTTCCCATCAGGAAGAAGAATTAACCACAGGCTCAGCCTGCCCCCCGGAACCAGAACAGGGCCTGAAGCCATCCTGCACTTTTGCGGCCAGCTCCCAAAAAAGCGACTTGTAAAATGGAGCTTCAGGGCACTGCAATTCACAAACCTGCAGAGTTATAAATGATAACTCTCGTCCACAAATATATTGAGGGAAGACAAAGAAGAGGATTTGAAATCAAGGCAGAATTGCAGGAAACAGATTTCAGGAGGTAGATTCGAATCGCCTTTAAAGCACATGAAAAGCGGCAAAACGTTGACAATGATGCCCTTGGCCAAAAAGGGCGTATGCGTTTTTTCCTGAATATATTCAAGAAAAAACGCACACGCCCTTTTTGGCCAACCAAGCAACCTGGAAAGGCAAATCAGCGCTACAAAGAAGTCTCGCTTCCCATCGGTCAAAAGGGCCATGCTGAAAAAAGTCTCAAAACCAGAAATGCAGGACAGGCCATGGAGAAATGGGAGCCTTGCTACACTGATGGGCGGGATGTAAATTGCCAACAGCCACTCTGGAGAAGTGTACGGTTTGTCCTGAAACATCTAAAAAACACAGCTTAGAGAGCATAGGGCACTTCCACGCATGGGGAGATAAAGTGGGAAAATTGAAAATCAGCAAGACACAAGCACCCCAAAGTTTAGGGCTGCTCTGTTGACAAGGACCTCCACTTCATTCCACCTTAAATATCCCAGGAAAGCGAAAAATGGATAAAAAAGTTGTGGTCCTTATGTACAATGGAATATCACTCAGCCATGAAATCAATGTCATAAGGCTAGTAGCAGCATGATGAGTGGATTTAGGTAAGACGATTCTAAGTGAAATAAGTCACACAGAAAAGGACACTTCTCATAAGGTGTCACTTATAGAGGGAATGTAAAAACCGTTACACTTGAACTGAATTACAAAACAGAACAGAGTCACACATGCAGAAAACACACTATGGCTGCTTAACGCGAAAGGTGAGGTGGGGTGATACATAAAACAAGAGTTTCAAATTAGCTCAGATACCGTTCCATAAACCCAATATGTAATAGACAAGACCTACTCCTTGCTCAGAGAACTGGACTCAACACGCCCGATTCACCGCACAAGAATATATCTGACTAGTAATAATCTTAAAACCTATGTATTGATATCTCTCTGTTAGAGTGTCAAGTGGGTGTAAAGCGGCATAAACACAGCCGTGAAAAGCAGCTAAACCCCATTATAAAAATAAATTACTTTTAAAAACCCATGAAACAAAGACAGGGAAAGAGAGAGAAATTCTTACACAATTCGTTCAGGGGCTGTGATGCAACCTGGATTGACCATATCTAGACCCACAGCTGGATGAGACATAAGGGTGGACACTCTTGGGGCTGAGAGGTTTGGTGAGGTTGGGTGAGCAAACGCAGACCCTTTAAAGTAATACTGCGTGCTACCCATCGCATGGGTCCCAAATCTCCAGGTTCAAGGGCATCTTCCTACATCGAAAACATGCATGAGAAACCCAGAAGATGGTACACCGTGTGATGGGGAAAGGTTTCTAAAACGCACCTCATTTCTCATCTCCTTGTGCTCGGGTTCGCCATTCCAGTCACTTTACTAGCAATCTCCCTACTTGGAGCATCAGCACCTTTAACCTCCTGTTCCGTACAGGTTGCAATTTGTCCTGAGGATGAACGGGAAGACGGGAAACCAATGAGAGACTAGCTCTTGGTGTTGGGACAGGCACAGGTCACTCTATTTTCCCATCAGGAAGAAGAATTAACCACAGGCTCAGCCTGCCCCCCGGAACCAGAACAGGGCCTGAAGCCATCCTGCGCTTTTGCGGCCAGCTCCCAAAAAAGCGACTTGTAAAATGGAGCTTCAGGGCACTGCAATTCACAAACCTGCAGAGTTATAAATGATAACTCTCGTCCACAAATATATTGAGGGAAGGCAAAGAAGAGGATTTGAAATCAAGGCAGAATTGCAGGAAACAGATTTCAGGAGGTAGATTCGAATCGCCTTTAAAGCACATGAAAAGCGGCAAAACGTTGACAATGATGCCCTTGGCCAAAAAGGGCGTATGCGTTTTTTCCTGAATATATTCAGGAAAAAACGCATACGCCCTTTTTGGCCAACCAAGCAACCTGGAAAGGCAAATCAGCGCTACAAAGAAGTCTCGCTTCCCATCGGTCAAAAGGGCCATGCTGAAAAAAGGGTCAAAACCAGAAATGCAGGACAGGCCATGGAGAAATGGGAGCCTTGCTACACTGATGGGCGGGATGTAAATTGCCAACAGCCACTCTGGAGAAGTGTACGGTGTGTCCTGAAACATCTAAAAAACACAGCTTAGAGAGCATAGGGCACTTCCACGCATGGGGAGATAAAGTGGGAAAATTGAAAATCAGCAAGACACAAGCACCCCAAAGTTTAGGGCTGCTCTGTTGACAAGGACCTCCACTTCATTCCACCTTAAATATCCCAGGAAAGCGAAAAATGGATAAAAAAGTTGTGGTCCTTATGTACAATGGAATATCACTCAGCCATGAAATCAATGTCATAAGGCTAGTAGCAGCATGATGAGTGGATTCAGGTAAGACGATTCTAAGTGAAATAAGTCACACAGAAAAGGACACTTCTCATAAGGTGTCACTTATAGAGGGAATGTAAAAACCGTTACACTTGAACTGAATTACAAAACAGAACAGAGTCACACATGCAGAAAACACACTATGGCTGCTTAACGCGAAAGGTGAGGTGGGGTGATACATAAAACAAGAGTTTCAAATTAGCTCAGATACCGTTCCATAAACCCAATATGTAATAGACAAGACCTACTCCTTGCTCAGAGAACTGGACTCAACACGCCCGATTCACCGCACAAGAATATATCTGACTAGTAATAATCTTAAAACCTATGTATTGATATCTCTCTGTTAGAGTGTCAAGTGGGTGTAAAGCGGCATAAACACAGCCGTGAAAAGCAGCTAAACCCCATTATAAAAATAAATTACTTTTAAAAACCCATGAAACAAAGACAGGGAAAGAGAGAGAAATTCTTACACAATTCGTTCAGGGGCTGTGATGCAACCTGGATTGACCATAACTAGACCCACAGCTGGATGAGACATAAGGGTGGACACTCTTGGGGCTGAGAGGTTTGGTGAGGTTGGGTGAGCAAACGCAGACCCTTTAAAGTAATACTGCGTGCTACCCATCGCATGGGTCCCAAATCTCCAGGTTCAAGGGCATCTTCCTACATCGAAAACATGCATGAGAAACCCAGAAGATGGTACACCGTGTGATGGGGAAAGGTTTCTAAAACGCACCTCATTTCTCATCTCCTTGTGCTCGGGTTCGCCATTCCAGTCACTTTACTAGCAATCTCCCTACTTGGAGCATCAGCACCTTTAACCTCCTGTTCCGTACAGGTTGCAATTTGTCCTGAGGATGAACGGGAAGACGGGAAACCAATGAGAGACTAGCTCTTGGTGTTGGGACAGGCACAGGTCACTCTATTTTCCCATCAGGAAGAAGAATTAACCACAGGCTCAGCCTGCCCCCCGGAACCAGAACAGGGCCTGAAGCCATCCTGCGCTTTTGCGGCCAGCTCCCAAAAAAGCGACTTGTAAAATGGAGCTTCAGGGCACTGCAATTCACAAACCTGCAGAGTTATAAATGATAACTCTCGTCCACAAATATATTGAGGGAAGGCCAAGAAGAGGATTTGAAATCAAGCAGAATTGCAGGAAACAGATTTCAGGAGGTAGATTCGAATCGCCTTTAAAGCACAGGAAAAGCGGCAAAACGTTGACAATGATGCCCTTGGCCAAAAAGGGCGTATGCGTTTTTTCCTGAATATATTCAGGAAAAAACGCATACGCCCTTTTTGGCCAACCAAGCAACCTGGAAAGGCAAATCAGCGCTACAAAGAAGTCTCGCTTCCCATCGGTCAAAAGGGCCATGCTGAAAAAAGTCTCAAAACCAGAAATGCAGGACAGGCCATGGAGAAATGGGAGCCTTGCTACACTGATGGGCGTGATGTAAATTGCCAACAGCCACTCTGGAGAAGGGTACGGTGTGTCCTGAAACATCTAAAAAACACAGCTTAGAGAGCATAGGGCACTTCCACGCATGGGGAGATAAAGTGGGAAAATTGAAAATCAGCAAGACACAAGCACCCCAAAGTTTAGGGCTGCTCTGTTGACAAGGACCTCCACTTCATTCCACCTTAAATATCCCAGGAAAGCGAAAAATGGATAAAAAAGTTGTGGTCCTTATGTACAATGGAATATCACTCAGCCATGAAATCAATGTCATAAGGCTAGTAGCAGCATGATGAGTGGATTTAGGTAAGACGATTCTAAGTGAAATAAGTCACACAGAAAAGGACACTTCTCATAAGGTGTCACTTATAGAGGGAATGTAAAAACCGTTACACTTGAACTGAATTACAAAACAGAACAGAGTCACACATGCAGAAAACACACTATGGCTGCTTAACGCGAAAGGTGAGGTGGGGTGATACATAAAACAAGAGTTTCAAATTAGCTCAGATACCGTTCCATAAACCCAATATGTAATAGACAAGACCTACTCCTTGCTCAGAGAACTGGACTCAACACGCCCGATTCACCGCACAAGAATATATCTGACTAGTAATAATCTTAAAACCTATGTATTGATATCTCTCTGTTAGAGTGTCAAGTGGGTGTAAAGCGGCATAAACACAGCCGTGAAAAGCAGCTAAACCCCATTATAAAAATAAATTACTTTTAAAAACCCATGAAACAAAGACAGGGAAAGAGAGAGAAATTCTTACACAATTCGTTCAGGGTCTGTGATGCAACCTGGATTGACCATATCTAGACCCACAGCTGGATGAGACATAAGGGTGGACACTCTTGGGGCTGAGAGGTTTGCTGAGGTTGGGTGAGCAAACGCAGACCCTTTAAAGTAATACTGCGTGCTACCCATCGCATGGGTCCCAAATCTCCAGGTTCAAGGGCATCTTCCTACATCGAAAACATGCATGAGAAACCCAGAAGATGGTACACCGTGTGATGGGGAAAGGTTTCTAAAACGCACCTCATTTCTCATCTCCTTGTGCTCGGGTTCGCCATTCCAGCCACTTTACTAGCAATCTCCCTACTTGGAGCATCAGCACCTTTTACCTCCTGTTCCGTACAGGTTGCAATTTGTCCTGAGGATGAACGGGAAGACGGGGAACCAATGAGAGACTAGCTCTTGGTGTTGGGACAGGCACAGGTCACTCTATTTTCCCATCAGGAAGAAGAATTAACCACAGGCTCAGCCTGCCCCCCGGAACCAGAACAGGGCCTGAAGCCATCCTGCACTTTTGCGGCCAGCTCCCAAAAAAGCGACTTGTAAAATGGAGCTTCAGGGCACTGCAATTCACAAACCTGCAGAGTTATAAATGATAACTCTCGTCCACAAATATATTGAGGGAAGACAAAGAAGAGGATTTGAAATCAAGGCAGAATTGCAGGAAACAGATTTCAGGAGGTAGATTCGAATCGCCTTTAAAGCACATGAAAAGCAGCAAAACGTTGACAATGATGCCCTTGGCCAAAAAGGGCGTATGCGTTTTTTCCTGAATATATTCAAGAAAAAACGCACACGCCCTTTTTGGCCAACCAAGCAACCTGGAAAGGCAAATCAGCGCTACAAAGAAGTCTCGCTTCCCATCGGTCAAAAGGGCCATGCTGAAAAAAGTCTCAAAACCAGAAATGCAGGACAGGCCATGGAGAAATGGGAGCCTTGCTACACTGATGGGCGGGATGTAAATTGCCAACAGCCACTCTGGAGAAGTGTACGGTGTGTCCTGAAACATCTAAAAAACACAGCTTAGAGAGCATAGGGCACTTCCACGCATGGGGAGATAAAGTGGGAAAATTGAAAATCAGCAAGACACAAGCACCCCAAAGTTTAGGGCTGCTCTGTTGACAAGGACCTCCACTTCATTCCACCTTAAATATCCCAGGAAAGCGAAAAATGGATAAAAAAGTTGTGGTCCTTATGTACAATGGAATATCACTCAGCCATGAAATCAATGTCATAAGGCTAGTAGCAGCATGATGAGTGGATTTAGGTAAGACGATTCTAAGTGAAATAAGTCACACAGAAAAGGACACTTCTCATAAGGTGTCACTTATAGAGGGAATGTAAAAACCGTTACACTTGAACTGAATTACAAAACAGAACAGAGTCACACATGCAGAAAACACACTATGGCTGCTTAACGCGAAAGGTGAGGTGGGGTGATACATAAAACAAGAGTTTCAAATTAGCTCAGATACCGTTCCATAAACCCAATATGTAATAGACAAGACCTACTCCTTGCTCAGAGAACTGGACTCAACACGCCCGATTCACCGCACAAGAATATATCTGACTAGTAATAATCTTAAAACCTATGTATTGATATCTCTCTGTTAGAGTGTCAAGTGGGTGTAAAGCGGCATAAACACAGCCGTGAAAAGCAGCTAAACCCCATTATAAAAATAAATTACTTTTAAAAACCCATGAAACAAAGACAGGGAAAGAGAGAGAAATTCTTACACAATTCGTTCAGGGGCTGTGATGCAACCTGGATTGACCATATCTAGACCCACAGCTGGATGAGACATAAGGGTGGACACTCTTGGGGCTGAGAGGTTTGGTGAGGTTGGGTGAGCAAACGCAGACCCTTTAAAGTAATACTGCGTGCTACCCATCGCATGGGTCCCAAATCTCCAGGTTCAAGGGCATCTTCCTACATCGAAAACATGCATGAGAAACCCAGAAGATGGTACACCGTGTGATGGGGAAAGGTTTCTAAAACGCACCTCATTTCTCATCTCCTTGTGCTCGGGTTCGCCATTCCAGTCACTTTACTAGCAATCTCCCTACTTGGAGCATCAGCACCTTTAACCTCCTGTTCCGTACAGGTTGCAATTTGTCCTGAGGATGAACGGGAAGACGGGAAACCAATGAGAGACTAGCTCTTGGTGTTGGGACAGGCACAGGTCACTCTATTTTCCCATCAGGAAGAAGAATTAACCACAGGCTCAGCCTGCCCCCCGGAACCAGAACAGGGCCTGAAGCCATCCTGCGCTTTTGCGGCCAGCTCCCAAAAAAGCGACTTGTAAAATGGAGCTTCAGGGCACTGCAATTCACAAACCTGCAGAGTTATAAATGATAACTCTCGTCCACAAATATATTGAGGGAAGGCAAAGAAGAGGATTTGAAATCAAGGCAGAATTGCAGGAAACAGATTTCAGGAGGTAGATTCGAATCGCCTTTAAAGCACATGAAAAGCGGCAAAACGTTGACAATGATGCCCTTGGCCAAAAAGGGCGTATGCGTTTTTTCCTGAATATATTCAGGAAAAAACGCATACGCCCTTTTTGGCCAACCAAGCAACCTGGAAAGGCAAATCAGCGCTACAAAGAAGTCTCGCTTCCCATCGGTCAAAAGGGCCATGCTGAAAAAAGGGTCAAAACCAGAAATGCAGGACAGGCCATGGAGAAATGGGAGCCTTGCTACACTGATGGGCGGGATGTAAATTGCCAACAGCCACTCTGGAGAAGTGTACGGTGTGTCCTGAAACATCTAAAAAACACAGCTTAGAGAGCATAGGGCACTTCCACGCATGGGGAGATAAAGTGGGATAATTGAAAATCAGCAAGACACAAGCACCCCAAAGTTTAGGGCTGCTCTGTTGACAAGGACCTCCACTTCATTCCACCTTAAATATCCCAGGAAAGCGAAAAATGGATAAAAAAGTTGTGGTCCTTATGTACAATGGAATATCACTCAGCCATGAAATCAATGTCATAAGGCTAGTAGCAGCATGATGAGTGGATTCAGGTAAGACGATTCTAAGTGAAATAAGTCACACAGAAAAGGACACTTCTCATAAGGTGTCACTTATAGAGGGAATGTAAAAACCGTTACACTTGAACTGAATTACAAAACAGAACAGAGTCACACATGCAGAAAACACACTATGGCTGCTTAACGCGAAAGGTGAGGTGGGGTGATACATAAAACAAGAGTTTCAAATTAGCTCAGATACCGTTCCATAAACCCAATATGTAATAGACAAGACCTACTCCTTGCTCAGAGAACTGGACTCAACACGCCCGATTCACCGCACAAGAATATATCTGACTAGTAATAATCTTAAAACCTATGTATTGATATCTCTCTGTTAGAGTGTCAAGTGGGTGTAAAGCGGCATAAACACAGCCGTGAAAAGCAGCTAAACCCCATTATAAAAATAAATTACTTTTAAAAACCCATGAAACAAAGACAGGGAAAGAGAGAGAAATTCTTACACAATTCGTTCAGGGGCTGTGATGCAACCTGGATTGACCATATCTAGACCCACAGCTGGATGAGACATAAGGGTGGACACTCTTGGGGCTGAGAGGTTTGGTGAGGTTGGGTGAGCAAACGCAGACCCTTTAAAGTAATACTGCGTGCTACCCATCGCATGGGTCCCAAATCTCCAGGTTCAAGGGCATCTTCCTACATCGAAAACATGCATGAGAAACCCAGAAGATGGTACACCGTGTGATGGGGAAAGGTTTCTAAAACGCACCTCATTTCTCATCTCCTTGTGCTCGGGTTCGCCATTCCAGTCACTTTACTAGCAATCTCCCTACTTGGAGCATCAGCACCTTTAACCTCCTGTTCCGTACAGGTTGCAATTTGTCCTGAGGATAAACGGGAAGACGGGAAACCAATGAGAGACTAGCTCTTGGTGTTGGGACAGGCACAGGTCACTCTATTTTCCCATCAGGAAGAAGAATTAACCACAGGCTCAGCCTGCCCCCCGGAACCAGAACAGGGCCTGAAGCCATCCTGCGCTTTTGCGGCCAGCTCCCAAAAAAGCGACTTGTAAAATGGAGCTTCAGGGCACTGCAATTCACAAACCTGCAGAGTTATAAATGATAACTCTCGTCCACAAATATATTGAGGGAAGGCAAAGAAGAGGATTTGAAATCAAGGCAGAATTGCAGGAAACAGATTTCAGGAGGTAGATTCGAATCGCCTTTAAAGCACATGAAAAGCGGCAAAACGTTGACAATGATGCCCTTGGCCAAAAAGGGCGTATGCGTTTTTTCCTGAATATATTCAGGAAAAAACGCATACGCCCTTTTTGGCCAACCAAGCAACCTGGAAAGGCAAATCAGCGCTACAAAGAAGTCTCGCTTCCCATCGGTCAAAAGGGCCATGCCGAAAAAAGTGTCAAAACCAGAAATGCAGGACAGGCCATGGAGAAATGGGAGCCTTGCTACACTGATGGGCGTGATGTAAATTGCCAACAGCCACTCTGGAGAAGGGTACGGTGTGTCCTGAAACATCTAAAAAACACAGCTTAGAGAGCATAGGGCACTTCCACGCATGGGGAGATAAAGTGGGAAAATTGAAAATCAGCAAGACACAAGCACCCCAAAGTTTAGGGCTGCTCTGTTGACAAGGACCTCCACTTCATTCCACCTTAAATATCCCAGGAAAGCGAAAAATGGATAAAAAAGTTGTGGTCCTTATGTACAATGGAATATCACTCAGCCATGAAATCAATGTCATAAGGCTAGTAGCAGCATGATGAGTGGATTTAGGTAAGACGATTCTAAGTGAAATAAGTCACACAGAAAAGGACACTTCTCATAAGGTGTCACTTATAGAGGGAATGTAAAAACCGTTACACTTGAACTGAATTACAAAACAGAACAGAGTCACACATGCAGAAAACACACTATGGCTGCTTAACGCGAAAGGTGAGGTGGGGTGATACATAAAACAAGAGTTTCAAATTAGCTCAGATACCGTTCCATAAACCCAATATGTAATAGACAAGACCTACTCCTTGCTCAGAGAACTGGACTCAACACGCCCGATTCACCGCACAAGAATATATCTGACTAGTAATAATCTTAAAACCTATGTATTGATATCTCTCTGTTAGAGTGTCAAGTGGGTGTAAAGCGGCATAAACACAGCCGTGAAAAGCAGCTAAACCCCATTATAAAAATAAATTACTTTTAAAAACCCATGAAACAAAGACAGGGAAAGAGAGAGAAATTCTTACACAATTCGTTCAGGGGCTGTGATGCAACCTGGATTGACCATATCTAGACCCACAGCTGGATGAGACATAAGGGTGGACACTCTTGGGGCTGAGAGGTTTGGTGAGGTTGGGTGAGCAAACGCAGACCCTTTAAAGTAATACTGCGTGCTACCCATCGCATGGGTCCCAAATCTCCAGGTTCAAGGGCATCTTCCTACATCGAAAACATGCATGAGAAACCCAGAAGATGGTACACCGTGTGATGGGGAAAGGTTTCTAAAACGCACCTCATTTCTCATCTCCTTGTGCTCGGGTTCGCCATTCCAGCCACTTTACTAGCAATCTCCCTACTTGGAGCATCAGCACCTTTAACCTCCTCTTCCGTACAGGTCGCAATTTGTCCTGAGGATGAACGGGAAGACGGGGAACCAATGAGAGACTAGCTCTTGGTTTTGGGACAGGCAGAGGTCACTCTATTTTCCCATCAGGAAGAAGAATTAACCACAGGCTCAGCCTGCCCCCTGGAACCAGAACAGGGCCTGAAGCCATCTTGCGCTTTTGCGGCCAGCTCCCAAAAAAGCGACTTTTAAAATGGAGCTTCAGGGAACTGCAATTCACAAACCTGCAGAGTTATAAATGATAACTCTCATCCACAAATATATTGAGGGAAGGCAAAGAAGAGGATTTGAAATCAAGGCAGAATTGCAGGAAACAGATTTCAGGAGGTAGATTCGAATCGCCTTTAAAGCACATGAAAAGCGGCAAAACGTTGACAATGATGCCCTTGGCCAAAAAGGGCGCATGCGTTTTTTCCTGAATATATTCAGGAAAAAACGCATGCGCCCTTTTTGGCCAACCAAGCAACCTGGAAAGGCAAATCAGCGCTACAAAGAAGTCTCGCTTCCCATCGGTCAAAAGGGCCATGCTGAAAAAAGTCTCAAAACCAGAAATGCAGGACAGGCCATGGAGAAATGGGAGCCTTGCTACACTGATGGGCGGGATGTAAATTGCCAACAGCCACTCTGGAGAAGGGTACGGTGTGTCCTGAAACTTCTAAAAAACACAGCTTAGAGAGCATAGGGCACTTCCACGCATGGGGGGATAAAGTGGGAAAATTGAAAATCAGCAAGACACAAGCACCCCAAAGTTTAGGGCTGCTCTGTTGACAAGGAACTCCACTTCATTCCACCTTAAATATCCAAGGAAAGCGAAAAATGGATAAAAAAGTTGTGGTCCTTATGTACAATGGAATATCACTCAGCCATGAAATCAATGTCATAAGGCTAGTAGCAGCATGATGAGTGGATTTAGGTATGACGATTCTAAGTGAAATAAGTCACACAGAAAAGGACACTTCTCATAAGGTGTCACTTATAGAGGGAATGTAAAAACCGTTACACTTGAACTGAATTACAAAACAGAACAGAGTCACACATGCAGAAAACACACTATGGCTGCTTAACGGGAAAGGTGAGGTGGGGTGATACATAAAACAAGAGTTTCAAATTAGCTCAGATACCGTTCCATAAACCCAATATGTAATAGACAAGACCTACTCCTTGCTCAGAGAACTGGACTCAACACGCCCGATTCACCGCACAAGAATATATCTGACTAGTAATAATCTTAAAACCTATGTATTGATATCTCTCTGTTAGAGTGTCAAGTGGGTGTAAAGCGGCATAAACACAGCCGTGAAAAGCAGCTAAACCCCATTATAAAAATAAATTACTTTTAAAAACCCATGAAACAAAGACAGGGAAAGAGAGAGAAATTCTTACACAATTCGTTCAGGGGCTGTGATGCAACCTGGATTGACCATATCTAGACCCACAGCTGGATGAGACATAAGGGTGGACACTCTTGGGGCTGAGAGGTTTGGTGAGGTTGGGTGAGCAAACGCAGACCCTTTAAAGTAATACTGCGTGCTACCCATCGCATGGGTCCCAAATCTCCAGGTTCAAGGGCATCTTCCTACATCGAAAACATGCATGAGAAACCCAGAAGATGGTACACCGTGTGATGGGGAAAGGTTTCTAAAACGCACCTCATTTCTCATCTCCTTGTGCTCGGGTTCGCCATTCCAGCCACTTTACTAGCAATCTCCCTACTTGGAGCCTCAGCACCTTTAACCTCCTCTTCCGTACAGGTTGCAATTTGTCCTGAGGATGAACGGGAAGACGGGGAACCAATGAGAGACTAGCTCTTGGTGTTGGGACAGGCACAGGTCACTCTATTTTCCCATCAGGAAGAAGAATTAACCACAGGCTCAGCCTGCCCCCCGGAACCAGAACAGGGCCTGAAGCCATCTTGCGCTTTTGCGGCCAGCTCCCAAAAAAGCGACTTGTAAAATGGAGCTTCAGGGCACTGCAATTCACAAACCTGCAGAGTTATAAATGATAACTCTCGTCCACAAATATATTGAGGGAAGACAAAGAAGAGGATTTGAAATCAAGGCAGAATTGCAGGAAACAGATTTCAGGAGGTAGATTCGAATCGCCTTTAAAGCACATGAAAAGCGGCAAAACGTTGACAATGATGCCCTTGGCCAAATAGGGCGTATGCGTTTTTTCCTGAATATATTCAAGAAAAAACGCACACGCCCTTTTTGGCCAACCAAGCAACCTGGAAAGGCAAATCAGCGCTACAAAGAAGTCTCGCTTCCCATCGGTCAAAAGGGCCATGCTGAAAAAAGTCTCAAAACCAGAAATGCAGGACAGGCCATGGAGAAATGGGAGCCTTGCTACACTGATGGGCGGGATGTAAATTGCCAACAGCCACTCTGGAGAAGTGTACGGTGTGTCCTGAAACATCTAAAATACACAGCTTAGAGAGCATAGGGCACTTCCACGCATGGGGGGATAAAGTGGGAAAATTGAAAATCAGCAAGACACAAGCACCCCAAAGTTTAGGGCTGCTCTGTTGACAAGGAACTCCACTTCATTCCACCTTAAATATCCCAGGAAAGCGAAAAATGGATAAAAAAGTTGTGGTCCTTATGTACAATGGAATATCACTCAGCCATGAAATCAATGTCATAAGGCTAGTAGCAGCATGATGAGTCGATTTAGGTAAGACGATTCTAATTGAAATAAGTCACACAGAAAAGAACACTTCTCATAAGGTGTCACTTATAGAGGGAATGTAAAAACCGTTACACTTGAACTGAATTACAAAACAGAACAGAGTCACACATGCAGAAAACACACTATGGCTGCTTAACGGGAAAGGTGAGGTGGGGTGATACATAAAACAAGAGTTTCAAATTAGCTCAGATTCCGTTCCATAAACCCAATATGTAATAGACAAGACCTACTCCTTGCTCAGAGAACTGGACTCAACACGCCCGATTCACCGCACAAGAATATATCTGACTAGTAATAATCTTAAAACCTATGTATTGATATCTCTCTGTTAGTGTGTCAAGTGGGTGTAAAGCGGCATAAACACAGCCGTGAAAAGCAGCTAAACCCCATTATAAAAATAAATTACTTTTAAAAACCCATGAAACAAAGACAGGGAAAGAGAGAGAAATTCTTACACAATTCGTTCAGGGGCTGTGATGCAACCTGGATTGACCATATCTAGACCCACAGCTGGATGAGACATAAGGGTGGACACTCTTGGGGCTGAGAGGTTTGGTGAGGTTGGGTGAGCAAACGCAGACCCTTTAAAGTAATACTGCGTGCTACCCATCGCATGGGTCCCAAATCTCCAGGTTCAAGGGCATCTTCCTACATCGAAAACATGCATGAGAAACCCAGAAGATGGTACACCGTGTGATGGGGAAAGGTTTCTAAAACGCACCTCATTTCTCATCTCCTTGTGCTCGGGTTCGCCATTCCAGCCACTTTACTAGCAATCTCCCTACTTGGAGCCTCAGCACCTTTAACCTCCTGTTCCGTACAGGTTGCAATTTGTCCTGAGGATGAACGGGAAGACGGGGAACCAATGAGAGACTAGCTCTTGGTTTTGGGACAGGCAGAGGTCACGCTATTTTCCCATCAGGAAGAAGAATTAACCACAGGCTCAGCCTGCCCCCCGGAACCAGAACAGGGCCTGAAGCCATCTTGCGCTTTTGCGGCCAGCTCCCAAAAAAGCGACTTTTAAAATGGAGCTTCAGGGCACTGCAATTCACAAACCTGCAGAGTTATAAATGATAACTCTCATCCACAAATATATTGAGGGAAGGCAAAGAAGAGGATTTGAAATCAAGGCAGAATTGCAGGAAACAGATTTCAGGAGGTAGATTCGAATCGCCTTTAAAGCACATGAAAAGCGGCAAAACGTTGACAATGATGCCCTTGGCCAAAAAGGGCGCATGCGTTTTTTCCTGAATATATTCAGGAAAAAACGCATGCGCCCTTTTTGGCCAACCAAGCAACCTGGAAAGGCAAATCAGCGCTACAAAGAAGTCTCGCTTCCCATCGGTCGAAAGGGCCATGCTGAAAAAAGGGTCAAAACCAGAAATGCAGGATAGGCCATGGAGAAATGGGAGCCTTGCTACACTGATGGGCGGGATGTAAATTGACAACAGCCACTCTGGAGAAGGGTACGGTGTGTCCTGAAACATCTAAAAAATACAGCTTAGAGAGCATAGGGCACTTCCACGCATGGGGGGATAAAGTGGGAAAATTGAAAATCAGCAAGACACAAGCACCCCAAAGTTTAGGGCTGCTCTGTTGACAAGGACCTCCACTTCATTCCACCTTAAATATCCCAGGAAAGCGAAAAATGGATAAAAAAGTTGTGGTCCTTATGTACAATGGAATATCACTCAGCCATGAAATCAATGTCATAAGGCTAGTAGCAGCATGATGAGTGGATTTAGGTACGACGATTCTAAGTGAAATAAGTCACACAGAAAAGGACACTTCTCATAAGGTGTCACTTATAGAGGGAATGTAAAAACCGTTACACTTGAACTGAATTACAAAACAGAACAGAGTCACACATGCAGAAAACACACTATGGCTGCTTAACGGGAAAGGTGAGGTGGGGTGATACATAAAACAAGAGTTTCAAATTAGCTCAGATTCCGTTCCATAAACCCAATATGTAATAGACAAGACCTACTCCTTGCTCAGAGAACTGGACTCAACACGCCCGATTCACCGCACAAGAATATATCTGACTAGTAATAATCTTAAAACCTATGTATTGATATCTCTCTGTTAGTGTGTCAAGTGGGTGTAAAGCGGCATAAACACAGCCGTGAAAAGCAGCTAAACCCCATTATAAAAATAAATTACTTTTAAAAACCCATGAAACAAAGACAGGGAAAGACAGAGAAATTCTTACACAATTCGTTCAGGGGCTGTGATGCAACCTGGATTGACCATATCTAGACCCACAGCTGGATGAGACATAAGGGTGGACACTCTTGGGGCTGAGAGGTTTGGTGAGGTTGGGTGAGCAAACGCAGACCCTTTAAAGTAATACTGCGTGCTACCCATCGCATGGGTCCCAAATCTCCAGGTTCAAGGGCATCTTCCTACATCGAAAACATGCATGAGAAACCCAGATGATGGTACACCGTGTGATGGGGAAAGGTTTCTAAAACGCACCTCATTTCTCATCTCCTTGTTCTCGGGTTCGCCATTCCAGCCACTTTACCAGCAATCTCCCTACTTGGAGCCTCAGCACCTTTAACCTCCTGTTCCGTACAGGTTGCAATTTGTCCTGAGGATGAACGGGAAGACGGGGAACCAATGAGAGACTAGCTCTTGGTGTTGGGACAGGCACAGGTCACTCTATTTTCCAATCAGGAAGAAGAATTAACCACAGGCTCAGCCTGCCCCCCGGAACCAGAACAGGGCCTGAAGCCATCCTGCGCTTTTGCGGCCAGCTCCCAAAAAAGCGACTTGTAAAATGGAGCTTCAGGGCACTGCAATTCACAAACCTGCAGAGTTATAAATGATAACTCTCGTCCACAAATATATTGAGGGAAGGCAAAGAAGAGGATTTGAAATCAAGGCAGAATTGCAGGAAACAGATTTCATGAGGTAGATTCGAATCGCCTTTAAAGCACATGAAAAGCGGCAAAACGTTGACAATGATGCCCTTGGCCAAAAAGGGCGCATGCGTTTTTTCCTGAATATATTCAGGAAAAAAAGCATGCGCCCTTTTTGGCCAACCAAGCAACCTGGAAAGGCAAATCAGCGCTACAAAGAAGTCTCGCTTCCCATCGGTCGAAAGGGCCATGCTGAAAAAAGGGTCAAAACCAGAAATGCAGGACAGGCCATGGAGAAATGGGAGCCTTGCTACACTGATGGGCGGGATGTAAATTGCCAACAGCCACTCTGGAGAAGGGTACGGTGTGTCCTGAAACATCTATAAAATACAGCTTAGAGAGCATAGGGCACTTCCACGCATGGGGGGATAAAGTGGGAAAATTGAAAATCAGCAAGACACAAGCACCCCAAAGTTTAGGGCTGCTCTGTTGACAAGGACCTCCACTTCATTCCACCTTAAATATCCCAGGAAAGCGAAAAATGGATAAAAAAGTTGTGGTCCTTATGTACAATGGAATATCACTCAGCCATGAAATCAATGTCATAAGGCTAGTAGCAGCATGATGAGTGGATTTAGGTACGACGATTCTAAGTGAAATAAGTCACACAGAAAAGGACACTTCTCATAAGGTGTCACTTATAGAGGGAATGTAAAAACCGTTACACTTGAACTGAATTACAAAACAGAACAGAGTCACACATGCAGAAAACACACTATGGCTGCTTAACGGGAAAGGTGAGGTGGGGTGATACATAAAACAAGAGTTTCAAATTAGCTCAGATTCCGTTCCATAAACCCAATATGTAATAGACAAGACCTACTCCTTGCTCAGAGAACTGGACTCAACACGCCCGATTCACCGCACAAGAATATATCTGACTAGTAATAATCTTAAAACCTATGTATTGATATCTCTCTGTTAGTGTGTCAAGTGGGTGTAAAGCGGCATAAACACAGCCGTGAAAAGCAGCTAAACCCCATTATAAAAATAAATTACTTTTAAAAACCCATGAAACAAAGACAGGGAAAGACAGAGAAATTCTTACACAATTCGTTCAGGGGCTGTGATGCAACCTGGATTGACCATATCTAGACCCACAGCTGGATGAGACATAAGGGTGGACACTCTTGGGGCTGAGAGGTTTGGTGAGGTTGGGTTAGCAAACGCAGACCCTTTAAAGTAATACTGCGTGCTACCCATCGCATGGGTCCCAAATCTCCAGGTTCAAGGGCATCTTCCTACATCGAAAACATGCATGAGAAACCCAGAAGATGGTACACCGTGTGATGGGGAAAGGTTTCTAAAACGCACCTCATTTCTCATCTCCTTGTGCTCGGGTTCGCCATTCCAGCCACTTTACTAGCAATCTCCCTACTTGGAGCATCAGCACCTTTAACCTCCTGTTCCGTACAGGTTGCAATTTGTCCTGAGGATGAACGGGAAGACGGGGAACCAATGAGAGACTAGCTCTTGGTGTTGGGACAGGCACAGGTCACTCTATTTTCCCATCAGGAAGAAGAATTAACCACAGGCTCAGCCTGCCCCCCGGAACCAGAACAGGGCCTGAAGCCATCCTGCGCTTTTGCGGCCAGCTCCCAAAAAAGCGACTTGTAAAATGGAGCTTCAGGGCACTGCAATTCACAAACCTGCAGAGTTATAAATGATAACTCTCATCCACAAATATATTGAGGGAAGGCAAAGAAGAGGATTTGAAATCAAGGCAGAATTGCAGGAAACAGATTTCAGGAGGTAGATTCGAATCGCCTTTAAAGCACATGAAAAGCGGCAAAACGTTGACAATGATGCCCTTGGCCAAATGGGCGTATGCGTTTTTTCCTGAATATATTCAGGAAAAAACGCATGCGACCTTTTTGGCCAACCAAGCAACCTGGAAAGGCAAATCATTGCTACAAAGAAGTCTCTCTTCCCATCGGTCGAAAGGGCCATGCTGAAAAAAGGGTCAAAACCAGAAATGCAGGACAGGACATGGAGAAATGGGAGCCTTGCTACACTGATGGGCGGGATGTAAATTGCCAACAGCCACTCTGGAGAAGGGTACGGTGTGTCCTGAAACATCTAAAAAACACAGCTTAGAGAGCATAGGGCACTTCCACGCATGGGGGGATAAAGTGGGAAAATTGAAAATCAGCAAGACACAAGCACCCCAAAGTTTAGGGCTGCTCTGTTGACAAGGAACTCCACTTCATTCCACCTTAAATATCCCAGGAAAGCGAAAAATGGATAAAAAAGTTGTGGTCCTTATGTACAATGGAATATCACTCAGCCATGAAATCAATGTCATAAGGCTAGTAGCAGCATGATGAGTCGATTTAGGTAAGACGATTCTAAGTGAAATAAGTCACACAGAAAAGGACACTTCTCATAAGGTGTCACTTATAGAGGGAATGTAAAAACCGTTACACTTGAACTGAATTACAAAACAGAACAGAGTCACACATGCAGAAAACACACTATGGCTGCTTAACGGGAAAGGTGAGGTGGGGTGATACATAAAACAAGAGTTTCAAATTAGCTCAGATTCCGTTCCATAAACCCAATATGTAATAGACAAGACCTACTCCTTGCTCAGAGAACTGGACTCAACACGCCCGATTCACCGCACAAGAATATATCTGACTAGTAATAATCTTAAAACCTATGTATTGATATCTCTCTGTTAGTGTGTCAAGTGGGTGTAAAGCGGCATAAACACAGCCGTGAAAAGCAGCTAAACCCCATTATAAAAATAAATTACTTTTAAAAACCCATGAAACAAAGACAGGGAAAGAGAGAGAAATTCTTACACAATTCGTTCAGGGGCTGTGATGCAACCTGGATTGACCATATCTAGACCCACAGCTGGATGAGACATAAGGGTGGACACTCTTGGGGCTGAGAGGTTTGGTGAGGTTGGGTGAGCAAACGCAGACCCTTTAAAGTAATACTGCGTGCTACCCATCGCATGGGTCCCAAATCTCCAGGTTCAAGGGCATCTTCCTACATCGAAAACATGCATGAGAAACCCAGAAGATGGTACACCATGTGATGGGGAAAGGTTTCTAAAACGCACCTCATTTCTCATCTCCTTGTGCTCGGGTACGCCATTCCAGCCACTTTAATAGCAATCTCCCTACTTGGAGCCTCAGCACCTTTAACCTCCTGTTCCGTACAGGTTGCAATTTGTCCTGAGGTTGAACGGGAAGACGGGGAACCAATGAGAGACTAGCTCTTGGTGTTGGGACAGGCACAGGTCACTCTATTTTCCCATCAGGAAGAAGAATTAACCACAGGCTCAGCCTGCCCCCCGGAACCAGAACAGGGCCTGAAGCCATCCTGCTCTTTTGCGGCCAGCTCCCAAAAAAGCGACTTGTAAAATGGAGCTTCAGGGCACTGCAATTCACAAACCTGCAGAGTTATAAATGATAACTCTCGTCCACAAATATATTGAGGGAAGGCAAAGAAGAGGATGTGAAATCAAGGCAGAATTGCAGGAAACAGATTTCAGGAGGTAGATTCGAATCGCCTTTAAAGCACATGAAAAGCGGCAAAACGTTGACAATGATGCCCTTGGCCAAAAAGGGCGCATGCGTTTTTTCCTGAATATATTCAGGAAAAAAAGCATGCGCCCTTTTTGGCCAACCAAGCAACCTGGAAAGGCAAATCAGCGCTACAAAGAAGTCTCGCTTCCCATCGGTCGAAAGGGCCATGCTGAAAAAAGTGTCAAAACCAGAAATGCAGGACAGGCCATGGAGAAATGGGAACCTTGCTACACTGATGGGCGGGATGTAAATTGCCAACAGCCACTCTGGAGAAGTGTACGGTGTGTCCTGAAACATCTAAAAAACACAGCTTAGAGAGCATAGGGCACTTCCACGCATGGGGGGATAAAGTGGGAAAATTGAAAATCAGCAAGACACAAGCACCCCAAAGTTTAGGGCTGCTCTGTTGACAAGGACCTCCACTTCATTCCACATTAAATATCCCAGGAAAGAGAAAAATGGATAAAAAAGTTGTGGTCCTTATGTACAATGGAATATCACTCAGCCATGAAATCAATGTCATAAGGCTAGTAGCAGCATGATGAGTGGATTTAGGTAAGACGATTCTAAGTGAAATAAGTCACACAGAAAAGGACACATCTCATAAGGTGTCACTTATAGAGGGAATGTAAAAACCGTTACACTTGAACTGAATTACAAAACAGAACAGAGTCACACATGCAGAAAACACACTATGGCTGCTTAACGGGAAAGGTGAGGTGGGGTGATACATAAAACAAGAGTTTCAAATTAGCTCAGATTCCGTTCCTTAAACCCAATATGTAATAGACAAGACCTACTCCTTGCTCAGAGAACTGGACTCAACACGCCCGATTCACCGCACAAGAATATATCTGACTAGTAATAATCTTAAAACCTATGTATTGATATCTCTCTGTTAGTGTGTCAAGTGGGTGTAAAGCGGCATAAACACAGCCGTGAAAAGCAGCTAAACCCCATTATAAAACTAAATTACTTTTAAAAACCCATGAAACAAAGACAGGGAAAGAGAGAGAAATTCTTACACAATTCGTTCAGGGGCTGTGATGCAACCTGGAGTGACCATATCTAGACCCACAGCTGGATGAGACATAAGGGTGGACACTCTTGGGGCTGAGAGGTTTGGTGAGGTTGGGTGAGCAAACGCAGACCCTTTAAAGTAATACTGCGTGCTACCCATCGCATGGGTCCCAAATCTCCAGGTTCAAGGGCATCTTCCTACATCGAAAACATGCATGAGAAACCCAGATGATGGTACACCGTGTGATGGGGAAAGGTTTCTAAAACGCACCTCATTTCTCATCTCCTTGTGCTCGGGTTCGCCATTCCAGCCACTTTACTAGCAATCTCCCTACTTGGAGCCTCAGCACCTTTAACCTCCTGTTCCGTACAGGTTGCAATTTGTCCTGAGGATGAACGGGAAGACGGGGAACCAAAGAGAGACTAGCTCTTGGTGTTGGGACAGGCACAGGTCACTCTATTTTCCCATCAGGAAGAAGAATTAACCACAGGCTCAGCCTGCCCCCCGGAACCAGAACAGGGCCTGAAGCCATCCTGCGCTTTTGCGGCCAGCTCCCAAAAAAGCGACTTGTAAAATGGAGCTTCAGGGCACTGCAATTCACAAACCTGCAGAGTTATAAATGATAACTCTCGTCCACAAATATATTGAGGGAAGGCAAAGAAGAGGATTTGAAATCAAGGCAGAATTGCAGGAAACAGATTTCATGAGGTAGATTCGAATCGCCTTTAAAGCACATGAAAAGCGGCAAAACGTTGACAATGATGCCCTTGGCCAAAAAGGGCGCATGCGTTTTTTCCTGAATATATTCAGGAAAAAACGCATGCGCCCTTTTTGGCCAACCAAGCAACCTGGAAAGGCAA
Source organism: Balaenoptera physalus (assembly GCF_965194825.1). Taxonomy (NCBI): domain Eukaryota; kingdom Metazoa; phylum Chordata; class Mammalia; order Artiodactyla; family Balaenopteridae; genus Balaenoptera; species Balaenoptera physalus. The sequence continues at coordinate 1,647,688 of NW_028126470.1, forward strand.
ATCAGCGCTACAAAGAAGTCTCGCTTCCCATCGGTCGAAAGGGCCATGCTGAAAAAAGTGTCAAAACCAGAAATGCAGGACAGGCCATGGAGAAATGGGAGCCTTGCTACACTGATGGGCGGGATGTAAATTGCCAACAGCCACTCTGGAGAAGTGTACGGTGTGTCCTGAAACATCTAAAAAACACAGCTTAGAGAGCATAGGGCACTTCCACGCATGGGGGTATAAAGTGGGAAAATTGAAAATCAGCAAGACACAAGCACCCCAAAGTTTAGGGCTGCTCTGTTGACAAGGACCTCCACTTCATTCCACCTTAAATATCCCAGGAAAGCGAAAAATGGATAAAAAAGTTGTGGTCCTTATGTACAATGGAATATCACTCGGCCATGAAATCAATGTCATAAGGCTAGTAGCAGCATGATGAGTGGATTTAGGTAAGACGATTCTAAGTGAAATAAGTCACACAGAAAAGGACACTTCTCATAAGGTGTCACTTATAGAGGGAATGTAAAAACCGTTACACTTGAACTGAATTACAAAACAGAACAGAGTCACACATGCAGAAAACACACTATGGCTGCTTAACGGGAAAGGTGAGGTGGGGTGATACATAAAACAAGAGTTTCAAATTAGCTCAGATTCCGTTCCATAAACCCAATATGTAATAGACAAGACCTACTCCTTACTCAGAGAACTGGACTCAACACGCCCGATTCACCGCACAAGAATATATCTGACTAGTAATAATCTTAAAACCTATGTATTGATATCTCTCTGTTAGTGTGTCAAGTGGGTGTAAAGCGGCATAAACACAGCCGTGAAAAGCAGCTAAACCCCATTATAAAAATAAATTACTTTTAAAAACCCATGAAACAAAGACAGGGAAAGACAGAGAAATTCTTACACAATTCGTTCAGGGGCTGTGATGCAACCTGGATTGACCATATCTAGACCCACAGCTGGATGAGACATAAGGGTGGACACTCTTGGGGCTGAGAGGTTTGGTGAGGTTGGGTGAGCAAACGCAGACCCTTTAAAGTAATACTGCGTGCTACCCATCGCATGGGTCCCAAATCTCCAGGTTCAAGGGCATCTTCCTACATCGAAAACATGCATGAGAAACCCAGACGATGGTACACCGTGTGATGGGGAAAGGTTTCTAAAACGCACCTCATTTCTCATCTCCTTGTGCTCGGGTTCGCCATTCCAGCCACTTTACTAGCAATCTCCCTACTTGGAGCCTCAGCACCTTTAACCTCCTGTTCCGTACAGGTTGCAATTTGTCCTGAGGATGAACGGGAAGACGGGGAACCAATGAGAGACTAGCTCTTGGTGTTGGGACAGGCACAGGTCACTCTATTTTCCCATCAGGAAGAAGAATTAACCACAGGCTCAGCCTGCCCCCCGGAACCAGAACAGGGCCTGAAGCCATCCTGCGCTTTTGCGGCCAGCTCCCAAAAAAGCGACTTGTAAAATGGAGCTTCAGGGCACTGCAATTCACAAACCTGCAGAGTTATAAATGATAACTCTCGTCCACAAATATATTGAGGGAAGGCAAAGAAGAGGATTTGAAATCAAGGCAGAATTGCAGGAAACAGATTTCATGAGGTAGATTCGAATCGCCTTTAAAGCACATGAAAAGCGGCAAAACGTTGACAATGATGCCCTTGGCCAAAAAGGGCGCATGCGTTTTTTCCTGAATATATTCAGGAAAAAACGCATGCGCCCTTTTTGGCCAACCAAGCAACCTGGAAAGGCAAATCAGCGCTACAAAGAAGTCTCGCTTCCCATCGGTCGAAAGGGCCATGCTGAAAAAAGTGTCAAAACCAGAAATGCAGGACAGCCCATGGAGAAATGGGAACCTTGCTACACTGATGGGCGGGATGTAAATTGCCAACAGCCACTCTGGAGAAGTGTACGGTGTGTCCTGAAACATCTAAAAAACACAGCTTAGAGAGCATAGGGCACTTCCACGCATGGGGGGATAAAGTGGGAAAATTGAAAATCAGCAAGACACAAGCACCCCAAAGTTTAGGGCTGCTCTGTTGACAAGGACCTCCACTTCATTCCACCTTAAATATCCCAGGAAAGCGAAAAATGGATAAAAAAGTTGTGGTCCTTATGTACAATGGAATATCACTCAGCCATGAAATCAATGTCATAAGGCTAGTAGCAGCATGATGAGTGGATTTAGGTAAGACGATTCTAAGTGAAATAAGTCACACAGAAAAGGACACTTCTCATAAGGTGTCACTTATAGAGGGAATGTAAAAACCGTTACACTTGAACTGAATTACAAAACAGAACAGAGTCACACATGCAGAAAACACACTATGGCTGCTTAACGGGAAAGGTGAGGTGGGGTGATACATAAAACAAGAGTTTCAAATTAGCTCAGATACAGTTCCATAAACCCAATATGTAATAGACAAGACCTACTCCTTGCTCAGAGAACTGGACTCAACACGCCCGATTCACCGCACAAGAATATATCTGACTAGTAATAATCTTAAAACCTATGTATTGATATCTCTCTGTTAGTGTGTCAAGTGGGTGTAAAGCGGCATAAACACAGCCGTGAAAAGCAGCTAAACCCCATTATAAAACTAAATTACTTTTAAAAACCCATGAAACAAAGACAGGGAAAGAGAGAGAAATTCTTACACAATTCGTTCAGGGGCTGTGATGCAACCTGGATTGACCATATCTAGACCCACAGCTGGATGAGACATAAGGGTGGACACTCTTGGGGCTGAGAGGTTTGGTGAGGTTGGGTGAGCAAACGCAGACCCTTTAAAGTAATACTGCGTGCTACCCATCGCATGGGTCCCAAATCTCCAGGTTCAAGGGCATCTTCCTACATCGAAAACATGCATGAGAAACCCAGAAGATGGTACACCGTGTGATGGGGAAAGGTTTCTAAAACGCACCTCATTTCTCATCTCCTTGAGCTCGGGTTCGCCATTCCAGCCACTTTACTAGCAATCTCCCTACTTGGAGCATCAGCACCTTTAACCTCCTGTTCCGTACAGGTTGCAATTTGTCCTGAGGATGAACGGGAAGACGGGGAACCAATGAGAGACTAGCTCTTGGTGTTGGGACAGGCACAGGTCACTCTATTTTCCCATCAGGAAGAAGAATTAACCACAGGCTCAGCCTGCCCCCCGGAACCAGAACAGGGCCTGAAGCCATCCTGCGCTTTTGCGGCCAGCTCCCAAAAAAGCGACTTGTAAATTGGAGCTTCAGGGCACTGCAATTCACAAACCTGCCGAGTTATAAATGATAACTCTCGTCCACAAATATATTGAGGGAAGGACAAGAAGAGGATTTGAAATCAAGGCAGAATTGCAGGAAACAGATTTCAGGAGGTAGATTCGAATCGCCTTTAAAGCACATGAAAAGCAGCAAAACGTTGACAATGAGGCCCTTGGCCAAAAAGGGCGTATGCGTTTTTTCCTGAATATATTCAGGAAAAAACGCATAAGCCCTTTTTGGCCAACCAAGCAACCTGGAAAGGCAAATCAGCGCTACAAAGAAGTCTCGCTTCCCATCGGTCAAAAGGGCCATGCTGAAAAAAGTGTCAAAACCAGAAATGCAGGACAGGCCATGGAGAAATGGGAGCCTTGCTACACTGATGGGCGGGATGTAAATTGCCAACAGCCACTCTGGAGAAGTGTACGGTGTGTCCTGAAACATCTAAAAAACACAGCTTAGAGAGCATAGGGCACTTCCACGCATGGGGGTATAAAGTGGGAAAATTGAAAATCAGCAAGACACAAGCACCCCAAAGTTTAGGGCTGCTCTGTTGACAAGGACCTCCACTTCATTCCACCTTAAATATCCCAGGAAAGCGAAAAATGGATAAAAAAGTTGTGGTCCTTATGTACAATGGAATATCACTCAGCCATGAAATCAATGTCATAAGGCTAGTAGCAGCATGATGAGTGGATTTAGGTAAGACGATTCTAAGTGAAATAAGTCACACAGAAAAGGACACATCTCATAAGGTGTCACTTATAGAGGGAATGTAAAAACCGTTACACTTGAACTGAATTACAAAACAGAACAGAGTCACACATGCAGAAAACACACTATGGCTGCTTAACGGGAAAGGTGAGGTGGGGTGATACATAAAACAAGAGTTTCAAATTAGCTCAGATTCCGTTCCTTAAACCCAATATGTAATAGACAAGACCTACTCCTTGCTCAGAGAACTGGACTCAACACGCCCGATTCACCGCACAAGAATATATCTGACTAGTAATAATCTTAAAACCTATGTATTGATATCTCTCTGTTAGTGTGTCAAGTGGGTGTAAAGCGGCATAAACACAGCCGTGAAAAGCAGCTAAACCCCATTATAAAACTAAATTACTTTTAAAAACCCATGAAACAAAGACAGGGAAAGAGAGAGAAATTCTTACACAATTCGTTCAGGGGCTGTGATGCAACCTGGAGTGACCATATCTAGACCCACAGCTGGATGAGACATAAGGGTGGACACTCTTGGGGCTGAGAGGTTTGGTGAGGTTGGGTGAGCAAACGCAGACCCTTTAAAGTAATACTGCGTGCTACCCATCGCATGGGTCCCAAATCTCCAGGTTCAAGGGCATCTTCCTACATCGAAAACATGCATGAGAAACCCAGATGATGGTACACCGTGTGATGGGGAAAGGTTTCTAAAACGCACCTCATTTCTCATCTCCTTGTGCTCGGGTTCGCCATTCCAGCCACTTTACTAGCAATCTCCCTACTTGGAGCATCAGCACCTTTAACCTCCTGTTCCGTACAGGTTGCAATTTGTCCTGAGGATGAACGGGAAGACTAGGAACCAAAGAGAGACTAGCTCTTGGTGTTGGGACAGGCACAGGTCACTCTATTTTCCCATCAGGAAGAAGAATTAACCACAGGCTCAGCCTGCCCCCCGGAACCAGAACAGGGCCTGAAGCCATCCTGCGCTTTTGCGGCCAGCTCCCAAAAAAGCGACTTGTAAAATGGAGCTTCAGGGCACTGCAATTCACAAACCTGCAGAGTTATAAATGATAACTCTCGTCCACAAATATATTGAGGGAAGGCAAAGAAGAGGATTTGAAATCAAGGCAGAATTGCAGGAAACAGATTTCAGGAGGTAGATTCGAATCGCCTTTAAAGCACATGAAAAGCGGCAAAACGTTGACAATGATGCCCTTGGCCAAAAAGGACGTATGCGTTTTTTCCTGAATATATTCAGGAAAAAAAGCATGCGCCCTTTTTGGCCAACCAAGCAACCTAGAAAGGCAAATCAGCGCTACAAAGAAGTCTCGCTTCCCATCGGTCGAAAGGGCCATGCTGAAAAAAGTGTCAAAACCAGAAATGCAGGACAGGCCATGGAGAAATGGGAACATTGCTACACTGATGGGCGGGATGTAAATTGCCAACAGCCACTCTGGAGAAGTGTACGGTGTGTCCTGAAACATCTAAAAAACACAGCTTAGAGAGCATAGGGCACTTCCACGCATGGGGGGATAAAGTGGGAAAATTGAAAATCAGCAAGACACAAGCACCCCAAAGTTTAGGGCTGCTCTGTTGACAAGGACCTCCACTTCATTCCACATTAAATATCCCAGGAAAGAGAAAAATGGATAAAAAAGTTGTGGTCCTTATGTACAATGGAATATCACTCAGCCATGAAATCAATGTCATAAGGCTAGTAGCAGCATGATGAGTCGATTTAGGTAAGACGATTCTAAGTGAAATAACTCACACAGAAAAGGACACTTCTCATAAGGTGTCACTTATAGAGGGAATGTAAAAACCGTTACACTTGAACTGAATTACAAAACAGAACAGAGTCACACATGCAGAAAACACACTATGGCTGCTTAACGGGAAAGGTGAGGTGGGGTGATACATAAAACAAGAGTTTCAAATTAGCTCAGATTCCGTTCCATAAACCCAATATGTAATAGACAAGACCTACTCCTTGCTCAGAGAACTGGACTCAACACGCCCGATTCACCGCACAAGAATATATCTGACTAGTAATAATCTTAAAACCTATGTATTGATATCTCTCTGTTAGTGTGTCAAGTGGGTGTAAAGCGGCATAAACACAGCCGTGAAAAGCAGCTAAATCCCATTATAAAAATAAATTACTTTTAAAAACCCATGAAACAAAGACAGGGAAAGAGAGAGAAATTCTTACACAATTCGTTCAGGGGCTGTGATGCAACCTGGATTGACCATATCTAGACCCACAGCTGGATGAGACATAAGGGTGGACACTCTTGGGGCTGAGAGGTTTGGTGAGGTTGGGTGAGCAAACGCAGACCCTTTAAAGTAATACTGCGTGCTACCCATCGCATGGGTCCCAAATCTCCAGGTTCAAGGGCATCTTCCTACATCGAAAACATGCATGAGAAACCCAGAAGATGGTACACCGTGTGATGGGGAAAGGTTTCTAAAACGCACCTCATTTCTCATCTCCTTGAGCTCGGGTTCGCCATTCCAGCCACTTTACTAGCAATCTCCCTACTTGGAGCATCAGCACCTTTAACCTCCTGTTCCGTACAGGTTGCAATTTGTCCTGAGGATGAACGGGAAGACGGGGAACCAATGAGAGACTAGCTCTTGGTGTTGGGACAGGCACAGGTCACTCTATTTTCCCATCAGGAAGAAGAATTAACCACAGGCTCAGCCTACCCCCCGGAACCAGAACAGGGCCTGAAGCCATCCTGCGCTTTTGCGGCCAGCTCCCAAAAAAGCGACTTGTAAATTGGAGCTTCAGGGCACTGCAATTCACAAACCTGCCGAGTTATAAATGATAACTCTCGTCCACAAATATATTGAGGGAAGGACAAGAAGAGGATTTGAAATCAAGGCAGAATTGCAGGAAACAGATTTCAGGAGGTAGATTCGAATCGCCTTTAAAGCACATGAAAAGCAGCAAAACGTTGACAATGAGGCCCTTGGCCAAAAAGGGCGTATGCGTTTTTTCCTGAATATATTCAGGAAAAAACGCATACGCCCTTTTTGGCCAACCAAGCAACCTGGAAAGGCAAATCAGCGCTACAAAGAAGTCTCGCTTCCCATCGGTCAAAAGGGCCATGCTGAAAAAAGTGTCAAAACCAGAAATGCAGGACAGGCCATGGAGAAATGGGAGCCTTGCTACACTGATGGGCGGGATGTAAATTGCCAACAGCCACTCTGGAGAAGTGTACGGTGTGTCCTGAAACATCTAAAAAACACAGCTTAGAGAGCATAGGGCACTTCCACGCATGGGGGTATAAAGTGGGAAAATTGAAAATCAGCAAGACACAAGCACCCCAAAGTTTAGGGCTGCTCTGTTGACAAGGACCTCCACTTCATTCCACCTTAAATATCCCAGGAAAGCGAAAAATGGATAAAAAAGTTGTGGTCCTTATGTACAATGGAATATCACTCAGCCATGAAATCAATGTCATAAGGCTAGTAGCAGCATGATGAGTGGATTTAGGTAAGACGATTCTAAGTGAAATAAGTCACACAGAAAAGGACACTTCTCATAAGGTGTCACTTATAGAGGGAATGTAAAAACCGTTACACTTGAACTGAATTACAAAACAGAACAGAGTCACACATGCAGAAAACACACTATGGCTGCTTAACGGGAAAGGTGAGGTGGGGTGATACATAAAACAAGAGTTTCAAATTAGCTCAGATTCCGTTCCATAAACCCAATAGGTAATAGACAAGACCTACTCCTTGCTCAGAGAACTGGACTTAACACGCCCGATTCACCGCACAAGAATATATCTGACTAGTAATAATCTTAAAACCTATGTATTGATATCTCTCTGTTAGTGTGTCAAGTGGGTGTAAAGCGGCATAAACACAGCCGTGAAAAGCAGCTAAACCCCATTATAAAAATAAATTACTTTTAAAAACCCATGAAACAAAGACAGGGAAAGAGAGAGAAATTCTTACACAATTCGTTCCGGGGCTGGGATGCAACCTGGATTGACCATATCTAGACCCACAGCTGGATGAGACATAAGGGTGGACACTCTTGGGGCTGAGAGGTTTGGTGAGGTTGGGTGAGCAAACTCAGACCCTTTAAAGTAATACTGCGTGCTACCCATCGCATGGGTCCCAAATCTCCAGGTTCAAGGGCATCTTCCTACATCGAAAACATGCATGAGAAACCCAGAAGATGGTACACCGTGTGATGGGGAAAGGTTTCTAAAACGCACCTGATTTCTCATCTCCTTGTGCTCGGGTTCGCCATTCCAGCCACTTTACTAGCAATCTCCCTACTTGGAGCCTCAGCACCTTTAACCTCCTGTTCCGTACAGGTTGCAATTTGTCCTGAGGATGAACGGGAAGACGGGGAACCAATGAGAGACTAGCTCTTGGTGTTGGGACAGGCACAGGTCACTCTATTTTCCCATCAGGAAGAAGAATTAACCACAGGCTCAGCCTGCCCCCCGGAACCAGAACAGGGCCTGAAGCCATCCTGCGCTTTTGCGGCCAGCTCCCAAAAAAGCGACTTGTAAAATGGAGCTTCAGGCCACTGCAATTCACAAACCTGCAGAGTTATAAATGATAACTCTCGTCCACAAATATATTGAGGGAAGGCAAAGAAGAGGATTTGAAATCAAGGCAGAATTGCAGGAAACAGATTTCAGGAGGTAGATTCGATTCGCCTTTAAAGCACATGAAAAGCGGCAAAACGTTGACAATGATGCCCTTGGCCAAAAAGGGCGTATGCGTTTTTTCCTGAATATATTCAGGAAAAAACGCATACGCCCTTTTTGGCCAACCAAGCAACCTGGAAAGGCAAATCAGCGCTACAAAGAATTCTCGCTTCCCATCGGTCGAAAGGGCCATGCTGAAAAAAGTGTCAAAACCAGAAATGCAGGACAGGCCATGGAGAAATGGGAGCCTTGCTACACTGATGGGCGGGATGTAAATTGCCAACAGCCACTCTGGAGAAGTGTACGGTGTGTCCTGAAACATCTAAAAAACACAGCTTAGAGAGCATAGGGCACTTCCACGCATGGGGGGATAAAGTGGGAAAATTGAAAATCAGCAAGACACAAGCACCCCAAAGTTTAGGGCTGCTCTGTTGACAAGGACCTCCACTTCATTCCACCTTAAATATCCCAGGAAAGAGAAAAATGGATAAAAAAGTTGTGGTCCTTATGTACAATGGAATATCACTCAGCCATGAAATCAATGTCATAAGGCTTGTAGCAGCATGATGAGTGGATTTAGGTACGACGATTCTAAGTGAAATAACTCACACAGAAAAGGACACTTCTCATAAGGTGTCACTTATAGAGGGAATGTAAAAACGGTTACACTTGAACTGAATTACAAAACAGAACAGAATCACACATGCAGAAAACACACTATGGCTGCTTAACGGGAAAGGTGAGGTGGGGTGATACATAAAACAAGAGTTTCAAATTAGCTCAGATACCGTTCCATAAACCCAATATGTAATAGACAAGACCTACTCCTTGCTCAGAGAACTGGACTCAACACGCCCGATTCACCGCACAAGAATATATCTGACTAGTAATAATCCTAAAACCTATGTATTGATATCTCTCTGTTAGTGTGTCAAGTGGGTGTAAAGCGGCATAAACACAGCCGTGAAAAGCAGCTAAACCCCATTATAAAAATAAATTACTTTTAAAAACCCATGAAACAAAGACAGGGAAAGAGAGAGAAATTCTTACACAATTCGTTCAGGGGCTGTGACGCAACCTGGATTGACCATATCTAGACCCACAGCTGGATGAGACATAAGGGTGGACACTCTTGGGGCTGAGAGGTTTGGTGAGGTTGGGTGAGCAAACGCAGACCCTTTAAAGTAATACTGCGTGCTACCCATCGCATGGGTCCCAAATCTCCAGGTTCAAGGGCATCTTCCTACATCGAAAACATGCATGAGAAACCCAGAAGATGGTACACCGTGTGATGGGGAAAGGTTTCTAAAACGCACCTCATTTCTCATCTCCTTGTGCTCGGGTTCGCCATTCCAGCCACTTTACTAGCAATCTCCCTACTTGGAGCCTCAGCACCTTTAACCTCCTGTTCCGTACAGGTTGCAATTTGTCCTGAGGATGAACGGGAAGACGGGGAACCAATGAGAGACTAGCTCTTGGTGTTGGGACAGGCACAGGTCACTCTATTTTCCCATCAGGAAGAAGAATTAACCACAGGCTCAGCCTGCCCCCCGGAACCAGAACAGGGCCTGAAGCCATCCTGCGCTTTTGCGGCCAGCTCCCAAAAAAGCGACTTGTAAAATGGAGCTTCAGGCCACTGCAATTCACAAACCTGCAGAGTTATAAATGATAACTCTCGTCCACAAATATATTGAGGGAAGGCAAAGAAGAGGATTTGAAATCAAGGCAGAATTGCAGGAAACAGATTTCAGGAGGTAGATTCGAATCGCCTTTAAAGCACATGAAAAGCGGCAAAACGTTGACAATGATGCCCTTGGCCAAAAAGGGCGCATGCGTTTTTTCCTGAATATATTCAGGAAAAAAAGCATGCGCCCTTTTTGGCCAACCAAGCAACCTGGAAAGGCAAATCAGCGCTACAAAGAAGTCTCGCTTCCCATCGGTCGAAAGGGCCATGCTGAAAAAAGTGTCAAAACCAGAAATGCAGGACAGGCCATGGAGAAATGGGAACCTTGCTACACTGATGGGCGGGATGTAAATTGCCAACAGCCACTCTGGAGAAGTGTACGGTGTGTCCTGAAACATCTAAAAAACACAGCTTAGAGAGCATAGGGCACTTCCACGCATGGGGGGATAAAGTGGGAAAATTGAAAATCAGCAAGACACAAGCACCCCAAAGTTTAGGGCTGCTCTGTTGACAAGGACCTCCACTTCATTCCACATTAAATATCCCAGGAAAGAGAAAAATGGATAAAAAAGTTGTGGTCCTTATGTACAATGGAATATCACTCAGCCATGAAATCAATGTCATAAGGCTAGTAGCAGCATTATGAGTCGATTTAGGTAAGACGATTCTAAGTGAAATAAGTCACACAGAAAAGGACACTTCTCATAAGGTGTCACTTATAGAGGGAATGTAAAAACCGTTACACTTGAACTGAATTACAAAACAGAACAGAGTCACACATGCAGAAAACACACTATGGCTGCTTAACGGGAAAGGTGAGGTGGGGTGATACATAAAACAAGAGTTTCAAATTAGCTCAGATTCCGTTCCATAAACCCAATATTTAATAGACAAGACCTACTCCTTGCTCAGAGAACTGGACTCAACACGCCCGATTCACCGCACAAGAATATATCTGACTAGTAATAATCTTAAAACCTATGTATTGATATCTCTCTGTTAGTGTGTCAAGTGGGTGTAAAGCGGCATAAACACAGCCGTGAAAAGCAGCTAAACCCCATTTTAAAAATAAATTACTTTTAAAAACCCATGAAACAAAGACAGGGAAAGAGAGAGAAATTCTTACACAATTCGTTCAGGGGCTGTGATGCAACCTGGATTGACCATATCTAGACCCACAGCTGGATGAGACATAAGGGTGGACACTCTTGGGGCTGAGAGGTTTGGTGAGGTTGGGTGAGCAAACGCAGACCCTTTAAAGTAATACTGCGTGCTACCCATCGCATGGGTCCCAAATCTCCAGGTTCAAGGGCATCTTCCTACATCGAAAACATGCATGAGAAACCCAGAAGATGGTACACCGTGTGATGGGGAAAGGTTTCTAAAACGCACCTCATTTCTCATCTCCTTGAGCTCGGGTTCGCCATTCCAGCCACTTTACTAGCAATCTCCCTACTTGGAGCCTCAGCACCTTTAACCTCCTGTTCCGTACAGGTTGCAATTTGTCCTGAGGATGAACGGGAAGACGGGGAACCAATGAGAGACTAGCTCTTGGTGTTGGGACAGGCACAGGTCACTCTATTTTCCCATCAGGAAGAAGAATTAACCACAGGCTCAGCCTGCCCCCCGGAACCAGAACAGGGCCTGAAGCCATCCTGCGCTTTTGCGGCCAGCTCCCAAAAAAGCGACTTGTAAAATGGAGCTTCAGGGCACTGCAATTCACAAACCTGCAGAGTTATAAATGATAACTCTCGTCCACAAATATATTGAGGGAAGGCAAAGAAGAGGATGTGAAATCAAGGCAGAATTGCAGGAAACAGATTTCAGGAGGTAGATTCGAATCGCCTTTAAAGCACATGAAAAGCGGCAAAACGTTGACAATGATGCCCTTGGCCAAAAAGGGCGCATGCGTTTTTTCCTGAATATATTCAGGAAAAAAAGCATGCGCCCTTTTTGGCCAACCAAGCAACCTGGAAAGGCAAATCAGCGCTACAAAGAAGTCTCGCTTCCCATCGGTCGAAAGGGCCATGCTGAAAAAAGTGTCAAAACCAGAAATGCAGGACAGGCCATGGAGAAATGGGAACCTTGCTACACTGATGGGCGGGATGTAAATTGCCAACAGCCACTCTGGAGAAGTGTACGGTGTGTCCTGAAACATCTAAAAAACACAGCTTAGAGAGCATAGGGCACTTCCACGCATGGGGGGATAAAGTGGGAAAATTGAAAATCAGCAAGACACAAGCACCCCAAAGTTTAGGGCTGCTCTGTTGACAAGGACCTCCACTTCATTCCACATTAAATATCCCAGGAAAGAGAAAAATGGATAAAAAAGTTGTGGTCCTTATGTACAATGGAATATCACTCAGCCATGAAATCAATGTCATAAGGCTAGTAGCAGCATGATGAGTCGATTTAGGTAAGACGATTCTAAGTGAAATAAGTCACACAGAAAAGGACACTTCTCATAAGGTGTCACTTATAGAGGGAATGTAAAAACCGTTACACTTGAACTGAATTACAAAACAGAACAGAGTCACACATGCAGAAAACACACTATGGCTGCTTAACGGGAAAGGTGAGGTGGGGTGATACATAAAACAAGAGTTTCAAATTAGCTCAGATTCCGTTCCATAAACCCAATATTTAATAGACAAGACCTACTCCTTGCTCAGAGAACTGGACTCAACACGCCCGATTCACCGCACAAGAATATATCTGACTAGTAATAATCTTAAAACCTATGTATTGATATCTCTCTGTTAGTGTGTCAAGTGGGTGTAAAGCGGCATAAACACAGCCGTGAAAAGCAGCTAAACCCCATTTTAAAAATAAATTACTTTTAAAAACCCATGAAACAAAGACAGGGAAAGAGAGAGAAATTCTTACACAATTCGTTCAGGGGCTGTGATGCAACCTGGATTGACCATATCTAGACCCACAGCTGGATGAGACATAAGGGTGGACACTCTTGGGGCTGAGAGGTTTGGTGAGGTTGGGTGAGCAAACGCAGACCCTTTAAAGTAATACTGCGTGCTACCCATCGCATGGGTCCCAAATCTCCAGGTTCAAGGGCATCTTCCTACATCGAAAACATGCATGAGAAACCCAGAAGATGGTACACCGTGTGATGGGGAAAGGTTTCTAAAACGCACCTCATTTCTCATCTCCTTGAGCTCGGGTTCGCCATTCCAGCCACTTTACTAGCAATCTCCCTACTTGGAGCATCAGCACCTTTAACCTCCTGTTCCGTACAGGTTGCAATTTGTCCTGAGGATGAACGGGAAGACGGGGAACCAATGAGAGACTAGCTCTTGGTGTTGGGACAGGCACAGGTCACTCTATTTTCCCATCAGGAAGAAGAATTAACCACAGGCTCAGCCTGCCCCCCGGAACCAGAACAGGGCCTGAAGCCATCCTGCGCTTTTGCGGCCAGCTCCCAAAAAAGCGACTTGTAAAATGGAGCTTCAGGGCACTGCAATTCACAAACCTGCAGAGTTATAAATGATAACTCTCGTCCACAAATATATTGAGGGAAGGCAAAGAAGAGGATGTGAAATCAAGGCAGAATTGCAGGAAACAGATTTCAGGAGGTAGATTCGAATCGCCTTTAAAGCACATGAAAAGCGGCAAAACGTTGACAATGATGCCCTTGGCCAAAAAGGGCGCATGCGTTTTTTCCTGAATATATTCAGGAAAAAAAGCATGCGCCCTTTTTGGCCAACCAAGCAACCTGGAAAGGCAAATCAGCGCTACAAAGAAGTCTCGCTTCCCATCGGTCGAAAGGGCCATGCTGAAAAACGTGTCAAAACCAGAAATGCAGGACAGGCCATGGAGAAATGGGAACCTTGCTACACTGATGGGCGGGATGTAAATTGCCAACAGCCACTCTGGAGAAGTGTACGGTGTGTCCTGAAACATCTAAAAAACACAGCTTAGAGAGCATAGGGCACTTCCACGCATGGGGGGATAAAGTGGGAAAATTGAAAATCAGCAAGACACAAGCACCCCAAAGTTTAGGGCTGCTCTGTTGACAAGGACCTCCACTTCATTCCACATTAAATATCCCAGGAAAGAGAAAAATGGATAAAAAAGTTGTGGTCCTTATGTACAATGGAATATCACTCAGCCATGAAATCAATGTCATAAGGCTAGTAGCAGCATGATGAGTCGATTTAGGTAAGACGATTCTAAGTGAAATAAGTCACACAGAAAAGGACACTTCTCATAAGGTGTCACTTATAGAGGGAATGTAAAAACCGTTACACTTGAACTGAATTACAAAACAGAACAGAGTCACACATGCAGAAAACACACTATGGCTGCTTAACGGGAAAGGTGAGGTGGGGTGATACATAAAACAAGAGTTTCAAATTAGCTCAGATTCCGTTCCATAAACCCAATATGTAATAGACAAGACCTACTCCTTGCTCAGAGAACTGGACTCAACACGCCCGATTCACCGCACAAGAATATATCTGACTAGTAATAATCTTAAAACCTATGTATTGATATCTCTCTGTTAGTGTGTCAAGTGGGTGTAAAGCGGCATAAACACAGCCGTGAAAAGCAGCTAAACCCCATTTTAAAAATAAATTACTTTTAAAAACCCATGAAACAAAGACAGGGAAAGAGAGAGAAATTCTTACACAATTCGTTCAGGGGCTGTGATGCAACCTGGATTGACCATATCTAGACCCACAGCTGGATGAGACATAAGGGTGGACACTCTTGGGGCTGAGAGGTTTGGTGAGGTTGGGTGAGCAAACGCAGACCCTTTAAAGTAATACTGCGTGCTACCCATCGCATGGGTCCCAAATCTCCAGGTTCAAGGGCATCTTCCTACATCGAAAACATGCATGAGAAACCCAGAAGATGGTACACCGTGTGATGGGGAAAGGTTTCTAAAACGCACCTCATTTCTCATCTCCTTGAGCTCGGGTTCGCCATTCCAGCCACTTTACTAGCAATCTCCCTACTTGGAGCATCAGCACCTTTAACCTCCTGTTCCGTACAGGTTGCAATTTGTCCTGAGGATGAACGGGAAGACGGGGAACCAATGAGAGACTAGCTCTTGGTGTTGGGACAGGCACAGGTCACTCTATTTTCCCATCAGGAAGAAGAATTAACCACAGGCTCAGCCTGCCCCCCGGAACCAGAACAGGGCCTGAAGCCATCCTGCGCTTTTGCGGCCAGCTCCCAAAAAAGCGACTTGTAAAATGGAGCTTCAGGCCACTGCAATTCACAAACCTGCAGAGTTATAAATGATAACTCTCGTCCACAAATATATTGAGGGAAGGCAAAGAAGAGGATTTGAAATCAAGGCAGAATTGCAGGAAACAGATTTCAGGAGGTAGATTCGATTCGCCTTTAAAGCACATGAAAAGCGGCAAAACGTTGACAATGATGCCCTTGGCCAAAAAGGGCGTATGCGTTTTTTCCTGAATATATTCAGGAAAAAACGCATACGCCCTTTTTGGCCAACCAAGCAACCTGGAAAGGCAAATCAGCGCTACAAAGAATTCTCGCTTCCCATAGGTCGAAAGGGCCATGCTGAAAAAAGTGTCAAAACCAGAAATGCAGGACAGGCCATGGAGAAATGGGAGCCTTGCTACACTGATGGGCGGGATGTAAATTGCCAACAGCCACTCTGGAGAAGTGTACGGTGTGTCCTGAAACATCTAAAAAACACAGCTTAGAGAGCATAGGGCACTTCCACGCATGGGGGTATAAAGTGGGAAAATTGAAAATCAGCAAGACACAAGCACCCCAAAGTTTAGGGCTGCTCTGTTGACAAGGACCTCCACTTCATTCCACCTTAAATATCCCAGGAAAGCGAAAAATGGATAAAAAAGTTGTGGTCCTTATGTACAATGGAATATCACTCAGCCATGAAATCAATGTCATAAGGCTTGTAGCAGCATGATGAGTGGATTTAGGTACGACGATTCTAAGTGAAATAAGTCACACAGAAAAGGACACTTCTCATAAGGTGTCACTTATAGAGGGAATGTAAAAACGGTTACACTTGAACTGAATTACAAAACAGAACAGAGTCACACATGCAGAAAACACACTATGGCTGCTTAACGGGAAAGGTGAGGTGGGGTGATACATAAAACAAGAGTTTCAAATTAGCTCAGATACCGTTGCATAAACCCAATATGTAATAGACAAGACCTACTCCTTGCTCAGAGAACTGGACTCAACACGCCCGATTCACCGCACAAGAATATATCTGACTAGTAATAATCTTAAAACCTATGTATTGATATCTCTCTGTTAGTGTGTCAAGTGGGTGTAAAGCGGAATAAACACAGCCGTGAAAAGCAGCTAAACCCCATTATAAAAATAAATTACTTTTAAAAACCCATGAAACAAAGACAGGGAAAGAGAGAGAAATTCTTACACAATTCGTTCAGGGGCTGTGATGCAACCTGGATTGACCATATCTAGACCCACAGCTGGATGAGACATAAGGGTGGACACTCTTGGGGCTGAGAGGTTTGGTGAGGTTGGGTGAGCAAACGCAGACCCTTTAAAGTAATACTGCGTGCTACCCATCGCATGGGTCCCAAATCTCCAGGTTCAAGGGCATCTTCCTACATCGAAAACATGCATGAGAAACCCAGAAGATGGTACACCGTGTGATGGGGAAAGGTTTCTAAAACACACCTCATTTCTCATCTCCTTGTGATCGGGTTCGCCATTCCAGCCACTTTACTAGCAATCTCTCTACTTGGAGCCTCAGCACCTTTAACCTCCTGTTCCGTACAGGTTGCAATTTGTCCTGAGGATGAACGGGAAGACGGGGAACCAATGAGAGACTAGCTCTTGGTGTTGGGACAGGCACAGGTCACTCTATTTTCCCATCAGGAAGAAGAATTAACCACAGGCTCAGCCTGCCCCCCGGAACCAGAACAGGGCCTGAAGCCATCCTGCGCTTTTGCGGCCCGCTCCCAAAAAAGTGACTTGTAAAATGGAGCTTCAGGGCTCTGCAATTCACAAACCTGCAGAGTTATAAATGATAACTCTCGTCCACAAATATATTGAGGGAAGGCAAAGAAGAGGATTTGAAATCAAGGCAGAATTGCAGGAAACAGATTTCAGGAGGTAGATTCGAATCGCCTTTAAAGCACATGAAAAGCGGCAAAACGTTGACAATGATGCCCTTGGCCAAAAAGGGCGTATGCGTTTTTCCTGAATATATTCAGGAAAAAACGCATGCGACCTTTTTGGCCAACCAAGCAACCTGGAAAGGCAAATCATCGCTACAAAGAAGTCTCGCTTCCCATCAGTCGAAAGGGCCATGCTGAAAAAAGGGTCAAAACCAGAAATGCAGGACAGGCCATGGAGAAATGGGAGCCTTGCTACACTGATGGGCGGGATGTAAATTGCCAACAGCCACTCTGGAGAAGGGTACGGTGTGTCCTGAAACATCTAAAAAACACAGCTTAGAGAGCATAGGGCACTTCCACGCATGGGGGGATAAAGTGGGAAAATTGAAAATCAGCAAGACACAAGCACCCCAAAGTTTAGGGCTGCTCTGTTGACAAGGACCTCCACTTCATTCCACCTTAAATATCCCAGGAAAGCGAAAAATGGATAAAAGAGTTGTGGTCCTTATGTACAATGGAATATCACTCAGCCATGAAATCAATGTCATAAGCCTAGTAGCAGCATGATGAGTGGATTTAGGTACGACGATTCTAAGTGAAATAAGTCACACAGAAAAGGACACTTCTCATAAGGTGTCACTTATAGAGGGAATGTAAAAACCGTTACACTTGAACTGAATTACAAAACAGAACAGAGTCACACATGCAGAAAACACACTATGGCTGCTTAACGGGAAAGGTGAGGTGGGGTGATACATAAAACAAGAGTTTCAAATTAGCTCAGATACCGTTCCATAAACCCAATATGTTATAGACAAGACCTACTCCTTGCTCAGAGAACTGGATTCAACACGCCCGATTCACCGCACAAGAATATATCTGACTAGTAATAATCTTAAAACCTATGTATTGATATCTCTCTGTTAGTGTGTCAAGTGGGTGTAAAGCGGCATAAACACAGCCGTGAAAAGCAGCTAAACCCCATTATAAAAATAAATTACTTTTAAAAACCCATGAAACAAAGACAGGGAAAGAGAGAGAAATTCTTACACAATTCGTTCAGGGGCTGTGATGCAACCTGGATTGACCATATCTAGACCCACAGCTGGATGAGACATAAGGGTGGACACTCTTGGGGCTGAGAGGTTTGGTGAGGTTGGGTGAGCAAACGCAGACCCTTTAAAGTAATACTGCGTGCTACCCATCGCATGGGTCCCAAATCTCCAGGTTCAAGGGCATCTTCCTACATCGAAAACATGCATGAGAAACCCAGAAGATGGTACACCGTGTGATGGGGAAAGGTTTCTAAAACGCACCTCATTTCTCATCTCCTTGTGCTCGGGTTCGCCATTCCAGCCACTTTACTAGCAATCTCCCTACTTGGAGCATCAGCACCTTTAACCTCCTGTTCCGTACAGGTTGCAGTTTGTCCTGAGGATGAACGGGAAGACGGGGAACCAATGAGAGACTAGCTCTTGGTGTTGGAACAGGCACAGGTCACTCTATTTTCCCATCAGGAAGAAGAATTAACCACAGGCTCAGCCTGCCCCCCAGAACCAGAACAGGGCCTGAAGCCATCCTGCGCTTTTGCGGCCAGCTCCCAAAAAAGCGACTTGTAAAATGGAGCTTCAGGGCACTGCAATTCACAAACCTGCAGAGATATAAATGATAACTCTCGTCCACAAATATATTGAGGGAAGGCAAAGAAGAGGATTGGAAATCAAGGCAGAATTGCAGGAATCAGATTTCAGGAGGTAGATTCGAATCGCCTTTAAAGCACATGAAAAGCGGCAAAACGTTGACAATGATGCCCTTGGCCAAAAAGGGCGTATGCGTTTTTTCCTGAATATATTCAGGAAAAAACGCATACGCCCTTTTTGGCCAACCAAGCAACGTGGAAAGGCAAATCAGCGCTACAAAGAAGTCTCGCTTCCCATCGGTCAAAAGGGCCATGCTGAAAAAAGGGTCAATACCAGAAATGCAGGACAGGCCATGGAGAAATTGGAGCCTTGCTACACTGATGGGCGGGATGTAAATTGCCAACAGCCACTCTGGAGAAGGGTACGGTGTGTCCTGAAACATCTAAAAAACACAGTTAAGAGAGCATAGGGCACTTCCACGCATGGGGGTATAAAGTGGGAAAATTAAAAATCAGCAAGACACAAGCACCCCAAAGTTTAGGGCTGCTCAGTTGACAAGGACCTCCACTTCATTCCACCTTAAATATACCAGGAAAGAGAAAAATGGATAAAGAATTTGTGGTCCTTATGTACAATGGAATATCACTCAGCCATGAAATCAATGTCATAAGGCTAGTAGCAGCATGATGAGTGGATTTAGGTACGACGATTCTAAGTGAAATAAGTCACACAGAAAAGGACACTTCTCATAAGGTGTCACTTATAGAGGGAATGTAAAAACCGTTACACTAGAACTGAATTACAAAACAGAACAGAGTCACACATGCTGAAAACACACTATGGCTGCTTAACGGGAAAGGTGAGGTGGGGTGATACATAAAACAAGAGTTTCAAATTAGCTCAGATACCGTTCCATAAACCCAATATGTAATAGACAAGACCTACTCCTTGCTCAGAGAACTGGACTCAACACGCCCGATTCACCGCACAAGAATATATCTGACTAGTAATAATCTTAAAACCTATGTATTGATATCTCTCTGTTAGTGTGTCAAGTGGGTGTAAAGCGGCATAAACACAGCCATGAAAAGCAGCTAAACCCCATTATAAAAATAAATTACTTTTAAAAACCCATGAAACAAAGACAGGGAAAGAGAGAGAAATTCTTACACAATTCGTTCAGGGGCTGTGATGCAACCTGGATTGACCATATCTAGACCCACAGCTGGATGAGACATAAGGGTGGACACTCTTGGGGCTGAGAGTTTTGGTGAGGTTGGGTGAGCAAACGCAGACTCTTTAAAGTAATACTGCATGCGATCCATCGCATGGGTCCCAAATCTCCAGGTTCAAGGGCATCTTCCTACATCGAAAACATGCATGAGAAACCCAGAAGATGGAACACCGTGTGATGGGGAAAGGTTTCTAAAACGCACCTCATTTCTCATCTCCTTGTGCTCGGGTTCGCCATTCCAGCCACTTTACTAGCAATCTCCCTACTTGGAGCATCAACACCTTTAACCTCCTGTTCCGTACAGGTTGCAATTTGTCCTGAGGATGAACGGGAAGACGGGGAACCAATGAGAGACTAGCTCTTGGTGTTGGGACAGGCACAGGTCACTCTATTTTCCCATCAGGAAGAAGAATTAACCACAGGCTCAGCCTGCCCCCCGGAACCAGAACAGGGCCTGAAGCCATCCTGCGCTTTTGCGGCCAGCTCCCGAAAAAGCGAGTTGTAAAATGGAGCTTCAGGGCACTGCAATTCACAAACCTGCAGAGTTATAAATGATAACTCTCGTCCACATATATATTGAGGGTAGGCACAGAAGAGGATTTGAAATGAAGGCAGAATTTCAGGAAACAGATTTCAGGAGTTAGATTCGAATCGCCTTTACCGCACATGAAAAGCAGCAAAACGTTGACAATGAAGCCCTTGGCCAAAAAGGGCGTATGCGTTTTTTCCTGAATATATTCAAGAAAAAACGCACACGCCCTTTTTGGCCAACCAAGCAACCTGGAAAGGCAAATCAGCGCTACAAAGAAGTCTCGCTTCCCATCGGTCAAAAGGGCCATGCTGAAAAAAGTGTCAAAACCAGAAATGCAGGACAGGCCGTGGGGAAATGGGAGTCTTGCTACACTGATGTGCGGGATGTAAATTGCCAACAGCCACTCTGGAGAAGTGTACGGTGTGTCCTGAAACATCTAAAAAACACAGCTTAGAGAGCAAAGGGCACTTCCACGCATGGGGGTATAAAGTGGGAAAATTAAAAATCAGCAAGACACAAGCACCCCAAAGTTTAGGGCTGCTCTGTTGACAAGGACCTCCACTTCATTCCACCTTAAATATCCCAGGAAAGCGAAAAATGGATAAAAAAGTTGTGGTCCTTATGTACAATGGAATATCACTCAGCCATGAAATCAATGTCATAAGGCTTGTAGCAGCATGATGAGTGGATTTAGGTATGACGATCCTAAGTGAAATAAGTCACACAGAAAAGGACACTTCTCATAAGGTGTCACTTATAGAGGGAATGTAAAAACCGTTACACTTGAACTGAATTACAAAACAGAACAGAGTCACACATGCAGAAAACACACTATGGCTGCTTAACGGGAAAGGTGAGGTGGGGTGATACATAAAACAAGAGTTTCAAATTAGCTCAGATACCGTTCCATAAGCCCAATATGTAATAGACAAGACCTACTCCTTGCTCAGAGAACTGGACTCAACACGCCCGATTCACCGCACAAGAATATATCTGACTAGTAATAATCTTAAAACCTATGTATTGATATCTCTCTGTTAGTGTGTCAAGTGGGTGTAAAGCGGCATAAACACAGCGGTGAAAAGCAGCTAAACCCCATTATAAAAATAAATTACTTTTAAAACTCCATGAAACAAAGATAGGGAAAGAGAGAGAAATTCTTACACAAATCGTTCAGGGGCTGTGATGCAACCTGGATTGACCATATCTAGACCCACAGCTGGATGAGACATAAGGGTGGACACTCTTGTTGCGGAGAGGTTTGGTGAGGTTGTTTGAGCAAAGGCAGACCCTTTAAAGTAATACTGCGTGCTATCCATCGCATGGGTCCCAAATCTCCAGGTTTAAGGGCATCTTCCTACATCGAAAACATGCATGAGAAACCCAGAAGATGGTACACCGTGTGATGGGGAAAGGTTTCTAAAACGCACCTCATTTCTCATCTCCTTGTGCTCGGGTTCGCCATTGCATCCACTTTAATAGCAATCTCCCTACTTGGAGCATCAGCACCTTTAACCTCCTGTTCCATACAGGTTGCAATTTGTCCTGAGGATGAACGGGAAGACGGGGAACCAATGAGAGACTAGCTCTTGGTGTTGGGACAGGCACAGGTCACTCTATTTTCCCATCAGGAAGAAGAATTAACCACAGGCTCAGCCTGCCCCCCGGAACCAGAACAGGGCCTGAAGCCATCCTGCGCTTTTGCGGCCAGCTCCCGAAAAAGCGAGTTGTAAAATGGAGCTTCAGGGCACTGCAATTCACAAACCTGCAGAGTTATAAATGATAACTCTCGTCCACAAATATATTGAGGGTAGGCACAGAACAGGATTTGAAATGAAGGCAGAATTGCAGGAAACAGATTTCAGGAGGTAGATCCGAATCGCCTTTACCGCACATGAAAAGCAGCAAAACGTTGACAATGAAGCCCTTGGCCAAAAAGGGCGTATGCGTTTTTTCCTGAATATATTCAAGAAAAAACGCATACGCACATTTTGGCCAACCAAGCAACCTGGAAAGGCAAATCAGCGCTACAAAGAAGTCTCGCTTCCCATCGGTCAAAAGGGCCATGCTGAAAAAAGTGTCAAAACCAGAAATGCAGGACAGGCCATGGAGAAATGGGAGCCTTGCTACACTGATGGGCGGGATGTAAATTGCCAACAGCCACTCTGGAGAAGTGTACGGTGTGTCCTGAAACATCTAAAAAACACAGTTAAGAGAGCATAGGGCACTTCCACGCATGGGGGTATAAAGTGGGAAAATTAAAAATCAGCAAGACACAAGCACCCCAAAGTTTAGGGCTGCTCAGTTGACAAGGACCTCCACTTCATTCCACCTTAAATATACCAGGAAAGCGAAAAATGGATCAAAAAGTTGTGGTCCTTATGTACAATGGAATATCACTCAGCCATGAAATCAATGTCATAAGGCTAGTAGCAGCATGATGAGTGGATTTAGGTAAGACGATTCTAAGTGAAATAAGTCACACAGAAAAGGACACTTCTCGTAAGGTGTCACTTATAGAGGGAATGTAAAAACCGTTAAACTTGAACTGAATTACAAAACAGAACAGAGTCACACATGCAGAAAACACACTATGGCTGCTTAACGGGAAAGGTGAGGTGGGGTGATACATAAAACAAGAGCTTCAAATTAGCTCAGATACCGTTCCATAAACCCAATATGTAATAGACAAGACCTAGTCCTTGCTCAGAGAACTGGACTCAACACGCCCGATTCACCGCACAAGAATATATCTGACTAGTAATAATCTTAAAACCTATGTATTGATATCTCTCTGTTAGTGTGTCAAGTGGGTGTAAAGCGGCATAAACACAGCCGTGAAAAGCAGCTAAACCCCATTATAAAACTAAATTACTTTTAAAAACCCATGAAACAAAGACAGGGAAAGAGAGAGAAATTCTTACACAATTCGTTCAGGGGCTGTGATGCAACCTGGATTGACCATATCTAGACCCACAGCTGGATGAGACATAAGGGTGGACACTCTTGGGGCTGAGAGGTTTGGTGAGGTTCGGTGAGCAAACGCAGACCCTTTAAAGTAATACTGCGTGCTACCCATCGCATGGGTCCCATATCTCCAGTTTCAAGGGCATCTTCCTACATCGAAAACATGCATGAGAAACCCAGAAGAGGGTACACCGTGTGATGGGGAAAGGTTTCTAAAACGCACCTCATTTCTCATCTCCTTGTGCTCGGGTTCGCCATTCCAGCCACTTTACTAGCAATCTCCCTACTTGGAGCATCAGCACCTTTAACCTCCTGTTCCGTACAGGTTGCAATTTGTCCTGAGGATGAACGGGAAGACGGGGAACCAATGAGAGACTAGCTCTTGGTGTTGGGACAGGCACAGGTCACTCTATTTTCCCATCAGGAAGAAGAATTAACCACAGGCTCAGCCTGCCCCCCGGAACCAGAACAGGGCCTGAAGCCATCCTGCGCTTTTGCGGCCAGCTCCCAAAAAAGCGACTTGTAAAATGGAGCTTCAGGGCACTGCAATTCACAAACCTGCAGAGTTATAAATGATAACTCTCGTCCACAAATATATTGAGGGAAGGCAAAGAAGAGGATTTGAAATCAAGGCAGAATTGCAGGAAACAGATTTCAGGAGGTAGATTCGAATCGCCTTTAAAGCACATGAAAAGCGGCAAAACGTTGACAATGATGCCCTTGGCCAAAAAGGGCGTATGCGTTTTTTCCTGAATATATTCAGGAAAAAACGCATACGCCCTTTTTGGCCAACCAAGCAACCTGGAAAGGCAAATCAGCGCTACAAAGAAGTCTCGCTTCCCATCGGTCAAGAGGGCCATGCTGAAAAAAGTGTCAAAACCAGAAATGCAGGACAGGCCATGGAGAAATGGGAGCCTTGCTACACTGATGGGCGGGATGTAAATTGCCAACAGCCACTCTGGAGAAGTGTACGGTGTGTCCTGAAACATCTAAAAAACACAGCTTAGAGAGCATAGGGCACTTCCACGCATGGGGGGATAAAGTGGGAAAATTGAAAATCAGCAAGACACAAGCACCCCAAAGTTTAGGGCTGCTCTGTTGACAAGGACCTCCACTTCATTCCACCTTAAATATCCCAGGAAAGCGAAAAATGGATCAAAAAGTTGTGGTCCTTATGTACAATGGAATATCACTCAGCCATGAAATCAATGTCATAAGGCTAGTAGCAGCATGATGAGTGGATTTAGGTAAGACGATTCTAAGTGAAATAAGTCACACAGAAAAGGACACTTCTCGTAAGGTGTCACTTATAGAGGGAATGTAAAAACCGTTAAACTTGAACTGAATTACAAAACAGAACAGAGTCACACATGCAGAAAACACACTATGGCTGCTTAACGGGAAAGGTGAGGTGGGGTGATACATAAAACAAGAGCTTCAAATTAGCTCAGATACCGTTCCATAAACCCAATATGTAATAGACAAGACCTACTCCTTGCTCAGAGAACTGGACTCAACACGCCCGATTCACCGCACAAGAATATATCTGACTAGTAATAATCTTAAAACCTATGTATTGATATCTCTCTGTTAGTGTGTCAAGTGGGTGTAAAGCGGCATAAACACAGCCGTGAAAAGCAGCTAAACCCCATTATAAAAATAAATTACTTTTAAAAACCCATGAAACAAAGACAGGGAAAGAGAGAGAAATTCTTACACAATTCGTTCAGGGGCTGTGATGCAACCTGGATTGACCATATCTAGACCCACAGCTGGATGAGACCTAAGGGTGGACACTCTTGGGGCTGAGAGGTTTGGTGAGGTTGGGTGAGCAAACGCAGACCATTTAAAGTAATACTGCGTGCTACCCATCGCATGGGTCCCAAATCTCCAGGTTCAAGGGCATCTTCCTACATCGAAAACATGCATGAGAAACCCAGAAGAGGGTACACCGTGTGATGGGGAAAGGTTTCTAAAACGCACCTCATTTCTCATCTCCTTGTGCTCAGGTTCGCCATTCCAGCCACTTTACTAGCAATCTCCCTACTTGGAGCATCAGCACCTTTAACCTCCTGTTCCGTACAGGTTGCAATTTGTCCTGAGGATGAACGGGAAGACGGGGAACCAATGAGAGACTAGCTCTTGGTGTTGGGACAGGCACAGGTCACTCTATTTTCCCATCAGGAAGAAGAATTAACCACAGGCTCAGCCTGCCCCCCGGAACCAGAACAGGGCCTGAAGCCATCCTGCGCTTTTGCGGCCAGCTCACAAAAAAGCGACTTGTAAAATGGAGCTTCAGGGCACTGCAATTCACAAACCTGCAGAGTTATAAATGATAACTCTCGTCCACAAATATATGGAGGGAAGGCAAAGAAGAGGATTTGAAATCAAGGCAGAATTGCAGGAAACAGATTTCAGGAGGTAGATTCGAATCGCCTTTAAAGCACATGAAAAGCGGCAAAACGTTGACAATGATGCCCTTGGCCAAAAAGGGCGTATGCGTTTTTTCCTGAATATATTCAGGAAAAAACGCATACGCCCTTTTTGGCCAACCAAGCAACCTGGAAAGGCAAATCAGCGCTACAAAGAAGTCTCGCTTCCCATCGGTCAAGAGGGCCATGCTGAAAAAAGTGTCAAAACCAGAAATGCAGGACAGGCCATGGAGAAATGGGAGCCTTGCTACACTGATGGGCGGGATGTAAATTGCCAACAGCCACTCTGGAGAAGTGTACGGTGTGTCCTGAAACATCTAAAAAACACAGCTTAGAGAGCATAGGGCACTTCCACGCATGGGGGGATAAAGTGGGAAAATTGAAAATCAGCAAGACACAAGCACCCCAAAGTTTAGGGCTGCTCTGTTGACAAGGACCTCCACTTCATTCCACCTTAAATATCCCAGGAAAGCGAAAAATGGATCAAAAAGTTGTGGTCTTTATGTACAATGGAATATCACTCAGCCATGGAATCAATGTCATAAGGCTAGTAGCAGCATGATGAGTGGATTTAGGTAAGACGATTCTAAGTGAAATAAGTGACACAGAAAAGGACACTTCTCGTAAGGTGTCACTTATAGAGGGAATGTAAAAACCGTTACACTTGAACTGAATTACAAAACAGAACAGAGTCACACATGCAGAAAACACACTATGGCTGCTTAACGGGAAAGGTGAGGTGGGGTGATACATAAAACAAGAGCTTCAAATTAGCTCAGATACCATTCCATAAACCCAATATGTAATAGACAAGACCTACTCCTTGCTCAGAGAACTGGACTCAACACGCCCGATTCACCGCACAAGAATATATCTGACTAATAATAATCTTAAAACCTATGTATTGATATCTCTCTGTTAGTGTGTCAAGTGGGTGTAAAGCGGCATAAACACAGCCGTGAAAAGCAGCTAAACTCCATTATAAAACTAAATTACTTTTAAAAACCCATGAAACAAAGACAGGGAAAGAGAGAGAAATTCTTACACAATTCGTTCAGGGGCTGTGATGCAACCTGGATTGACCATATCTAGACCCACAGCTGGATGAGACATAAGGGTGGACACTCTTGGGGCTGAGAGTTTTGGTGAGGTTGGGTGAGCAAATGCAGACCCTTTAAAGTAATACTGCGTGCTACCCATCGCATGGGTCCCAAATCTCCAGGTTCAAGGGCATCTTCCTACATCGAAAACATGCATGAGAAACCCAGAAGATGGTACACCATGTGATGGGGAAAGGTTTCTAAAACGCACCTCATTTCTCATATCCTTGTGCTCGGGTTCGCCATTCCAGCCACTTTACTAGCAATCTCCCTACTTGGAGCATCAGCACCTTTAACCTCCTGTTCCGTACAGGTTGCAATTTGTCCTGAGGATGAACGGGAAGACGGGGAACCAATGAGAGACTAGCTCTTGGTGTTGGGACAGGCACAGGTCACTCTATTTTCCCATCAGGAAGAAGAATTAACCACAGGCTCAGCCTGCCCCCCGGAACCAGAACAGGGCCTGAAGAGATCCTGCGCTTTTGCGGCCAGCTCCCAAAAAAGCGACTTGTAAAATGGAGCTTCAGGGCACTGCAATTCACAAACCTGCAGAGTTATAAATGATAACTCTCGTCCACAAATATATTGAGGGAAGGCAAAGAAGAGGATTTGAAATCAAGGCAGAATTGCAGGAAACAGATTTCAGGAGGTAGATTCGAATCGCCTTTAAAGCACATGAAAAGCGGCAAAACGTTGACAATGATGCCCTTGGCCAAAAAGGGCGTATGCGTTTTTTCCTGAATATATTCAGGAAAAAACGCATACGCCCTTTTTGGCCAACCAAGCAACCTGGAAAGGCAAATCAGCGCTACAAAGAAGTCTTGCTTCCCATCGGTCAAAAGGGCCATGCTGAAAAAAGTGTCAAAACCAGAAATGCAGGACAGGCCATGGAGAAATGGGAGCCTTGCTACACTGATGGGCGGGATGTAAATTGCCAACAGCCACTCGGGAGAAGTGTACGGTGTGTCCTGAAACATCTAAAAAACACAGCTTAGAGAGCATAGGGCACTTCCACGCATGGGGGGATAAAGTGGGAAAATTGAAAATCAGCAAGACACAAGCACCCCAAAGTTTAGGGCTGCTCTGTTGACAAGGACCTCCACTTCATTCCACCTTAAATATCCCAGGAAAGCGAAAAATGGATCAAAAAGTTGTGGTCCTTATGTACAATGGAATATCACTCAGCCATGAAATCAATGTCATAAGGCTAGTAGCAGCATGATGAGTGGATTTAGGTAAGACGATTCTAAGTGAAATAAGTCACACAGAAAAGGACACTTCTCGTAAGGTGTCACTTATAGAGGGAATGTAAAAACCGTTACACTTGAACTGAATTACAAAACAGAACAGAGTCACACATGCAGAAAACACACTATGGCTGCTTAACGGGAAAGGTGAAGTGGGGTGATACATAAAACAAGAGCTTCAAATTAGCTCAGATACCGTTCCATAAGCCCAATATGTAATAGACAAGACCTACTCCTTGCTCAGAGAACTGGACTCAACACGCCCGATTCACCGCACAAGAATATATCTGACTAGTAATAATCTTAAAACCTATGTATTGATATCTCTCTGTTAGTGTGTCAAGTGGGTGTAAAGCGGCATAAACACAGCCGTGAAAAGCAGCTAAACCCCATTATAAAAATAAATTACTTTTAAAAACCCATGAAACAAAGACAGGGAAAGAGAGAGAAATTCTTACACAATTCGTTCAGGGGCTGTGATGCAACCTGGATTGACCATATCTAGACCCACAGCTGGATGAGACCTAAGGGTGGACACTCTTGGGGCTGAGAGGTTTGGTGAGGTTGGGTGAGCAAATGCATACCCTTTAAAGTAATACTGCGTGCTACCCATCGCATGGGTCCCAAATCTCCAGGTTCAAGGGCATCTTCCTACATCGAAAACATGCATGAGAAACCCAGAAGATGGTACACCGTGTGATGGGGAAAGGTTTCTAAAACGCACCTCATTTCTCATCTCCTTGTGCTCGGGTTCGCCATTCCAGCCACTTTACTAGCAATCTCCCTACTTGGAGCATCAGCACCTTTAACCTCCTGTTCCGTACAGGTTGCAATTTGTCCTGAGGATGAACGGGAAGACGGGGAACCAATGAGAGACTAGCTCTTGGTGTTGGGACAGGCACAGGTCACTCTATTTTCCCATCAGGAAGAAGAATTAACCACAGGCTCAGCCTGCCCCCCGGAACCAGAACAGGGCCTGAAGCCATCCTGCGCTTTTGCGGCCAGCTCCCAAAAAAGCGACTTGTAAAATGGAGCTTCAGGGCACTGCAATTCACAAACCTGCAGAGTTATAAATGATAACTCTCGTCCACAAATATATTGAGGGAAGGCAAAGAAGAGGATTTGAAATCAAGGCAGAATTGCAGGAAACAGATTTCAGGAGGTAGATTCGAATCGCCTTTAAAGCACATGAAAAGCGGCAAAACGTTGACAATGATGCCCTTGGCCAAAAAGGGCGTATGCGTTTTTTCCTGAATATATTCAGGAAAAAACGCATACGCCCTTTTTGGCCAACCAAGCAACCTGGAAAGGCAAATCAGCGCTACAAAGAAGTCTCACTTCCCATCGGTCAAGAGGGCCATGCTGAAAAAAGTGTCAAAACCAGAAATGCAGGACAGGCCATGGAGAAATGGGAGCCTTGTTACACTGATGGGCGGGATGTAAATTGCCAACAGCCACTCTGGAGAAGTGTACGGTGTGTCCTGAAACATCTAAAAAACACAGCTTAGAGAGCATAGGGCACTTCCACGCATGGGGGGATAAAGTGGGAAAATTGAAAATCAGCAAGACACAAGCACCCCAAAGTTTAGGGCTGCTCTGTTGACAAGGACCTCCACTTCATTCCACCTTAAATATCCCAGGAAAGCGAAAAATGGATCAAAAAGTTGTGGTCCTTATGTACAATGGAATATCACTCAGCCATGAAATCAATGTCATAAGGCTAGTAGCAGCATGATGAGTGGATTTAGGTAAGACGATTCTAAGTGAAATAAGTCACACAGAAAAGGACACTTCTCGTAAGGTGTCACTTATAGAGGGAATGTAAAAACCGTTACACTTGAACTGAATTACAAAACAGAACAGAGTCACACATGCAGAAAACACACTATGGCTGCTTAACGGGAAAGGTGAGGTGGGGTGATACATAAAACAAGAGCTTCAAATTAGCTCAGATACCGTTCCATAAACCCAATATGTAATAGACAAGACCTACTCCTTGCTCAGAGAACTGGACTCAACACGCCCGATTCACCACACAAGAATATATCTGACTAGTAATAATCTTAAAACCTATGTATTGATATCTCTCTGTTAGTGTGTCAAGTGGGTGTAAAGCGGCATAAACACAGCCGTGAAAAGCAGCTAAACCCCATTATAAAACTAAATTACTTTTAAAAACCCATGAAACAAAGACAGGGAAAGAGAGAGAAATTCTTACACAATTCGTTCAGGGGCTGTGATGCAACCTGGATTGACCATATCTAGACCCACAGCTGGATGAGACATAAGGGTGGACACTCTTGGGGCTGAGAGGTTTGGTGAGGTTGGGTGAGCAAACGCAGACCCTTTAAAGTAATACTGCGTGCTACCCATCGCATGGGTCCCAAATCTCCAGGTTCAAGGGCATCTTCCTACATCGAAAACATGCATGAGAAACCCAGAAGATGGTACACCGTGTGATGGGGAAAGGTTTCTAAAACGCACCTCATTTCTCATCTCCTTGTGCTCGGGTTCGCCATTCCAGCCACTTTACCAGCAATCTCCCTACTTGGAGCCTCAGCACCTTTAACCTCCTGTTCCGTACAGGTTGCAATTTGTCCTGAGGATGAACGGGAAGACGGGGAACCAATGAGAGATTAGCTCTTGGTGTTGGGACAGGCACAGGTCACTCTATTTTCCCATCAGGAAGAAGAATTAACCACAGGCTCAGCCTGCCCCCCGGAACCAGAACAGGGCCTGAAGCCATCCTGCGCTTTTGCGGCCAGCTCCCAAAAAAGCGACTTGTAAAATGGAGCTTCAGGGCACTGCAATTCACAAACCTGCAGAGTTATAAATGATAACTCTCGTCCACAAATATATTGAGGGAAGGCAAAGAAGAGGATTTGAAATCAAGGCAGAATTGCAGGAAACAGATTTCAGGAGGTAGATTCGAATCGCCTTTAAAGCACATGAAAAGCGGCAAAACGTTGACAATGATGCCCTTGGCCAAAAAGGGCGTATGCGTTTTTTCCTGAATATATTCAGGAAAAAACGCATACGCCCTTTTTGGCCAACCAAGCAACCTGGAAAGGCAAATCAGCGCTACAAAGAAGTCTCGCTTCCCATCGGTCAAGAGGGCCATGCTGAAAAAAGTGTCAAAACCAAAAATGCAGGACAGGCCATGGAGAAATGGGAGCCTTGCTACACTGATGGGCGGGATGTAAATTGCCAACAGCCACTCTGGAGAAGTGTACGGTGTGTCCTGAAACATCTAAAAAACACAGCTTAGAGAGCATAGGGCACTTCCACGCATGGGGGGATAAAGTGGGAAAATTGAAAATCAGCAAGACACAAGCACCCCAAAGTTTAGGGCTGCTCTGTTGACAAGGACCTCCATTTCATTCCACCTTAAATATCCCAGGAAAGCGAAAAATGGATAAAAAAGTTGTGGTCCTTATGTACAATGGAATATCACTCAGCCATGAAATCAATGTCATAAGGCTAGTAGCAGCATGATGAGTGGATTTAGGTAAGACGATTCTAAGTGAAATAAGTCACACAGAAAAGGACACTTCTCATAAGGTGTCACTTATAGAGGGAATGTAAAAACCGTTACACTTGAACTGAATTACAAAACAGAACAGAGTCACACATGCAGAAAACACACTATGGCTGCTTAACGGGAAAGGTGAGGTGGGGTGATACATAAAACAAGAGCTTCAAATTAGCTCAGATACCGTTCCATAAACCCAATATGTAATAGACAATACCTACTCCTTGCTCAGAGAACTGGACTCAACACGCCCGATTCACCGCACAAGTATATATCTGACTAGTAATAATCTTAAAACCTATGTATTGATATCTCTCTGTTAGTGTGTCAAGTGTGTGTAAAGCGGCATAAACACAGCCGTGAAAAGCAGCTAAACCCCATTATAAAACTAAATTACTTTTAAAAACCCATGAAACAAAGACAGGGAAAGAGAGAGAAATTCTTACACAATTCGTTCAGGGGCTGTGATGCAACCTGGATTGACCATATCTAGACCCACAGCTGGATGAGACATAAGGGTGGACACTCTTGGGGCTGAGAGGTTTGGTGAGGTTGGGTGAGCAAACGCAGACCCTTTAAAGTAATACTGCGTGCTACCCATCGCATGGGTCCCAAATCTCCAGGTTCAAGGGCATCTTCCTACATCGAAAACATGCATGAGAAACCCAGAAGATGGTACACCGTGTGATGGGGAAAGGTTTCTAAAACGCACCTCATTTCTCATCTCCTTGTGCTCGGGTTCGCCATTCCTGCCACTTTACTAGCAATCTCCCTACTTGGAGCCTCAGCACCTTTAACCTCCTGTTCCGTACAGGTTGCAATTTGTCCTGAGGATGAACGGGAAGACGGGGAACCAATGAGAGACTAGCTCTTGGTGTTGGGACAGGCACAGGTCACTCTATTTTCCCATCAGGAAGAAGAATTAACCACAGGCTCAGCCTGCCCCCCGGAACCAGAACAGGGCCTGAAGCCATCCTGCGCTTTTGCAGCCAGCTCCCAAAAAAGCGACTTGTAAGATGGAGCTTCAGGGCACTGCAATTCACAAACCTGCAGAGTTATAAATGATAACTCTCGTCCACAAATATATTGAGGGAAGGCAAAGAAGAGGATTTGAAATCAAGGCAGAATTGCAGGAAACAGATTTCAGGAGGTAGATTCGAATCGCCTTTAAAGCACATGAAAAGCGGCAAAACGTTGACAATGATGCCCTTGGCCAAAAAGGGCGTATGCGTTTTTTCCTGAATATATTCAGGAAAAAACGCATACGCCCTTTTTGGCCAACCAAGCAACCTGGAAAGGCAAATCAGCGCTACAAAGAAGTCTCGCTTCCCATCGGTCAAAAGGGCCATGCTGAAAAAAGTGTCAAAACCAGAAATGCAGGACAGGCCATGGAGAAATGGGAGCCTTGCTACACTGATGGGCGGGATGTAAATTGCCAACAGCCACTCTGGAGAAGTGTACGGTGTGTCCTGAAACATCTAAAAAACACAGCTTAGAGAGCATAGGGCACTTCCACGCATGGGGGGATAAAGTGGGAAAATTGAAAATCAGCAAGACACAAGCACCCCAAAGTTTAGGGCTGCTCT
This sequence comes from Balaenoptera physalus, assembly GCF_965194825.1. Lineage (NCBI taxonomy): Eukaryota > Metazoa > Chordata > Mammalia > Artiodactyla > Balaenopteridae > Balaenoptera > Balaenoptera physalus. The sequence goes on from NW_028126470.1 coordinate 1,681,411, forward strand.
GTTGACAAGGACCTCCACTTCATTCCACCTTAAATATCCCAGGAAAGCGAAAAATGGATCAAAAATTTGTGGTCCTTATGTACAATGGAATATCACTCAGCCATGAAATCAATGTCATAAGGCTAGTAGCAGCATGATGAGTGGATTTAGGTAAGACGATTCTAAGTGAAATAAGTCACACAGAAAAGGACACTTCTCATAAGGTGTCACTTATAGAGGGAATGTAAAAACCGTTACACATGAACTGAATTACAAAACAGAACAGAGTCACACATGCAGAAAACACACTATGGCTGCTTAACGGGAAAGGTGAGGTGGGGTGATACATAAAACAAGAGCTTCAAATTAGCTCAGATACCGTTCCATAAACCCAATATGTAATAGACAAGACCTACTCCTTGCTCAGAGAACTGGACTCAACACGCCCGATTCACCGCACAAGAATATATCTGACTAGTAATAATCTTAAAACCTATGTATTGATATCTCTCTGTTAGTGTGTCAAGTGGGTGTAAAGCGGCATAAACACAGCCGTGAAAAGCAGCTAAACCCCATTATAAAAATAAATTACTTTTAAAAACCCATGAAACAAAGACAGGGAAAGAGAGAGAAATTCTTACACAATTCGTTCAGGGGCTGTGATGCAACCTGGATTGACCATATCTAGACCCACAGCTGGATGAGACATAAGGGTGGACACTCTTGGGGCTGAGAGGTTTGGTGAGGTTGGGTGAGCAAACGCAGACCCTTTAAAGTAATACTGCGTGCTACCCATCGCATGGGTCCCAAATCTCCAGGTTCAAGGGCATCTTCCTACATCGAAAACATGCATGAGAAACCCAGAAGATGGTACACCGTGTGATGGGGAAAGGTTTCTAAAACGCACCTCATTTCTCATCTCCTTGTGCTCGGGTTCGCCATTCCAGCCACTTTACCAGCAATCTCCCTACTTGGAGCCTCAGCACCTTTAACCTCCTGTTCCGTACAGGTTGCAATTTGTCCTGAGGATGAACGGGAAGACGGGGAACCAATGAGAGACTAGCTCTTGGTGTTGGGACAGGCACAGGTCACTCTATTTTCCCATCAGGAAGAAGAATTAACCACAGGCTCAGCCTGCCCCCCGGAACCAGAACAGGGCCTGAAGCAATCCTGCGCTTTTGCGGCCAGCTCCCAAAAAAGCGACTTGTAAAATGGAGCTTCAGGGCACTGCAACTCACAAACCTGCAGAGTTATAAATGATAACTCTCGTCCACAAATATATTGAGGGAAGGCAAAGAAGAGGATTTGAAATCAAGGCAGAATTGCAGGAAACAGATTTCAGGAGGTAGATTCAAATCGCCTTTAAAGCACATGAAAAGCGGCAAAACGTTGACAATGATGCCCTTGGCCAAAAAGGGCGTATGCGTTTTTTCCTGAATATATTCAGGAAAAAACGCATACGCCCTTTTTGGCCAACCAAGCAACCTGGAAAGGCAAATCAGCGCTACAAAGAAGTCTCGCTTCCCATCGGTCAAAAGGGCCATGCTGAAAAAAGTGTCAAAACCAGAAATGCAGGACAGGCCATGGAGAAATGGGAGCCTTGCTACACTGATGGGCGGGATGTAAATTGCCAACAGCCACTCTGGAGAAGTGTACGGTGTGTCCTGAAACATCTAAAAAACACAGCTTAGAGAGCATAGGGCGCTTCCACGCATGGGGGGATAAAGTGGGAAAATTGAAAATCAGCAAGACACAAGCACCCCAAAGTTTAGGGCTGCTCTGTTGACAAGGACCTCCACTTCATTCCACCTTAAATATCCCAGGAAAGCGAAAAATGGATAAAAAAGTTGTGGTCCTTATGTACAATGGAATATCACTCAGCCATGAAATCAATGTCATAAGGCTAGTAGCAGCATGATGAGTGGATTTAGGTAAGACGATTCTAAGTGAAATAAGTCACACAGAAAAGGACACTTCTCATAAGGTGTCACTTATAGAGAGAATGTAAAAACCGTTACACTTGAACTGAATTACAAAACAGAACAGAGTCACACATGCAGAAAACACACTATGGCTGTTTAACGGGAAAGGTGAGGTGGGGTGATACATAAAACAAGAGCTTCAAATTAGCTCAGATACCGTTCCATAAACCCAATATGTAATAGACAAGACCTACTCCTTGCTCAGAGAACTGGACTCAACACGCCCGATTCACCGCACAAGAATATATCTGACTAGTAATAATCTTAAAACCTATGTATTGATATCTCTCTGTTAGTGTGTCAAGTGGGTGTAAAGCGGCATAAACACAGCCGTGAAAAGCAGCTAAACCCCATTATAAAAATAAATTACTTTTAAAAACCCATGAAACAAAGACAGGGAAAGAGAGAGAAATTCTTACACAATTCGTTCAGGGGCTGTGATGCAACCTGGATTGACCATATCTAGACCCACAGCTGGATGAGACATAAGGGTGGACACTCTTGGGGCTGAGAGGTTTGGTGAGGTTGGGTGAGCAAACGCAGACCCTTTAAAGTAATACTGCGTGCTACCCATCGCATGGGTCCCAAATCTCCAGGTTCAAGGGCATCTTCCTACATCGAAAACATGCATGAGAAACCCAGAAGATGGTACACCGTGTGATGGGGAAAGGTTTCTAAAACGCACCTCATTTCTCATCTCCTTGTGCTCGGGTTCGCCATTCCAGCCACTTTACCAGCAATCTCCCTACTTGGAGCCTCAGCACCTTTAAGCTCCTGTTCCGTACAGGTTGCAATTTGTCCTGAGGATGAACGGGAAGACGGGGAACCAATGAGAGACTAGCTCTTGGTGTTGGGACAGGCACAGGTCACTCTATTTTCCCATCAGGAAGAAGAATTAACCACAGGCTCAGCCTGCCCCCCGGAACCAGAACAGGGCCTGAAGCAATCCTGCGCTTTTGCGGCCAGCTCCCAAAAAAGCGACTTGTAAAATGGAGCTTCAGGGCACTGCAACTCACAAACCTGCAGAGTTATAAATGATAACTCTCGTCCACAAATATATTGAGGGAAGGCAAAGAAGAGGATTTGAAATCAAGGCAGAATTGCAGGAAACAGATTTCAGGAGGTAGATTCAAATCGCCTTTAAAGCACATGAAAAGCGGCAAAACGTTGACAATGATGCCCTTGGCCAAAAAGGGCGTATGCGTTTTTTCCTGAATATATTCAGGAAAAAACGCATACGCCCTTTTTGGCCAACCAAGCAACCTGGAAAGGCAAATCAGCGCTACAAAGAAGTCTCGCTTCCCATCGGTCAAAAGGGCCATGCTGAAAAAAGTGTCAAAACCAGAAATGCAGGACAGGCCATGGAGAAATGGGAGCCTTGCTACACTGATGGGCGGGATGTAAATTGCCAACAGCCACTCTGGAGAAGTGTACGGTGTGTCCTGAAACATCTAAAAAACACAGCTTAGAGAGCATAGGGCGCTTCCACGCATGGGGGGATAAAGTGGGAAAATTGAAAATCAGCAAGACACAAGCACCCCAAAGTTTAGGGCTGCTCTGTTGACAAGGACCTCCACTTCATTCCACCTTAAATATCCCAGGAAAGCGAAAATTGGATAAAAAAGTTGTGGTCCTTATGTACAATGGAATATCACTCAGCCATGAAATCAATGTCATAAGGCTAGTAGCAGCATGATGAGTGGATTTAGGTAAGACGATTCTAAGTGAAATAAGTCACACAGAAAAGGACACTTCTCATAAGGTGTCACTTATAGAGAGAATGTAAAAACCGTTACACTTTAACTGAATTACAAAACAGAACAGAGTCACACATGCAGAAAACACACTATGGCTGCTTAACGGGAAAGGTGAGGTGGGGTGATCCATAAAACAAGAGTTTCAAATTAGCTCAGATACCGTTCCATAAACCCAATATGTAATAGACAAGACCTACTCCTTGCTCAGAGAACTGGACTCAACACGCCCGATTCACCGCACAAGAATATATCTGACTAGTAATAATCTTAAAACCTATGTATTGATATCTCTCTGTTAGTGTGTCAAGTGGGTGTAAAGCGGCATAAACACAGCCGTGAAAAGCAGCTAAACCCCATTATAAAAATAAATTACTTTTAAAAACCCATGAAACAAAGACAGGGAAAGAGAGAGAAATTCTTACACAATTCGTTCAGGGGCTGTGATGCAACCTGGATTGACCATATCTAGACCCACAGCTGGATGAGACATAAGGGTGGACACTCTTGGGGCTGAGAGGTTTGGTGAGGTTGGGTGAGCAAACGCAGACCCTTTAAAGTAATACTGCGTGCTACCCATCGCATGGGTCCCAAATCTCCAGGTTCAAGGGCATCTTCCTACATCGAAAACATGCATGAGAAACCCAGAAGAGGGTACACCGTGTGATGGGGAAAGGTTTCTAAAACGCACCTCATTTCTCATCTCCTTGTGCTCGGGTTCGCCATTCCAGCCACTTTACTAGCAATCTCCCTACTTGGAGCCTAAGCACCTTTAACCTCCTGTTCCGAACAGGTTGCAATTTGTCCTGAGGATGAACGGGAAGACGGGGAACCAATGAGAGACTAGCTCTTGGTGTTGGGACAGGCACAGGTCACTCTATTTTCCCATCAGGAAGAAGAATTAACCACAGGCTCAGCCTGCCCCCCGGAACCAGAACAGGGCCTGAAGCCATCCTGCGCTTTTGCGGACAGCTCCCAAAAAAGCGAGTTGTAAAATGGAGCGTCAGGGCACTGCAATTCACAAACCTGCAGAGTTATAAATGATAACTCTCGTCCACAAATATATTGAGGGAAGGCAAAGAAGAGGATTTCAAATCAAGGCAGAATTGCAGGAAACAGATTTCAGGAGGTAGATTCGAATCGCCTTTAAAGCACATGAAAAGCGGCAAAACGTTGACAATGATGCCCTTGGCCAAAAAGGGCGTATGCGTTTTTTCCTGAATATATTCAGGAAAAAACGCATACGCCCTTTTTGGCCAACCAAGCAACCTGGAAAGGCAAATCAGCGCTACAAAGAAGTCTCGCTTCCCATCGATCAAAAGGGCCATGCTGAAAAAAGTGTCAAAACCAGAAATGCAGGACAGGCCATGGAGAAATGGGAGCCTTGCTACACTGATGGGCGGGATGTAAATTGCCAACAGCCACTCTGGAGAAGGGTACGGTGTGTCCTGAAACATCTAAAAAACACAGCTTAGAGAGCATAGGGCACTTCCACGCATGGGGGGATAAAGTGGGAAAATTGAAAATCAGCAAGACACAAGCACCCCAAAGTTTAGGGCTGCTCTGTCGACAAGGACCTCCACTTCATTCCACCTTAAATATCCCAGGAAAGCGAAAAATGGATCAAAAAGTTGTGGTCCTTATGTACAATGGAATATCACTCAGCCATGAAATCAATGTCATAAGGCTAGTAGCAGCATGATGAGTGGATTTAGGTACGACGATTCTAAGTGAAATAAGTCACACAGAAAAGGACACTTCTCATAAGGTGTCACTTATAGAGGGAATGTAAAAACCGTTACACTTGAACTGAATTACAAAACAGAACAGAGTCACACATGCAGAAAACACACTATGGCTGCTTAACGGGAAAGGTGAGGTGGGGTGATACATAAAACAAGAGCTTCAAATTAGCTCAGATACCGTTCCATAAACCCAATATGTAATAGACAAGACCTACTCCTTGCTCAGAGAAATGGACTCAACACGCCCGATTCACCGCACAAGAATATATCTGACTAGTAATAATCTTAAAACCTATGTATTGATATCTCTCTGTTAGTGTGTCAAGTTTCTGTAAAGCGGCATAAACACAGCCGTGAAAAGCAGCTAAACCCTATTATAAAACTAAATTACTTTTAAAAACCCATGAAACAAAGACAGGGAAAGAGAGAGAAATTCTTACACAATTCGTTCAGGGGCTGTGATGCAACCTGGATTGACCATATCTACACCCACAGCTGGATGAGACATAAGGGTGGACACTCTTGGGGCTGAGAGGTTTGGTGAGGTTGGGTGAGCAAACGCAGACCCTTTAAAGTAATACTGCGTGCTACCCATCGCATGGGTCCCAAATCTCCAGGTTCAAGGGCATCTTCCTACATCGAAAACATGCATGAGAAACCCAGAAGATGGTACACCGTGTGATGGGGAAAGGTTTCTAAAACGCACCTCATTTCTCATCTCCTTGTGCTCGGGTTCGCCATTTCTGCCACTTTACCAGCAATCTCCCTACTTGGAGCCTCAGCACCTTTAACCTCCTGTTCCGTACAGGTTGCAATTTGTCCTGAGGATGAACGGGAAGACGGGGAACCAATGAGAGACTAGCTCTTGGTGTTGGGACAGGCACAGGTCACTCTATTTTCCCATCAGGAAGAAGAATTAACCACAGGCTCAGCCTGCCCCCCGGAACCAGAACAGGGCCTGAAGCCATCCTGCGCTTTTGCGGCCAGCTCCCAAAAAAGCGACTTGTAAGATGGAGCTTCAGGGCACTGCAATTCACAAACCTGCAGAGTTATAAATGATAACTCTCGTCCACAAATATATTGAGGGAAGGCAAAGAAGAGGATTTGAAATCAAGGCAGAATTGCAGGAAACAGATTTCAGGAGGTAGATTCGAATCGCCTTTAAAGCACATGAAAAGCGGCAAAACGTTGACAATGATGCCCTTGGCCAAAAAGGGCGTATGCGTTTTTTCCTGAATATATTCAGGAAAAAACGCATACGCCCTTTTTGGCCAACCAAGCAACCTGGAAAGGCAAATCAGCGCTACAAAGAAGTCTCGCTTCCCATCGGTCAAAAGGGCCATGCTGAAAAAAGTGTCAAAACCAGAAATGCAGGACAGGCCATGGAGAAATGGGAGCCTTGCTACACTGATGGGCGGGATGTAAATTGCCAACAGCCACTCTGGAGAAGTGTACGGTGTGTCCTGAAACATCTAAAAAACACAGCTTAGAGAGCATAGGGCACTTCCATGCATGGAGGGATAAAGTGGGAAAATTGAAAATCAGCAAGACACAAGCACCCCAAAGTTTAGGGCTGCTCTGTTGACAAGGACCTCCACTTCATTCCACCTTAAATATCCCAGGAAAGCGAAAAATGGATCAAAAAGTTGTGGTCCTTATGTACAATGGAATATCACTCAGCCATGAAATCAATGTCATAAGGCTAGTAGCAGCATGATGAGTGGATTTAGGTAAGACGATTCTAAGTGAAATAAGTCACACAGAAAAGGACACTTCTCGTAAGGTGTCACTTATAGAGGGAATGTAAAAACCGTTACACTTGAACTGAATTACAAAACAGAACAGAGTCACACATGCAGAAAACACACTATGGCTGCTTAACGGGAAAGGTGAGGTGGGGTGATACATAAAACAAGAGCTTCAAATTAGCTCAGATACCGTTCCATAAACCCAATATGTAATAGACAAGACCTACTCCTTGCTCAGAGAACTGGACTCAACACGCCCGATTCACCGCACAAGAATATATCTGACTAGTAATAATCTTAAAACCTATGTATTGATATCTCTCTGTTAGTGTGTCAAGTGGGTGTAAAGCGGCATAAACACAGCCGTGAAAAGCAGCTAAACCCCATTATAAAACTAAATTACTTTTAAAAACCCATGAAACAAAGACAGGGAAAGAGAGAGAAATTCTTACACAATTCGTTCAGGGGCTGTGATGCAACCTGGATTGACCATATCTAGACCCACAGCTGGATGAGACATAAGGGTGGACACTCTTGGGGCTGAGAGGTTTGGTGAGGTTGGGTGAGCAAACGCAGACCCTTTAAAGTAATACTGCGTGCTACCCATCGCATGGGTCCCAAATCTCCAGGTTCAAGGGCATCTTCCTACATCGAAAACATGCATGAGAAACCCAGAAGATGGTACACCGTGTGATGGGGAAAGGTTTCTAAAACGCACCTCATTTCTCATCTCCTTGTGCTCGGGTTCGCCATTCCTGCCACTTTACTAGCAATCTCCCTACTTGGAGCCTCAGCACCTTTAACCTCCTGTTCCGTACAGGTTGCAATTTGTCCTGAGGATGAACGGGAAGACGGGGAACCAATGAGAGACTAGCTCTTGGTGTTGGGACAGGCACAGGTCACTCTATTTTCCCATCAGGAAGAAGAATTAACCACAGGCTCAGCCTGCCCCCCGGAACCAGAACAGGGCCTGAAGCCATCCTGCGCTTTTGCGGCCAGCTCCCAAAAAAGCGACTTGTAAGATGGAGCTTCAGGGCACTGCAATTCACAAACCTGCAGAGTTATAAATGATAACTCTCGTCCACAAATATATTGAGGGAAGGCAAAGAAGAGGATATGAAATCAAGGCAGAATTGCAGGAAACAGATTTCAGGAGGTAGATTCGAATCGCCTTTAAAGCACATGAAAAGCGGCAAAACGTTGACAATGATGCCCTTGGCCAAAAAGGGCGTATGCGTTTTTTCCTGAATATATTCAGGAAAAAACGCATACGCCCTTTTTGGCCAACCAAGCAACCTGGAAAGGCAAATCAGCGCTACAAAGAAGTCTCGCTTCCCATCGGTCAAAAGGGCCATGCTGAAAAAAGTGTCAAAACCAGAAATGCAGGACAGGCCATGGAGAAATGGGAGCCTTGCTACACTGATGGGCGGGATGTAAATTGCCAACAGCCACTCTGGAGAAGTGTACGGTGTGTCCTGAAACATCTAAAAAACACAGCTTAGAGAGCATAGGGCACTTCCACGCATGGGGGGATAAAGTGGGAAAATTGAAAATCAGCAAGACACAAGCACCCCAAAGTTTAGGGCTGCTCTGTTGACAAGGACCTCCACTTCATTCCACCTTAAATATCCCAGGAAAGCGAAAAATGGATCAAAAAGTTGTGGTCCTTATGTACAATGGAATATCACTCAGCCATGAAATCAATGTCATAAGGCTAGTAGCAGCATGATGAGTGGATTTAGGTAAGACGATTCTAAGTGAAATAAGTCACACAGAAAAGGACACTTTTCGTAAGGTGTCACTTATAGAGGGAATGTAAAAACCGTTACACTTGAACTGAATTACAAAACAGAACAGAGTCACACTTGCAGAAAACACACTATGGCTGCTTAACGGGAAAGGTGAGGTGGGGTGATACATAAAACAAGAGCTTCAAATTAGCTCAGATACCGTTCCATAAACCCAATATGTAATAGACAAGACCTACTCCTTGCTCAGAGAACTGGACTCAACACGCCCGATTCACCGCACAAGAATATATCTGACTAGTAATAATCTTAAAACCTATGTATTGATATCTCTCTGTTAGTGTGTCAAGTGGGTGTAAAGCGGCATAAACACAGCCGTGAAAAGCAGCTAAACCCCATTATAAAACTAAATTACTTTTAAAAACCCATGAAACAAAGACAGGGAAAGAGAGAGAAATTCTTACACAATTCGTTCAGGGGCTGTGATGCAACCTGGATTGACCATATCTAGACCCACAGCTGGATGAGACATAAGGGTGGACACTCTTGGGGCTGAGACGTTTGGTGAGGTTGGGTGAGCAAACGCAGACCCTTTAAAGTAATACTGCGTGCTACCCATCGCATGGGTCCCAAATCTCCAGGTTCAAGGGCATCTTCCTACATCGAAAACATGCATGAGAAACCCAGAAGATGGTACACCGTGTGATGGGGAAAGGTTTCTAAAACGCACCTCATTTCTCATCTCCTTGTGCTCGGGTTCGCCATTCCTGCCACTTTACTAGCAATCTCCCTACTTGGAGCCTCAGCACCTTTAACCTCCTGTTCCGTACAGGTTGCAATTTGTCCTGAGGATGAACGGGAAGACGGGGAACCAATGAGAGACTAGCTCTTGGTGTTGGGACAGGCACAGGTCACTCTATTTTCCCATCAGGAAGAAGAATTAACCACAGGCTCAGCCTGCCCCCCGGAACCAGAACAGGGCCTGAAGCCATCCTGCGCTTTTGCGGCCAGCTCCCAAAAAAGCGACTTGTAAGATGGAGCTTCAGGGCACTGCAATTCACAAACCTGCAGAGTTATAAATGATAACTCTCGTCCACAAATATATTGAGGGAAGGCAAAGAAGAGGATTTGAAATCAAGGCAGAATTGCAGGAAACAGATTTCAGGAGGTAGATTCGAATCGCCTTTAAAGCACATGAAAAGCGGCAAAACGTTGACAATGATGCCCTTGGCCAAAAAGGGCGTATGCGTTTTTTCCTGAATATATTCAGGAAAAAACGCATACGCCCTTTTTGGCCAACCAAGCAACCTGGAAAGGCAAATCAGCGCTACAAAGAAGTCTCGCTTCCCATCGGTCAAAAGGGCCATGCTGAAAAAAGTGTCAAAACCAGAAATGCAGGACAGGCCATGGAGAAATGGGAGCCTTGCTACACTGATGGGCGGGATGTAAATTGCCAACAGCCACTCTGGAGAAGTGTACGGTGTGTCCTGAAACATCTAAAAAACACAGCTTAGAGAGCATAGGGCGCTTCCACGCATGGGGGGATAAAGTGGGAAAATTGAAAATCAGCAAGACACAAGCACCCTAAAGTTTAGGGCTGCTCTGTTGACAAGGACCTCCACTTCATTCCACCTTAAATATCCCAGGAAAGCGAAAAATGGATAAAAAAGTTGTGGTCCTTATGTACAATGGAATATCACTCAGCCATGAAATCAATGTCATAAGGCTAGTAGCAGCATGATGAGTGGATTTAGGTAAGACGATTCTAAGTGAAATAAGTCACACAGAAAAGGACACTTCTCATAAGGTGTCACTTATAGAGAGAATGTAAAAACCGTTACACTTGAACTGAATTACAAAACAGAACAGAGTCACACATGCAGAAAACACACTATGGCTGCTTAACGGGAAAGGTGAGGTGGGGTGATCCATAAAACAAGAGTTTCAAATTAGCTCAGATACCGTTCCATAAACCCAATATGTAATAGACAAGACCTACTCCTTGCTCAGAGAACTGGACTCAACACGCCCGATTCACCGCACAAGAATATATCTGACTAGTAATAATCTTAAAACCTATGTATTGATATCTCTCTGTTAGTGTGTCAAGTGGGTGTAAAGCGGCATAAACACAGCCGTGAAAAGCAGCTAAACCCCATTATAAAAATAAATTACTTTTAAAAACCCATGAAACAAAGACAGGGAAAGAGAGAGAAATTCTTACACAATTCGTTCAGGGGCTGTGATGCAACCTGGATTGACCATATCTAGACCCACAGCTGGATGAGACATAAGGGTGGACACTCTTGGGGCTGAGAGGTTTGGTGAGGTTGGGTGAGCAAACGCAGACCCTTTAAAGTAATACTGCGTGCTACCCATCGCATGGGTCCCAAATCTCCAGGTTCAAGGGCATCTTCCTACATCGAAAACATGCATGAGAAACCCAGAAGAGGGTACACCGTGTGATGGGGAAAGGTTTCTAAAACGCACCTCATTTCTCATCTCCTTGTGCTCGGGTTCGCCATTCCAGCCACTTTACTAGCAATCTCCCTACTTGGAGCCTCAGCACCTTTAACCTCCTGTTCCGAACAGGTTGCAATTTGTCCTGAGGATGAACGGGAAGACGGGGAACCAATGAGAGACTAGCTCTTGGTGTTGGGACAGGCACAGGTCACTCTATTTTCCCATCAGGAAGAAGAATTAACCACAGGCTCAGCCTGCCCCCCGGAACCAGAACAGGGCCTGAAGCCATCCTGCGCTTTTGCGGACAGCTCCCAAAAAAGCGAGTTGTAAAATGGAGCGTCAGGGCACTGCAATTCACAAACCTGCAGAGTTATAAATGATAACTCTCGTCCACAAATATATTGAGGGAAGGCAAAGAAGAGGATTTCAAATCAAGGCAGAATTGCAGGAAACAGATTTCAGGAGGTAGATTCGAATCGCCTTTAAAGCACATGAAAAGCGGCAAAACGTTGACAATGATGCCCTTGGCCAAAAAGGGCGTATGCGTTTTTTCCTGAATATATTCAGGAAAAAACGCATACGCCCTTTTTGGCCAACCAAGCAACCTGGAAAGGCAAATCAGCGCTACAAAGAAGTCTCGCTTCCCATCGATCAAAAGGGCCATGCTGAAAAAAGTGTCAAAACCAGAAATGCAGGACAGGCCATGGAGAAATGGGAGCCTTGCTACACTGATGGGCGGGATGTAAATTGCCAACAGCCACTCTGGAGAAGGGTACGGTGTGTCCTGAAACATCTAAAAAACACAGCTTAGAGAGCATAGGGCACTTCCACGCATGGGGGGATAAAGTGGGAAAATTGAAAATCAGCAAGACACAAGCACCCCAAAGTTTAGGGCTGCTCTGTCGACAAGGACCTCCACTTCATTCCACCTTAAATATCCCAGGAAAGCGAAAAATGGATCAAAAAGTTGTGGTCCTTATGTACAATGGAATATCACTCAGCCATGAAATCAATGTCATAAGGCTAGTAGCAGCATGATGAGTGGATTTAGGTACGACGATTCTAAGTGAAATAAGTCACACAGAAAAGGACACTTCTCATAAGGTGTCACTTATAGAGGGAATGTAAAAACCGTTACACTTGAACTGAATTACAAAACAGAACAGAGTCACACATGCAGAAAACACACTATGGCTGCTTAACGGGAAAGGTGAGGTGGGGTGATACATAAAACAAGAGCTTCAAATTAGCTCAGATACCGTTCCATAAACCCAATATGTAATAGACAAGACCTACTCCTTGCTCAGAGAACTGGACTCAACACGCCCGATTCACCGCACAAGAATATATCTGACTAGTAATAATCTTAAAACCTATGTATTGATATCTCTCTGTTAGTGTGTCAAGTTTCTGTAAAGCGGCATAAACACAGCCGTGAAAAGCAGCTAAACCCTATTATAAAACTAAATTACTTTTAAAAACCCATGAAACAAAGACAGGGAAAGAGAGAGAAATTCTTACACAATTCGTTCAGGGGCTGTGATGCAACCTGGATTGACCATATCTACACCCACAGCTGGATGAGACATAAGGGTGGACACTCTTGGGGCTGAGAGGTTTGGTGAGGTTGGGTGAGCAAACGCAGACCCTTTAAAGTAATACTGCGTGCTACCCATCGCATGGGTCCCAAATCTCCAGGTTCAAGGGCATCTTCCTACATCGAAAACATGCATGAGAAACCCAGAAGATGGTACACCGTGTGATGGGGAAAGGTTTCTAAAACGCACCTCATTTCTCATCTCCTTGTGCTCGGGTTCGCCATTTCTGCCACTTTACCAGCAATCTCCCTACTTGGAGCCTCAGCACCTTTAACCTCCTGTTCCGTACAGGTTGCAATTTGTCCTGAGGATGAACGGGAAGACGGGGAACCAATGAGAGACTAGCTCTTGGTGTTGGGACAGGCACAGGTCACTCTATTTTCCCATCAGGAAGAAGAATTAACCACAGGCTCAGCCTGCCCCCCGGAACCAGAACAGGGCCTGAAGCCATCCTGCGCTTTTGCGGCCAGCTCCCAAAAAAGCGACTTGTAAGATGGAGCTTCAGGGCACTGCAATTCACAAACCTGCAGAGTTATAAATGATAACTCTCGTCCACAAATATATTGAGGGAAGGCAAAGAAGAGGATTTGAAATCAAGGCAGAATTGCAGGAAACAGATTTCAGGAGGTAGATTCGAATCGCCTTTAAAGCACATGAAAAGCGGCAAAACGTTGACAATGATGCCCTTGGCCAAAAAGGGCGTATGCGTTTTTTCCTGAATATATTCAGGAAAAAACGCATACGCCCTTTTTGGCCAACCAAGCAACCTGGAAAGGCAAATCAGCGCTACAAAGAAGTCTCGCTTCCCATCGGTCAAAAGGGCCATGCTGAAAAAAGTGTCAAAACCAGAAATGCAGGACAGGCCATGGAGAAATGGGAGCCTTGCTACACTGATGGGCGGGATGTAAATTGCCAACAGCCACTCTGGAGAAGTGTACGGTGTGTCCTGAAACATCTAAAAAACACAGCTTAGAGAGCATAGGGCACTTCCATGCATGGAGGGATAAAGTGGGAAAATTGAAAATCAGCAAGACACAAGCACCCCAAAGTTTAGGGCTGCTCTGTTGACAAGGACCTCCACTTCATTCCACCTTAAATATCCCAGGAAAGCGAAAAATGGATCAAAAAGTTGTGGTCCTTATGTACAATGGAATATCACTCAGCCATGAAATCAATGTCATAAGGCTAGTAGCAGCATGATGAGTGGATTTAGGTAAGACGATTCTAAGTGAAATAAGTCACACAGAAAAGGACACTTCTCGTAAGGTGTCACTTATAGAGGGAATGTAAAAACCGTTACACTTGAACTGAATTACAAAACAGAACAGAGTCACACATGCAGAAAACACACTATGGCTGCTTAACGGGAAAGGTGAGGTGGGGTGATACATAAAACAAGAGCTTCAAATTAGCTCAGATACCGTTCCATAAACCCAATATGTAATAGACAAGACCTACTCCTTGCTCAGAGAACTGGACTCAACACGCCCGATTCACCGCACAAGAATATATCTGACTAGTAATAATCTTAAAACCTATGTATTGATATCTCTCTGTTAGTGTGTCAAGTGGGTGTAAAGCGGCATAAACACAGCCGTGAAAAGCAGCTAAACCCCATTATAAAACTAAATTACTTTTAAAAACCCATGAAACAAAGACAGGGAAAGAGAGAGAAATTCTTACACAATTCGTTCAGGGGCTGTGATGCAACCTGGATTGACCATATCTAGACCCACAGCTGGATGAGACATAAGGGTGGACACTCTTGGGGCTGAGAGGTTTGGTGAGGTTGGGTGAGCAAACGCAGACCCTTTAAAGTAATACTGCGTGCTACCCATCGCATGGGTCCCAAATCTCCAGGTTCAAGGGCATCTTCCTACATCGAAAACATGCATGAGAAACCCAGAAGATGGTACACCGTGTGATGGGGAAAGGTTTCTAAAACGCACCTCATTTCTCATCTCCTTGTGCTCGGGTTCGCCATTCCTGCCACTTTACTAGCAATCTCCCTACTTGGAGCCTCAGCACCTTTAACCTCCTGTTCCGTACAGGTTGCAATTTGTCCTGAGGATGAACGGGAAGACGGGGAACCAATGAGAGACTAGCTCTTGGTGTTGGGACAGGCACAGGTCACTCTATTTTCCCATCAGGAAGAAGAATTAACCACAGGCTCAGCCTGCCCCCCGGAACCAGAACAGGGCCTGAAGCCATCCTGCGCTTTTGCGGCCAGCTCCCAAAAAAGCGACTTGTAAGATGGAGCTTCAGGGCACTGCAATTCACAAACCTGCAGAGTTATAAATGATAACTCTCGTCCACAAATATATTGAGGGAAGGCAAAGAAGAGGATATGAAATCAAGGCAGAATTGCAGGAAACAGATTTCAGGAGGTAGATTCGAATCGCCTTTAAAGCACATGAAAAGCGGCAAAACGTTGACAATGATGCCCTTGGCCAAAAAGGGCGTATGCGTTTTTTCCTGAATATATTCAGGAAAAAACGCATACGCCCTTTTTGGCCAACCAAGCAACCTGGAAAGGCAAATCAGCGCTACAAAGAAGTCTCGCTTCCCATCGGTCAAAAGGGCCATGCTGAAAAAAGTGTCAAAACCAGAAATGCAGGACAGGCCATGGAGAAATGGGAGCCTTGCTACACTGATGGGCGGGATGTAAATTGCCAACAGCCACTCTGGAGAAGTGTACGGTGTGTCCTGAAACATCTAAAAAACACAGCTTAGAGAGCATAGGGCACTTCCACGCATGGGGGGATAAAGTGGGAAAATTGAAAATCAGCAAGACACAAGCACCCCAAAGTTTAGGGCTGCTCTGTTGACAAGGACCTCCACTTCATTCCACCTTAAATATCCCAGGAAAGCGAAAAATGGATCAAAAAGTTGTGGTCCTTATGTACAATGGAATATCACTCAGCCATGAAATCAATGTCATAAGGCTAGTAGCAGCATGATGAGTGGATTTAGGTAAGACGATTCTAAGTGAAATAAGTCACACAGAAAAGGACACTTTTCGTAAGGTGTCACTTATAGAGGGAATGTAAAAACCGTTACACTTGAACTGAATTACAAAACAGAACAGAGTCACACTTGCAGAAAACACACTATGGCTGCTTAACGGGAAAGGTGAGGTGGGGTGATACATAAAACAAGAGCTTCAAATTAGCTCAGATACCGTTCCATAAACCCAATATGTAATAGACAAGACCTACTCCTTGCTCAGAGAACTGGACTCAACACGCCCGATTCACCGCACAAGAATATATCTGACTAGTAATAATCTTAAAACCTATGTATTGATATCTCTCTGTTAGTGTGTCAAGTGGGTGTAAAGCGGCATAAACACAGCCGTGAAAAGCAGCTAAACCCCATTATAAAACTAAATTACTTTTAAAAACCCATGAAACAAAGACAGGGAAAGAGAGAGAAATTCTTACACAATTCGTTCAGGGGCTGTGATGCAACCTGGATTGACCATATCTAGACCCACAGCTGGATGAGACATAAGGGTGGACACTCTTGGGGCTGAGACGTTTGGTGAGGTTGGGTGAGCAAACGCAGACCCTTTAAAGTAATACTGCGTGCTACCCATCGCATGGGTCCCAAATCTCCAGGTTCAAGGGCATCTTCCTACATCGAAAACATGCATGAGAAACCCAGAAGATGGTACACCGTGTGATGGGGAAAGGTTTCTAAAACGCACCTCATTTCTCATCTCCTTGTGCTCGGGTTCGCCATTCCTGCCACTTTACTAGCAATCTCCCTACTTGGAGCCTCAGCACCTTTAACCTCCTGTTCCGTACAGGTTGCAATTTGTCCTGAGGATGAACGGGAAGACGGGGAACCAATGAGAGACTAGCTCTTGGTGTTGGGACAGGCACAGGTCACTCTATTTTCCCATCAGGAAGAAGAATTAACCACAGGCTCAGCCTGCCCCCCGGAACCAGAACAGGGCCTGAAGCCATCCTGCGCTTTTGCGGCCAGCTCCCAAAAAAGCGACTTGTAAGATGGAGCTTCAGGGCACTGCAATTCACAAACCTGCAGAGTTATAAATGATAACTCTCGTCCACAAATATATTGAGGGAAGGCAAAGAAGAGGATTTGAAATCAAGGCAGAATTGCAGGAAACAGATTTCAGGAGGTAGATTCGAATCGCCTTTAAAGCACATGAAAAGCGGCAAAACGTTGACAATGATGCCCTTGGCCAAAAAGGGCGTATGCGTTTTTTCCTGAATATATTCAGGAAAAAACGCATACGCCCTTTTTGGCCAACCAAGCAACCTGGAAAGGCAAATCAGCGCTACAAAGAAGTCTCGCTTCCCATCGGTCAAAAGGGCCATGCTGAAAAAAGTGTCAAAACCAGAAATGCAGGACAGGCCATGGAGAAATGGGAGCCTTGCTACACTGATGGGCGGGATGTAAATTGCCAACAGCCACTCTGGAGAAGTGTACGGTGTGTCCTGAAACATCTAAAAAACACAGCTTAGAGAGCATAGGGCACTTCCACGCATGGGGGGATAAAGTGGGAAAATTGAAAATCAGCAAGACACAAGCACCCCAAAGTTTAGGGCTGCTCTGTTGACAAGGACCTCCACTTCATTCCACCTTAAATATCCCAGGAAAGCGAAAAATGGATCAAAAAGTTGTGGTCCTTATGTACAATGGAATATCACTCAGCCATGAAATCAATGTCATAAGGCTAGTAGCAGCATGATGAGTGGATTTAGGTAAGACGATTCTAAGTGAAATAAGTCACACAGAAAAGGACACTTTTCGTAAGGTGTCACTTATAGAGGGAATGTAAAAACCGTTACACTTGAACTGAATTACAAAACAGAACAGAGTCACACATGCAGAAAACACACTATGGCTGCTTAACGGGAAAGGTGAGGTGGGGTGATACATAAAACAAGAGCTTCAAATTAGCTCAGATACCGTTCCATAAACCCAATATGTAATAGACAAGACCTACTCCTTGCTCAGAGAACTGGACTCAACACGCCCGATTCACCGCACAAGAATATATCTGACTAGTAATAATCTTAAAACCTATGTATTGATATCTCTCTGTTAGTGTGTCAAGTGGGTGTAAAGCGGCATAAACACAGCCGTGAAAAGCAGCTAAACCCCATTATAAAAATAAATTACTTTTAAAAACCCATGAAACAAAGACAGGGAAAGAGAGAGAAATTCTTACACAATTCGTTCAGGGGCTGTGATGCAACCTGGATTGACCATATCTAGACCCACAGCTGGATGAGACATAAGGGTGGACACTCTTGGGGCTGAGAGGTTTGGTGAGGTTGGGTGAGCAAACGCAGACCCTTTAAAGTAATACTGCGTGCTACCCATCGCATGGGTCCCAATTCTCCAGGTTCAAGGGCATCTTCCTACATCGAAAACATGCATGAGAAACCCAGAAGATGGTACACCGTGTGATGGGGAAAGGTTTCTAAAACGCACCTCATTTCTCATCTCCTTGTGCTCGGGTTCGCCATTCCAGCCACTTTACCAGCAATCTCCCTACTTGGAGCCTCAGCACCTTTAACCTCCTGTTCCGTACAGGTTGCAATTTGTCCTGAGGATGAACGGGAAGACGGGGAACCAATGAGAGACTAGCTCTTGGTGTTGGGACAGGCACAGGTCACTCTATTTTCCCATCAGGAAGAAGAATTAACCACAGGCTCAGCCTGCCCCCCGGAACCAGAACAGGGCCTGAAGCCATCCTGCGCTTTTGCGGCCAGCTCCCAAAAAAGCGACTTGTAAAATGGAGCTTCAGGGCACTGCAATTCACAAACCTGCAGAGTTATAAATGATAACTCTCGTCCACAAATATATTGAGGGAAGGCAAAGAAGAGGATTTGAAATCAAGGCAGAATTGCAGGAAACAGATTTCAGGAGGTAGATTCGAATCGCCTTTAAAGCACATGAAAAGCGGCAAAACGTTGACAATGATGCCCTTGGCCAAAAAGGGCGTATGCGTTTTTTCCTGAATATATTCAGGAAAAAACGCATACGCCCTTTTTGGCCAACCAAGCAACCTGGAAAGGCAAATCAGCGCTACAAAGAAGTCTCGCTTCCCATCGGTCAAGAGGGCCATGCTGAAAAAAGTGTCAAAACCAGAAATGCAGGACAGGCCATGGAGAAATGGGAGCCTTGCTACACTGATGGGCGGGATGTAAATTGCCAACAGCCACTCTGGAGAAGTGTACGGTGTGTCCTGAAACATCTAAAAAACACAGCTTAGAGAGCATAGGGCACTTCCACGCATGGGGGGATAAAGTGGGAAAATTGAAAATCAGCAAGACACAAGCACCCAAAGTTTAGGGCTGCTCTGTTGACAAGGACCTCCACTTCATTCCACCTTAAATATCCCAGGAAAGCGAAAAATGGATCAAAAAGTTGTGGTCCTTATGTACAATGGAATATCACTCAGCCATGAAATCAATGTCATAAGGCTAGTAGCAGCATGATGAGTGGATTTAGGTAAGACGATTTTAAGTGAAATAAGTCACACAGAAAAGGACACTTCTCGTAAGGTGTCACTTATAGAGGGAATGTAAAAACCGTTACACTTGAACTGAATTACAAAACAGATCAGAGTCACATATGCAGAAAACACACTATGGCTGCTTAACGGGAAAGGTGAAGTGGGGTGATACATAAAACAAGAGCTTCAAATTAGCTCAGATACCGTTCCATAAACCCAATATGTAATAGACAAGACCTACTCCTTGCTCAGAGAACTGGACTCAACACGCCCGATTCACCGCACAAGAATATATCTGACTAGTAATAATCTTAAAACCTATGTATTGATATCTCTCTGTTAGTGTGTCAAGTGGGTGTAAAGCGGCATAAACACAGCCGTGAAAAGCAGCTAAACCCCATTATAAAAATAAATTACTTTTAAAAACCCATGAAACAAAGACAGGGAAAGAGAGAGAAATTCTTACACAATTCGTTCAGGGGCTGTGATGCAACCTGGATTGACCATATCTAGACCCACAGCTGGATGAGACATAAGGGTGGACACTCTTGGGGCTGAGAGGTTTGGTGAGGTTGGGTGAGCAAATGCATACCCTTTAAAGTAATACTGTGTGCTACCCATCGCATGGGTCCCAAATCTCCAGGTTCAAGGGCATCTTCCTACATCGAAAACATGCATGAGAAACCCAGAAGATGGTACACCGTGTGATGGGGAAAGGTTTCTAAAACGCACCTCATTTCTCATCTCCTTGTGCTCGGGTTCGCCATTCCAGCCACTTTACTAGCAGTCTCCCTACTTGGAGCATCAGCACCTTTAACCTCCTGTTCCGTACAGGTTGCAATTTGTCCTGAGGATGAACGGGAAGACGGGGAACCAATGAGAGACTAGCTCTTGGTGTTGGGACAGGCACAGGTCACTCTATTTTCCCATCAGGAAGAAGAATTAACCACAGGCTCAGCCTGCCCCCCGGAACCAGAACAGGGCCTGAAGCCATCCTGCGCTTTTGCGGCCAGCTCCCAAAAAAGCGACTTGTAAGATGGAGCTTCAGGGCACTGCAATTCACAAACCTGCAGAGTTATAAATGATAACTCTCGTCCACAAATATATTGAGGGAAGGCAAAGAAGAGGATTTGAAATCAAGGCAGAATTGCAGGAAACAGATTTCAGGAGGTAGATTCGAATCGCCTTTAAAGCACATGAAAAGCGGCAAAACGTTGACAATGATGCCCTTGGCCAAAAAGGGCGTATGCGTTTTTTCCTGAATATATTCAGGAAAAAACGCATACGCCCTTTTTGGCCAACCAAGCAAACTGGAAAGGCAAATCAGCGCTACAAAGAAGTCTCGCTTCCCATCGGTCAAAAGGGCCATGCTGAAAAAAGTGTCAAAACCAGAAATGCAGGACAGGCCATGGAGAAATGGGAGCCTTGCTACACTGATGGGCGGGATGTAAATTGCCAACAGCCACTCTGGAGAAGGGTACGGTGTGTCCTGAAACATCTAAAAAACACAGCTTAGAGAGCATAGGGCACTTCCACGCATGGGGGGATAAAGTGGGAAAATTGAAAATCAGCAAGACACAAGCACCCCAAAGTTTAGGGCTGCTCTGTCGACAAGGACCTCCACTTCATTCCACCTTAAATATCCCAGGAAAGCGAAAAATGGATCAAAAAGTTGTGGTCCTTATGTACAATGGAATATCACTCAGCCATGAAATCAATGTCATAAGGCTAGTAGCAGCATGATGAGTGGATTTAGGTAAGACGATTCTAAGTGAAATAAGTCACACAGAAAAGGACACTTCTCATAAGGTGTCACTTATAGAGGGAATGTAAAAACCGTTACACTTGAACTGAATTACAAAACAGAACAGAGTCACACATGCAGAAAACACACTATGGCTGCTTAACGGGAAAGGTGAGGTGGGGTGATACATAAAACAAGAGCTTCAAATTAGCTCAGATACCGTTCCATAAACCCAATATGTAATAGACAAGACCTACTCCTTGCTCAGAGAACTGGACTCAACACGCCCGATTCACCGCACAAGAATATATCTGACTAGTAATAATCTTAAAACCTATGTATTGATATCTCTCTGTTAGTGTGTCAAGTGGGTGTAAAGCGGCATAAACACAGCCGTGAAAAGCAGCTAAACCCCATTATAAAACTAAATTACTTTTAAAAACCCATGAAACAAAGACAGGGAAAGAGAGAGAAATTCTTACACAATTCGTTCAGGGGCTGTGATGCAACCTGGATTGACCATATCTAGACCCACAGCTGGATGAGACATAAGGGTGGACACTCTTGGGGCTGAGAGGTTTGGTGAGGTTGGGTGAGCAAACGCAGACCCTTTAAAGTAATACTGCGTGCTACCCATCGCATGGGTCCCAAATCTCCAGGTTCAAGGGCATCTTCCTACATCGAAAACATGCATGAGAAACCCAGAAGATGGTACACCGTGTGATGGGGAAAGGTTTCTAAAACGCACCTCATTTCTCATCTCCTTGTGCTCGGGTTCGCCATTCCTGCCACTTTACTAGCAATCTCCCTACTTGGAGCCTCAGCACCTTTAACCTCCTGTTCCGTACAGGTTGCAATTTGTCCTGAGGATGAACGGGAAGACGGGGAACCAATGAGAGACTAGCTCTTGGTGTTGGGACAGGCACAGGTCACTCTATTTTCCCATCAGGAAGAAGAATTAACCACAGGCTCAGCCTGCCCCCCGGAACCAGAACAGGGCCTGAAGCCATCCTGCGCTTTTGCGGCCAGCTCCCAAAAAAGCGACTTGTAAGATGGAGCTTCAGGGCACTGCAATTCACAAACCTGCAGAGTTATAAATGATAACTCTCGTCCACAAATATATTGAGGGAAGGCAAAGAAGAGGATATGAAATCAAGGCAGAATTGCAGGAAACAGATTTCAGGAGGTAGATTCGAATCGCCTTTAAAGCACATGAAAAGCGGCAAAACGTTGACAATGATGCCCTTGGCCAAAAAGGGCGTATGCGTTTTTTCCTGAATATATTCAGGAAAAAACGCATACGCCCTTTTTGGCCAACCAAGCAACCTGCAAAGGCAAATCAGCGCTACAAAGAAGTCTCGCTTCCCATCGGTCAAAAGGGCCATGCTGAAAAAAGTGTCAAAACCAGAAATGCAGGACAGGCCATGGAGAAATGGGAGCCTTGCTACACTGATGGGCGGGATGTAAATTGCCAACAGCCACTCTGGAGAAGTGTACGGTGTGTCCTGAAACATCTAAAAAACACAGCTTAGAGAGCATAGGGCACTTCCACGCATGGGGGGATAAAGTGGGAAAATTGAAAATCAGCAAGACACAAGCACCCCAAAGTTTAGGGCTGCTCTGTTGACAAGGACCTCCACTTCATTCCACCTTAAATATCCCAGGAAAGCGAAAAATGGATCAAAAAGTTGTGGTCCTTATGTACAATGGAATATCACTCAGCCATGAAATCAATGTCATAAGGCTAGTAGCAGCATGATGAGTGGATTTAGGTAAGACGATTCTAAGTGAAATAAGTCACACAGAAAAGGACACTTTTCGTAAGGTGTCACTTATAGAGGGAATGTAAAAACCGTTACACTTGAACTGAATTACAAAACAGAACAGAGTCACACTTGCAGAAAACACACTATGGCTGCTTAACGGGAAAGGTGAGGTGGGGTGATACATAAAACAAGAGCTTCAAATTAGCTCAGATACCGTTCCATAAACCCAATATGTAATAGACAAGACCTACTCCTTGCTCAGAGAACTGGACTCAACACGCCCGATTCACCGCACAAGAATATATCTGACTAGTAATAATCTTAAAACCTATGTATTGATATCTCTCTGTTAGTGTGTCAAGTGGGTGTAAAGCGGCATAAACACAGCCGTGAAAAGCAGCTAAACCCCATTATAAAACTAAATTACTTTTAAAAACCCATGAAACAAAGACAGGGAAAGAGAGAGAAATTCTTACACAATTCGTTCAGGGGCTGTGATGCAACCTGGATTGACCATATCTAGACCCACAGCTGGATGAGACATAAGGGTGGACACTCTTGGGGCTGAGACGTTTGGTGAGGTTGGGTGAGCAAACGCAGACCCTTTAAAGTAATACTGCGTGCTACCCATCGCATGGGTCCCAAATCTCCAGGTTCAAGGGCATCTTCCTACATCGAAAACATGCATGAGAAACCCAGAAGATGGTACACCGTGTGATGGGGAAAGGTTTCTAAAACGCACCTCATTTCTCATCTCCTTGTGCTCGGGTTCGCCATTCCTGCCACTTTACTAGCAATCTCCCTACTTGGAGCCTCAGCACCTTTAACCTCCTGTTCCGTACAGGTTGCAATTTGTCCTGAGGATGAACGGGAAGACGGGGAACCAATGAGAGACTAGCTCTTGGTGTTGGGACAGGCACAGGTCACTCTATTTTCCCATCAGGAAGAAGAATTAACCACAGGCTCAGCCTGCCCCCCGGAACCAGAACAGGGCCTGAAGCCATCCTGCGCTTTTGCGGCCAGCTCCCAAAAAAGCGACTTGTAAGATGGAGCTTCAGGGCACTGCAATTCACAAACCTGCAGAGTTATAAATGATAACTCTCGTCCACAAATATATTGAGGGAAGGCAAAGAAGAGGATTTGAAATCAAGGCAGAATTGCAGGAAACAGATTTCAGGAGGTAGATTCGAATCGCCTTTAAAGCACATGAAAAGCGGCAAAACGTTGACAATGATGCCCTTGGCCAAAAAGGGCGTATGCGTTTTTTCCTGAATATATTCAGGAAAAAACGCATACGCCCTTTTTGGCCAACCAAGCAACCTGGAAAGGCAAATCAGCGCTACAAAGAAGTCTCGCTTCCCATCGGTCAAAAGGGCCATGCTGAAAAAAGTGTCAAAACCAGAAATGCAGGACAGGCCATGGAGAAATGGGAGCCTTGCTACACTGATGGGCGGGATGTAAATTGCCAACAGCCACTCTGGAGAAGTGTACGGTGTGTCCTGAAACATCTAAAAAACACAGCTTAGAGAGCATAGGGCACTTCCACGCATGGGGGGATAAAGTGGGAAAATTGAAAATCAGCAAGACACAAGCACCCCAAAGTTTAGGGCTGCTCTGTTGACAAGGACCTCCACTTCATTCCACCTTAAATATCCCAGGAAAGCGAAAAATGGATCAAAAAGTTGTGGTCCTTATGTACAATGGAATATCACTCAGCCATGAAATCAATGTCATAAGGCTAGTAGCAGCATGATGAGTGGATTTAGGTAAGACGATTCTAAGTGAAATAAGTCACACAGAAAAGGACACTTTTCGTAAGGTGTCACTTATAGAGGGAATGTAAAAACCGTTACACTTGAACTGAATTACAAAACAGAACAGAGTCACACATGCAGAAAACACACTATGGCTGCTTAACGGGAAAGGTGAGGTGGGGTGATACATAAAACAAGAGCTTCAAATTAGCTCAGATACCGTTCCATAAACCCAATATGTAATAGACAAGACCTACTCCTTGCTCAGAGAACTGGACTCAACACGCCCGATTCACCGCACAAGAATATATCTGACTAGTAATAATCTTAAAACCTATGTATTGATATCTCTCTGTTAGTGTGTCAAGTGGGTGTAAAGCGGCATAAACACAGCCGTGAAAAGCAGCTAAACCCCATTATAAAAATAAATTACTTTTAAAAACCCATGAAACAAAGACAGGGAAAGAGAGAGAAATTCTTACACAATTCGTTCAGGGGCTGTGATGCAACCTGGATTGACCATATCTAGACCCACAGCTGGATGAGACATAAGGGTGGACACTCTTGGGGCTGAGAGGTTTGGTGAGGTTGGGTGAGCAAACGCAGACCCTTTAAAGTAATACTGCGTGCTACCCATCGCATGGGTCCCAATTCTCCAGGTTCAAGGGCATCTTCCTACATCGAAAACATGCATGAGAAACCCAGAAGATGGTACACCGTGTGATGGGGAAAGGTTTCTAAAACGCACCTCATTTCTCATCTCCTTGTGCTCGGGTTCGCCATTCCAGCCACTTTACCAGCAATCTCCCTACTTGGAGCCTCAGCACCTTTAACCTCCTGTTCCGTACAGGTTGCAATTTGTCCTGAGGATGAACGGGAAGACGGGGAACCAATGAGAGACTAGCTCTTGGTGTTGGGACAGGCACAGGTCACTCTATTTTCCCATCAGGAAGAAGAATTAACCACAGGCTCAGCCTGCCCCCCGGAACCAGAACAGGGCCTGAAGCCATCCTGCGCTTTTGCGGCCAGCTCCCAAAAAAGCGACTTGTAAAATGGAGCTTCAGGGCACTGCAATTCACAAACCTGCAGAGTTATAAATGATAACTCTCGTCCACAAATATATTGAGGGAAGGCAAAGAAGAGGATTTGAAATCAAGGCAGAATTGCAGGAAACAGATTTCAGGAGGTAGATTCGAATCGCCTTTAAAGCACATGAAAAGCGGCAAAACGTTGACAATGATGCCCTTGGCCAAAAAGGGCGTATGCGTTTTTTCCTGAATATATTCAGGAAAAAACGCATACGCCCTTTTTGGCCAACCAAGCAACCTGGAAAGGCAAATCAGCGCTACAAAGAAGTCTCGCTTCCCATCGGTCAAGAGGGCCATGCTGAAAAAAGTGTCAAAACCAGAAATGCAGGACAGGCCATGGAGAAATGGGAGCCTTGCTACACTGATGGGCGGGATGTAAATTGCCAACAGCCACTCTGGAGAAGTGTACGGTGTGTCCTGAAACATCTAAAAAACACAGCTTAGAGAGCATAGGGCACTTCCACGCATGGGGGGATAAAGTGGGAAAATTGAAAATCAGCAAGACACAAGCACCCAAAGTTTAGGGCTGCTCTGTTGACAAGGACCTCCACTTCATTCCACCTTAAATATCCCAGGAAAGCGAAAAATGGATCAAAAAGTTGTGGTCCTTATGTACAATGGAATATCACTCAGCCATGAAATCAATGTCATAAGGCTAGTAGCAGCATGATGAGTGGATTTAGGTAAGACGATTTTAAGTGAAATAAGTCACACAGAAAAGGACACTTCTCGTAAGGTGTCACTTATAGAGGGAATGTAAAAACCGTTACACTTGAACTGAATTACAAAACAGATCAGAGTCACATATGCAGAAAACACACTATGGCTGCTTAACGGGAAAGGTGAAGTGGGGTGATACATAAAACAAGAGCTTCAAATTAGCTCAGATACCGTTCCATAAACCCAATATGTAATAGACAAGACCTACTCCTTGCTCAGAGAACTGGACTCAACACGCCCGATTCACCGCACAAGAATATATCTGACTAGTAATAATCTTAAAACCTATGTATTGATATCTCTCTGTTAGTGTGTCAAGTGGGTGTAAAGCGGCATAAACACAGCCGTGAAAAGCAGCTAAACCCCATTATAAAAATAAATTACTTTTAAAAACCCATGAAACAAAGACAGGGAAAGAGAGAGAAATTCTTACACAATTCGTTCAGGGGCTGTGATGCAACCTGGATTGACCATATCTAGACCCACAGCTGGATGAGACATAAGGGTGGACACTCTTGGGGCTGAGAGGTTTGGTGAGGTTGGGTGAGCAAATGCATACCCTTTAAAGTAATACTGTGTGCTACCCATCGCATGGGTCCCAAATCTCCAGGTTCAAGGGCATCTTCCTACATCGAAAACATGCATGAGAAACCCAGAAGATGGTACACCGTGTGATGGGGAAAGGTTTCTAAAACGCACCTCATTTCTCATCTCCTTGTGCTCGGGTTCGCCATTCCAGCCACTTTACTAGCAGTCTCCCTACTTGGAGCATCAGCACCTTTAACCTCCTGTTCCGTACAGGTTGCAATTTGTCCTGAGGATGAACGGGAAGACGGGGAACCAATGAGAGACTAGCTCTTGGTGTTGGGACAGGCACAGGTCACTCTATTTTCCCATCAGGAAGAAGAATTAACCACAGGCTCAGCCTGCCCCCCGGAACCAGAACAGGGCCTGAAGCCATCCTGCGCTTTTGCGGCCAGCTCCCAAAAATGCGACTTGTAAAATGGAGCTTCAGGGCACTGCAATTCACAAACCTGCAGAGTTATAAATGATAACTCTCGTCCACAAATATATTGAGGGAAGGCAAAGAAGAGGATTTGAAATCAAGGCAGAATTGCAGGAAACAGATTTCAGAAGGTAGATTCGAATCGCCTTTAAAGCACATGAAAAGCGGCAAAACGTTGACAATGATGCCCTTGGCCAAAAAGGGCGTATGCGTTTTTTCCTGAATATATTCAGGAAAAAACGCATACGCCCTTTTTGGCCAACCAAGCAACCTGGAAAGGCAAATCAGCGCTACAAAGAAGTCTCGCTTCCCATCGGTCAAGAGGGCCATGCTGAAAAAAGTGTCAAAACCAGAAATGCAGGACAGGCCATGGAGAAATGGGAGCCTTGCTACACTGATGGGCGGGATGTAAATTGCCAACAGCCACTCTGGAGAAGTGTACGGTGTGTCCTGAAACATCTAAAAAACACAGCTTAGAGAGCATAGGGCACTTCCACGCATGGGGGGATAAAGTGGGAAAATTGAAAATCAGCAAGACACAAGCACCCCAAAGTTTAGGGCTGCTCTGTTGACAAGGACCTCCACTTCATTCCACCTTAAATATCCCAGGAAAGCGAAAAATGGATCAAAAAGTTGTGGTCCTTATGTACAATGGAATATCACTCAGCCATGAAATCAATGTCATAAGGCTAGTAGCAGCATGATGAGTGGATTTAGGTAAGACGATTCTAAGTGAAATAAGTCACACAGAAAAGGACACTTCTCGTAAGGTGTCACTTATAGAGGGAATGTAAAAACCGTTACACTTGAACTGAATTACAAAACAGAACAGAGTCACACATGCAGAAAACACACTATGGCTGCTTAACGGGAAAGGTGAGGTGGGGTGATACATAAAACAAGAGCTTCAAATTAGCTCAGATACCGTTCCATAAACCCAATATGTAATAGACAAGACCTACTCCTTGCTCAGAGAACTGGACTCAACACGCCCGATTCACCGCACAAGAATATATCTGACTAGTAATAATCTTAAAACCTATGTATTGATATCTCTCTGTTAGTGTGTCAAGTGGGTGTAAAGCGGCATAAACACAGCCGTGAAAAGCAGCTAAACCCCATTATAAAACTAAATTACTTTTAAAAACCCATGAAACAAAGACAGGGAAAGAGAGAGAAATTCTTACACAATTCGTTCAGGGGCTGTGATGCAACCTGTATTGACCATATCTAGACCCACAGCTGGATGAGACATAAGGGTGGACACTCTTGGGGCTGAGAGGTTTGGTGAGGTTGGGTGAGCAAACGCAGACCCTTTAAAGTAATACTGCGTGCTACCCATCGCATGGGTCCCAAATCTCCAGGTTCAAGGGCATCTTCCTACATCGAAAACATGCATGAGAAACCCAGAAGATGGTACACCGTGTGATGGGGAAAGGTTTCTAAAACGCACCTCATTTCTCATCTCCTTGTGCTCGGGTTCGCCATTCCAGCCACTTTACCAGCAATCTCCCTACTTGGAGCCTCAGCACCTTTAACCTCCTGTTCCGTACAGGTTGCAATTTGTCCTGAGGATGAACGGGAAGACGGGGAACCAATGAGAGATTAGCTCTTGGTGTTGGGACAGGCACAGGTCACTCTATTTTCCCATCAGGAAGAAGAATTAACCACAGGCTCAGCCTGCCCCCCGGAACCAGAACAGGGCCTGAAGCCATCCTGCGCTTTTGCGGCCAGCTCCCAAAAAAGCGACTTGTAAAATGGAGCTTCAGGGCACTGCAATTCACAAACCTGCAGAGTTATAAATGATAACTCTCGTCCACAAATATATTGAGGGAAGGCAAAGAAGAGGATTTGAAATCAAGGCAGAATTGCAGGAAACAGATTTCAGGAGGTAGATTCGAATCGCCTTTAAAGCACATGAAAAGCGGCAAAACGTTGACAATGATGCCCTTGGCCAAAAAGGGCGTATGCGTTTTTTCCTGAATATATTCAGGAAAAAACGCATACGCCCTTTTTGGCCAACCAAGCAACCTGGAAAGGCAAATCAGCGCTACAAAGAAGTCTCGCTTCCCATCGGTCAAGAGGGCCATGCTGAAAAAAGTGTCAAAACCAGAAATGCAGGACAGGCCATGGAGAAATGGGAGCCTTGCTACACTGATGGGCGGGATGTAAATTGCCAACAGCCACTCTGGAGAAGTGTACGGTGTGTCCTGAAACATCTAAAAAACACAGCTTAGAGAGCATAGGGCACTTCCACGCATGGGGGGATAAAGTGGGAAAATTGAAAATCAGCAAGACACAAGCACCTCAAAGTTTAGGGCTGCTCTGTTGACAAGGACCTCCACTTCATTCCACCTTAAATATCCCAGGAAAGCGAAAAATGGATCAAAAAGTTGTGGTCCTTATGTACAATGGAATATCACTCAGCCATGAAATCAATGTCATAAGGCTAGTAGCAGCATGATGAGTGGATTTAGGTAAGACGATTCTAAGTGAAATAAGTCACACAGAAAAGGACACTTCTCATAAGGTGTTACTTATAGAGGGAATGTAAAAACCGTTACACTTGAACTGAATTACAAAACAGAACAGAGTCACACATGCAGAAAACACACTATGGCTGCTTAACGGGAAAGGTGAGGTGGGGTGATACATAAAACAAGAGCTTCAAATTAGCTCAGATACCGTTCCATAAACCCAATATGTAATAGACAAGACCTACTCCTTGCTCAGAGAACTGGACTCAACACGCCCGATTCACCGCACAAGTATATATCTGACTAGTAATAATCTTAAAACCTATGTATTGATATCTCTCTGTTAGTGTGTCAAGTGTGTGTAAAGCGGCATAAACACAGCCGTGAAAAGCAGCTAAACCCCATTATAAAACTAAATTACTTTTAAAAACCCATGAAACAAAGACAGGGAAAGAGAGAGAAATTCTTACACAATTCGTTCAGGGGCTGTGATGCAACCTGGATTGACCATATCTAGACCCAGAGCTGGATGAGACATAAGGGTGGACACTCTTGGGGCTGAGAGGTTTGGTGAGGTTGGGTGAGCAAACGCAGACCCTTTAAAGTAATACTGCGTGCTACCCATCGCATGGGTCCCAAATCTCCAGGTTCAAGGGCATCTTCCTACATCGAAAACATGCATGAGAAACCCAGAAGATGGTACACCGTGTGATGGGGAAAGGTTTCTAAAACGCACCTCATTTCTCATCTCCTTGTGCTCGGGTTCGCCATTCCTGCCACTTTACTAGCAATCTCCCTACTTGGAGCCTCAGCACCTTTAACCTCCTGTTCCGTACAGGTTGCAATTTGTCCTGAGGATGAACGGGAAGACGGGGAACCAATGAGAGACTAGCTCTTGGTGTTGGGACAGACACAGGTCACTCTATTTTCCCATCAGGAAGAAGAATTAACCACAGGCTCAGCCTGCCCCCCGGAACCAGAACAGGGCCTGAAGCCATCCTGCGCTTTTGCGGCCAGCTCCCAAAAAAGCGACTTGTAAGATGGAGCTTCAGGGCACTGCAATTCACAAACCTGCAGAGTTATAAATGATAACTCTCGTCCACAAATATATTGAGGGAAGGCAAAGAAGAGGATTTGAAATCAAGGCAGAATTGCAGGAAACAGATTTCAGGAGGTAGATTCGAATCGCCTTTAAAGCACATGAAAAGCGGCAAAACGTTGACAATGATGCCCTTGGCCAAAAAGGGCGTATGCGTTTTTTCCTGAATATATTCAGGAAAAAACGCATACGCCCTTTTTGGCCAACCAAGCAACCTGGAAAGGCAAATCAGCGCTACAAAGAAGTCTCGCTTCCCATCGGTCAAAAGGGCCATGCTGAAAAAAGTGTCAAAACCAGAAATGCAGGACAGGCCATGGAGAAATGGGAGCCTTGCTACACTGATGGGCGGGATGTAAATTGCCAACAGCCACTCTGGAGAAGGGTACGGTGTGTCCTGAAACATCTAAAAAACACAGCTTAGAGAGCATAGGGCACTTCCACGCATGGGGGGATAAAGTGGGAAAATTGAAAATCAGCAAGACACAAGCACCCCAAAGTTTAGGGCTGCTCTGTCGACAAGGACCTCCACTTCATTCCACCTTAAATATCCCAGGAAAGCGAAAAATGGATCAAAAAGTTGTGGTCCTTATGTACAATGGAATATCACTCAGCCATGAAATCAATGTCATAAGGCTAGTAGCAGCATGATGAGTGGATTTAGGTAAGACGATTCTAAGTGAAATAAGTCACACAGAAAAGGACACTTCTCATAAGGTGTCACTTATAGAGGGAATGTAAAAACCGTTACACTTGAACTGAATTACAAAACAGAACAGAGTCACACATGCAGAAAACACACTATGGCTGCTTAACGGGAAAGGTGAGGTGGGGTGATACATAAAACAAGAGCTTCAAATTAGCTCAGATACCGTTCCATAAACCCAATATGTAATAGACAAGACCTACTCCTTGCTCAGAGAACTGGACTCAACACGCCCGATTCACCGCACAAGAATATATCTGACTAGTAATAATCTTAAAACCTATGTATTGATATCTCTCTGTTAGTGTGTCAAGTGGGTGTAAAGCGGCATAAACACAGCCGTGAAAAGCAGCTAAACCCCATTATAAAAATAAATTACTTTTAAAAACCCATGAAACAAAGACAGGGAAAGAGAGAGAAATTCTTACACAATTCGTTCAGGGGCTGTGATGCAACCTGGATTGACCATATCTAGACCCACAGCTGGATGAGACATAAGGGTGGACACTCTTGGGGCTGAGAGGTTTGGTGAGGTTGGGTGAGCAAACGCAGACCCTTTAAAGTAATACTGCGTGCTACCCATCGCATGGGTCCCAAATCTCCAGGTTCAAGGGCATCTTCCTACATCGAAAACATGCATGAGAAACCCAGAAGATGGTACACCGTGTGATGGGGAAAGGTTTCTAAAACGCACCTCATTTCTCATCTCCTTGTGCTCGGGTTCGCCATTCCTGCCACTTTACCAGCAATCTCCCTACTTGGAGCCTCAGCACCTTTAACCTCCTGTTCCGTACAGGTTGCAATTTGTCCTGAGGATGAACGGGAAGACGGGGAACCAATGAGAGACTAGCTCTTGGTGTTGGGACAGGCACAGGTCACTCTATTTTCCCATCAGGAAGAAGAATTAACCACAGCCTCAGCCTGCCCCCCGGAACCAGAACAGGGCCTGAAGCCATCCTGCGCTTTTGCGGCCAGCTCCCAAAAAAGCGACTTGTAAGATGGAGCTTCAGGGCACTGCAATTCACAAACCTGCAGAGTTATAAATGATAACTCTCGTCCACAAATATATTGAGGGAAGGCAAAGAAGAGGATTTGAAATCAAGGCAGAATTGCAGGAAACAGATTTCAGGAGGTAGATTCGAATCGCCTTTAAAGCACATGAAAGGCGGCAAAACGTTGACAATGATGCCCTTGGCCAAAAAGGGCGTATGCGTTTTTTCCTGAATATATTCAGGAAAAAACGCATACGCCCTTTTTGGCCAACCAAGCAACCTGGAAAGGCAAATCAGCGCTACAAAGAAGTCTCGCTTCCCATCGATCAAGAGGGCCATGCTGAAAAAAGTGTCAAAACCAGAAATGCAGGACAGGCCATGGAGAAATGGGAGCCTTGCTACACTGATGGGCGGGATGTAAATTGCCAACAGCCACTCTGGAGAAGTGTACGGTGTGTCCTGAAACATCTAAAAAACACAGCTTAGAGAGCATAGGGCACTTCCACGCATGGGGGGATAAAGTGGGAAAATTGAAAATCAGCAAGACACAAGCACCCCAAAGTTTAGGGCTGCTCTGTTGACAAGGACCTCCACTTCATTCCACCTTAAATATCCCAGGAAAGCGAAAAATGGATCAAAAAGTTGTGGTCCTTATGTACAATGGAATATCACTCAGCCATGAAATCAATGTCATAAGGCTAGTAGCAGCATGATGAGTGGATTTAGGTAAGACGATTCTAAGTGAAATAAGTCACACAGAAAAGGACACTTCTCGTAAGGTCACTTATAGAGGGAATGTAAAAACCGTTACACTTGAACTGAATTACAAAACAGAACAGAGTCACACATGCAGAAAACACACTATGGCTGCTTAACGGGAAAGGTGAGGTGGGGTGATACATAAAACAAGAGCTTGAAATTAGCTCAGATACCGTTCCATAAACCCAATATGTAATAGACAATACCTACTCCTTGCTCAGAGAACTGGACTCAACACGCCCGATTCACCGCACAAGAATATATCTGACTAGTAATAATCTTAAAACCTATGTATTGATATCTCTCTGTTAGTGTGTCAAGTGGGTGTAAAGCGGCATAAACACAGCCGTGAAAAGCAGCTAAACCCCATTATAAAAATAAATTACTTTTAAAAACCCATGAAACAAAGACAGGGAAAGAGAGAGAAATTCTTACACAATTCGTTCAGGGGCTGTGATGCAACCTGGATTGACCATATCTAGACCCACAGCTGGATGAGACATAAGGGTGGACACTCTTGGGGCTGAGAGGTTTGGTGAGGTTGGGTGAGCAAACGCAGACCCTTTAAAGTAATACTGCGTGCTACCCATCGCATGGGTCCCAAATCTCCAGGTTCAAGGGCATCTTCCTACATCGAAAACATGCATGAGAAACCCAGAAGATGGTACACCGTGTGATGGGGAAAGGTTTCTAAAACGCACCTCATTTCTCATCTCCTTGTGCTCGGGTTCGCCATTCCAGCCACTTTACCAGCAATCTCCCTACTTGGAGCCTCAGCACCTTTAACGTCCTGTTCCGTACAGGTTGCAATTTGTCCTGAGGATGAACGGGAAGACGGGGAACCAATGAGAGACTAGCTCTTGGTGTTGGGACAGGCACAGGTCACTCTATTTTCCCATCAGGAAGAAGAATTAACCACAGGCTCAGCCTGCCCCCCGGAACCAGAACAGGGCCTGAAGCCATCCTGCGCTTTTGCGGCCAGCTCCCAAAAAAGCGACTTGTAAAATGGAGCTTCAGGGCACTGCAATTCACAAACCTGCAGAGTTATAAATGATAACTCTCGTCCACAAATATATTGAGGGAAGGCAAAGAAGAGGATTTGAAATCAAGGCAGAATTGCAGGAAACAGATTTCAGGAGGTAGATTCGAATCGCCTTTAAAGCACATGAAAAGCGGCAAAACGTTGACAATGATGCCCTTGGCCAAAAAGGGCGTATGCGTTTTTTCCTGAATATATTCAGGAAAAAACGCATACGCCCTTTTTGGCCAACCAAGCAACCTGGAAAGGCAAATCAGCGCTACAAAAAGTCTCGCTTCCCATCGGTCAAGAGGGCCATGCTGAAAAAAGTGTCAAAACCAGAAATGCAGGACAGGCCATGGAGAAATGAGAGCCTTGCTACACTGATGGGCGGGATGTAAATTGCCAACAGCCACTCTGGAGAAGTGTACGGTGTGTCCTGAAACATCTAAAAAACACAGCTTAGAGAGCATAGGGCACTTCCACGCATGGGGGGATAAAGTGGGAAAATTGAAAATCAGCAAGACACAAGCACCCCAAAGTTTAGGGCTGCTCTGTTGACAAGGACCTCCACTTCATTCCACCTTAAATATCCCAGGAAAGCGAAAAATGGATCAAAAAGTTGTGGTCCTTATGTACAATGGAATATCACTCAGCCATGAAATCAATGTCATAAGGCTAGTAGCAGCATGATGAGTGGATTTAGGTAAGACGATTCTAAGTGAAATAAGTCACACAGAAAAGGACACTTCTCGTAAGGTCACTTATAGAGGGAATGTAAAAACCGTTACACTTGAACTGAATTACAAAACAGAACAGAGTCACACATGCAGAAAACACACTATGGCTGCTTAACGGGAAAGGTGAGGTGGGGTGATACATAAAACAAGAGCTTCAAATTAGCTCAGATACCGTTCCATAAACCCAATATGTAATAGACAAGACCTACTCCTTGCTCAGAGAACTGGACTCAACACGCCCGATTCACCGCACAAGTATATATCTGACTAGTAATAATCTTAAAACCTATGTATTGATATCTCTCTGTTAGTGTGTCAAGTGTGTGTAAAGCGGCATAAACACAGCCGTGAAAAGCAGCTAAACCCCATTATAAAACTAAATTACTTTTAAAAACCCATGAAACAAAGACAGGGAAAGAGAGAGAAATTCTTACACAATTCGTTCAGGGGCTGTGATGCAACCTGGATTGACCATATCTAGACCCACAGCTGGATGAGACATAAGGGTGGACACTCTTGGGGCTGAGAGGTTTGGTGAGGTTGGGTGAGCAAACGCAGACCCTTTAAAGTAATACTGCGTGCTACCCATCGCATGGGTCCCAAATCTCCAGGTTCAAGGGCATCTTCCTACATCGAAAACATGCATGAGAAACCCAGAAGATGGTACACCGTGTGATGGGGAAAGGTTTCTAAAACGCACCTCATTTCTCATCTCCTTGTGCTCGGGTTCGCCATTCCTGCCACTTTACTAGCAATCTCCCTACTTGGAGCCTCAGCACCTTTAACCTCCTGTTCCGTACAGGTTGCAATTTGTCCTGAGGATGAACGGGAAGACGGGGAACCAATGAGAGACTAGCTCTTGGTGTTGGGACAGGCACAGGTCACTCTATTTTCCCATCAGGAAGAAGAATTAACCACAGGCTCAGCCTGCCCCCCGGAACCAGAACAGGGCCTGAAGCCATCCTGCGCTTTTGCGGCCAGCTCCCAAAAAAGCGACTTGTAAGATGGAGCTTCAGGGCACTGCAATTCACAAACCTGCAGAGTTATAAATGATAACTCTCGTCCACAAATATATTGAGGGAAGGCAAAGAAGAGGATTTGAAATCAAGGCAGAATTGCAGGAAACAGATTTCAGGAGGTAGATTCGAATCGCCTTTAAAGCACATGAAAAGCGGCAAAACGTTGACAATGATGCCCTTGGCCAAAAAGGGCGTATGCGTTTTTTCCTGAATATATTCAGGAAAAAACGCATACGCCCTTTTTGGCCAACCAAGCAACCTGGAAAGGCAAATCAGCGCTACAAAGAAGTCTCGCTTCCCATCGGTCAAGAGGGCCATGCTGAAAAAAGTGTCAAAACCAGAAATGCAGGACAGGCCATGGAGAAATGGGAGCCTTGCTACACTGATGGGCGGGATGTAAATTGCCAACAGCCACTCTGGAGAAGTGTACGGTGTGTCCTGAAACATCTAAAAAACACAGCTTAGAGAGCATAGGGCACTTCCACGCATGGGGGGATAAAGTGGGAAAATTGAAAATCAGCAAGACACAAGCACCCCAAAGTTTAGGGCTGCTCTGTTGACAAGGACCTCCACTTCATTCCACCTTAAATATCCCAGGAAAGCGAAAAATGGATCAAAAAGTTGTGGTCCTTATGTACAATGGAATATCACTCAGCCATGAAATCAATGTCATAAGGCTAGTAGCAGCATGATGAGTGGATTTAGGTAAGACGATTCTAAGTGAAATAAGTCACACAGAAAAGGACACTTCTCGTAAGGTGTCACTTATAGAGGGAATGTAAAAACCGTTACACTTGAACTGAATTACAAAACAGAACAGAGTCACACATGCAGAAAACACACTATGGCTGCTTAACGGGAAAGGTGAGGTGGGGTGATACATAAAACAAGAGCTTCAAATTAGCTCAGATACCGTTCCATAAACCCAATATGTAATAGACAAGACCTACTCCTTGCTCAGAGAACTGGACTCAACACGCCCGATTCACCGCACAAGAATATATCTGACTAGTAATAATCTTAAAACCTATGTATTGATATCTCTCTGTTAGTGTGTCAAGTGGGTGTAAAGCGGCATAAACACAGCCGTGAAAAGCAGCTAAACCCCATTATAAAAATAAATTACTTTTAAAAACCCATGAAACAAAGACAGGGAAAGAGAGAGAAATTCTTACACAATTCGTTCAAGGGCTGTGATGCAACCTGGATTGACCATATCTAGACCCACAGCTGGATGAGACATAAGGGTGGACACTCTTGGGGCTGAGAGGTTTGGTGAGGTTGGGTGAGCAAACGCAGACCCTTTAAAGTAATACTGCGTGCTACCCATCGCATGGGTCCCAAATCTCCAGGTTCAAGGGCATCTTCCTACATCGAAAACATGCATGAGAAACCCAGAAGATGGTACACCGTGTGATGGGGAAAGGTTTCTAAAACGCACCTCATTTCTCATCTCCTTGTGCTCGGGTTCGCCATTCCAGCCACTTTACCAGCAATCTCCCTACTTGGAGCCTCAGCACCTTTAACCTCCTGTTCCGTACAGGTTGCAATTTGTCCTGAGGATGAACGGGAAGACGGGGAACCAATGAGAGACTAGCTCTTGGTGTTGGGACAGGCACAGGTCACTCTATTTTCCCATCAGGAAGAAGAATTAACCACAGGCTCAGCCTGCCCCCCGGAACCAGAACAGGGCCTGAAGCCATCCTGCGCTTTTGCGGCCAGCTCCCAAAAAAGCGACTTGTAAGATGGATCTTCAGGGCACTGCAATTCACAAACCTGCAGAGTTATAAATGATAACTCTCGTCCACAAATATATTGAGGGAAGGCAAAGAAGAGGATTTGAAATCAAGGCAGAATTGCAGGAAACAGATTTCAGGAGGTAGATTCGAATCGCCTTTAAAGCACATGAAAAGCGGCAAAACGTTGACAATGATGCCCTTGGCCAAAAAGGGCGTATGCGTTTTTTCCTGAATATATTCAGGAAAAAACGCATACGCCATTTTTGGCCAACCAAGCAACCTGGAAAGGCAAATCAGCGCTACAAAGAAGTCTCACTTCCCATCGGTCAAGAGGGCCATGCTGAAAAAAGTGTCAAAACCAGAAATGCAGGACAGGCCATGGAGAAATGGGAGCCTTGCTACACTGATGGGCGGGATGTAAATTGCCAACAGCCACTCTGGAGAAGTGTACGGTGTGTCCTGAAACATCTAAAAAACACAGCTTAGAGAGCATAGGGCACTTCCACGCATGGGGGGATAAAGTGGGAAAATTGAAAATCAGCAAGACACAAGCACCCCAAAGTTTAGGGCTGCTCTGTCGACAAGGACCTCCACTTCATTCCACCTTAAATATCCCAGGAAAGCGAAAAATGGATCAAAAAGTTGTGGTCCTTATGTACAATGGAATATCACTCAGCCATGAAATCAATGTCATAAGGCTAGTAGCAGCATGATGAGTGGATTTAGGTAAGACGATTCTAAGTGAAATAAGTCACACAGAAAAGGACACTTCTCATAAGGTGTCACTTATAGAGGGAATGTAAAAACCGTTACACTTGAACTGAATTACAAAACAGAACAGAGTCACACATGCAGAAAACACACTATGGCTGCTTAACGGGAAAGGTGAGGTGGGGTGATACATAAAACAAGAGCTTCAAATTAGCTCAGATACCGTTCCATAAACCCAATATGTAATAGACAAGACCTACTCCTTGCTCAGAGAACTGGACTCAACACGCCCGATTCACCGCACAAGAATATATCTGACTAGTAATAATCTTAAAACCTATGTATTGATATCTCTCTGTTAGTGTGTCAAGTGGGTGTAAAGCGGCATAAACACAGCCGTGAAAAGCAGCTAAACCCCATTATAAAAATAAATTACTTTTAAAAACCCATGAAACAAAGACAGGGAAAGAGAGAGAAATTCTTACACAATTCGTTCAGGGGCTGTGATGCAACCTGGATTGACCATATCTAGACCCACAGCTGGATGAGACATAAGGGTGGACACTCTTGGGGCTGAGAGGTTTGGTGAGGTTGGGTGAGCAAACGCAGACCCTTTAAAGTAATACTGCGTGCTACCCATCGCATGGGTCCCAAATCTCCAGGTTCAAGGGCATCTTCCTACATCGAAAACATGCATGAGAAACCCAGAAGATGGTACACCGTGTGATGGGGAAAGGTTTCTAAAACGCACCTCATTTCTCATCTCCTTGTGCTCGGGTTCGCCATTCCTGCCACTTTACCAGCAATCTCCCTACTTGGAGCCTCAGCACCTTTAACCTCCTGTTCCGTACAGGTTGCAATTTGTCCTGAGGATGAACGGGAAGACGGGGAACCAATGAGAGACTAGCTCTTGGTGTTGGGACAGGCACAGGTCACTCTATTTTCCCATCAGGAAGAAGAATTAACCACAGCCTCAGCCTGCCCCCCGGAACCAGAACAGGGCCTGAAGCCATCCTGCGCTTTTGCGGCCAGCTCCCAAAAAAGCGACTTGTAAGATGGAGCTTCAGGGCACTGCAATTCACAAACCTGCAGAGTTATAAATGATAACTCTCGTCCACAAATATATTGAGGGAAGGCAAAGAAGAGGATTTGAAATCAAGGCAGAATTGCAGGAAACAGATTTCAGGAGGTAGATTTGAATCGCCTTTAAAGCACATGAAAGGCGGCAAAACGTTGACAATGATGCCCTTGGCCAAAAAGGGCATATGCGTTTTTTCCTGAATATATTCAGGAAAAAACGCATACGCCCTTTTTGGCCAACCAAGCAACCTGGAAAGGCAAATCAGCGCTACAAAGAAGTCTCGCTTCCCATCGGTCAAGAGGGCCATGCTGAAAAAAGTGTCAAAACCAGAAATGCAGGACAGGCCATGGAGAAATGGGAGCCTTGCTAC
Organism: Balaenoptera physalus; assembly: GCF_965194825.1. Classification (NCBI taxonomy): domain Eukaryota; kingdom Metazoa; phylum Chordata; class Mammalia; order Artiodactyla; family Balaenopteridae; genus Balaenoptera; species Balaenoptera physalus. The sequence continues at coordinate 1,721,710 of NW_028126470.1, forward strand.
ACTGATGGGCGGGATGTAAATTGCCAACAGCCACTCTGGAGAAGTGTACGGTGTGTCCTGAAACATCTAAAAAACACAGCTTAGAGAGCATAGGGCACTTCCACGCATGGGGGAATAAAGTGGGAAAATTGAAAATCAGCAAGACACAAGCACCCCAAAGTTTAGGGCTGCTCTGTTGACAAGGACCTCCACTTCATTCCACCTTAAATATCCCAGGAAAGCGAAAAATGGATCAAAAAATTGTGGTCCTTATGTACAATGGAATATCACTCAGCCATGAAATCAATGTCATAAGGCTAGTAGCAGCATGATGAGTGGATTTAGGTAAGACGATTCTAAGTGAAATAAGTCACACAGAAAAGGACACTTCTCGTAAGGTCACTTATAGAGGGAATGTAAAAACCGTTACACTTGAACTGAATTACAAAACAGAACAGAGTCACACATGCAGAAAACACACTATGGCTGCTTAACGGGAAATGTGAGGTGGGGTGATACATAAAACAAGAGCTTCAAATTAGCTCAGATACCGTTCCATAAACCCAATATGTAATAGACAATACCTACTCCTTGCTCAGAGAACTGGACTCAACACGCCCGATTCACCGCACAAGAATATATCTGACTAGTAATAATCTTAAAACCTATGTATTGATATCTCTCTGTTAGTGTGTCAAGTGGGTGTAAAGCGGCATAAACACAGCCGTGAAAAGCAGCTAAACCCCATTATAAAAATAAATTACTTTTAAAAACCCATGAAACAAAGACAGGGAAAGAGAGAGAAATTCTTACACAATTCGTTCAGGGGCTGTGATGCAACCTGTATTGACCATATCTAGACCCACAGCTGGATGAGACATAAGGGTGGACACTCTTGGGGCTGAGAGGTTTGGTGAGGTTGGGTGAGCAAACGCAGACCCTTTAAAGTAATACTGCGTGCTACCCATCGCATGGGTCCCAAATCTCCAGGTTCAAGGGCATCTTCCTACATCGAAAACATGCATTAGAAACCCAGAAGATGGTACACCGTGTGATGGGGAAAGGTTTCTAAAACGCACCTCATTTCTCATCTCCTTGTGCTCGGGTTCGCCATTCCAGCCACTTTACCAGCAATCTCCCTACTTGGAGCCTCAGCACCTTTAACCTCCTGTTCCGTACAGGTTGCAATTTGTCCTGAGGATGAACGGGAAGACGGGGAACCAATGAGAGACTAGCTCTTGGTGTTGGGACAGGCACAGGTCACTCTATTTTCCCATCAGGAAGAAGAATTAACCACAGGCTCAGCCTGCCCCCCGGAACCAGAACAGGGCCTGAAGCCATCCTGCGCTTTTGCGGCCAGCTCCCAAAAAAGCGACTTGTAAAATGGAGCTTCAGGGCACTGCAATTCACAAACCTGCAGAGTTATAAATGATAACTCTCGTCCACAAATATATTGAGGGAAGGCAAAGAAGAGGATTTGAAATCAAGGCAGAATTGCAGGAAACAGATTTCAGGAGGTAGATTCGAATCGCCTTTAAAGCACATGAAAAGCGGCAAAACGTTGACAATGATGCCCTTGGCCAAAAAGGGCGTATGCGTTTTTTCCTGAATATATTCAGGAAAAAACGCATACGCCCTTTTTGGCCAACCAAGCAACCTGGAAAGGCAAATCAGCACTACAAAGAAGTCTCGCTTCCCATCGGTCAAGAGGGCCATGCTGAAAAAAGTGTCAAAACCAGAAATGCAGGACAGGCCATGGAGAAATAGGAGCCTTGCTACACTGATGGGCGGGATGTAAATTGCCAACAGCCACTCTGGAGAAGTGTACGGTGTGTCCTGAAACATCTAAAAAACACAGCTTAGAGAGCATAGGGCACTTCCACGCATGGGGGGGTAAAGTGGGAAAATTGAAAATCAGCAAGACACAAGCACCCCAAAGTTTAGGGCTGCTCTGTTGACAAGGACCTCCACTTCATTCCACCTTAAATATCCCAGGAAAGCGAAAAATGGATCAAAAAGTTGTGGTCCTTATGTACAATGGAATATCACTCAGCCATGAAATCAATGTCATAAGGCTAGTAGCAGCATGATGAGTGGATTTAGGTAAGACGATTCTAAGTGAAATAAGTCACACAGAAAAGGACACTTCTCGTAAGGTGTCACTTATAGAGGGAATGTAAAAACCGTTACACTTGAACTGAATTACAAAACAGAACAGAGTCACACATGCAGAAAACACACTATGGCTGCTTAACGGGAAAGGTGAGGTGGGGTGATACATAAAACAAGAGCTTCAAATTAGCTCAGATACCGTTCCATGAACCCAATATGTAATAGACAAGACCTACTCCTTGCTCAGAGAACTGGACTCAACACGCCCGATTCACCGCACAAGAATATATCTGACTAGTAATAATCTTAAAACCTATGTATTGATATCTCTCTGTTAGTGTGTCAAGTGGGTGTAAAGCGGCATAAACACAGCCGTGAAAAGCAGCTAAACCCCATTATAAAAATAAATTACTTTTAAAAACCCATGAAACAAAGACAGGGAAAGAGAGAGAAATTCTTACACAATTCGTTCAGGGGCTGTGATGCAACCTGGATTGACCATATCTAGACCCACAGCTGGATGAGACATAAGGGTGGACACTCTTGGGGCTGAGAGGTTTGGTGAGGTTGGGTGAGCAAACGCAGACCCTTTAAAGTAATACTGCGTGCTACCCATCGCATGGGTCCCAAATCTCCAGGTTCAAGGGCATCTTCCTACATCGAAAACATGCATGAGAAACCCAGAAGATGGTACACCGTGTGATGGTGAAAGGTTTCTAAAACGCACCTCATTTCTCATCTCCTTGTGCTCGGGTTCGCCATTCCAGCCACTTTACCAGCAATCTCCCTACTTGGAGCCTCAGCACCTTTAACCTCCTGTTCCGTACAGGTTGCAATTTGTCCTGAGGATGAACGGGAAGACGGGGAACCAATGAGAGATTAGCTCTTGTTGTTGGGACAGGCACAGGTCACTCTATTTTCCCATCAGGAAGAAGAATTAACCACAGGCTCAGCCTGCCCCCCGGAACCAGAACAGGGCCTGAAGCCATCCTGCGCTTTTGCGGCCAGCTCCCAAAAAAGCGACTTGTAAGATGGAGCTTCAGGGCACTGCAATTCACAAACCTGCAGAGTTATAAATGATAACTCTCGTCCACAAATATATTGAGGGAAGGCAAAGAAGAGGATTTGAAATCAAGGCAGAATTGCAGGAAACAGATTTCAGGAGGTAGATTCGAATCGCCTTTAAAGCACATGAAAAGCGGCAAAACCTTGACAATGATGCCCTTGGCCAAAAAGGGCGTATGCGTTTTTTCCTGAATATATTCAGGAAAAAACGCATACGCCCTTTTTGGCCAACCAAGCAACCTGGAAAGGCAAATCAGCGCTACAAAAAGTCTCGCTTCCCATCAGTCAAGAGGGCCATGCTGAAAAAAGTGTCAAAACCAGAAATGCAGGACAGGCCATGGAGAAATGAGAGCCTTGCTACACTGATGGGCGGGATGTAAATTGCCAACAGCCACTCTGGAGAAGTGTACGGTGTGTCCTGAAACATCTAAAAAACACAGCTTAGAGAGCATAGGGCACTTCCACGCATGGGGGGATAAAGTGGGAAAATTGAAAATCAGCAAGACACAAGCACCCCAAAGTTTAGGGCTGCTCTGTTGACAAGGACCTCCACTTCATTCCACCTTAAATATCCCAGGAAAGCGAAAAATGGATCAAAAAGTTGTGGTCCTTATGTACAATGGAATATCACTCAGCCATGAAATCAATGTCATAAGGCTAGTAGCAGCATGATGAGTGGATTTAGGTAAGACGATTCTAAGTGAAATAAGTCACACAGAAAAGGACACTTCTCGTAAGGTCACTTATAGAGGGAATGTAAAAACCGTTACACTTGAACTGAATTACAAAACAGAACAGAGTCACATATGCAGAAAACACACTATGGCTGCTTAACGGGAAAGGTGAGGTGGGGTGATACATAAAACAAGAGCTTCAAATTAGCTCAGATACCGTTCCATAAACCCAATATGTAATAGACAAGACCTACTCCTTGCTCAGAGAACTGGACTCAACACGCCCGATTCACCGCACAAGTATATATCTGACTAGTAATAATCTTAAAACCTATGTATTGATATCTCTCTGTTAGTGTGTCAAGTGTGTGTAAAGCGGCATAAACACAGCCGTGAAAAGCAGCTAAACCCCATTATAAAACTAATTTACTTTTAAAAACCCATGAAACAAAGACAGGGAAAGAGAGAGAAATTCTTACACAATTCGTTCAGGGGCTGTTATGCAACCTGGATTGACCATATCTAGACCCACAGCTGGATGAGACATAAGGGTGGACACTCTTGGGGCTGAGAGGTTTGGTGAGGTTGGGTGAGCAAACGCAGACCCTTTAAAGTAATACTGCGTGCTACCCATCACATGGGTCCCAAATCTCCAGGTTCAAGGGCATCTTCCTACATCGAAAACATGCATGAGAAACCCAGAAGATGGTACACCGTGTGATGGGGAAAGGTTTCTAAAACGCACCTCATTTCTCATCTCCTTGTGCTCGGGTTCGCCATTCCTGCCACTTTACTAGCAATCTCCCTACTTGGAGCCTCAGCACCTTTAACCTCCTGTTCCGTACAGGTTGCAATTTGTCCTGAGGATGAACGGGAAGACGGGGAACCAATGAGAGACTAGCTCTTGGTGTTGGGACAGGCACAGGTCACTCTATTTTCCCATCAGGAAGAAGAATTAACCACAGGCTCAGCCTGCCCCCCGGAACCAGAACAGGGCCTGAAGCCATCCTGCGCTTTTGCGGCCAGCTCCCAAAAAAGCGACTTGTAAGATGGAGCTTCAGGGCACTGCAATTCACAAACCTGCAGAGTTATAAATGATAACTCTCGTCCACAAATATATTGAGGGAAGGCAAAGAAGAGGATTTGAAATCAAGGCAGAATTGCAGGAAACAGATTTCAGGAGGTAGATTCGAATCGCCTTTAAAGCACATGAAAAGCGGCAAAACGTTGACAATGATGCCCTTGGCCAAAAAGGGCGTATGCGTTTTTTCCTGAATATATTCAGGAAAAAACGCATACGCCCTTTTTGGCCAACCAAGCAACCTGGAAAGGCAAATCAGCGCTACAAAGAAGTCTCGCTTCCCATCGGTCAAGAGGGCCATGCTGAAAAAAGTGTCAAAACCAGAAATGCAGGACAGGCCATGGAGAAATGGGAGCCTTGCTACACTGATGGGCGGGATGTAAATTGCCAACAGCCACTCTGGAGAAGTGTACGGTGTGTCCTGAAACATCTAAAAAACACAGCTTAGAGAGCATAGGGCACTTCCACGCATGGGGGGATAAAGTGGGAAAATTGAAAATCAGCAAGACACAAGCACCCCAAAGTTTAGGGCTGCTCTGTTGACAAGGACCTCCACTTCATTCCACCTTAAATATCCCAGGAAAGCGAAAAATGGATCAAAAAGTTGTGGTCCTTATGTACAATGGAATATCACTCAGCCATGAAATCAATGTCATAAGGCTAGTAGCAGCATGATGAGTGGATTTAGGTAAGACGATTCTAAGTGAAATAAGTCACACAGAAAAGGACACTTCTCGTAAGGTGTCACTTATAGAGGGAATGTAAAAACCGTTACACTTGAACTGAATTACAAAACAGAACAGAGTCACACATGCAGAAAACACACTATGGCTGCTTAACGGGAAAGGTGAGGTGGGGTGATACATAAAACAAGAGCTTCAAATTAGCTCAGATACCGTTCCATAAACCCAATATGTAATAGACAAGACCTACTCCTTGCTCAGAGAACTGGACTCAACACGCCCGATTCACCGCACAAGAATATATCTGACTAGTAATAATCTTAAAACCTATGTATTGATATCTCTCTGTTAGTGTGTCAAGTGTGTTTAAAGCGGCATAAACACAGCCGTGAAAAGCAGCTAAACCCCATTATAAAAATAAATTACTTTTAAAAACCCATGAAACAAAGACAGGGAAAGAGAGAGAAATTCTTACACAATTCGTTCAGGGGCTGTGATGCAACCTGGATTGACCATATCTAGACCCACAGCTGGATGAGACATAAGGGTGGACACTCTTGGGGCTGAGAGGTTTGGTGAGGTTGGGTGAGCAAACGCAGACCCTTTAAAGTAATACTGCGTGCTACCCATCGCATGGGTCCCAAATCTCCAGGTTCAAGGGCATCTTCCTACATCGAAAACATGCATGAGAAACCCAGAAGATGGTACACCGTGTGATGGGGAAAGGTTTCTAAAACGCACCTCATTTCTCATCTCCTTGTGCTCGGGTTCGCCATTCCAGCCACTTTACCAGCAATCTCCCTACTTGGAGCCTCAGCACCTTTAACCTCCTGTTCCGTACAGGTTGCAATTTGTCCTGAGGATGAACGGGAAGACGGGGAACCAATGAGAGACTAGCTCTTGGTGTTGGGACAGGCACAGGTCACTCTATTTTCCCATCAGGAAGAAGAATTAACCACAGGCTCAGCCTGCCCCCCGGAACCAGAACAGGGCCTGAAGCCATCCTGCGCTTTTGCGGCCAGCTCCCAAAAAAGCGACTTGTAAGATGGATCTTCAGGGCACTGCAATTCACAAACCTGCAGAGTTATAAATGATAACTCTCGTCCACAAATATATTGAGGGAAGGCAAAGAAGAGGATTTGAAATCAAGGCAGAATTGCAGGAAACAGATTTCAGGAGGTAGATTCGAATCGCCTTTAAAGCACATGAAAAGCGGCAAAACGTTGACAATGATGCCCTTGGCCAAAAAGGGCGTATGCGTTTTTTCCTGAATATATTCAGGAAAAAACGCATACGCCCTTTTTGGCCAACCAAGCAACCTGGAAAGGCAAATCAGCGCTACAAAGAAGTCTCACTTCCCATCGGTCAAGAGGGCCATGCTGAAAAAAGTGTCAAAACCAGAAATGCAGGACAGGCCATGGAGAAATGGGAGCCTTGCTACACTGATGGGCGGGATGTAAATTGCCAACAGCCACTCTGGAGAAGTGTACGGTGTGTCCTGAAACATCTAAAAAACACAGCTTAGAGAGCATAGGGCACTTCCACGCATGGGGGGATAAAGTGGGAAAATTGAAAATCAGCAAGACACAAGCACCCCAAAGTTTAGGGCTGCTCTGTTGACAAGGACCTCCACTTCATTCCACCTTAAATATCCCAGGAAAGCGAAAAATGGATCAAAAAGTTGTGGTCCTTATGTACAATGGAATATCACTCAGCCATGAAATCAATGTCATAAGGCTAGTAGCAGCATGATGAGTGGATTTAGGTAAGACGATTCTAAGTGAAATAAGTCACACAGAAAAGGACACTTCTCGTAAGGTGTCACTTATAGAGGGAATGTAAAAACCGTTACACTTGAACTGAATTACAAAACAGAACAGAGTCACACATGCAGAAAACACACTATGGCTGCTTAACGGGAAAGGTGAGGTGGGGTGATACATAAAACAAGAGCTTCAAATTAGCTCAGATACCGTTCCATAAACCCAATATGTAATAGACAAGACCTACTCCTTGCTCAGAGAACTGGACTCAACACGCCCGATTCACCGCACAAGAATATATCTGACTAGTAATAATCTTAAAACCTATGTATTGATATCTCTCTGTTAGTGTGTCAAGTGTGTTTAAAGCGGCATAAACACAGCCGTGAAAAGCAGATAAACCCCATTATAAAACTAAATTACTTTTAAAAACCCATGAAACAAAGACAGGGAAAGAGAGAGAAATACTTACACAATTCGTTCAGGGGCTGTGATGCAACCTGGATTGACCATATCTAGACCCACAGCTGGATGAGACATAAGGGTGGACACTCTTGGGGCTGAGAGGTTTGGTGAGGTTGGGTGAGCAAACGCAGACCCTTTAAAGTAATACTGCGTGCTACCCATCGCATGGGTCCCAAATCTCCAGGTTCAAGGGCATCTTCCTACATCGAAAACATGCATGAGAAACCCAGAAGATGGTACACCGTGTGATGGGGAAAGGTTTCTAAAACGCACCTCATTTCTCATCTCCTTGTGCTCGGGTTCGCCATTCCTGCCACTTTACTAGCAATCTCCCTACTTGGAGCCTCAGCACCTTTAACCTCCTGTTCCGTACAGGTTGTAATTTGTCCTGAGGATGAACGGGAAGACGGGGAACCAATGAGAGACTAGCTCTTGGTGTTGGGACAGGCACAGGACACTCTATTTTCCCATCAGGAAGAAGAATTAACCACAGGCTCAGCCTACACCCCGGAACCAGAACAGGGCCTGAAGCCATCCTGCGCTTTTGCGGCCAGCTCCCAAAAAAGCGACTTGTAAGATGGAGCTTCAGGGCACTGCAATTCACAAACCTGCAGAGTTATAAATGTTAACTCTCGTCCACAAATATATTGAGGGAAGGCAAAGAAGAGGATTTGAAATCAAGGCAGAATTGCAGGAAACAGATTTCAGGAGGTAGATTCGAATCGCCTTTAAAGCACATGAAAAGGGGCAAAACGTTGACAATGATGCCCTTGGCCAAAAAGGGCGTATGCGTTTTTTCCTGAATATATTCAGGAAAAAACGCATACGCCCTTTTTGGCCAACCAAGCAACCTGGAAATGCAAATCAGCGCTACAAAGAAGTCTCGCTTCCCATCGGTCAAAAGGGCCATGCTGAAAAAAGTGTCAAAACCAGAAATGCAGGACAGGCCATGGAGAAATGGGAGCCTTGCTACACTGATGGGCGGGATGTAAATTGCCAACAGCCACTCTGGAGAAGTGTACGGTGTGTCCTGAAACATCTAAAAAACACAGCTTAGAGAGCATAGGGCACTTCCACGCATGGGGGGATAAAGTGGGAAAATTGAAAATCAGCAAGACACAAGCACCCCAAAGTTTAGGGCTGCTCTGTTGACAAGGACCTCCACTTCATTCCACCTTAAATATCCCAGGAAAGCGAAAAATGGATCAAAAAGTTGTGGTCCTTATGTACAATGGAATATCACTCAGCCATGAAATCAATGTCATAAGGCTAGTAGCAGCATGATGAGTGGATTTAGGTAAGACGATTCTAAGTGAAATAAGTCACACAGAAAAGGACACTTCTCGTAAGGTGTCACTTATAGAGGGAATGTAAAAACCGTTACACTTGAACTGAATTACAAAACAGAACAGAGTCACACATGCAGAAAACACACTATGGCTGCTTAATGGGAAAGGTGAGGTGGGGTGATACATAAAACAAGAGCTTCAAATTAGCTCAGATACCGTTCCATAAACCCAATATGTAATAGACAAGACCTACTCCTTGCTCAGAGAACTGGACTCAACACGCCCGATTCACCGCACAAGAATATATCTGACTAGTAATAATCTTAAAACCTATGTATTGATATCTCTCTGTTAGTGTGTCAAGTGGGTGTAAAGCGGCATAAACACAGCCGTGAAAAGCAGCTAAACCCCATTATAAAAATAAATTACTTTTAAAAACCCATGAAACAAAGACAGGGAAAGAGAGAGAAATTCTTACACAATTCGTTCAGGGGCTGTGATGCAACCTGGATTGACCATATCTAGACCCACAGCTGGATGAGACATAAGGGTGGACACTCTTGGGGCTGAGAGGTTTGGTGAGGTTGGGTGAGCAAACGCAGACCCTTTAAAGTAATACTGCGTGCTACCCATCGCATGGGTCCCAAATCTCCAGGTTCAAGGGCATCTTCCTACATTGAAAACATGCATGAGAAACCCAGAAGATGGTACACCGTGTGATGGGGAAAGGTTTCTAAAACGCACCTCATTTCTCATCTCCTTGTGCTCGGGTTCGCCATTCCAGCCACTTTACCAGCAATCTCCCTACTTGGAGCCTCAGCACCTTTAACCTCCTGTTCCGTACAGGTTGCAATTTGTCCTGAGGATGAACGGGAAGACGGGGAACCAATGAGAGACTAGCTCTTGGTGTTGGGACAGGCACAGGTCACTCTATTTTCCCATCAGGAAGAAGAATTAACCACAGGCTCAGCCTGCCCCCCGGAACCAGAACAGGGCCTGAAGCCATCCTGCGCTTTTGCGGCCAGCTCCCAAAAAAGCGACTTGTAAAATGGAACTTCAGGGCACTGCAATTCACAAACCTGCAGAGTTATAAATGTTAACTCTCGTCCACAAATATATTGAGGGAAGGCAAAGAAGAGGATTTGAAATCAAGGCAGAATTGCAGGAAACAGATTTCAGGAGGTAGATTCGAATCGCCTTTAAAGCACATGAAAAGCGGCAAAACGTTGACAATGATGCCCTTGGCCAAAAAGGGCGTATGCGTTTTTTCCTGAATATATTCAGGAAAAAACGCATACGCCCTTTTTGGCCAACCAAGCAACCTGGAAAGGCAAATCAGCGCTACAAAGAAGTCTCGCTTCCCATCGGTCAAGAGGGCCATGCTGAAAAAAGTGTCAAAACCAGAAATGCAGGACAGGCCATGGAGAAATGGGAGCCTTGCTACACTGATGGGCGGGATGTAAATTGCCAACAGCCACTCTGGAGAAGTGTACGGTGTGTCCTGAAACATCTAAAAAACACAGCTTAGAGAGCATACGGCACTTCCACGCATGGGGGGATAAAGTGGGAAAATTGAAAATCAGCAAGACACAAGCACCCCAAAGTTTAGGGCTGCTCTGTTGACAAGGACCTCCACTTCATTCCACCTTAAATATCCCAGGAAAGCGAAAAATGGATCAAAAAGTTGTGGTCCTTATGTACAATGGAATATCACTCAGCCATGAAATCAATGTCATAAGGCTAGTAGCAGCATGATGAGTGGATTTAGGTAAGACGATTCTAAGTGAAATAAGTCACACAGAAAAGGACACTTCTCATAAGGTGTCACTTATAGAGGGAATGTAAAAACCGTTACACTTGAACTGAATTACAAAACAGAACAGAGTCACACATGCAGAAAACACACTATGGCTGCTTAACGGGAAAGGTGAGGTGGGGTGATACATAAAACAAGAGCTTCAAATTAGCTCAGATACCGTTCCATAAACCCAATATGTAATAGACAAGACCTACTCCTTGCTCAGAGAACTGGACTCAACACGCCCGATTCACCGCACAAGAATATATCTGACTAGTAATAATCTTAAAACCTATGTATTGATATCTCTCTGTTAGTGTGTCAAGTGTGTGTAAAGCGGCATAAACACAGCCGTGAAAAGCAGCTAAACCCCATTATAAAACTAAATTACTTTTAAAAACCCATGAAACAAAGACAGGGAAAGAGAGAGAAATTCTTACACAATTCGTTCAGGGGCTGTGATGCAACCTGGATTGACCATATCTAGACCCACAGCTGGATGAGACATAAGGGTGGACACTCTTGGGGCTGAGAGGTTTGGTGAGGTTGGGTGAGCAAATGCAGACCCTTTAAAGTAATACTGCGTGCTACCCATCGCATGGGTCCCAAATCTCCAGGTTCAAGGGCATCTTCCTACATCGAAAACATGCATGAGAAACCCAGAAGAGGGTACACCGTGTGATGGGGAAAGGTTTCTAAAACGCACCTCATTTCTCATCTCCTTGTGCTCGGGTTCGCCATTCCAGCCACTTTACCAGCAATCTCCCTACTTGGAGCCTCAGCACCTTTAACCTCCTGTTCCGTACAGGTTGCAATTTGTCCTGAGGATGAACGGGAAGACGGGGAACCAATGAGAGACTAGCTCTTGGTGTTGGGACAGGCACAGGTCACTCTATTTTCCCATCAGGAAGAAGAATTAACCACAGGCTCAGCCTGCCCCCCGGAACCAGAACAGGGCCTGAAGCCATCCTGCGCTTTTGCGGCCAGCTCCCAAAAAAGCGACTTGTAAGATGGATCTTCAGGGCACTGCAATTCACAAACCTGCAGAGTTATAAATGATAACTCTCGTCCACAAATATATTGAGGGAAGGCAAAGAAGAGGATTTGAAATCAAGGCAGAATTGCAGGAAACAGATTTCAGGAGGTAGATTCGAATCGCCTTTAAAGCACATGAAAAGCGGCAAAACGTTGACAATGATGCCCTTGGCCAAAAAGGGCGTATGCGTTTTTTCCTGAATATATTCAGGAAAAAACGCATACGCCCTTTTTGGCCAACCAAGCAACCTGGAAAGGCAAATCAGCGCTACAAAGAAGTCTCACTTCCCATCGGTCAAGAGGGCCATGCTGAAAAAAGTGTCAAAACCAGAAATGCAGGACAGGCCATGGAGAAATGGGAGCCTTGCTACACTGATGGGCGGGATGTAAATTGCCAACAGCCACTCTGGAGAAGTGTACGGTGTGTCCTGAAACATCTAAAAAACACAGCTTAGAGAGCATAGGGCACTTCCACGCATGGGGGGATAAAGTGGGAAAATTGAAAATCAGCAAGACACAAGCACCCCAAAGTTTAGGGCTGCTCTGTTGACAAGGACCTCCACTTCATTCCACCTTAAATATCCCAGGAAAGCGAAAAATGGATCAAAAAGTTGTGGTCCTTATGTACAATGGAATATCACTCAGCCATGAAATCAATGTCATAAGGCTAGTAGCAGCATGATGAGTGGATTTAGGTAAGACGATTCTAAGTGAAATAAGTCACACAGAAAAGGACACTTCTCGTAAGGTGTCACTTATAGAGGGAATGTAAAAACCGTTACACTTGAACTGAATTACAAAACAGAACAGAGTCACACATGCAGAAAACACACTATGGCTGCTTAACGGGAAAGGTGAGGTGGGGTGATACATAAAACAAGAGCTTCAAATTAGCTCAGATACCGTTCCATAAACCCAATATGTAATAGACAAGACCTACTCCTTGCTCAGAGAACTGGACTCAACACGCCCGATTCACCGCACAAGAATATATCTGACTAGTAATAATCTTAAAACCTATGTATTGATATCTCTCTGTTAGTGTGTCAAGTGTGTTTAAAGCGGCATAAACACAGCCGTGAAAAGCACATAAACCCCATTATAAAACTAAATTACTTTTAAAAACCCATGAAACAAAGACAGGGAAAGAGAGAGAAATACTTACACAATTCGTTCAGGGGCTGTGATGCAACCTGGATTGACCATATCTAGACCCACAGCTGGATGAGACATAAGGGTGGACACTCTTGGGGCTGAGAGGTTTGGTGAGGTTGGGTGAGCAAACGCAGACCCTTTAAAGTAATACTGCGTGCTACCCATCGCATGGGTCCCAAATCTCCAGGTTCAAGGGCATCTTCCTACATCGAAAACATGCATGAGAAACCCAGAAGATGGTACACCGTGTGATGGGGAAAGGTTTCTAAAACGCACCTCATTTCTCATCTCCTTGTGCTCGGGTTCGCCATTCCTGCCACTTTACTAGCAATCTCCCTACTTGGAGCCTCAGCACCTTTAACCTCCTGTTCCGTACAGGTTGTAATTTGTCCTGAGGATGAACGGGAAGACGGGGAACCAATGAGAGACTAGCTCTTGGTGTTGGGACAGGCACAGGACACTCTATTTTCCCATCAGGAAGAAGAATTAACCACAGGCTCAGCCTACACCCCGGAACCAGAACAGGGCCTGAAGCCATCCTGCGCTTTTGCGGCCAGCTCCCAAAAAAGCGACTTGTAAGATGGAGCTTCAGGGCACTGCAATTCACAAACCTGCAGAGTTATAAATGTTAACTCTCGTCCACAAATATATTGAGGGAAGGCAAAGAAGAGGATTTGAAATCAAGGCAGAATTGCAGGAAACAGATTTCAGGAGGTAGATTCGAATCGCCTTTAAAGCACATGAAAAGCGGCAAAACGTTGACAATGATGCCCTTGGCCAAAAAGGGCGTATGCGTTTTTCCTGAATATATTCAGGAAAAAACGCATGCGACCTTTTTGGCCAACCAAGCAACCTGGAAAGGCAAATCATCGCTACAAAGAAGTCTCGCTTCCCATCAGTCGAAAGGGCCATGCTGAAAAAAGGGTCAAAACCAGAAATGCAGGACAGGCCATGGAGAAATGGGAGCCTTGCTACACTGATGGGCGGGATGTAAATTGCCAACAGCCACTCTGGAGAAGGGTACGGTGTGTCCTGAAACATCTAAAAAACACAGCTTAGAGAGCATAGGGCACTTCCACGCATGGGGGGATAAAGTGGGAAAATTGAAAATCAGCAAGACACAAGCACCCCAAAGTTTAGGGCTGCTCTGTTGACAAGGACCTCCACTTCATTCCACCTTAAATATCCCAGGAAAGCGAAAAATGGATAAAAGAGTTGTGGTCCTTATGTACAATGGAATATCACTCAGCCATGAAATCAATGTCATAAGCCTAGTAGCAGCATGATGAGTGGATTTAGGTACGACGATTCTAAGTGAAATAAGTCACACAGAAAAGGACACTTCTCATAAGGTGTCACTTATAGAGGGAATGTAAAAACCGTTACACTTGAACTGAATTACAAAACAGAACAGAGTCACACATGCAGAAAACACACTATGGCTGCTTAACGGGAAAGGTGAGGTGGGGTGATACATAAAACAAGAGTTTCAAATTAGCTCAGATACCGTTCCATAAACCCAATATGTTATAGACAAGACCTACTCCTTGCTCAGAGAACTGGATTCAACACGCCCGATTCACCGCACAAGAATATATCTGACTAGTAATAATCTTAAAACCTATGTATTGATATCTCTCTGTTAGTGTGTCAAGTGGGTGTAAAGCGGCATAAACACAGCCGTGAAAAGCAGCTAAACCCCATTATAAAAATAAATTACTTTTAAAAACCCATGAAACAAAGAAAGGGAAAGAGAGAGAAATTCTTACACAATTCGTTCAGGGGCTGTGATGCAACCTGGATTGACCATATCTAGACCCACAGCTGGATGAGACATAAGGGTGGACACTCTTGGGGCTGAGAGGTTTGGTGAGGTTGGGTGAGCAAACGCAGACCCTTTAAAGTAATACTGCGTGCTACCCATCGCATGGGTCCCAAATCTCCAGGTTCAAGAGCATCTTCCTACATCGAAAACATGCATGAGAAACCCAGAAGATGGTACACCGTGTGATGGGGAAAGGTTTCTAAAACGCACCTCATTTCTCATCTCCTTGTGCTCGGGTTCGCCATTCCAGCCACTTTACTAGCAATCTCCCTACTTGGAGCATCAGCACCTTTAACCTCCTGTTCCGTACAGGTTGCAGTTTGTCCTGAGGATGAACGGGAAGACGGGGAACCAATGAGAGACTAGCTCTTGGTGTTGGGACAGGCACAGGTCACTCTATTTTCCCATCAGGAAGAAGAATTAACCACAGGCTCAGCCTGCCCCCCAGAACCAGAACAGGGCCTGAAGCCATCCTGCGCTTTTGCGGCCAGCTCCCAAAAAAGCGACTTGTAAAATGGAGCTTCAGGGCACTGCAATTCACAAACCTGCAGAGATATAAATGATAACTCTCGTCCACAAATATATTGAGGGAAGGCAAAGAAGAGGATTGGAAATCAAGGCAGAATTGCAGGAATCAGATTTCAGGAGGTAGATTCGAATCGCCTTTAAAGCACATGAAAAGCGGCAAAACGTTGACAATGATGCCCTTGGCCAAAAAGGGCGTATGCGTTTTTTCCTGAATATATTCAGGAAAAAACGCATACGCCCTTTTTGGCCAACCAAGCAACCTGGAAAGGCAAATCAGCGCTACAAAGAAGTCTCGCTTCCCATCGGTCAAAAGGGCCATGCTGAAAAAAGGGTCAATACCAGAAATGCAGGACAGGCCATGGAGAAATTGGAGCCTTGCTACACTGATGGGCGGGATGTAAATTGCCAACAGCCACTCTGGAGAAGGGTACGGTGTGTCCTGAAACATCTAAAAAACACAGTTAAGAGAGCATAGGGCACTTCCACGCATGGGGGTATAAAGTGGGAAAATTAAAAATCAGCAAGACACAAGCACCCCAAAGTTTAGGGCTGCTCAGTTGACAAGGACCTCCACTTCATTCCACCTTAAATATACCAGGAAAGAGAAAAATGGATAAAGAATTTGTGGTCCTTATGTACAATGGAATATCACTCAGCCATGAAATCAATGTCATAAGGCTAGTAGCAGCATGATGAGTGGATTTAGGTACGACGATTCTAAGTGAAATAAGTCACACAGAAAAGGACACTTCTCATAAGGTGTCACTTATAGAGGGAATGTAAATCCGTTACACTAGAACTGAATTACAAAACAGAACAGAGTCACACATGCTGAAAACACACTATGGCTGCTTAACGGGAAAGGTGAGGTGGGGTGATACATAAAACAAGAGTTTCAAATTAGCTCAGATACCGTTCCATAAACCCAATATGTAATAGACAAGACCTACTCCTTGCTCAGAGAACTGGACTCAACACGCCCGATTCACCGCACAAGAATATATCTGACTAGTAATAATCTTAAAACCTATGTATTGATATCTCTCTGTTAGTGTGTCAAGTGGGTGTAAAGCGGCATAAACACAGCCATGAAAAGCAGCTAAACCCCATTATAAAAATAAATTACTTTTAAAAACCCATGAAACAAAGACAGGGAAAGAGAGAGAAATTCTTACACAATTCGTTCAGGGGCTGTGATGCAACCTGGATTGACCATATCTAGACCCACAGCTGGATGAGACATAAGGGTGGACACTCTTGGGGCTGAGAGTTTTGGTGAGGTTGGGTGAGCAAACGCAGACTCTTTAAAGTAATACTGCATGCGATCCATCGCATGGGTCCCAAATCTCCAGGTTCAAGGGCATCTTCCTACATCGAAAACATGCATGAGAAACCCAGAAGATGGTACACCGTGTGATGGGGAAAAGTTTCTAAAACGCACCTCATTTCTCATCTCCTTGTGCTCGGGTTCGCCATTGCATCCACTTTAATAGCAATCTCCCTACTTGGAGCATCAGCACCTTTAACCTCCTGTTCCATACAGGTTGCAATTTGTCCTGAGGATGAACGGGAAGACGGGGAACCAATGAGAGACTAGCTCTTGGTGTTGGGACAGGCACAGGTCACTCTATTTTCCCATCAGGAAGAAGAATTAACCACAGGCTCAGCCTGCCCCCCGGAACCAGAACAGGGCCTGAAGCCATCCTGCGCTTTTGCGGCCAGCTCCCGAAAAAGCGAGTTGTAAAATGGAGCTTCAGGGCACTGCAATTCACAAACCTGCAGAGTTATAAATGATAACTCTCGTCCACAAATATATTGAGGGTAGGCACAGAACAGGATTTGAAATGAAGGCAGAATTGCAGGAAACAGATTTCAGGAGGTAGATCCGAATCGCCTTTACCGCACATGAAAAGCAGCAAAACGTTGACAATGAAGCCCTTGGCCAAAAAGGGCGTATGCGTTTTTTCCTGAATATATTCAAGAAAAAACGCATACGCACATTTTGGCCAACCAAGCAACCTGGAAAGGCAAATCAGCGCTACAAAGAAGTCTCGCTTCCCATCGGTCAAAAGGGCCATGCTGAAAAAAGTGTCAAAACCAGAAATGCAGGACAGGCCATGGAGAAATGGGAGCCTTGCTACACTGATGGGCGGGATGTAAATTGCCAACAGCCACTCTGGAGAAGTGTACGGTGTGTCCTGAAACATCTAAAAAACACAGTTAAGAGAGCATAGGGCACTTCCACGCATGGGGGTATAAAGTGGGAAAATTAAAAATCAGCAAGACACAAGCACCCCAAAGTTTAGGGCTGCTCAGTTGACAAGGACCTCCACTTCATTCCACCTTAAATATACCAGGAAAGCGAAAAATGGATCAAAAAGTTGTGGTCCTTATGTACAATGGAATATCACTCAGCCATGAAATCAATGTCATAAGGCTAGTAGCAGCATGATGAGTGGATTTAGGTAAGACGATTCTAAGTGAAATAAGTCACACAGAAAAGGACACTTCTCGTAAGGTGTCACTTATAGAGGGAATGTAAAAACCGTTAAACTTGAACTGAATTACAAAACAGAACAGAGTCACACATGCAGAAAACACACTATGGCTGCTTAACGGGAAAGGTGAGGTGGGGTGATACATAAAACAAGAGCTTCAAATTAGCTCAGATACCGTTCCATAAACCCAATATGTAATAGACAAGACCTACTCCTTGCTCAGAGAACTGGACTCAACACGCCCGATTCACCGCACAAGAATATATCTGACTAGTAATAATCTTAAAACCTATGTATTGATATCTCTCTGTTAGTGTGTCAAGTGGGTGTAAAGCGGCATAAACACAGCCGTGAAAAGCAGCTAAACCCCATTATAAAACTAAATTACTTTTAAAAACCCATGAAACAAAGACAGGGAAAGAGAGAGAAATTCTTACACAATTCGTTCAGGGGCTGTGATGCAACCTGGATTGACCATATCTAGACCCACAGCTGGATGAGACATAAGGGTGGACACTCTTGGGGCTGAGAGGTTTGGTGAGGTTCGGTGAGCAAACGCAGACCCTTTAAAGTAATACTGCGTGCTACCCATCGCATGGGTCCCATATCTCCAGTTTCAAGGGCATCTTCCTACATCGAAAACATGCATGAGAAACCCAGAAGAGGGTACACCGTGTGATGGGGAAAGGTTTCTAAAACGCACCTCATTTCTCATCTCCTTGTGCTCGGGTTCGCCATTCCAGCCACTTTACTAGCAATCTCCCTACTTGGAGCATCAGCACCTTTAACCTCCTGTTCCGTACAGGTTGCAATTTGTCCTGAGGATGAACGGGAAGACGGGGAACCAATGAGAGACTAGCTCTTGGTGTTGGGACAGGCACAGGTCACTCTATTTTCCCATCAGGAAGAAGAATTAACCACAGGCTCAGCCTGCCCCCCGGAACCAGAACAGGGCCTGAAGCCATCCTGCGCTTTTGCGGCCAGCTCCCAAAAAAGCGACTTGTAAAATGGAGCTTCAGGGCACTGCAATTCACAAACCTGCAGAGTTATAAATGATAACTCTCGTCCACAAATATATTGAGGGAAGGCAAAGAAGAGGATTTGAAATCAAGGCAGAATTGCAGGAAACAGATTTCAGGAGGTAGATTCGAATCGCCTTTAAAGCACATGAAAAGCGGCAAAACGTTGACAATGATGCCCTTGGCCAAAAAGGGCGTATGCGTTTTTTCCTGAATATATTCAGGAAAAAACGCATACGCCCTTTTTGGCCAACCAAGCAACCTGGAAAGGCAAATCAGCGCTACAAAGAAGTCTCGCTTCCCATCGGTCAAGAGGGCCATGCTGAAAAAAGTGTCAAAACCAGAAATGCAGGACAGGCCATGGAGAAATGGGAGCCTTGCTACACTGATGGGCGGGATGTAAATTGCCAACAGCCACTCTGGAGAAGTGTACGGTGTGTCCTGAAACATCTAAAAAACACAGCTTAGAGAGCATAGGGCACTTCCACGCATGGGGGGATAAAGTGGGAAAATTGAAAATCAGCAAGACACAAGCACCCCAAAGTTTAGGGCTGCTCTGTTGACAAGGACCTCCACTTCATTCCACCTTAAATATCCCAGGAAAGCGAAAAATGGATCAAAAAGTTGTGGTCCTTATGTACAATGGAATATCACTCAGCCATGAAATCAATGTCATAAGGCTAGTAGCAGCATGATGAGTGGATTTAGGTAAGACGATTCTAAGTGAAATAAGTCACACAGAAAAGGACACTTCTCGTAAGGTGTCACTTATAGAGGGAATGTAAAAACCGTTAAACTTGAACTGAATTACAAAACAGAACAGAGTCACACATGCAGAAAACACACTATGGCTGCTTAACGGGAAAGGTGAGGTGGGGTGATACATAAAACAAGAGCTTCAAATTAGCTCAGATACCGTTCCATAAACCCAATATGTAATAGACAAGACCTACTCCTTGCTCAGAGAACTGGACTCAACACGCCCGATTCACCGCACAAGAATATATCTGACTAGTAATAATCTTAAAACCTATGTATTGATATCTCTCTGTTAGTGTGTCAAGTGGGTGTAAAGCGGCATAAACACAGCCGTGAAAAGCAGCTAAACCCCATTATAAAAATAAATTACTTTTAAAAACCCATGAAACAAAGACAGGGAAAGAGAGAGAAATTCTTACACAATTCGTTCAGGGGCTGTGATGCAACCTGGATTGACCATATCTAGACCCACAGCTGGATGAGACCTAAGGGTGGACACTCTTGGGGCTGAGAGGTTTGGTGAGGTTGGGTGAGCAAACGCAGACCATTTAAAGTAATACTGCGTGCTACCCATCGCATGGGTCCCAAATCTCCAGGTTCAAGGGCATCTTCCTACATCGAAAACATGCATGAGAAATCCAGAAGAGGGTACACCGTGTGATGGGGAAAGGTTTCTAAAACGCACCTCATTTCTCATCTCCTTGTGCTCAGGTTCGCCATTCCAGCCACTTTACTAGCAATCTCCCTACTTGGAGCATCAGCACCTTTAACCTCCTGTTCCGTACAGGTTGCAATTTGTCCTGAGGATGAACGGGAAGACGGGGAACCAATGAGAGACTAGCTCTTGGTGTTGGGACAGGCACAGGTCACTCTATTTTCCCATCAGGAAGAAGAATTAACCACAGGCTCAGCCTGCCCCCCGGAACCAGAACAGGGCCTGAAGCCATCCTGCGCTTTTGCGGCCAGCTCCCAAAAAAGCGACTTGTAAAATGGAGCTTCAGGGCACTGCAATTCACAAACCTGCAGAGTTATAAATGATAACTCTCGTCCACAAATATATTGAGGGAAGGCAAAGAAGAGGATTTGAAATCAAGGCAGAATTGCAGGAAACAGATTTCAGGAGGTAGATTCGAATCGCCTTTAAAGCACATGAAAAGCGGCAAAACGTTGACAATGATGCCCTTGGCCAAAAAGGGCGTATGCGTTTTTTCCTGAATATATTCAGGAAAAAACGCATACGCCCTTTTTGGCCAACCAAGCAACCTGGAAAGGCAAATCAGCGCTACAAAGAAGTCTCGCTTCCCATCGGTCAAGAGGGCCATGCTGAAAAAAGTGTCAAAACCAGAAATGCAGGACAGGCCATGGAGAAATGGGAGCCTTGCTACACTGATGGGCGGGATGTAAATTGCCAACAGCCACTCTGGAGAAGTGTACGGTGTGTCCTGAAACATCTAAAAAACACAGCTTAGAGAGCATAGGGCACTTCCACGCATGGGGGGATAAAGTGGGAAAATTGAAAATAAGCAAGACACAAGCACCCCAAAGTTTAGGGCTGCTCTGTTGACAAGGACCTCCACTTCATTCCACCTTAAATATCCCAGGAAAGCGAAAAATGGATCAAAAAGTTGTGGTCTTTATGTACAATGGAATATCACTCAGCCATGGAATCAATGTCATAAGGCTAGTAGCAGCATGATGAGTGGATTTAGGTAAGACGATTCTAAGTGAAATAAGTGACACAGAAAAGGACACTTCTCGTAAGGTGTCACTTATAGAGGGAATGTAAAAACCGTTACACTTGAACTGAATTACAAAACAGAACAGAGTCACACATGCAGAAAACACACTATGGCTGCTTAACGGGAAAGGTGAGGTGGGGTGATACATAAAACAAGAGCTTCAAATTAGCTCAGATACCATTCCATAAACCCAATATGTAATAGACAAGACCTACTCCTTGCTCAGAGAACTGGACTCAACACGCCCGATTCACCGCACAAGAATATATCTGACTAATAATAATCTTAAAACCTATGTATTGATATCTCTCTGTTAGTGTGTCAAGTGGGTGTAAAGCGGCATAAACACAGCCGTGAAAAGCAGCTAAACTCCATTATAAAACTAAATTACTTTTAAAAACCCATGAAACAAAGACAGGGAAAGAGAGAGAAATTCTTACACAATTCGTTCAGGGGCTGTGATGCAACCTGGATTGACCATATCTAGACCCACAGCTGGATGAGACATAAGGGTGGACACTCTTGGGGCTGAGAGTTTTGGTGAGGTTGGGTGAGCAAATGCAGACCCTTTAAAGTAATACTGCGTGCTACCCATCGCATGGGTCCCAAATCTCCAGGTTCAAGGGCATCTTCCTACATCGAAAACATGCATGAGAAACCCAGAAGATGGTACACCATGTGATGGGGAAAGGTTTCTAAAACGCACCTCATTTCTCATATCCTTGTGCTCGGGTTCGCCATTCCAGCCACTTTACTAGCAATCTCCCTACTTGGAGCATCAGCACCTTTAACCTCCTGTTCCGTACAGGTTGCAATTTGTCCTGAGGATGAACGGGAAGACGGGGAACCAATGAGAGACTAGCTCTTGGTGTTGGGACAGGCACAGGTCACTCTATTTTCCCATCAGGAAGAAGAATTAACCACAGGCTCAGCCTGCCCCCCGGAACCAGAACAGGGCCTGAAGAGATCCTGCGCTTTTGCGGCCAGCTCCCAAAAAAGCGACTTGTAAAATGGAGCTTCAGGGCACTGCAATTCACAAACCTGCAGAGTTATAAATGATAACTCTCGTCCACAAATATATTGAGGGAAGGCAAAGAAGAGGATTTGAAATCAAGGCAGAATTGCAGGAAACAGATTTCAGGAGGTAAATTCGAATCGCCTTTAAAGCACATGAAAAGCGGCAAAACGTTGACAATGATGCCCTTGGCCAAAAAGGGCGTATGCGTTTTTTCCTGAATATATTCAGGAAAAAACGCATACGCCCTTTTTGGCCAACCAAGCAACCTGGAAAGGCAAATCAGCGCTACAAAGAAGTCTTGCTTCCCATCGGTCAAAAGGGCCATGCTGAAAAAAGTGTCAAAACCAGAAATGCAGGACAGGCCATGGAGAAATGGGAGCCTTGCTACACTGATGGGCGGGATGTAAATTGCCAACAGCCACTCTGGAGAAGTGTACGGTGTGTCCTGAAACATCTAAAAAACACAGCTTAGAGAGCATAGGGCACTTCCACGCATGGGGGGATAAAGTGGGAAAATTGAAAATCAGCAAGACACAAGCACCCCAAAGTTTAGGGCTGCTCTGTTGACAAGGACCTCCACTTCATTCCACCTTAAATATCCCAGGAAAGCGAAAAATGGATCAAAAAGTTGTGGTCCTTATGTACAATGGAATATCACTCAGCCATGAAATCAATGTCATAAGGCTAGTAGCAGCATGATGAGTGGATTTAGGTAAGACGATTCTAAGTGAAATAAGTCACACAGAAAAGGACACTTCTCGTAAGGTGTCACTTATAGAGGGAATGTAAAAACCGTTACACTTGAACTGAATTACAAAACAGAACAGAGTCACACATGCAGAAAACACACTATGGCTGCTTAACGGGAAAGGTGAAGTGGGGTGATACATAAAACAAGAGCTTCAAATTAGCTCAGATACCGTTCCATAAGCCCAATATGTAATAGACAAGACCTACTCCTTGCTCAGAGAACTGGACTCAACACGCCCGATTCACCGCACAAGAATATATCTGACTAGTAATAATCTTAAAACCTATGTATTGATATCTCTCTGTTAGTGTGTCAAGTGGGTGTAAAGCGGCATAAACACAGCCGTGAAAAGCAGCTAAACCCCATTATAAAAATAAATTACTTTTAAAAACCCATGAAACAAAGACAGGGAAAGAGAGAGAAATTCTTACACAATTCGTTCAGGGGCTGTGATGCAACCTGGATTGACCATATCTAGACCCACAGCTGGATGAGACATAAGGGTGGACACTCTTGGGGCTGAGAGGTTTGGTGAGGTTGGGTGAGCAAATGCATACCCTTTAAAGTAATACTGCGTGCTACCCATCGCATGGGTCCCAAATCTCCAGGTTCAAGGGCATCTTCCTACATCGAAAACATGCATGAGAAACCCAGAAGATGGTACACCGTGTGATGGGGAAAGGTTTCTAAAACGCACCTCATTTCTCATCTCCTTGTGCTCGGGTTCGCCATTCCAGCCACTTTACTAGCAATCTCCCTACTTGGAGCATCAGCACCTTTAACCTCCTGTTCCGTACAGGTTGCAATTTGTCCTGAGGATGAACGGGAAGACGGGGAACCAATGAGAGACTAGCTCTTGGTGTTGGGACAGGCACAGGTCACTCTATTTTCCCATCAGGAAGAAGAATTAACCACAGGCTCAGCCTGCCCCCCGGAACCAGAACAGGGCCTGAAGCCATCCTGCGCTTTTGCGGCCAGCTCCCAAAAAAGCGACTTGTAAAATGGAGCTTCAGGGCACTGCAATTCACAAACCTGCAGAGTTATAAATGATAACTCTCGTCCACAAATATATTGAGGGAAGGCAAAGAAGAGGATTTGAAATCAAGGCAGAATTGCAGGAAACAGATTTCAGGAGGTAGATTCGAATCGCCTTTAAAGCACATGAAAAGCGGCAAAACGTTGACAATGATGCCCTTGGCCAAAAAGGGCGTATGCGTTTTTTCCTGAATATATTCAGGAAAAAACGCATACGCCCTTTTTGGCCAACCAAGCAACCTGGAAAGGCAAATCAGCGCTACAAAGAAGTCTCACTTCCCATCGGTCAAGAGGGCCATGCTGAAAAAAGTGTCAAAACCAGAAATGCAGGACAGGCCATGGAGAAATGGGAGCCTTGCTACACTGATGGGCGGGATGTAAATTGCCAACAGCCACTCTGGAGAAGTGTACGGTGTGTCCTGAAACATCTAAAAAACACAGCTTAGAGAGCATAGGGCACTTCCACGCATGGGGGGATAAAGTGGGAAAATTGAAAATCAGCAAGACACAAGCACCCCAAAGTTTAGGGCTGCTCTGTTGACAAGGACCTCCACTTCATTCCACCTTAAATATCCCAGGAAAGCGAAAAATGGATCAAAAAGTTGTGGTCCTTATGTACAATGGAATATCACTCAGCCATGAAATCAATGTCATAAGGCTAGTAGCAGCATGATGAGTGGATTTAGGTAAGACGATTCTAAGTGAAATAAGTCACACAGAAAAGGACACTTCTCGTAAGGTGTCACTTATAGAGGGAATGTAAAAACCGTTACACTTGAACTGAATTACAAAACAGAACAGAGTCACACATGCAGAAAACACACTATGGCTGCTTAACGGGAAAGGTGAGGTGGGGTGATACATAAAACAAGAGCTTCAAATTAGCTCAGATACCGTTCCATAAACCCAATATGTAATAGACAAGACCTACTCCTTGCTCAGAGAACTGGACTCAACACGCCCGATTCACCACACAAGAATATATCTGACTAGTAATAATCTTAAAACCTATGTATTGATATCTCTCTGTTAGTGTGTCAAGTGGGTGTAAAGCGGCATAAACACAGCCGTGAAAAGCAGCTAAACCCCATTATAAAACTAAATTACTTTTAAAAACCCATGAAACAAAGACAGGGAAAGAGAGAGAAATTCTTACACAATTCGTTCAGGGGCTGTGATGCAACCTGGATTGACCATATCTAGACCCACAGCTGGATGAGACATAAGGGTGGACACTCTTGGGGCTGAGAGGTTTGGTGAGGTTGGGTGAGCAAACGCAGACCCTTTAAAGTAATACTGCGTGCTACCCATCGCATGGGTCCCAAATCTCCAGGTTCAAGGGCATCTTCCTACATCGAAAACATGCATGAGAAACCCAGAAGATGGTACACCGTGTGATGGGGAAAGGTTTCTAAAACGC
Organism: Balaenoptera physalus; assembly: GCF_965194825.1. NCBI lineage: Eukaryota > Metazoa > Chordata > Mammalia > Artiodactyla > Balaenopteridae > Balaenoptera > Balaenoptera physalus. Next base: position 1,747,401 of record NW_028126470.1, read on the forward strand.
ACCTCATTTCTCATCTCCTTGTGCTCGGGTTCGCCATTCCAGCCACTTTACCAGCAATCTCCCTACTTGGAGCCTCAGCACCTTTAACCTCCTGTTCCGTACAGGTTGCAATTTGTCCTGAGGATGAACGGGAAGACGGGGAACCAATGAGAGATTAGCTCTTGGTGTTGGGACAGGCACAGGTCACTCTATTTTCCCATCAGGAAGAAGAATTAACCACAGGCTCAGCCTGCCCCCCGGAACCAGAACAGGGCCTGAAGCCATCCTGCGCTTTTGCGGCCAGCTCCCAAAAAAGCGACTTGTAAAATGGAGCTTCAGGGCACTGCAATTCACAAACCTGCAGAGTTATAAATGATAACTCTCGTCCACAAATATATTGAGGGAAGGCAAAGAAGAGGATTTGAAATCAAGGCAGAATTGCAGGAAACAGATTTCAGGAGGTAGATTCGAATCGCCTTTAAAGCACATGAAAAGCGGCAAAACGTTGACAATGATGCCCTTGGCCAAAAAGGGCGTATGCGTTTTTTCCTGAATATATTCAGGAAAAAACGCATACGCCCTTTTTGGCCAACCAAGCAACCTGGAAAGGCAAATCAGCGCTACAAAGAAGTCTCGCTTCCCATCGGTCAAGAGGGCCATGCTGAAAAAAGTGTCAAAACCAGAAATGCAGGACAGGCCATGGAGAAATGGGAGCCTTGCTACACTGATGGGCGGGATGTAAATTGCCAACAGCCACTCTGGAGAAGTGTACGGTGTGTCCTAAAACATCTAAAAAACACAGCTTAGAGAGCATAGGGCACTTCCACGCATGGGGGGATAAAGTGGGAAAATTGAAAATCAGCAAGACACAAGCACCCCAAAGTTTAGGGCTGCTCTGTTGACAAGGACCTCCACTTCATTCCACCTTAAATATCCCAGGAAAGCGAAAAATGGATCAAAAATTTGTGGTCCTTATGTACAATGGAATATCACTCAGCCATGAAATCAATGTCATAAGGCTAGTAGCAGCATGATGAGTGGATTTAGGTAAGACGATTCTAAGTGAAATAAGTCACACAGAAAAGGACACTTCTCATAAGGTGTCACTTATAGAGGGAATGTAAAAACCGTTACACATGAACTGAATTACAAAACAGAACAGAGTCACACATGCAGAAAACACACTATGGCTGCTTAACGGGAAAGGTGAGGTGGGGTGATACATAAAACAAGAGCTTCAAATTAGCTCAGATACCGTTCCATAAACCCAATATGTAATAGACAAGACCTACTCCTTGCTCAGAGAACTGGACTCAACACGCCCGATTCACCGCAAAAGAATATATCTGACTAGTAATAATCTTAAAACCTATGTATTGATATCTCTCTGTTAGTGTGTCAAGTGGGTGTAAAGCGGCATAAACACAGCCGTGAAAAGCAGCTAAACCCCATTATAAAAATAAATTACTTTTAAAAACCCATGAAACAAAGACAGGGAAAGAGAGAGAAATTCTTACACAATTCGTTCAGGGGCTGTGATGCAACCTGGATTGACCATATCTAGACCCACAGCTGGATGAGACATAAGGGTGGACACTCTTGGGGCTGAGAGGTTTGGTGAGGTTGGGTGAGCAAACGCAGACCCTTTAAAGTAATACTGCGTGCTACCCATCGCATGGGTCCCAAATCTCCAGGTTCAAGGGCATCTTCCTACATCGAAAACATGCATGAGAAACCCAGAAGATGGTACACCGTGTGATGGGGAAAGGTTTCTAAAACGCACCTCATTTCTCATCTCCTTGTGCTCGGGTTCGCCATTCCAGCCACTTTACCAGCAATCTCCCTACTTGGAGCCTCAGCACCTTTAACCTCCTGTTCCGTACAGGTTGCAATTTGTCCTGAGGATGAACGGGAAGACGGGGAACCAATGAGAGACTAGCTCTTGGTGTTGGGACAGGCACAGGTCACTCTATTTTCCCATCAGGAAGAAGAATTAACCACAGGCTCAGCCTGCCCCCCGGAACCAGAACAGGGCCTGAAGCAATCCTGCGCTTTTGCGGCCAGCTCCCAAAAAAGCGACTTGTAAAATGGAGCTTCAGGGCACTGCAACTCACAAACCTGCAGAGTTATAAATGATAACTCTCGTCCACAAATATATTGAGGGAAGGCAAAGAAGAGGATTTGAAATCAAGGCAGAATTGCAGGAAACAGATTTCAGGAGGTAGATTCAAATCGCCTTTAAAGCACATGAAAAGCGGCAAAACGTTGACAATGATGCCCTTGGCCAAAAAGGGCGTATGCGTTTTTTCCTGAATATATTCAGGAAAAAACGCATACGCCCTTTTTGGCCAACCAAGCAACCTGGAAAGGCAAATCAGCGCTACAAAGAAGTCTCACTTCCCATCGGTCAAGAGGGCCATGCTGAAAAAAGTGTCAAAACCAGAAATGCAGGACAGGCCATGGAGAAATGGGAGCCTTGCTACACTGATGGGCGGGATGTAAATTGCCAACAGCCACTCTGGAGAAGTGTACGGTGTGTCCTGAAACATCTAAAAAACACAGCTTAGAGAGCATAGGGCACTTCCACGCATGGGGGGATAAAGTGGGAAAATTGAAAATCAGCAAGACACAAGCACCCCAAAGTTTAGGGCTGCTCTGTTGACAAGGACCTCCACTTCATTCCACCTTAAATATCCCAGGAAAGCGAAAAATGGATCAAAAAGTTGTGGTCCTTATGTACAATGGAATATCACTCAGCCATGAAATCAATGTCATAAGGCTAGTAGCAGCATGATGAGTGGATTTAGGTAAGACGATTCTAAGTGAAATAAGTCACACAGAAAAGGACACTTCTCGTAAGGTGTCACTTATAGAGGGAATGTAAAAACCGTTACACTTGAACTGAATTACAAAACAGAACAGAGTCACACATGCAGAAAACACACTATGGCTGCTTAACGGGAAAGGTGAGGTGGGGTGATACATAAAACAAGAGCTTCAAATTAGCTCAGATACCGTTCCATAAACCCAATATGTAATAGACAAGACCTACTCCTTGCTCAGAGAACTGGACTCAACACGCCCGATTCACCACACAAGAATATATCTGACTAGTAATAATCTTAAAACCTATGTATTGATATCTCTCTGTTAGTGTGTCAAGTGGGTGTAAAGCGGCATAAACACAGCCGTGAAAAGCAGCTAAACCCCATTATAAAACTAAATTACTTTTAAAAACCCATGAAACAAAGACAGGGAAAGAGAGAGAAATTCTTACACAATTCGTTCAGGGGCTGTGATGCAACCTGGATTGACCATATCTAGACCCACAGCTGGATGAGACATAAGGGTGGACACTCTTGGGGCTGAGAGGTTTGGTGAGGTTGGGTGAGCAAACGCAGACCCTTTAAAGTAATACTGCGTGCTACCCATCGCATGGGTCCCAAATCTCCAGGTTCAAGGGCATCTTCCTACATCGAAAACATGCATGAGAAACCCAGAAGATGGTACACCGTGTGATGGGGAAAGGTTTCTAAAACGCACCTCATTTCTCATCTCCTTGTGCTCGGGTTCGCCATTCCAGCCACTTTACCAGCAATCTCCCTACTTGGAGCCTCAGCACCTTTAACCTCCTGTTCCGTACAGGTTGCAATTTGTCCTGAGGATGAACGGGAAGACGGGGAACCAATGAGAGATTAGCTCTTGGTGTTGGGACAGGCACAGGTCACTCTATTTTCCCATCAGGAAGAAGAATTAACCACAGGCTCAGCCTGCCCCCCGGAACCAGAACAGGGCCTGAAGCCATCCTGCGCTTTTGCGGCCAGCTCCCAAAAAAGCGACTTGTAAAATGGAGCTTCAGGGCACTGCAATTCACAAACCTGCAGAGTTATAAATGATAACTCTCGTCCACAAATATATTGAGGGAAGGCAAAGAAGAGGATTTGAAATCAAGGCAGAATTGCAGGAAACAGATTTCAGGAGGTAGATTCGAATCGCCTTTAAAGCACATGAAAAGCGGCAAAACGTTGACAATGATGCCCTTGGCCAAAAAGGGCGTATGCGTTTTTTCCTGAATATATTCAGGAAAAAACGCATACGCCCTTTTTGGCCAACCAAGCAACCTGGAAAGGCAAATCAGCGCTACAAAGAAGTCTCGCTTCCCATCGGTCAAGAGGGCCATGCTGAAAAAAGTGTCAAAACCAAAAATGCAGGACAGGCCATGGAGAAATGGGAGCCTTGCTACACTGATGGGCGGGATGTAAATTGCCAACAGCCACTCTGGAGAAGTGTACGGTGTGTCCTGAAACATCTAAAAAACACAGCTTAGAGAGCATAGGGCACTTCCACGCATGGGGGGATAAAGTGGGAAAATTGAAAATCAGCAAGACACAAGCACCCCAAAGTTTAGGGCTGCTCTGTTGACAAGGACCTCCATTTCATTCCACCTTAAATATCCCAGGAAAGCGAAAAATGGATAAAAAAGTTGTGGTCCTTATGTACAATGGAATATCACTCAGCCATGAAATCAATGTCATAAGGCTAGTAGCAGCATGATGAGTGGATTTAGGTAAGACGATTCTAAGTGAAATAAGTCACACAGAAAAGGACACTTCTCATAAGGTGTCACTTATAGAGGGAATGTAAAAACCGTTACACTTGAACTGAATTACAAAACAGAACAGAGTCACACATGCAGAAAACACACTATGGCTGCTTAACGGGAAAGGTGAGGTGGGGTGATACATAAAACAAGAGCTTCAAATTAGCTCAGATACCGTTCCATAAACCCAATATGTAATAGACAATACCTACTCCTTGCTCAGAGAACTGGACTCAACACGCCCGATTCACCGCACAAGTATATATCTGACTAGTAATAATCTTAAAACCTATGTATTGATATCTCTCTGTTAGTGTGTCAAGTGTGTGTAAAGCGGCATAAACACAGCCGTGAAAAGCAGCTAAACCCCATTATAAAACTAAATTACTTTTAAAAACCCATGAAACAAAGACAGGGAAAGAGAGAGAAATTCTTACACAATTCGTTCAGGGGCTGTGATGCAACCTGGATTGACCATATCTAGACCCACAGCTGGATGAGACATAAGGGTGGACACTCTTGGGGCTGAGAGGTTTGGTGAGGTTGGGTGAGCAAACGCAGACCCTTTAAAGTAATACTGCGTGCTACCCATCGCATGGGTCCCAAATCTCCAGGTTCAAGGGCATCTTCCTACATCGAAAACATGCATGAGAAACCCAGAAGATGGTACACCGTGTGATGGGGAAAGGTTTCTAAAACGCACCTCATTTCTCATCTCCTTGTGCTCGGGTTCGCCATTCCTGCCACTTTACTAGCAATCTCCCTACTTGGAGCCTCAGCACCTTTAACCTCCTGTTCCGTACAGGTTGCAATTTGTCCTGAGGATGAACGGGAAGACGGGGAACCAATGAGAGACTAGCTCTTGGTGTTGGGACAGGCACAGGTCACTCTATTTTCCCATCAGGAAGAAGAATTAACCACAGGCTCAGCCTGCCCCCCGGAACCAGAACAGGGCCTGAAGCCATCCTGCGCTTTTGCAGCCAGCTCCCAAAAAAGCGACTTGTAAGATGGAGCTTCAGGGCACTGCAATTCACAAACCTGCAGAGTTATAAATGATAACTCTCGTCCACAAATATATTGAGGGAAGGCAAAGAAGAGGATTTGAAATCAAGGCAGAATTGCAGGAAACAGATTTCAGGAGGTAGATTCGAATCGCCTTTAAAGCACATGAAAAGCGGCAAAACGTTGACAATGATGCCCTTGGCCAAAAAGGGCGTATGCGTTTTTTCCTGAATATATTCAGGAAAAAACGCATACGCCCTTTTTGGCCAACCAAGCAACCTGGAAAGGCAAATCAGCGCTACAAAGAAGTCTCGCTTCCCATCGGTCAAAAGGGCCATGCTGAAAAAAGTGTCAAAACCAGAAATGCAGGACAGGCCATGGAGAAATGGGAGCCTTGCTACACTGATGGGCGGGATGTAAATTGCCAACAGCCACTCTGGAGAAGTGTACGGTGTGTCCTGAAACATCTAAAAAACACAGCTTAGAGAGCATAGGGCACTTCCACGCATGGGGGGATAAAGTGGGAAAATTGAAAATCAGCAAGACACAAGCACCCCAAAGTTTAGGGCTGCTCTGTTGACAAGGACCTCCACTTCATTCCACCTTAAATATCCCAGGAAAGCGAAAAATGGATCAAAAAGTTGTGGTCCTTATGTACAATGGAATATCACTCAGCCATGAAATCAATGTCATAAGGCTAGTAGCAGCATGATGAGTGGATTTAGGTAAGACGATTCTAAGTGAAATAAGTCACACAGAAAAGGACACTTCTCGTAAGGTGTCACTTATAGAGGGAATGTAAAAACCGTTACACTTGAACTGAATTACAAAACAGAACAGAGTCACACATGCAGAAAACACACTATGGCTGTTTAACGGGAAAGGTGAGGTGGGGTGATACATAAAACAAGAGCTTCAAATTAGCTCAGATACCGTTCCATAAACCCAATATGTAATAGACAAGACCTACTCCTTGCTCAGAGAACTGGACTCAACACGCCCGATTCACCGCACAAGAATATATCTGACTAGTAATAATCTTAAAACCTATGTATTGATATCTCTCTGTTAGTGTGTCAAGTGGGTGTAAAGCGGCATAAACACAGCCGTGAAAAGCAGCTAAACCCCATTATAAAACTAAATTACTTTTAAAAACCCATGAAACAAAGACAGGGAAAGAGAGAGAAATTCTTACACAATTCGTTCAGGGGCTGTGATGCAACCTGGATTGACCATATCTAGACCCACAGCTGGATGAGACATAAGGGTGGACACTCTTGGGGCTGAGAGGTTTGGTGAGGTTGGGTGAGCAAACGCAGACCCTTTAAAGTAATACTGCGTGCTACCCATCGCATGGGTCCCAAATCTCCAGGTTCAAGGGCATCTTCCTACATCGAAAACATGCATGAGAAACCCAGAAGATGGTACACCGTGTGATGGGGAAAGGTTTCTAAAACGCACCTCATTTCTCATCTCCTTGTGCTCGGGTTCGCCATTCCAGCCACTTTACCAGCAATCTCCCTACTTGGAGCCTCAGCACCTTTAACCTCCTGTTCCGTACAGGTTGCAATTTGTCCTGAGGATGAACGGGAAGACGGGGAACCAATGAGAGACTAGCTCTTGGTGTTGGGACAGGCACAGGTCACTCTATTTTCCCATCAGGAAGAAGAATTAACCACAGGCTCAGCCTGCCCCCCGGAACCGGAACAGGGCCTGAAGCCATCCTGCGCTTTTGCGGCCAGCTCCCAAAAAAGCGACTTGTAAAATGGAGCTTCAGGGCACTGCAATTCACAAACCTGCAGAGTTATAAATGATAACTCTCGTCCACAAATATATTGAGCGAAGGCAAAGAAGAGGATTTGAAATCAAGGCAGAATTGCAGGAAACAGATTTCAGGAGGTAGATTCGAATCGCCTTTAAAGCACATGAAAAGCGGCAAAACGTTGACAATGATGCCCTTGGCCAAAAAGGGCGTATGCGTTTTTTCCTGAATATATTCAGGAAAAAACGCATACGCCCTTTTTGGCCAACCAAGCAACCTGGAAAGGCAAATCAGCGCTACAAAGAAGTCTCGCTTCCCATCGGTCAAGAGGGCCATGCTGAAAAAAGTGTCAAAACCAGAAATGCAGGACAGGCCATGGAGAAATGGGAGCCTTGCTACACTGATGGGCGGGATGTAAATTGCCAACAGCCACTCTGGAGAAGTGTACGGTGTGTCCTAAAACATCTAAAAAACACAGCTTAGAGAGCATAGGGCACTTCCACGCATGGGGGGATAAAGTGGGAAAATTGAAAATCAGCAAGACACAAGCACCCCAAAGTTTAGGGCTGCTCTGTTGACAAGGACCTCCACTTCATTCCACCTTAAATATCCCAGGAAAGCGAAAAATGGATCAAAAATTTGTGGTCCTTATGTACAATGGAATATCACTCAGCCATGAAATCAATGTCATAAGGCTAGTAGCAGCATGATGAGTGGATTTAGGTAAGACGATTCTAAGTGAAATAAGTCACACAGAAAAGGACCCTTCTCATAAGGTGTCACTTATAGAGGGAATGTAAAAACCGTTATACATGAACTGAATTACAAAACAGAACAGAGTCACACATGCAGAAAACACACTATGGCTGCTTAACGGGAAAGGTGAGGTGGGGTGATACATAAAACAAGAGCTTCAAATTAGCTCAGATACCGTTCCATAAACCCAATATGTAATAGACAAGACCTACTCCTTGCTCAGAGAACTGGACTCAACACGCCCGATTCACCGCACAAGAATATATCTGACTAGTAATAATCTTAAAACCTATGTATTGATATCTCTCTGTTAGTGTGTCAAGTGGGTGTAAAGCGGCATAAACACAGCCGTGAAAAGCAGCTAAACCCCATTATAAAAATAAATTACTTTTAAAAACCCATGAAACAAAGACAGGGAAAGAGAGAGAAATTCTTACACAATTCGTTCAGGGGCTGTGATGCAACCTGGATTGACCATATCTAGACCCACAGCTGGATGAGACATAAGGGTGGACACTCTTGGGGCTGAGAGGTTTGGTGAGGTTGGGTGAGCAAACGCAGACCCTTTAAAGTAATACTGCGTGCTACCCATCGCATGGGTCCCAAATCTCCAGGTTCAAGGGCATCTTCCTACATCGAAAACATGCATGAGAAACCCAGAAGATGGTACACCGTGTGATGGGGAAAGGTTTCTAAAACGCACCTCATTTCTCATCTCCTTGTGCTCGGGTTCGCCATTCCAGCCACTTTACCAGCAATCTCCCTACTTGGAGCCTCAGCACCTTTAACCTCCTGTTCCGTACAGGTTGCAATTTGTCCTGAGGATGAACGGGAAGACGGGGAACCAATGAGAGACTAGCTCTTGGTGTTGGGACAGGCACAGGTCACTCTATTTTCCCATCAGGAAGAAGAATTAACCACAGGCTCAGCCTGCCCCCCGGAACCAGAACAGGGCCTGAAGCAATCCTGCGCTTTTGCGGCCAGCTCCCAAAAAAGCGACTTGTAAAATGGAGCTTCAGGGCACTGCAACTCACAAACCTGCAGAGTTATAAATGATAACTCTCGTCCACAAATATATTGAGGGAAGGCAAAGAAGAGGATTTGAAATCAAGGCAGAATTGCAGGAAACAGATTTCAGGAGGTAGATTCAAATCGCCTTTAAAGCACATGAAAAGCGGCAAAACGTTGACAATGATGCCCTTGGCCAAAAAGGGCGTATGCGTTTTTTCCTGAATATATTCAGGAAAAAACGCATACGCCCTTTTTGGCCAACCAAGCAACCTGGAAAGGCAAATCAGCGCTACAAAGAAGTCTCGCTTCCCATCGGTCAAAAGGGCCATGCTGAAAAAAGTGTCAAAACCAGAAATGCAGGACAGGCCATGGAGAAATGGGAGCCTTGCTACACTGATGGGCGGGATGTAAATTGCCAACAGCCACTCTGGAGAAGTGTACGGTGTGTCCTGAAACATCTAAAAAACACAGCTTAGAGAGCATAGGGCGCTTCCACGCAGGGGGGATAAAGTGGGAAAATTGAAAATCAGCAAGACACAAGCACCCCAAAGTTTAGGGCTGCTCTGTTGACAAGGACCTCCACTTCATTCCACCTTAAATATCCCAGGAAAGCGAAAAATGGATAAAAAAGTTGTGGTCCTTATGTACAATGGAATATCACTCAGCCATGAAATCAATGTCATAAGGCTAGTAGCAGCATGATGATTGGATTTAGGTAAGACGATTCTAAGTGAAATAAGTCACACAGAAAAGGACACTTCTCATAAGGTGTCACTTATAGAGAGAATGTAAAAACCGTTACACTTGAACTGAATTACAAAACAGAACAGAGTCACACATGCAGAAAACACACTATGGCTGTTTAACGGGAAAGGTGAGGTGGGGTGATACATAAAACAAGAGCTTCAAATTAGCTCAGATACCGTTCCATAAACCCAATATGTAATAGACAAGACCTACTCCTTGCTCAGAGAACTGGACTCAACACGCCCGATTCACCGCACAAGAATATATCTGACTAGTAATAATCTTAAAACCTATGTATTGATATCTCTCTGTTAGTGTGTCAAGTGGGTGTAAAGCGGCATAAACACAGCCGTGAAAAGCAGCTAAACCCCATTATAAAAATAAATTACTTTTAAAAACCCATGAAACAAAGACAGGGAAAGAGAGAGAAATTCTTACACAATTCGTTCAGGGGCTGTGATGCAACCTGGATTGACCATATCTAGACCCACAGCTGGATGAGACATAAGGGTGGACACTCTTGGGGCTGAGAGGTTTGGTGAGGTTGGGTGAGCAAACGCAGACCCTTTAAAGTAATACTGCGTGCTACCCATCGCATGGGTCCCAAATCTCCAGGTTCAAGGGCATCTTCCTACATCGAAAACATGCATGAGAAACCCAGAAGATGGTACACCGTGTGATGGGGAAAGGTTTCTAAAACGCACCTCATTTCTCATCTCCTTGTGCTCGGGTTCGCCATTCCAGCCACTTTACCAGCAATCTCCCTACTTGGAGCCTCAGCACCTTTAACCTCCTGTTCCGTACAGGTTGCAATTTGTCCTGAGGATGAACGGGAAGACGGGGAACCAATGAGAGACTAGCTCTTGGTGTTGGGACAGGCACAGGTCACTCTATTTTCCCATCAGGAAGAAGAATTAACCACAGGCTCAGCCTGCCCCCCGGAACCAGAACAGGGCCTGAAGCAATCCTGCGCTTTTGCGGCCAGCTCCCAAAAAAGCGACTTGTAAAATGGAGCTTCAGGGCACTGCAACTCACAAACCTGCAGAGTTATAAATGATAACTCTCGTCCACAAATATATTGAGGGAAGGCAAAGAAGAGGATTTGAAATCAAGGCAGAATTGCAGGAAACAGATTTCAGGAGGTAGATTCAAATCGCCTTTAAAGCACATGAAAAGCGGCAAAACGTTGACAATGATGCCCTTGGCCAAAAAGGGCGTATGCGTTTTTTCCTGAATATATTCAGGAAAAAACGCATACGCCCTTTTTGGCCAACCAAGCAACCTGGAAAGGCAAATCAGCGCTACAAAGAAGTCTCGCTTCCCATCGGTCAAAAGGGCCATGCTGAAAAAAGTGTCAAAACCAGAAATGCAGGACAGGCCATGGAGAAATGGGAGCCTTGCTACACTGATGGGCGGGATGTAAATTGCCAACAGCCACTCTGGAGAAGTGTACGGTGTGTCCTGAAACATCTAAAAAACACAGCTTAGAGAGCATAGGGCGCTTCCACGCATGGGGGGATAAAGTGGGAAAATTGAAAATCAGCAAGACACAAGCACCCTAAAGTTTAGGGCTGCTCTGTTGACAAGGACCTCCACTTCATTCCACCTTAAATATCCCAGGAAAGCGAAAAATGGATAAAAAAGTTGTGGTACTTATGTACAATGGAATATCACTCAGCCATGAAATCAATGTCATAAGGCTAGTAGCAGCATGATGAGTGGATTTAGGTAAGACGATTCTAAGTGAAATAAGTCACACAGAAAAGGACACTTCTCATAAGGTGTCACTTATAGAGAGAATGTAAAAACCGTTACACTTGAACTGAATTACAAAACAGAACAGAGTCACACATGCAGAAAACACACTATGGCTGCTTAACGGGAAAGGTGAGGTGGGGTGATCCATAAAACAAGAGTTTCAAATTAGCTCAGATACCGTTCCATAAACCCAATATGTAATAGACAAGACCTACTCCTTGCTCAGAGAACTGGACTCAACACGCCCGATTCACCGCACAAGAATATATCTGACTAGTAATAATCTTAAAACCTATGTATTGATATCTCTCTGTTAGTGTGTCAAGTGGGTGTAAAGCGGCATAAACACAGCCGTGAAAAGCAGCTAAACCCCATTATAAAAATAAATTACTTTTAAAAACCCATGAAACAAAGACAGGGAAAGAGAGAGAAATTCTTACACAATTCGTTCAGGGGCTGTGATGCAACCTGGATTGACCATATCTAGACCCACAGCTGGATGAGACATAAGGGTGGACACTCTTGGGGCTGAGAGGTTTGGTGAGGTTGGGTGAGCAAACGCAGACCCTTTAAAGTAATACTGCGTGCTACCCATCGCATGGGTCCCAAATCTCCAGGTTCAAGGGCATCTTCCTACATCGAAAACATGCATGAGAAACCCAGAAGAGGGTACACCGTGTGATGGGGAAAGGTTTCTAAAACGCACCTCATTTCTCATCTCCTTGTGCTCGGGTTCGCCATTCCAGCCACTTTACTAGCAATCTCCCTACTTGGAGCCTCAGCACCTTTAACCTCCTGTTCCGAACAGGTTGCAATTTGTCCTGAGGATGAACGGGAAGACGGGGAACCAATGAGAGACTAGCTCTTGGTGTTGGGACAGGCACAGGTCACTCTATTTTCCCATCAGGAAGAAGAATTAACCACAGGCTCAGCCTGCCCCCCGGAACCAGAACAGGGCCTGAAGCCATCCTGCGCTTTTGCGGACAGCTCCCAAAAAAGCGAGTTGTAAAATGGAGCGTCAGGGCACTGCAATTCACAAACCTGCAGAGTTATAAATGATAACTCTCGTCCACAAATATATTGAGGGAAGGCAAAGTAGAGGATTTCAAATCAAGGCAGAATTGCAGGAAACAGATTTCAGGAGGTAGATTCGAATCGCCTTTAAAGCACATGAAAAGCGGCAAAACGTTGACAATGATGCCCTTGGCCAAAAAGGGCGTATGCGTTTTTTCCTGAATATATTCAGGAAAAAACGCATACGCCCTTTTTGGCCAACCAAGCAACCTGGAAAGGCAAATCAGCGCTACAAAGAAGTCTCGCTTCCCATCGATCAAAAGGGCCATGCTGAAAAAAGTGTCAAAACCAGAAATGCAGGACAGGCCATGGAGAAATGGGAGCCTTGCTACACTGATGGGCGGGATGTAAATTGCCAACAGCCACTCTGGAGAAGTGTACGGTGTGTCCTGAAACATCTAAAAAACACAGCTTAGAGAGCATAGGGCACTTCCACGCATGGAGGGATAAAGTGGGAAAATTGAAAATCAGCAAGACACAAGCACCCCAAAGTTTAGGGCTGCTCTGTTGACAAGGACCTCTACTTCATTCCACCTTAAATATCCCAGGAAAGCGAAAAATGGATCAAAAAGTTGTGGTCCTTATGTACAATGGAATATCACTCAGCCATGAAATCAATGTCATAAGGCTAGTAGCAGCATGATGAGTGGATTTAGGTAAGACGATTCTAAGTGAAATAAGTCACACAGAAAAGGACACTTCTCGTAAGGTGTCACTTATAGAGGGAATGTAAAAACCGTTACACTTGAACTGAATTACAAAACAGAACAGAGTCACACATGCAGAAAACACACTATGGCTGCTTAACGGGAAAGGTGAGGTGGGGTGATACATAAAACAAGAGCTTCAAATTAGCTCAGATACCGTTCCATAAACCCAATATGTAATAGACAAGACCTACTCCTTGCTCAGAGAACTGGACTCAACACGCCCGATTCACCGCACAAGAATATATCTGACTAGTAATAATCTTAAAACCTATGTATTGATATCTCTCTGTTAGTGTGTCAAGTGGGTGTAAAGCGGCATAAACACAGCCGTGAAAAGCAGCTAAACCCCATTATAAAACTAAATTACTTTTAAAAACCCATGAAACAAAGACAGGGAAAGAGAGAGAAATTCTTACACAATTCGTTCAGGGGCTGTGATGCAACCTGGATTGACCATATCTAGACCCACAGCTGGATGAGACATAAGGGTGGACACTCTTGGGGCTGAGAGGTTTGGTGAGGTTGGGTGAGCAAACGCAGACCCTTTAAAGTAATACTGCGTGCTACCCATCGCATGGGTCCCAAATCTCCAGGTTCAAGGGCATCTTCCTACATCGAAAACATGCATGAGAAACCCAGAAGATGGTACACCGTGTGATGGGGAAAGGTTTCTAAAACGCACCTCATTTCTCATCTCCTTGTGCTCGGGTTCGCCATTCCTGCCACTTTACTAGCAATCTCCCTACTTGGAGCCTCAGCACCTTTAACCTCCTGTTCCGTACAGGTTGCAATTTGTCCTGAGGATGAACGGGAAGACGGGGAACCAATGAGAGACTAGCTCTTGGTGTTGGGACAGGCACAGGTCACTCTATTTTCCCATCAGGAAGAAGAATTAACCACAGGCTCAGCCTGCCCCCCGGAACCAGAACAGGGCCTGAAGCCATCCTGCGCTTTTGCGGCCAGCTCCCAAAAAAGCGACTTGTAAGATGGAGCTTCAGGGCACTGCAATTCACAAACCTGCAGAGTTATAAATGATAACTCTCGTCCACAAATATATTGAGGGAAGGCAAAGAAGAGGATATGAAATCAAGGCAGAATTGCAGGAAACAGATTTCAGGAGGTAGATTCGAATCGCCTTTAAAGCACATGAAAAGCGGCAAAACGTTGACAATGATGCCCTTGGCCAAAAAGGGCGTATGCGTTTTTTCCTGAATATATTCAGGAAAAAACGCATACGCCCTTTTTGGCCAACCAAGCAACCTGGAAAGGCAAATCAGCGCTACAAAGAAGTCTCGCTTCCCATCGGTCAAAAGGGCCATGCTGAAAAAAGTGTCAAAACCAGAAATGCAGGACAGGCCATGGAGAAATGGGAGCCTTGCTACACTGATGGGCGGGATGTAAATTGCCAACAGCCACTCTGGAGAAGTGTACGGTGTGTCCTGAAACATCTAAAAAACACAGCTTAGAGAGCATAGGGCACTTCCACGCATGGGGGGATAAAGTGGGAAAATTGAAAATCAGCAAGACACAAGCACCCCAAAGTTTAGGGCTGCTCTGTTGACAAGGACCTCCACTTCATTCCACCTTAAATATCCCAGGAAAGCGAAAAATGGATCAAAAAGTTGTGGTCCTTATGTACAATGGAATATCACTCAGCCATGAAATCAATGTCATAAGGCTAGTAGCAGCATGATGAGTGGATTTAGGTAAGACGATTCTAAGTGAAATAAGTCACACAGAAAAGGACACTTTTCGTAAGGTGTCACTTATAGAGGGAATGTAAAAACCGTTACACTTGAACTGAATTACAAAACAGAACAGAGTCACACTTGCAGAAAACACACTATGGCTGCTTAACGGGAAAGGTGAGGTGGGGTGATACATAAAACAAGAGCTTCAAATTAGCTCAGATACCGTTCCATAAACCCAATATGTAATAGACAAGACCTACTCCTTGCTCAGAGAACTGGACTCAACACGCCCGATTCACCGCACAAGAATATATCTGACTAGTAATAATCTTAAAACCTATGTATTGATATCTCTCTGTTAGTGTGTCAAGTGGGTGTAAAGCGGCATAAACACAGCCGTGAAAAGCAGCTAAACCCCATTATAAAACTAAATTACTTTTAAAAACCCATGAAACAAAGACAGGGAAAGAGAGAGAAATTCTTACACAATTCGTTCAGGGGCTGTGATGCAACCTGGATTGACCATATCTAGACCCACAGCTGGATGAGACATAAGGGTGGACACTCTTGGGGCTGAGAGGTTTGGTGAGGTTGGGTGAGCAAACGCAGACCCTTTAAAGTAATACTGCGTGCTACCCATCGCATGGGTCCCAAATCTCCAGGTTCAAGGGCATCTTCCTACATCGAAAACATGCATGAGAAACCCAGAAGATGGTACACCGTGTGATGGGGAAAGGTTTCTAAAACGCACCTCATTTCTCATCTCCTTGTGCTCGGGTTCGCCATTCCTGCCACTTTACTAGCAATCTCCCTACTTGGAGCCTCAGCACCTTTAACCTCCTGTTCCGTACAGGTTGCAATTTGTCCTGAGGATGAACGGGAAGACGGGGAACCAATGAGAGACTAGCTCTTGGTGTTGGGACAGGCACAGGTCACTCTATTTTCCCATCAGGAAGAAGAATTAACCACAGGCTCAGCCTGCCCCCCGGAACCAGAACAGGGCCTGAAGCCATCCTGCGCTTTTGCGGCCAGCTCCCAAAAAAGCGACTTGTAAGATGGAGCTTCAGGGCACTGCAATTCACAAACCTGCAGAGTTATAAATGATAACTCTCGTCCACAAATATATTGAGGGAAGGCAAAGAAGAGGATTTGAAATCAAGGCAGAATTGCAGGAAACAGATTTCAGGAGGTAGATTCGAATCGCCTTTAAAGCACATGAAAAGCGGCAAAACGTTGACAATGATGCCCTTGGCCAAAAAGGGCGTATGCGTTTTTTCCTGAATATATTCAGGAAAAAACGCATACGCCCTTTTTGGCCAACCAAGCAACCTGGAAAGGCAAATCAGCGCTACAAAGAAGTCTCGCTTCCCATCGGTCAAAAGGGCCATGCTGAAAAAAGTGTCAAAACCAGAAATGCAGGACAGGCCATGGAGAAATGGGAGCCTTGCTACACTGATGGGCGGGATGTAAATTGCCAACAGCCACTCTGGAGAAGTGTACGGTGTGTCCTGAAACATCTAAAAAACACAGCTTAGAGAGCATAGGGCACTTCCACGCATGGGGGGATAAAGTGGGAAAATTGAAAATCAGCAAGACACAAGCACCCCAAAGTTTAGGGCTGCTCTGTTGACAAGGACCTCCACTTCATTCCACCTTAAATATCCCAGGAAAGCGAAAAATGGATCAAAAAGTTGTGGTCCTTATGTACAATGGAATATCACTCAGCCATGAAATCAATGTCATAAGGCTAGTAGCAGCATGATGAGTGGATTTAGGTAAGACGATTCTAAGTGAAATAAGTCACACAGAAAAGGACACTTTTCGTAAGGTGTCACTTATAGAGGGAATGTAAAAACCGTTACACTTGAACTGAATTACAAAACAGAACAGAGTCACACTTGCAGAAAACACACTATGGCTGCTTAACGGGAAAGGTGAGGTGGGGTGATACATAAAACAAGAGCTTCAAATTAGCTCAGATACCGTTCCATAAACCCAATATGTAATAGACAAGACCTACTCCTTGCTCAGAGAACTGGACTCAACACGCCCGATTCACCGCACAAGAATATATCTGACTAGTAATAATCTTAAAACCTATGTATTGATATCTCTCTGTTAGTGTGTCAAGTGGGTGTAAAGCGGCATAAACACAGCCGTGAAAAGCAGCTAAACCCCATTATAAAAATAAATTACTTTTAAAAACCCATGAAACAAAGACAGGGAAAGAGAGAGAAATTCTTACACAATTCGTTCAGGGGCTGTGATGCAACCTGGATTGACCATATCTAGACCCACAGCTGGATGAGACATAAGGGTGGACACTCTTGGGGCTGAGAGGTTTGGTGAGGTTGGGTGAGCAAACGCAGACCCTTTAAAGTAATACTGCGTGCTACCCATCGCATGGGTCCCAAATCTCCAGGTTCAAGGGCATCTTCCTACATCGAAAACATGCATGAGAAACCCAGAAGATGGTACACCGTGTGATGGGGAAAGGTTTCTAAAACGCACCTCATTTCTCATCTCCTTGTGCTCGGGTTCGCCATTCCAGCCACTTTACCAGCAATCTCCCTACTTGGAGCCTCAGCACCTTTAACCTCCTGTTCCGTACAGGTTGCAATTTGTCCTGAGGATGAACGGGAAGACGGGGAACCAATGAGAGACTAGCTCTTGGTGTTGGGACAGGCACAGGTCACTCTATTTTCCCATCAGGAAGAAGAATTAACCACAGGCTCAGCCTGCCCCCCGGAACCAGAACAGGGCCTGAAGCCATCCTGCGCTTTTGCGGCCAGCTCCCAAAAAAGCGACTTGTAAAATGGAGCTTCAGGGCACTGCAATTCACAAACCTGCAGAGTTATAAATGATAACTCTCGTCCACAAATATATTGAGGGAAGGCAAAGAAGAGGATTTGAAATCAAGGCAGAATTGCAGGAAACAGATTTCAGGAGGTAGATTCGAATCGCCTTTAAAGCACATGAAAAGCGGCAAAACGTTGACAATGATGCCCTTGGCCAAAAAGGGCGTATGCGTTTTTTCCTGAATATATTCAGGAAAAAACGCATACGCCCTTTTTGGCCAACCAAGCAACCTGGAAAGGCAAATCAGCGCTACAAAGAAGTCTCGCTTCCCATCGGTCAAGAGGGCCATGCTGAAAAAAGTGTCAAAACCAGAAATGCAGGACAGGCCATGGAGAAATGGGAGCCTTGCTACACTGATGGGCGGGATGTAAATTGCCAACAGCCACTCTGGAGAAGTGTACGGTGTGTCCTGAAACATCTAAAAAACACAGCTTAGAGAGCATAGGGCACTTCCACGCATGGGGGGATAAAGTGGGAAAATTGAAAATCAGCAAGACACAAGCACCCAAAGTTTAGGGCTGCTCTGTTGACAAGGACCTCCACTTCATTCCACCTTAAATATCCCAGGAAAGCGAAAAATGGATCAAAAAGTTGTGGTCCTTATGTACAATGGAATATCACTCAGCCATGAAATTAATGTCATAAGGCTAGTAGCAGCATGATGAGTGGATTTAGGTAAGACGATTTTAAGTGAAATAAGTCACACAGAAAAGGACACTTCTCGTAAGGTGTCACTTATAGAGGGAATGTAAAAACCGTTACACTTGAACTGAATTACAAAACAGATCAGAGTCACATATGCAGAAAACACACTATGGCTGCTTAACGGGAAAGGTGAAGTGGGGTGATACATAAAACAAGAGCTTCAAATTAGCTCAGATACCGTTCCATAAACCCAATATGTAATAGACAAGACCTACTCCTTGCTCAGAGAACTGGACTCAACACGCCCGATTCACCGCACAAGAATATATCTGACTAGTAATAATCTTAAAACCTATGTATTGATATCTCTCTGTTAGTGTGTCAAGTGGGTGTAAAGCGGCATAAACACAGCCGTGAAAAGCAGCTAAACCCCATTATAAAAATAAATTACTTTTAAAAACCCATGAAACAAAGACAGGGAAAGAGAGAGAAATTCTTACACAATTCGTTCAGGGGCTGTGATGCAACCTGGATTGACCATATCTAGACCCACAGCTGGATGAGACATAAGGGTGGACACTCTTGGGGCTGAGAGGTTTGGTGAGGTTGGGTGAGCAAATGCATACCCTTTAAAGTAATACTGCGTGCTACCCATCGCATGGGTCCCAAATCTCCAGGTTCAAGGGCATCTTCCTACATCGAAAACATGCATGAGAAACCCAGAAGATGGTACACCGTGTGATGGGGAAAGGTTTCTAAAACGCACCTCATTTCTCATCTCCTTGTGCTCGGGTTCGCCATTCCAGCCACTTTACTAGCAGTCTCCCTACTTGGAGCATCAGCACCTTTAACCTCCTGTTCCGTACAGGTTGCAATTTGTCCTGAGGATGAACGGGAAGACGGGGAACCAATGAGAGACTAGCTCTTGGTGTTGGGACAGGCACAGGTCACTCTATTTTCCCATCAGGAAGAAGAATTAACCACAGGCTCAGCCTGCCCCCCGGAACCAGAACAGGGCCTGAAGCCATCCTGCGCTTTTGCGGCCAGCTCCCAAAAATGCGACTTGTAAAATGGAGCTTCAGGGCACTGCAATTCACAAACCTGCAGAGTTATAAATGATAACTCTCGTCCACAAATATATTGAGGGAAGGCAAAGAAGAGGATTTGAAATCAAGGCAGAATTGCAGGAAACAGATTTCAGGAGGTAGATTCGAATCGCCTTTAAAGCACATGAAAAGCGGCAAAACGTTGACAATGATGCCCTTGGCCAAAAAGGGCGTATGCGTTTTTTCCTGAATATATTCAGGAAAAAACGCATACGCCCTTTTTGGCCAACCAAGCAACCTGGAAAGGCAAATCAGCGCTACAAAGAAGTCTCGCTTCCCATCGGTCAAGAGGGCCATGCTGAAAAAAGTGTCAAAACCAGAAATGCAGGACAGGCCATGGAGAAATGGGAGCCTTGCTACACTGATGGGCGGGATGTAAATTGCCAACAGCCACTCTGGAGAAGTGTACGGTGTGTCCTGAAACATCTAAAAAACACAGCTTAGAGAGCATAGGGCACTTCCACGCATGGGGGGATAAAGTGGGAAAATTGAAAATCAGCAAGACACAAGCACCCCAAAGTTTAGGGCTGCTCTGTTGACAAGGACCTCCACTTCATTCCACCTTAAATATCCCAGGAAAGCGAAAAATGGATCAAAAAGTTGTGGTCCTTATGTACAATGGAATATCACTCAGCCATGAAATCAATGTCATAAGGCTAGTAGCAGCATGATGAGTGGATTTAGGTAAGACGATTCTAAGTGAAATAAGTCACACAGAAAAGGACACTTCTCG
Source organism: Balaenoptera physalus (assembly GCF_965194825.1). Lineage (NCBI taxonomy): Eukaryota > Metazoa > Chordata > Mammalia > Artiodactyla > Balaenopteridae > Balaenoptera > Balaenoptera physalus. Next base: position 1,767,834 of record NW_028126470.1, read on the forward strand.
TAAGGTGTCACTTATAGAGGGAATGTAAAAACCGTTACACTTGAACTGAATTACAAAACAGAACAGAGTCACACATGCAGAAAACACACTATGGCTGCTTAACGGGAAAGGTGAGGTGGGGTGATACATAAAACAAGAGCTTCAAATTAGCTCAGATACCGTTCCATAAACCCAATATGTAATAGACAAGACCTACTCCTTGCTCAGAGAACTGGACTCAACACGCCCGATTCACCGCACAAGAATATATCTGACTAGTAATAATCTTAAAACCTATGTATTGATATCTCTCTGTTAGTGTGTCAAGTGGGTGTAAAGCGGCATAAACACAGCCGTGAAAAGCAGCTAAACCCCATTATAAAACTAAATTACTTTTAAAAACCCATGAAACAAAGACAGGGAAAGAGAGAGAAATTCTTACACAATTCGTTCAGGGGCTGTGATGCAACCTGTATTGACCATATCTAGACCCACAGCTGGATGAGACATAAGGGTGGACACTCTTGGGGCTGAGAGGTTTGGTGAGGTTGGGTGAGCAAACGCAGACCCTTTAAAGTAATACTGCGTGCTACCCATCGCATGGGTCCCAAATCTCCAGGTTCAAGGGCATCTTCCTACATCGAAAACATGCATGAGAAACCCAGAAGATGGTACACCGTGTGATGGGGAAAGGTTTCTAAAACGCACCTCATTTCTCATCTCCTTGTGCTCGGGTTCGCCATTCCAGCCACTTTACCAGCAATCTCCCTACTTGGAGCCTCAGCACCTTTAACCTCCTGTTCCGTACAGGTAGCAATTTGTCCTGAGGATGAACGGGAAGACGGGGAACCAATGAGAGATTAGCTCTTGGTGTTGGGACAGGCACAGGTCACTCTATTTTCCCATCAGGAAGAAGAATTAACCACAGGCTCAGCCTGCCCCCCGGAACCAGAACAGGGCCTGAAGCCATCCTGCGCTTTTGCGGCCAGCTCCCAAAAAAGCGACTTGTAAAATGGAGCTTCAGGGCACTGCAATTCACAAACCTGCAGAGTTATAAATGATAACTCTCGTCCACAAATATATTGAGGGAAGGCAAAGAAGAGGATTTGAAATCAAGGCAGAATTGCAGGAAACAGATTTCAGGAGGTAGATTCGAATCGCCTTTAAAGCACATGAAAAGCGGCAAAACGTTGACAATGATGCCCTTGGCCAAAAAGGGCGTATGCGTTTGTTCCTGAATATATTCAGGAACAAACGCATACGCCCTTTTTGGCCAACCAAGCAACCTGGAAAGGCAAATCAGCGCTACAAAGAAGTCTCGCTTCCCATCGGTCAAAAGGGCCATGCTGAAAAAAGTGTCAAAACCAGAAATGCAGGACAGGCCATGGAGAAATGGGAGCCTTGCTACACTGATGGGCGGGATGTAAATTGCCAACAGCCACTCTGGAGAAGTGTACGGTGTGTCCTGAAACATCTAAAAAACACAGCTTAGAGAGCATAGGGCGCTTCCACGCAGGGGGGATAAAGTGGGAAAATTGAAAATCAGCAAGACACAAGCACCCCAAAGTTTAGGGCTGCTCTGTTGACAAGGACCTCCACTTCATTCCACCTTAAATATCCCAGGAAAGCGAAAAATGGATAAAAAAGTTGTGGTCCTTATGTACAATGGAATATCACTCAGCCATGAAATCAATGTCATAAGGCTAGTAGCAGCATGATGATTGGATTTAGGTAAGACGATTCTAAGTGAAATAAGTCACACAGAAAAGGACACTTCTCATAAGGTGTCACTTATAGAGAGAATGTAAAAACCGTTACACTTGAACTGAATTACAAAACAGAACAGAGTCACACATGCAGAAAACACACTATGGCTGTTTAACGGGAAAGGTGAGGTGGGGTGATACATAAAACAAGAGCTTCAAATTAGCTCAGATACCGTTCCATAAACCCAATATGTAATAGACAAGACCTACTCCTTGCTCAGAGAACTGGACTCAACACGCCCGATTCACCGCACAAGAATATATCTGACTAGTAATAATCTTAAAACCTATGTATTGATATCTCTCTGTTAGTGTGTCAAGTGGGTGTAAAGCGGCATAAACACAGCCGTGAAAAGCAGCTAAACCCCATTATAAAAATAAATTACTTTTAAAAACCCATGAAACAAAGACAGGGAAAGAGAGAGAAATTCTTACACAATTCGTTCAGGGGCTGTGATGCAACCTGGATTGACCATATCTAGACCCACAGCTGGATGAGACATAAGGGTGGACACTCTTGGGGCTGAGAGGTTTGGTGAGGTTGGGTGAGCAAACGCAGACCCTTTAAAGTAATACTGCGTGCTACCCATCGCATGGGTCCCAAATCTCCAGGTTCAAGGGCATCTTCCTACATCGAAAACATGCATGAGAAACCCAGAAGATGGTACACCGTGTGATGGGGAAAGGTTTCTAAAACGCACCTCATTTCTCATCTCCTTGTGCTCGGGTTCGCCATTCCAGCCACTTTACCAGCAATCTCCCTACTTGGAGCCTCAGCACCTTTAACCTCCTGTTCCGTACAGGTTGCAATTTGTCCTGAGGATGAACGGGAAGACGGGGAACCAATGAGAGACTAGCTCTTGGTGTTGGGACAGGCACAGGTCACTCTATTTTCCCATCAGGAAGAAGAATTAACCACAGGCTCAGCCTGCCCCCCGGAACCAGAACAGGGCCTGAAGCAATCCTGCGCTTTTGCGGCCAGCTCCCAAAAAAGCGACTTGTAAAATGGAGCTTCAGGGCACTGCAACTCACAAACCTGCAGAGTTATAAATGATAACTCTCGTCCACAAATATATTGAGGGAAGGCAAAGAAGAGGATTTGAAATCAAGGCAGAATTGCAGGAAACAGATTTCAGGAGGTAGATTCAAATCGCCTTTAAAGCACATGAAAAGCGGCAAAACGTTGACAATGATGCCCTTGGCCAAAAAGGGCGTATGCGTTTTTTCCTGAATATATTCAGGAAAAAACGCATACGCCCTTTTTGGCCAACCAAGCAACCTGGAAAGGCAAATCAGCGCTACAAAGAAGTCTCGCTTCCCATCGGTCAAAAGGGCCATGCTGAAAAAAGTGTCAAAACCAGAAATGCAGGACAGGCCATGGAGAAATGGGAGCCTTGCTACACTGATGGGCGGGATGTAAATTGCCAACAGCCACTCTGGAGAAGTGTACGGTGTGTCCTGAAACATCTAAAAAACACAGCTTAGAGAGCATAGGGCGCTTCCACGCATGGGGGGATAAAGTGGGAAAATTGAAAATCAGCAAGACACAAGCACCCTAAAGTTTAGGGCTGCTCTGTTGACAAGGACCTCCACTTCATTCCACCTTAAATATCCCAGGAAAGCGAAAAATGGATAAAAAAGTTGTGGTCCTTATGTACAATGGAATATCACTCAGCCATGAAATCAATGTCATAAGGCTAGTAGCAGCATGATGAGTGGATTTAGGTAAGACGATTCTAAGTGAAATAAGTCACACAGAAAAGGACACTTCTCATAAGGTGTCACTTATAGAGAGAATGTAAAAACCGTTACACTTGAACTGAATTACAAAACAGAACAGAGTCACACATGCAGAAAACACACTATGGCTGCTTAACGGGAAAGGTGAGGTGGGGTGATCCATAAAACAAGAGTTTCAAATTAGCTCAGATACCGTTCCATAAACCCAATATGTAATAGACAAGACCTACTCCTTGCTCAGAGAACTGGACTCAACACGCCCGATTCACCGCACAAGAATATATCTGACTAGTAATAATCTTAAAACCTATGTATTGATATCTCTCTGTTAGTGTGTCAAGTGGGTGTAAAGCGGCATAAACACAGCCGTGAAAAGCAGCTAAACCCCATTATAAAAATAAATTACTTTTAAAAACCCATGAAACAAAGACAGGGAAAGAGAGAGAAATTCTTACACAATTCGTTCAGGGGCTGTGATGCAACCTGGATTGACCATATCTAGACCCACAGCTGGATGAGACATAAGGGTGGACACTCTTGGGGCTGAGAGGTTTGGTGAGGTTGGGTGAGCAAACGCAGACCCTTTAAAGTAATACTGCGTGCTACCCATCGCATGGGTCCCAAATCTCCAGGTTCAAGGGCATCTTCCTACATCGAAAACATGCATGAGAAACCCAGAAGAGGGTACACCGTGTGATGGGGAAAGGTTTCTAAAACGCACCTCATTTCTCATCTCCTTGTGCTCGGGTTCGCCATTCCAGCCACTTTACTAGCAATCTCCCTACTTGGAGCCTCAGCACCTTTAACCTCCTGTTCCGAACAGGTTGCAATTTGTCCTGAGGATGAACGGGAAGACGGGGAACCAATGAGAGACTAGCTCTTGGTGTTGGGACAGGCACAGGTCACTCTATTTTCCCATCAGGAAGAAGAATTAACCACAGGCTCAGCCTGCCCCCCGGAACCAGAACAGGGCCTGAAGCCATCCTGCGCTTTTGCGGACAGCTCCCAAAAAAGCGAGTTGTAAAATGGAGCGTCAGGGCACTGCAATTCACAAACCTGCAGAGTTATAAATGATAACTCTCGTCCACAAATATATTGAGGGAAGGCAAAGTAGAGGATTTCAAATCAAGGCAGAATTGCAGGAAACAGATTTCAGGAGGTAGATTCGAATCGCCTTTAAAGCACATGAAAAGCGGCAAAACGTTGACAATGATGCCCTTGGCCAAAAAGGGCGTATGCGTTTTTTCCTGAATATATTCAGGAAAAAACGCATACGCCCTTTTTGGCCAACCAAGCAACCTGGAAAGGCAAATCAGCGCTACAAAGAAGTCTCGCTTCCCATCGATCAAAAGGGCCATGCTGAAAAAAGTGTCAAAACCAGAAATGCAGGACAGGCCATGGAGAAATGGGAGCCTTGCTACACTGATGGGCGGGATGTAAATTGCCAACAGCCACTCTGGAGAAGTGTACGGTGTGTCCTGAAACATCTAAAAAACACAGCTTAGAGAGCATAGGGCACTTCCACGCATGGAGGGATAAAGTGGGAAAATTGAAAATCAGCAAGACACAAGCACCCCAAAGTTTAGGGCTGCTCTGTTGACAAGGACCTCCACTTCATTCCACCTTAAATATCCCAGGAAAGCGAAAAATGGATAAAAAAGTTGTGGTCCTTATGTACAATGGAATATCACTCAGCCATGAAATCAATGTCATAAGGCTAGTAGCAGCATGATGATTGGATTTAGGTAAGACGATTCTAAGTGAAATAAGTCACACAGAAAAGGACACTTCTCATAAGGTGTCACTTATAGAGAGAATGTAAAAACCGTTACACTTGAACTGAATTACAAAACAGAACAGAGTCACACATGCAGAAAACACACTATGGCTGTTTAACGGGAAAGGTGAGGTGGGGTGATACATAAAACAAGAGCTTCAAATTAGCTCAGATACCGTTCCATAAACCCAATATGTAATAGACAAGACCTACTCCTTGCTCAGAGAACTGGACTCAACACGCCCGATTCACCGCACAAGAATATATCTGACTAGTAATAATCTTAAAACCTATGTATTGATATCTCTCTGTTAGTGTGTCAAGTGGGTGTAAAGCGGCATAAACACAGCCGTGAAAAGCAGCTAAACCCCATTATAAAAATAAATTACTTTTAAAAACCCATGAAACAAAGACAGGGAAAGAGAGAGAAATTCTTACACAATTCGTTCAGGGGCTGTGATGCAACCTGGATTGACCATATCTAGACCCACAGCTGGATGAGACATAAGGGTGGACACTCTTGGGGCTGAGAGGTTTGGTGAGGTTGGGTGAGCAAACGCAGACCCTTTAAAGTAATACTGCGTGCTACCCATCGCATGGGTCCCAAATCTCCAGGTTCAAGGGCATCTTCCTACATCGAAAACATGCATGAGAAACCCAGAAGATGGTACACCGTGTGATGGGGAAAGGTTTCTAAAACGCACCTCATTTCTCATCTCCTTGTGCTCGGGTTCGCCATTCCAGCCACTTTACCAGCAATCTCCCTACTTGGAGCCTCAGCACCTTTAACCTCCTGTTCCGTACAGGTTGCAATTTGTCCTGAGGATGAACGGGAAGACGGGGAACCAATGAGAGACTAGCTCTTGGTGTTGGGACAGGCACAGGTCACTCTATTTTCCCATCAGGAAGAAGAATTAACCACAGGCTCAGCCTGCCCCCCGGAACCAGAACAGGGCCTGAAGCAATCCTGCGCTTTTGCGGCCAGCTCCCAAAAAAGCGACTTGTAAAATGGAGCTTCAGGGCACTGCAACTCACAAACCTGCAGAGTTATAAATGATAACTCTCGTCCACAAATATATTGAGGGAAGGCAAAGAAGAGGATTTGAAATCAAGGCAGAATTGCAGGAAACAGATTTCAGGAGGTAGATTCAAATCGCCTTTAAAGCACATGAAAAGCGGCAAAACGTTGACAATGATGCCCTTGGCCAAAAAGGGCGTATGCGTTTTTTCCTGAATATATTCAGGAAAAAACGCATACGCCCTTTTTGGCCAACCAAGCAACCTGGAAAGGCAAATCAGCGCTACAAAGAAGTCTCGCTTCCCATCGGTCAAAAGGGCCATGCTGAAAAAAGTGTCAAAACCAGAAATGCAGGACAGGCCATGGAGAAATGGGAGCCTTGCTACACTGATGGGCGGGATGTAAATTGCCAACAGCCACTCTGGAGAAGTGTACGGTGTGTCCTGAAACATCTAAAAAACACAGCTTAGAGAGCATAGGGCGCTTCCACGCATGGGGGGATAAAGTGGGAAAATTGAAAATCAGCAAGACACAAGCACCCTAAAGTTTAGGGCTGCTCTGTTGACAAGGACCTCCACTTCATTCCACCTTAAATATCCCAGGAAAGCGAAAAATGGATAAAAAAGTTGTGGTCCTTATGTACAATGGAATATCACTCAGCCATGAAATCAATGTCATAAGGCTAGTAGCAGCATGATGAGTGGATTTAGGTAAGACGATTCTAAGTGAAATAAGTCACACAGAAAAGGACACTTCTCATAAGGTGTCACTTATAGAGAGAATGTAAAAACCGTTACACTTGAACTGAATTACAAAACAGAACAGAGTCACACATGCAGAAAACACACTATGGCTGCTTAACGGGAAAGGTGAGGTGGGGTGATCCATAAAACAAGAGTTTCAAATTAGCTCAGATACCGTTCCATAAACCCAATATGTAATAGACAAGACCTACTCCTTGCTCAGAGAACTGGACTCAACACGCCCGATTCACCGCACAAGAATATATCTGACTAGTAATAATCTTAAAACCTATGTATTGATATCTCTCTGTTAGTGTGTCAAGTGGGTGTAAAGCGGCATAAACACAGCCGTGAAAAGCAGCTAAACCCCATTATAAAAATAAATTACTTTTAAAAACCCATGAAACAAAGACAGGGAAAGAGAGAGAAATTCTTACACAATTCGTTCAGGGGCTGTGATGCAACCTGGATTGACCATATCTAGACCCACAGCTGGATGAGACATAAGGGTGGACACTCTTGGGGCTGAGAGGTTTGGTGAGGTTGGGTGAGCAAACGCAGACCCTTTAAAGTAATACTGCGTGCTACCCATCGCATGGGTCCCAAATCTCCAGGTTCAAGGGCATCTTCCTACATCGAAAACATGCATGAGAAACCCAGAAGAGGGTACACCGTGTGATGGGGAAAGGTTTCTAAAACGCACCTCATTTCTCATCTCCTTGTGCTCGGGTTCGCCATTCCAGCCACTTTACTAGCAATCTCCCTACTTGGAGCCTCAGCACCTTTAACCTCCTGTTCCGAACAGGTTGCAATTTGTCCTGAGGATGAACGGGAAGACGGGGAACCAATGAGAGACTAGCTCTTGGTGTTGGGACAGGCACAGGTCACTCTATTTTCCCATCAGGAAGAAGAATTAACCACAGGCTCAGCCTGCCCCCCGGAACCAGAACAGGGCCTGAAGCCATCCTGCGCTTTTGCGGACAGCTCCCAAAAAAGCGAGTTGTAAAATGGAGCGTCAGGGCACTGCAATTCACAAACCTGCAGAGTTATAAATGATAACTCTCGTCCACAAATATATTGAGGGAAGGCAAAGTAGAGGATTTCAAATCAAGGCAGAATTGCAGGAAACAGATTTCAGGAGGTAGATTCGAATCGCCTTTAAAGCACATGAAAAGCGGCAAAACGTTGACAATGATGCCCTTGGCCAAAAAGGGCGTATGCGTTTTTTCCTGAATATATTCAGGAAAAAACGCATACGCCCTTTTTGGCCAACCAAGCAACCTGGAAAGGCAAATCAGCGCTACAAAGAAGTCTCGCTTCCCATCGATCAAAAGGGCCATGCTGAAAAAAGTGTCAAAACCAGAAATGCAGGACAGGCCATGGAGAAATGGGAGCCTTGCTACACTGATGGGCGGGATGTAAATTGCCAACAGCCACTCTGGAGAAGTGTACGGTGTGTCCTGAAACATCTAAAAAACACAGCTTAGAGAGCATAGGGCACTTCCACGCATGGAGGGATAAAGTGGGAAAATTGAAAATCAGCAAGACACAAGCACCCCAAAGTTTAGGGCTGCTCTGTTGACAAGGACCTCTACTTCATTCCACCTTAAATATCCCAGGAAAGCGAAAAATGGATCAAAAAGTTGTGGTCCTTATGTACAATGGAATATCACTCAGCCATGAAATCAATGTCATAAGGCTAGTAGCAGCATGATGAGTGGATTTAGGTAAGACGATTCTAAGTGAAATAAGTCACACAGAAAAGGACACTTCTCGTAAGGTGTCACTTATAGAGGGAATGTAAAAACCGTTACACTTGAACTGAATTACAAAACAGAACAGAGTCACACATGCAGAAAACACACTATGGCTGCTTAACGGGAAAGGTGAGGTGGGGTGATACATAAAACAAGAGCTTCAAATTAGCTCAGATACCGTTCCATAAACCCAATATGTAATAGACAAGACCTACTCCTTGCTCAGAGAACTGGACTCAACACGCCCGATTCACCGCACAAGAATATATCTGACTAGTAATAATCTTAAAACCTATGTATTGATATCTCTCTGTTAGTGTGTCAAGTGGGTGTAAAGCGGCATAAACACAGCCGTGAAAAGCAGCTAAACCCCATTATAAAACTAAATTACTTTTAAAAACCCATGAAACAAAGACAGGGAAAGAGAGAGAAATTCTTACACAATTCGTTCAGGGGCTGTGATGCAACCTGGATTGACCATATCTAGACCCACAGCTGGATGAGACATAAGGGTGGACACTCTTGGGGCTGAGAGGTTTGGTGAGGTTGGGTGAGCAAACGCAGACCCTTTAAAGTAATACTGCGTGCTACCCATCGCATGGGTCCCAAATCTCCAGGTTCAAGGGCATCTTCCTACATCGAAAACATGCATGAGAAACCCAGAAGATGGTACACCGTGTGATGGGGAAAGGTTTCTAAAACGCACCTCATTTCTCATCTCCTTGTGCTCGGGTTCGCCATTCCTGCCACTTTACTAGCAATCTCCCTACTTGGAGCCTCAGCACCTTTAACCTCCTGTTCCGTACAGGTTGCAATTTGTCCTGAGGATGAACGGGAAGACGGGGAACCAATGAGAGACTAGCTCTTGGTGTTGGGACAGGCACAGGTCACTCTATTTTCCCATCAGGAAGAAGAATTAACCACAGGCTCAGCCTGCCCCCCGGAACCAGAACAGGGCCTGAAGCCATCCTGCGCTTTTGCGGCCAGCTCCCAAAAAAGCGACTTGTAAGATGGAGCTTCAGGGCACTGCAATTCACAAACCTGCAGAGTTATAAATGATAACTCTCGTCCACAAATATATTGAGGGAAGGCAAAGAAGAGGATATGAAATCAAGGCAGAATTGCAGGAAACAGATTTCAGGAGGTAGATTCGAATCGCCTTTAAAGCACATGAAAAGCGGCAAAACGTTGACAATGATGCCCTTGGCCAAAAAGGGCGTATGCGTTTTTTCCTGAATATATTCAGGAAAAAACGCATACGCCCTTTTTGGCCAACCAAGCAACCTGGAAAGGCAAATCAGCGCTACAAAGAAGTCTCGCTTCCCATCGGTCAAAAGGGCCATGCTGAAAAAAGTGTCAAAACCAGAAATGCAGGACAGGCCATGGAGAAATGGGAGCCTTGCTACACTGATGGGCGGGATGTAAATTGCCAACAGCCACTCTGGAGAAGTGTACGGTGTGTCCTGAAACATCTAAAAAACACAGCTTAGAGAGCATAGGGCACTTCCACGCATGGGGGGATAAAGTGGGAAAATTGAAAATCAGCAAGACACAAGCACCCCAAAGTTTAGGGCTGCTCTGTTGACAAGGACCTCCACTTCATTCCACCTTAAATATCCCAGGAAAGCGAAAAATGGATCAAAAAGTTGTGGTCCTTATGTACAATGGAATATCACTCAGCCATGAAATCAATGTCATAAGGCTAGTAGCAGCATGATGAGTGGATTTAGGTAAGACGATTCTAAGTGAAATAAGTCACACAGAAAAGGACACTTTTCGTAAGGTGTCACTTATAGAGGGAATGTAAAAACCGTTACACTTGAACTGAATTACAAAACAGAACAGAGTCACACTTGCAGAAAACACACTATGGCTGCTTAACGGGAAAGGTGAGGTGGGGTGATACATAAAACAAGAGCTTCAAATTAGCTCAGATACCGTTCCATAAACCCAATATGTAATAGACAAGACCTACTCCTTGCTCAGAGAACTGGACTCAACACGCCCGATTCACCGCACAAGAATATATCTGACTAGTAATAATCTTAAAACCTATGTATTGATATCTCTCTGTTAGTGTGTCAAGTGGGTGTAAAGCGGCATAAACACAGCCGTGAAAAGCAGCTAAACCCCATTATAAAACTAAATTACTTTTAAAAACCCATGAAACAAAGACAGGGAAAGAGAGAGAAATTCTTACACAATTCGTTCAGGGGCTGTGATGCAACCTGGATTGACCATATCTAGACCCACAGCTGGATGAGACATAAGGGTGGACACTCTTGGGGCTGAGAGGTTTGGTGAGGTTGGGTGAGCAAACGCAGACCCTTTAAAGTAATACTGCGTGCTACCCATCGCATGGGTCCCAAATCTCCAGGTTCAAGGGCATCTTCCTACATCGAAAACATGCATGAGAAACCCAGAAGATGGTACACCGTGTGATGGGGAAAGGTTTCTAAAACGCACCTCATTTCTCATCTCCTTGTGCTCGGGTTCGCCATTCCTGCCACTTTACTAGCAATCTCCCTACTTGGAGCCTCAGCACCTTTAACCTCCTGTTCCGTACAGGTTGCAATTTGTCCTGAGGATGAACGGGAAGACGGGGAACCAATGAGAGACTAGCTCTTGGTGTTGGGACAGGCACAGGTCACTCTATTTTCCCATCAGGAAGAAGAATTAACCACAGGCTCAGCCTGCCCCCCGGAACCAGAACAGGGCCTGAAGCCATCCTGCGCTTTTGCGGCCAGCTCCCAAAAAAGCGACTTGTAAGATGGAGCTTCAGGGCACTGCAATTCACAAACCTGCAGAGTTATAAATGATAACTCTCGTCCACAAATATATTGAGGGAAGGCAAAGAAGAGGATTTGAAATCAAGGCAGAATTGCAGGAAACAGATTTCAGGAGGTAGATTCGAATCGCCTTTAAAGCACATGAAAAGCGGCAAAACGTTGACAATGATGCCCTTGGCCAAAAAGGGCGTATGCGTTTTTTCCTGAATATATTCAGGAAAAAACGCATACGCCCTTTTTGGCCAACCAAGCAACCTGGAAAGGCAAATCAGCGCTACAAAGAAGTCTCGCTTCCCATCGGTCAAAAGGGCCATGCTGAAAAAAGTGTCAAAACCAGAAATGCAGGACAGGCCATGGAGAAATGGGAGCCTTGCTACACTGATGGGCGGGATGTAAATTGCCAACAGCCACTCTGGAGAAGTGTACGGTGTGTCCTGAAACATCTAAAAAACACAGCTTAGAGAGCATAGGGCACTTCCACGCATGGGGGGATAAAGTGGGAAAATTGAAAATCAGCAAGACACAAGCACCCCAAAGTTTAGGGCTGCTCTGTTGACAAGGACCTCCACTTCATTCCACCTTAAATATCCCAGGAAAGCGAAAAATGGATCAAAAAGTTGTGGTCCTTATGTACAATGGAATATCACTCAGCCATGAAATCAATGTCATAAGGCTAGTAGCAGCATGATGAGTGGATTTAGGTAAGACGATTCTAAGTGAAATAAGTCACACAGAAAAGGACACTTCTCGTAAGGTGTCACTTATAGAGGGAATGTAAAAACCGTTACACTTGAACTGAATTACAAAACAGAACAGAGTCACACTTGCAGAAAACACACTATGGCTGCTTAACGGGAAAGGTGAGGTGGGGTGATACATAAAACAAGAGCTTCAAATTAGCTCAGATACCGTTCCATAAACCCAATATGTAATAGACAAGACCTACTCCTTGCTCAGAGAACTGGACTCAACACGCCCGATTCACCGCACAAGAATATATCTGACTAGTAATAATCTTAAAACCTATGTATTGATATCTCTCTGTTAGTGTGTCAAGTGGGTGTAAAGCGGCATAAACACAGCCGTGAAAAGCAGCTAAACCCCATTATAAAAATAAATTACTTTTAAAAACCCATGAAACAAAGACAGGGAAAGAGAGAGAAATTCTTACACAATTCGTTCAGGGGCTGTGATGCAACCTGGATTGACCATATCTAGACCCACAGCTGGATGAGACATAAGGGTGGACACTCTTGGGGCTGAGAGGTTTGGTGAGGTTGGGTGAGCAAACGCAGACCCTTTAAAGTAATACTGCGTGCTACCCATCGCATGGGTCCCAAATCTCCAGGTTCAAGGGCATCTTCCTACATCGAAAACATGCATGAGAAACCCAGAAGATGGTACACCGTGTGATGGGGAAAGGTTTCTAAAACGCACCTCATTTCTCATCTCCTTGTGCTCGGGTTCGCCATTCCAGCCACTTTACCAGCAATCTCCCTACTTGGAGCCTCAGCACCTTTAACCTCCTGTTCCGTACAGGTTGCAATTTGTCCTGAGGATGAACGGGAAGACGGGGAACCAATGAGAGACTAGCTCTTGGTGTTGGGACAGGCACAGGTCACTCTATTTTCCCATCAGGAAGAAGAATTAACCACAGGCTCAGCCTGCCCCCCGGAACCAGAACAGGGCCTGAAGCCATCCTGCGCTTTTGCGGCCAGCTCCCAAAAAAGCGACTTGTAAAATGGAGCTTCAGGGCACTGCAATTCACAAACCTGCAGAGTTATAAATGATAACTCTCGTCCACAAATATATTGAGGGAAGGCAAAGAAGAGGATTTGAAATCAAGGCAGAATTGCAGGAAACAGATTTCAGGAGGTAGATTCGAATCGCCTTTAAAGCACATGAAAAGCGGCAAAACGTTGACAATGATGCCCTTGGCCAAAAAGGGCGTATGCGTTTTTTCCTGAATATATTCAGGAAAAAACGCATACGCCCTTTTTGGCCAACCAAGCAACCTGGAAAGGCAAATCAGCGCTACAAAGAAGTCTCGCTTCCCATCGGTCAAGAGGGCCATGCTGAAAAAAGTGTCAAAACCAGAAATGCAGGACAGGCCATGGAGAAATGGGAGCCTTGCTACACTGATGGGCGGGATGTAAATTGCCAACAGCCACTCTGGAGAAGTGTACGGTGTGTCCTGAAACATCTAAAAAACACAGCTTAGAGAGCATAGGGCACTTCCACGCATGGGGGGATAAAGTGGGAAAATTGAAAATCAGCAAGACACAAGCACCCAAAGTTTAGGGCTGCTCTGTTGACAAGGACCTCCACTTCATTCCACCTTAAATATCCCAGGAAAGCGAAAAATGGATCAAAAAGTTGTGGTCCTTATGTACAATGGAATATCACTCAGCCATGAAATCAATGTCATAAGGCTAGTAGCAGCATGATGAGTGGATTTAGGTAAGACGATTTTAAGTGAAATAAGTCACACAGAAAAGGACACTTCTCGTAAGGTGTCACTTATAGAGGGAATGTAAAAACCGTTACACTTGAACTGAATTACAAAACAGATCAGAGTCACATATGCAGAAAACACACTATGGCTGCTTAACGGGAAAGGTGAAGTGGGGTGATACATAAAACAAGAGCTTCAAATTAGCTCAGATACCGTTCCATAAACCCAATATGTAATAGACAAGACCTACTCCTTGCTCAGAGAACTGGACTCAACACGCCCGATTCACCGCACAAGAATATATCTGACTAGTAATAATCTTAAAACCTATGTATTGATATCTCTCTGTTAGTGTGTCAAGTGGGTGTAAAGCGGCATAAACACAGCCGTGAAAAGCAGCTAAACCCCATTATAAAAATAAATTACTTTTAAAAACCCATGAAACAAAGACAGGGAAAGAGAGAGAAATTCTTACACAATTCGTTCAGGGGCTGTGATGCAACCTGGATTGACCATATCTAGACCCACAGCTGGATGAGACATAAGGGTGGACACTCTTGGGGCTGAGAGGTTTGGTGAGGTTGGGTGAGCAAATGCATACCCTTTAAAGTAATACTGCGTGCTACCCATCGCATGGGTCCCAAATCTCCAGGTTCAAGGGCATCTTCCTACATCGAAAACATGCATGAGAAACCCAGAAGATGGTACACCGTGTGATGGGGAAAGGTTTCTAAAACGCACCTCATTTCTCATCTCCTTGTGCTCGGGTTCGCCATTCCAGCCACTTTACTAGCAGTCTCCCTACTTGGAGCATCAGCACCTTTAACCTCCTGTTCCGTACAGGTTGCAATTTGTCCTGAGGATGAACGGGAAGACGGGGAACCAATGAGAGACTAGCTCTTGGTGTTGGGACAGGCACAGGTCACTCTATTTTCCCATCAGGAAGAAGAATTAACCACAGGCTCAGCCTGCCCCCCGGAACCAGAACAGGGCCTGAAGCCATCCTGCGCTTTTGCGGCCAGCTCCCAAAAATGCGACTTGTAAAATGGAGCTTCAGGGCACTGCAATTCACAAACCTGCAGAGTTATAAATGATAACTCTCGTCCACAAATATATTGAGGGAAGGCAAAGAAGAGGATTTGAAATCAAGGCAGAATTGCAGGAAACAGATTTCAGGAGGTAGATTCGAATCGCCTTTAAAGCACATGAAAAGCGGCAAAACGTTGACAATGATGCCCTTGGCCAAAAAGGGCGTATGCGTTTTTTCCTGAATATATTCAGGAAAAAACGCATACGCCCTTTTTGGCCAACCAAGCAACCTGGAAAGGCAAATCAGCGCTACAAAGAAGTCTCGCTTCCCATCGGTCAAGAGGGCCATGCTGAAAAAAGTGTCAAAACCAGAAATGCAGGACAGGCCATGGAGAAATGGGAGCCTTGCTACACTGATGGGCGGGATGTAAATTGCCAACAGCCACTCTGGAGAAGTGTACGGTGTGTCCTGAAACATCTAAAAAACACAGCTTAGAGAGCATAGGGCACTTCCACGCATGGGGGGATAAAGTGGGAAAATTGAAAATCAGCAAGACACAAGCACCCCAAAGTTTAGGGCTGCTCTGTTGACAAGGACCTCCACTTCATTCCACCTTAAATATCCCAGGAAAGCGAAAAATGGATCAAAAAGTTGTGGTCCTTATGTACAATGGAATATCACTCAGCCATGAAATCAATGTCATAAGGCTAGTAGCAGCATGATGAGTGGATTTAGGTAAGACGATTCTAAGTGAAATAAGTCACACAGAAAAGGACACTTCTCGTAAGGTGTCACTTATAGAGGGAATGTAAAAACCGTTACACTTGAACTGAATTACAAAACAGAACAGAGTCACACATGCAGAAAACACACTATGGCTGCTTAACGGGAAAGGTGAGGTGGGGTGATACATAAAACAAGAGCTTCAAATTAGCTCAGATACCGTTCCATAAACCCAATATGTAATAGACAAGACCTACTCCTTGCTCAGAGAACTGGACTCAACACGCCCGATTCACCGCACAAGAATATATCTGACTAGTAATAATCTTAAAACCTATGTATTGATATCTCTCTGTTAGTGTGTCAAGTGGGTGTAAAGCGGCATAAACACAGCCGTGAAAAGCAGCTAAACCCCATTATAAAACTAAATTACTTTTAAAAACCCATGAAACAAAGACAGGGAAAGAGAGAGAAATTCTTACACAATTCGTTCAGGGGCTGTGATGCAACCTGTATTGACCATATCTAGACCCACAGCTGGATGAGACATAAGGGTGGACACTCTTGGGGCTGAGAGGTTTGGTGAGGTTGGGTGAGCAAACGCAGACCCTTTAAAGTAATACTGCGTGCTACCCATCGCATGGGTCCCAAATCTCCAGGTTCAAGGGCATCTTCCTACATCGAAAACATGCATGAGAAACCCAGAAGATGGTACACCGTGTGATGGGGAAAGGTTTCTAAAACGCACCTCATTTCTCATCTCCTTGTGCTCGGGTTCGCCATTCCAGCCACTTTACCAGCAATCTCCCTACTTGGAGCCTCAGCACCTTTAACCTCCTGTTCCGTACAGGTTGCAATTTGTCCTGAGGATGAACGGGAAGACGGGGAACCAATGAGAGATTAGCTCTTGGTGTTGGGACAGGCACAGGTCACTCTATTTTCCCATCAGGAAGAAGAATTAACCACAGGCTCAGCCTGCCCCCCGGAACCAGAACAGGGCCTGAAGCCATCCTGCGCTTTTGCGGCCAGCTCCCAAAAAAGCGACTTGTAAAATGGAGCTTCAGGGCACTGCAATTCACAAACCTGCAGAGTTATAAATGATAACTCTCGTCCACAAATATATTGAGGGAAGGCAAAGAAGAGGATTTGAAATCAAGGCAGAATTGCAGGAAACAGATTTCAGGAGGTAGATTCGAATCGCCTTTAAAGCACATGAAAAGCGGCAAAACGTTGACAATGATGCCCTTGGCCAAAAAGGGCGTATGCGTTTTTTCCTGAATATATTCAGGAAAAAACGCATACGCCCTTTTTGGCCAACCAAGCAACCTGGAAAGGCAAATCAGCGCTACAAAGAAGTCTCGCTTCCCATCGGTCAAGAGGGCCATGCTGAAAAAAGTGTCAAAACCAGAAATGCAGGACAGGCCATGGAGAAATGGGAGCCTTGCTACACTGATGGGCGGGATGTAAATTGCCAACAGCCACTCTGGAGAAGTGTACGGTGTGTCCTGAAACATCTAAAAAACACAGCTTAGAGAGCATAGGGCACTTCCACGCATGGGGGGATAAAGTGGGAAAATTGAAAATCAGCAAGACACAAGCACCCCAAAGTTTAGGGCTGCTCTGTTGACAAGGACCTCCACTTCATTCCACCTTAAATATCCCAGGAAAGCGAAAAATGGATCAAAAAGTTGTGGTCCTTATGTACAATGGAATATCACTCAGCCATGAAATCAATGTCATAAGGCTAGTAGCAGCATGATGAGTGGATTTAGGTAAGACGATTCTAAGTGAAATAAGTCACACAGAAAAGGACACTTCTCGTAAGGTCACTTATAGAGGGAATGTAAAAACCGTTACACTTGAACTGAATTACAAAACAGAACAGAGTCACACATGCAGAAAACACACTATGGCTGCTTAACGGGAAAGGTGAGGTGGGGTGATACATAAAACAAGAGCTTCAAATTAGCTCAGATACCGTTCCATAAACCCAATATGTAATAGACAATACCTACTCCTTGCTCAGAGAACTGGACTCAACACGCCCGATTCACCGCACAAGAATATATCTGACTAGTAATAATCTTAAAACCTATGTATTGATATCTCTCTGTTAGTGTGTCAAGTGGGTGTAAAGCGGCATAAACACAGCCGTGAAAAGCAGCTAAACCCCATTATAAAAATAAATTACTTTTAAAAACCCATGAAACAAAGACAGGGAAAGAGAGAGAAATTCTTACACAATTCGTTCAGGGGCTGTGATGCAACCTGGATTGACCATATCTAGACCCACAGCTGGATGAGACATAAGGGTGGACACTCTTGGGGCTGAGAGGTTTGGTGAGGTTGGGTGAGCAAACGCAGACCCTTTAAAGTAATACTGCGTGCTACCCATCGCATGGGTCCCAAATCTCCAGGTTCAAGGGCATCTTCCTACATCGAAAACATGCATGAGAAACCCAGAAGAGGGTACACCGTGTGATGGGGAAATGTTTCTAAAACGCACCTCATTTCTCATCTCCTTGTGCTCGGGTTCGCCATTCCAGCCACTTTACTAGCAATCTCCCTACTTGGAGCCTCAGCACCTTTAACCTCCTGTTCCGAACAGGTTGCAATTTGTCCTGAGGATGAACGGGAAGACGGGGAACCAATGAGAGACTAGCTCTTGGTGTTGGGACAGGCACAGGTCACTCTATTTTCCCATCAGGAAGAAGAATTAACCACAGGCTCAGCCTGCCCCCCGGAACCAGAACAGGGCCTGAAGCCATCCTGCGCTTTTGCGGCCAGCTCCCAAAAAAGCGACTTGTAAGATGGAGCTTCAGGGCACTGCAATTCACAAACCTGCAGAGTTATAAATGATAACTCTCGTCCACAAATATATTGAGGGAAGGCAAAGAAGAGGATTTGAAATCAAGGCAGAATTGCAGGAAACAGATTTCAGGAGGTAGATTCGAATCGCCTTTAAAGCACATGAAAAGCGGCAAAACGTTGACAATGATGCCCTTGGCCAAAAAGGGCGTATGCGTTTTTTCCTGAATATATTCAGGAAAAAACGCATACGCCCTTTTTGGCCAACCAAGCAACCTGGAAAGTCAAATCAGCGCTACAAAGAAGTCTCGCTTCCCATCGGTCAAAAGGGCCATGCTGAAAAAAGTGTCAAAACCAGAAATGCAGGACAGGCCATGGAGAAATGGGAGCCTTGCTACACTGATGGGCGGGATGTAAATTGCCAACAGCCACTCTGGAGAAGTGTACGGTGTGTCCTGAAACATCTAAAAAACACAGCTTAGAGAGCATAGGGCACTTCCACGCATGGGGGGATAAAGTGGGAAAATTGAAAATCAGCAAGACACAAGCACCCCAAAGTTTAGGGCTGCTCTGTTGACAAGGACCTCCACTTCATTCCACCTTAAATATCCCAGGAAAGCGAAAAATGGATAAAAAAGTTGTGGTCCTTATGTACAATGGAATATCACTCAGCCATGAAATCAATGTCATAAGGCTAGTAGCAGCATGATGAGTGGATTTAGGTAAGACGATTCTAAGTGAAATAAGTCACACAGAAAAGGACACTTCTCGTAAGGTGTCACTTATAGAGGGAATGTAAAAACCGTTACACTTGAACTGAATTACAAAACAGAACAGAGTCACACATGCAGAAAACACACTATGGCTGCTTAACGGGAAAGGTGAGGTGGGGTGATACATAAAACAAGAGCTTCAAATTAGCTCAGATACCGTTCCATAAACCCAATATGTAATAGACAAGACCTACTCCTTGCTCAGAGAACTGGACTCAACACGCCCGATTCACCGCACAAGAATATATCTGACTAGTAATAATCTTAAAACCTATGTATTGATATCTCTCTGTTAGTGTGTCAAGTGGGTGTAAAGCGGCATAAACACAGCCGTGAAAAGCAGCTAAACCCCATTATAAAAATAAATTACTTTTAAAAACCCATGAAACAAAGACAGGGAAAGAGAGAGAAATTCTTACACAATTCGTTCAGGGGCTGTGATGCAACCTGGATTGACCATATCTAGACCCACAGCTGGATGAGACATAAGGGTGGACACTCTTGGGGCTGAGAGGTTTGGTGAGGTTGGGTGAGCAAACGCAGACCCTTTAAAGTAATACTGCGTGCTACCCATCGCATGGGTCCCAAATCTCCAGGTTCAAGGGCATCTTCCTACATCGAAAACATGCATGAGAAACCCAGAAGAGGGTACACCGTGTGATGGGGAAAGGTTTCTAAAACGCACCTCATTTCTCATCTCCTTGTGCTCGGGTTCGCCATTCCAGCCACTTTACTAGCAATCTCCCTACTTGGAGCCTCAGCACCTTTAACCTCCTGTTCCGAACAGGTTGCAATTTGTCCTGAGGATGAACGGGAAGACGGGGAACCAATGAGAGACTAGCTCTTGGTGTTGGGACAGGCACAGGTCACTCTATTTTCCCATCAGGAAGAAGAATTAACCACAGGCTCAGCCTGCCCCCCGGAACCAGAACAGGGCCTGAAGCCATCCTGCGCTTTTGCGGACAGCTCCCAAAAAAGCGAGTTGTAAAATGGAGCGTCAGGGCACTGCAATTCACAAACCTGCAGAGTTATAAATGATAACTCTCGTCCACAAATATATTGAGGGAAGGCAAAGAAGAGGATTTCAAATCAAGGCAGAATTGCAGGAAACAGATTTCAGGAGGTAGATTCGAATCGCCTTTAAAGCACATGAAAAGCGGCAAAACGTTGACAATGATGCCCTTGGCCAAAAAGGGCGTATGCGTTTTTTCCTGAATATATTCAGGAAAAAACGCATACGCCCTTTTTGGCCAACCAAGCAACCTGGAAAGGCAAATCAGCGCTACAAAGAAGTCTCGCTTCCCATCGGTCAAAAGGGCCATGCTGAAAAAAGTGTCAAAACCAGAAATGCAGGACAGGCCATGGAGAAATGGGAGCCTTGCTACACTGATGGGCGGGATGTAAATTGCCAACAGCCACTCTGGAGAAGGGTACGGTGTGTCCTGAAACATCTAAAAAACACAGCTTAGAGAGCATAGGGCACTTCCACGCATGGGGGGATAAAGTGGGAAAATTGAAAATCAGCAAGACACAAGCACCCCAAAGTTTAGGGCTGCTCTGTCGACAAGGACCTCCACTTCATTCCACCTTAAATATCCCAGGAAAGCGAAAAATGGATCAAAAAGTTGTGGTCCTTATGTACAATGGAATATCACTCAGCCATGAAATCAATGTCATAAGGCTAGTAGCAGCATGATGAGTGGATTTAGGTAAGACGATTCTAAGTGAAATAAGTCACACAGAAAAGGACACTTCTCATAAGGTGTCACTTATAGAGGGAATGTAAAAACCGTTACACTTGAACTGAATTACAAAACAGAACAGAGTCACACATGCAGAAAACACACTATGGCTGCTTAACGGGAAAGGTGAGGTGGGGTGATACATAAAACAAGAGCTTCAAATTAGCTCAGATACCGTTCCATAAACCCAATATGTAATAGACAAGACCTATTCCTTGCTCAGAGAACTGGACTCAACACGCCCGATTCACCGCACAAGAATATATCTGACTAGTAATAATCTTAAAACCTATGTATTGATATCTCTCTGTTAGTGTGTCAAGTGGGTGTAAAGCGGCATAAACACAGCCGTGAAAAGCAGCTAAACCCCATTATAAAAATAAATTACTTTTAAAAACCCATGAAACAAAGACAGGGAAAGAGAGAGAAATTCTTACACAATTCGTTCAGGGGCTGTGATGCAACCTGGATTGACCATATCTAGACCCACAGCTGGATGAGACATAAGGGTGGACACTCTTGGGGCTGAGAGGTTTGGTGAGGTTGGGTGAGCAAACGCAGACCCTTTAAAGTAATACTGCGTGCTACCCATCGCATGGGTCCCAAATCTCCAGGTTCAAGGGCATCTTCCTACATCGAAAACATGCATGAGAAACCCAGAAGATGGTACACCGTGTGATGGGGAAAGGTTTCTAAAACGCACCTCATTTCTCATCTCCTTGTGCTCGGGTTCGCCATTCCTGCCACTTTACCAGCAATCTCCCTACTTGGAGCCTCAGCACCTTTAACCTCCTGTTCCGTACAGGTTGCAATTTGTCCTGAGGATGAACGGGAAGACGGGGAACCAATGAGAGACTAGCTCTTGGTGTTGGGACAGGCACAGGTCACTCTATTTTCCCATCAGGAAGAAGAATTAACAACAGCCTCAGCCTGCCCCCCGGAACCAGAACAGGGCCTGAAGCCATCCTGCGCTTTTGCGGCCAGCTCCCAAAAAAGCGACTTGTAAGATGGAGCTTCAGGGCACTGCAATTCACAAACCTGCAGAGTTATAAATGATAACTCTCGTCCACAAATATATTGAGGGAAGGCAAAGAAGAGGATTTGAAATCAAGGCAGAATTGCAGGAAACAGATTTCAGGAGGTAGATTCGAATCGCCTTTAAAGCACATGAAAGGCGGCAAAACGTTGACAATGATGCCCTTGGCCAAAAAGGGCGTATGCGTTTTTTCCTGAATATATTCAGGAAAAAACGCATACGCCCTTTTTGGCCAACCAAGCAACCTGGAAAGGCAAATCAGCGCTACAAAGAAGTCTCGCTTCCCATCGGTCAAGAGGGCCATGCTGAAAAAAGTGTCAAAACCAGAAATGCAGGACAGGCCATGGAGAAATGGGAGCCTTGCTACACTGATGGGCGGGATGTAAATTGCCAACAGCCACTCTGGAGAAGTGTACGGTGTGTCCTGAAACATCTAAAAAACACAGCTTAGAGAGCATAGGGCACTTCCACGCATGGGGGGATAAAGTGGGAAAATTGAAAATCAGCAAGACACAAGCACCCCAAAGTTTAGGGCTGCTCTGTTGACAAGGACCTCCACTTCATTCCACCTTAAATATCCCAGGAAAGCGAAAAATGGATCAAAAAGTTGTGGTCCTTATGTACAATGGAATATCACTCAGCCATGAAATCAATGTCATAAGGCTAGTAGCAGCATGATGAATGGATTTAGGTAAGACGATTCTAAGTGAAATAAGTCACACAGAAAAGGACACTTCTCGTAAGGTCACTTATAGAGGGAATGTAAAAACCGTTACACTTGAACTGAATTACAAAACAGAACAGAGTCACACATGCAGAAAACACACTATGGCTGCTTAACGGGAAAGGTGAGGTGGGGTGATACATAAAACAAGAGCTTCAAATTAGCTCAGATACCGTTCCATAAACCCAATATGTAATAGACAAGACCTACTCCTTGCTCAGAGAACTGGACTCAACACGCCCGATTCACCGCACAAGAATATATCTGACTAGTAATAATCTTAAAACCTATGTATTGATATCTCTCTGTTAGTGTGTCAAGTGGGTGTAAAGCGGCATAAACACAGCCGTGAAAAGCAGCTAAACCCCATTATAAAACTAAATTACTTTTAAAAACCCATGAAACAAAGACAGGGAAAGAGAGAGAAATTCTTACACAATTCGTTCAGGGGCTGTGATGCAACCTGGATTGACCATATCTAGACCCACAGCTGGATGAGACATAAGGGTGGACACTCTTGGGGCTGAGAGGTTTGGTGAGGTTGGGTGAGCAAACGCAGACCCTTTAAAGTAATACTGCGTGCTACCCATCGCATGGGTCCCAAATCTCCAGGTTCAAGGGCATCTTCCTACATCGAAAACATGCATGAGAAACCCAGAAGATGGTACACCGTGTGATGGGGAAAGGTTTCTAAAACGCACCTCATTTCTCATCTCCTTGTGCTCGGGTTCGCCATTCCAGCCACTTTACCAGCAATCTCCCTACTTGGAGCCTCAGCACCTTTAACCTCCTGTTCCGTACAGGTTGCAATTTGTCCTGAGGATGAACGGGAAGACGGGGAACCAATGAGAGATTAGCTCTTGGTGTTGGGACAGGCACAGGTCACTCTATTTTCCCATCAGGAAGAAGAATTAACCACAGGCTCAGCCTGCCCCCCGGAACCAGAACAGGGCCTGAAGCCATCCTGCGCTTTTGCGGCCAGCTCCCAAAAAAGCGACTTGTAAAATGGAGCTTCAGGGCACTGCAATTCACAAACCTGCAGAGTTATAAATGATAACTCTCGTCCACAAATATATTGAGGGAAGGCAAAGAAGAGGATTTGAAATCAAGGCAGAATTGCAGGAAACAGATTTCAGGAGGTAGATTCGAATCGCCTTTAAAGCACATGAAAAGCGGCAAAACGTTGACAATGATGCCCTTGGCCAAAAAGGGCGTATGCGTTTTTTCCTGAATATATTCAGGAAAAAACGCATACGCCCTTTTTGGCCAACCAAGCAACCTGGAAAGGCAAATCAGCGCTACAAAGAAGTCTCGCTTCCCATCGGTCAAGAGGGCCATGCTGAAAAAAGTGTCAAAACCAGAAATGCAGGACAGGCCATGGAGAAATGGGAGCCTTGCTACACTGATGGGCGGGATGTAAATTGCCAACAGCCACTCTGGAGAAGTGTACGGTGTGTCCTGAAACATCTAAAAAACACAGCTTAGAGAGCATAGGGCACTTCCACGCATGGGGGGATAAAGTGGGAAAATTGAAAATCAGCAAGACACAAGCACCCCAAAGTTTAGGGCTGCTCTGTTGACAAGGACCTCCACTTCATTCCACCTTAAATATCCCAGGAAAGCGAAAAATGGATCAAAAAGTTGTGGTCCTTATGTACAATGGAATATCACTCAGCCATGAAATCAATGTCATAAGGCTAGTAGCAGCATGATGAGTGGATTTAGGTAAGACGATTCTAAGTGAAATAAGTCACACAGAAAAGGACACTTCTCGTAAGGTCACTTATAGAGGGAATGTAAAAACCGTTACACTTGAACTGAATTACAAAACAGAACAGAGTCACACATGCAGAAAACACACTATGGCTGCTTAACGGGAAAGGTGAGGTGGGGTGATACATAAAACAAGAGCTTCAAATTAGCTCAGATACCGTTCCATAAACCCAATATGTAATAGACAATACCTACTCCTTGCTCAGAGAACTGGACTCAACACGCCCGATTCACCGCACAAGAATATATCTGACTAGTAATAATCTTAAAACCTATGTATTGATATCTCTCTGTTAGTGTGTCAAGTGGGTGTAAAGCGGCATAAACACAGCCGTGAAAAGCAGCTAAACCCCATTATAAAAATAAATTACTTTTAAAAACCCATGAAACAAAGACAGGGAAAGAGAGAGAAATTCTTACACAATTCGTTCAGGGGCTGTGATGCAACCTGGATTGACCATATCTAGACCCACAGCTGGATGAGACATAAGGGTGGACACTCTTGGGGCTGAGAGGTTTGGTGAGGTTGGGTGAGCAAACGCAGACCCTTTAAAGTAATACTGCGTGCTACCCATCGCATGGGTCCCAAATCTCCAGGTTCAAGGGCATCTTCCTACATCGAAAACATGCATGAGAAACCCAGAAGAGGGTACACCGTGTGATGGGGAAAGGTTTCTAAAACGCACCTCATTTCTCATCTCCTTGTGCTCGGGTTCGCCATTCCAGCCACTTTACTAGCAATCTCCCTACTTGGAGCCTCAGCACCTTTAACCTCCTGTTCCGAACAGGTTGCAATTTGTCCTGAGGATGAACGGGAAGACGGGGAACCAATGAGAGACTAGCTCTTGGTGTTGGGACAGGCACAGGTCACTCTATTTTCCCATCAGGAAGAAGAATTAACCACAGGCTCAGCCTGCCCCCCGGAACCAGAACAGGGCCTGAAGCCATCCTGCGCTTTTGCGGCCAGCTCCCAAAAAAGCGACTTGTAAGATGGAGCTTCAGGGCACTGCAATTCACAAACCTGCAGAGTTATAAATGATAACTCTCGTCCACAAATATATTGAGGGAAGGCAAAGAAGAGGATTTGAAATCAAGGCAGAATTGCAGGAAACAGATTTCAGGAGGTAGATTCGAATCGCCTTTAAAGCACATGAAAAGCGGCAAAACGTTGACAATGATGCCCTTGGCCAAAAAGGGCGTATGCGTTTTTTCCTGAATATATTCAGGAAAAAACGCATACGCCCTTTTTGGCCAACCAAGCAACCTGGAAAGGCAAATCAGCGCTACAAAGAAGTCTCGCTTCCCATCGGTCAAAAGGGCCATGCTGAAAAAAGTGTCAAAACCAGAAATGCAGGACAGGCCATGGAGAAATGGGAGCCTTGCTACACTGATGGGCGGGATGTAAATTGCCAACAGCCACTCTGGAGAAGTGTACGGTGTGTCCTGAAACATCTAAAAAACACAGCTTAGAGAGCATAGGGCACTTCCACGCATGGGGAGATAAAGTGGGAAAATTGAAAATCAGCAAGACACAAGCACCCCAAAGTTTAGGGCTGCTCTGTTGACAAGGACCTCCACTTCATTCCACCTTAAATATCCCAGGAAAGCGAAAAATGGATCAAAAAGTTGTGGTCCTTATGTACAATGGAATATCACTCAGCCATGAAATCAATGTCATAAGGCTAGTAGCAGCATGATGAGTGGATTTAGGTAAGACGATTCTAAGTGAAATAAGTCACACAGAAAAGGACACTTCTCGTAAGGTGTCACTTATAGAGGGAATGTAAAAACCGTTACACTTGAACTGAATTACAAAACAGAACAGAGTCACACATGCAGAAAACACACTATGGCTGCTTAACGGGAAAGGTGAGGTGGGGTGATACATAAAACAAGAGCTTCAAATTAGCTCAGATACCGTTCCATAAACCCAATATGTAATAGACAAGACCTACTCCTTGCTCAGAGAACTGGACTCAACACGCCCGATTCACCGCACAAGAATATATCTGACTAGTAATAATCTTAAAACCTATGTATTGATATCTCTCTGTTAGTGTGTCAAGTGGGTGTAAAGCGGCATAAACACAGCCGTGAAAAGCAGCTAAACCCCATTATAAAAATAAATTACTTTTAAAAACCCATGAAACAAAGACAGGGAAAGAGAGAGAAATTCTTACACAATTCGTTCAGGGGCTGTGATGCAACCTGGATTGACCATATCTAGACCCACAGCTGGATGAGACATAAGGGTGGACACTCTTGGGGCTGAGAGGTTTGGTGAGGTTGGGTGAGCAAACGCAGACCCTTTAAAGTAATACTGCGTGCTACCCATCGCATGGGTCCCAAATCTCCAGGTTCAAGGGCATCTTCCTACATCGAAAACATGCATGAGAAACCCAGAAGAGGGTACACCGTGTGATGGGGAAAGGTTTCTAAAACGCACCTCATTTCTCATCTCCTTGTGCTCGGGTTCGCCATTCCAGCCACTTTACTAGCAATCTCCCTACTTGGAGCCTCAGCACCTTTAACCTCCTGTTCCGAACAGGTTGCAATTTGTCCTGAGGATGAACGGGAAGACGGGGAACCAATGAGAGACTAGCTCTTGGTGTTGGGACAGGCACAGGTCACTCTATTTTCCCATCAGGAAGAAGAATTAACCACAGGCTCAGCCTGCCCCCCGGAACCAGAACAGGGCCTGAAGCCATCCTGCGCTTTTGCGGACAGCTCCCAAAAAAGCGAGTTGTAAAATGGAGCGTCAGGGCACTGCAATTCACAAACCTGCAGAGTTATAAATGATAACTCTCGTCCACAAATATATTGAGGGAAGGCAAAGAAGAGGATTTCAAATCAAGGCAGAATTGCAGGAAACAGATTTCAGGAGGTAGATTCGAATCGCCTTTAAAGCACATGAAAAGCGGCAAAACGTTGACAATGATGCCCTTGGCCAAAAAGGGCGTATGCGTTTTTTCCTGAATATATTCAGGAAAAAACGCATACGCCCTTTTTGGCCAACCAAGCAACCTGGAAAGGCAAATCAGCGCTACAAAGAAGTCTCGCTTCCCATCGGTCAAAAGGGCCATGCTGAAAAAAGTGTCAAAACCAGAAATGCAGGACAGGCCATGGAGAAATGGGAGCCTTGCTACACTGATGGGCGGGATGTAAATTGCCAACAGCCACTCTGGAGAAGGGTACGGTGTGTCCTGAAACATCTAAAAAACACAGCTTAGAGAGCATAGGGCACTTCCACGCATGGGGGGATAAAGTGGGAAAATTGAAAATCAGCAAGACACAAGCAACCCAAAGTTTAGGGCTGCTCTGTCGACAAGGACCTCCACTTCATTCCACCTTAAATATCCCAGGAAAGCGAAAAATGGATCAAAAAGTTGTGGTCCTTATGTACAATGGAATATCACTCAGCCATGAAATCAATGTCATAAGGCTAGTAGCAGCATGATGAGTGGATTTAGGTAAGACGATTCTAAGTGAAATAAGTCACACAGAAAAGGACACTTCTCATAAGGTGTCACTTATAGAGGGAATGTAAAAACCGTTACACTTGAACTGAATTACAAAACAGAACAGAGTCACACATGCAGAAAACACACTATGGCTGCTTAACGGGAAAGGTGAGGTGGGGTGATACATAAAACAAGAGCTTCAAATTAGCTCAGATACCGTTCCATAAACCCAATATGTAATAGACAAGACCTATTCCTTGCTCAGAGAACTGGACTCAACACGCCCGATTCACCGCACAAGAATATATCTGACTAGTAATAATCTTAAAACCTATGTATTGATATCTCTCTGTTAGTGTGTCAAGTGGGTGTAAAGCGGCATAAACACAGCCGTGAAAAGCAGCTAAACCCCATTATAAAAATAAATTACTTTTAAAAACCCATGAAACAAAGACAGGGAAAGAGAGAGAAATTCTTACACAATTCGTTCAGGGTCTGTGATGCAACCTGGATTGACCATATCTAGACCCACAGCTGGATGAGACATAAGGGTGGACACTCTTGGGGCTGAGAGGTTTGGTGAGGTTGGGTGAGCAAACGCAGACCCTTTAAAGTAATACTGCGTGCTACCCATCGCATGGGTCCCAAATCTCCAGGTTCAAGGGCATCTTCCTACATCGAAAACATGCATGAGAAACCCAGAAGATGGTACACCGTGTGATGGGGAAAGGTTTCTAAAACGCACCTCATTTCTCATCTCCTT
Organism: Balaenoptera physalus; assembly: GCF_965194825.1. Lineage (NCBI taxonomy): Eukaryota > Metazoa > Chordata > Mammalia > Artiodactyla > Balaenopteridae > Balaenoptera > Balaenoptera physalus. The sequence continues at coordinate 1,796,691 of NW_028126470.1, forward strand.
GTGCTCGGGTTCGCCATTCCTGCCACTTTACCAGCAATCTCCCTACTTGGAGCCTCAGCACCTTTAACCTCCTGTTCCGTACAGGTTGCAATTTGTCCTGAGGATGAACGGGAAGACGGGGAACCAATGAGAGACTAGCTCTTGGTGTTGGGACAGGCACAGGTCACTCTATTTTCCCATCAGGAAGAAGAATTAACAACAGCCTCAGCCTGCCCCCCGGAACCAGAACAGGGCCTGAAGCCATCCTGCGCTTTTGCGGCCAGCTCCCAAAAAAGCGACTTGTAAGATGGAGCTTCAGGGCACTGCAATTCACAAACCTGCAGAGTTATAAATGATAACTCTCGTCCACAAATATATTGAGGGAAGGCAAAGAAGAGGATTTGAAATCAAGGCAGAATTGCAGGAAACAGATTTCAGGAGGTAGATTCGAATCGCCTTTAAAGCACATGAAAGGCGGCAAAACGTTGACAATGATGCCCTTGGCCAAAAAGGGCGTATGCGTTTTTTCCTGAATATATTCAGGAAAAAACGCATACGCCCTTTTTGGCCAACCAAGCAACCTGGAAAGGCAAATCAGCGCTACAAAGAAGTCTCGCTTCCCATCGGTCAAGAGGGCCATGCTGAAAAAAGTGTCAAAACCAGAAATGCAGGACAGGCCATGGAGAAATGGGAGCCTTGCTACACTGATGGGCGGGATGTAAATTGCCAACAGCCACTCTGGAGAAGTGTACGGTGTGTCCTGAAACATCTAAAAAACACAGCTTAGAGAGCATAGGGCACTTCCACGCATGGGGGGATAAAGTGGGAAAATTGAAAATCAGCAAGACACAAGCACCCCAAAGTTTAGGGCTGCTCTGTTGACAAGGACCTCCACTTCATTCCAACTTAAATATCCCAGGAAAGCGAAAAATGGATCAAAAAGTTGTGGTCCTTATGTACAATGGAATATCACTCAGCCATGAAATCAATGTCATAAGGCTAGTAGCAGCATGATGAATGGATTTAGGTAAGACGATTCTAAGTGAAATAAGTCACACAGAAAAGGACACTTCTCGTAAGGTCACTTATAGAGGGAATGTAAAAACCGTTACACTTGAACTGAATTACAAAACAGAACAGAGTCACACATGCAGAAAACACACTATGGCTGCTTAACGGGAAAGGTGAGGTGGGGTGATACATAAAACAAGAGCTTCAAATTAGCTCAGATACCGTTCCATAAACCCAATATGTAATAGACAAGACCTACTCCTTGCTCAGAGAACTGGACTCAACACGCCCGATTCACCGCACAAGAATATATCTGACTAGTAATAATCTTAAAACCTATGTATTGATATCTCTCTGTTAGTGTGTCAAGTGGGTGTAAAGCGGCATAAACACAGCCGTGAAAAGCAGCTAAACCCCATTATAAAAATAAATTACTTTTAAAAACCCATGAAACAAAGACAGGGAAAGAGAGAGAAATTCTTACACAATTCGTTCAGGGGCTGTGATGCAACCTGGATTGACCATATCTAGACCCACAGCTGGATGAGACATAAGGGTGGACACTCTTGGGGCTGAGAGGTTTGGTGAGGTTGGGTGAGCAAACGCAGACCCTTTAAAGTAATACTGCGTGCTACCCATCGCATGGGTCCCAAATCTCCAGGTTCAAGGGCATCTTCCTACATCGAAAACATGCATGAGAAACCCAGAAGATGGTACACCGTGTGATGGGGAAAGGTTTCTAAAACGCACCTCATTTCTCATCTCCTTGTGCTCGGGTTCGCCATTCCAGCCACTTTACCAGCAATCTCCCTACTTGGAGCCTCAGCACCTTTAACCTCCTGTTCCGTACAGGTTGCAATTTGTCCTGAGGATGAACGGGAAGACGGGGAACCAATGAGAGATTAGCTCTTGGTGTTGGGACAGGCACAGGTCACTCTATTTTCCCATCAGGAAGAAGAATTAACCACAGGCTCAGCCTGCCCCCCGGAACCAGAACAGGGCCTGAAGCCATCCTGCGCTTTTGCGGCCAGCTCCCAAAAAAGCGACTTGTAAAATGGAGCTTCAGGGCACTGCAATTCACAAACCTGCAGAGTTATAAATGATAACTCTCGTCCACAAATATATTGAGGGAAGGCAAAGAAGAGGATTTGAAATCAAGGCAGAATTGCAGGAAACAGATTTCAGGAGGTAGATTCGAATCGCCTTTAAAGCACATGAAAAGCGGCAAAACGTTGACAATGATGCCCTTGGCCAAAAAGGGCGTATGCGTTTTTTCCTGAATATATTCAGGAAAAAACGCATACGCCCTTTTTGGCCAACCAAGCAACCTGGAAAGGCAAATCAGCGCTACAAAGAAGTCTCGCTTCCCATCGGTCAAGAGGGCCATGCTGAAAAAAGTGTCAAAACCAGAAATGCAGGACAGGCCATGGAGAAATGGGAGCCTTGCTACACTGATGGGCGGGATGTAAATTGCCAACAGCCACTCTGGAGAAGTGTACGGTGTGTCCTGAAACATCTAAAAAACACAGCTTAGAGAGCATAGGGCACTTCCACGCATGGGGGGATAAAGTGGGAAAATTGAAAATCAGCAAGACACAAGCACCCCAAAGTTTAGGGCTGCTCTGTTGACAAGGACCTCCACTTCATTCCACCTTAAATATCCCAGGAAAGCGAAAAATGGATCAAAAAGTTGTGGTCCTTATGTACAATGGAATATCACTCAGCCATGAAATCAATGTCATAAGGCTAGTAGCAGCATGATGAGTGGATTTAGGTAAGACGATTCTAAGTGAAATAAGTCACACAGAAAAGGACACTTCTCGTAAGGTCACTTATAGAGGGAATGTAAAAACCGTTACACTTGAACTGAATTACAAAACAGAACAGAGTCACACATGCAGAAAACACACTATGGCTGCTTAACGGGAAAGGTGAGGTGGGGTGATACATAAAACAAGAGCTTCAAATTAGCTCAGATACCGTTCCATAAACCCAATATGTAATAGACAATACCTACTCCTTGCTCAGAGAACTGGACTCAACACGCCCGATTCACCGCACAAGAATATATCTGACTAGTAATAATCTTAAAACCTATGTATTGATATCTCTCTGTTAGTGTGTCAAGTGGGTGTAAAGCGGCATAAACACAGCCGTGAAAAGCAGCTAAACCCCATTATAAAAATAAATTACTTTTAAAAACCCATGAAACAAAGACAGGGAAAGAGAGAGAAATTCTTACACAATTCGTTCAGGGGCTGTGATGCAACCTGGATTGACCATATCTAGACCCACAGCTGGATGAGACATAAGGGTGGACACTCTTGGGGCTGAGAGGTTTGGTGAGGTTGGGTGAGCAAACGCAGACCCTTTAAAGTAATACTGCGTGCTACCCATCGCATGGGTCCCAAATCTCCAGGTTCAAGGGCATCTTCCTACATCGAAAACATGCATGAGAAACCCAGAAGATGGTACACCGTGTGATGGGGAAAGGTTTCTAAAACGCACCTCATTTCTCATCTCCTTGTGCTCGGGTTCGCCATTCCAGCCACTTTACCAGCAATCTCCCTACTTGGAGCCTCAGCACCTTTAACCTCCTGTTCCGTACAGGTTGCAATTTGTCCTGAGGATGAACGGGAAGACGGGGAACCAATGAGAGACTAGCTCTTGGTGTTGGGACAGGCACAGGTCACTCTATTTTCCCATCAGGAAGAAGAATTAACCACAGGCTCAGCCTGCCCCCCGGAACCAGAACAGGGCCTGAAGCCATCCTGCGCTTTTGCGGCCAGCTCCCAAAAAAGCGACTTGTAAAATGGAGCTTCAGGGCACTGCAATTCACAAACCTGCAGAGTTATAAATGATAACTCTCGTCCACAAATATATTGAGGGAAGGCAAAGAAGAGGATTTGAAATCAAGGCAGAATTGCAGGAAACAGATTTCAGGAGGTAGATTCGAATCGCCTTTAAAGCACATGAAAAGCGGCAAAACGTTGACAATGATGCCCTTGGCCAAAAAGGGCGTATGCGTTTTTTCCTGAATATATTCAGGAAAAAACGCATACGCCCTTTTTGGCCAACCAAGCAACCTGGAAAGGCAAATCAGCGCTACAAAGAAGTCTCGCTTCCCATCGGTCAAAAGGGCCATGCTGAAAAAAGTGTCAAAACCAGAAATGCAGGACAGGCCATGGAGAAATGGGAGCCTTGCTACACTGATGGGCGGGATGTAAATTGCCAACAGCCACTCTGGAGAAGTTTACGGTGTGTCCTGAAACATCTAAAAAACACAGCTTAGAGAGCATAGGGCACTTCCACGCATGGGGGGATAAAGTGGGAAAATTGAAAATCAGCAAGACACAAGCACCCCAAAGTTTAGGGCTGCTCTGTTGACAAGGACCTCCACTTCATTCCACCTTAAATATCCCAGGAAAGCGAAAAATGGATAAAAAAGTTGTGGTCCTTATGTACAATGGAATATCACTCAGCCATGAAATCAATGTCATAAGGCTAGTAGCAGCATGATGAGTGGATTTAGGTAAGACGATTCTAAGTGAAATAAGTCACACAGAAAAGGACACTTCTCGTAAGGTGTCACTTATAGAGGGAATGTAAAAACCGTTACACTTGAACTGAATTACAAAACAGAACAGAGTCACACATGCAGAAAACACACTATGGCTGCTTAACGGGAAAGGTGAGGTGGGGTGATACATAAAACAAGAGCTTCAAATTAGCTCAGATACCGTTCCATAAACCCAATATGTAATAGACAAGACCTACTCCTTGCTCAGAGAACTGGACTCAACACGCCCGATTCACCGCACAAGAATATATCTGACTAGTAATAATCTTAAAACCTATGTATTGATATCTCTCTGTTAGTGTGTCAAGTGGGTGTAAAGCGGCATAAACACAGCCGTGAAAAGCAGCTAAACCCCATTATAAAAATAAATTACTTTTAAAAACCCATGAAACAAAGACAGGGAAAGAGAGAGAAATTCTTACACAATTCGTTCAGGGGCTGTGATGCAACCTGGATTGACCATATCTAGACCCACAGCTGGATGAGACATAAGGGTGGACACTCTTGGGGCTGAGAGGTTTGGTGAGGTTGGGTGAGCAAACGCAGACCCTTTAAAGTAATACTGCGTGCTACCCATCGCATGGGTCCCAAATCTCCAGGTTCAAGGGCATCTTCCTACATCGAAAACATGCATGAGAAACCCAGAAGAGGGTACACCGTGTGATGGGGAAAGGTTTCTAAAACGCACCTCATTTCTCATCTCCTTGTGCTCGGGTTCGCCATTCCAGCCACTTTACTAGCAATCTCCCTACTTGGAGCCTCAGCACCTTTAACCTCCTGTTCCGAACAGGTTGCAATTTGTCCTGAGGATGAACGGGAAGACGGGGAACCAATGAGAGACTAGCTCTTGGTGTTGGGACAGGCACAGGTCACTCTATTTTCCCATCAGGAAGAAGAATTAACCACAGGCTCAGCCTGCCCCCCGGAACCAGAACAGGGCCTGAAGCCATCCTGCGCTTTTGCGGCCAGCTCCCAAAAAAGCGACTTGTAAGATGGAGCTTCAGGGCACTGCAATTCACAAACCTGCAGAGTTATAAATGATAACTCTCGTCCACAAATATATTGAGGGAAGGCAAAGAAGAGGATTTGAAATCAAGGCAGAATTGCAGGAAACAGATTTCAGGAGGTAGATTCGAATCGCCTTTAAAGCACATGAAAAGCGGCAAAACGTTGACAATGATGCCCTTGGCCAAAAAGGGCGTATGCGTTTTTTCCTGAATATATTCAGGAAAAAACGCATACGCCCTTTTTGGCCAACCAAGCAACCTGGAAAGGCAAATCAGCGCTACAAAGAAGTCTCGCTTCCCATCGGTCAAAAGGGCCATGCTGAAAAAAGTGTCAAAACCAGAAATGCAGGACAGGCCATGGAGAAATGGGAGCCTTGCTACACTGATGGGCGGGATGTAAATTGCCAACAGCCACTCTGGAGAAGTGTACGGTGTGTCCTGAAACATCTAAAAAACACAGCTTAGAGAGCATAGGGCACTTCCACGCATGGGGGGATAAAGTGGGAAAATTGAAAATCAGCAAGACACAAGCACCCCAAAGTTTAGGGCTGCTCTGTTGACAAGGACCTCCACTTCATTCCACCTTAAATATCCCAGGAAAGCGAAAAATGGATAAAAAAGTTGTGGTCCTTATGTACAATGGAATATCACTCAGCCATGAAATCAATGTCATAAGGCTAGTAGCAGCATGATGAGTGGATTTAGGTAAGACGATTCTAAGTGAAATAAGTCACACAGAAAAGGACACTTCTCGTAAGGTGTCACTTATAGAGGGAATGTAAAAACCGTTACACTTGAACTGAATTACAAAACAGAACAGAGTCACACATGCAGAAAACACACTATGGCTGCTTAACGGGAAAGGTGAGGTGGGGTGATACATAAAACAAGAGCTTCAAATTAGCTCAGATACCGTTCCATAAACCCAATATGTAATAGACAAGACCTACTCCTTGCTCAGAGAACTGGACTCAACACGCCCGATTCACCGCACAAGAATATATCTGACTAGTAATAATCTTAAAACCTATGTATTGATATCTCTCTGTTAGTGTGTCAAGTGGGTGTAAAGCGGCATAAACACAGCCGTGAAAAGCAGCTAAACCCCATTATAAAAATAAATTACTTTTAAAAACCCATGAAACAAAGACAGGGAAAGAGAGAGAAATTCTTACACAATTCGTTCAGGGGCTGTGATGCAACCTGGATTGACCATATCTAGACCCACAGCTGGATGAGACATAAGGGTGGACACTCTTGGGGCTGAGAGGTTTGGTGAGGTTGGGTGAGCAAACGCAGACCCTTTAAAGTAATACTGCGTGCTACCCATCGCATGGGTCCCAAATCTCCAGGTTCAAGGGCATCTTCCTACATCGAAAACATGCATGAGAAACCCAGAAGAGGGTACACCGTGTGATGGGGAAAGGTTTCTAAAACGCACCTCATTTCTCATCTCCTTGTGCTCGGGTTCGCCATTCCAGCCACTTTACTAGCAATCTCCCTACTTGGAGCCTCAGCACCTTTAACCTCCTGTTCCGAACAGGTTGCAATTTGTCCTGAGGATGAACGGGAAGACGGGGAACCAATGAGAGACTAGCTCTTGGTGTTGGGACAGGCACAGGTCACTCTATTTTCCCATCAGGAAGAAGAATTAACCACAGGCTCAGCCTGCCCCCCGGAACCAGAACAGGGCCTGAAGCCATCCTGCGCTTTTGCGGACAGCTCCCAAAAAAGCGAGTTGTAAAATGGAGCGTCAGGGCACTGCAATTCACAAACCTGCAGAGTTATAAATGATAACTCTCGTCCACAAATATATTGAGGGAAGGCAAAGAAGAGGATTTCAAATCAAGGCAGAATTGCAGGAAACAGATTTCAGGAGGTAGATTCGAATCGCCTTTAAAGCACATGAAAAGCGGCAAAACGTTGACAATGATGCCCTTGGCCAAAAAGGGCGTATGCGTTTTTTCCTGAATATATTCAGGAAAAAACGCATACGCCCTTTTTGGCCAACCAAGCAACCTGGAAAGGCAAATCAGCGCTACAAAGAAGTCTCGCTTCCCATCGGTCAAAAGGGCCATGCTGAAAAAAGTGTCAAAACCAGAAATGCAGGACAGGCCATGGAGAAATGGGAGCCTTGCTACACTGATGGGCGGGATGTAAATTGCCAACAGCCACTCTGGAGAAGGGTACGGTGTGTCCTGAAACATCTAAAAAACACAGCTTAGAGAGCATAGGGCACTTCCACGCATGGGGGGATAAAGTGGGAAAATTGAAAATCAGCAAGACACAAGCACCCCAAAGTTTAGTGCTGCTCTGTCGACAAGGACCTCCACTTCATTCCACCTTAAATATCCCAGGAAAGCGAAAAATGGATCAAAAAGTTGTGGTCCTTATGTACAATGGAATATCACTCAGCCATGAAATCAATGTCATAAGGCTAGTAGCAGCATGATGAGTGGATTTAGGTAAGACGATTCTAAGTGAAATAAGTCACACAGAAAAGGACACTTCTCATAAGGTGTCACTTATAGAGGGAATGTAAAAACCGTTACACTTGAACTGAATTACAAAACAGAACAGAGTCACACATGCAGAAAACACACTATGGCTGCTTAACGGGAAAGGTGAGGTGGGGTGATACATAAAACAAGAGCTTCAAATTAGCTCAGATACCGTTCCATAAACCCAATATGTAATAGACAAGACCTACTCCTTGCTCAGAGAACTGGACTCAACACGCCCGATTCACCGCACAAGAATATATCTGACTAGTAATAATCTTAAAACCTATGTATTGATATCTCTCTGTTAGTGTGTCAAGTGGGTGTAAAGCGGCATAAACACAGCCGTGAAAAGCAGCTAAACCCCATTATAAAAATAAATTACTTTTAAAAACCCATGAAACAAAGACAGGGAAAGAGAGAGAAATTCTTACACAATTCGTTCAGGGGCTGTGATGCAACCTGGATTGACCATATCTAGACCCACAGCTGGATGAGACATAAGGGTGGACACTCTTGGGGCTGAGAGGTTTGGTGAGGTTGGGTGAGCAAACGCAGACCCTTTAAAGTAATACTGCGTGCTACCCATCGCATGGGTCCCAAATCTCCAGGTTCAAGGGCATCTTCCTACATCGAAAACATGCATGAGAAACCCAGAAGATGGTACACCGTGTGATGGGGAAAGGTTTCTAAAACGCACCTCATTTCTCATCTCCTTGTGCTCGGGTTCGCCATTCCTGCCACTTTACCAGCAATCTCCCTACTTGGAGCCTCAGCACCTTTAACCTCCTGTTCCGTACAGGTTGCAATTTGTCCTGAGGATGAACGGGAAGACGGGGAACCAATGAGAGACTAGCTCTTGGTGTTGGGACAGGCACAGGTCACTCTATTTTCCCATCAGGAAGAAGAATTAACAACAGCCTCAGCCTGCCCCCCGGAACCAGAACAGGGCCTGAAGCCATCCTGCGCTTTTGCGGCCAGCTCCCAAAAAAGCGACTTGTAAGATGGAGCTTCAGGGCACTGCAATTCACAAACCTGCAGAGTTATAAATGATAACTCTCGTCCACAAATATATTGAGGGAAGGCAAAGAAGGGGATTTGAAATCAAGGCAGAATTGCAGGAAACAGATTTCAGGAGGTAGATTCGAATCGCCTTTAAAGCACATGAAAGGCGGCAAAACGTTGACAATGATGCCCTTGGCCAAAAAGGGCGTATGCGTTTTTTCCTGAATATATTCAGGAAAAAACGCATACGCCCTTTTTGGCCAACCAAGCAACCTGGAAAGGCAAATCAGCGCTACAAAGAAGTCTCGCTTCCCATCGGTCAAGAGGGCCATGCTGAAAAAAGTGTCAAAACCAGAAATGCAGGACAGGCCATGGAGAAATGGGAGCCTTGCTACACTGATGGGCGGGATGTAAATTGCCAACAGCCACTCTGGAGAAGTGTACGGTGTGTCCTGAAACATCTAAAAAACACAGCTTAGAGAGCATAGGGCACTTCCACGCATGGGGGGATAAAGTGGGAAAATTGAAAATCAGCAAGACACAAGCACCCCAAAGTTTAGGGCTGCTCTGTTGACAAGGACCTCCACTTCATTCCACCTTAAATATCCCAGGAAAGCGAAAAATGGATCAAAAAGTTGTGGTCCTTATGTACAATGGAATATCACTCAGCCATGAAATCAATGTCATAAGGCTAGTAGCAGCATGATGAGTGGATTTAGGTAAGACGATTCTAAGTGAAATAAGTCACACAGAAAAGGACACTTCTCGTAAGGTCACTTATAGAGGGAATGTAAAAACCGTTACACTTGAACTGAATTACAAAACAGAACAGAGTCACACATGCAGAAAACACACTATGGCTGCTTAACGGGAAAGGTGAGGTGGGGTGATACATAAAACAAGAGCTTCAAATTAGCTCAGATACCGTTCCATAAACCCAATATGTAATAGACAATACCTACTCCTTGCTCAGAGAACTGGACTCAACACGCCCGATTCACCGCACAAGAATATATCTGACTAGTAATAATCTTAAAACCTATGTATTGATATCTCTCTGTTAGTGTGTCAAGTGGGTGTAAAGCGGCATAAACACAGCCGTGAAAAGCAGCTAAACCCCATTATAAAAATAAATTACTTTTAAAAACCCATGAAACAAAGACAGGGAAAGAGAGAGAAATTCTTACACAATTCGTTCAGGGGCTGTGATGCAACCTGGATTGACCATATCTAGACCCACAGCTGGATGAGACATAAGGGTGGACACTCTTGGGGCTGAGAGGTTTGGTGAGGTTGGGTGAGCAAACGCAGACCCTTTAAAGTAATACTGCGTGCTACCCATCGCATGGGTCCCAAATCTCCAGGTTCAAGGGCATCTTCCTACATCGAAAACATGCATGAGAAACCCAGAAGATGGTACACCGTGTGATGGGGAAAGGTTTCTAAAACGCACCTCATTTCTCATCTCCTTGTGCTCGGGTTCGCCATTCCAGCCACTTTACCAGCAATCTCCCTACTTGGAGCCTCAGCACCTTTAACCTCCTGTTCCGTACAGGTTGCAATTTGTCCTGAGGATGAACGGGAAGACGGGGAACCAATGAGAGACTAGCTCTTGGTGTTGGGACAGGCACAGGTCACTCTATTTTCCCATCAGGAAGAAGAATTAACCACAGGCTCAGCCTGCCCCCCGGAACCAGAACAGGGCCTGAAGCCATCCTGCGCTTTTGCGGCCAGCTCCCAAAAAAGCGACTTGTAAGATGGAGCTTCAGGGCACTGCAATTCACAAACCTGCAGAGTTATAAATGATAACTCTCGTCCACAAATATATTGAGGGAAGGCAAAGAAGAGGATTTGAAATCAAGGCAGAATTGCAGGAAACAGATTTCAGGAGGTAGATTCGAATCGCCTTTAAAGCACATGAAAAGCGGCAAAACGTTGACAATGATGCCCTTGGCCAAAAAGGGCGTATGCGTTTTTTCCTGAATATATTCAGGAAAAAACGCATACGCCCTTTTTGGCCAACCAAGCAACCTGGAAAGGCAAATCAGCGCTACAAAGAAGTCTCGCTTCCCATCGGTCAAGAGGGCCATGCTGAAAAAAGTGTCAAAACCAGAAATGCAGGACAGGCCATGGAGAAATGGGAGCCTTGCTACACTGATGGGCGGGATGTAAATTGCCAACAGCCACTCTGGAGAAGTGTACGGTGTGTCCTGAAACATCTAAAAAACACAGCTTAGAGAGCATAGGGCACTTCCACGCATGGGGGGATAAAGTGGGAAAATTGAAAATCAGCAAGACACAAGCACCCCAAAGTTTAGGGCTGCTCTGTTGACAAGGACCTCCACTTCATTCCACCTTAAATATCCCAGGAAAGCGAAAAATGGATCAAAAAGTTGTGGTCCTTATGTACAATGGAATATCACTCAGCCATGAAATCAATGTCATAAGGCTAGTAGCAGCATGATGAGTGGATTTAGGTAAGACGATTCTAAGTGAAATAAGTCACACAGAAAAGGACACTTCTCGTAAGGTCACTTATAGAGGGAATGTAAAAACCGTTACACTTGAACTGAATTACAAAACAGAACAGAGTCACACATGCAGAAAACACACTATGGCTGCTTAACGGGAAAGGTGAGGTGGGGTGATACATAAAACAAGAGCTTCAAATTAGCTCAGATACCGTTCCATAAACCCAATATGTAATAGACAAGACCTACTCCTTCCTCAGAGAACTGGACTCAACACGCCCGATTCACCGCACAAGTATATATCTGACTAGTAATAATCTTAAAACCTATGTATTGATATCTCTCTGTTAGTGTGTCAAGTGTGTGTAAAGCGGCATAAACACAGCCGTGAAAAGCAGCTAAACCCCATTATAAAACTAAATTACTTTTAAAAACCCATGAAACAAAGACAGGGAAAGAGAGAGAAATTCTTACACAATTCGTTCAGGGGCTGTGATGCAACCTGGATTGACCATATCTAGACCCACAGCTGGATGAGACATAAGGGTGGACACTCTTGGGGCTGAGAGGTTTGGTGAGGTTGGGTGAGCAAACGCAGACCCTTTAAAGTAATACTGCGTGCTACCCATCGCATGGGTCCCAAATCTCCAGGTTCAAGGGCATCTTCCTACATCGAAAACATGCATGAGAAACCCAGAAGATGGTACACCGTGTGATGGGGAAAGGTTTCTAAAACGCACCTCATTTCTCATCTCCTTGTGCTCGGGTTCGCCATTCCTGCCACTTTACTAGCAATCTCCCTACTTGGAGCCTCAGCACCTTTAACCTCCTGTTCCGTACAGGTTGCAATTTGTCCTGAGGATGAACGGGAAGACGGGGAACCAATGAGAGACTAGCTCTTGGTGTTGGGACAGGCACAGGTCACTCTATTTTCCCATCAGGAAGAAGAATTAACCACAGGCTCAGCCTGCCCCCCGGAACCAGAACAGGGCCTGAAGCCATCCTGCGCTTTTGCGGCCAGCTCCCAAAAAAGCGACTTGTAAGATGGAGCTTCAGGGCACTGCAATTCACAAACCTGCAGAGTTATAAATGATAACTCTCGTCCACAAATATATTGAGGGAAGGCAAAGAAGAGGATTTGAAATCAAGGCAGAATTGCAGGAAACAGATTTCAGGAGGTAGATTCGAATCGCCTTTAAAGCACATGAAAAGCGGCAAAACGTTGACAATGATGCCCTTGGCCAAAAAGGGCGTATGCGTTTTTTCCTGAATATATTCAGGAAAAAACGAATACGCCCTTTTTGGCCAACCAAGCAACCTGGAAAGGCAAATCAGCGCTACAAAGAAGTCTCGCTTCCCATCGGTCAAGAGGGCCATGCTGAAAAAAGTGTCAAAACCAGAAATGCAGGACAGGCCATGGAGAAATGGGAGCCTTGCTACACTGATGGGCGGGATGTAAATTGCCAACAGCCACTCTGGAGAAGTGTACGGTGTGTCCTGAAACATCTAAAAAACACAGCTTAGAGAGCATAGGGCACTTCCACGCATGGGGGGATAAAGTGGGAAAATTGAAAATCAGCAAGACACAAGCACCCCAAAGTTTAGGGCTGCTCTGTTGACAAGGACCTCCACTTCATTCCACCTTAAATATCCCAGGAAAGCGAAAAATGGATCAAAAAGTTGTGGTCCTTATGTACAATGGAATATCACTCAGCCATGAAATCAATGTCATAAGGCTAGTAGCAGCATGATGAGTGGATTTAGGTAAGACGATTCTAAGTGAAATAAGTCACACAGAAAAGGACACTTCTCGTAAGGTGTCACTTATAGAGGGAATGTAAAAACCGTTACACTTGAACTGAATTACAAAACAGAACAGAGTCACACATGCAGAAAACACACTATGGCTGCTTAACGGGAAAGGTGAGGTGGGGTGATACATAAAACAAGAGCTTCAAATTAGCTCAGATACCGTTCCATAAACCCAATATGTAATAGACAAGACCTACTCCTTGCTCAGAGAACTGGACTCAACACGCCCGATTCACCGCACAAGAATATATCTGACTAGTAATAATCTTAAAACCTATGTATTGATATCTCTCTGTTAGTGTGTCAAGTGGGTGTAAAGCGGCATAAACACAGCCATGAAAAGCAGCTAAACCCCATTATAAAAATAAATTACTTTTAAAAACCCATGAAACAAAGACAGGGAAAGAGAGAGAAATTCTTACACAATTCGTTCAAGGGCTGTGATGCAACCTGGATTGACCATATCTAGACCCACAGCTGGATGAGACATAAGGGTGGACACTCTTGGGGCTGAGAGGTTTGGTGAGGTTGGGTGAGCAAACGCAGACCCTTTAAAGTAATACTGCGTGCTACCCATCGCATGGGTCCCAAATCTCCAGGTTCAAGGGCATCTTCCTACATCGAAAACATGCATGAGAAACCCAGAAGATGGTACACCGTGTGATGGGGAAAGGTTTCTAAAACGCACCTCATTTCTCATCTCCTTGTGCTCGGGTTCGCCATTCCAGCCACTTTACCAGCAATCTCCCTACTTGGAGCCTCAGCACCTTTAACCTCCTGTTCCGTACAGGTTGCAATTTGTCCTGAGGATGAACGGGAAGACGGGGAACCAATGAGAGACTAGCTCTTGGTGTTGGGACAGGCACAGGTCACTCTATTTTCCCATCAGGAAGAAGAATTAACCACAGGCTCAGCCTGCCCCCCGGAACCAGAACAGGGCCTGAAGCCATCCTGCGCTTTTGCGGCCAGCTCCCAAAAAAGCGACTTGTAAGATGGATCTTCAGGGCACTGCAATTCACAAACCTGCAGAGTTATAAATGATAACTCTCGTCCACAAATATATTGAGGGAAGGCAAAGAAGAGGATTTGAAATCAAGGCAGAATTGCAGGAAACAGATTTCAGGAGGTAGATTCGAATCGCCTTTAAAGCACATGAAAAGAGGCAAAACGTTGACAATGATGCCCTTGGCCAAAAAGGGCGTATGCGTTTTTTCCTGAATATATTCAGGAAAAAACGCATACGCCATTTTTGGCCAACCAAGCAACCTGGAAAGGCAAATCAGCGCTACAAAGAAGTCTCACTTCCCATCGGTCAAGAGGGCCATGCTGAAAAAAGTGTCAAAACCAGAAATGCAGGACAGGCCATGGAGAAATGGGAGCCTTGCTACACTGATGGGCGGGATGTAAATTGCCAACAGCCACTCTGGAGAAGTGTACGGTGTGTCCTGAAACATCTAAAAAACACAGCTTAGAGAGCATAGGGCACTTCCACGCATGGGGGGATAAAGTGGGAAAATTGAAAATCAGCAAGACACAAGCACCCCAAAGTTTAGGGCTGCTCTGTCGACAAGGACCTCCACTTCATTCCACCTTAAATATCCCAGGAAAGCGAAAAATGGATCAAAAAGTTGTGGTCCTTATGTACAATGGAATATCACTCAGCCATGAAATCAATGTCATAAGGCTAGTAGCAGCATGATGAGTGGATTTAGGTAAGACGATTCTAAGTGAAATAAGTCACACAGAAAAGGACACTTCTCATAAGGTGTCACTTATAGAGGGAATGTAAAAACCGTTACACTTGAACTGAATTACAAAACAGAACAGAGTCACACATGCAGAAAACACACTATGGCTGCTTAACGGGAAAGGTGAGGTGGGGTGATACATAAAACAAGAGCTTCAAATTAGCTCAGATACCGTTCCATAAACCCAATATGTAATAGACAAGACCTACTCCTTGCTCAGAGAACTGGACTCAACACGCCCGATTCACCGCACAAGAATATATCTGACTAGTAATAATCTTAAAACCTATGTATTGATATCTCTCTGTTAGTGTGTCAAGTGGGTGTAAAGCGGCATAAACACAGCCGTGAAAAGCAGCTAAACCCCATTATAAAAATAAATTACTTTTAAAAACCCATGAAACAAAGACAGGGAAAGAGAGAGAAATTCTTACACAATTCGTTCAGGGGCTGTGATGCAACCTGGATTGACCATATCTAGACCCACAGCTGGATGAGACATAAGGGTGGACACTCTTGGGGCTGAGAGGTTTGGTGAGGTTGGGTGAGCAAACGCAGACCCTTTAAAGTAATACTGCGTGCTACCCATCGCATGGGTCCCAAATCTCCAGGTTCAAGGGCATCTTCCTACATCGAAAACATGCATGAGAAACCCAGAAGATGGTACACCGTGTGATGGGGAAAGGTTTCTAAAACGCACCTCATTTCTCATCTCCTTGTGCTCGGGTTCGCCATTCCTGCCACTTTACCAGCAATCTCCCTACTTGGAGCCTCAGCACCTTTAACCTCCTGTTCCGTACAGGTTGCAATTTGTCCTGAGGATGAACGGGAAGACGGGGAACCAATGAGAGACTAGCTCTTGGTGTTGGGACAGGCACAGGTCACTCTATTTTCCCATCAGGAAGAAGAATTAACCACAGCCTCAGCCTGCCCCCCGGAACCAGAACAGGGCCTGAAGCCATCCTGCGCTTTTGCGGCCAGCTCCCAAAAAAGCGACTTGTAAGATGGAGCTTCAGGGCACTGCAATTCACAAACCTGCAGAGTTATAAATGATAACTCTCGTCCACAAATATATTGAGGGAAGGCAAAGAAGAGGATTTGAAATCAAGGCAGAATTGCAGGAAACAGATTTCAGGAGGTAGATTCGAATCGCCTTTAAAGCACATGAAAGGCGGCAAAACGTTGACAATGATGCCCTTGGCCAAAAAGGGCATATGCGTTTTTTCCTGAATATATTCAGGAAAAAACGCATACACCCTTTTTGGCCAACCAAGCAACCTGGAAAGGCAAATCAGCGCTACAAAGAAGTCTCGCTTCCCATCGGTCAAGAGGGCCATGCTGAAAAAAGTGTCAAAACCAGAAATGCAGGACAGGCCATGGAGAAATGGGAGCCTTGCTACACTGATGGGCGGGATGTAAATTGCCAACAGCCACTCTGGAGAAGTGTACGGTGTGTCCTGAAACATCTAAAAAACACAGCTTAGAGAGCATAGGGCACTTCCACGCATGGGGGGATAAAGTGGGAAAATTGAAAATCAGCAAGACACAAGCACCCCAAAGTTTAGGGCTGCTCTGTTGACAAGGACCTCCACTTCATTCCACCTTAAATATCCCAGGAAAGCGAAAAATGGATCAAAAAGTTGTGGTCCTTATGTACAATGGAATATCACTCAGCCATGAAATCAATGTCATAAGGCTAGTAGCAGCATGATGAGTGGATTTAGGTAAGACGATTCTAAGTGAAATAAGTCACACAGAAAAGGACACTTCTCGTAAGGTCACTTATAGAGGGAATGTAAAAACCGTTACACTTGAACTGAATTACAAAACAGAACAGAGTCACACATGCAGAAAACACACTATGGCTGCTTAACGGGAAAGGTGAGGTGGGGTGATACATAAAACAAGAGCTTCAAATTAGCTCAGATACCGTTCCATAAACCCAATATGTAATAGACAATACCTACTCCTTGCTCAGAGAACTGGACTCAACACGCCCGATTCACCGCACAAGAATATATCTGACTAGTAATAATCTTAAAACCTATGTATTGATATCTCTCTGTTAGTGTGTCAAGTGGGTGTAAAGCGGCATAAACACAGCCGTGAAAAGCAGCTAAACCCCATTATAAAAATAAATTACTTTTAAAAACCCATGAAACAAAGACAGGGAAAGAGAGAGAAATTCTTACACAATTCGTTCAGGGGCTGTGATGCAACCTGGATTGACCATATCTAGACCCACAGCTGGATGAGACATAAGGGTGGACACTCTTGGGGCTGAGAGGTTTGGTGAGGTTGGGTGAGCAAACGCAGACCCTTTAAAGTAATACTGCGTGCTACCCATCGCATGGGTCCCAAATCTCCAGGTTCAAGGGCATCTTCCTACATCGAAAACATGCATTAGAAACCCAGAAGATGGTACACCGTGTGATGGGGAAAGGTTTCTAAAACGCACCTCATTTCTCATCTCCTTGTGCTCGGGTTCGCCATTCCAGCCACTTTACCAGCAATCTCCCTACTTGGAGCCTCAGCACCTTTAACCTCCTGTTCCGTACAGGTTGCAATTTGTCCTGAGGATGAACGGGAAGACGGGGAACCAATGAGAGACTAGCTCTTGGTGTTGGGACAGGCACAGGTCACTCTATTTTCCCATCAGGAAGAAGAATTAACCACAGGCTCAGCCTGCCCCCCGGAACCAGAACAGGGCCTGAAGCCATCCTGCGCTTTTGCGGCCAGCTCCCAAAAAAGCGACTTGTAAAATGGAGCTTCAGGGCACTGCAATTCACAAACCTGCAGAGTTATGAATGATAACTCTCGTCCACAAATATATTGAGGGAAGGCAAAGAAGAGGATTTGAAATCAAGGCAGAATTGCAGGAAACAGATTTCAGGAGGTAGATTCGAATCGCCTTTAAAGCACATGAAAAGCGGCAAAACGTTGACAATGATGCCCTTGGCCAAAAAGGGCGTATGCGTTTTTTCCTGAATATATTCAGGAAAAAACGCATACGCCCTTTTTGGCCAACCAAGCAACCTGGAAAGGCAAATCAGCACTACAAAGAAGTTTCGCTTCCCATCGGTCAAGAGGGCCATGCTGAAAAAAGTGTCAAAACCAGAAATGCAGGACAGGCCATGGAGAAATGGGAGCCTTGCTACACTGATGGGCGGGATGTAAATTGCCAACAGCCACTCTGGAGAAGTGTACGGTGTGTCCTGAAACATCTAAAAAACACAGCTTAGAGAGCATAGGGCACTTCCACGCATGGGGGGGTAAAGTGGGAAAATTGAAAATCAGCAAGACACAAGCACCCCAAAGTTTAGGGCTGCTCTGTTGACAAGGACCTCCACTTCATTCCACCTTAAATATCCCAGGAAAGCGAAAAATGGATCAAAAAGTTGTGGTCCTTATGTACAATGGAATATCACTCAGCCATGAAATCAATGTCATAAGGCTAGTAGCAGCATGATGAGTGGATTTAGGTAAGACGATTCTAAGTGAAATAAGTCACACAGAAAAGGACACTTCTCGTAAGGTGTCACTTATAGAGGGAATGTAAAAACCGTTACACTTGAACTGAATTACAAAACAGAACAGAGTCACACATGCAGAAAACACACTATGGCTGCTTAACGGGAAAGGTGAGGTGGGGTGATACATAAAACAAGAGCTTCAAATTAGCTCAGATACCGTTCCATGAACCCAATATGTAATAGACAAGACCTACTCCTTGCTCAGAGAACTGGACTCAACACGCCCGATTCACCGCACAAGAATATATCTGACTAGTAATAATCTTAAAACCTATGTATTGATATCTCTCTGTTAGTGTGTCAAGTGGGTGTAAAGCGGCATAAACACAGCCGTGAAAAGCAGCTAAACCCCATTATAAAAATAAATTACTTTTAAAAACCCATGAAACAAAGACAGGGAAAGAGAGAGAAATTCTTACACAATTCGTTCAGGGGCTGTGATGCAACCTGGATTGACCATATCTAGACCCACAGCTGGATGAGACATAAGGGTGGACACTCTTGGGGCTGAGAGGTTTGGTGAGGTTGGGTGAGCAAACGCAGACCCTTTAAAGTAATACTGCGTGCTACCCATCGCATGGGTCCCAAATCTCCAGGTTCAAGGGCATCTTCCTACATCGAAAACATGCATGAGAAACCCAGAAGATGGTACACCGTGTGATGGTGAAAGGTTTCTAAAACGCACCTCATTTCTCATCTCCTTGTGCTCGGGTTCGCCATTCCAGCCACTTTACCAGCAATCTCCCTACTTGGAGCCTCAGCACCTTTAACCTCCTGTTCCGTACAGGTTGCAATTTGTCCTGAGGATGAACGGGAAGACGGGGAACCAATGAGAGATTAGCTCTTGTTGTTGGGACAGGCACAGGTCACTCTATTTTCCCATCAGGAAGAAGAATTAACCACAGGCTCAGCCTGCCCCCCGGAACCAGAACAGGGCCTGAAGCCATCCTGCGCTTTTGCGGCCAGCTCCCAAAAAAGCGACTTGTAAGATGGAGCTTCAGGGCACTGCAATTCACAAACCTGCAGAGTTATAAATGATAACTCTCGTCCACAAATATATTGAGGGAAGGCAAAGAAGAGGATTTGAAATCAAGGCAGAATTGCAGGAAACAGATTTCAGGAGGTAGATTCGAATCGCCTTTAAAGCACATGAAAAGCGGCAAAACGTTGACAATGATGCCCTTGGCCAAAAAGGGCGTATGCGTTTTTTCCTGAATATATTCAGGAAAAAACGCATACGCCCTTTTTGGCCAACCAAGCAACCTGGAAAGGCAAATCAGCGCTACAAAAAGTCTCGCTTCCCATCGGTCAAGAGGGCCATGCTGAAAAAAGTGTCAAAACCAGAAATGCAGGACAGGCCATGGAGAAATGAGAGCCTTGCTACACTGATGGGAGGGATGTAAATTGCCAACAGCCACTCTGGAGAAGTGTACGGTGTGTCCTGAAACATCTAAAAAACACAGCTTAGAGAGCATAGGGCACTTCCACGCATGGGGGGATAAAGTGGGAAAATTGAAAATCAGCAAGACACAAGCACCCCAAAGTTTAGGGCTGCTCTGTTGACAAGGACCTCCACTTCATTCCACCTTAAATATCCCAGGAAAGCGAAAAATGGATCAAAAAGTTGTGGTCCTTATGTACAATGGAATATCACTCAGCCATGAAATCAATGTCATAAGGCTAGTAGCAGCATGATGAGTGGATTTAGGTAAGACGATTCTAAGTGAAATAAGTCACACAGAAAAGGACACTTCTCGTAAGGTCACTTATAGAGGGAATGTAAAAACCGTTACACTTGAACTGAATTACAAAACAGAACAGAGTCACATATGCAGAAAACACACTATGGCTGCTTAACGGGAAAGGTGAGGTGGGGTGATACATAAAACAAGAGCTTCAAATTAGCTCAGATACCGTTCCATAAACCCAATATGTAATAGACAAGACCTACTCCTTGCTCAGAGAACTGGACTCAACACGCCCGATTCACCGCACAAGTATATATCTGACTAGTAATAATCTTAAAACCTATGTATTGATATCTCTCTGTTAGTGTGTCAAGTGTGTGTAAAGCGGCATAAACACAGCCGTGAAAAGCAGCTAAACCCCATTATAAAACTAAATTACTTTTAAAAACCCATGAAACAAAGACAGGGAAAGAGAGAGAAATTCTTACACAATTCGTTCAGGGGCTGTGATGCAACCTGGATTGACCATATCTAGACCCACAGCTGGATGAGACATAAGGGTGGACACTCTTGGGGCTGAGAGGTTTGGTGAGGTTGGGTGAGCAAACGCAGACCCTTTAAAGTAATACTGCGTGCTACCCATCGCATGGGTCCCAAATCTCCAGGTTCAAGGGCATCTTCCTACATCGAAAACATGCATGAGAAACCCAGAAGATGGTACACCGTGTGATGGGGAAAGGTTTCTAAAACGCACCTCATTTCTCATCTCCTTGTGCTCGGGTTCGCCATTCCTGCCACTTTACTAGCAATCTCCCTACTTGGAGCCTCAGCACCTTTAACCTCCTGTTCCGTACAGGTTGCAATTTGTCCTGAGGATGAACGGGAAGACGGGGAACCAATGAGAGACTAGCTCTTGGTGTTGGGACAGGCACAGGTCACTCTATTTTCCCATCAGGAAGAAGAATTAACCACAGGCTCAGCCTGCCCCCCGGAACCAGAACAGGGCCTGAAGCCATCCTGCGCTTTTGCGGCCAGCTCCCAAAAATGCGACTTGTAAAATGGAGCTTCAGGGCACTGCAATTCACAAACCTGCAGAGTTATAAATGATAACTCTCGTCCACAAATATATTGAGGGAAGGCAAAGAAGAGGATTTGAAATCAAGGCAGAATTGCAGGAAACAGATTTCAGGAGGTAGATTCGAATCGCCTTTAAAGCACATGAAAAGCGGCAAAACGTTGACAATGATGCCCTTGGCCAAAAAGGGCGTATGCGTTTTTTCCTGAATATATTCAGGAAAAAACGCATACGCCCTTTTTGGCCAACCAAGCAACCTGGAAAGGCAAATCAGCGCTACAAAGAAGTCTCGCTTCCCATCGGTCAAGAGGGCCATGCTGAAAAAAGTGTCAAAACCAGAAATGCAGGACAGGCCATGGAGAAATGGGAGCCTTGCTACACTGATGGGCGGGATGTAAATTGCCAACAGCCACTCTGGAGAAGTGTACGGTGTGTCCTGAAACATCTAAAAAACACAGCTTAGAGAGCATAGGGCACTTCCACGCATGGGGGGATAAAGTGGGAAAATTGAAAATCAGCAAGACACAAGCACCCCAAAGTTTAGGGCTGCTCTGTTGACAAGGACCTCCACTTCATTCCACCTTAAATATCCCAGGAAAGCGAAAAATGGATCAAAAAGTTGTGGTCCTTATGTACAATGGAATATCACTCAGCCATGAAATCAATGTCATAAGGCTAGTAGCAGCATGATGAGTGGATTTAGGTAAGACGATTCTAAGTGAAATAAGTCACACAGAAAAGGACACTTCTCGTAAGGTGTCACTTATAGAGGGAATGTAAAAACCGTTACACTTGAACTGAATTACAAAACAGAACAGAGTCACACATGCAGAAAACACACTATGGCTGCTTAACGGGAAAGGTGAGGTGGGGTGATACATAAAACAAGAGCTTCAAATTAGCTCAGATACCGTTCCATAAACCCAATATGTAATAGACAAGACCTACTCCTTGCTCAGAGAACTGGACTCAACACGCCCGATTCACCGCACAAGAATATATCTGACTAGTAATAATCTTAAAACCTATGTATTGATATCTCTCTGTTAGTGTGTCAAGTGGGTGTAAAGCGGCATAAACACAGCCATGAAAAGCAGCTAAACCCCATTATAAAAATAAATTACTTTTAAAAACCCATGAAACAAAGACAGGGAAAGAGAGAGAAATTCTTACACAATTCGTTCAGGGGCTGTGATGCAACCTGGATTGACCATATCTAGACCCACAGCTGGATGAGACATAAGGGTGGACACTCTTGGGGCTGAGAGGTTTGGTGAGGTTGGGTGAGCAAACGCAGACCCTTTAAAGTAATACTGCGTGCTACCCATCGCATGGGTCCCAAATCTCCAGGTTCAAGGGCATCTTCCTACATCGAAAACATGCATGAGAAACCCAGAAGATGGTACACCGTGTGAT
The DNA here is from genome assembly GCF_965194825.1 of Balaenoptera physalus. NCBI lineage: Eukaryota > Metazoa > Chordata > Mammalia > Artiodactyla > Balaenopteridae > Balaenoptera > Balaenoptera physalus. The sequence continues at coordinate 1,819,517 of NW_028126470.1, forward strand.
GGGGAAAGGTTTCTAAAACGCACCTCATTTCTCATCTCCTTGTGCTCGGGTTCGCCATTCCAGCCACTTTACCAGCAATCTCCCTACTTGGAGCCTCAGCACCTTTAACCTCCTGTTCCGTACAGGTTGCAATTTGTCCTGAGGATGAACGGGAAGACGGGGAACCAATGAGAGACTAGCTCTTGGTGTTGGGACAGGCACAGGTCACTCTATTTTCCCATCAGGAAGAAGAATTAACCACAGGCTCAGCCTGCCCCCCGGAACCAGAACAGGGCCTGAAGCCATCCTGCGCTTTTGCGGCCAGCTCCCAAAAAAGCGACTTGTAAGATGGAGCTTCAGGGCACTGCAATTCACAAACCTGCAGAGTTATAAATGATAACTCTCGTCCACAAATATATTGAGGGAAGGCAAAGAAGAGGATTTGAAATCAAGGCAGAATTGCAGGAAACAGATTTCAGGAGGTAGATTCGAATCGCCTTTAAAGCACATGAAAAGCGGCAAAACGTTGACAATGATGCCCTTGGCCAAAAAGGGCGTATGCGTTTTTTCCTGAATATATTCAGGAAAAAACGCATACGCCCTTTTTGGCCAACCAAGCAACCTGGAAAGGCAAATCAGCGCTACAAAGAAGTCTCACTTCCCATCGGTCAAGAGGGCCATGCTGAAAAAAGTGTCAAAACCAGAAATGCAGGACAGGCCATGGAGAAATGGGAGCCTTGCTACACTGATGGGCGGGATGTAAATTGCCAACAGCCACTCTGGAGAAGTGTACGGTGTGTCCTGAAACATCTAAAAAACACAGCTTAGAGAGCATAGGGCACTTCCACGCATGGGGGGATAAAGTGGGAAAATTGAAAATCAGCAAGACACAAGCACCCCAAAGTTTAGGGCTGCTCTGTTGACAAGGACCTCCACTTCATTCCACCTTAAATATCCCAGGAAAGCGAAAAATGGATCAAAAAGTTGTGGTCCTTATGTACAATGGAATATCACTCAGCCATGAAATCAATGTCATAAGGCTAGTAGCAGCATGATGAGTGGATTTAGGTAAGACGATTCTAAGTGAAATAAGTCACACAGAAAAGGACACTTCTCGTAAGGTGTCACTTATAGAGGGAATGTAAAAACCGTTACACTTGAACTGAATTACAAAACAGAACAGAGTCACACATGCAGAAAACACACTATGGCTGCTTAACGGGAAAGGTGAGGTGGGGTGATACATAAAACAAGAGCTTCAAATTAGCTCAGATACCGTTCCATAAACCCAATATGTAATAGACAAGACCTACTCCTTGCTCAGAGAACTGGACTCAACACGCCCGATTCACCGCACAAGAATATATCTGACTAGTAATAATCTTAAAACCTATGTATTAATATCTCTCTGTTAGTGTGTCAAGTGTGTTTAAAGCGGCATAAACACAGCCGTGAAAAGCAGATAAACCCCATTATAAAACTAAATTACTTTTAAAAACCCATGAAACAAAGACAGGGAAAGAGAGAGAAATACTTACACAATTCGTTCAGGGGCTGTGATGCAACCTGGATTGACCATATCTAGACCCACAGCTGGATGAGACATAAGGGTGGACACTCTTGGGGCTGAGAGGTTTGGTGAGGTTGGGTGAGCAAACGCAGACCCTTTAAAGTAATACTGCGTGCTACCCATCGCATGGGTCCCAAATCTCCAGGTTCAAGGGCATCTTCCTACATCGAAAACATGCATGAGAAACCCAGAAGATGGTACACCGTGTGATGGGGAAAGGTTTCTAAAACGCACCTCATTTCTCATCTCCTTGTGCTCGGGTTCGCCATTCCTGCCACTTTACTAGCAATCTCCCTACTTGGAGCCTCAGCACCTTTAACCTCCTGTTCCGTACAGGTTGCAATTTGTCCTGAGGATGAACGGGAAGACGGGGAACCAATGAGAGACTAGCTCTTGGTGTTGGGACAGGCACAGGTCACTCTATTTTCCCATCAGGAAGAAGAATTAACCACAGGCTCAGCCTGCCCCCCGGAACCAGAACAGGGCCTGAAGCCATCCTGCGCTTTTGCGGCCAGCTCCCAAAAAAGCGACTTGTAAGATGGATCTTCAGGGCACTGCAATTCACAAACCTGCAGAGTTATAAATGATAACTCTCGTCCACAAATATATTGAGGGAAGGCAAAGAAGAGGATTTGAAATCAAGGCAGAATTGCAGGAAACAGATTTCAGGAGGTAGATTCGAATCGCCTTTAAAGCACATGAAAAGCGGCAAAACGTTGACAATGATGCCCTTGGCCAAAAAGGGCGTATGCGTTTTTTCCTGAATATATTCAGGAAAAAACGCATACGCCCTTTTTGGCCAACCAAGCAACCTGGAAAGGCAAATCAGCGCTACAAAGAAGTCTCACTTCCCATCGGTCAAGAGGGCCATGCTGAAAAAAGTGTCAAAACCAGAAATGCAGGACAGGCCATGGAGAAATGGGAGCCTTGCTACACTGATGGGCGGGATGTAAATTGCCAACAGCCACTCTGGAGAAGTGTACGGTGTGTCCTGAAACATCTAAAAAACACAGCTTAGAGAGCATAGGGCACTTCCACGCATGGGGGGATAAAGTGGGAAAATTGAAAATCAGCAAGACACAAGCACCCCAAAGTTTAGGGCTGCTCTGTTGACAAGGACCTCCACTTCATTCCACCTTAAATATCCCAGGAAAGCGAAAAATGGATCAAAAAGTTGTGGTCCTTATGTACAATGGAATATCACTCAGCCATGAAATCAATGTCATAAGGCTAGTAGCAGCATGATGAGTGGATTTAGGTAAGACGATTCTAAGTGAAATAAGTCACACAGAAAAGGACACTTCTCGTAAGGTGTCACTTATAGAGGGAATGTAAAAACCGTTACACTTGAACTGAATTACAAAACAGAACAGAGTCACACATGCAGAAAACACACTATGGCTGCTTAACGGGAAAGGTGAGGTGGGGTGATACATAAAACAAGAGCTTCAAATTAGCTCAGATACCGTTCCATAAACCCAATATGTAATAGACAAGACCTACTCCTTGCTCAGAGAACTGGACTCAACACGCCCGATTCACCGCACAAGAATATATCTGACTAGTAATAATCTTAAAACCTATGTATTGATATCTCTCTGTTAGTGTGTCAAGTGTGTTTAAAGCGGCATAAACACAGCCGTGAAAAGCACATAAACCCCATTATAAAACTAAATTACTTTTAAAAACCCATGAAACAAAGACAGGGAAAGAGAGAGAAATACTTACACAATTCGTTCAGGGGCTGTGATGCAACCTGGATTGACCATATCTAGACCCACAGCTGGATGAGACATAAGGGTGGACACTCTTGGGGCTGAGAGGTTTGGTGAGGTTGGGTGAGCAAACGCAGACCCTTTAAAGTAATACTGCGTGCTACCCATCGCATGGGTCCCAAATCTCCAGGTTCAAGGGCATCTTCCTACATCGAAAACATGCATGAGAAACCCAGAAGATGGTACACCGTGTGATGGGGAAAGGTTTCTAAAACGCACCTCATTTCTCATCTCCTTGTGCTCGGGTTCGCCATTCCTGCCACTTTACTAGCAATCTCCCTACTTGGAGCCTCAGCACCTTTAACCTCCTGTTCCGTACAGGTTGTAATTTGTCCTGAGGATGAACGGGAAGACGGGGAACCAATGAGAGACTAGCTCTTGGTGTTGGGACAGGCACAGGACACTCTATTTTCCCATCAGGAAGAAGAATTAACCACAGGCTCAGCCTACACCCCGGAACCAGAACAGGGCCTGAAGCCATCCTGCGCTTTTGCGGCCAGCTCCCAAAAAAGCGACTTGTAAGATGGAGCTTCAGGGCACTGCAATTCACAAACCTGCAGAGTTATAAATGTTAACTCTCGTCCACAAATATATTGAGGGAAGGCAAAGAAGAGGATTTGAAATCAAGGCAGAATTGCAGGAAACAGATTTCAGGAGGTAGATTCGAATCGCCTTTAAAGCACATGAAAAGGGGCAAAACGTTGACAATGATGCCCTTGGCCAAAAAGGGCGTATGCGTTTTTTCCTGAATATATTCAGGAAAAAACGCATACGCCCTTTTTGGCCAACCAAGCAACCTGGAAATGCAAATCAGCGCTACAAAGAAGTCTCGCTTCCCATCGGTCAAAAGGGCCATGCTGAAAAAAGTGTCAAAACCAGAAATGCAGGACAGGCCATGGAGAAATGGGAGCCTTGCTACACTGATGGGCGGGATGTAAATTGCCAACAGCCACTCTGGAGAAGTGTACGGTGTGTCCTGAAACATCTAAAAAACACAGCTTAGAGAGCATAGGGCACTTCCACGCATGGGGGTATAAAGTGGGAAAATTGAAAATCAGCAAGACACAAGCACCCCAAAGTTTAGGGCTGCTCTGTTGACAAGGACCTCCACTTCATTCCACCTTAAATATCCCAGGAAAGCGAAAAATGGATCAAAAAGTTGTGGTCCTTATGTACAATGGAATATCACTCAGCCATGAAATCAATGTCATAAGGCTAGTAGCAGCATGATGAGTGGATTTAGGTAAGACGATTCTAAGTGAAATAAGTCACACAGAAAAGGACACTTCTCGTAAGGTGTCACTTATAGAGGGAATGTAAAAACCGTTACACTTGAACTGAATTACAAAACAGAACAGAGTCACACATGCAGAAAGCACACTATGGCTGCTTAACGGGAAAGGTGAGGTGGGGTGATACATAAAACAAGAGCTTCAAATTAGCTCAGATACCGTTCCATAAACCCAATATGTAATAGACAAGACCTACTCCTTGCTCAGAGAACTGGACTCAACACGCCCGATTCACCGCACAAGAATATATCTGACTAGTAATAATCTTAAAACCTATGTATTGATATCTCTCTGTTAGTGTGTCAAGTGGGTGTAAAGCGGCATAAACACAGCCGTGAAAAGCAGCTAAACCCCATTATAAAAATAAATTACTTTTAAAAACCCATGAAACAAAGACAGGGAAAGAGAGAGAAATTCTTACACAATTCGTTCAGGGGCTGTGATGCAACCTGGATTGACCATATCTAGACCCACAGCTGGATGAGACTTAAGGGTGGACACTCTTGGGGCTGAGAGGTTTGGTGAGGTTGGGTGAGCAAACGCAGACCCTTTAAATTAATACTGCGTGCTACCCATCGCATGGGTCCCAAATCTCCAGGTTCAAGGGCATCTTCCTACATTGAAAACATGCATGAGAAACCCAGAAGATGGTACACCGTGTGATGGGGAAAGGTTTCTAAAACGCACCTCATTTCTCATCTCCTTGTGCTCGGGTTCGCCATTCCAGCCACTTTACCAGCAATCTCCCTACTTGGAGCCTCAGCACCTTTAACCTCCTGTTCCGTACAGGTTGCAATTTGTCCTGAGGATGAACGGGAAGACGGGGAACCAATGAGAGACTAGCTCTTGGTGTTGGGACAGGCACAGGTCACTCTATTTTCCCATCAGGAAGAAGAATTAACCACAGGCTCAGCCTGCCCCCCGGAACCAGAACAGGGCCTGAAGCCATCCTGCGCTTTTGCGGCCAGCTCCCAAAAAAGCGACTTGTAAAATGGAGCTTCAGGGCACTGCAATTCACAAACCTGCAGAGTTATAAATGATAACTCTCGTCCACAAATATATTGAGGGAAGGCAAAGAAGAGGATTTGAAATCAAGGCAGAATTGCAGGAAACAGATTTCAGGAGGTAGATTCGAATCGCCTTTAAAGCACATGAAAAGCGGCAAAACGTTGACAATGATGCCCTTGGCCAAAAAGGGCGTATGCGTTTTTTCCTGAATATATTCAGGAAAAAACGCATACGCCCTTTTTGGCCAACCAAGCAACCTGGAAAGGCAAATCAGCGCTACAAAGAAGTCTCGCTTCCCATCGGTCAAGAGGGCCATGCTGAAAAAAGTGTCAAAACCAGAAATGCAGGACAGGCCATGGAGAAATGGGAGCCTTGCTACACTGATGGGCGGGATGTAAATTGCCAACAGCCACTCTGGAGAAGTGTACGGTGTGTCCTGAAACATCTAAAAAACACAGCTTAGAGAGCATAGGGCACTTCCACGCATGGGGGGATAAAGTGGGAAAATTGAAAATCAGCAAGACACAAGCACCCCAAAGTTTAGGGCTGCTCTGTTGACAAGGACCTCCACTTCATTCCACCTTAAATATCCCAGGAAAGCGAAAAATGGATCAAAAAGTTGTGGTCCTTATGTACAATGGAATATCACTCAGCCATGAAATCAATGTCATAAGGCTAGTAGCAGCATGATGAGTGGATTTAGGTAAGACGATTCTAAGTGAAATAAGTCACACAGAAAAGGACACTTCTCGTAAGGTGTCACTTATAGAGGGAATGTAAAAACCGTTACACTTGAACTGAATTACAAAACAGAACAGAGTCACACATGCAGAAAACACACTATGGCTGCTTAACGGGAAAGGTGAGGTGGGGTGATACATAAAACAAGAGCTTCAAATTAGCTCAGATACCGTTCCATAAACCCAATATGTAATAGACAAGACCTACTCCTTGCTCAGAGAACTGGACTCAACACGCCCGATTCACCGCACAAGAATATATCTGACTAGTAATAATCTTAAAACCTATGTATTGATATCTCTCTGTTAGTGTGTCAAGTGGGTGTAAAGCGGCATAAACACAGCCGTGAAAAGCAGCTAAACCCCATTATAAAAATAAATTACTTTTAAAAACCCATGAAACAAAGACAGGGAAAGAGAGAGAAATTCTTACACAATTCGTTCAGGGGCTGTGATGCAACCTGGATTGACCATATCTAGACCCACAGCTGGATGAGACATAAGGGTGGACACTCTTGGGGCTGAGAGGTTTGGTGAGGTTGGGTGAGCAAACGCAGACCCTTTAAAGTAATACTGCGTGCTACCCATCGCATGGGTCCCAAATCTCCAGGTTCAAGGGCATCTTCCTACATTGAAAACATGCATGAGAAACCCAGAAGATGGTACACCGTGTGATGGGGAAAGGTTTCTAAAACGCACCTCATTTCTCATCTCCTTGTGCTCGGGTTCGCCATTCCAGCCACTTTACCAGCAATCTCCCTACTTGGAGCCTCAGCACCTTTAACCTCCTGTTCCGTACAGGTTGCAATTTGTCCTGAGGATGAACGGGAAGACGGGGAACCAATGAGAGACTAGCTCTTGGTGTTGGGACAGGCACAGGTCACTCTATTTTCCCATCAGGAAGAAGAATTAACCACAGGCTCAGCCTGCCCCCCGGAACCAGAACAGGGCCTGAAGCCATCCTGCGCTTTTGCGGCCAGCTCCCAAAAAAGCGACTTGTAAAATGGAGCTTCAGGGCACTGCAATTCACAAACCTGCAGAGTTATAAATGATAACTCTCGTCCACAAATATATTGAGGGAAGGCAAAGAAGAGGATTTGAAATCAAGGCAGAATTGCAGGAAACAGATTTCAGGAGGTAGATTCGAATCGCCTTTAAAGCACATGAAAAGCGGCAAAACGTTGACAATGATGCCCTTGGCCAAAAAGGGCGTATGCGTTTTTTCCTGAATATATTCAGGAAAAAACGCATACGCCCTTTTTGGCCAACCAAGCAACCTGGAAAGGCAAATCAGCGCTACAAAGAAGTCTCGCTTCCCATCGGTCAAGAGGGCCATGCTGAAAAAAGTGTCAAAACCAGAAATGCAGGACAGGCCATGGAGAAATGGGAGCCTTGCTACACTGATGGGCGGGATGTAAATTGCCAACAGCCACTCTGGAGAAGTGTACGGTGTGTCCTGAAACATCTAAAAAACACAGCTTAGAGAGCATAGGGCACTTCCACGCATGGGGGGATAAAGTGGGAAAATTGAAAATCAGCAAGACACAAGCACCCCAAAGTTTAGGGCTGCTCTGTTGACAAGGACCTCCACTTCATTCCACCTTAAATATCCCAGGAAAGCGAAAAATGGATCAAAAAGTTGTGGTCCTTATGTACAATGGAATATCACTCAGCCATGAAATCAATGTCATAAGGCTAGTAGCAGCATGATGAGTGGATTTAGGTAAGACGATTCTAAGTGAAATAAGTCACACAGAAAAGGACACTTCTCGTAAGGTGTCACTTATAGAGGGAATGTAAAAACCGTTACACTTGAACTGAATTACAAAACAGAACAGAGTCACACATGCAGAAAACACACTATGGCTGCTTAACGGGAAAGGTGAGGTGGGGTGATACATAAAACAAGAGCTTCAAATTAGCTCAGATACCGTTCCATAAACCCAATATGTAATAGACAAGACCTACTCCTTGCTCAGAGAACTGGACTCAACACGCCCGATTCACCGCACAAGAATATATCTGACTAGTAATAATCTTAAAACCTATGTATTGATATCTCTCTGTTAGTGTGTCAAGTGGGTGTAAAGCGGCATAAACACAGCCGTGAAAAGCAGCTAAACCCCATTATAAAAATAAATTACTTTTAAAAACCCATGAAACAAAGACAGGGAAAGAGAGAGAAATTCTTACACAATTCGTTCAGGGGCTGTGATGCAACCTGGATTGACCATATCTAGACCCACAGCTGGATGAGACATAAGGGTGGACACTCTTGGGGCTGAGAGGTTTGGTGAGGTTGGGTGAGCAAACGCAGACCCTTTAAAGTAATACTGCGTGCTACCCATCGCATGGGTCCCAAATCTCCAGGTTCAAGGGCATCTTCCTACATTGAAAACATGCATGAGAAACCCAGAAGATGGTACACCGTGTGATGGGGAAAGGTTTCTAAAACGCACCTCATTTCTCATCTCCTTGTGCTCGGGTTCGCCATTCCAGCCACTTTACCAGCAATCTCCCTACTTGGAGCCTCAGCACCTTTAACCTCCTGTTCCGTACAGGTTGCAATTTGTCCTGAGGATGAACGGGAAGACGGGGAACCAATGAGAGACTAGCTCTTGGTGTTGGGACAGGCACAGGTCACTCTATTTTCCCATCAGGAAGAAGAATTAACCACAGGCTCAGCCTGCCCCCCGGAACCAGAACAGGGCCTGAAGCCATCCTGCGCTTTTGCGGCCAGCTCCCAAAAAAGCGACTTGTAAAATGGAGCTTCAGGGCACTGCAATTCACAAACCTGCAGAGTTATAAATGATAACTCTCGTCCACAAATATATTGAGGGAAGGCAAAGAAGAGGATTTGAAATCAAGGCAGAATTGCAGGAAACAGATTTCAGGAGGTAGATTCGAATCGCCTTTAAAGCACATGAAAAGCGGCAAAACGTTGACAATGATGCCCTTGGCCAAAAAGGGCGTATGCGTTTTTTCCTGAATATATTCAGGAAAAAACGCATACGCCCTTTTTGGCCAACCAAGCAACCTGGAAAGGCAAATCAGCGCTACAAAGAAGTCTCGCTTCCCATCGGTCAAGAGGGCCATGCTGAAAAAAGTGTCAAAACCAGAAATGCAGGACAGGCCATGGAGAAATGGGAGCCTTGCTACACTGATGGGCGGGATGTAAATTGCCAACAGCCACTCTGGAGAAGTGTACGGTGTGTCCTGAAACATCTAAAAAACACAGCTTAGAGAGCATAGGGCACTTCCACGCATGGGGGGATAAAGTGGGAAAATTGAAAATCAGCAAGACACAAGCACCCCAAAGTTTAGGGCTGCTCTGTTGACAAGGACCTCCACTTCATTCCACCTTAAATATCCCAGGAAAGCGAAAAATGGATCAAAAAGTTGTGGTCCTTATGTACAATGGAATATCACTCAGCCATGAAATCAATGTCATAAGGCTAGTAGCAGCATGATGAGTGGATTTAGGTAAGACGATTCTAAGTGAAATAAGTCACACAGAAAAGGACACTTCTCATAAGGTGTCACTTATAGAGGGAATGTAAAAACCGTTACACTTGAACTGAATTACAAAACAGAACAGAGTCACACATGCAGAAAACACACTATGGCTGCTTAACGGGAAAGGTGAGGTGGGGTGATACATAAAACAAGAGCTTCAAATTAGCTCAGATACCGTTCCATAAACCCAATATGTAATAGACAAGACCTACTCCTTGCTCAGAGAACTGGACTCAACACGCCCGATTCACCGCACAAGAATATATCTGACTAGTAATAATCTTAAAACCTATGTATTGATATCTCTCTGTTAGTGTGTCAAGTGTGTGTAAAGCGGCATAAACACAGCCGTGAAAAGCAGCTAAACCCCATTATAAAACTAAATTACTTTTAAAAACCCATGAAACAAAGACAGGGAAAGAGAGAGAAATTCTTACACAATTCGTTCAGGGGCTGTGATGCAACCTGGATTGACCATATCTAGACCCACAGCTGGATGAGACATAAGGGTGGACACTCTTGGGGCTGAGAGGTTTGGTGAGGTTGTGTGAGCAAATGCAGACCCTTTAAAGTAATACTGCGTGCTACCCATCGCATGGGTCCCAAATCTCCAGGTTCAAGGGCATCTTCCTACATCGAAAACATGCATGAGAAACCCAGAAGAGGGTACACCGTGTGATGGGGAAAGGTTTCTAAAACGCACCTCATTTCTCATCTCCTTGTGCTCGGGTTCGCCATTCCAGCCACTTTACCAGCAATCTCCCTACTTGGAGCCTCAGCACCTTTAACCTCCTGTTCCGTACAGGTTGCAATTTGTCCTGAGGATGAACGGGAAGACGGGGAACCAATGAGAGACTAGCTCTTGGTGTTGGGACAGGCACAGGTCACTCTATTTTCCCATCAGGAAGAAGAATTAATCACAGGCTCAGCCTGCCCCCCGGAACCAGAACAGGGCCTGAAGCCATCCTGCACTTTTGCGGCCAGCTCCCAAAAAAGCGACTTGTAAAATGGAGCTTCAGGGCACTGCAATTCACAAACCTGCAGAGTTATAAATGATAACTCTCGTCCACAAATATATTGAGGGAAGGCAAAGAAGAGGATTTGAAATCAAGGCAGAATTGCAGGAAACAGATTTCAGGAGGTAGATTCGAATCGCCTTTAAAGCACATGAAAAGCGGCAAAACGTTGACAATGATGCCCTTGGCCAAAAAGGGCGTATGCGTTTTTTCCTGAATATATTCAGGAAAAAACGCATACGCCCTTTTTGGCCAACCAAGCAACCTGGAAAGGCAAATCAGCGCTACAAAGAAGTCTCGCTTCCCATCGGTCAAGAGGGCCATGCTGAAAAAAGTGTCAAAACCAGAAATGCAGGACAGGCCATGGAGAAATGGGAGCCTTGCTACACTGATGGGCGGGATGTAAATTGCCAACAGCCACTCTGGAGAAGTGTACGGTGTGTCCTGAAACATCTAAAAAACACAGCTTAGAGAGCATAGGGCACTTCCACGCATGGGGGGATAAAGTGGGAAAATTGAAAATCAGCAAGACACAAGCACCCCAAAGTTTAGGGCTGCTCTGTTGACAAGGACCTCCACTTCATTCCACCTTAAATATCCCAGGAAAGCGAAAAATGGATCAAAAAGTTGTGGTCCTTATGTACAATGGAATATCACTCAGCCATGAAATCAATGTCATAAGGCTAGTAGCAGCATGATGAGTGGATTTAGGTAAGACGATTCTAAGTGAAATAAGTCACACAGAAAAGGACACTTCTCATAAGGTGTCACTTATAGAGGGAATGTAAAAACCGTTACACTTGAACTGAATTACAAAACAGAACAGAGTCACACATGCAGAAAACACACTATGGCTGCTTAACGGGAAAGGTGAGGTGGGGTGATACATAAAACAAGAGCTTCAAATTAGCTCAGATACCGTTCCATAAACCCAATATGTAATAGACAAGACCTACTCCTTGCTCAGAGAACTGGACTCAACACGCCCGATTCACCGCACAAGAATATATCTGACTAGTAATAATCTTAAAACCTATGTATTGATATCTCTCTGTTAGTGTGTCAAGTGTGTGTAAAGCGGCATAAACACAGCCGTGAAAAGCAGCTAAACCCCATTATAAAACTAAATTACTTTTAAAAACCCATGAAACAAAGACAGGGAAAGAGAGAGAAATTCTTACACAATTCGTTCAGGGGCTGTGATGCAACCTGGATTGACCATATCTAGACCCACAGCTGGATGAGACATAAGGGTGGACACTCTTGGGGCTGAGAGGTTTGGTGAGGTTGTGTGAGCAAATGCAGACCCTTTAAAGTAATACTGCGTGCTACCCATCGCATGGGTCCCAAATCTCCAGGTTCAAGGGCATCTTCCTACATCGAAAACATGCATGAGAAACCCAGAAGAGGGTACACCGTGTGATGGGGAAAGGTTTCTAAAACGCACCTCATTTCTCATCTCCTTGTGCTCGGGTTCGCCATTCCAGCCACTTTACTAGCAATCTCCCTACTTGGAACCTCAGCACCTTTAACCTCCTGTTCCGAACAGGTTGCAATTTGTCCTGAGGATGAACGGGAAGACGGGGAACCAATGAGAGACTAGCTCTTGGTGTTGGGACAGGCACAGGTCACTCTATTTTCCCATCAGGAAGAAGAATTAACCACAGGCTCAGCCTGCCCCCCGGAACCAGAACAGGGCCTGAAGCCATCCTGCGCTTTTGCGGACAGCTCCCAAAAAAGCGAGCTGTAAAATGGAGCGTCAGGGCACTGCAATTCACAAACCTGCAGAGTTATAAATGATAACTCTCGTCCACAAATATATTGAGGGAAGGCAAAGAAGAGGATTTGAAATCAAGGCAGAATTGCAGGAAACAGATTTCAGGAGGTAGATTCGAATCGCCTTTAAAGCACATGAAAAGGGGCAAAACGTTGACAATGATGCCCTTGGCCAAAAAGGGCGTATGCGTTTTTTCCTGAATATATTCAGGAAAAAACGCATACGCCCTTTTTGGCCAACCAAGCAACCTGGAAAGGCAAATCAGCGCTACAAAGAAGTCTCGCTTCCCATCGGTCAAAAGGGCCATGCTGAAAAAAGTGTCAAAACCAGAAATGCAGGACAGGCCATGGAGAAATGGGAGCCTTGCTACACTGATGGGCGGGATGTAAATTGCCAACAGCCACTCTGGAGAAGTGTACGGTGTGTCCTGAAACATCTAAAAAACACAGCTTAGAGAGCATAGGGCACTTCCACGCATGGGGGGATAAAGTGGGAAAATTGAAAATCAGCAAGACACAAGCACCCCAAAGTTTAGGGCTGCTCTGTTGACAAGGACCTCCACTTCATTCCACCTTAAATATCCCAGGAAAGCGAAAAATGGATCAAAAAGTTGTGGTCCTTATGTACAATGGAATATCACTCAGCCATGAAATCAATGTCATAAGGCTAGTAGCAGCATGATGAGTGGATTTAGGTAAGACGATTCTAAGTGAAATAAGTCACACAGAAAAGGACACTTCTCGTAAGGTGTCACTTATAGAGGGAATGTAAAAACCGTTACACTTGAACTGAATTACAAAACAGAACAGAGTCACACATGCAGAAAACACACTATGGCTGCTTAACGGGAAAGGTGAGGTGGGGTGATACATAAAACAAGAGCTTCAAATTAGCTCAGATACCGTTCCATAAACCCAATATGTAATAGACAAGACCTACTCCTTGCTCAGAGAACTGGACTCAACACGCCCGATTCACCGCACAAGAATATATCTGACTAGTAATAATCTTAAAACCTATGTATTGATATCTCTCTGTTAGTGTGTCAAGTGGGTGTAAAGCGGCATAAACACAGCCGTGAAAAGCAGCTAAACCCCATTATAAAAATAAATTACTTTTAAAAACCCATGAAACAAAGACAGGGAAAGAGAGAGAAATTCTTACACAATTCGTTCAGGGGCTGTGATGCAACCTGGATTGACCATATCTAGACCCACAGCTGGATGAGACATAAGGGTGGACACTCTTGGGGCTGAGAGGTTTGGTGAGGTTGGGTGAGCAAACGCAGACCCTTTAAAGTAATACTGCGTGCTACCCATCGCATGGGTCCCAAATCTCCAGGTTCAAGGGCATCTTCCTACATTGAAAACATGCATGAGAAACCCAGAAGATGGTACACCGTGTGATGGGGAAAGGTTTCTAAAACGCACCTCATTTCTCATCTCCTTGTGCTCGGGTTCGCCATTCCAGCCACTTTACCAGCAATCTCCCTACTTGGAGCCTCAGCACCTTTAACCTCCTGTTCCGTACAGGTTGCAATTTGTCCTGAGGATGAACGGGAAGACGGGGAACCAATGAGAGACTAGCTCTTGGTGTTGGGACAGGCACAGGTCACTCTATTTTCCCATCAGGAAGAAGAATTAACCACAGGCTCAGCCTGCCCCCCGGAACCAGAACAGGGCCTGAAGCCATCCTGCGCTTTTGCGGCCAGCTCCCAAAAAAGCGACTTGTAAAATGGAGCTTCAGGGCACTGCAATTCACAAACCTGCAGAGTTATAAATGATAACTCTCGTCCACAAATATATTGAGGGAAGGCAAAGAAGAGGAATTGAAATCAAGGCAGAATTGCAGGAAACAGATTTCAGGAGGTAGATTCGAATCGCCTTTAAAGCACATGAAAAGCGGCAAAACGTTGACAATGATGCCCTTGGCCAAAAAGGGCGTATGCGTTTTTTCCTGAATATATTCAGGAAAAAACGCATACGCCCTTTTTGGCCAACCAAGCAACCTGGAAAGGCAAATCAGCGCTACAAAGAAGTCTCGCTTCCCATCGGTCAAGAGGGCCATGCTGAAAAAAGTGTCAAAACCAGAAATGCAGGACAGGCCATGGAGAAATGGGAGCCTTGCTACACTGATGGGCGGGATGTAAATTGCCAACAGCCACTCTGGAGAAGTGTACGGTGTGTCCTGAAACATCTAAAAAACACAGCTTAGAGAGCATAGGGCACTTCCACGCATGGGGGGATAAAGTGGGAAAATTGAAAATCAGCAAGACACAAGCACCCCAAAGTTTAGGGCTGCTCTGTTGACAAGGACCTCCACTTCATTCCACCTTAAATATCCCAGGAAAGCGAAAAATGGATCAAAAAGTTGTGGTCCTTATGTACAATGGAATATCACTCAGCCATGAAATCAATGTCATAAGGCTAGTAGCAGCATGATGAGTGGATTTAGGTAAGACGATTCTAAGTGAAATAAGTCACACAGAAAAGGACACTTCTCATAAGGTGTCACTTATAGAGGGAATGTAAAAACCGTTACACTTGAACTGAATTACAAAACAGAACAGAGTCACACATGCAGAAAACACACTATGGCTGCTTAACGGGAAAGGTGAGGTGGGGTGATACATAAAACAAGAGCTTCAAATTAGCTCAGATACCGTTCCATAAACCCAATATGTAATAGACAAGACCTACTCCTTGCTCAGAGAACTGGACTCAACACGCCCGATTCACCGCACAAGAATATATCTGACTAGTAATAATCTTAAAACCTATGTATTGATATCTCTCTGTTAGTGTGTCAAGTGTGTGTAAAGCGGCATAAACACAGCCGTGAAAAGCAGCTAAACCCCATTATAAAACTAAATTACTTTTAAAAACCCATGAAACAAAGACAGGGAAAGAGAGAGAAATTCTTACACAATTCGTTCAGGGGCTGTGATGCAACCTGGATTGACCATATCTAGACCCACAGCTGGATGAGACATAAGGGTGGACACTCTTGGGGCTGAGAGGTTTGGTGAGGTTGTGTGAGCAAATGCAGACCCTTTAAAGTAATACTGCGTGCTACCCATCGCATGGGTCCCAAATCTCCAGGTTCAAGGGCATCTTCCTACATCGAAAACATGCATGAGAAACCCAGAAGAGGGTACACCGTGTGATGGGGAAAGGTTTCTAAAACGCACCTCATTTCTCATCTCCTTGTGCTCGGGTTCGCCATTCCAGCCACTTTACCAGCAATCTCCCTACTTGGAGCCTCAGCACCTTTAACCTCCTGTTCCGTACAGGTTGCAATTTGTCCTGAGGATGAACGGGAAGACGGGGAACCAATGAGAGACTAGCTCTTGGTGTTGGGACAGGCACAGGTCACTCTATTTTCCCATCAGGAAGAAGAATTAACCACAGGCTCAGCCTGCCCCCCGGAACCAGAACAGGGCCTGAAGCCATCCTGCGCTTTTGCGGCCAGCTCCCAAAAAAGCGACTTGTAAAATGGAGCTTCAGGGCACTGCAATTCACAAACCTGCAGAGTTATAAATGATAACTCTCGTCCACAAATATATTGAGGGAAGGCAAAGAAGAGGATTTGAAATCAAGGCAGAATTGCAGGAAACAGATTTCAGGAGGTAGATTCGAATCGCCTTTAAAGCACATGAAAAGCGGCAAAACGTTGACAATGATGCCCTTGGCCAAAAAGGGCGTATGCGTTTTTTCCTGAATATATTCAGGAAAAAACGCATATGCCCTTTTTGGCCAACCAAGCAACCTGGAAAGGCAAATCAGCGCTACAAAGAAGTCTCGCTTCCCATCGGTCAAGAGGGCCATGCTGAAAAAAGTGTCAAAAACAGAAATGCAGGACAGGCCATGGAGAAATGGGAGCCTTGCTACACTGATGGGCGGGATGTAAATTGCCAACAGCCACTCTGGAGAAGTGTACGGTGTGTCCTGAAACATCTAAAAAACACAGCTTAGAGAGCATAGGGCACTTCCACGCATGGGGGGATAAAGTGGGAAAATTGAAAATCAGCAAGACACAAGCACCCCAAAGTTTA
The DNA here is from genome assembly GCF_965194825.1 of Balaenoptera physalus. NCBI lineage: Eukaryota > Metazoa > Chordata > Mammalia > Artiodactyla > Balaenopteridae > Balaenoptera > Balaenoptera physalus. Next base: position 1,836,244 of record NW_028126470.1, read on the forward strand.
GGGCTGCTCTGTTGACAAGGACCTCCACTTCATTCCACCTTAAATATCCCAGGAAAGCGAAAAATGGATCAAAAAGTTGTGGTCCTTATGTACAATGGAATATCACTCAGCCATGAAATCAATGTCATAAGGCTAGTAGCAGCATGATGAGTGGATTTAGGTAAGACGATTCTAAGTGAAATAAGTCACACAGAAAAGGACACTTCTCATAAGGTGTCACTTATAGAGGGAATGTAAAAACCGTTACACTTGAACTGAATTACAAAACAGAACAGAGTCACACATGCAGAAAACACACTATGGCTGCTTAACGGGAAAGGTGAGGTGGGGTGATACATAAAACAAGAGCTTCAAATTAGCTCAGATACCGTTCCATAAACCCAATATGTAATAGACAAGACCTACTCCTTGCTCAGAGAACTGGACTCAACACGCCCGATTCACCGCACAAGAATATATCTGACTAGTAATAATCTTAAAACCTATGTATTGATATCTCTCTGTTAGTGTGTCAAGTGTGTGTAAAGCGGCATAAACACAGCCGTGAAAAGCAGCTAAACCCCATTATAAAACTAAATTACTTTTAAAAACCCATGAAACAAAGACAGGGAAAGAGAGAGAAATTCTTACACAATTCGTTCAGGGGCTGTGATGCAACCTGGATTGACCATATCTAGACCCACAGCTGGATGAGACATAAGGGTGGACACTCTTGGGGCTGAGAGGTTTGGTGAGGTTGTGTGAGCAAATGCAGACCCTTTAAAGTAATACTGCGTGCTACCCATCGCATGGGTCCCAAATCTCCAGGTTCAAGGGCATCTTCCTACATCGAAAACATGCATGAGAAACCCAGAAGAGGGTACACCGTGTGATGGGGAAAGGTTTCTAAAACGCACCTCATTTCTCATCTCCTTGTGCTCGGGTTCGCCATTCCAGCCACTTTACTAGCAATCTCCCTACTTGGAACCTCAGCACCTTTAACCTCCTGTTCCGAACAGGTTGCAATTTGTCCTGAGGATGAACGGGAAGACGGGGAACCAATGAGAGACTAGCTCTTGGTGTTGGGACAGGCACAGGTCACTCTATTTTCCCATCAGGAAGAAGAATTAACCACAGGCTCAGCCTGCCCCCCGGAACCAGAACAGGGCCTGAAGCCATCCTGCGCTTTTGCGGACAGCTCCCAAAAAAGCGAGTTGTAAAATGGAGCGTCAGGGCACTGCAATTCACAAACCTGCAGAGTTATAAATGATAACTCTCGTCCACAAATATATTGAGGGAAGGCAAAGAAGAGGATTTGAAATCAAGGCAGAATTGCAGGAAACAGATTTCAGGAGGTAGATTCGAATCGCCTTTAAAGCACATGAAAAGGGGCAAAACGTTGACAATGATGCCCTTGGCCAAAAAGGGCGTATGCGTTTTTTCCTGAATATATTCAGGAAAAAACGCATACGCCCTTTTTGGCCAACCAAGCAACCTGGAAAGGCAAATCAGCGCTACAAAGAAGTCTCGCTTCCCATCGGTCAAAAGGGCCATGCTGAAAAAAGTGTCAAAACCAGAAATGCAGGATAGGCCATGGAGAAATGGGAGCCTTGCTACACTGATGGGCGGGATGTAAATTGCCAACAGCCACTCTGGAGAAGTGTACGGTGTGTCCTGAAACATCTAAAAAACACAGCTTAGAGAGCATAGGGCACTTCCACGCATGGGGGGATAAAGTGGGAAAATTGAAAATCAGCAAGACACAAGCACCCCAAAGTTTAGGGCTGCTCTGTTGACAAGGACCTCCACTTCATTCCACCTTAAATATCCCAGGAAAGCGAAAAATGGATCAAAAAGTTGTGGTCCTTATGTACAATGGAATATCACTCAGCCATGAAATCAATGTCATAAGGCTAGTAGCAGCATGATGAGTGGATTTAGGTAAGACGATTCTAAGTGAAATAAGTCACACAGAAAAGGACACTTCTCGTAAGGTGTCACTTATAGAGGGAATGTAAAAACCGTTACACTTGAACTGAATTACAAAACAGAACAGAGTCACACATGCAGAAAACACACTATGGCTGCTTAACGGGAAAGGTGAGGTGGGGTGATACATAAAACAAGAGCTTCAAATTAGCTCAGATACCGTTCCATAAACCCAATATGTAATAGACAAGACCTACTCCTTGCTCAGAGAACTGGACTCAACACGCCCGATTCACCGCACAAGAATATATCTGACTAGTAATAATCTTAAAACCTATGTATTGATATCTCTCTGTTAGTGTGTCAAGTGGGTGTAAAGCGGCATAAACACAGCCGTGAAAAGCAGCTAAACCCCATTATAAAAATAAATTACTTTTAAAAACCCATGAAACAAAGACAGGGAAAGAGAGAGAAATTCTTACACAATTCGTTCAGGGGCTGTGATGCAACCTGGATTGACCATATCTAGACCCACAGCTGGATGAGACATAAGGGTGGACACTCTTGGGGCTGAGAGGTTTGGTGAGGTTGGGTGAGCAAACGCAGACCCTTTAAAGTAATACTGCGTGCTACCCATCGCATGGGTCCCAAATCTCCAGGTTCAAGGGCATCTTCCTACATCGAAAACATGCATGAGAAACCCAGAAGATGGTACACCGTGTGATGGGGAAAGGTTTCTAAAACGCACCTCATTTCTCATCTCCTTGTGCTCGGGTTCGCCATTCCAGCCACTTTACCAGCAATCTCCCTACTTGGAGCCTCAGCACCTTTAACCTCCTGTTCCGTACAGGTTGCAATTTGTCCTGAGGATGAACGGGAAGACGGGGAACCAATGAGAGACTAGCTCTTGGTGTTGGGACAGGCACAGGTCACTCTATTTTCCCATCAGGAAGAAGAATTAACCACAGGCTCAGCCTGCCCCCCGGAACCAGAACAGGGCCTGAAGCCATCCTGCGCTTTTGCGGCCAGCTCCCAAAAAAGCGACTTGTAAGATGGATCTTCAGGGCACTGCAATTCACAAACCTGCAGAGTTATAAATGATAACTCTCGTCCACAAATATATTGAGGGAAGGCAAAGAAGAGGATTTGAAATCAAGGCAGAATTGCAGGAAACAGATTTCAGGAGGTAGATTCGAATCGCCTTTAAAGCACATGAAAAGCGGCAAAACGTTGACAATGATGCCCTTGGCCAAAAAGGGCGTATGCGTTTTTTCCTGAATATATTCAGGAAAAAACGCATACGCCCTTTTTGGCCAACCAAGCAACCTGGAAAGGCAAATCAGCGCTACAAAGAAGTCTCACTTCCCATCGGTCAAGAGGGCCATGCTGAAAAAAGTGTCAAAACCAGAAATGCAGGACAGGCCATGGAGAAATGGGAGCCTTGCTACACTGATGGGCGGGATGTAAATTGCCAACAGCCACTCTGGAGAAGTGTACGGTGTGTCCTGAAACATCTAAAAAACACAGCTTAGAGAGCATAGGGCACTTCCACGCATGGGGGGATAAAGTGGGAAAATTGAAAATCAGCAAGACACAAGCACCCCAAAGTTTAGGGCTGCTCTGTTGACAAGGACCTCCACTTCATTCCACCTTAAATATCCCAGGAAAGCGAAAAATGGATCAAAAAGTTGTGGTCCTTATGTACAATGGAATATCACTCAGCCATGAAATCAATGTCATAAGGCTAGTAGCAGCATGATGAGTGGATTTAGGTAAGACGATTCTAAGTGAAATAAGTCACACAGAAAAGGACACTTCTCGTAAGGTGTCACTTATAGAGGGAATGTAAAAACCGTTACACTTGAACTGAATTACAAAACAGAACAGAGTCACACATGCAGAAAACACACTATGGCTGCTTAACGGGAAAGGTGAGGTGGGGTGATACATAAAACAAGAGCTTCAAATTAGCTCAGATACCGTTCCATAAACCCAATATGTAATAGACAAGACCTACTCCTTGCTCAGAGAACTGGACTCAACACGCCCGATTCACCGCACAAGAATATATCTGACTAGTAATAATCTTAAAACCTATGTATTGATATCTCTCTGTTAGTGTGTCAAGTGTGTTTAAAGCGGCATAAACACAGCCGTGAAAAGCAGATAAACCCCATTATAAAACTAAATTACTTTTAAAAACCCATGAAAAAAAGACAGGGAAAGAGAGAGAAATACTTACACAATTCGTTCAGGGGCTGTGATGCAACCTGGATTGACCATATCTAGACCCACAGCTGGATGAGACATAAGGGTGGACACTCTTGGGGCTGAGAGGTTTGGTGAGGTTGGGTGAGCAAACGCAGACCCTTTAAAGTAATACTGCGTGCTACCCATCGCATGGGTCCCAAATCTCCAGGTTCAAGGGCATCTTCCTACATCGAAAACATGCATGAGAAACCCAGAAGATGGTACACCGTGTGATGGGGAAAGGTTTCTAAAACGCACCTCATTTCTCATCTCCTTGTGCTCGGGTTCGCCATTCCTGCCACTTTACTAGCAATCTCCCTACTTGGAGCCTCAGCACCTTTAACCTCCTGTTCCGTACAGGTTGTAATTTGTCCTGAGGATGAACGGGAAGACGGGGAACCAATGAGAGACTAGCTCTTGGTGTTGGGACAGGCACAGGACACTCTATTTTCCCATCAGGAAGAAGAATTAACCACAGGCTCAGCCTACACCCCGGAACCAGAACAGGGCCTGAAGCCATCCTGCGCTTTTGCGGCCAGCTCCCAAAAAAGCGACTTGTAAGATGGAGCTTCAGGGCACTGCAATTCACAAACCTGCAGAGTTATAAATGTTAACTCTCGTCCACAAATATATTGAGGGAAGGCAAAGAAGAGGATTTGAAATCAAGGCAGAATTGCAGGAAACAGATTTCAGGAGGTAGATTCGAATCGCCTTTAAAGCACATGAAAAGGGGCAAAACGTTGACAATGATGCCCTTGGCCAAAAAGGGCGTATGCGTTTTTTCCTGAATATATTCAGGAAAAAACGCATACGCCCTTTTTGGCCAACCAAGCAACCTGGAAATGCAAATCAGCGCTACAAAGAAGTCTCGCTTCCCATCGGTCAAAAGGGCCATGCTGAAAAAAGTGTCAAAACCAGAAATGCAGGACAGGCCATGGAGAAATGGGAGCCTTGCTACACTGATGGGCGGGATGTAAACTGCCAACAGCCACTCTGGAGAAGTGTACGGTGTGTCCTGAAACATCTAAAAAACACAGCTTAGAGAGCATAGGGCACTTCCACGCATGGGGGGATAAAGTGGGAAAATTGAAAATCAGCAAGACCCAAGCACCCCAAAGTTTAGGGCTGCTCTGTTGACAAGGACCTCCACTTCATTCCACCTTAAATATCCCAGGAAAGCGAAAAATGGATCAAAAAGTTGTGGTCCTTATGTACAATGGAATATCACTCAGCCATGAAATCAATGTCATAAGGCTAGTAGCAGCATGATGAGTGGATTTAGGTAAGACGATTCTAAGTGAAATAAGTCACACAGAAAAGGACACTTCTCGTAAGGTGTCACTTATAGAGGGAATGTAAAAACCGTTACACTTGAACTGAATTACAAAACAGAACAGAGTCACACATGCAGAAAACACACTATGGCTGCTTAACGGGAAAGGTGAGGTGGGGTGATACATAAAACAAGAGCTTCAAATTAGCTCAGATACCGTTCCATAAACCCAATATGTAATAGACAAGACCTACTCCTTGCTCAGAGAACTGGACTCAACACGCCCGATTCACCGCACAAGAATATATCTGACTAGTAATAATCTTAAAACCTATGTATTGATATCTCTCTGTTAGTGTGTCAAGTGGGTGTAAAGCGGCATAAACACAGCCGTGAAAAGCAGCTAAACCCCATTATAAAAATAAATTACTTTTAAAAACCCATGAAACAAAGACAGGGAAAGAGAGAGAAATTCTTACACAATTCGTTCAGGGGCTGTGATGCAACCTGGATTGACCATATCTAGACCCACAGCTGGATGAGACATAAGGGTGGACACTCTTGGGGCTGAGAGGTTTGGTGAGGTTGGGTGAGCAAACGCAGACCCTTTAAATTAATACTGCGTGCTACCCATCACATGGGTCCCAAATCTCCAGGTTCAAGGGCATCTTCCTACATCGAAAACATGCATGAGAAACCCAGAAGATGGTACACCGTGTGATGGGGAAAGGTTTCTAAAACGCACCTCATTTCTCATCTCCTTGTGCTCGGGTTCGCCATTCCAGCCACTTTACCAGCAATCTCCCTACTTGGAGCCTCAGCACCTTTAACCTCCTGTTCCGTACAGGTTGCAATTTGTCCTGAGGATGAACGGGAAGACGGGGAACCAATGAGAGACTAGCTCTTGGTGTTGGGACAGGCACAGGTCACTCTATTTTCCCATCAGGAAGAAGAATTAACCACAGGCTCAGCCTGCCCCCCGGAACCAGAACAGGGCCTGAAGCCATCCTGCGCTTTTGCGGCCAGCTCCCAAAAAAGCGACTTGTAAGATGGATCTTCAGGGCACTGCAATTCACAAACCTGCAGAGTTATAAATGATAACTCTCGTCCACAAATATATTGAGGGAAGGCAAAGAAGAGGATTTGAAATCAAGGCAGAATTGCAGGAAACAGATTTCAGGAGGTAGATTCGAATCGCCTTTAAAGCACATGAAAAGCGGCAAAACGTTGACAATGATGCCCTTGGCCAAAAAGGGCGTATGCGTTTTTTCCTGAATATATTCAGGAAAAAACGCATACGCCCTTTTTGGCCAACCAAGCAACCTGGAAAGGCAAATCAGCGCTACAAAGAAGTCTCGCTTCCCATCGGTCAAAAGGGCCATGCTGAAAAAAGTGTCAAAACCAGAAATGCAGGACAGGCCATGGAGAAATGGGAGCCTTGCTACACTGATGGGCGGGATGTAAATTGCCAACAGCCACTCTGGAGAAGTGTACGGTGTGTCCTGAAACATCTAAAAAACACAGCTTAGAGAGCATAGGGCACTTCCACGCATGGGGGGATAAAGTGGGAAAATTGAAAATCAGCAAGACACAAGCACCCCAAAGTTTAGGGCTGCTCTGTTGACAAGGACCTCCACTTCATTCCACCTTAAATATCCCAGGAAAGCGAAAAATGGATCAAAAAGTTGTGGTCCTTATGTACAATGGAATATCACTCAGCCATGAAATCAATGTCATAAGGCTAGTAGCAGCATGATGAGTGGATTTAGGTAAGACGATTCTAAGTGAAATAAGTCACACAGAAAAGGACACTTCTCGTAAGGTGTCACTTATAGAGGGAATGTAAAAACCGTTACACTTGAACTGAATTACAAAACAGAACAGAGTCACACATGCAGAAAACACACTATGGCTGCTTAACGGGAAAGGTGAGGTGGGGTGATACATAAAACAAGAGCTTCAAATTAGCTCAGATACCGTTCCATAAACCCAATATGTAATAGACAAGACCTACTCCTTGCTCAGAGAACTGGACTCAACACGCCCGATTCACCGCACAAGAATATATCTGACTAGTAATAATCTTAAAACCTATGTATTGATATCTCTCTGTTAGTGTGTCAAGTGGGTGTAAAGCGGCATAAACACAGCCGTGAAAAGCAGCTAAACCCCATTATAAAAATAAATTACTTTTAAAAACCCATGAAACAAAGACAGGGAAAGAGAGAGAAATTCTTACACAATTCGTTCAGGGGCTGTGATGCAACCTGGATTGACCATATCTAGACCCACAGCTGGATGAGACATAAGGGTGGACACTCTTGGGGCTGAGAGGTTTGGTGAGGTTGGGTGAGCAAACGCAGACCCTTTAAAGTAATACTGCGTGCTACCCATCGCATGGGTCCCAAATCTCCAGGTTCAAGGGCATCTTCCTACATCGAAAACATGCATGAGAAACCCAGAAGATGGTACACCGTGTGATGGGGAAAGGTTTCTAAAACGCACCTCATTTCTCATCTCCTTGTGCTCGGGTTCGCCATTCCAGCCACTTTACCAGCAATCTCCCTACTTGGAGCCTCAGCACCTTTAACCTCCTGTTCCGTACAGGTTGCAATTTGTCCTGAGGATGAACGGGAAGACGGGGAACCAATGAGAGACTAGCTCTTGGTGTTGGGACAGGCACAGGTCACTCTATTTTCCCATCAGGAAGAAGAATTAACCACAGGCTCAGCCTGCCCCCCGGAACCAGAACAGGGCCTGAAGCCATCCTGCGCTTTTGCGGCCAGCTCCCAAAAAAGCGACTTGTAAAATGGAGCTTCAGGGCACTGCAATTCACAAACCTGCAGAGTTATAAATGATAACTCTCGTCCACAAATATATTGAGGGAAGGCAAAGAAGAGGATTTGAAATCAAGGCAGAATTGCAGGAAACAGATTTCAGGAGGTAGATTCGAATCGCCTTTAAAGCACATGAAAAGCGGCAAAACGTTGACAATGATGCCCTTGGCCAAAAAGGGCGTATGCGTTTTTTCCTGAATATATTCAGGAAAAAACGCATACGCCCTTTTTGGCCAACCAAGCAACCTGGAAAGGCAAATCAGCGCTACAAAGAAGTCTCGCTTCCCATCGGTCAAGAGGGCCATGCTGAAAAAAGTGTCAAAACCAGAAATGCAGGACAGGCCATGGAGAAATGGGAGCCTTGCTACACTGATGGGCGGGATGTAAATTGCCAACAGCCACTCTGGAGAAGTGTACGGTGTGTCCTGAAACATCTAAAAAACACAGCTTAGAGAGCATAGGGCACTTCCACGCATGGGGGGATAAAGTGGGAAAATTGAAAATCAGCAAGACACAAGCACCCCAAAGTTTAGGGCTGCTCTGTTGACAAGGACCTCCACTTCATTCCACCTTAAATATCCCAGGAAAGCGAAAAATGGATCAAAAAGTTGTGGTCCTTATGTACAATGGAATATCACTCAGCCATGAAATCAATGTCATAAGGCTAGTAGCAGCATGATGAGTGGATTTAGGTAAGACGATTCTAAGTGAAATAAGTCACACAGAAAAGGACACTTCTCGTAAGGTGTCACTTATAGAGGGAATGTAAAAACCGTTACACTTGAACTGAATTACAAAACAGAACAGAGTCACACATGCAGAAAACACACTATGGCTGCTTAACGGGAAAGGTGAGGTGGGGTGATACATAAAACAAGAGCTTCAAATTAGCTCAGATACCGTTCCATAAACCCAATATGTAATAGACAAGACCTACTCCTTGCTCAGAGAACTGGACTCAACACGCCCGATTCACCGCACAAGAATATATCTGACTAGTAATAATCTTAAAACCTATGTATTGATATCTCTCTGTTAGTGTGTCAAGTGGGTGTAAAGCGGCATAAACACAGCCGTGAAAAGCAGCTAAACCCCATTATAAAAATAAATTACTTTTAAAAACCCATGAAACAAAGACAGGGAAAGAGAGAGAAATTCTTACACAATTCGTTCAGGGGCTGTGATGCAACCTGGATTGACCATATCTAGACCCACAGCTGGATGAGACATAAGGGTGGACACTCTTGGGGCTGAGAGGTTTGGTGAGGTTGGGTGAGCAAACGCAGACCCTTTAAAGTAATACTGCGTGCTACCCATCGCATGGGTCCCAAATCTCCAGGTTCAAGGGCATCTTCCTACATCGAAAACATGCATGAGAAACCCAGAAGATGGTACACCGTGTGATGGGGAAAGGTTTCTAAAACGCACCTCATTTCTCATCTCCTTGTGCTCGGGTTCGCCATTCCTGCCACTTTACCAGCAATCTCCCTACTTGGAGCCTCAGCACCTTTAACCTCCTGTTCCGTACAGGTTGCAATTTGTCCTGAGGATGAACGGGAAGACGGGGAACCAATGAGAGACTAGCTCTTGGTGTTGGGACAGGCACAGGTCACTCTATTTTCCCATCAGGAAGAAGAATTAACCACAGCCTCAGCCTGCCCCCCGGAACCAGAACAGGGCCTGAAGCCATCCTGCGCTTTTGCGGCCAGCTCCCAAAAAAGCGACTTGTAAGATGGAGCTTCAGGGCACTGCAATTCACAAACCTGCAGAGTTATAAATGATAACTCTCGTCCACAAATATATTGAGGGAAGGCAAAGAAGAGGATTTGAAATCAAGGCAGAATTGCAGGAAACAGATTTCAGGAGGTAGATTCGAATCGCCTTTAAAGCACATGAAAGGCGGCAAAACGTTGACAATGATGCCCTTGGCCAAAAAGGGCATATGCGTTTTTTCCTGAATATATTCAGGAAAAAACGCATACACCCTTTTTGGCCAACCAAGCAACCTGGAAAGGCAAATCAGCGCTACAAAGAAGTCTCGCTTCCCATCGGTCAAGAGGGCCATGCTGAAAAAAGTGTCAAAACCAGAAATGCAGGACAGGCCATGGAGAAATGGGAGCCTTGCTACACTGATGGGCGGGATGTAAATTGCCAACAGCCACTCTGGAGAAGTGTACGGTGTGTCCTGAAACATCTAAAAAACACAGCTTAGAGAGCATAGGGCACTTCCACGCATGGGGGGATAAAGTGGGAAAATTGAAAATCAGCAAGACACAAGCACCCCAAAGTTTAGGGCTGCTCTGTTGACAAGGACCTCCACTTCATTCCACCTTAAATATCCCAGGAAAGCGAAAAATGGATCAAAAAGTTGTGGTCCTTATGTACAATGGAATATCACTCAGCCATGAAATCAATGTCATAAGGCTAGTAGCAGCATGATGAGTGGATTTAGGTAAGACGATTCTAAGTGAAATAAGTCACACAGAAAAGGACACTTCTCGTAAGGTCACTTATAGAGGGAATGTAAAAACCGTTACACTTGAACTGAATTACAAAACAGAACAGAGTCACACATGCAGAAAACACACTATGGCTGCTTAACGGGAAAGGTGAGGTGGGGTGATACATAAAACAAGAGCTTCAAATTAGCTCAGATACCGTTCCATAAACCCAATATGTAATAGACAATACCTACTCCTTGCTCAGAGAACTGGACTCAACACGCCCGATTCACCGCACAAGAATATATCTGACTAGTAATAATCTTAAAACCTATGTATTGATATCTCTCTGTTAGTGTGTCAAGTGGGTGTAAAGCGGCATAAACACAGCCGTGAAAAGCAGCTAAACCCCATTATAAAAATAAATTACTTTTAAAAACCCATGAAACAAAGACAGGGAAAGAGAGAGAAATTCTTACACAATTCGTTCAGGGGCTGTGATGCAACCTGGATTGACCATATCTAGACCCACAGCTGGATGAGACATAAGGGTGGACACTCTTGGGGCTGAGAGGTTTGGTGAGGTTGGGTGAGCAAACGCAGACCCTTTAAAGTAATACTGCGTGCTACCCATCGCATGGGTCCCAAATCTCCAGGTTCAAGGGCATCTTCCTACATCGAAAACATGCATTAGAAACCCAGAAGATGGTACACCGTGTGATGGGGAAAGGTTTCTAAAACGCACCTCATTTCTCATCTCCTTGTGCTCGGGTTCGCCATTCCAGCCACTTTACCAGCAATCTCCCTACTTGGAGCCTCAGCACCTTTAACCTCCTGTTCCGTACAGGTTGCAATTTGTCCTGAGGATGAACGGGAAGACGGGGAACCAATGAGAGACTAGCTCTTGGTGTTGGGACAGGCACAGGTCACTCTATTTTCCCATCAGGAAGAAGAATTAACCACAGGCTCAGCCTGCCCCCCGGAACCAGAACAGGGCCTGAAGCCATCCTGCGCTTTTGCGGCCAGCTCCCAAAAAAGCGACTTGTAAAATGGAGCTTCAGGGCACTGCAATTCACAAACCTGCAGAGTTATGAATGATAACTCTCGTCCACAAATATATTGAGGGAAGGCAAAGAAGAGGATTTGAAATCAAGGCAGAATTGCAGGAAACAGATTTCAGGAGGTAGATTCGAATCGCCTTTAAAGCACATGAAAAGCGGCAAAACGTTGACAATGATGCCCTTGGCCAAAAAGGGCGTATGCGTTTTTTCCTGAATATATTCAGGAAAAAACGCATACGCCCTTTTTGGCCAACCAAGCAACCTGGAAAGGCAAATCAGCACTACAAAGAAGTTTCGCTTCCCATCGGTCAAGAGGGCCATGCTGAAAAAAGTGTCAAAACCAGAAATGCAGGACAGGCCATGGAGAAATGGGAGCCTTGCTACACTGATGGGCGGGATGTAAATTGCCAACAGCCACTCTGGAGAAGTGTACGGTGTGTCCTGAAACATCTAAAAAACACAGCTTAGAGAGCATAGGGCACTTCCACGCATGGGGGGGTAAAGTGGGAAAATTGAAAATCAGCAAGACACAAGCACCCCAAAGTTTAGGGCTGCTCTGTTGACAAGGACCTCCACTTCATTCCACCTTAAATATCCCAGGAAAGCGAAAAATGGATCAAAAAGTTGTGGTCCTTATGTACAATGGAATATCACTCAGCCATGAAATCAATGTCATAAGGCTAGTAGCAGCATGATGAGTGGATTTAGGTAAGACGATTCTAAGTGAAATAAGTCACACAGAAAAGGACACTTCTCGTAAGGTGTCACTTATAGAGGGAATGTAAAAACCGTTACACTTGAACTGAATTACAAAACAGAACAGAGTCACACATGCAGAAAACACACTATGGCTGCTTAACGGGAAAGGTGAGGTGGGGTGATACATAAAACAAGAGCTTCAAATTAGCTCAGATACCGTTCCATGAACCCAATATGTAATAGACAAGACCTACTCCTTGCTCAGAGAACTGGACTCAACACGCCCGATTCACCGCACAAGAATATATCTGACTAGTAATAATCTTAAAACCTATGTATTGATATCTCTCTGTTAGTGTGTCAAGTGGGTGTAAAGCGGCATAAACACAGCCGTGAAAAGCAGCTAAACCCCATTATAAAAATAAATTACTTTTAAAAACCCATGAAACAAAGACAGGGAAAGAGAGAGAAATTCTTACACAATTCGTTCAGGGGCTGTGATGCAACCTGGATTGACCATATCTAGACCCACAGCTGGATGAGACATAAGGGTGGACACTCTTGGGGCTGAGAGGTTTGGTGAGGTTGGGTGAGCAAACGCAGACCCTTTAAAGTAATACTGCGTGCTACCCATCGCATGGGTCCCAAATCTCCAGGTTCAAGGGCATCTTCCTACATCGAAAACATGCATGAGAAACCCAGAAGATGGTACACCGTGTGATGGGGAAAGGTTTCTAAAACGCACCTCATTTCTCATCTCCTTGTGCTCGGGTTCGCCATTCCAGCCACTTTACCAGCAATCTCCCTACTTGGAGCCTCAGCACCTTTAACCTCCTGTTCCGTACAGGTTGCAATTTGTCCTGAGGATGAACGGGAAGACGGGGAACCAATGAGAGACTAGCTCTTGGTGTTGGGACAGGCACAGGTCACTCTATTTTCCCATCAGGAAGAAGAATTAACCACAGGCTCAGCCTGCCCCCCGGAACCAGAACAGGGCCTGAAGCCATCCTGCGCTTTTGCGGACAGCTCCCAAAAAAGCGAGTTGTAAAATGGAGCGTCAGGGCACTGCAATTCACAAACCTGCAGAGTTATAAATGATAACTCTCGTCCACAAATATATTGAGGGAAGGCAAAGAAGAGGATTTGAAATCAAGGCAGAATTGCAGGAAACAGATTTCAGGAGGTAGATTCGAATCGCCTTTAAAGCACATGAAAAGGGGCAAAACGTTGACAATGATGCCCTTGGCCAAAAAGGGCGTATGCGTTTTTTCCTGAATATATTCAGGAAAAAACGCATACGCCCTTTTTGGCCAACCAAGCAACCTGGAAAGGCAAATCAGCGCTACAAAGAAGTCTCGCTTCCCATCGGTCAAAAGGGCCATGCTGAAAAAAGTGTCAAAACCAGAAATGCAGGACAGGCCATGGAGAAATGGGAGCCTTGCTACACTGATGGGCGGGATGTAAATTGCCAACAGCCACTCTGGAGAAGTGTACGGTGTGTCCTGAAACATCTAAAAAACACAGCTTAGAGAGCATAGGGCACTTCCACGCATGGGGGGATAAAGTGGGAAAATTGAAAATCAGCAAGACACAAGCACCCCAAAGTTTAGGGCTGCTCTGTTGACAAGGACCTCCACTTCATTCCACCTTAAATATCCCAGGAAAGCGAAAAATGGATCAAAAAGTTGTGGTCCTTATGTACAATGGAATATCACTCAGCCATGAAATCAATGTCATAAGGCTAGTAGCAGCATGATGAGTGGATTTAGGTAAGACGATTCTAAGTGAAATAAGTCACACAGAAAAGGACACTTCTCGTAAGGTGTCACTTATAGAGGGAATGTAAAAACCGTTACACTTGAACTGAATTACAAAACAGAACAGAGTCACACATGCAGAAAACACACTATGGCTGCTTAACGGGAAAGGTGAGGTGGGGTGATACATAAAACAAGAGCTTCAAATTAGCTCAGATACCGTTCCATAAACCCAATATGTAATAGACAAGACCTACTCCTTGCTCAGAGAACTGGACTCAACACGCCCGATTCACCGCACAAGAATATATCTGACTAGTAATAATCTTAAAACCTATGTATTGATATCTCTCTGTTAGTGTGTCAAGTGGGTGTAAAGCGGCATAAACACAGCCGTGAAAAGCAGCTAAACCCCATTATAAAAATAAATTACTTTTAAAAACCCATGAAACAAAGACAGGGAAAGAGAGAGAAATTCTTACACAATTCGTTCAGGGGCTGTGATGCAACCTGGATTGACCATATCTAGACCCACAGCTGGATGAGACATAAGGGTGGACACTCTTGGGGCTGAGAGGTTTGGTGAGGTTGGGTGAGCAAACGCAGACCCTTTAAAGTAATACTGCGTGCTACCCATCGCATGGGTCCCAAATCTCCAGGTTCAAGGGCATCTTCCTACATCGAAAACATGCATGAGAAACCCAGAAGATGGTACACCGTGTGATGGGGAAAGGTTTCTAAAACGCACCTCATTTCTCATCTCCTTGTGCTCGGGTTCGCCATTCCAGCCACTTTACCAGCAATCTCCCTACTTGGAGCCTCAGCACCTTTAACCTCCTGTTCCGTACAGGTTGCAATTTGTCCTGAGGATGAACGGGAAGACGGGGAACCAATGAGAGACTAGCTCTTGGTGTTGGGACAGGCACAGGTCACTCTATTTTCCCATCAGGAAGAAGAATTAACCACAGGCTCAGCCTGCCCCCCGGAACCAGAACAGGGCCTGAAGCCATCCTGCGCTTTTGCGGCCAGCTCCCAAAAAAGCGACTTGTAAGATGGATCTTCAGGGCACTGCAATTCACAAACCTGCAGAGTTATAAATGATAACTCTCGTCCACAAATATATTGAGGGAAGGCAAAGAAGAGGATTTGAAATCAAGGCAGAATTGCAGAAAACAGATTTCAGGAGGTAGATTCGAATCGCCTTTAAAGCACATGAAAAGCGGCAAAACGTTGACAATGATGCCCTTGGCCAAAAAGGGCGTATGCGTTTTTTCCTGAATATATTCAGGAAAAAACGCATACGCCCTTTTTGGCCAACCAAGCAACCTGGAAAGGCAAATCAGCGCTACAAAGAAGTCTCACTTCCCATCGGTCAAGAGGGCCATGCTGAAAAAAGTGTCAAAACCAGAAATGCAGGACAGGCCATGGAGAAATGGGAGCCTTGCTACACTGATGGGCGGGATGTAAATTGCCAACAGCCACTCTGGAGAAGTGTACGGTGTGTCCTGAAACATCTAAAAAACACAGCTTAGAGAGCATAGGGCACTTCCACGCATGGGGGGATAAAGTGGGAAAATTGAAAATCAGCAAGACACAAGCACCCCAAAGTTTAGGGCTGCTCTGTTGACAAGGACCTCCACTTCATTCCACCTTAAATATCCCAGGAAAGCGAAAAATGGATCAAAAAGTTGTGGTCCTTATGTACAATGGAATATCACTCAGCCATGAAATCAATGTCATAAGGCTAGTAGCAGCATGATGAGTGGATTTAGGTAAGACGATTCTAAGTGAAATAAGTCACACAGAAAAGGACACTTCTCGTAAGGTGTCACTTATAGAGGGAATGTAAAAACCGTTACACTTGAACTGAATTACAAAACAGAACAGAGTCACACATGCAGAAAACACACTATGGCTGCTTAACGGGAAAGGTGAGGTGGGGTGATACATAAAACAAGAGCTTCAAATTAGCTCAGATACCGTTCCATAAACCCAATATGTAATAGACAAGACCTACTCCTTGCTCAGAGAACTGGACTCAACACGCCCGATTCACCGCACAAGAATATATCTGACTAGTAATAATCTTAAAACCTATGTATTGATATCTCTCTGTTAGTGTGTCAAGTGTGTTTAAAGCGGCATAAACGCAGCCGTGAAAAGCAGATAAACCCCATTATAAAACTAAATTACTTTTAAAAACCCATGAAACAAAGACAGGGAAAGAGAGAGAAATACTTACACAATTCGTTCAGGGGCTGTGATGCAACCTGGATTGACCATATCTAGACCCACAGCTGGATGAGACATAAGGGTGGACACTCTTGGGGCTGAGAGGTTTGGTGAGGTTGGGTGAGCAAACGCAGACCCTTTAAAGTAATACTGCGTGCTACCCATCGCATGGGTCCCAAATCTCCAGGTTCAAGGGCATCTTCCTACATCGAAAACATGCATGAGAAACCCAGAAGATGGTACACCGTGTGATGGGGAAAGGTTTCTAAAACGCACCTCATTTCTCATCTCCTTGTGCTCGGGTTCGCCATTCCTGCCACTTTACTAGCAATCTCCCTACTTGGAGCCTCAGCACCTTTAACCTCCTGTTCCGTACAGGTTGTAATTTGTCCTGAGGATGAACGGGAAGACGGGGAACCAATGAGAGACTAGCTCTTGGTGTTGGGACAGGCACAGGACACTCTATTTTCCCATCAGGAAGAAGAATTAACCACAGGCTCAGCCTACACCCCGGAACCAGAACAGGGCCTGAAGCCATCCTGCGCTTTTGCGGCCAGCTCCCAAAAAAGCGACTTGTAAGATGGAGCTTCAGGGCACTGCAATTCACAAACCTGCAGAGTTATAAATGTTAACTCTCGTCCACAAATATATTGAGGGAAGGCAAAGAAGAGGATTTGAAATCAAGGCAGAATTGCAGGAAACAGATTTCAGGAGGTAGATTCGAATCGCCTTTAAAGCACATGAAAAGGGGCAAAACGTTGACAATGATGCCCTTGGCCAAAAAGGGCGTATGCGTTTTTTCCTGAATATATTCAGGAAAAAACGCATACGCCCTTTTTGGCCAACCAAGCAACCTGGAAAGGCAAATCAGCGCTACAAAGAAGTCTCGCTTCCCATCGGTCAAAAGGGCCATGCTGAAAAAAGTGTCAAAACCAGAAATGCAGGACAGGCCATGGAGAAATGGGAGCCTTGCTACACTGATGGGCGGGATGTAAATTGCCAACAGCCACTCTGGAGAAGTGTACGGTGTGTCCTGAAACATCTAAAAAACACAGCTTAGAGAGCATAGGGCACTTCCACGCATGGGGGGATAAAGTGGGAAAATTGAAAATCAGCAAGACACAAGCACCCCAAAGTTTAGGGCTGCTCTGTTGACAAGGACCTCCACTTCATTCCACCTTAAATATCCCAGGAAAGCGAAAAATGGATCAAAAAGTTGTGGTCCTTATGTACAATGGAATATCACTCAGCCATGAAATCAATGTCATAAGGCTAGTAGCAGCATGATGAGTGGATTTAGGTAAGACGATTCTAAGTGAAATAAGTCACACAGAAAAGGACACTTCTCGTAAGGTGTCACTTATAGAGGGAATGTAAAAACCGTTACACTTGAACTGAATTACAAAACAGAACAGAGTCACACATGCAGAAAACACACTATGGCTGCTTAACGGGAAAGGTGAGGTGGGGTGATACATAAAACAAGAGCTTCAAATTAGCTCAGATACCGTTCCATAAACCCAATATGTAATAGACAAGACCTACTCCTTGCTCAGAGAACTGGACTCAACACGCCCGATTCACCGCACAAGAATATATCTGACTAGTAATAATCTTAAAACCTATGTATTGATATCTCTCTGTTAGTGTGTCAAGTGTGTGTAAAGCGGCATAAACACAGCCGTGAAAAGCAGCTAAACCCCATTATAAAACTAAATTACTTTTAAAAACCCATGAAACAAAGACAGGGAAAGAGAGAGAAATTCTTACACAATTCGTTCAGGGGCTGTGATGCAACCTGGATTGACCATATCTAGACCCACAGCTGGATGAGACATAAGGGTGGACACTCTTGGGGCTGAGAGGTTTGGTGAGGTTGTGTGAGCAAATGCAGACCCTTTAAAGTAATACTGCGTGCTACCCATCGCATGGGTCCCAAATCTCCAGGTTCAAGGGCATCTTCCTACATCGAAAACATGCATGAGAAACCCAGAAGAGGGTACACCGTGTGATGGGGAAAGGTTTCTAAAACGCACCTCATTTCTCATCTCCTTGTGCTCGGGTTCGCCATTCCAGCCACTTTACCAGCAATCTCCCTACTTGGAGCCTCAGCACCTTTAACCTCCTGTTCCGTACAGGTTGCAATTTGTCCTGAGGATGAACGGGAAGACGGGGAACCAATGAGAGACTAGCTCTTGGTGTTGGGACAGGCACAGGTCACTCTATTTTCCCATCAGGAAGAAGAATTAACCACAGGCTCAGCCTGCCCCCCGGAACCAGAACAGGGCCTGAAGCCATCCTGCGCTTTTGCGGACAGCTCCCAAAAAAGCGAGTTGTAAAATGGAGCGTCAGGGCACTGCAATTCACAAACCTGCAGAGTTATAAATGATAACTCTCGTCCACAAATATATTGAGGGAAGGCAAAGAAGAGGATTTGAAATCAAGGCAGAATTGCAGGAAACAGATTTCAGGAGGTAGATTCGAATCGCCTTTAAAGCACATGAAAAGGGGCAAAACGTTGACAATGATGCCCTTGGCCAAAAAGGGCGTATGCGTTTTTTCCTGAATATATTCAGGAAAAAACGCATACGCCCTTTTTGGCCAACCAAGCAACCTGGAAAGGCAAATCAGCGCTACAAAGAAGTCTCGCTTCCCATCGGTCAAAAGGGCCATGCTGAAAAAAGTGTCAAAACCAGAAATGCAGGACAGGCCATGGAGAAATGGGAGCCTTGCTACACTGATGGGCGGGATGTAAATTGCCAACAGCCACTCTGGAGAAGTGTACGGTGTGTCCTGAAACATCTAAAAAACACAGCTTAGAGAGCATAGGGCACTTCCACGCATGGGGGGATAAAGTGGGAAAATTGAAAATCAGCAAGACACAAGCACCCCAAAGTTTAGGGCTGCTCTGTTGACAAGGACCTCCACTTCATTCCACCTTAAATATCCCAGGAAAGCGAAAAATGGATCAAAAAGTTGTGGTCCTTATGTACAATGGAATATCACTCAGCCATGAAATCAATGTCATAAGGCTAGTAGCAGCATGATGAGTGGATTTAGGTAAGACGATTCTAAGTGAAATAAGTCACACAGAAAAGGACACTTCTCGTAAGGTGTCACTTATAGAGGGAATGTAAAAACCGTTACACTTGAACTGAATTACAAAACAGAACAGAGTCACACATGCAGAAAACACACTATGGCTGCTTAACGGGAAAGGTGAGGTGGGGTGATACATAAAACAAGAGCTTCAAATTAGCTCAGATACCGTTCCATAAACCCAATATGTAATAGACAAGACCTACTCCTTGCTCAGAGAACTGGACTCAACACGCCCGATTCACCGCACAAGAATATATCTGACTAGTAATAATCTTAAAACCTATGTATTGATATCTCTCTGTTAGTGTGTCAAGTGGGTGTAAAGCGGCATAAACACAGCCGTGAAAAGCAGCTAAACCCCATTATAAAAATAAATTACTTTTAAAAACCCATGAAACAAAGACAGGGAAAGAGAGAGAAATTCTTACACAATTCGTTCAGGGGCTGTGATGCAACCTGGATTGACCATATCTAGACCCACAGCTGGATGAGACATAAGGGTGGACACTCTTGGGGCTGAGAGGTTTGGTGAGGTTGGGTGAGCAAACGCAGACCCTTTAAAGTAATACTGCGTGCTACCCATCGCATGGGTCCCAAATCTCCAGGTTCAAGGGCATCTTCCTACATCGAAAACATGCATGAGAAACCCAGAAGATGGTACACCGTGTGATGGGGAAAGGTTTCTAAAACGCACCTCATTTCTCATCTCCTTGTGTTCGGGTTCGCCATTCCAGCCACTTTACCAGCAATCTCCCTACTTGGAGCCTCAGCACCTTTAACCTCCTGTTCCGTACAGGTTGCAATTTGTCCTGAGGATGAACGGGAAGACGGGGAACCAATGAGAGACTAGCTCTTGGTGTTGGGACAGGCACAGGTCACTCTATTTTCCCATCAGGAAGAAGAATTAACCACAGGCTCAGCCTGCCCCCCGGAACCAGAACAGGGCCTGAAGCCATCCTGCGCTTTTGCGGCCAGCTCCCAAAAAAGCGACTTGTAAGATGGATCTTCAGGGCACTGCAATTCACAAACCTGCAGAGTTATAAATGATAACTCTCGTCCACAAATATATTGAGGGAAGGCAAAGAAGAGGATTTGAAATCAAGGCAGAATTGCAGAAAACAGATTTCAGGAGGTAGATTCGAATCGCCTTTAAAGCACATGAAAAGCGGCAAAACGTTGACAATGATGCCCTTGGCCAAAAAGGGCGTATGCGTTTTTTCCTGAATATATTCAGGAAAAAACGCATACGCCCTTTTTGGCCAACCAAGCAACCTGGAAAGGCAAATCAGCGCTACAAAGAAGTCTCACTTCCCATCGGTCAAGAGGGCCATGCTGAAAAAAGTGTCAAAACCAGAAATGCAGGACAGGCCATGGAGAAATGGGAGCCTTGCTACACTGATGGGCGGGATGTAAATTGCCAACAGCCACTCTGGAGAAGTGTACGGTGTGTCCTGAAACATCTAAAAAACACAGCTTAGAGAGCATAGGGCACTTCCACGCATGGGGGGATAAAGTGGGAAAATTGAAAATCAGCAAGACACAAGCACCCCAAAGTTTAGGGCTGCTCTGTTGACAAGGACCTCCACTTCATTCCACCTTAAATATCCCAGGAAAGCGAAAAATGGATCAAAAAGTTGTGGTCCTTATGTACAATGGAATATCACTCAGCCATGAAATCAATGTCATAAGGCTAGTAGCAGCATGATGAGTGGATTTAGGTAAGACGATTCTAAGTGAAATAAGTCACACAGAAAAGGACACTTCTCGTAAGGTGTCACTTATAGAGGGAATGTAAAAACCGTTACACTTGAACTGAATTACAAAACAGAACAGAGTCACACATGCAGAAAACACACTATGGCTGCTTAACGGGAAAGGTGAGGTGGGGTGATACATAAAACAAGAGCTTCAAATTAGCTCAGATACCATTCCATAAACCCAATATGTAATAGACAAGACCTACTCCTTGCTCAGAGAACTGGACTCAACACGCCCGATTCACCGCACAAGAATATATCTGACTAGTAATAATCTTAAAACCTATGTATTGATATCTCTCTGTTAGTGTGTCAAGTGTGTTTAAAGCGGCATAAACACAGCCGTGAAAAGCAGATAAACCCCATTATAAAACTAAATTACTTTTAAAAACCCATGAAACAAAGACAGGGAAAGAGAGAGAAATACTTACACAATTCGTTCAGGGGCTGTGATGCAACCTGGATTGACCATATCTAGACCCACAGCTGGATGAGACATAAGGGTGGACACTCTTGGGGCTGAGAGGTTTGGTGAGGTTGGGTGAGCAAACGCAGACCCTTTAAAGTAATACTGCGTGCTACCCATCGCATGGGTCCCAAATCTCCAGGTTCAAGGGCATCTTCCTACATCGAAAACATGCATGAGAAACCCAGAAGATGGTACACCGTGTGATGGGGAAAGGTTTCTAAAACGCACCTCATTTCTCATCTCCTTGTGCTCGGGTTCGCCATTCCTGCCACTTTACTAGCAATCTCCCTACTTGGAGCCTCAGCACCTTTAACCTCCTGTTCCGTACAGGTTGTAATTTGTCCTGAGGATGAACGGGAAGACGGGGAACCAATGAGAGACTAGCTCTTGGTGTTGGGACAGGCACAGGACACTCTATTTTCCCATCAGGAAGAAGAATTAACCACAGGCTCAGCCTACACCCCGGAACCAGAACAGGGCCTGAAGCCATCCTGCGCTTTTGCGGCCAGCTCCCAAAAAAGCGACTTGTAAGATGGAGCTTCAGGGCACTGCAATTCACAAACCTGCAGAGTTATAAATGTTAACTCTCGTCCACAAATATATTGAGGGAAGGCAAAGAAGAGGATTTGAAATCAAGGCAGAATTGCAGGAAACAGATTTCAGGAGGTAGATTCGAATCGCCTTTAAAGCACATGAAAAGGGGCAAAACGTTGACAATGATGCCCTTGGCCAAAAAGGGCGTATGCGTTTTTTCCTGAATATATTCAGGAAAAAACGCATACGCCCTTTTTGGCCAACCAAGCAACCTGGAAAGGCAAATCAGCGCTACAAAGAAGTCTCGCTTCCCATCGGTCAAAAGGGCCATGCTGAAAAAAGTGTCAAAACCAGAAATGCAGGACAGGCCATGGAGAAATGGGAGCCTTGCTACACTGATGGGCGGGATGTAAATTGCCAACAGCCACTCTGGAGAAGTGTACGGTGTGTCCTGAAACATCTAAAAAACACAGCTTAGAGAGCATAGGGCACTTCCACGCATGGGGGGATAAAGTGGGAAAATTGAAAATCAGCAAGACACAAGCACCCCAAAGTTTAGGGCTGCTCTGTTGACAAGGACCTCCACTTCATTCCACCTTAAATATCCCAGGAAAGCGAAAAATGGATCAAAAAGTTGTGGTCCTTATGTACAATGGAATATCACTCAGCCATGAAATCAATGTCATAAGGCTAGTAGCAGCATGATGAGTGGATTTAGGTAAGACGATTCTAAGTGAAATAAGTCACACAGAAAAGGACACTTCTCGTAAGGTGTCACTTATAGAGGGAATGTAAAAACCGTTACACTTGAACTGAATTACAAAACAGAACAGAGTCACACATGCAGAAAACACACTATGGCTGCTTAACGGGAAAGGTGAGGTGGGGTGATACATAAAACAAGAGCTTCAAATTAGCTCAGATACCGTTCCATAAACCCAATATGTAATAGACAAGACCTACTCCTTGCTCAGAGAACTGGACTCAACACGCCCGATTCACCGCACAAGAATATATCTGACTAGTAATAATCTTAAAACCTATGTATTGATATCTCTCTGTTAGTGTGTCAAGTGGGTGTAAAGCGGCATAAACACAGCCGTGAAAAGCAGCTAAACCCCATTATAAAAATAAATTACTTTTAAAAACCCATGAAACAAAGACAGGGAAAGAGAGAGAAATTCTTACACAATTCGTTCAGGGGCTGTGATGCAACCTGGATTGACCATATCTAGACCCACAGCTGGATGAGACATAAGGGTGGACACTCTTGGGGCTGAGAGGTTTGGTGAGGTTGGGTGAGCAAACGCAGACCCTTTAAAGTAATACTGCGTGCTACCCATCGCATGGGTCCCAAATCTCCAGGTTCAAGGGCATCTTCCTACATTGAAAACATGCATGAGAAACCCAGAAGATGGTACACCGTGTGATGGGGAAAGGTTTCTAAAACGCACCTCATTTCTCATCTCCTTGTGCTCGGGTTCGCCATTCCAGCCACTTTACCAGCAATCTCCCTACTTGGAGCCTCAGCACCTTTAACCTCCTGTTCCGTACAGGTTGCAATTTGTCCTGAGGATGAACGGGAAGACGGGGAACCAATGAGAGACTAGCTCTTGGTGTTGGGACAGGCACAGGTCACTCTATTTTCCCATCAGGAAGAAGAATTAACCACAGGCTCAGCCTGCCCCCCGGAACCAGAACAGGGCCTGAAGCCATCCTGCGCTTTTGCGGCCAGCTCCCAAAAAAGCGACTTGTAAAATGGAGCTTCAGGGCACTGCAATTCACAAACCTGCAGAGTTATAAATGATAACTCTCGTCCACAAATATATTGAGGGAAGGCAAAGAAGAGGATTTGAAATCAAGGCAGAATTGCAGGAAACAGATTTCAGGAGGTAGATTCGAATCGCCTTTAAAGCACATGAAAAGCGGCAAAACGTTGACAATGATGCCCTTGGCCAAAAAGGGCGTATGCGTTTTTTCCTGAATATATTCAGAAAAAAACGCATACGCCCTTTTTGGCCAACCAAGCAACCTGGAAAGGCAAATCAGCGCTACAAAGAAGTCTCGCTTCCCATCGGTCAAGAGGGCCATGCTGAAAAAAGTGTCAAAACCAGAAATGCAGGACAGGCCATGGAGAAATGGGAGCCTTGCTACACTGATGGGCGGGATGTAAATTGCCAACAGCCACTCTGGAGAAGTGTACGGTGTGTCCTGAAACATCTAAAAAACACAGCTTAGAGAGCATAGGGCACTTCCACGCATGGGGGGATAAAGTGGGAAAATTGAAAATCAGCAAGACACAAGCACCCCAAAGTTTAGGGCTGCTCTGTTGACAAGGACCTCCACTTCATTCCACCTTAAATATCCCAGGAAAGCGAAAAATGGATCAAAAAGTTGTGGTCCTTATGTACAATGGAATATCACTCAGCCATGAAATCAATGTCATAAGGCTAGTAGCAGCATGATGAGTGGATTTAGGTAAGACGATTCTAAGTGAAATAAGTCACACAGAAAAGGACACTTCTCATAAGGTGTCACTTATAGAGGGAATGTAAAAACCGTTACACTTGAACTGAATTACAAAACAGAACAGAGTCACACATGCAGAAAACACACTATGGCTGCTTAACGGGAAAGGTGAGGTGGGGTGATACATAAAACAAGAGCTTCAAATTAGCTCAGATACCGTTCCATAAACCCAATATGTAATAGACAAGACCTACTCCTTGCTCAGAGAACTGGACTCAACACGCCCGATTCACCGCACAAGAATATATCTGACTAGTAATAATCTTAAAACCTATGTATTGATATCTCTCTGTTAGTGTGTCAAGTGTGTGTAAAGCGGCATAAACACAGCCGTGAAAAGCAGCTAAACCCCATTATAAAACTAAATTACTTTTAAAAACCCATGAAACAAAGACAGGGAAAGAGAGAGAAATTCTTACACAATTCGTTCAGGGGCTGTGATGCAACCTGGATTGACCATATCTAGACCCACAGCTGGATGAGACATAAGGGTGGACACTCTTGGGGCTGAGAGGTTTGGTGAGGTTGTGTGAGCAAATGCAGACCCTTTAAAGTAATACTGCGTGCTACCCATCGCATGGGTCCCAAATCTCCAGGTTCAAGGGCATCTTCCTACATCGAAAACATGCATGAGAAACCCAGAAGAGGGTACACCGTGTGATGGGGAAAGGTTTCTAAAACGCACCTCATTTCTCATCTCCTTGTGCTCGGGTTCGCCATTCCAGCCACTTTACTAGCAATCTCCCTACTTGGAACCTCAGCACCTTTAACCTCCTGTTCCGAACAGGTTGCAATTTGTCCTGAGGATGAACGGGAAGACGGGGAACCAATGAGAGACTAGCTCTTGGTGTTGGGACAGGCACAGGTCACTCTATTTTCCCATCAGGAAGAAGAATTAACCACAGGCTCAGCCTGCCCCCCGGAACCAGAACAGGGCCTGAAGCCATCCTGCGCTTTTGCGGACAGCTCCCAAAAAAGCGAGTTGTAAAATGGAGCGTCAGGGCACTGCAATTCACAAACCTGCAGAGTTATAAATGATAACTCTCGTCCACAAATATATTGAGGGAAGGCAAAGAAGAGGATTTGAAATCAAGGCAGAATTGCAGGAAACAGATTTCAGGAGGTAGATTCGAATCGCCTTTAAAGCACATGAAAAGGGGCAAAACGTTGACAATGATGCCCTTGGCCAAAAAGGGCGTATGCGTTTTTTCCTGAATATATTCAGGAAAAAACGCATACGCCCTTTTTGGCCAACCAAGCAACCTGGAAAGGCAAATCAGCGCTACAAAGAAGTCTCGCTTCCCATCGGTCAAAAGGGCCATGCTGAAAAAAGTGTCAAAACCAGAAATGCAGGACAGGCCATGGAGAAATGGGAGCCTTGCTACACTGATGGGCGGGATGTAAATTGCCAACAGCCACTCTGGAGAAGTGTACGGTGTGTCCTGAAACATCTAAAAAACACAGCTTAGAGAGCATAGGGCACTTCCACGCATGGGGGGATAAAGTGGGAAAATTGAAAATCAGCAAGACACAAGCACCCCAAAGTTTAGGGCTGCTCTGTTGACAAGGACCTCCACTTCATTCCACCTTAAATATCCCAGGAAAGCGAAAAATGGATCAAAAAGTTGTGGTCCTTATGTACAATGGAATATCACTCAGCCATGAAATCAATGTCATAAGGCTAGTAGCAGCATGATGAGTGGATTTAGGTAAGACGATTCTAAGTGAAATAAGTCACACAGAAAAGGACACTTCTCGTAAGGTGTCACTTATAGAGGGAATGTAAAAACCGTTACACTTGAACTGAATTACAAAACAGAACAGAGTCACACATGCAGAAAACACACTATGGCTGCTTAACGGGAAAGGTGAGGTGGGGTGATACATAAAACAAGAGCTTCAAATTAGCTCAGATACCGTTCCATAAACCCAATATGTAATAGACAAGACCTACTCCTTGCTCAGAGAACTGGACTCAACACGCCCGATTCACCGCACAAGAATATATCTGACTAGTAATAATCTTAAAACCTATGTATTGATATCTCTCTGTTAGTGTGTCAAGTGGGTGTAAAGCGGCATAAACACAGCCGTGAAAAGCAGCTAAACCCCATTATAAAAATAAATTACTTTTAAAAACCCATGAAACAAAGACAGGGAAAGAGAGAGAAATTCTTACACAATTCGTTCAGGGGCTGTGATGCAACCTGGATTGACCATATCTAGACCCACAGCTGGATGAGACATAAGGGTGGACACTCTTGGGGCTGAGAGGTTTGGTGAGGTTGGGTGAGCAAACGCAGACCCTTTAAAGTAATACTGCGTGCTACCCATCGCATGGGTCCCAAATCTCCAGGTTCAAGGGCATCTTCCTACATCGAAAACATGCATGAGAAACCCAGAAGATGGTACACCGTGTGATGGGGAAAGGTTTCTAAAACGCACCTCATTTCTCATCTCCTTGTGCTCGTGTTCGCCATTCCAGCCACTTTACCAGCAATCTCCCTACTTGGAGCCTCAGCACCTTTAACCTCCTGTTCCGTACAGGTTGCAATTTGTCCTGAGGATGAACGGGAAGACGGGGAACCAATGAGAGACTAGCTCTTGGTGTTGGGACAGGCACAGGTCACTCTATTTTCCCATCAGGAAGAAGAATTAACCACAGGCTCAGCCTGCCCCCCGGAACCAGAACAGGGCCTGAAGCCATCCTGCGCTTTTGCGGCCAGCTCCCAAAAAAGCGACTTGTAAAATGGAGCTTCAGGGCACTGCAATTCACAAACCTGCAGAGTTATAAATGATAACTCTCGTCCACAAATATATTGAGGGAAGGCAAAGAAGAGGATTTGAAATCAAGGCAGAATTGCAGGAAACAGATTTCAGGAGGTAGATTCGAATCGCCTTTAAAGCACATGAAAAGCGGCAAAACGTTGACAATGATGCCCTTGGCCAAAAAGGGCGTATGCGTTTTTTCCTGAATATATTCAGGAAAAAACGCATACGCCCTTTTTGGCCAACCAAGCAACCTGGAAAGGCAAATCAGCGCTACAAAGAAGTCTCGCTTCCCATCGGTCAAGAGGGCCATGCTGAAAAAAGTGTCAAAACCAGAAATGCAGGACAGGCCATGGAGAAATGGGAGCCTTGCTACACTGATGGGCGGGATGTAAATTGCCAACAGCCACTCTGGAGAAGTGTACGGTGTGTCCTGAAACATCTAAAAAACACAGCTTAGAGAGCATAGGGCACTTCCACGCATGGGGGGATAAAGTGGGAAAATTGAAAATCAGCAAGACACAAGCACCCCAAAGTTTAGGGCTGCTCTGTTGACAAGGACCTCCACTTCATTCCACCTTAAATATCCCAGGAAAGCGAAAAATGGATCAAAAAGTTGTGGTCCTTATGTACAATGGAATATCACTCAGCCATGAAATCAATGTCATAAGGCTAGTAGCAGCATGATGAGTGGATTTAGGTAAGACGATTCTAAGTGAAATAAGTCACACAGAAAAGGACACTTCTCATAAGGTGTCACTTATAGAGGGAATGTAAAAACCGTTACACTTGAACTGAATTACAAAACAGAACAGAGTCACACATGCAGAAAACACACTATGGCTGCTTAACGGGAAAGGTGAGGTGGGGTGATACATAAAACAAGAGCTTCAAATTAGCTCAGATACCGTTCCATAAACCCAATATGTAATAGACAAGACCTACTCCTTGCTCAGAGAACTGGACTCAACACGCCCGATTCACCGCACAAGAATATATCTGACTAGTAATAATCTTAAAACCTATGTATTGATATCTCTCTGTTAGTGTGTCAAGTGTGTGTAAAGCGGCATAAACACAGCCGTGAAAAGCAGCTAAACCCCATTATAAAACTAAATTACTTTTAAAAACCCATGAAACAAAGACAGGGAAAGAGAGAGAAATTCTTACACAATTCGTTCAGGGGCTGTGATGCAACCTGGATTGACCATATCTAGACCCACAGCTGGATGAGACATAAGGGTGGACACTCTTGGGGCTGAGAGGTTTGGTGAGGTTGTGTGAGCAAATGCAGACCCTTTAAAGTAATACTGCGTGCTACCCATCGCATGGGTCCCAAATCTCCAGGTTCAAGGGCATCTTCCTACATCGAAAACATGCATGAGAAACCCAGAAGAGGGTACACCGTGTGATGGGGAAAGGTTTCTAAAACGCACCTCATTTCTCATCTCCTTGTGCTCGGGTTCGCCATTCCAGCCACTTTACCAGCAATCTCCCTACTTGGAGCCTCAGCACCTTTAACCTCCTGTTCCGTACAGGTTGCAATTTGTCCTGAGGATGAACGGGAAGACGGGGAACCAATGAGAGACTAGCTCTTGGTGTTGGGACAGGCACAGGTCACTCTATTTTCCCATCAGGAAGAAGAATTAACCACAGGCTCAGCCTGCCCCCCGGAACCAGAACAGGGCCTGAAGCCATCCTGCGCTTTTGCGGCCAGCTCCCAAAAAAGCGACTTGTAAAATGGAGCTTCAGGGCACTGCAATTCACAAACCTGCAGAGTTATAAATGATAACTCTCGTCCACAAATATATTGAGGGAAGGCAAAGAAGAGGATTTGAAATCAAGGCAGAATTGCAGGAAACAGATTTCAGGAGGTAGATTCGAATCGCCTTTAAAGCACATGAAAAGCGGCAAAACGTTGACAATGATGCCCTTGGCCAAAAAGGGCGTATGCGTTTTTTCCTGAATATATTCAGGAAAAAACGCATACGCCCTTTTTGGCCAACCAAGCAACCTGGAAAGGCAAATCAGCGCTACAAAGAAGTCTCGCTTCCCATCGGTCAAGAGGGCCATGCTGAAAAAAGTGTCAAAACCAGAAATGCAGGACAGGCCATGGAGAAATGGGAGCCTTGCTACACTGATGGGCGGGATGTAAATTGCCAACAGCCACTCTGGAGAAGTGTACGGTGTGTCCTGAAACATCTAAAAAACACAGCTTAGAGAGCATAGGGCACTTCCACGCATGGGGGGATAAAGTGGGAAAATTGAAAATCAGCAAGACACAAGCACCCCAAAGTTTAGGGCTGCTCTGTTGACAAGGACCTCCACTTCATTCCACCTTAAATATCCCAGGAAAGCGAAAAATGGATCAAAAAGTTGTGGTCCTTATGTACAATGGAATATCACTCAGCCATGAAATCAATGTCATAAGGCTAGTAGCAGCATGATGAGTGGATTTAGGTAAGACGATTCTAAGTGAAATAAGTCACACAGAAAAGGACACTTCTCATAAGGTGTCACTTATAGAGGGAATGTAAAAACCGTTACACTTGAACTGAATTACAAAACAGAACAGAGTCACACATGCAGAAAACACACTATGGCTGCTTAACGGGAAAGGTGAGGTGGGGTGATACATAAAACAAGAGCTTCAAATTAGCTCAGATACCGTTCCATAAACCCAATATGTAATAGACAAGACCTACTCCTTGCTCAGAGAACTGGACTCAACACGCCCGATTCACCGCACAAGAATATATCTGACTAGTAATAATCTTAAAACCTATGTATTGATATCTCTCTGTTAGTGTGTCAAGTGTGTGTAAAGCGGCATAAACACAGCCGTGAAAAGCAGCTAAACCCCATTATAAAACTAAATTACTTTTAAAAACCCATGAAACAAAGACAGGGAAAGAGAGAGAAATTCTTACACAATTCGTTCAGGGGCTGTGATGCAACCTGGATTGACCATATCTAGACCCACAGCTGGATGAGACATAAGGGTGGACACTCTTGGGGCTGAGAGGTTTGGTGAGGTTGTGTGAGCAAATGCAGACCCTTTAAAGTAATACTGCGTGCTACCCATCGCATGGGTCCCAAATCTCCAGGTTCAAGGGCATCTTCCTACATCGAAAACATGCATGAGAAACCCAGAAGAGGGTACACCGTGTGATGGGGAAAGGTTTCTAAAACGCACCTCATTTCTCATCTCCTTGTGCTCGGGTTCGCCATTCCAGCCACTTTACTAGCAATCTCCCTACTTGGAACCTCAGCACCTTTAACCTCCTGTTCCGAACAGGTTGCAATTTGTCCTGAGGATGAACGGGAAGACGGGGAACCAATGAGAGACTAGCTCTTGGTGTTGGGACAGGCACAGGTCACTCTATTTTCCCATCAGGAAGAAGAATTAACCACAGGCTCAGCCTGCCCCCCGGAACCAGAACAGGGCCTGAAGCCATCCTGCGCTTTTGCGGACAGCTCCCAAAAAAGCGAGTTGTAAAATGGAGCGTCAGGGCACTGCAATTCACAAACCTGCAGAGTTATAAATGATAACTCTCGTCCACAAATATATTGAGGGAAGGCAAAGAAGAGGATTTGAAATCAAGGCAGAATTGCAGGAAACAGATTTCAGGATGTAGATTCGAATCGCCTTTAAAGCACATGAAAAGGGGCAAAACGTTGACAATGATGCCCTTGGCCAAAAAGGGCGTATGCGTTTTTTCCTGAATATATTCAGGAAAAAACGCATACGCCCTTTTTGGCCAACCAAGCAACCTGGAAAGGCAAATCAGCGCTACAAAGAAGTCTCGCTTCCCATCGGTCAAAAGGGCCATGCTGAAAAAAGTGTCAAAACCAGAAATGCAGGACAGGCCATGGAGAAATGGGAGCCTTGCTACACTGATGGGCGGGATGTAAATTGCCAACAGCCACTCTGGAGAAGTGTACGGTGTGTCCTGAAACATCTAAAAAACACAGCTTAGAGAGCATAGGGCACTTCCACGCATGGGGGGATAAAGTGGGAAAATTGAAAATCAGCAAGACACAAGCACCCCAAAGTTTAGGGCTGCTCTGTTGACAAGGACCTCCACTTCATTCCACCTTAAATATCCCAGGAAAGCGAAAAATGGATCAAAAAGTTGTGGTCCTTATGTACAATGGAATATCACTCAGCCATGAAATCAATGTCAAAAGGCTAGTAGCAGCATGATGAGTGGATTTAGGTAAGACGATTCTAAGTGAAATAAGTCACACAGAAAAGGACACTTCTCGTAAGGTGTCACTTATAGAGGGAATGTAAAAACCGTTACACTTGAACTGAATTACAAAACAGAACAGAGTCACACATGCAGAAAACACACTATGGCTGCTTAACGGGAAAGGTGAGGTGAGGTGATACATAAAACAAGAGCTTCAAATTAGCTCAGATACCGTTCCATAAACCCAATATGTAATAGACAAGACCTACTCCTTGCTCAGAGAACTGGACTCAACACGCCCGATTCACCGCACAAGAATATATCTGACTAGTAATAATCTTAAAACCTATGTATTGATATCTCTCTGTTAGTGTGTCAAGTGGGTGTAAAGCGGCATAAACACAGCCGTGAAAAGCAGCTAAACCCCATTATAAAACTAAATTACTTTTAAAAACCCATGAAACAAAGACAGGGAAAGAGAGAGAAATTCTTACACAATTCGTTCAGGGGCTGTGATGCAACCTGGATTGACCATATCTAGACCCACAGCTGGATGAGACATAAGGGTGGACACTCTTGGGGCTGAGAGGTTTGGTGAGGTTGTGTGAGCAAATGCAGACCCTTTAAAGTAATACTGCGTGCTACCCATCGCATGGGTCCCAAATCTCCAGGTTCAAGGGCATCTTCCTACATCGAAAACATGCATGAGAAACCCA
Source organism: Balaenoptera physalus (assembly GCF_965194825.1). Lineage (NCBI taxonomy): Eukaryota > Metazoa > Chordata > Mammalia > Artiodactyla > Balaenopteridae > Balaenoptera > Balaenoptera physalus. Next base: position 1,868,774 of record NW_028126470.1, read on the forward strand.
GAAGAGGGTACACCGTGTGATGGGGAAAGGTTTCTAAAACGCACCTCATTTCTCATCTCCTTGTGCTCGGGTTCGCCATTCCAGCCACTTTACTAGCAATCTCCCTACTTGGAACCTCAGCACCTTTAACCTCCTGTTCCGAACAGGTTGCAATTTGTCCTGAGGATGAACGGGAAGACGGGGAACCAATGAGAGACTAGCTCTTGGTGTTGGGACAGGCACAGGTCACTCTATTTTCCCATCAGGAAGAAGAATTAACCACAGGCTCAGCCTGCCCCCCGGAACCAGAACAGGGCCTGAAGCCATCCTGCGCTTTTGCGGACAGCTCCCAAAAAAGCGAGTTGTAAAATGGAGCGTCAGGGCACTGCAATTCACAAACCTGCAGAGTTATAAATGATAACTCTCGTCCACAAATATATTGAGGGAAGGCAAAGAAGAGGATTTGAAATCAAGGCAGAATTGCAGGAAACAGATTTCAGGAGGTAGATTCGAATCGCCTTTAAAGCACATGAAAAGCGGCAAAACGTTGACAATGATGCCCTTGGCCAAAAAGGGCGTATGTGTTTGTTCCTGAATATATTCAGGAAAAAACGCATACGCCCTTTTTGGCCAACCAAGCAACCTGGAAAGGCAAATCAGCGCTACAAAGAAGTCTCGCTTCCCATCGGTCAAAAGGGCCATGCTGAAAAAAGTGTCAAAACCAGAAATGCAGGACAGGCCATGGAGAAATGGGAGCCTTGCTACACTGATGGGCGGGATGTAAATTGCCAACAGCCACTCTGGAGAAGGGTACGGTGTGTCCTGAAACATCTAAAAAACACAGCTTAGAGAGCATAGGGCACTTCCACGCATGGGGGGATAAAGTGGGAAAATTGAAAATCAGCAAGACACAAGCACCCCAAAGTTTAGGGCTGCTCTGTCGACAAGGACCTCCACTTTATTCCACCTTAAATATCCCAGGAAAGCGAAAAATGGATCAAAAAGTTGTGGTCCTTATGTACAATGGAATATCACTCAGCCATGAAATCAATGTCATAAGGCTAGTAGCAGCATGATGAGTGGATTTAGGTAAGACAATTCTAAGTGAAATAAGTCAAACAGAAAAGGACACTTCTCATAAGGTGTCACTTATAGAGGGAATGTAAAAACCGTTACACTTGAACTGAATTACAAAACAGAACAGAGTCACACATGCAGAAAACACACTATGGCTGCTTAACGGGAAAGGTGAGGTGGGGTGATACATAAAACAAGAGCTTCAAATTAGCTCAGATACCGTTCCATAAACCCAATATGTAATAGACAAGACCTACTCCTTGCTCAGAGAACTGGACTCAACACGCCCGATTCACCGCACAAGAATATATCTGACTAGTAATAATCTTAAAACCTATGTATTGATATCTCTCTGTTAGTGTGTCAAGTGTGTGTAAAGCGGCATAAACACAGCCGTGAAAAGCAGCTAAACCCCATTATAAAACTAAATTACTTTTAAAAACCCATGAAACAAAGACAGGGAAAGAGAGAGAAATTCTTACACAATTCGTTCAGGGGCTGTGATGCAACCTGGATTGACCATATCTAGACCCACAGCTGGATGAGACATAAGGGTGGACACTCTTGGGGCTGAGAGGTTTGGTGAGGTTGTGTGAGCAAATGCAGACCCTTTAAAGTAATACTGCGTGCTACCCATCGCATGGGTCCCAAATCTCCAGGTTCAAGGGCATCTTCCTACATCGAAAACATGCATGAGAAACCCAGAAGAGGGTACACCGTGTGATGGGGAAAGGTTTCTAAAACGCACCTCATTTCTCATCTCCTTGTGCTCGGGTTCGCCATTCCAGCCACTTTACTAGCAATCTCCCTACTTGGAGCCTCAGCACCTTTAACCTCCTGTTCCGAACAGGTTGCAATTTGTCCTGAGGATGAACGGGAAGACGGGGAACCAATGAGAGACTAGCTCTTGGTGTTGGGACAGGCACAGGTCACTCTATTTTCCCATCAGGAAGAAGAATTAACCACAGGCTCAGCCTGCCCCCCGGAACCAGAACAGGGCCTGAAGCCATCCTGCGCTTTTGCGGACAGCTCCCAAAAAAGCGAGTTGTAAAATGGAGCGTCAGGGCACTGCAATTCACAAACCTGCAGAGTTATAAATGATAACTCTCGTCCACAAATATATTGAGGGAAGGCAAAGAAGAGGATTTCAAATCAAGGCAGAATTGCAGGAAACAAATTTCAGGAGGTAGATTCGAATCGCCTTTAAAGCACATGAAAAGCGGCAAAACGTTGACAATGATGCCCTTGGCCAAAAAGAGCGTATGCGTTTTTTCCTGAATATATTCAGGAAAAAACGCATACGCCCTTTTTGGCCAACCAAGCAACCTGGAAAGGCAAATCAGCGCTACAAAGAAGTCTCGCTTCCCATCGGTCAAAAGGGCCATGCTGAAAAAAGTGTCAAAACCAGAAATGCAGGACAGGCCATGGAGAAATGGGAGCCTTGCTACACTGATGGGCGGGATGTAAATTGCCAACAGCCACTCTGGAGAAGGGAACGGTGTGTCCTGAAACATCTAAAAAACACAGCTTAGAGAGCATAGGGCACTTCCACGCATGGGGGGATAAAGTGGGAAAATTGAAAATCAGCAAGACACAAGCACCCCAAAGTTTAGGGCTGCTCTGTCGACAAGGACCTCCACTTCATTCCACCTTAAATATCCCAGGAAAGCGAAAAATGGATCAAAAAGTTGTGGTCCTTATGTACAATGGAATATCACTCAGCCATGAAATCAATGTCATAAGGCTAGTAGCAGCATGATGAGTGGATTTAGGTAAGACGATTCTAAGTGAAATAAGTCACACAGAAAAGGACACTTCTCATAAGGTGTCACTTATAGAGGGAATGTAAAAACCGTTACACTTGAACTGAATTACAAAACAGAACAGAGTCACACATGCAGAAAACACACTATGGCTGCTTAACGGGAAAGGTGAGGTGGGGTGATACATAAAACAAGAGCTTCAAATTAGCTCAGATACCGTTCCATAAACCCAATATGTAATAGACAAGACCTACTCCTTGCTCAGAGAACTGGACTCAACACGCCCGATTCACCGCACAAGAATATATCTGACTAGTAATAATCTTAAAACCTATGTATTGATATCTCTCTGTTAGTGTGTCAAGTTTGTGTAAAGCGGCATAAACACAGCCGTGAAAAGCAGCTAAACCCCATTATAAAAATAAATTACTTTTAAAAACCCATGAAACAAAGACAGGGAAAGAGAGAGAAATTCTTACACAATTCGTTCAAGGGCTGTGATGCAACCTGGATTGACCATATCTAGACCCACAGCTGGATGAGACATAAGGGTGGACACTCTTGCGGCTGAGAGGTTTGGTGAGGTTGGGTGAGCAAACGCAGACCCTTTAAAGTAATACTGCGTGCTACCCATCGCATGGGTCCCAAATCTCCAGGTTCAAGGGCATCTTCCTACATCGAAAACATGCATGAGAAACCCAGAAGATGGTACACCGTGTGATGGGGAAAGGTTTCTAAAACGCACCTCATTTCTCATCTCCTTGTGCTCGTGTTCGCCATTCCAGCCACTTTACCAGCAATCTCCCTACTTGGAGCCTCAGCACCTTTAACCTCCTGTTCCATACAGGTTGCAATTTGTCCTGAGGATGAACGGGAAGACGGGGAACCAATGAGAGACTAGCTCTTGGTGTTGGGACAGGCACAGGTCACTCTATTTTCCCATCAGGAAGAAGAATTAACCACAGGCTCAGCCTGCCCCCCGGAACCAGAACAGGGCCTGAAGCCATCCTGCGCTTTTGCGGCCAGCTCCCAAAAAAGCGACTTGTAAAATGGAGCTTCAGGGCACTGCAATTCACAAACCTGCAGAGTTATAAATGATAACTCTCGTCCACAAATATATTGAGGGAAGGCAAAGAAGAGGATTTGAAATCAAGGCAGAATTGCAGGAAACAGATTTCAGGAGGTAGATTCGAATCGCCTTTAAAGCACATGAAAAGCGGCAAAACGTTGACAATGATGCCCTTGGCCAAAAAGGGCGTATGCGTTTTTTCCTGAATATATTCAGGAAAAAACGCATACGCCCTTTTTGGCCAACCAAGCAACCTGGAAAGGCAAATCAGCGCTACAAAGAAGTCTCGCTTCCCATCGGTCAAGAGGGCCATGCTGAAAAAAGTGTCAAAACCAGAAATGCAGGACAGGCCATGGAGAAATGGGAGCCTTGCTACACTGATGGGCGGGATGTAAATTGCCAACAGCCACTCTGGAGAAGTGTACGGTGTGTCCTGAAACATCTAAAAAACACAGCTTAGAGAGCATAGGGCACTTCCACGCATGGGGGGATAAAGTGGGAAAATTGAAAATCAGCAAGACACAAGCACCCCAAAGTTTAGGGCTGCTCTGTTGACAAGGACCTCCACTTCATTCCACCTTAAATATCCCAGGAAAGCGAAAAATGGATCAAAAAGTTGTGGTCCTTATGTACAATGGAATATCACTCAGCCATGAAATCAATGTCATAAGGCTAGTAGCAGCATGATGAGTGGATTTAGGTAAGACGATTCTAAGTGAAATAAGTCACACAGAAAAGGACACTTCTCATAAGGTGTCACTTATAGAGGGAATGTAAAAACCGTTACACTTGAACTGAATTACAAAACAGAACAGAGTCACACATGCAGAAAACACACTATGGCTGCTTAACGGGAAAGGTGAGGTGGGGTGATACATAAAACAAGAGCTTCAAATTAGCTCAGATACCGTTCCATAAACCCAATATGTAATAGACAAGACCTACTCCTTGCTCAGAGAACTGGACTCAACACGCCCGATTCACCGCACAAGAATATATCTGACTAGTAATAATCTTAAAACCTATGTATTGATATCTCTCTGTTAGTGTGTCAAGTGTGTGTAAAGCGGCATAAACACAGCCGTGAAAAGCAGCTAAACACCATTATAAAACTAAATTACTTTTAAAAACCCATGAAACAAAGACAGGGAAAGAGAGAGAAATTCTTACACAATTCGTTCAGGGGCTGTGATGCAACCTGGATTGACCATATCTAGACCCACAGCTGGATGAGACATAAGGGTGGACACTCTTGGGGCTGAGAGGTTTGGTGAGGTTGTGTGAGCAAATGCAGACCCTTTAAAGTAATACTGCGTGCTACCCATCGCATGGGTCCCAAATCTCCAGGTTCAAGGGCATCTTCCTACATCGAAAACATGCATGAGAAACCCAGAAGAGGGTACACCGTGTGATGGGGAAAGGTTTCTAAAACGCACCTCATTTCTCATCTCCTTGTGCTCGGGTTCGCCATTCCAGCCACTTTACTAGCAATCTCCCTACTTGGAACCTCAGCACCTTTAACCTCCTGTTCCGAACAGGTTGCAATTTGTCCTGAGGATGAATGGGAAGACGGGGAACCAATGAGAGACTAGCTCTTGGTGTTGGGACAGGCACAGGTCACTCTATTTTCCCATCAGGAAGAAGAATTAACCACAGGCTCAGCCTGCCCCCCGGAACCAGAACAGGGCCTGAAGCCATCCTGCGCTTTTGCGGACAGCTCCCAAAAAAGCGAGTTGTAAAATGGAGCGTCAGGGCACTGCAATTCACAAACCTGCAGAGTTATAAATGATAACTCTCGTCCACAAATATATTGAGGGAAGGCAAAGAAGAGGATTTGAAATCAAGGCAGAATTGCAGGAAACAGATTTCAGGAGGTAGATTCGAATCGCCTTTAAAGCACATGAAAAGCGGCAAAACGTTGACAATGATGCCCTTGGCCAAAAAGGGCGTATGCGTTTTTTCCTGAATATATTCAGGAAAAAACGCATACGCCCTTTTTGGCCAACCAAGCAACCTGGAAAGGCAAATCAGCGCTACAAAGAAGTCTCGCTTCCCATCGGTCAAGAGGGCCATGCTGAAAAAAGTGTCAAAACCAGAAATGCAGGACAGGCCATGGAGAAATGGGAGCCTTGCTACACTGATGGGCGGGATGTAAATTGCCAACAGCCACTCTGGAGAAGTGTACGGTGTGTCCTGAAACATCTAAAAAACACAGCTTAGAGAGCATAGGGCACTTCCACGCATGGGGGGATAAAGTGGGAAAATTGAAAATCAGCAAGACACAAGCACCCCAAAGTTTAGGGCTGCTCTGTTGACAAGGACCTCCACTTCATTCCACCTTAAATATCCCAGGAAAGCGAAAAATGGATCAAAAAGTTGTGGTCCTTATGTACAATGGAATATCACTCAGCCATGAAATCAATGTCATAAGGCTAGTAGCAGCATGATGAGTGGATTTAGGTAAGACGATTCTAAGTGAAATAAGTCACACAGAAAAGGACACTTCTCGTAAGGTGTCACTTATAGAGGGAATGTAAAAACCGTTACACTTGAACTGAATTACAAAACAGAACAGAGTCACACATGCAGAAAACACACTATGGCTGCTTAACGGGAAAGGTGAGGTGGGGTGATACATAAAACAAGAGCTTCAAATTAGCTCAGATACCGTTCCATAAACCCAATATGTAATAGACAAGACCTACTCCTTGCTCAGAGAACTGGACTCAACACGCCCGATTCACCACACAAGAATATATCTGACTAGTAATAATCTTAAAACCTATGTATTGATATCTCTCTGTTAGTGTGTCAAGTGGGTGTAAAGCGGCATAAACACAGCCGTGAAAAGCAGCTAAACCCCATTATAAAAATAAATTACTTTTAAAAACCCATGAAACAAAGACAGGGAAAGAGAGAGAAATTCTTACACAATTCGTTCAGGGGCTGTGATGCAACCTGGATTGACCATATCTAGACCCACAGCTGGATGAGACATAAGGGTGGACACTCTTGGGGCTGAGAGGTTTGGTGAGGTTGGGTGAGCAAACGCAGACCCTTTAAAGTAATACTGCGTGCTACCCATCGCATGGGTCCCAAATCTCCAGGTTCAAGGGCATCTTCCTACATCGAAAACATGCATGAGAAACCCAGAAGATGGTACACCGTGTGATGGGGAAAGGTTTCTAAAACGCACCTCATTTCTCATCTCCTTGTGCTCGGGTTCGCCATTCCTGCCACTTTACTAGCAATCTCCCTACTTGGAGCCTCAGCACCTTTAACCTCCTGTTCCGTACAGGTTGTAATTTGTCCTGAGGATGAACGGGAAGACGGGGAACCAATGAGAGACTAGCTCTTGGTGTTGGGACAGGCACAGGACACTCTATTTTCCCATCAGGAAGAAGAATTAACCACAGGCTCAGCCTACACCCCGGAACCAGAACAGGGCCTGAAGCCATCCTGCGCTTTTGCGGCCAGCTCCCAAAAAAGCGACTTGTAAGATGGAGCTTCAGGGCACTGCAATTCACAAACCTGCAGAGTTATAAATGTTAACTCTCGTCCACAAATATATTGAGGGAAGGCAAAGAACAGGATTTGAAATCAAGGCAGAATTGCAGGAAACAGATTTCAGGAGGTAGATTCGAATCGCCTTTAAAGCACATGAAAAGGGGCAAAACGTTGACAATGATGCCCTTGGCCAAAAAGGGCGTATGCGTTTTTTCCTGAATATATTCAGGAAAAAACGCATACGCCCTTTTTGGCCAACCAAGCAACCTGGAAAGGCAAATCAGCGCTACAAAGAAGTCTCGCTTCCCATCGGTCAAAAGGGCCATGCTGAAAAAAGTGTCAAAACCAGAAATGCAGGACAGGCCATGGAGAAATGGGAGCCTTGCTACACTGATGGGCGGGATGTAAATTGCCAACAGCCACTCTGGAGAAGTGTACGGTGTGTCCTGAAACATCTAAAAAACACAGCTTAGAGAGCATAGGGCACTTCCACGCATGGGGGGATAAAGTGGGAAAATTGAAAATCAGCAAGACACAAGCACCCCAAAGTTTAGGGCTGCTCTGTTGACAAGGACCTCCACTTCATTCCACCTTAAATATCCCAGGAAAGCGAAAAATGGATCAAAAAGTTGTGGTCCTTATGTACAATGGAATATCACTCAGCCATGAAATCAATGTCATAAGGCTAGTAGCAGCATGATGAGTGGATTTAGGTAAGACGATTCTAAGTGAAATAAGTCACACAGAAAAGGACACTTCTCGTAAGGTGTCACTTATAGAGGGAATGTAAAAACCGTTACACTTGAACTGAATTACAAAACAGAACAGAGTCACACATGCAGAAAACACACTATGGCTGCTTAACGGGAAAGGTGAGGTGGGGTGATACATAAAACAAGAGCTTCAAATTAGCTCAGATACCGTTCCATAAACCCAATATGTAATAGACAAGACCTACTCCTTGCTCAGAGAACTGGACTCAACACGCCCGATTCACCGCACAAGAATATATCTGACTAGTAATAATCTTAAAACCTATGTATTGATATCTCTCTGTTAGTGTGTCAAGTGTGTGTAAAGCGGCATAAACACAGCCGTGAAAAGCAGCTAAACCCCATTATAAAAATAAATTACTTTTAAAAACCCATGAAACAAAGACAGGGAAAGAGAGAGAAATTCTTACACAATTCGTTCAGGGGCTGTGATGCAACCTGGATTGACCATATCTAGACCCACAGCTGGATGAGACATAAGGGTGGACACTCTTGGGGCTGAGAGGTTTGGTGAGGTTGGGTGAGCAAATGCAGACCCTTTAAAGTAATACTGCGTGCTACCCATCGCATGGGTCCCAAATCTCCAGGTTCAAGGGCATCTTCCTACATCGAAAACATGCATGAGAAACCCAGAAGAGGGTACACCGTGTGATGGGGAAAGGTTTCTAAAACGCACCTCATTTCTCATCTCCTTGTGCTCGGGTTCCCCATTCCAGCCACTTTACCAGCAATCTCCCTACTTGGAGCCTCAGCACCTTTAACCTCCTGTTCCGTACAGGTTGCAATTTGTCCTGAGGATGAACGGGAAGACGGGGAACCAATGAGAGACTAGCTCTTGGTGTTGGGACAGGCACAGGTCACTCTATTTTCCCATCAGGAAGAAGAATTAACCACAGGCTCAGCCTGCCCCCCGGAACCAGAACAGGGCCTGAAGCCATCCTGCGCTTTTGCGGACAGCTCCCAAAAAAGCGAGTTGTAAAATGGAGCGTCAGGGCACTGCAATTCACAAACCTGCAGAGTTATAAATGATAACTCTCGTCCACAAATATATTGAGGGAAGGCAAAGAAGAGGATTTGAAATCAAGGCAGAATTGCAGGAAACAGATTTCAGGAGGTAGATTCGAATCGCCTTTAAAGCACATGAAAAGGGGCAAAACGTTGACAATGATGCCCTTGGCCAAAAAGGGCGTATGCGTTTTTTCCTGAATATATTCAGGAAAAAACGCATACGCCCTTTTTGGCCAACCAAGCAACCTGGAAAGGCAAATCAGCGCTACAAAGAAGTCTCGCTTCCCATCGGTCAAAAGGGCCATGCTGAAAAAAGTGTCAAAACCAGAAATGCAGGACAGGCCATGGAGAAATGGGAGCCTTGCTACACTGATGGGCGGGATGTAAATTGCCAACAGCCACTCTGGAGAAGTGTACGGTGTGTCCTGAAACATCTAAAAAACACAGCTTAGAGAGCATAGGGCACTTCCACGCATGGGGGGATAAAGTGGGAAAATTGAAAATCAGCAAGACACAAGCACCCCAAAGTTTAGGGCTGCTCTGTTGACAAGGACCTCCACTTCATTCCACCTTAAATATCCCAGGAAAGCGAAAAATGGATCAAAAAGTTGTGGTCCTTATGTACAATGGAATATCACTCAGCCATGAAATCAATGTCATAAGGCTAGTAGCAGCATGATGAGTGGATTTAGGTAAGACGATTCTAAGTGAAATAAGTCACACAGAAAAGGACACTTCTCGTAAGGTGTCACTTATAGAGGGAATGTAAAAACCGTTACACTTGAACTGAATTACAAAACAGAACAGAGTCACACATGCAGAAAACACACTATGGCTGCTTAACGGGAAAGGTGAGGTGGGGTGATACATAAAACAAGAGCTTCAAATTAGCTCAGATACCGTTCCATAAACCCAATATGTAATAGACAAGACCTACTCCTTGCTCAGAGAACTGGACTCAACACGCCCGATTCACCACACAAGAATATATCTGACTAGTAATAATCTTAAAACCTATGTATTGATATCTCTCTGTTAGTGTGTCAAGTGGGTGTAAAGCGGCATAAACACAGCCGTGAAAAGCAGCTAAACCCCATTATAAAAATAAATTACTTTTAAAAACCCATGAAACAAAGACAGGGAAAGAGAGAGAAATTCTTACACAATTCGTTCAGGGGCTGTGATGCAACCTGGATTGACCATATCTAGACCCACAGCTGGATGAGACATAAGGGTGGACACTCTTGGGGCTGAGAGGTTTGGTGAGGTTGGGTGAGCAAACGCAGACCCTTTAAAGTAATACTGCGTGCTACCCATCGCATGGGTCCCAAATCTCCAGGTTCAAGGGCATCTTCCTACATCGAAAACATGCATGAGAAACCCAGAAGAGGGTACACCGTGTGATGGGGAAAGGTTTCTAAAACGCACCTCATTTCTCATCTCCTTGTGCTCGGGTTCCCCATTCCAGCCACTTTACCAGCAATCTCCCTACTTGGAGCCTCAGCACCTTTAACCTCCTGTTCCGTACAGGTTGCAATTTGTCCTGAGGATGAACGGGAAGACGGGGAACCAATGAGAGACTAGCTCTTGGTGTTGGGACAGGCACAGGTCACTCTATTTTCCCATCAGGAAGAAGAATTAACCACAGGCTCAGCCTGCCCCCCGGAACCAGAACAGGGCCTGAAGCCATCCTGCGCTTTTGCGGACAGCTCCCAAAAAAGCGAGTTGTAAAATGGAGCGTCAGGGCACTGCAATTCACAAACCTGCAGAGTTATAAATGATAACTCTCGTCCACAAATATATTGAGGGAAGGCAAAGAAGAGGATTTGAAATCAAGGCAGAATTGCAGGAAACAGATTTCAGGAGGTAGATTCGAATCGCCTTTAAAGCACATGAAAAGGGGCAAAACGTTGACAATGATGCCCTTGGCCAAAAAGGGCGTATGCGTTTTTTCCTGAATATATTCAGGAAAAAACGCATACGCCCTTTTTGGCCAACCAAGCAACCTGGAAAGGCAAATCAGCGCTACAAAGAAGTCTCGCTTCCCATCGGTCAAAAGGGCCATGCTGAAAAAAGTGTCAAAACCAGAAATGCAGGACAGGCCATGGAGAAATGGGAGCCTTGCTACACTGATGGGCGGGATGTAAATTGCCAACAGCCACTCTGGAGAAGTGTACGGTGTGTCCTGAAACATCTAAAAAACACAGCTTAGAGAGCATAGGGCACTTCCACGCATGGGGGGATAAAGTGGGAAAATTGAAAATCAGCAAGACACAAGCACCCCAAAGTTTAGGGCTGCTCTGTTGACAAGGACCTCCACTTCATTCCACCTTAAATATCCCAGGAAAGCGAAAAATGGATCAAAAAGTTGTGGTCCTTATGTACAATGGAATATCACTCAGCCATGAAATCAATGTCATAAGGCTAGTAGCAGCATGATGAGTGGATTTAGGTAAGACGATTCTAAGTGAAATAAGTCACACAGAAAAGGACACTTCTCGTAAGGTGTCACTTATAGAGGGAATGTAAAAACCGTTACACTTGAACTGAATTACAAAACAGAACAGAGTCACACATGCAGAAAACACACTATGGCTGCTTAACGGGAAAGGTGAGGTGGGGTGATACATAAAACAAGAGCTTCAAATTAGCTCAGATACCGTTCCATAAACCCAATATGTAATAGACAAGACCTACTCCTTGCTCAGAGAACTGGACTCAACACGCCCGATTCACCACACAAGAATATATCTGACTAGTAATAATCTTAAAACCTATGTATTGATATCTCTCTGTTAGTGTGTCAAGTGGGTGTAAAGCGGCATAAACACAGCCGTGAAAAGCAGCTAAACCCCATTATAAAAATAAATTACTTTTAAAAACCCATGAAACAAAGACAGGGAAAGAGAGAGAAATTCTTACACAATTCGTTCAGGGGCTGTGATGCAACCTGGATTGACCATATCTAGACCCACAGCTGGATGAGACATAAGGGTGGACACTCTTGGGGCTGAGAGGTTTGGTGAGGTTGGGTGAGCAAACGCAGACCCTTTAAAGTAATACTGCGTGCTACCCATCGCATGGGTCCCAAATCTCCAGGTTCAAGGGCATCTTCCTACATCGAAAACATGCATGAGAAACCCAGAAGATGGTACACCGTGTGATGGGGAAAGGTTTCTAAAACGCACCTCATTTCTCATCTCCTTGTGCTCGGGTTCGCCATTCCTGCCACTTTACTAGCAATCTCCCTACTTGGAGCCTCAGCACCTTTAACCTCCTGTTCCGTACAGGTTGTAATTTGTCCTGAGGATGAACGGGAAGACGGGGAACCAATGAGAGACTAGCTCTTGGTGTTGGGACAGGCACAGGACACTCTATTTTCCCATCAGGAAGAAGAATTAACCACAGGCTCAGCCTACACCCCGGAACCAGAACAGGGCCTGAAGCCATCCTGCGCTTTTGCGGCCAGCTCCCAAAAAAGCGACTTGTAAGATGGAGCTTCAGGGCACTGCAATTCACAAACCTGCAGAGTTATAAATGTTAACTCTCGTCCACAAATATATTGAGGGAAGGCAAAGAACAGGATTTGAAATCAAGGCAGAATTGCAGGAAACAGATTTCAGGAGGTAGATTCGAATCGCCTTTAAAGCACATGAAAAGGGGCAAAACGTTGACAATGATGCCCTTGGCCAAAAAGGGCGTATGCGTTTTTTCCTGAATATATTCAGGAAAAAACGCATACGCCCTTTTTGGCCAACCAAGCAACCTGGAAAGGCAAATCAGCGCTACAAAGAAGTCTCGCTTCCCATCGGTCAAAAGGGCCATGCTGAAAAAAGTGTCAAAACCAGAAATGCAGGACAGGCCATGGAGAAATGGGAGCCTTGCTACACTGATGGGCGGGATGTAAATTGCCAACAGCCACTCTGGAGAAGTGTACGGTGTGTCCTGAAACATCTAAAAAACACAGCTTAGAGAGCATAGGGCACTTCCACGCATGGGGGGATAAAGTGGGAAAATTGAAAATCAGCAAGACACAAGCACCCCAAAGTTTAGGGCTGCTCTGTTGACAAGGACCTCCACTTCATTCCACCTTAAATATCCCAGGAAAGCGAAAAATGGATCAAAAAGTTGTGGTCCTTATGTACAATGGAATATCACTCAGCCATGAAATCAATGTCATAAGGCTAGTAGCAGCATGATGAGTGGATTTAGGTAAGACGATTCTAAGTGAAATAAGTCACACAGAAAAGGACACTTCTCGTAAGGTGTCACTTATAGAGGGAATGTAAAAACCGTTACACTTGAACTGAATTACAAAACAGAACAGAGTCACACATGCAGAAAACACACTATGGCTGCTTAACGGGAAAGGTGAGGTGGGGTGATACATAAAACAAGAGCTTCAAATTAGCTCAGATACCGTTCCATAAACCCAATATGTAATAGACAAGACCTACTCCTTGCTCAGAGAACTGGACTCAACACGCCCGATTCACCGCACAAGAATATATCTGACTAGTAATAATCTTAAAACCTATGTATTGATATCTCTCTGTTAGTGTGTCAAGTGTGTGTAAAGCGGCATAAACACAGCCGTGAAAAGCAGCTAAACCCCATTATAAAAATAAATTACTTTTAAAAACCCATGAAACAAAGACAGGGAAAGAGAGAGAAATTCTTACACAATTCGTTCAGGGGCTGTGATGCAACCTGGATTGACCATATCTAGACCCACAGCTGGATGAGACATAAGGGTGGACACTCTTGGGGCTGAGAGGTTTGGTGAGGTTGGGTGAGCAAATGCAGACCCTTTAAAGTAATACTGCGTGCTACCCATCGCATGGGTCCCAAATCTCCAGGTTCAAGGGCATCTTCCTACATCGAAAACATGCATGAGAAACCCAGAAGAGGGTACACCGTGTGATGGGGAAAGGTTTCTAAAACGCACCTCATTTCTCATCTCCTTGTGCTCGGGTTCCCCATTCCAGCCACTTTACCAGCAATCTCCCTACTTGGAGCCTCAGCACCTTTAACCTCCTGTTCCGTACAGGTTGCAATTTGTCCTGAGGATGAACGGGAAGACGGGGAACCAATGAGAGACTAGCTCTTGGTGTTGGGACAGGCACAGGTCACTCTATTTTCCCATCAGGAAGAAGAATTAACCACAGGCTCAGCCTGCCCCCCGGAACCAGAACAGGGCCTGAAGCCATCCTGCGCTTTTGCGGACAGCTCCCAAAAAAGCGAGTTGTAAAATGGAGCGTCAGGGCACTGCAATTCACAAACCTGCAGAGTTATAAATGATAACTCTCGTCCACAAATATATTGAGGGAAGGCAAAGAAGAGGATTTGAAATCAAGGCAGAATTGCAGGAAACAGATTTCAGGAGGTAGATTCGAATCGCCTTTAAAGCACATGAAAAGGGGCAAAACGTTGACAATGATGCCCTTGGCCAAAAAGGGCGTATGCGTTTTTTCCTGAATATATTCAGGAAAAAACGCATACGCCCTTTTTGGCCAACCAAGCAACCTGGAAAGGCAAATCAGCGCTACAAAGAAGTCTCGCTTCCCATCGGTCAAAAGGGCCATGCTGAAAAAAGTGTCAAAACCAGAAATGCAGGACAGGCCATGGAGAAATGGGAGCCTTGCTACACTGATGGGCGGGATGTAAATTGCCAACAGCCACTCTGGAGAAGTGTACGGTGTGTCCTGAAACATCTAAAAAACACAGCTTAGAGAGCATAGGGCACTTCCACGCATGGGGGGATAAAGTGGGAAAATTGAAAATCAGCAAGACACAAGCACCCCAAAGTTTAGGGCTGCTCTGTTGACAAGGACCTCCACTTCATTCCACCTTAAATATCCCAGGAAAGCGAAAAATGGATCAAAAAGTTGTGGTCCTTATGTACAATGGAATATCACTCAGCCATGAAATCAATGTCATAAGGCTAGTAGCAGCATGATGAGTGGATTTAGGTAAGACGATTCTAAGTGAAATAAGTCACACAGAAAAGGACACTTCTCGTAAGGTGTCACTTATAGAGGGAATGTAAAAACCGTTACACTTGAACTGAATTACAAAACAGAACAGAGTCACACATGCAGAAAACACACTATGGCTGCTTAACGGGAAAGGTGAGGTGGGGTGATACATAAAACAAGAGCTTCAAATTAGCTCAGATACCGTTCCATAAACCCAATATGTAATAGACAAGACCTACTCCTTGCTCAGAGAACTGGACTCAACACGCCCGATTCACCACACAAGAATATATCTGACTAGTAATAATCTTAAAACCTATGTATTGATATCTCTCTGTTAGTGTGTCAAGTGGGTGTAAAGCGGCATAAACACAGCCGTGAAAAGCAGCTAAACCCCATTATAAAAATAAATTACTTTTAAAAACCCATGAAACAAAGACAGGGAAAGAGAGAGAAATTCTTACACAATTCGTTCAGGGGCTGTGATGCAACCTGGATTGACCATATCTAGACCCACAGCTGGATGAGACATAAGGGTGGACACTCTTGGGGCTGAGAGGTTTGGTGAGGTTGGGTGAGCAAACGCAGACCCTTTAAAGTAATACTGCGTGCTACCCATCGCATGGGTCCCAAATCTCCAGGTTCAAGGGCATCTTCCTACATCGAAAACATGCATGAGAAACCCAGAAGATGGTACACCGTGTGATGGGGAAAGGTTTCTAAAACGCACCTCATTTCTCATCTCCTTGTGTTCGGGTTCGCCATTCCAGCCACTTTACCAGCAATCTCCCTACTTGGAGCCTCAGCACCTTTAACCTCCTGTTCCGTACAGGTTGCAATTTGTCCTGAGGATGAACGGGAAGACGGGGAACCAATGAGAGACTAGCTCTTGGTGTTGGGACAGGCACAGGTCACTCTATTTTCCCATCAGGAAGAAGAATTAACCACAGGCTCAGCCTGCCCCCCGGAACCAGAACAGGGCCTGAAGCCATCCTGCGCTTTTGCGGCCAGCTCCCAAAAAAGCGACTTGTAAGATGGATCTTCAGGGCACTGCAATTCACAAACCTGCAGAGTTATAAATGATAACTCTCGTCCACAAATATATTGAGGGAAGGCAAAGAAGAGGATTTGAAATCAAGGCAGAATTGCAGAAAACAGATTTCAGGAGGTAGATTCGAATCGCCTTTAAAGCACATGAAAAGCGGCAAAACGTTGACAATGATGCCCTTGGCCAAAAAGGGCGTATGCGTTTTTTCCTGAATATATTCAGGAAAAAACGCATACGCCCTTTTTGGCCAACCAAGCAACCTGGAAAGGCAAATCAGCGCTACAAAGAAGTCTCACTTCCCATCGGTCAAGAGGGCCATGCTGAAAAAAGTGTCAAAACCAGAAATGCAGGACAGGCCATGGAGAAATGGGAGCCTTGCTACACTGATGGGCGGGATGTAAATTGCCAACAGCCACTCTGGAGAAGTGTACGGTGTGTCCTGAAACATCTAAAAAACACAGCTTAGAGAGCATAGGGCACTTCCACGCATGGGGGGATAAAGTGGGAAAATTGAAAATCAGCAAGACACAAGCACCCCAAAGTTTAGGGCTGCTCTGTTGACAAGGACCTCCACTTCATTCCACCTTAAATATCCCAGGAAAGCGAAAAATGGATCAAAAAGTTGTGGTCCTTATGTACAATGGAATATCACTCAGCCATGAAATCAATGTCATAAGGCTAGTAGCAGCATGATGAGTGGATTTAGGTAAGACGATTCTAAGTGAAATAAGTCACACAGAAAAGGACACTTCTCGTAAGGTGTCACTTATAGAGGGAATGTAAAAACCGTTACACTTGAACTGAATTACAAAACAGAACAGAGTCACACATGCAGAAAACACACTATGGCTGCTTAACGGGAAAGGTGAGGTGGGGTGATACATAAAACAAGAGCTTCAAATTAGCTCAGATACCGTTCCATAAACCCAATATGTAATAGACAAGACCTACTCCTTGCTCAGAGAACTGGACTCAACACGCCCGATTCACCGCACAAGAATATATCTGACTAGTAATAATCTTAAAACCTATGTATTGATATCTCTCTGTTAGTGTGTCAAGTGTGTTTAAAGCGGCATAAACACAGCCGTGAAAAGCAGATAAACCCCATTATAAAACTAAATTACTTTTAAAAACCCATGAAACAAAGACAGGGAAAGAGAGAGAAATACTTACACAATTCGTTCAGGGGCTGTGATGCAACCTGGATTGACCATATCTAGACCCACAGCTGGATGAGACATAAGGGTGGACACTCTTGGGGCTGAGAGGTTTGGTGAGGTTGGGTGAGCAAACGCAGACCCTTTAAAGTAATACTGCGTGCTACCCATCGCATGGGTCCCAAATCTCCAGGTTCAAGGGCATCTTCCTACATCGAAAACATGCATGAGAAACCCAGAAGATGGTACACCGTGTGATGGGGAAAGGTTTCTAAAACGCACCTCATTTCTCATCTCCTTGTGCTCGGGTTCGCCATTCCTGCCACTTTACTAGCAATCTCCCTACTTGGAGCCTCAGCACCTTTAACCTCCTGTTCCGTACAGGTTGTAATTTGTCCTGAGGATGAACGGGAAGACGGGGAACCAATGAGAGACTAGCTCTTGGTGTTGGGACAGGCACAGGACACTCTATTTTCCCATCAGGAAGAAGAATTAACCACAGGCTCAGCCTACACCCCGGAACCAGAACAGGGCCTGAAGCCATCCTGCGCTTTTGCGGCCAGCTCCCAAAAAAGCGACTTGTAAGATGGAGCTTCAGGGCACTGCAATTCACAAACCTGCAGAGTTATAAATGTTAACTCTCGTCCACAAATATATTGAGGGAAGGCAAAGAAGAGGATTTGAAATCAAGGCAGAATTGCAGGAAACAGATTTCAGGAGGTAGATTCGAATCGCCTTTAAAGCACATGAAAAGGGGCAAAACGTTGACAATGATGCCCTTGGCCAAAAAGGGCGTATGCGTTTTTTCCTGAATATATTCAGGAAAAAACGCATACGCCCTTTTTGGCCAACCAAGCAACCTGGAAAGGCAAATCAGCGCTACAAAGAAGTCTCGCTTCCCATCGGTCAAAAGGGCCATGCTGAAAAAAGTGTCAAAACCAGAAATGCAGGACAGGCCATGGAGAAATGGGAGCCTTGCTACACTGATGGGCGGGATGTAAATTGCCAACAGCCACTCTGGAGAAGTGTACGGTGTGTCCTGAAACATCTAAAAAACACAGCTTAGAGAGCATAGGGCACTTCCACGCATGGGGGGATAAAGTGGGAAAATTGAAAATCAGCAAGACACAAGCACCCCAAAGTTTAGGGCTGCTCTGTTGACAAGGACCTCCACTTCATTCCACCTTAAATATCCCAGGAAAGCGAAAAATGGATCAAAAAGTTGTGGTCCTTATGTACAATGGAATATCACTCAGCCATGAAATCAATGTCATAAGGCTAGTAGCAGCATGATGAGTGGATTTAGGTAAGACGATTCTAAGTGAAATAAGTCACACAGAAAAGGACACTTCTCGTAAGGTGTCACTTATAGAGGGAATGTAAAAACCGTTACACTTGAACTGAATTACAAAACAGAACAGAGTCACACATGCAGAAAACACACTATGGCTGCTTAACGGGAAAGGTGAGGTGGGGTGATACATAAAACAAGAGCTTCAAATTAGCTCAGATACCGTTCCATAAACCCAATATGTAATAGACAAGACCTACTCCTTGCTCAGAGAACTGGACTCAACACGCCCGATTCACCGCACAAGAATATATCTGACTAGTAATAATCTTAAAACCTATGTATTGATATCTCTCTGTTAGTGTGTCAAGTGTGTTTAAAGCGGCATAAACACAGCCGTGAAAAGCAGATAAACCCCATTATAAAACTAAATTACTTTTAAAAACCCATGAAACAAAGACAGGGAAAGAGAGAGAAATACTTACACAATTCGTTCAGGGGCTGTGATGCAACCTGGATTGACCATATCTAGACCCACAGCTGGATGAGACATAAGGGTGGACACTCTTGGGGCTGAGAGGTTTGGTGAGGTTGGGTGAGCAAACGCAGACCCTTTAAAGTAATACTGCGTGCTACCCATCGCATGGGTCCCAAATCTCCAGGTTCAAGGGCATCTTCCTACATCGAAAACATGCATGAGAAACCCAGAAGATGGTACACCGTGTGATGGGGAAAGGTTTCTAAAACGCACCTCATTTCTCATCTCCTTGTGCTCGGGTTCGCCATTCCTGCCACTTTACTAGCAATCTCCCTACTTGGAGCCTCAGCACCTTTAACCTCCTGTTCCGTACAGGTTGTAATTTGTCCTGAGGATGAACGGGAAGACGGGGAACCAATGAGAGACTAGCTCTTGGTGTTGGGACAGGCACAGGACACTCTATTTTCCCATCAGGAAGAAGAATTAACCACAGGCTCAGCCTACACCCCGGAACCAGAACAGGGCCTGAAGCCATCCTGCACTTTTGCGGCCAGCTCCCAAAAAAGCGACTTGTAAGATGGAGCTTCAGGGCACTGCAATTCACAAACCTGCAGAGTTATAAATGTTAACTCTCGTCCACAAATATATTGAGGGAAGGCAAAGAAGAGGATTTGAAATCAAGGCAGAATTGCAGGAAACAGATTTCAGGAGGTAGATTCGAATCGCCTTTAAAGCACATGAAAAGGGGCAAAACGTTGACAATGATGCCCTTGGCCAAAAAGGGCGTATGCGTTTTTTCCTGAATATATTCAGGAAAAAACGCATACGCCCTTTTTGGCCAACCAAGCAACCTGGAAAGGCAAATCAGCGCTACAAAGAAGTCTCGCTTCCCATCGGTCAAAAGGGCCATGCTGAAAAAAGTGTCAAAACCAGAAATGCAGGACAGGCCATGGAGAAATGGGAGCCTTGCTACACTGATGGGCGGGATGTAAATTGCCAACAGCCACTCTGGAGAAGTGTACGGTGTGTCCTGAAACATCTAAAAAACACAGCTTAGAGAGCATAGGGCACTTCCACGCATGGGGGGATAAAGTGGGAAAATTGAAAATCAGCAAGACACAAGCACCCCAAAGTTTAGGGCTGCTCTGTTGACAAGGACCTCCACTTCATTCCACCTTAAATATCCCAGGAAAGCGAAAAATGGATCAAAAAGTTGTGGTCCTTATGTACAATGGAATATCACTCAGCCATGAAATCAATGTCATAAGGCTAGTAGCAGCATGATGAGTGGATTTAGGTAAGACGATTCTAAGTGAAATAAGTCACACAGAAAAGGACACTTCTCGTAAGGTGTCACTTATAGAGGGAATGTAAAAACCGTTACACTTGAACTGAATTACAAAACAGAACAGAGTCACACATGCAGAAAACACACTATGGCTGCTTAACGGGAAAGGTGAGGTGGGGTGATACATAAAACAAGAGCTTCAAATTAGCTCAGATACCGTTCCATAAACCCAATATGTAATAGACAAGACCTACTCCTTGCTCAGAGAACTGGACTCAACACGCCCGATTCACCGCACAAGAATATATCTGACTAGTAATAATCTTAAAACCTATGTATTGATATCTCTCTGTTAGTGTGTCAAGTGGGTGTAAAGCGGCATAAACACAGCCGTGAAAAGCAGCTAAACCCCATTATAAAAATAAATTACTTTTAAAAACCCATGAAACAAAGACAGGGAAAGAGAGAGAAATTCTTACACAATTCGTTCAGGGGCTGTGATGCAACCTGGATTGACCATATCTAGACCCACAGCTGGATGAGACATAAGGGTGGACACTCTTGGGGCTGAGAGGTTTGGTGAGGTTGGGTGAGCAAACGCAGACCCTTTAAAGTAATACTGCGTGCTACCCATCGCATGGGTCCCAAATCTCCAGGTTCAAGGGCATCTTCCTACATTGAAAACATGCATGAGAAACCCAGAAGATGGTACACCGTGTGATGGGGAAAGGTTTCTAAAACGCACCTCATTTCTCATCTCCTTGTGCTCGGGTTCGCCATTCCAGCCACTTTACCAGCAATCTCCCTACTTGGAGCCTCAGCACCTTTAACCTCCTGTTCCGTACAGGTTGCAATTTGTCCTGAGGATGAACGGGAAGACGGGGAACCAATGAGAGACTAGCTCTTGGTGTTGGGACAGGCACAGGTCACTCTATTTTCCCATCAGGAAGAAGAATTAACCACAGGCTCAGCCTGCCCCCCGGAACCAGAACAGGGCCTGAAGCCATCCTGCGCTTTTGCGGCCAGCTCCCAAAAAAGCGACTTGTAAAATGGAGCTTCAGGGCACTGCAATTCACAAACCTGCAGAGTTATAAATGATAACTCTCGTCCACAAATATATTGAGGGAAGGCAAAGAAGAGGATTTGAAATCAAGGCAGAATTGCAGGAAACAGATTTCAGGAGGTAGATTCGAATCGCCTTTAAAGCACATGAAAAGCGGCAAAACGTTGACAATGATGCCCTTGGCCAAAAAGGGCGTATGCGTTTTTTCCTGAATATATTCAGGAAAAAACGCATACGCCCTTTTTGGCCAACCAAGCAACCTGGAAAGGCAAATCAGCGCTACAAAGAAGTCTCGCTTCCCATCGGTCAAGAGGGCCATGCTGAAAAAAGTGTCAAAACCAGAAATGCAGGACAGGCCATGGAGAAATGGGAGCCTTGCTACACTGATGGGCGGGATGTAAATTGCCAACAGCCACTCTGGAGAAGTGTACGGTGTGTCCTGAAACATCTAAAAAACACAGCTTAGAGAGCATAGGGCACTTCCACGCATGGGGGGATAAAGTGGGAAAATTGAAAATCAGCAAGACACAAGCACCCCAAAGTTTAGGGCTGCTCTGTTGACAAGGACCTCCACTTCATTCCACCTTAAATATCCCAGGAAAGCGAAAAATGGATCAAAAAGTTGTGGTCCTTATGTACAATGGAATATCACTCAGCCATGAAATCAATGTCATAAGGCTAGTAGCAGCATGATGAGTGGATTTAGGTAAGACGATTCTAAGTGAAATAAGTCACACAGAAAAGGACACTTCTCATAAGGTGTCACTTATAGAGGGAATGTAAAAACCGTTACACTTGAACTGAATTACAAAACAGAACAGAGTCACACATGCAGAAAACACACTATGGCTGCTTAACGGGAAAGGTGAGGTGGGGTGATACATAAAACAAGAGCTTCAAATTAGCTCAGATACCGTTCCATAAACCCAATATGTAATAGACAAGACCTACTCCTTGCTCCGAGAACTGGACTCAACACGCCCGATTCACCGCACAAGAATATATCTGACTAGTAATAATCTTAAAACCTATGTATTGATATCTCTCTGTTAGTGTGTCAAGTGTGTGTAAAGCGGCATAAACACAGCCGTGAAAAGCAGCTAAACCCCATTATAAAACTAAATTACTTTTAAAAACCCATGAAACAAAGACAGGGAAAGAGAGAGAAATTCTTACACAATTCGTTCAGGGGCTGTGATGCAACCTGGATTGACCATATCTAGACCCACAGCTGGATGAGACATAAGGGTGGACACTCTTGGGGCTGAGAGGTTTGGTGAGGTTGTGTGAGCAAATGCAGACCCTTTAAAGTAATACTGCGTGCTACCCATCGCATGGGTCCCAAATCTCCAGGTTCAAGGGCATCTTCCTACATCGAAAACATGCATGAGAAACCCAGAAGAGGGTACACCGTGTGATGGGGAAAGGTTTCTAAAACGCACCTCATTTCTCATCTCCTTGTGCTCGGGTTCGCCATTCCAGCCACTTTACTAGCAATCTCCCTACTTGGAACCTCAGCACCTTTAACCTCCTGTTCCGAACAGGTTGCAATTTGTCCTGAGGATGAACGGGAAGACGGGGAACCAATGAGAGACTAGCTCTTGGTGTTGGGACAGGCACAGGTCACTCTATTTTCCCATCAGGAAGAAGAATTAACCACAGGCTCAGCCTGCCCCCCGGAACCAGAACAGGGCCTGAAGCCATCCTGCGCTTTTGCGGACAGCTCCCAAAAAAGCGAGTTGTAAAATGGAGCGTCAGGGCACTGCAATTCACAAACCTGCAGAGTTATAAATGATAACTCTCGTCCACAAATATATTGAGGGAAGGCAAAGAAGAGGATTTGAAATCAAGGCAGAATTGCAGGAAACAGATTTCAGGAGGTAGATTCGAATCGCCTTTAAAGCACATGAAAAGGGGCAAAACGTTGACAATGATGCCCTTGGCCAAAAAGGGCGTATGCGTTTTTTCCTGAATATATTCAGGAAAAAACGCATACGCCCTTTTTGGCCAACCAAGCAACCTGGAAAGGCAAATCAGCGCTACAAAGAAGTCTCGCTTCCCATCGGTCAAAAGGGCCATGCTGAAAAAAGTGTCAAAACCAGAAATGCAGGACAGGCCATGGAGAAATGGGAGCCTTGCTACACTGATGGGCGGGATGTAAATTGCCAACAGCCACTCTGGAGAAGTGTACGGTGTGTCCTGAAACATCTAAAAAACACAGCTTAGAGAGCATAGGGCACTTCCACGCATGGGGGGATAAAGTGGGAAAATTGAAAATCAGCAAGACACAAGCACCCCAAAGTTTAGGGCTGCTCTGTTGACAAGGACCTCCACTTCATTCCACCTTAAATATCCCAGGAAAGCGAAAAATGGATCAAAAAGTTGTGGTCCTTATGTACAATGGAATATCACTCAGCCATGAAATCAATGTCATAAGGCTAGTAGCAGCATGATGAGTGGATTTAGGTAAGACGATTCTAAGTGAAATAAGTCACACAGAAAAGGACACTTCTCGTAAGGTGTCACTTATAGAGGGAATGTAAAAACCGTTACACTTGAACTGAATTACAAAACAGAACAGAGTCACACATGCAGAAAACACACTATGGCTGCTTAACGGGAAAGGTGAGGTGGGGTGATACATAAAACAAGAGCTTCAAATTAGCTCAGATACCGTTCCATAAACCCAATATGTAATAGACAAGACCTACTCCTTGCTCAGAGAACTGGACTCAACACGCCCGATTCACCGCACAAGAATATATCTGACTAGTAATAATCTTAAAACCTATGTATTGATATCTCTCTGTTAGTGTGTCAAGTGGGTGTAAAGCGGCATAAACACAGCCGTGAAAAGCAGCTAAACCCCATTATAAAAATAAATTACTTTTAAAAACCCATGAAACAAAGACAGGGAAAGAGAGAGAAATTCTTACACAATTCGTTCAGGGGCTGTGATGCAACCTGGATTGACCATATCTAGACCCACAGCTGGATGAGACATAAGGGTGGACACTCTTGGGGCTGAGAGGTTTGGTGAGGTGGGGTGAGCAAACGCAGACCCTTTAAAGTAATACTGCGTGCTACCCATCGCATGGGTCCCAAATCTCCAGGTTCAAGGGCATCTTCCTACATCGAAAACATGCATGAGAAACCCAGAAGATGGTACACCGTGTGATGGGGAAAGGTTTCTAAAACGCACCTCATTTCTCATCTCCTTGTGCTCGGGTTCGCCATTCCAGCCACTTTACCAGCAATCTCCCTACTTGGAGCCTCAGCACCTTTAACCTCCTGTTCCGTACAGGTTGCAATTTGTCCTGAGGATGAACGGGAAGACGGGGAACCAATGAGAGACTAGCTCTTGGTGTTGGGACAGGCACAGGTCACTCTATTTTCCCATCAGGAAGAAGAATTAACCACAGGCTCAGCCTGCCCCCCGGAACCAGAACAGGGCCTGAAGCCATCCTGCGCTTTTGCGGCCAGCTCCCAAAAAAGCGACTTGTAAAATGGAGCTTCAGGGCACTGCAATTCACAAACCTGCAGAGTTATAAATGATAACTCTCGTCCACAAATATATTGAGGGAAGGCAAAGAAGAGGATTTGAAATCAAGGCAGAATTGCAGGAAACAGATTTCAGGAGGTAGATTCGAATCGCCTTTAAAGCACATGAAAAGCGGCAAAACGTTGACAATGATGCCCTTGGCCAAAAAGGGCGTATGCGTTTTTTCCTGAATATATTCAGGAAAAAACGCATACGCCCTTTTTGGCCAACCAAGCAACCTGGAAAGGCAAATCAGCGCTACAAAGAAGTCTCGCTTCCCATCGGTCAAGAGGGCCATGCTGAAAAAAGTGTCAAAACCAGAAATGCAGGACAGGCCATGGAGAAATGGGAGCCTTGCTACACTGATGGGCGGGATGTAAATTGCCAACAGCCACTCTGGAGAAGTGTACGGTGTGTCCTGAAACATCTAAAAAACACAGCTTAGAGAGCATAGGGCACTTCCACGCATGGGGGGATAAAGTGGGAAAATTGAAAATCAGCAAGACACAAGCACCCCAAAGTTTAGGGCTGCTCTGTTGACAAGGACCTCCACTTCATTCCACCTTAAATATCCCAGGAAAGCGAAAAATGGATCAAAAAGTTGTGGTCCTTATGTACAATGGAATATCACTCAGCCATGAAATCAATGTCATAAGGCTAGTAGCAGCATGATGAGTGGATTTAGGTAAGACGATTCTAAGTGAAATAAGTCACACAGAAAAGGACACTTCTCATAAGGTGTCACTTATAGAGGGAATGTAAAAACCGTTACACTTGAACTGAATTACAAAACAGAACAGAGTCACACATGCAGAAAACACACTATGGCTGCTTAACGGGAAAGGTGAGGTGGGGTGATACATAAAACAAGAGCTTCAAATTAGCTCAGATACCGTTCCATAAACCCAATATGTAATAGACAAGACCTACTCCTTGCTCAGAGAACTGGACTCAACACGCCCGATTCACCGCACAAGAATATATCTGACTAGTAATAATCTTAAAACCTATGTATTGATATCTCTCTGTTAGTGTGTCAAGTGTGTGTAAAGCGGCATAAACACAGCCGTGAAAAGCAGCTAAACCCCATTATAAAACTAAATTACTTTTAAAAACCCATGAAACAAAGACAGGGAAAGAGAGAGAAATTCTTACACAATTCGTTCAGGGGCTGTGATGCAACCTGGATTGACCATATCTAGACCCACAGCTGGATGAGACATAAGGGTGGACACTCTTGGGGCTGAGAGGTTTGGTGAGGTTGTGTGAGCAAATGCAGACCCTTTAAAGTAATACTGCGTGCTACCCATCGCATGGGTCCCAAATCTCCAGGTTCAAGGGCATCTTCCTACATCGAAAACATGCATGAGAAACCCAGAAGAGGGTACACCGTGTGATGGGGAAAGGTTTCTAAAACGCACCTCATTTCTCATCTCCTTGTGCTCGGGTTCGCCATTCCAGCCACTTTACCAGCAATCTCCCTACTTGGAGCCTCAGCACCTTTAACCTCCTGTTCCGTACAGGTTGCAATTTGTCCTGAGGATGAACGGGAAGACGGGGAACCAATGAGAGACTAGCTCTTGGTGTTGGGACAGGCACAGGTCACTCTATTTTCCCATCAGGAAGAAGAATTAACCACAGGCTCAGCCTGCCCCCCGGAACCAGAACAGGGCCTGAAGCCATCCTGCGCTTTTGCGGCCAGCTCCCAAAAAAGCGACTTGTAAAATGGAGCTTCAGGGCACTGCAATTCACAAACCTGCAGAGTTATAAATGATAACTCTCGTCCACAAATATATTGAGGGAAGGCAAAGAAGAGGATTTGAAATCAAGGCAGAATTGCAGGAAACAGATTTCAGGAGGTAGATTCGAATCGCCTTTAAAGCACATGAAAAGCGGCAAAACGTTGACAATGATGCCCTTGGCCAAAAAGGGCGTATGCGTTTTTTCCTGAATATATTCAGGAAAAAACGCATACGCCCTTTTTGGCCAACCAAGCAACCTGGAAAGGCAAATCAGCGCTACAAAGAAGTCTCGCTTCCCATCGGTCAAGAGGGCCATGCTGAAAAAAGTGTCAAAACCAGAAATGCAGGACAGGCCATGGAGAAATGGGAGCCTTGCTACACTGATGGGCGGGATGTAAATTGCCAACAGCCACTCTGGAGAAGTGTACGGTGTGTCCTGAAACATCTAAAAAACACAGCTTAGAGAGCATAGGGCACTTCCACGCATGGGGGGATAAAGTGGGAAAATTGAAAATCAGCAAGACACAAGCACCCCAAAGTTTAGGGCTGCTCTGTTGACAAGGACCTCCACTTCATTCCACCTTAAATATCCCAGGAAAGCGAAAAATGGATCAAAAAGTTGTGGTCCTTATGTACAATGGAATATCACTCAGCCATGAAATCAATGTCATAAGGCTAGTAGCAGCATGATGAGTGGATTTAGGTAAGACGATTCTAAGTGAAATAAGTCACACAGAAAAGGACACTTCTCATAAGGTGTCACTTATAGAGGGAATGTAAAAACCGTTACACTTGAACTGAATTACAAAACAGAACAGAGTCACACATGCAGAAAACACACTATGGCTGCTTAACGGGAAAGGTGAGGTGGGGTGATACATAAAACAAGAGCTTCAAATTAGCTCAGATACCGTTCCATAAACCCAATATGTAATAGACAAGACCTACTCCTTGCTCAGAGAACTGGACTCAACACGCCCGATTCACCGCACAAGAATATATCTGACTAGTAATAATCTTAAAACCTATGTATTGATATCTCTCTGTTAGTGTGTCAAGTGTGTGTAAAGCGGCATAAACACAGCCGTGAAAAGCAGCTAAACCCCATTATAAAACTAAATTACTTTTAAAAACCCATGAAACAAAGACAGGGAAAGAGAGAGAAATTCTTACACAATTCGTTCAGGGGCTGTGATGCAACCTGGATTGACCATATCTAGACCCACAGCTGGATGAGACATAAGGGTGGACACTCTTGGGGCTGAGAGGTTTGGTGAGGTTGTGTGAGCAAATGCAGACCCTTTAAAGTAATACTGCGTGCTACCCATCGCATGGGTCCCAAATCTCCAGGTTCAAGGGCATCTTCCTACATCGAAAACATGCATGAGAAACCCAGAAGAGGGTACACCGTGTGATGGGGAAAGGTTTCTAAAACGCACCTCATTTCTCATCTCCTTGTGCTCGGGTTCGCCATTCCAGCCACTTTACTAGCAATCTCCCTACTTGGAACCTCAGCACCTTTAACCTCCTGTTCCGAACAGGTTGCAATTTGTCCTGAGGATGAACGGGAAGACGGGGAACCAATGAGAGACTAGCTCTTGGTGTTGGGACAGGCACAGGTCACTCTATTTTCCCATCAGGAAGAAGAATTAACCACAGGCTCAGCCTGCCCCCCGGAACCAGAACAGGGCCTGAAGCCATCCTGCGCTTTTGCGGACAGCTCCCAAAAAAGCGAGTTGTAAAATGGAGCGTCAGGGCACTGCAATTCACAAACCTGCAGAGTTATAAATGATAACTCTCGTCCACAAATATATTGAGGGAAGGCAAAGAAGAGGATTTGAAATCAAGGCAGAATTGCAGGAAACAGATTTCAGGAGGTAGATTCGAATCGCCTTTAAAGCACATGAAAAGGGGCAAAACGTTGACAATGATGCCCTTGGCCAAAAAGGGCGTATGCGTTTTTTCCTGAATATATTCAGGAAAAAACGCATACGCCCTTTTTGGCCAACCAAGCAACCTGGAAAGGCAAATCAGCGCTACAAAGAAGTCTCGCTTCCCATCGGTCAAAAGGGCCATGCTGAAAAAAGTGTCAAAACCAGAAATGCAGGACAGGCCATGGAGAAATGGGAGCCTTGCTACACTGATGGGCGGGATGTAAATTGCCAACAGCCACTCTGGAGAAGTGTACGGTGTGTCCTGAAACATCTAAAAAACACAGCTTAGAGAGCATAGGGCACTTCCACGCATGGGGGGATAAAGTGGGAAAATTGAAAATCAGCAAGACACAAGCACCCCAAAGTTTAGGGCTGCTCTGTTGACAAGGACCTCCACTTCATTCCACCTTAAATATCCCAGGAAAGCGAAAAATGGATCAAAAAGTTGTGGTCCTTATGTACAATGGAATATCACTCAGCCATGAAATCAATGTCATAAGGCTAGTAGCAGCATGATGAGTGGATTTAGGTAAGACGATTCTAAGTGAAATAAGTCACACAGAAAAGGACACTTCTCGTAAGGTGTCACTTATAGAGGGAATGTAAAAACCGTTACACTTGAACTGAATTACAAAACAGAACAGAGTCACACATGCAGAAAACACACTATGGCTGCTTAACGGGAAAGGTGAGGTGGGGTGATACATAAAACAAGAGCTTCAAATTAGCTCAGATACCGTTCCATAAACCCAATATGTAATAGACAAGACCTACTCCTTGCTCAGAGAACTGGACTCAACACGCCCGATTCACCGCACAAGAATATATCTGACTAGTAATAATCTTAAAACCTATGTATTGATATCTCTCTGTTAGTGTGTCAAGTGGGTGTAAAGCGGCATAAACACAGCCGTGAAAAGCAGCTAAACCCCATTATAAAACTAAATTACTTTTAAAAACCCATGAAACAAAGACAGGGAAAGAGAGAGAAATTCTTACACAATTCGTTCAGGGGCTGTGATGCAACCTGGATTGACCATATCTAGACCCACAGCTGGATGAGACATAAGGGTGGACACTCTTGGGGCTGAGAGGTTTGGTGAGGTTGTGTGAGCAAATGCAGACCCTTTAAAGTAATACTGCGTGCTACCCATCGCATGGGTCCCAAATCTCCAGGTTCAAGGGCATCTTCCTACATCGAAAACATGCATGAGAAACCCAGAAGAGGGTACACCGTGTGATGGGGAAAGGTTTCTAAAACGCACCTCATTTCTCATCTCCTTGTGCTCGGGTTCGCCATTCCAGCCACTTTACTAGCAATCTCCCTACTTGGAACCTCAGCACCTTTAACCTCCTGTTCCGAACAGGTTGCAATTTGTCCTGAGGATGAACGGGAAGACGGGGAACCAATGAGAGACTAGCTCTTGGTGTTGGGACAGGCACAGGTCACTCTATTTTCCCATCAGGAAGAAGAATTAACCACAGGCTCAGCCTGCCCCCCGGAACCAGAACAGGGCCTGAAGCCATCCTGCGCTTTTGCGGACAGCTCCCAAAAAAGCGAGTTGTAAAATGGAGCGTCAGGGCACTGCAATTCACAAACCTGCAGAGTTATAAATGATAACTCTCGTCCACAAATATATTGAGGGAAGGCAAAGAAGAGGATTTGAAATCAAGGCAGAATTGCAGGAAACAGATTTCAGGAGGTAGATTCGAATCGCCTTTAAAGCACATGAAAAGCGGCAAAACGTTGACAATGATGCCCTTGGCCAAAAAGGGCGTATGTGTTTGTTCCTGAATATATTCAGGAAAAAACGCATACGCCCTTTTTGGCCAACCAAGCAACCTGGAAAGGCAAATCAGCGCTACAAAGAAGTCTCGCTTCCCATCGGTCAAAAGGGCCATGCTGAAAAAAGTGTCAAAACCAGAAATGCAGGACAGGCCATGGAGAAATGGGAGCCTTGCTACACTGATGGGCGGGATGTAAATTGCCAACAGCCACTCTGGAGAAGGGTACGGTGTGTCCTGAAACATCTAAAAAACACAGCTTAGAGAGCATAGGGCACTTCCACGCATGGGGGGATAAAGTGGGAAAATTGAAAATCAGCAAGACACAAGCACCCCAAAGTTTAGGGCTGCTCTGTCGACAAGGACCTCCACTTTATTCCACCTTAAATATCCCAGGAAAGCGAAAAATGGATCAAAAAGTTGTGGTCCTTATGTACAATGGAATATCACTCAGCCATGAAATCAATGTCATAAGGCTAGTAGCAGCATGATGAGTGGATTTAGGTAAGACAATTCTAAGTGAAATAAGTCACACAGAAAAGGACACTTCTCATAAGGTGTCACTTATAGAGGGAATGTAAAAACCGTTACACTTGAACTGAATTACAAAACAGAACAGAGTCACACATGCAGAAAACACACTATGGCTGCTTAACGGGAAAGGTGAGGTGGGGTGATACATAAAACAAGAGCTTCAAATTAGCTCAGATACCGTTCCATAAACCCAATATGTAATAGACAAGACCTACTCCTTGCTCAGAGAACTGGACTCAACACGCCCGATTCACCGCACAAGAATATATCTGACTAGTAATAATCTTAAAACCTATGTATTGATATCTCTCTGTTAGTGTGTCAAGTGGGTGTAAAGCGGCATAAACACAGCCGTGAAAAGCAGCTAAACCCCATTATAAAACTAAATTACTTTTAAAAACCCATGAAACAAAGACAGGGAAAGAGAGAGAAATTCTTACACAATTCGTTCAGGGGCTGTGATGCAACCTGGATTGACCATATCTAGACCCACAGCTGGATGAGACATAAGGGTGGACACTCTTGGGGCTGAGAGGTTTGGTGAGGTTGTGTGAGCAAATGCAGACCCTTTAAAGTAATACTGCGTGCTACCCATCGCATGGGTCCCAAATCTCCAGGTTCAAGGGCATCTTCCTACATCGAAAACATGCATGAGAAACCCAGAAGAGGGTACACCGTGTGATGGGGAAAGGTTTCTAAAACGCACCTCATTTCTCATCTCCTTGTGCTCGGGTTCGCCATTCCAGCCACTTTACTAGCAATCTCCCTACTTGGAACCTCAGCACCTTTAACCTCCTGTTCCGAACAGGTTGCAATTTGTCCTGAGGATGAACGGGAAGACGGGGAACCAATGAGAGACTAGCTCTTGGTGTTGGGACAGGCACAGGTCACTCTATTTTCCCATCAGGAAGAAGAATTAACCACAGGCTCAGCCTGCCCCCCGGAACCAGAACAGGGCCTGAAGCCATCCTGCGCTTTTGCGGACAGCTCCCAAAAAAGCGAGTTGTAAAATGGAGCGTCAGGGCACTGCAATTCACAAACCTGCAGAGTTATAAATGATAACTCTCGTCCACAAATATATTGAGGGAAGGCAAAGAAGAGGATTTGAAATCAAGGCAGAATTGCAGGAAACAGATTTCAGGAGGTAGATTCGAATCGCCTTTAAAGCACATGAAAAGCGGCAAAACGTTGACAATGATGCCCTTGGCCAAAAAGGGCGTATGTGTTTGTTCCTGAATATATTCAGGAACAAACGCATACGCCCTTTTTGGCCAACCAAGCAACCTGGAAAGGCAAATCAGCGCTACAAAGAAGTCTCGCTTCCCATCGGTCAAAAGGGCCATGCTGAAAAAAGTGTCAAAACCAGAAATGCAGGACAGGCCATGGAGAAATGGGAGCCTTGCTACACTGATGGGCGGGATGTAAATTGCCAACAGCCACTCTGGAGAAGGGTACGGTGTGTCCTGAAACATCTAAAAAACACAGCTTAGAGAGCATAGGGCACTTCCACGCATGGGGGGATAAAGTGGGAAAATTGAAAATCAGCAAGACACAAGCACCCCAAAGTTTAGGGCTGCTCTGTCGACAAGGACCTCCACTTTATTCCACCTTAAATATCCCAGGAAAGCGAAAAATGGATCAAAAAGTTGTGGTCCTTATGTACAATGGAATATCACTCAGCCATGAAATCAATGTCATAAGGCTAGTAGCAGCATGATGAGTGGATTTAGGTAAGACAATTCTAAGTGAAATAAGTCACACAGAAAAGGACACTTCTCATAAGGTGTCACTTATAGAGGGAATGTAAAAACCGTTACACTTGAACTGAATTACAAAACAGAACAGAGTCACACATGCAGAAAACACACTATGGCTGCTTAACGGGAAAGGTGAGGTGGGGTGATACATAAAACAAGAGCTTCAAATTAGCTCAGATACCGTTCCATAAACCCAATATGTAATAGACAAGACCTACTCCTTGCTCAGAGAACTGGACTCAACACGCCCGATTCACCGCACAAGAATATATCTGACTAGTAATAATCTTAAAACCTATGTATTGATATCTCTCTGTTAGTGTGTCAAGTGTGTGTAAAGCGGCATAAACACAGCCGTGAAAAGCAGCTAAACCCCATTATAAAACTAAATTACTTTTAAAAACCCATGAAACAAAGACAGGGAAAGAGAGAGAAATTCTTACACAATTCGTTCAGGGGCTGTGATGCAACCTGGATTGACCATATCTAGACCCACAGCTGGATGAGACATAAGGGTGGACACTCTTGGGGCTGAGAGGTTTGGTGAGGTTGTGTGAGCAAATGCAGACCCTTTAAAGTAATACTGCGTGCTACCCATCGCATGGGTCCCAAATCTCCAGGTTCAAGGGCATCTTCCTACATCGAAAACATGCATGAGAAACCCAGAAGAGGGTACACCGTGTGATGGGGAAAGGTTTCTAAAACGCACCTCATTTCTCATCTCCTTGTGCTCGGGTTCGCCATTCCAGCCACTTTACTAGCAATCTCCCTACTTGGAGCCTCAGCACCTTTAACCTCCTGTTCCGAACAGGTTGCAATTTGTCCTGAGGATGAACGGGAAGACGGGGAACCAATGAGAGACTAGCTCTTGGTGTTGGGACAGGCACAGGTCACTCTATTTTCCCATCAGGAAGAAGAATTAACCACAGGCTCAGCCTGCCCCCCGGAACCAGAACAGGGCCTGAAGCCATCCTGCGCTTTTGCGGACAGCTCCCAAAAAAGCGAGTTGTAAAATGGAGCGTCAGGGCACTGCAATTCACAAACCTGCAGAGTTATAAATGATAACTCTCGTCCACAAATATATTGAGGGAAGGCAAAGAAGAGGATTTCAAATCAAGGCAGAATTGCAGGAAACAAATTTCAGGAGGTAGATTCGAATCGCCTTTAAAGCACATGAAAAGCGGCAAAACGTTGACAATGATGCCCTTGGCCAAAAAGAGCGTATGCGTTTTTTCCTGAATATATTCAGGAAAAAACGCATACGCCCTTTTTGGCCAACCAAGCAACCTGGAAAGGCAAATCAGCGCTACAAAGAAGTCTCGCTTCCCATCGGTCAAAAGGGCCATGCTGAAAAAAGTGTCAAAACCAGAAATGCAGGACAGGCCATGGAGAAATGGGAGCCTTGCTACACTGATGGGCGGGATGTAAATTGCCAAAAGCCACTCTGGAGAAGGGAACGGTGTGTCCTGAAACATCTAAAAAACACAGCTTAG
Organism: Balaenoptera physalus; assembly: GCF_965194825.1. NCBI lineage: Eukaryota > Metazoa > Chordata > Mammalia > Artiodactyla > Balaenopteridae > Balaenoptera > Balaenoptera physalus. Next base: position 1,903,042 of record NW_028126470.1, read on the forward strand.
AGAGCATAGGGCACTTCCACGCATGGGGGGATAAAGTGGGAAAATTGAAAATCAGCAAGACACAAGCACCCCAAAGTTTAGGGCTGCTCTGTCGACAAGGACCTCCACTTCATTCCACCTTAAATATCCCAGGAAAGCGAAAAATGGATCAAAAAGTTGTGGTCCTTATGTACAATGGAATATCACTCAGCCATGAAATCAATGTCATAAGGCTAGTAGCAGCATGATGAGTGGATTTAGGTAAGACGATTCTAAGTGAAATAAGTCACACAGAAAAGGACACTTCTCATAAGGTGTCACTTATAGAGGGAATGTAAAAACCGTTACACTTGAACTGAATTACAAAACAGAACAGAGTCACACATGCAGAAAACACACTATGGCTGCTTAACGGGAAAGGTGAGGTGGGGTGATACATAAAACAAGAGCTTCAAATTAGCTCAGATACCGTTCCATAAACCCAATATGTAATAGACAAGACCTACTCCTTGCTCAGAGAACTGGACTCAACACGCCCGATTCACCGCACAAGAATATATCTGACTAGTAATAATCTTAAAACCTATGTATTGATATCTCTCTGTTAGTGTGTCAAGTTTGTGTAAAGCGGCATAAACACAGCCGTGAAAAGCAGCTAAACCCCATTATAAAAATAAATTACTTTTAAAAACCCATGAAACAAAGACAGGGAAAGAGAGAGAAATTCTTACACAATTCGTTCAGGGGCTGTGATGCAACCTGGATTGACCATATCTAGACCCACAGCTGGATGAGACATAAGGGTGGACACTCTTGGGGCTGAGAGGTTTGGTGAGGTTGGGTGAGCAAACGCAGACCCTTTAAAGTAATACTGCGTGCTACCCATCGCATGGGTCCCAAATCTCCAGGTTCAAGGGCATCTTCCTACATCGAAAACATGCATGAGAAACCCAGAAGATGGTACACCGTGTGATGGGGAAAGGTTTCTAAAACGCACCTCATTTCTCATCTCCTTGTGCTCGTGTTCGCCATTCCAGCCACTTTACCAGCAATCTCCCTACTTGGAGCCTCAGCACCTTTAACCTCCTGTTCCATACAGGTTGCAATTTGTCCTGAGGATGAACGGGAAGACGGGGAACCAATGAGAGACTAGCTCTTGGTGTTGGGACAGGCACAGGTCACTCTATTTTCCCATCAGGAAGAAGAATTAACCACAGGCTCAGCCTGCCCCCCGGAACCAGAACAGGGCCTGAAGCCATCCTGCGCTTTTGCGGCCAGCTCCCAAAAAAGCGACTTGTAAAATGGAGCTTCAGGGCACTGCAATTCACAAACCTGCAGAGTTATAAATGATAACTCTCGTCCACAAATATATTGAGGGAAGGCAAAGAAGAGGATTTGAAATCAAGGCAGTATTGCAGGAAACAGATTTCAGGAGGTAGATTCGAATCGCCTTTAAAGCACATGAAAAGCGGCAAAACGTTGACAATGATGCCCTTGGCCAAAAAGGGCGTATGCGTTTTTTCCTGAATATATTCAGGAAAAAACGCATACGCCCTTTTTGGCCAACCAAGCAACCTGGAAAGGCAAATCAGCGCTACAAAGAAGTCTCGCTTCCCATCGGTCAAGAGGGCCATGCTGAAAAAAGTGTCAAAACCAGAAATGCAGGACAGGCCATGGAGAAATGGGAGCCTTGCTACACTGATGGGCGGGATGTAAATTGCCAACAGCCACTCTGGAGAAGTGTACGGTGTGTCCTGAAACATCTAAAAAACACAGCTTAGAGAGCATAGGGCACTTCCACGCATGGGGGGATAAAGTGGGAAAATTGAAAATCAGCAAGACACAAGCACCCCAAAGTTTAGGGCTGCTCTGTTGACAAGGACCTCCACTTCATTCCACCTTAAATATCCCAGGAAAGCGAAAAATGGATCAAAAAGTTGTGGTCCTTATGTACAATGGAATATCACTCAGCCATGAAATCAATGTCATAAGGCTAGTAGCAGCATGATGAGTGGATTTAGGTAAGACGATTCTAAGTGAAATAAGTCACACAGAAAAGGACACTTCTCATAAGGTGTCACTTATAGAGGGAATGTAAAAACTGTTACACTTGAACTGAATTACAAAACAGAACAGAGTCACACATGCAGAAAACACACTATGGCTGCTTAACGGGAAAGGTGAGGTGGGGTGATACATAAAACAAGAGCTTCAAATTAGCTCAGATACCGTTCCATAAACCCAATATGTAATAGACAAGACCTACTCCTTGCTCAGAGAACTGGACTCAACACGCCCGATTCACCGCACAAGAATATATCTGACTAGTAATAATCTTAAAACCTATGTATTGATATCTCTCTGTTAGTGTGTCAAGTGTGTGTAAAGCGGCATAAACACAGCCGTGAAAAGCAGCTAAACCCCATTATAAAACTAAATTACTTTTAAAAACCCATGAAACAAAGACAGGGAAAGAGAGAGAAATTCTTACACAATTCGTTCAGGGGCTGTGATGCAACCTGGATTGACCATATCTAGACCCACAGCTGGATGAGACATAAGGGTGGACACTCTTGGGGCTGAGAGGTTTGGTGAGGTTGGGTGAGCAAATGCAGACCCTTTAAAGTAATACTGCGTGCTACCCATCGCATGGGTCCCAAATCTCCAGGTTCAAGGGCATCTTCCTACATCGAAAACATGCATGAGAAACCCAGAAGAGGGTACACCGTGTGATGGGGAAAGGTTTCTAAAACGCACCTCATTTCTCATCTCCTTGTGCTCGGGTTCGCCATTCCAGCCACTTTACTAGCAATCTCCCTACTTGGAACCTCAGCACCTTTAACCTCCTGTTCCGAACAGGTTGCAATTTGTCCTGAGGATGAATGGGAAGACGGGGAACCAATGAGAGACTAGCTCTTGGTGTTGGGACAGGCACAGGTCACTCTATTTTCCCATCAGGAAGAAGAATTAACCACAGGCTCAGCCTGCCCCCCGGAACCAGAACAGGGCCTGAAGCCATCCTGCGCTTTTGCGGACAGCTCCCAAAAAAGCGAGTTGTAAAATGGAGCGTCAGGGCACTGCAATTCACAAACCTGCAGAGTTATAAATGATAACTCTCGTCCACAAATATATTGAGGGAAGGCAAAGAAGAGGATTTGAAATCAAGGCAGAATTGCAGGAAACAGATTTCAGGAGGTAGATTCGAATCGCCTTTAAAGCACATGAAAAGCGGCAAAACGTTGACAATGATGCCCTTGGCCAAAAAGGGCGTATGCGTTTTTTCCTGAATATATTCAGGAAAAAACGCATACGCCCTTTTTGGCCAACCAAGCAACCTGGAAAGGCAAATCAGCGCTACAAAGAAGTCTCGCTTCCCATCGGTCAAGAGGGCCATGCTGAAAAAAGTGTCAAAACCAGAAATGCAGGACAGGCCATGGAGAAATGGGAGCCTTGCTACACTGATGGGCGGGATGTAAATTGCCAACAGCCACTCTGGAGAAGTGTACGGTGTGTCCTGAAACATCTAAAAAACACAGCTTAGAGAGCATAGGGCACTTCCACGCATGGGGGGATAAAGTGGGAAAATTGAAAATCAGCAAGACACAAGCACCCCAAAGTTTAGGGCTGCTCTGTCGACAAGGACCTCCACTTTATTCCACCTTAAATATCCCAGGAAAGCGAAAAATGGATCAAAAAGTTGTGGTCCTTATGTACAATGGAATATCACTCAGCCATGAAATCAATGTCATAAGGCTAGTAGCAGCATGATGAGTGGATTTAGGTAAGACAATTCTAAGTGAAATAAGTCACACAGAAAAGGACACTTCTCATAAGGTGTCACTTATAGAGGGAATGTAAAAACCGTTACACTTGAACTGAATTACAAAACAGAACAGAGTCACACATGCAGAAAACACACTATGGCTGCTTAACGGGAAAGGTGAGGTGGGGTGATACATAAAACAAGAGCTTCAAATTAGCTCAGATACCGTTCCATAAACCCAATATGTAATAGACAAGACCTACTCCTTGCTCAGAGAACTGGACTCAACACGCCCGATTCACCGCACAAGAATATATCTGACTAGTAATAATCTTAAAACCTATGTATTGATATCTCTCTGTTAGTGTGTCAAGTGTGTGTAAAGCGGCATAAACACAGCCGTGAAAAGCAGCTAAACCCCATTATAAAACTAAATTACTTTTAAAAACCCATGAAACAAAGACAGGGAAAGAGAGAGAAATTCTTACACAATTCGTTCAGGGGCTGTGATGCAACCTGGATTGACCATATCTAGACCCACAGCTGGATGAGACATAAGGGTGGACACTCTTGGGGCTGAGAGGTTTGGTGAGGTTGTGTGAGCAAATGCAGACCCTTTAAAGTAATACTGCGTGCTACCCATCGCATGGGTCCCAAATCTCCAGGTTCAAGGGCATCTTCCTACATCGAAAACATGCATGAGAAACCCAGAAGAGGGTACACCGTGTGATGGGGAAAGGTTTCTAAAACGCACCTCATTTCTCATCTCCTTGTGCTCGGGTTCGCCATTCCAGCCACTTTACTAGCAATCTCCCTACTTGGAGCCTCAGCACCTTTAACCTCCTGTTCCGAACAGGTTGCAATTTGTCCTGAGGATGAACGGGAAGACGGGGAACCAATGAGAGACTAGCTCTTGGTGTTGGGACAGGCACAGGTCACTCTATTTTCCCATCAGGAAGAAGAATTAACCACAGGCTCAGCCTGCCCCCCGGAACCAGAACAGGGCCTGAAGCCATCCTGCGCTTTTGCGGACAGCTCCCAAAAAAGCGAGTGGTAAAATGGAGCGTCAGGGCACTGCAATTCACAAACCTGCAGAGTTATAAATGATAACTCTCGTCCACAAATATATTGAGGGAAGGCAAAGAAGAGGATTTCAAATCAAGGCAGAATTGCAGGAAACAAATTTCAGGAGGTAGATTCGAATCGCCTTTAAAGCACATGAAAAGCGGCAAAACGTTGACAATGATGCCCTTGGCCAAAAAGAGCGTATGCGTTTTTTCCTGAATATATTCAGGAAAAAACGCATACGCCCTTTTTGGCCAACCAAGCAACCTGGAAAGGCAAATCAGCGCTACAAAGAAGTCTCGCTTCCCATCGGTCAAAAGGGCCATGCTGAAAAAAGTGTCAAAACCAGAAATGCAGGACAGGCCATGGAGAAATGGGAGCCTTGCTACACTGATGGGCGGGATGTAAATTGCCAAAAGCCACTCTGGAGAAGGGAACGGTGTGTCCTGAAACATCTAAAAAACACAGCTTAGAGAGCATAGGGCACTTCCACGCATGGGGGGATAAAGTGGGAAAATTGAAAATCAGCAAGACACAAGCACCCCAAAGTTTAGGGCTGCTCTGTCGACAAGGACCTCCACTTCATTCCACCTTAAATATCCCAGGAAAGCGAAAAATGGATCAAAAAGTTGTGGTCCTTATGTACAATGGAATATCACTCAGCCATGAAATCAATGTCATAAGGCTAGTAGCAGCATGATGAGTGGATTTAGGTAAGACGATTCTAAGTGAAATAAGTCACACAGAAAAGGACACTTCTCATAAGGTGTCACTTATAGAGGGAATGTAAAAACCGTTACACTTGAACTGAATTACAAAACAGAACAGAGTCACACATGCAGAAAACACACTATGGCTGCTTAACGGGAAAGGTGAGGTGGGGTGATACATAAAACAAGAGCTTCAAATTAGCTCAGATACCGTTCCATAAACCCAATATGTAATAGACAAGACCTACTCCTTGCTCAGAGAACTGGACTCAACACGCCCGATTCACCGCACAAGAATATATCTGACTAGTAATAATCTTAAAACCTATGTATTGATATCTCTCTGTTAGTGTGTCAAGTTTGTGTAAAGCGGCATAAACACAGCCGTGAAAAGCAGCTAAACCCCATTATAAAAATAAATTACTTTTAAAAACCCATGAAACAAAGACAGGGAAAGAGAGAGAAATTCTTACACAATTCGTTCAGGGGCTGTGATGCAACCTGGATTGACCATATCTAGACCCACAGCTGGATGAGACATAAGGGTGGACACTCTTGGGGCTGAGAGGTTTGGTGAGGTTGGGTGAGCAAACGCAGACCCTTTAAAGTAATACTGCGTGCTACCCATCGCATGGGTCCCAAATCTCCAGGTTCAAGGGCATCTTCCTACATCGAAAACATGCATGAGAAACCCAGAAGATGGTACACCGTGTGATGGGGAAAGGTTTCTAAAACGCACCTCATTTCTCATCTCCTTGTGCTCGTGTTCGCCATTCCAGCCACTTTACCAGCAATCTCCCTACTTGGAGCCTCAGCACCTTTAACCTCCTGTTCCATACAGGTTGCAATTTGTCCTGAGGATGAACGGGAAGACGGGGAACCAATGAGAGACTAGCTCTTGGTGTTGGGACAGGCACAGGTCACTCTATTTTCCCATCAGGAAGAAGAATTAACCACAGGCTCAGCCTGCCCCCCGGAACCAGAACAGGGCCTGAAGCCATCCTGCGCTTTTGCGGCCAGCTCCCAAAAAAGCGACTTGTAAAATGGAGCTTCAGGGCACTGCAATTCACAAACCTGCAGAGTTATAAATGATAACTCTCGTCCACAAATATATTGAGGGAAGGCAAAGAAGAGGATTTGAAATCAAGGCAGAATTGCAGGAAACAGATTTCAGGAGGTAGATTCGAATCGCCTTTAAAGCACATGAAAAGCGGCAAAACGTTGACAATGATGCCCTTGGCCAAAAAGGGCGTATGCGTTTTTTCCTGAATATATTCAGGAAAAAACGCATACGCCCTTTTTGGCCAACCAAGCAACCTGGAAAGGCAAATCAGCGCTACAAAGAAGTCTCGCTTCCCATCGGTCAAGAGGGCCATGCTGAAAAAAGTGTCAAAACCAGAAATGCAGGACAGGCCATGGAGAAATGGGAGCCTTGCTACACTGATGGGCGGGATGTAAATTGCCAACAGCCACTCTGGAGAAGTGTACGGTGTGTCCTGAAACATCTAAAAAACACAGCTTAGAGAGCATAGGGCACTTCCACGCATGGGGGGATAAAGTGGGAAAATTGAAAATCAGCAAGACACAAGCACCCCAAAGTTTAGGGCTGCTCTGTTGACAAGGACCTCCACTTCATTCCACCTTAAATATCCCAGGAAAGCGAAAAATGGATCAAAAAGTTGTGGTCCTTATGTACAATGGAATATCACTCAGCCATGAAATCAATGTCATAAGGCTAGTAGCAGCATGATGAGTGGATTTAGGTAAGACGATTCTAAGTGAAATAAGTCACACAGAAAAGGACACTTCTCATAAGGTGTCACTTATAGAGGGAATGTAAAAACCGTTACACTTGAACTGAATTACAAAACAGAACAGAGTCACACATGCAGAAAACACACTATGGCTGCTTAACGGGAAAGGTGAGGTGGGGTGATACATAAAACAAGAGCTTCAAATTAGCTCAGATACCGTTCCATAAACCCAATATGTAATAGACAAGACCTACTCCTTGCTCAGAGAACTGGACTCAACACGCCCGATTCACCGCACAAGAATATATCTGACTAGTAATAATCTTAAAACCTATGTATTGATATCTCTCTGTTAGTGTGTCAAGTGTGTGTAAAGCGGCATAAACACAGCCGTGAAAAGCAGCTAAACCCCATTATAAAACTAAATTACTTTTAAAAACCCATGAAACAAAGACAGGGAAAGAGAGAGAAATTCTTACACAATTCGTTCAGGGGCTGTGATGCAACCTGGATTGACCATATCTAGACCCACAGCTGGATGAGACATAAGGGTGGACACTCTTGGGGCTGAGAGGTTTGGTGAGGTTGGGTGAGCAAATGCAGACCCTTTAAAGTAATACTGCGTGCTACCCATCGCATGGGTCCCAAATCTCCAGGTTCAAGGGCATCTTCCTACATCGAAAACATGCATGAGAAACCCAGAAGAGGGTACACCGTGTGATGGGGAAAGGTTTCTAAAACGCACCTCATTTCTCATCTCCTTGTGCTCGGGTTCGCCATTCCAGCCACTTTACTAGCAATCTCCCTACTTGGAACCTCAGCACCTTTAACCTCCTGTTCCGAACAGGTTGCAATTTGTCCTGAGGATGAATGGGAAGACGGGGAACCAATGAGAGACTAGCTCTTGGTGTTGGGACAGGCACAGGTCACTCTATTTTCCCATCAGGAAGAAGAATTAACCACAGGCTCAGCCTGCCCCCCGGAACCAGAACAGGGCCTGAAGCCATCCTGCGCTTTTGCGGACAGCTCCCAAAAAAGCGAGTTGTAAAATGGAGCGTCAGGGCACTGCAATTCACAAACCTGCAGAGTTATAAATGATAACTCTCGTCCACAAATATATTGAGGGAAGGCAAAGAAGAGGATTTGAAATCAAGGCAGAATTGCAGGAAACAGATTTCAGGAGGTAGATTCGAATTGCCTTTAAAGCACATGAAAAGCGGCAAAACGTTGACAATGATGCCCTTGGCCAAAAAGGGCGTATGCGTTTTTTCCTGAATATATTCAGGAAAAAACGCATACGCCCTTTTTGGCCAACCAAGCAACCTGGAAAGGCAAATCAGCGCTACAAAGAAGTCTCGCTTCCCATCGGTCAAGAGGGCCATGCTGAAAAAAGTGTCAAAACCAGAAATGCAGGACAGGCCATGGAGAAATGGGAGCCTTGCTACACTGATGGGCGGGATGTAAATTGCCAACAGCCACTCTGGAGAAGTGTACGGTGTGTCCTGAAACATCTAAAAAACACAGCTTAGAGAGCATAGGGCACTTCCACGCATGGGGGGATAAAGTGGGAAAATTGAAAATCAGCAAGACACAAGCACCCCAAAGTTTAGGGCTGCTCTGTTGACAAGGACCTCCACTTCATTCCACCTTAAATATCCCAGGAAAGCGAAAAATGGATCAAAAAGTTGTGGTCCTTATGTACAATGGAATATCACTCAGCCATGAAATCAATGTCATAAGGCTAGTAGCAGCATGATGAGTGGATTTAGGTAAGACGATTCTAAGTGAAATAAGTCACACAGAAAAGGACACTTCTCATAAGGTGTCACTTATAGAGGGAATGTAAAAACCGTTACACTTGAACTGAATTACAAAACAGAACAGAGTCACACATGCAGAAAACACACTATGGCTGCTTAACGGGAAAGGTGAGGTGGGGTGATACATAAAACAAGAGCTTCAAATTAGCTCAGATACCGTTCCATAAACCCAATATGTAATAGACAAGACCTACTCCTTGCTCAGAGAACTGGACTCAACACGCCCGATTCACCGCACAAGAATATATCTGACTAGTAATAATCTTAAAACCTATGTATTGATATCTCTCTGTTAGTGTGTCAAGTTTGTGTAAAGCGGCATAAACACAGCCGTGAAAAGCAGCTAAACCCCATTATAAAAATAAATTACTTTTAAAAACCCATGAAACAAAGACAGGGAAAGAGAGAGAAATTCTTACACAATTCGTTCAGGGGCTGTGATGCAACCTGGATTGACCATATCTAGACCCACAGCTGGATGAGACATAAGGGTGGACACTCTTGGGGCTGAGAGGTTTGGTGAGGTTGGGTGAGCAAACGCAGACCCTTTAAAGTAATACTGCGTGCTACCCATCGCATGGGTCCCAAATCTCCAGGTTCAAGGGCATCTTCCTACATCGAAAACATGCATGAGAAACCCAGAAGATGGTACACCGTGTGATGGGGAAAGGTTTCTAAAACGCACCTCATTTCTCATCTCCTTGTGCTCGGGTTCGCCATTCCAGCCACTTTACCAGCAATCTCCCTACTTGGAGCCTCAGCACCTTTAACCTCCTGTTCCATACAGGTTGCAATTTGTCCTGAGGATGAACGGGAAGACGGGGAACCAATGAGAGACTAGCTCTTGGTGTTGGGACAGGCACAGGTCACTCTATTTTCCCATCAGGAAGAAGAATTAACCACAGGCTCAGCCTGCCCCCCGGAACCAGAACAGGGCCTGAAGCCATCCTGCGCTTTTGCGGCCAGCTCCCAAAAAAGCGACTTGTAAAATGGAGCTTCAGGGCACTGCAATTCACAAACCTGCAGAGTTATAAATGATAACTCTCGTCCACAAATATATTGAGGGAAGGCAAAGAAGAGGATTTGAAATCAAGGCAGAATTGCAGGAAACAGATTTCAGGAGGTAGATTCGAATCGCCTTTAAAGCACATGAAAAGCGGCAAAACGTTGACAATGATGCCCTTGGCCAAAAAGGGCGTATGCGTTTTTTCCTGAATATATTCAGGAAAAAACGCATACGCCCTTTTTGGCCAACCAAGCAACCTGGAAAGGCAAATCAGCGCTACAAAGAAGTCTCGCTTCCCATCGGTCAAGAGGGCCATGCTGAAAAAAGTGTCAAAACCAGAAATGCAGGACAGGCCATGGAGAAATGGGAGCCTTGCTACACTGATGGGCGGGATGTAAATTGCCAACAGCCACTCTGGAGAAGTGTACGGTGTGTCCTGAAACATCTAAAAAACACAGCTTAGAGAGCATAGGGCACTTCCACGCATGGGGGGATAAAGTGGGAAAATTGAAAATCAGCAAGACACAAGCACCCCAAAGTTTAGGGCTGCTCTGTTGACAAGGACCTCCACTTCATTCCACCTTAAATATCCCAGGAAAGCGAAAAATGGATCAAAAAGTTGTGGTCCTTATGTACAATGGAATATCACTCAGCCATGAAATCAATGTCATAAGGCTAGTAGCAGCATGATGAGTGGATTTAGGTAAGACGATTCTAAGTGAAATAAGTCACACAGAAAAGGACACTTCTCATAAGGTGTCACTTATAGAGGGAATGTAAAAACCGTTACACTTGAACTGAATTACAAAACAGAACAGAGTCACACATGCAGAAAACACACTATGGCTGCTTAACGGGAAAGGTGAGGTGGGGTGATACATAAAACAAGAGCTTCAAATTAGCTCAGATACCGTTCCATAAACCCAATATGTAATAGACAAGACCTACTCCTTGCTCAGAGAACTGGACTCAACACGCCCGATTCACCGCACAAGAATATATCTGACTAGTAATAATCTTAAAACCTATGTATTGATATCTCTCTGTTAGTGTGTCAAGTGTGTGTAAAGCGGCATAAACACAGCCGTGAAAAGCAGCTAAACCCCATTATAAAACTAAATTACTTTTAAAAACCCATGAAACAAAGACAGGGAAAGAGAGAGAAATTCTTACACAATTCGTTCAGGGGCTGTGATGCAACCTGGATTGACCATATCTAGACCCACAGCTGGATGAGACATAAGGGTGGACACTCTTGGGGCTGAGAGGTTTGGTGAGGTTGTGTGAGCAAATGCAGACCCTTTAAAGTAATACTGCGTGCTACCCATCGCATGGGTCCCAAATCTCCAGGTTCAAGGGCATCTTCCTACATCGAAAACATGCATGAGAAACCCAGAAGAGGGTACACCGTGTGATGGGGAAAGGTTTCTAAAACGCACCTCATTTCTCATCTCCTTGTGCTCGGGTTCGCCATTCCAGCCACTTTACTAGCAATCTCCCTACTTGGAACCTCAGCACCTTTAACCTCCTGTTCCGAACAGGTTGCAATTTGTCCTGAGGATGAATGGGAAGACGGGGAACCAATGAGAGACTAGCTCTTGGTGTTGGGACAGGCACAGGTCACTCTATTTTCCCATCAGGAAGAAGAATTAACCACAGGCTCAGCCTGCCCCCCGGAACCAGAACAGGGCCTGAAGCCATCCTGCGCTTTTGCGGACAGCTCCCAAAAAAGCGAGTTGTAAAATGGAGCGTCAGGGCACTGCAATTCACAAACCTGCAGAGTTATAAATGATAACTCTCGTCCACAAATATATTGAGGGAAGGCAAAGAAGAGGATTTCAAATCAAGGCAGAATTGCAGGAAACAGATTTCAGGAGGTAGATTCGAATCGCCTTTAAAGCACATGAAAAGCGGCAAAACGTTGACAATGATGCCCTTGGCCAAAAAGGGCGTATGCGTTTGTTCCTGAATATATTCAGGAAAAAACGCATACGCCCTTTTTGGCCAACCAAGCAACCTGGAAAGGCAAATCAGCGCTACAAAGAAGTCTCGCTTCCCATCGGTCAAAAGGGCCATGCTGAAAAAAGTGTCAAAACCAGAAATGCAGGACAGGCCATGGAGAAATGGGAGCCTTGCTACACTGATGGGCGGGATGTAAATTGCCAACAGCCACTCTGGAGAAGGGTACGGTGTGTCCTGAAACATCTAAAAAACACAGCTTAGAGAGCATAGGGCACTTCCACGCATGGGGGGATAAAGTGGGAAAATTGAAAATCAGCAAGACACAAGCACCCCAAAGTTTAGGGCTGCTCTGTCGACAAGGACCTCCACTTCATTCCACCTTAAATATCCCAGGAAAGCGAAAAATGGATCAAAAAGTTGTGGTCCTTATGTACAATGGAATATCACTCAGCCATGAAATCAATGTCATAAGGCTAGTAGCAGCATGATGAGTGGATTTAGGTAAGACGATTCTAAGTGAAATAAGTCACACAGAAAAGGACACTTCTCATAAGGTGTCACTTATAGAGGGAATGTAAAAACCATTACACTTGAACTGAATTACAAAACAGAACAGAGTCACACATGCAGAAAACACACTATGGCTGCTTAACGGGAAAGGTGAGGTGGGGTGATACATAAAACAAGAGCTTCAAATTAGCTCAGATACCGTTCCATAAACCCAATATGTAATAGACAAGACCTACTCCTTGCTCAGAGAACTGGACTCAACACGCCCGATTCACCGCACAAGAATATATCTGACTAGTAATAATCTTAAAACCTATGTATTGATATCTCTCTGTTAGTGTGTCAAGTGTGTGTAAAGCGGCATAAACACAGCCGTGAAAAGCAGCTAAACCCCATTATAAAACTAAATTACTTTTAAAAACCCATGAAACAAAGACAGGGAAAGAGAGAGAAATTCTTACACAATTCGTTCAGGGGCTGTGATGCAACCTGGATTGACCATATCTAGACCCACAGCTGGATGAGACATAAGGGTGGACACTCTTGGGGCTGAGAGGTTTGGTGAGGTTGTGTGAGCAAATGCAGACCCTTTAAAGTAATACTGCGTGCTACCCATCGCATGGGTCCCAAATCTCCAGGTTCAAGGGCATCTTCCTACATCGAAAACATGCATGAGAAACCCAGAAGAGGGTACACCGTGTGATGGGGAAAGGTTTCTAAAACGCACCTCATTTCTCATCTCCTTGTGCTCGGGTTCGCCATTCCAGCCACTTTACTAGCAATCTCCCTACTTGGAGCCTCAGCACCTTTAACCTCCTGTTCCGAACAGGTTGCAATTTGTCCTGAGGATGAACGGGAAGACGGGGAACCAATGAGAGACTAGCTCTTGGTGTTGGGACAGGCACAGGTCACTCTATTTTCCCATCAGGAAGAAGAATTAACCACAGGCTCAGCCTGCCCCCCGGAACCAGAACAGGGCCTGAAGCCATCCTGCGCTTTTGCGGACAGCTCCCAAAAAAGCGAGTTGTAAAATGGAGCGTCAGGGCACTGCAATTCACAAACCTGCAGAGTTATAAATGATAACTCTCGTCCACAAATATATTGAGGGAAGGCAAAGAAGAGGATTTCAAATCAAGGCAGAATTGCAGGAAACAAATTTCAGGAGGTAGATTCGAATCGCCTTTAAAGCACATGAAAAGCGGCAAAACGTTGACAATGATGCCCTTGGCCAAAAAGAGCGTATGCGTTTTTTCCTGAATATATTCAGGAAAAAACGCATACGCCCTTTTTGGCCAACCAAGCAACCTGGAAAGGCAAATCAGCGCTACAAAGAAGTCTCGCTTCCCATCGGTCAAAAGGGCCATGTTGAAAAAAGTGTCAAAACCAGAAATGCAGGACAGGCCATGGAGAAATGGGAGCCTTGCTACACTGATGGGCGGGATGTAAATTGCCAACAGCCACTCTGGAGAAGGGAACGGTGTGTCCTGAAACATCTAAAAAACACAGCTTAGAGAGCATAGGGCACTTCCACGCATGGGGGGATAAAGTGGGAAAATTGAAAATCAGCAAGACACAAGCACCCCAAAGTTTAGGGCTGCTCTGTCGACAAGGACCTCCACTTCATTCCACCTTAAATATCCCAGGAAAGCGAAAAATGGATCAAAAAGTTGTGGTCCTTATGTACAATGGAATATCACTCAGCCATGAAATCAATGTCATAAGGCTAGTAGCAGCATGATGAGTGGATTTAGGTAAGACGATTCTAAGTGAAATAAGTCACACAGAAAAGGACACTTCTCATAAGGTGTCACTTATAGAGGGAATGTAAAAACCGTTACACTTGAACTGAATTACAAAACAGAACAGAGTCACACATGCAGAAAACACACTATGGCTGCTTAACGGGAAAGGTGAGGTGGGGTGATACATAAAACAAGAGCTTCAAATTAGCTCAGATACCGTTCCATAAACCCAATATGTAATAGACAAGACCTACTCCTTGCTCAGAGAACTGGACTCAACACGCCCGATTCACCGCACAAGAATATATCTGACTAGTAATAATCTTAAAACCTATGTATTGATATCTCTCTGTTAGTGTGTCAAGTTTGTGTAAAGCGGCATAAACACAGCCGTGAAAAGCAGCTAAACCCCATTATAAAAATAAATTACTTTTAAAAACCCATGAAACAAAGACAGGGAAAGAGAGAGAAATTCTTACACAATTCGTTCAGGGGCTGTGATGCAACCTGGATTGACCATATCTAGACCCACAGCTGGATGAGACATAAGGGTGGACACTCTTGGGGCTGAGAGGTTTGGTGAGGTTGGGTGAGCAAACGCAGACCCTTTAAAGTAATACTGCGTGCTACCCATCGCATGGGTCCCAAATCTCCAGGTTCAAGGGCATCTTCCTACATCGAAAACATGCATGAGAAACCCAGAAGATGGTACACCGTGTGATGGGGAAAGGTTTCTAAAACGCACCTCATTTCTCATCTCCTTGTGCTCGGGTTCGCCATTCCAGCCACTTTACCAGCAATCTCCCTACCTGGAGCCTCAGCACCTTTAACCTCCTGTTCCGTACAGGTTGCAATTTGTCCTGAGGATGAACGGGAAGACGGGGAACCAATGAGAGACTAGCTCTTGGTGTTGGGACAGGCACAGGTCACTCTATTTTCCCATCAGGAAGAAGAATTAACCACAGGCTCAGCCTGCCCCCCGGAACCAGAACAGGGCCTGAAGCCATCCAGCGCTTTTGCGGCCAGCTCCCAAAAAAGCGACTTGTAAGATGGAGCTTCAGGGCACTGCAATTCACAAACCTGCAGAGTTATAAATGATAACTCTCGTCCACAAATATATTGAGGGAAGGCAAAGAAGAGGATTTGAAATCAAGGCAGAATTGCAGGAAACAGATTTCAGGAGGTAGATTCGAATCGCCTTTAAAGCACATGAAAAGCGGCAAAACGTTGACAATGATGCCCTTGGCCAAAAAGGGCGTATGCGTTTTTTCCTGAATATATTCAGGAAAAAACGCATACGCCCTTTTTGGCCAACCAAGCAACCTGGAAAGGCAAATCAGCGCTACAAAGAAGTCTCGCTTCCCATCGGTCAAAAGGGCCATGCTGAAAAAAGTGTCAAAACCAGAAATGCAGGACAGGCCATGGAGAAATGGGAGCCTTGCTACACTGATGGGCGGGATGTAAATTGCCAACAGCCACTCTGGAGAAGTGTACGGTGTGTCCTGAAACATCTAAAAAACACAGCTTAGAGAGCATAGGGCACTTCCACGCATGGGGGGATAAAGTGGGAAAATTGAAAATCAGCAAGACACAAGCACCCCAAAGTTTAGGGCTGCTCTGTCGACAAGGACCTCCACTTCATTCCACCTTAAATATCCCAGGAAAGCGAAAAATGGATCAAAAAGTTGTGGTCCTTATGTACAATGGAATATCACTCAGCCATGAAATCAATGTCATAAGGCTAGTAGCAGCATGATGAGTGGATTTAGGTAAGACGATTCTAAGTGAAATAAGTCACACAGAAAAGGACACTTCTCGTAAGGTGTCACTTATAGAGGGAATGTAAAAACCGTTACACTTGAACTGAATTACAAAACAGAACAGAGTCACACATGCAGAAAACACACTATGGCTGCTTAACGGGAAAGGTGAGGTGGGGTGATACATAAAACAAGAGTTTCAAATTAGCTCAGATACCGTTCCATAAGCCCAATATGTAATAGACAAGACCTACTCCTTGCTCAGAGAACTGGACTCAACACGCCCGATTCACCGCACAAGAATATATCTGACTAGTAATAATCTTAAAACCTATGTATTGATATCTCTCTGTTAGTGTGTCAAGAGGGTGTAAAGCGGCATAAACAAAGCAGTGAAAAGCAGCTAAATCCCATTATAAGAATAAATTACTTTTAAAAACCCATGAAACAAAAACAGGGAAAGAGAGAGAAATTCTTACACAATTCGTTCAGGGGCTGTGATGCAACCTGGATTGACCATATCTAGACCCACAACTGGATGAGACATAAGGGTGGACACTCTTGGGGCTGAGAGGTTTGGTGAGGTTGGGTGAGCAAACGCAGACCCTTTAAAGTAATACTGCGTGCTACCCATCGCATGGGTCCCAAATCTCCAGGTTCAAGGGCATCTTCCTACATCGAAAACATGCATGAGAAACCCAGAAGATGGTACACCGTGTGATGGGGAAAGGTTTCTAAAACGCACCTCATTTCTCATCTCCTTGTGCTCGGGTTCGCCATTCCAGCCACTTTACCAGCAATCTCCCTACCTGGAGCCTCAGCACCTTTAACCTCCTGTTCCGTACAGGTTGCAATTTGTCCTGAGGATGAACGGGAAGACGGGGAACCAATGAGAGACTAGCTCTTGGTGTTGGGACAGGCACAGGTCACTCTATTTTCCCATCAGGAAGAAGAATTAACCACAGGCTCAGCCTGCCCCCCGGAACCAGAACAGGGCCTGAAGCCATCCAGCGCTTTTGCGGCCAGCTCCCAAAAAAGCGACTTGTAAGATGGAGCTTCAGGGCACTGCAATTCACAAACCTGCAGAGTTATAAATGATAACTCTCGTCCACAAATATATTGAGGGAAGGCAAAGAAGAGGATTTGAAATCAAGGCAGAATTGCAGGAAACAGATTTCAGGAGGTAGATTCGAATCGCCTTTAAAGCACATGAAAAGCGGCAAAACGTTGACAATGATGCCCTTGGCCAAAAAGGGCGTATGCGTTTTTTCCTGAATATATTCAGGAAAAAACGCATACGCCCTTTTTGGCCAACCAAGCAACCTGGAAAGGCAAATCAGCGCTACAAAGAAGTCTCGCTTCCCATCGGTCAAAAGGGCCATGCTGAAAAAAGTGTCAAAACCAGAAATGCAGGACAGGCCATGGAGAAATGGGAGCCTTGCTACACTGATGGGCGGGATGTAAATTGCCAACAGCCACTCTGGAGAAGTGTACGGTGTGTCCTGAAACATCTAAAAAACACAGCTTAGAGAGCATAGGGCACTTCCACGCATGGGGGGATAAAGTGGGAAAATTGAAAATCAGCAAGACACAAGCACCCCAAAGTTTAGGGCTGCTCTGTTGACAAGGACCTCCACTTCATTCCACCTTAAATATCCCAGGAAAGCGAAAAATGGATCAAAAAGTTGTGGTCCTTATGTACAATGGAATATCACTCAGCCATGAAATCAATGTCATAAGGCTAGTAGCAGCATGATGAGTGGATTTAGGTAAGACGATTCTAAGTGAAATAAGTCACACAGAAAAGGACACTTCTCGTAAGGTGTCACTTATAGAGGGAATGTAAAAACCGTTACACTTGAACTGAATTACAAAACAGAACAGAGTCACACATGCAGAAAACACACTATGGCTGCTTAACGGGAAAGGTGAGGTGGGGTGATACATAAAACAAGAGTTTCAAATTAGCTCAGATACCGTTCCATAAGCCCAATATGTAATAGACAAGACCTACTCCTTGCTCAGAGAACTGGACTCAACACGCCCGATTCACCGCACAAGAATATATCTGACTAGTAATAATCTTAAAACCTATGTATTGATATCTCTCTGTTAGTGTGTCAAGAGGGTGTAAAGCGGCATAAACAAAGCAGTGAAAAGCAGCTAAATCCCATTATAAGAATAAATTACTTTTAAAAACCCATGAAACAAAAACAGGGAAAGAGAGAGAAATTCTTACACAATTCGTTCAGGGGCTGTGATGCAACCTGGATTGACCATATCTAGACCCACAACTGGATGAGACATAAGGGTGGACACTCTTGGGGCTGAGAGGTTTGGTGAGGTTGGGTGAGCAAACGCAGACCCTTTAAAGTAATACTGCGTGCTACCCATCGCATGGGTCCCAAATCTCCAGGTTCAAGGGCATCTTCCTACATCGAAAACATGCATGAGAAACCCAGAAGACGGTACACCGTGTGATGGGGAAAGGTTTCTAAAACGCACCTCATTTCTCATCTCCTTGTGCTCGGGTTCGCCATTTCAGCTACTTTACTAGCAATCTCCCTACTTGGAGCATCAGCACCTTTAACCTCCTGTTCCGTACAGGTTGCAATTTGTCCTGAGGATGAACGGGAAGACGGGGAACCAATGAGAGACTAGCTCTTGGTGTTGGGACAGGCACAGGTCACTCTATTTTCCCATCAGGAAGAAGAATTAACCACAGGCTCAGCCTGCCCCCCGGAACCAGAAAAGGGCCTGAAGCCATCCTGCACTTTTGCGGCCAGCTCCCAAAAAAGCGACTTGTAAAATAGAGCTTCAGGGCACTGCAATTCACAAACCTGCAGAGTTATAAATGATAACTCTCGTCCACAAATATATTGAGGGAAGGCAAAGAAGAGGATTTCAAATCAAGGCAGAATTGCAGGAAACAGATTTCAGGAGGTAGATTCGAATCGCCTTTAAAGCACATGAAAAGTGGCAAAACGTTGACAATGATGCCCTTGGCCAAAAAGGGCGTATGCGTTTTTTCCTGAATATATTCAGGAAAAAACGCATACGCCCTTTTTGGCCAACCAAGCAACCTGGAAAGGCAAATCAGCGCTACAAAGAAGTCTCGCTTCCCATCGGTCAAAAGGGCCATGCTGAAAAAAGTGTCAAAACCAGAAATGCAGGACAGGCCATGGAGAAATGGGAGCCTTGCTACACTGATGGGCTGGATGTAAATTGCCAACAGCCACTCTGAAGAAGGGTACGGTGTGTCCTGAAACATCTAAAAAACACAGCTTAGAGAGCATAGGGCACTTCCACGCATGGGGGGATAAAGTGGGAAAATTGAAAATCAGCAAGACACAAGCACCCCAAAGTTTAGGGCTGCTCTGTCGACAAGGACCTCCACTTCATTCCACCTTAAATATCCCAAGAAAGCGAAAAATGGATCAAAAAGTTGTGGTCCTTATGTACAATGGAATATCACTCAGCCATGAAATCAATGTCATAAGGCTAGTAGCAGCATGATGAGTGGATTTAGGTAAGACGATTCTAAGTGAAATAAGTCACACAGAAAAGGACACTTCTCATAAGGTGTCACTTATAGAGGGAATGTAAAAACCGTTACACTTGAACTGAATTACAAAACAGAACAGAGTCACACATGCAGAAAACACACTATGGCTGCTTAACGGGAAAGGTGAGGTGGGGTGATACATAAAACAAGAGCTTCAAATTAGCTCAGATACCGTTCCATAAACCCAATATGTAATAGACAAGACCTACTCCTTGCTCAGAGAACTGGACTCAACACGCCCGATTCACCGCACAAGAATATATCTGACTAGTAATAATCTTAAAACCTATGTATTGATATCTCTCTGTTAGTTTGTCAAGTTTGTGTAAAGCGGCATAAACACAGCCGTGAAAAGCAGCTAAACCCCATTATAAAAATAAATTACTTTTAAAAACCCATGAAACAAAGACAGGGAAAGAGAGAGAAATTCTTACACAATTCGTTCAGGGGCTGTGATGCAACCTGGATTGACCATATCTAGACCCACAGCTGGATGAGACATAAGGGTGGACACTCTTGGGGCTGAGAGGTTTGGTGAGGTTGGGTTAGCAAACGCAGACCCTTTAAAGTAATACTGCGTGCTACCCATCGCATGGGTCCCAAATCTCCAGGTTCAAGGGAATCTTCCTACATCGAAAACATGCATGAGAAACCCAGAAGATGGTACACCGTGTGATGGGGAAAGGTTTCTAAAACGCACCTCATTTCTCATCTCCTTGTGCTCGGGTTCGCCATTCCTGCCACTTTACTAGCAATCTCCCTACTTGGAGCCTCAGCACCTTTAACCTCCTGTTCCGTACAGGTTGCAATTTGTCCTGAGTATGAACGGGAAGACGGGGAACCAATGAGAGACTAGCTCTTGGTGTTGGGACAGGCACAGGTCACTCTATTTTCCCATCAGGAAGAAGAATTAACCACAGGCTCAGCCTGCCCCCCGGAACCAGAACAGGGCCTGAAGCCATCCTGCGCTTTTGCGGCCAGCTCCCAAAAAAGCGACTTGTAAGATGGAGCTTCAGGGCACTGCAATTCACAAACCTGCAGAGTTATAAATGATAACTCTCGTCCACAAATATATTGAGGGAAGGCAAAGAAGAGGATTTGAAATCAAGGCAGAATTGCAGGAAACAGATTTCAGGAGGTAGATTCGAATCGCCTTTAAAGCACATGAAAAGCGGCAAAACGTTGACAATGATGCCCTTGGCCAAAAAGGGCGTATGCGTTTTTTCCTGAATATATTCAGGAAAAAACGCATACGCCCTTTTTGGCCAACCAAGCAACCTGGAAAGGCAAATCAGCGCTACAAAGAAGTCTCGCTTCCCATCGGTCAAAAGGGCCATGCTGAAAAAAGTGTCAAAACCAGAAATGCAGGACAGGCCATGGAGAAATGGGAGCCTTGCTACACTGATGGGCGGGATGTAAATTGCCAACAGCCACTCTGGAGAAGTGTACGGTGTGTCCTGAAACATCTAAAAAACACAGCTTAGAGAGCATAGGGCACTTCCACGCATGGGGGGATAAAGTGGGAAAATTGAAAATCAGCAAGACACAAGCACCCCAAAGTTTAGGGCTGCTCTGTTGACAAGGACCTCCACTTCATTCCACCTTAAATATCCCAGGAAAGCGAAAAATGGATCAAAAAGTTGTGGTCCTTATGTACAATGGAATAACACTCAGCCATGAAATCAATGTCATAAGGCTAGTAGCAGCATGATGAGTGGATTTAGGTAAGACGATTCTAAGTGAAATAAGTCACACAGAAAAGGACACTTCTCATAAGGTGTCACTTATAGAGGGAATGTAAAAACCGTTACACTTGAACTGAATTACAAAACAGAACAGAGTCACACATGCAGAAAACACACTATGGCTGCTTAACGGGAAAGGTGAGGTGGGGTGATCCATAAAACAAGAGTTTCAAATTAGCTCAGATACCGTTCCATAAACCCAATATGTAATAGACAAGACCTACTCCTTGCTCAGAGAACTGGACTCAACACGCCCGATTCACCGCACAAGAATATATCTGACTAGTAATAATCTTAAAACCTATGTATTGATATCTCTCTGTTAGTGTGTCAAGTGGGTGTAAAGCGGCATAAACACAGCCCTGAAAAGCAGCTAAACCCCATTATAAAAATAAATTACTTTTAAAAACCCATGAAACAAAGACAGGGAAAGAGAGAGAAATTCTTACCCAATTCGTTCAGGGGCTGTGATGCAACCTGGATTGACCATATCTAGACCCACAGCTGGATGAGACATAAGGGTGGACACTCTTGGGGCTGAGAGGTTTGGTGAGGTTGTGTGAGCAAATGCAGACCCTTTAAAGTAATACTGCGTGCTACCCATCGCATGGGTCCCAAATCTCCAGGTTCAAGGGCATCTTCCTACATCGAAAACATGCATGAGAAACCCAGAAGAGGGTACACCGTGTGATGGGGAAAGCTTTCTAAAACGCACCTCATTTCTCATCTCCTTGTGCTCGGGTTCGCCATTCCAGCCACTTTACTAGCAATCTCCCTACTTGGAGCCTCAGCACCTTTAACCTCCTGTTCCGAACAGGTTGCAATTTGTCCTGAGGATGAACGGGAAGACGGGGAACCAATGAGAGACTAGCTCTTGGTGTTGGGACAGGCACAGGTCACTCTATTTTCCCATCAGGAAGAAGAATTAACCACAGGCTCAGCCTGCCCCCCGGAACCAGAACAGGGCCTGAAGCCATCCTGCGCTTTTGCGGACAGCTCCCAAAAAAGCGAGTTGTAAAATGGAGCGTCAGGGCACTGCAATTCACAAACCTGCAGAGTTATAAATGATAACTCTCGTCCACAAATATATTGAGGGAAGGCAAAGAAGAGGATTTCAAATCAAGGCAGAATTGCAGGAAACAAATTTCAGGAGGTAGATTCGAATCGCCTTTAAAGCACATGAAAAGCGGCAAAACGTTGACAATGATGCCCTTGGCCAAAAAGAGCGTATGCGTTTTTTCCTGAATATATTCAGGAAAAAACGCATACGCCCTTTTTGGCCAACCAAGCAACCTGGAAAGGCAAATCAGCGCTACAAAGAAGTCTCGCTTCCCATCGGTCAAAAGGGCCATGTTGAAAAAAGTGTCAAAACCAGAAATGCAGGACAGGCCATGGAGAAATGGGAGCCTTGCTACACTGATGGGCGGGATGTAAATTGCCAACAGCCACTCTGGAGAAGGGAACGGTGTGTCCTGAAACATCTAAAAAACACAGCTTAGAGAGCATAGGGCACTTCCACGCATGGGGGGATAAAGTGGGAAAATTGAAAATCAGCAAGACACAAGCACCCCAAAGTTTAGGGCTGCTCTGTCGACAAGGACCTCCACTTCATTCCACCTTAAATATCCCAGGAAAGCGAAAAATGGATCAAAAAGTTGTGGTCCTTATGTACAATGGAATATCACTCAGCCATGAAATCAATGTCATAAGGCTAGTAGCAGCATGATGAGTGGATTTAGGTAAGACGATTCTAAGTGAAATAAGTCACACAGAAAAGGACACTTCTCATAAGGTGTCACTTATAGAGGGAATGTAAAAACCGTTACACTTGAACTGAATTACAAAACAGAACAGAGTCACACATGCAGAAAACACACTATGGCTGCTTAACGGGAAAGGTGAGGTGGGGTGATACATAAAACAAGAGCTTCAAATTAGCTCAGATACCGTTCCATAAACCCAATATGTAATAGACAAGACCTACTCCTTGCTCAGAGAACTGGACTCAACACGCCCGATTCACCGCACAAGAATATATCTGACTAGTAATAATCTTAAAACCTATGTATTGATATCTCTCTGTTAGTGTGTCAAGTTTGTGTAAAGCGGCATAAACACAGCCGTGAAAAGCAGCTAAACCCCATTATAAAAATAAATTACTTTTAAAAACCCATGAAACAAAGACAGGGAAAGAGAGAGAAATTCTTACACAATTCGTTCAGGGGCTGTGATGCAACCTGGATTGACCATATCTAGACCCACAGCTGGATGAGACATAAGGGTGGACACTCTTGGGGCTGAGAGGTTTGGTGAGGTTGGGTGAGCAAACGCAGACCCTTTAAAGTAATACTGCGTGCTACCCATCGCATGGGTCCCAAATCTCCAGGTTCAAGGGCATCTTCCTACATCGAAAACATGCATGAGAAACCCAGAAGATGGTACACCGTGTGATGGGGAAAGGTTTCTAAAACGCACCTCATTTCTCATCTCCTTGTGCTCGGGTTCGCCATTCCAGCCACTTTACCAGCAATCTCCCTACCTGGAGCCTCAGCACCTTTAACCTCCTGTTCCGTACAGGTTGCAATTTGTCCTGAGGATGAACGGGAAGACGGGGAACCAATGAGAGACTAGCTCTTGGTGTTGGGACAGGCACAGGTCACTCTATTTTCCCATCAGGAAGAAGAATTAACCACAGGCTCAGCCTGCCCCCCGGAACCAGAACAGGGCCTGAAGCCATCCAGCGCTTTTGCGGCCAGCTCCCAAAAAAGCGACTTGTAAGATGGAGCTTCAGGGCACTGCAATTCACAAACCTGCAGAGTTATAAATGATAACTCTCGTCCACAAATATATTGAGGGAAGGCAAAGAAGAGGATTTGAAATCAAGGCAGAATTGCAGGAAACAGATTTCAGGAGGTAGATTCGAATCGCCTTTAAAGCACATGAAAAGCGGCAAAACGTTGACAATGATGCCCTTGGCCAAAAAGGGCGTATGCGTTTTTTCCTGAATATATTCAGGAAAAAACGCATACGCCCTTTTTGGCCAACCAAGCAACCTGGAAAGGCAAATCAGCGCTACAAAGAAGTCTCGCTTCCCATCGGTCAAAAGGGCCATGCTGAAAAAAGTGTCAAAACCAGAAATGCAGGACAGGCCATGGAGAAATGGGAGCCTTGCTACACTGATGGGCGGGATGTAAATTGCCAACAGCCACTCTGGAGAAGTGTACGGTGTGTCCTGAAACATCTAAAAAACACAGCTTAGAGAGCATAGGGCACTTCCACGCATGGGGGGATAAAGTGGGAAAATTGAAAATCAGCAAGACACAAGCACCCCAAAGTTTAGGGCTGCTCTGTTGACAAGGACCTCCACTTCATTCCACCTTAAATATCCCAGGAAAGCGAAAAATGGATCAAAAAGTTGTGGTCCTTATGTACAATGGAATATCACTCAGCCATGAAATCAATGTCATAAGGCTAGTAGCAGCATGATGAGTGGATTTAGGTAAGACGATTCTAAGTGAAATAAGTCACACAGAAAAGGACACTTCTCGTAAGGTGTCACTTATAGAGGGAATGTAAAAACCGTTACACTTGAACTGAATTACAAAACAGAACAGAGTCACACATGCAGAAAACACACTATGGCTGCTTAACGGGAAAGGTGAGGTGGGGTGATACATAAAACAAGAGTTTCAAATTAGCTCAGATACCGTTCCATAAGCCCAATATGTAATAGACAAGACCTACTCCTTGCTCAGAGAACTGGACTCAACACGCCCGATTCACCGCACAAGAATATATCTGACTAGTAATAATCTTAAAACCTATGTATTGATATCTCTCTGTTAGTGTGTCAAGAGGGTGTAAAGCGGCATAAACAAAGCAGTGAAAAGCAGCTAAATCCCATTATAAGAATAAATTACTTTTAAAAACCCATGAAACAAAAACAGGGAAAGAGAGAGAAATTCTTACACAATTCGTTCAGGGGCTGTGATGCAACCTGGATTGACCATATCTAGACCCACAACTGGATGAGACATAAGGGTGGACACTCTTGGGGCTGAGAGGTTTGGTGAGGTTGGGTGAGCAAACGCAGACCCTTTAAAGTAATACTGCGTGCTACCCATCGCATGGGTCCCAAATCTCCAGGTTCAAGGGCATCTTCCTACATCGAAAACATGCATGAGAAACCCAGAAGATGGTACACCGTGTGATGGGGAAAGGTTTCTAAAACGCACCTCATTTCTCATCTCCTTGTGCTCGGGTTCGCCATTTCAGCTACTTTACTAGCAATCTCCCTACTTGGAGCATCAGCACCTTTAACCTCCTGTTCCGTACAGGTTGCAATTTGTCCTGAGGATGAACGGGAAGACGGGGAACCAATGAGAGACTAGCTCTTGGTGTTGGGACAGGCACAGGTCACTCTATTTTCCCATCAGGAAGAAGAATTAACCACAGGCTCAGCCTGCCCCCCGGAACCAGAAAAGGGCCTGAAGCCATCCTGCACTTTTGCGGCCAGCTCCCAAAAAAGCGACTTGTAAAATAGAGCTTCAGGGCACTGCAATTCACAAACCTGCAGAGTTATAAATGATAACTCTCGTCCACAAATATATTGAGGGAAGGCAAAGAAGAGGATTTGAAATCAAGGAAGAATTGCAGGAAACAGATTTCAGGAGGTAGATTCGAATCGCCTTTAAAGCACATGAAAAGCGGCAAAACGTTGACAATGATGCCCTTGGCCAAAAAGGGCGTATGCGTTTTTTCCTGAATATATTCAGGAAAAAACGCATACGCCCTTTTTGGCCAACCAAGCAACCTGGAAAGGCAAATCAGCGCTACAAAGAAGTCTCGCTTCCCATCGGTCAAAAGGGCCATGCTGAAAAAAGTGTCAAAACCAGAAATGCAGGACAGGCCATGGAGAAATGGGAGCCTTGCTACACTGATGGGCGGGATGTAAATTGCCAACAGCCACTCTGGAGAAGTGTACGGTGTGTCCTGAAACATCTAAAAAACACAGCTTAGAGAGCATAGGGCACTTCCACGCATGGGGGGATAAAGTGGGAAAATTGAAAATCAGCAAGACACAAGCACCCCAAAGTTTAGGGCTGCTCTGTTGACAAGGACCTCCACTTCATTCCACCTTAAATATCCCAGGAAAGCGAAAAATGGATCAAAAAGTTGTGGTCCTTATGTACAATGGAATATCACTCAGCCATGAAATCAATGTCATAAGGCTAGTAGCAGCATGATGAGTGGATTTAGGTAAGACGATTCTAAGTGAAATAAGTCACACAGAAAAGGACACTTCTCGTAAGGTGTCACTTATAGAGGGAATGTAAAAACCGTTACACTTGAACTGAATTACAAAACAGAACAGAGTCACACATGCAGAAAACACACTATGGCTGCTTAACGGGAAAGGTGAGGTGGGGTGATACATAAAACAAGAGTTTCAAATTAGCTCAGATACCGTTCCATAAGCCCAATATGTAATAGACAAGACCTACTCCTTGCTCAGAGAACTGGACTCAACACGCCCGATTCACCGCACAAGAATATATCTGACTAGTAATAATCTTAAAACCTATGTATTGATATCTCTCTGTTAGTGTGTCAAGAGGGTGTAAAGCGGCATAAACAAAGCAGTGAAAAGCAGCTAAATCCCATTATAAGAATAAATTACTTTTAAAAACCCATGAAACAAAAACAGGGAAAGAGAGAGAAATTCTTACACAATTCGTTCAGGGGCTGTGATGCAACCTGGATTGACCATATCTAGACCCACAACTGGATGAGACATAAGGGTGGACACTCTTGGGGCTGAGAGGTTTGGTGAGGTTGGGTGAGCAAACGCAGACCCTTTAAAGTAATACTGCGTGCTACCCATCGCATGGGTCCCAAATCTCCAGGTTCAAGGGCATCTTCCTACATCGAAAACATGCATGAGAAACCCAGAAGATGGTACACCGTGTGATGGGGAAAGGTTTCTAAAACGCACCTCATTTCTCATCTCCTTGTGCTCGGGTTCGCCATTTCAGCTACTTTACTAGCAATCTCCCTACTTGGAGCATCAGCACCTTTAACCTCCTGTTCCGTACAGGTTGCAATTTGTCCTGAGGATGAACGGGAAGACGGGGAACCAATGAGAGACTAGCTCTTGGTGTTGGGACAGGCACAGGTCACTCTATTTTCCCATCAGGAAGAAGAATTAACCACAGGCTCAGCCTGCCCCCCGGAACCAGAAAAGGGCCTGAAGCCATCCTGCACTTTTGCGGCCAGCTCCCAAAAAAGCGACTTGTAAAATAGAGCTTCAGGGCACTGCAATTCACAAACCTGCAGAGTTATAAATGATAACTCTCGTCCACAAATATATTGAGGGAAGGCAAAGAAGAGGATTTGAAATCAAGGAAGAATTGCAGGAAACAGATTTCAGGAGGTAGATTCGAATCGCCTTTAAAGCACATGAAAAGCGGCAAAACGTTGACAATGATGCCCTTGGCCAAAAAGGGCGTATGCGTTTTTTCCTGAATATATTCAGGAAAAAACGCATACGCCCTTTTTGGCCAACCAAGCAACCTGGAAAGGCAAATCAGCGCTACAAAGAAGTCTCGCTTCCCATCGGTCAAAAGGGCCATGCTGAAAAAAGTGTCAAAACCAGAAATGCAGGACAGGCCATGGAGAAATGGGAGCCTTGCTACACTGATGGGCGGGATGTAAATTGCCAACAGCCACTCTGGAGAAGTGTACGGTGTGTCCTGAAACATCTAAAAAACACAGCTTAGAGAGCATAGGGCACTTCCACGCATGGGGGGATAAAGTGGGAAAATTGAAAATCAGCAAGACACAAGCACCCCAAAGTTTAGGGCTGCTCTGTTGACAAGGACCTCCACTTCATTCCACCTTAAATATCCCAGGAAAGCGAAAAATGGATCAAAAAGTTGTGGTCCTTATGTACAATGGAATATCACTCAGCCATGAAATCAATGTCATAAGGCTAGTAGCAGCATGATGAGTGGATTTAGGTAAGACGATTCTAAGTGAAATAAGTCACACAGAAAAGGACACTTCTCGTAAGGTGTCACTTATAGAGGGAATGTAAAAACCGTTACACTTGAACTGAATTACAAAACAGAACAGAGTCACACATGCAGAAAACACACTATGGCTGCTTAACGGGAAAGGTGAGGTGGGGTGATACATAAAACAAGAGTTTCAAATTAGCTCAGATACCGTTCCATAAGCCCAATATGTAATAGACAAGACCTACTCCTTGCTCAGAGAACTGGACTCAACACGCCCGATTCACCGCACAAGAATATATCTGACTAGTAATAATCTTAAAACCTATGTATTGATATCTCTCTGTTAGTGTGTCAAGAGGGTGTAAAGCGGCATAAACAAAGCAGTGAAAAGCAGCTAAATCCCATTATAAGAATAAATTACTTTTAAAAACCCATGAAACAAAAACAGGGAAAGAGAGAGAAATTCTTACACAATTCGTTCAGGGGCTGTGATGCAACCTGGATTGACCATATCTAGACCCACAACTGGATGAGACATAAGGGTGGACACTCTTGGGGCTGAGAGGTTTGGTGAGGTTGGGTGAGCAAACGCAGACCCTTTAAAGTAATACTGCGTGCTACCCATCGCATGGGTCCCAAATCTCCAGGTTCAAGGGCATCTTCCTACATCGAAAACATGCATGAGAAACCCAGAAGACGGTACACCGTGTGATGGGGAAAGGTTTCTAAAACGCACCTCATTTCTCATCTCCTTGTGCTCGGGTTCGCCATTTCAGCTACTTTACTAGCAATCTCCCTACTTGGAGCATCAGCACCTTTAACCTCCTGTTCCGTACAGGTTGCAATTTGTCCTGAGGATGAACGGGAAGACGGGGAACCAATGAGAGACTAGCTCTTGGTGTTGGGACAGGCACAGGTCACTCTATTTTCCCATCAGGAAGAAGAATTAACCACAGGCTCAGCCTGCCCCCCGGAACCAGAAAAGGGCCTGAAGCCATCCTGCACTTTTGCGGCCAGCTCCCAAAAAAGCGACTTGTAAAATAGAGCTTCAGGGCACTGCAATTCACAAACCTGCAGAGTTATAAATGATAACTCTCGTCCACAAATATATTGAGGGAAGGCAAAGAAGAGGATTTCAAATCAAGGCAGAATTGCAGGAAACAGATTTCAGGAGGTAGATTCGAATCGCCTTTAAAGCACATGAAAAGCGGCAAAACGTTGACAATGATGCCCTTGGCCAAAAAGGGCGTATGCGTTTTTTCCTGAATATATTCAGGAAAAAACGCATACGCCCTTTTTGGCCAACCAAGCAACCTGGAAAGGCAAATCAGCGCTACAAAGAAGTCTCGCTTCCCATCGGTCAAAAGGGCCATGCTGAAAAAAGTGTCAAAACCAGAAATGCAGGACAGGCCATGGAGAAATGGGAGCCTTGCTACACTGATGGGCTGGATGTAAATTGCCAACAGCCACTCTGAAGAAGGGTACGGTGTGTCCTGAAACATCTAAAAAACACAGCTTAGAGAGCATAGGGCACTTCCACGCATGGGGGGATAAAGTGGGAAAATTGAAAATCAGCAAGACACAAGCACCCCAAAGTTTAGGGCTGCTCTGTCGACAAGGACCTCCACTTCATTCCACCTTAAATATCCCAAGAAAGCGAAAAATGGATCAAAAAGTTGTGGTCCTTATGTACAATGGAATATCACTCAGCCATGAAATCAATGTCATAAGGCTAGTAGCAGCATGATGAGTGGATTTAGGTAAGACGATTCTAAGTGAAATAAGTCACACAGAAAAGGACACTTCTCATAAGGTGTCACTTATAGAGGGAATGTAAAAACCGTTACACTTGAACTGAATTACAAAACAGAACAGAGTCACACATGCAGAAAACACACTATGGCTGCTTAACGGGAAAGGTGAGGTGGGGTGATACATAAAACAAGAGCTTCAAATTAGCTCAGATACCGTTCCATAAACCCAATATGTAATAGACAAGACCTACTCCTTGCTCAGAGAACTGGACTCAACACGCCCGATTCACCGCACAAGAATATATCTGACTAGTAATAATCTTAAAACCTATGTATTGATATCTCTCTGTTAGTTTGTCAAGTTTGTGTAAAGCGGCATAAACACAGCCGTGAAAAGCAGCTAAACCCCATTATAAAAATAAATTACTTTTAAAAACCCATGAAACAAAGACAGGGAAAGAGAGAGAAATTCTTACACAATTCGTTCAGGGGCTGTGATGCAACCTGGATTGACCATATCTAGACCCACAGCTGGATGAGACATAAGGGTGGACACTCTTGGGGCTGAGAGGTTTGGTGAGGTTGGGTTAGCAAACGCAGACCCTTTAAAGTAATACTGCGTGCTACCCATCGCATGGGTCCCAAATCTCCAGGTTCAAGGGAATCTTCCTACATCGAAAACATGCATGAGAAACCCAGAAGATGGTACACCGTGTGATGGGGAAAGGTTTCTAAAACGCACCTCATTTCTCATCTCCTTGTGCTCGGGTTCGCCATTCCTGCCACTTTACTAGCAATCTCCCTACTTGGAGCCTCAGCACCTTTAACCTCCTGTTCCGTACAGGTTGCAATTTGTCCTGAGTATGAACGGGAAGACGGGGAACCAATGAGAGACTAGCTCTTGGTGTTGGGACAGGCACAGGTCACTCTATTTTCCCATCAGGAAGAAGAATTAACCACAGGCTCAGCCTGCCCCCCGGAACCAGAACAGGGCCTGAAGCCATCCTGCGCTTTTGCGGCCAGCTCCCAAAAAAGCGACTTGTAAGATGGAGCTTCAGGGCACTGCAATTCACAAACCTGCAGAGTTATAAATGATAACTCTCGTCCACAAATATATTGAGGGAAGGCAAAGAAGAGGATTTGAAATCAAGGCAGAATTGCAGGAAACAGATTTCAGGAGGTAGATTCGAATCACCTTTAAAGCACATGAAAAGCGGCAAAACGTTGACAATGATGCCCTTGGCCAAAAAGGGCGTATGCGTTTTTTCCTGAATATATTCAGGAAAAAACGCATACGCCCTTTTTGGCCAACCAAGCAACCTGGAAAGGCAAATCAGCGCTACAAAGAAGTCTCGCTTCCCATCGGTCAAAAGGGCCATGCTGAAAAAAGTGTCAAAACCAGAAATGCAGGACAGGCCATGGAGAAATGGGAGCCTTGCTACACTGATGGGCGGGATGTAAATTGCCAACAGCCACTCTGGAGAAGTGTACGGTGTGTCCTGAAACATCTAAAAAACACAGCTTAGAGAGCATAGGGCACTTCCACGCATGGGGGGATAAAGTGGGAAAATTGAAAATCAGCAAGACACAAGCACCCCAAAGTTTAGGGCTGCTCTGTTGACAAGGACCTCCACTTCATTCCACCTTAAATATCCCAGGAAAGCGAAAAATGGATCAAAAAGTTGTGGTCCTTATGTACAATGGAATAACACTCAGCCATGAAATCAATGTCATAAGGCTAGTAGCAGCATGATGAGTGGATTTAGGTAAGACGATTCTAAGTGAAATAAGTCACACAGAAAAGGACACTTCTCATAAGGTGTCACTTATAGAGGGAATGTAAAAACCGTTACACTTGAACTGAATTACAAAACAGAACAGAGTCACACATGCAGAAAACACACTATGGCTGCTTAACTGGAAAGGTGAGGTGGGGTGATCCATAAAACAAGAGTTTCAAATTAGCTCAGATACCGTTCCATAAACCCAATATGTAATAGACAAGACCTACTCCTTGCTCAGAGAACTGGACTCAACACGCCCGATTCACCGCACAAGAATATATCTGACTAGTAATAATCTTAAAACCTATGTATTGATATCTCTCTGTTAGTGTGTCAAGTGGGTGTAAAGCGGCATAAACACAGCCCTGAAAAGCAGCTAAACCCCATTATAAAAATAAATTACTTTTAAAAACCCATGAAACAAAGACAGGGAAAGAGAGAGAAATTCTTACCCAATTCGTTCAGGGGCTGTGATGCAACCTGGATTGACCATATCTAGACCCACAGCTGGATGAGACATAAGGGTGGACACTCTTGGGGCTGAGAGGTTTGGTGAGGTTGTGTGAGCAAATGCAGACCCTTTAAAGTAATACTGCGTGCTACCCATCGCATGGGTCCCAAATCTCCAGGTTCAAGGGCATCTTCCTACATCGAAAACATGCATGAGAAACCCAGAAGAGGGTACACCGTGTGATGGGGAAAGGTTTCTAAAACGCACCTCATTTCTCATCTCCTTGTGCTCGGGTTCGCCATTCCAGCCACTTTACTAGCAATCTCCCTACTTGGAGCCTCAGCACCTTTAACCTCCTGTTCCGAACAGGTTGCAATTTGTCCTGAGGATGAACGGGAAGACGGGGAACCAATGAGAGACTAGCTCTTGGTGTTGGGACAGGCACAGGTCACTCTATTTTCCCATCAGGAAGAAGAATTAACCACAGGCTCAGCCTGCCCTCCGGAACCAGAACAGGGCCTGAAGCCATCCTGCGCTTTTGCGGACAGCTCCCAAAAAAGCGAGTTGTAAAATGGAGCGTCAGGGCACTGCAATTCACAAACCTGCAGAGTTATAAATGATAACTCTCGTCCACAAATATATTGAGGGAAGGCAAAGAAGAGGATTTCAAATCAAGGCAGAATTGCAGGAAACAGATTTCAGGAGGTAGATTCGAATCGCCTTTAAAGCACATGAAAAGCGGCAAAACGTTGACAATGATGCCCTTGGCCAAAAAGGGCGGATGCGTTTTTTCCTGAATATATTCAGGAAAAAACGCATACGCCCTTTTTGGCCAACCAAGCAACCTGGAAAGGCAAATCAGCGCTACAAAGAAGTCTCGCTTCCCATCGGTCAAAAGGGCCATGCTGAAAAAAGTGTCAAAACCAGAAATGCAGGACAGGCCATGGAGAAATGGGAGCCTTGCTACACTGATGGGCTGGATGTAAATTGCCAACAGCCACTCTGAAGAAGGGTACGGTGTGTCCTGAAACATCTAAAAAACACAGCTTAGAGAGCATAGGGCACTTCCACGCATGGGGGGATAAAGTGGGAAAATTGAAAATCAGCAAGACACAAGCACCCCAAAGTTTAGGGCTGCTCTGTCGACAAGGACCTCCACTTCATTCCACCTTAAATATCCCAGGAAAGCGAAAAATGGATCAAAAAGTTGTGGTCCTTATGTACAATGGAATATCACTCAGCCATGAAATCAATGTCATAAGGCTAGTAGCAGCATGATGAGTGGATTTAGGTAAGACGATTCTAAGTGAAATAAGTCACACAGAAAAGGACACTTCTCATAAGGTGTCACTTATAGAGGGAATGTAAAAACCGTTACACTTGAACTGAATTACAAAACAGAACAGAGTCACACATGCAGAAAACACACTATGGCTGCTTAACGGGAAAGGTGAGGTGGGGTGATACATAAAACAAGAGCTTCAAATTAGCTCAGATACCGTTCCATAAACCCAATATGTAATAGACAAGACCTACTCCTTGCTCAGAGAACTGGACTCAACACGCCCGATTCACCGCACAAGAATATATCTGACTAGTAATAATCTTAAAACCTATGTATTGATATCTCTCTGTTAGTTTGTCAAGTTTGTGTAAAGCGGCATAAACACAGCCGTGAAAAGCAGCTAAACCCCATTATAAAAATAAATTACTTTTAAAAACCCATGAAACAAAGACAGGGAAAGAGAGAGAAATTCTTACACAATTCGTTCAGGGGCTGTGATGCAACCTGGATTGACCATATCTAGACCCACAGCTGGATGAGACATAAGGGTGGACACTCTTGGGGCTGAGAGGTTTGGTGAGGTTGGGTTAGCAAACGCAGACCCTTTAAAGTAATACTGCGTGCTACCCATCGCATGGGTCCCAAATCTCCAGGTTCAAGGGCATCTTCCTACATCGAAAACATGCATGAGAAACCCAGAAGATGGTACACCGTGTGATGGGGAAAGGTTTCTAAAACGCACCTCATTTCTCATCTCCTTGTGCTCGGGTTCGCCATTCCAGCCACTTTACTAGCAATCTCCCTACTTGGAGCCTCAGCACCTTTAACCTCCTGTTCCGTACAGGTTGCAATTTGTCCTGAGGATGAACGGGAAGACGGGGAACCAATGAGAGACTAGCTCTTGGTGTTGGGACAGGCACAGGTCACTCTATTTTCCCATCAGGAAGAAGAATTAACCACAGGCTCAGCCTGCCCCCCGAAACCAGAACAGGGCCTGAAGCCATCCTGCGCTTTTGCGGCCAGCTCCCAAAAAAGCGACTTGTAAGATGGAGCTTCAGGGCACTGCAATTCACAAACCTGCAGAGTTATAAATGATAACTCTCGTCCACAAATATATTGAGGGAAGGCAAAGAAGAGGATTTGAAATCAAGGCAGAATTGCAGGAAACAGATTTCAGGAGGTAGATTCGAATCGCCTTTAAAGCACATGAAAAGCGGCAAAACGTTGACAATGATGCCCTTGGCCAAAAAGGGCGTATGCGTTTTTTCCTGAATATATTCAGGAAAAAACGCATACGCCCTTTTTGGCCAACCAAGCAACCTGGAAAGGCAAATCAGCGCTACAAAGAAGTCTCGCTTCCCATCGGTCAAAAGGGCCATGCTGAAAAAAGTGTCAAAACCAGAAATGCAGGACAGGCCATGGAGAAATGGGAGCCTTGCTACACTGATGGGCGGGATGTAAATTGCCAACAGCCACTCTGGAGAAGTGTACGGTGTGTCCTGAAACATCTAAAAAACACAGCTTAGAGAGCATAGGGCACTTCCACGCATGGGGGGATAAAGTGGGAAAATTGAAAATCAGCAAGACACAAGCACCCCAAAGTTTAGGGCTGCTCTGTTGACAAGGACCTCCACTTCATTCCACCTTAAATATCCCAGGAAAGCGAAAAATGGATCAAAAAGTTGTGGTCCTTATGTACAATGGAATATCACTCAGCCATGAAATCAATGTCATAAGGCTAGTAGCAGCATGATGAGTGGATTTAGGTAAGACGATTCTAAGTGAAATAAGTCACACAGAAAAGGACACTTCTCGTAAGGTGTCACTTATAGAGGGAATGTAAAAACCGTTACACTTGAACTGAATTACAAAACAGAACAGAGTCACACATGCAGAAAACACACTATGGCTGCTTAACGGGAAAGGTGAGGTGGGGTGATACATAAAACAAGAGCTTCAAATTAGCTCAGATACCGTTCCATAAACCCAATATGTAATAGACAAGACCTACTCCTTGCTCAGAGAACTGGACTCAACACGCCCGATTCACCGCACAAGAATATATCTGACTAGTAATAATCTTAAAACCTATGTATTGATATCTCTCTGTTAGTTTGTCAAGTTTGTGTAAAGCGGCATAAACACAGCCGTGAAAAGCAGCTAAACCCCATTATAAAAATAAATTACTTTTAAAAACCCATGAAACAAAGACAGGGAAAGAGAGAGAAATTCTTACACAATTCGTTCAGGGGCTGTGATGCAACCTGGATTGACCATATCTAGACCCACAGCTGGATGAGACATAAGGGTGGACACTCTTGGGGCTGAGAGGTTTGGTGAGGTTGGGTTAGCAAACGCAGACCCTTTAAAGTAATACTGCGTGCTACCCATCGCATGGGTCCCAAATCTCCAGGTTCAAGGGCATCTTCCTACATCGAAAACATGCATGAGAAACCCAGAAGATGGTACACCGTGTGATGGGGAAAGGTTTCTAAAACGCACCTCATTTCTCATCTCCTTGTGCTCGGGTTCGCCATTCCAGCCACTTTACTAGCAATCTCCCTACTTGGAGCCTCAGCACCTTTAACCTCCTGTTCCGTACAGGTTGCAATTTGTCCTGAGGATGAACGGGAAGACGGGGAACCAATGAGAGACTAGCTCTTGGTGTTGGGACAGGCACAGGTCACTCTATTTTCCCATCAGGAAGAAGAATTAACCACAGGCTCAGCCTGCCCCCCGGAACCAGAACAGGGCCTGAAGCCATCCTGCGCTTTTGCGGCCAGCTCCCAAAAAAGCGACTTGTAAGATGGAGCTTCAGGGCACTGCAATTCACAAACCTGCAGAGTTATAAATGATAACTCTCGTCCACAAATATATTGAGGGAAGGCAAAGAAGAGGATTTGAAATCAAGGCAGAATTGCAGGAAACAGATTTCAGGAGGTAGATTCGAATCGCCTTTAAAGCACATGAAAAGCGGCAAAACGTTGACAATGATGCCCTTGGCCAAAAAGGGCGTATGCGTTTTTTCCTGAATATATTCAGGAAAAAACGCATACGCCCTTTTTGGCCAACCAAGCAACCTGGAAAGGCAAATCAGCGCTACAAAGAAGTCTCGCTTCCCATCGGTCAAAAGGGCCATGCTGAAAAAAGTGTCAAAACCAGAAATGCAGGACAGGCCATGGAGAAATGGGAGCCTTGCTACACTGATGGGCGGGATGTAAATTGCCAACAGCCACTCTGGAGAAGTGTACGGTGTGTCCTGAAACATCTAAAAAACACAGCTTAGAGAGCATAGGGCACTTCCACGCATGGGGGGATAAAGTGGGAAAATTGAAAATCAGCAAGACACAAGCACCCCAAAGTTTAGGGCTGCTCTGTTGACAAGGACCTCCACTTCATTCCACCTTAAATATCCCAGGAAAGCGAAAAATGGATCAAAAAGTTGTGGTCCTTATGTACAATGGAATATCACTCAGCCATGAAATCAATGTCATAAGGCTAGTAGCAGCATGATGAGTGGATTTAGGTAAGACGATTCTAAGTGAAATAAGTCACACAGAAAAGGACACTTCTCGTAAGGTGTCACTTATAGAGGGAATGTAAAAACCGTTACACTTGAACTGAATTACAAAACAGAACAGAGTCACACATGCAGAAAACACACTATGGCTGCTTAACGGGAAAGGTGAGGTGGGGTGATACATAAAACAAGAGTTTCAAATTAGCTCAGATACCGTTCCATAAGCCCAATATGTAATAGACAAGACCTACTCCTTGCTCAGAGAACTGGACTCAACACGCCCGATTCACCGCACAAGAATATATCTGACTAGTAATAATCTTAAAACCTATGTATTGATATCTCTCTGTTAGTGTGTCAAGAGGGTGTAAAGCGGCATAAACAAAGCAGTGAAAAGCAGCTAAACCCCATTATAAAAATAAATTACTTTCAAAAACCCATGAAACAAAAACAGGGAAAGAGAGAGAAATTCTTACACAATTCGTTCAGGGGCTGTGATGCAACCTGGATTGACCATATCTAGACCCACAACTGGATGAGACATAAGGGTGGACACTCTTGGGGCTGAGAGGTTTGGTGAGGTTGGGTGAGCAAACGCAGACCCTTTAAAGTAATACTGCGTGCTACCCATCGCATGGGTCCCAAATCTCCAGGTTCAAGGGCATCTTCCTACATCGAAAACATGCATGAGAAACCCAGAAGATGGTACACCGTGTGATGGGGAAAGGTTTCTAAAACGCACCTCATTTCTCATCTCCTTGTGCTCGGGTTCGCCATTCCAGCCACTTTACTAGCAATCTCCCTACTTGGAGCATCAGCACCTTTAACCTCCTGTTCCGTACAGGTTGCAATTTGTCCTGAGGATGAACGGGAAGACGGGGAACCAATGAGAGACTAGCTCTTGGTGTTGGGACAGGCACAGGTCACTCTATTTTCCCATCAGGAAGAAGAATTAACCACAGGCTCAGCCTGCCCCCCGGAACCAGAACAGGGCCTGAAGCCATCCTGCGCTTTTGCGGCCAGCTCCCAAAAATGCGACTTGTAAAATGGAGCTTCAGGGCACTGCAATTCACAAACCTGCAGAGTTATAAATGATAACTCTCGTCCACAAATATATTGAGGGAAGGCAAAGAAGAGGATTTGAAATCAAGGCAGAATTGCAGGAAACAGATTTCAGGAGGTAGATTCGAATCGCCTTTAAAGCACATGAAAAGCGGCAAAACGTTGACAATGATGCCCTTGGCCAAAAAGGGCGTATGCGTTTTTTCCTGAATATATTCAGGAAAAAACGCATACGCCCTTTTTGGCCAACCAAGCAACCTGGAAAGGCAAATCAGCGCTACAAAGAAGTCTCGCTTCCCATCGGTCAAAAGGGCCATGCTGAAAAAAGTGTCAAAACCAGAAATGCAGGACAGGCCATGGAGAAATGGGAGCCTTGCTACACTTATGGGCGGGATGTAAATTGCCAACAGCCACTCTGGAGAAGTGTACGGTGTGTCCTGAAACATCTAAAAAACACAGCTTAGAGAGCATAGGGCACTTCCACGCATGGGGGGATAAAGTGGGAAAATTGAAAATCAGCAAGACACAAGCACCCCAAAGTTTAGGGCTGCTCTGTTGACAAGGACCTCCACTTCATTCCACCTTAAATATCCCAGGAAAGCGAAAAATGGATCAAAAAGTTGTGGCCCTTATGTACAATGGAATAACACTCAGCCATGAAATCAATGTCATAAGGCTAGTAGCAGCATGATGAGTGGATTTAGGTAAGACGATTCTAAGTGAAATAAGTCACACAGAAAAGGACACTTCTCATAAGGTGTCACTTATAGAGGGAATGTAAAAACCGTTACACTTGAACTGAATTACAAAACAGAACAGAGTCACACATGCAGAAAACACACTATGGCTGCTTAACGGGAAAGGTGAGGTGGGGTGATACATAAAACAAGAGTTTCAAATTAGCTCAGATACCGTTCCATAAGCCCAATATGTAATAGACAAGACCTACTCCTTGCTCAGAGAACTGGACTCAACACGCCCGATTCACCGCACAAGAATATATCTGACTAGTAATAATCTTAAAACCTATGTATTGATATCTCTCTGTTAGTGTGTCAAGTGGGTGTAAAGCGGCATAAACACAGCCGTGAAAAGCAGCTAAACCCCATTATAAAAATAAATTACTTTTAAAAACCCATGAAACAAAGACAGGGAAAGAGAGAGAAATTCTTACACAATTCGTTCAGGGGCTGTGATGCCACCTGGATTGACCATATCTAGACCCACAGCTGGATGAGACATAAGGGTGGACACTCTTGGGGCTGAGAGGTTTGGTGAGGTTGGGTGAGCAAACGCAGACCCTTTAAAGTAATACTGCGTGCTACCCATCGCATGGGTCCCAAATCTCCAGGTTCAAGGGCATCTTCCTACATCGAAAACATGCATGAGAAACCCAGAAGATGGTACACCGTGTGATGGGGAAAGGTTTCTAAAACGCACCTCATTTCTCATCTCCTTGTGCTCGGGTTCGCCATTCCAGCCACTTTACTAGCAATCTCCCTACTTGGAGCCTCAGCACCTTTAACCTCCTGTTCCGTACAGGTTGCAATTTGTCCTGAGGATGAACGGGAAGACGGGGAACCAATGAGAGACTAGCTCTTGGTGTTGGGACAGGCACAGGTCACTCTATTTTCCCATCAGGAAGAAGAATTAACCACAGGCTCAGCCTGCCCCCCGGAACCAGAACAGGGCCTGAAGCCATCCTGCGCTTTTGCGGCCAGCTCCCAAAAAAGCGACTTGTAAGATGGAGCTTCAGGGCACTGCAATTCACAAACCTGCAGAGTTATAAATGATAACTCTCGTCCACAAATATATTGAGGGAAGGCAAAGAAGAGGATTTGAAATCAAGGCAGAATTGCAGGAAACAGATTTCAGGAGGTAGATTCGAATCGCCTTTAAAGCACATGAAAAGCGGCAAAACGTTGACAATGATGCCCTTGGCCAAAAAGGGCGTATGCGTTTTTTCCTGAATATATTCAGGAAAAAACGCATACGCCCTTTTTGGCCAACCAAGCAACCTGGAAAGGCAAATCAGCGCTACAAAGAAGTCTCGCTTCCCATCGGTCAAAAGGGCCATGCTGAAAAAAGTGTCAAAACCAGAAATGCAGGACAGGCCATGGAGAAATGGGAGCCTTGCTACACTGATGGGCGGGATGTAAATTGCCAACAGCCACTCTGGAGAAGTGTACGGTGTGTCCTGAAACATCTAAAAAACACAGCTTAGAGAGCATAGGGCACTTCCACGCATGGGGGGATAAAGTGGGAAAATTGAAAATCAGCAAGACACAAGCACCCCAAAGTTTAGGGCTGCTCTGTTGACAAGGACCTCCACTTCATTCCACCTTAAATATCCCAGGAAAGCGAAAAATGGATCAAAAAGTTGTGGCCCTTATGTACAATGGAATAACACTCAGCCATGAAATCAATGTCATAAGGCTAGTAGCAGCATGATGAGTGGATTTAGGTAAGACGATTCTAAGTGAAATAAGTCACACAGAAAAGGACACTTCTCATAAGGTGTCACTTATAGAGGGAATGTAAAAACCGTTACACTTGAACTGAATTACAAAACAGAACAGAGTCACACATGCAGAAAACACACTATGGCTGCTTAACGGGAAAGGTGAGGTGGGGTGATACATAAAACAAGAGTTTCAAATTAGCTCAGATACCGTTCCATAAGCCCAATATGTAATAGACAAGACCTACTCCTTGCTCAGAGAACTGGACTCAACACGCCCGATTCACCGCACAAGAATATATCTGACTAGTAATAATCTTAAAACCTATGTATTGATATCTCTCTGTTAGTGTGTCAAGTGGGTGTAAAGCGGCATAAACACAGCCGTGAAAAGCAGCTAAACCCCATTATAAAAATAAATTACTTTTAAAAACCCATGAAACAAAGACAGGGAAAGAGAGAGAAATTCTTACACAATTCGTTCAGGGGCTGTGATGCCACCTGGATTGACCATATCTAGACCCACAGCTGGATGAGACATAAGGGTGGACACTCTTGGGGCTGAGAGGTTTGGTGAGGTTGGGTGAGCAAACGCAGACCCTTTAAAGTAATACTGCGTGCTACCCATCGCATGGGTCCCAAATCTCCAGGTTCAAGGGCATCTTCCTACATCGAAAACATGCATGAGAAACCCAGAAGATGGTACACCGTGTGATGGGGAAAGGTTTCTAAAACGCACCTCATTTCTCATCTCCTTGTGCTCGGGTTCGCCATTCCAGCCACTTTACTAGCAATCTCCCTACTTGGAGCCTCAGCACCTTTAACCTCCTGTTCCGTACAGGTTGCAATTTGTCCTGAGGATGAACGGGAAGACGGGGAACCAATGAGAGACTAGCTCTTGGTGTTGGGACAGGCACAGGTCACTCTATTTTCCCATCAGGAAGAAGAATTAACCACAGGCTCAGCCTGCCCCCCGGAACCAGAACAGGGCCTGAAGCCATCCTGCGCTTTTGCGGCCAGCTCCCAAAAAAGCGACTTGTAAGATGGAGCTTCAGGGCACTGCAATTCACAAACCTGCAGAGTTATAAATGATAACTCTCGTCCACAAATATATTGAGGGAAGGCAAAGAAGAGGATTTGAAATCAAGGCAGAATTGCAGGAAACAGATTTCAGGAGGTAGATTCGAATCGCCTTTAAAGCACATGAAAAGCGGCAAAACGTTGACAATGATGCCCTTGGCCAAAAAGGGCGTATGCGTTTTTTCCTGAATATATTCAGGAAAAAACGCATACGCCCTTTTTGGCCAACCAAGCAACCTGGAAAGGCAAATCAGCGCTACAAAGAAGTCTCGCTTCCCATCGGTCAAAAGGGCCATGCTGAAAAAAGTGTCAAAACCAGAAATGCAGGACAGGCCATGGAGAAATGGGAGCCTTGCTACACTGATGGGCGGGATGTAAATTGCCAACAGCCACTCTGGAGAAGTGTACGGTGTGTCCTGAAACATCTAAAAAACACAGCTTAGAGAGCATAGGGCACTTCCACGCATGGGGGGATAAAGTGGGAAAATTGAAAATCAGCAAGACACAAGCACCCCAAAGTTTAGGGCTGCTCTGTTGACAAGGACCTCCACTTCATTCCACCTTAAATATCCCAGGAAAGCGAAAAATGGATCAAAAAGTTGTGGTCCTTATGTACAATGGAATATCACTCAGCCATGAAATCAATGTCATAAGGCTAGTAGCAGCATGATGAGTGGATTTAGGTAAGACGATTCTAAGTGAAATAAGTCACACAGAAAAGGACACTTCTCATAAGGTGTCACTTATAGAGGGAATGTAAAAACCGTTACACTTGAACTGAATTACAAAACAGAACAGAGTCACACATGCAGAAAACACACTATGGCTGCTTAACGGGAAAGGTGAGGTGGGGTGATACATAAAACAAGAGTTTCAAATTAGCTCAGATACCGTTCCATAAGCCCAATATGTAATAGACAAGACCTACTCCTTGCTCAGAGAACTGGACTCAACACGCCCGATTCACCGCACAAGAATATATCTGACTAGTAATAATCTTAAAACCTATGTATTGATATCTCTCTGTTAGTGTGTCAAGTGGGTGTAAAGCGGCATAAACACAGCCGTGAAAAGCAGCTAAACCCCATTATAAAAATAAATTACTTTTAAAAACCCATGAAACAAAGACAGGGAAAGAGAGAGAAATTCTTACACAATTCGTTCAGGGGCTGTGATGCCACCTGGATTGACCATATCTAGACCCACAGCTGGATGAGACATAAGGGTGGACACTCTTGGGGCTGAGAGGTTTGGTGAGGTTGGGTGAGCAAACGCAGACCCTTTAAAGTAATACTGCGTGCTACCCATCGCATGGGTCCCAAATCTCCAGGTTCAAGGGCATCTTCCTACATCGAAAACATGCATGAGAAACCCAGAAGATGGTACACCGTGTGATGGGGAAAGGTTTCTAAAACGCACCTCATTTCTCATCTCCTTGTGCTCGGGTTCGCCATTCCAGCCACTTTACTAGCAATCTCCCTACTTGGAGCCTCAGCACCTTTAACCTCCTGTTCCGTACAGGTTGCAATTTGTCCTGAGGATGAACGGGAAGACGGGGAACCAATGAGAGACTAGCTCTTGGTGTTGGGACAGGCACAGGTCACTCTATTTTCCCATCAGGAAGAAGAATTAACCACAGGCTCAGCCTGCCCCCCGGAACCAGAACA
Organism: Balaenoptera physalus; assembly: GCF_965194825.1. Classification (NCBI taxonomy): domain Eukaryota; kingdom Metazoa; phylum Chordata; class Mammalia; order Artiodactyla; family Balaenopteridae; genus Balaenoptera; species Balaenoptera physalus. The sequence goes on from NW_028126470.1 coordinate 1,946,506, forward strand.
GGGCCTGAAGCCATCCTGCGCTTTTGCGGCCAGCTCCCAAAAAAGCGACTTGTAAGATGGAGCTTCAGGGCACTGCAATTCACAAACCTGCAGAGTTATAAATGATAACTCTCGTCCACAAATATATTGAGGGAAGGCAAAGAAGAGGATTTGAAATCAAGGCAGAATTGCAGGAAACAGATTTCAGGAGGTAGATTCGAATCGCCTTTAAAGCACATGAAAAGCGGCAAAACGTTGACAATGATGCCCTTGGCCAAAAAGGGCGTATGCGTTTTTTCCTGAATATATTCAGGAAAAAACGCATACGCCCTTTTTGGCCAACCAAGCAACCTGGAAAGGCAAATCAGCGCTACAAAGAAGTCTCGCTTCCCATCGGTCAAAAGGGCCATGCTGAAAAAAGTGTCAAAACCAGAAATGCAGGACAGGCCATGGAGAAATGGGAGCCTTGCTACACTGATGGGCGGGATGTAAATTGCCAACAGCCACTCTGGAGAAGTGTACGGTGTGTCCTGAAACATCTAAAAAACACAGCTTAGAGAGCATAGGGCACTTCCACGCATGGGGGGATAAAGTGGGAAAATTGAAAATCAGCAAGACACAAGCACCCCAAAGTTTAGGGCTGCTCTGTTGACAAGGACCTCCACTTCATTCCACCTTAAATATCCCAGGAAAGCGAAAAATGGATCAAAAAGTTGTGGCCCTTATGTACAATGGAATAACACTCAGCCATGAAATCAATGTCATAAGGCTAGTAGCAGCATGATGAGTGGATTTAGGTAAGACGATTCTAAGTGAAATAAGTCACACAGAAAAGGACACTTCTCATAAGGTGTCACTTATAGAGGGAATGTAAAAACCGTTACACTTGAACTGAATTACAAAACAGAACAGAGTCACACATGCAGAAAACACACTATGGCTGCTTAACGGGAAAGGTGAGGTGGGGTGATACATAAAACAAGAGTTTCAAATTAGCTCAGATACCGTTCCATAAGCCCAATATGTAATAGACAAGACCTACTCCTTGCTCAGAGAACTGGACTCAACACGCCCGATTCACCGCACAAGAATATATCTGACTAGTAATAATCTTAAAACCTATGTATTGATATCTCTCTGTTAGTGTGTCAAGTGGGTGTAAAGCGGCATAAACACAGCCGTGAAAAGCAGCTAAACCCCATTATAAAAATAAATTACTTTTAAAAACCCATGAAACAAAGACAGGGAAAGAGAGAGAAATTCTTACACAATTCGTTCAGGGGCTGTGATGCCACCTGGATTGACCATATCTAGACCCACAGCTGGATGAGACATAAGGGTGGACACTCTTGGGGCTGAGAGGTTTGGTGAGGTTGGGTGAGCAAACGCAGACCCTTTAAAGTAATACTGCGTGCTACCCATCGCATGGGTCCCAAATCTCCAGGTTCAAGGGCATCTTCCTACATCGAAAACATGCATGAGAAACCCAGAAGATGGTACACCGTGTGATGGGGAAAGGTTTCTAAAACGCACCTCATTTCTCATCTCCTTGTGCTCGGGTTCGCCATTCCAGCCACTTTACTAGCAATCTCCCTACTTGGAGCCTCAGCACCTTTAACCTCCTGTTCCGTACAGGTTGCAATTTGTCCTGAGGATGAACGGGAAGACGGGGAACCAATGAGAGACTAGCTCTTGGTGTTGGGACAGGCACAGGTCACTCTATTTTCCCATCAGGAAGAAGAATTAACCACAGGCTCAGCCTGCCCCCCGGAACCAGAACAGGGCCTGAAGCCATCCTGCGCTTTTGCGGCCAGCTCCCAAAAAAGCGACTTGTAAGATGGAGCTTCAGGGCACTGCAATTCACAAACCTGCAGAGTTATAAATGATAACTCTCGTCCACAAATATATTGAGGGAAGGCAAAGAAGAGGATTTGAAATCAAGGCAGAATTGCAGGAAACAGATTTCAGGAGGTAGATTCGAATCGCCTTTAAAGCACATGAAAAGCGGCAAAACGTTGACAATGATGCCCTTGGCCAAAAAGGGCGTATGCGTTTTTTCCTGAATATATTCAGGAAAAAACGCATACGCCCTTTTTGGCCAACCAAGCAACCTGGAAAGGCAAATCAGCGCTACAAAGAAGTCTCGCTTCCCATCGGTCAAAAGGGCCATGCTGAAAAAAGTGTCAAAACCAGAAATGCAGGACAGGCCATGGAGAAATGGGAGCCTTGCTACACTGATGGGCGGGATGTAAATTGCCAACAGCCACTCTGGAGAAGTGTACGGTGTGTCCTGAAACATCTAAAAAACACAGCTTAGAGAGCATAGGGCACTTCCACGCATGGGGGGATAAAGTGGGAAAATTGAAAATCAGCAAGACACAAGCACCCCAAAGTTTAGGGCTGCTCTGTTGACAAGGACCTCCACTTCATTCCACCTTAAATATCCCAGGAAAGCGAAAAATGGATCAAAAAGTTGTGGTCCTTATGTACAATGGAATATCACTCAGCCATGAAATCAATGTCATAAGGCTAGTAGCAGCATGATGAGTGGATTTAGGTAAGACGATTCTAAGTGAAATAAGTCACACAGAAAAGGACACTTCTCGTAAGGTGTCACTTATAGAGGGAATGTAAAAACCGTTACACTTGAACTGAATTACAAAACAGAACAGAGTCACACATGCAGAAAACACACTATGGCTGCTTAACGGGAAAGGTGAGGTGGGGTGATACATAAAACAAGAGTTTCAAATTAGCTCAGATACCGTTCCATAAGCCCAATATGTAATAGACAAGACCTACTCCTTGCTCAGAGAACTGGACTCAACACGCCCGATTCACCGCACAAGAATATATCTGACTAGTAATAATCTTAAAACCTATGTATTGATATCTCTCTGTTAGTGTGTCAAGTGGGTGTAAAGCGGCATAAACACAGCCGTGAAAAGCAGCTAAACCCCATTATAAAAATAAATTACTTTTAAAAACCCATGAAACAAAGACAGGGAAAGAGAGAGAAATTCTTACACAATTCGTTCAGGGGCTGTGATGCCACCTGGATTGACCATATCTAGACCCACAGCTGGATGAGACATAAGGGTGGACACTCTTGGGGCTGAGAGGTTTGGTGAGGTTGGGTGAGCAAACGCAGACCCTTTAAAGTAATACTGCGTGCTACCCATCGCATGGGTCCCAAATCTCCAGGTTCAAGGGCATCTTCCTACATCGAAAACATGCATGAGAAACCCAGAAGATGGTACACCGTGTGATGGGGAAAGGTTTCTAAAACGCACCTCATTTCTCATCTCCTTGTGCTCGGGTTCGCCATTCCAGCCACTTTACTAGCAATCTCCCTACTTGGAGCCTCAGCACCTTTAACCTCCTGTTCCGTACAGGTTGCAATTTGTCCTGAGGATGAACGGGAAGACGGGGAACCAATGAGAGACTAGCTCTTGGTGTTGGGACAGGCACAGGTCACTCTATTTTCCCATCAGGAAGAAGAATTAACCACAGGCTCAGCCTGCCCCCCGGAACCAGAACAGGGCCTGAAGCCATCCTGCGCTTTTGCGGCCAGCTCCCAAAAAAGCGACTTGTAAGATGGAGCTTCAGGGCACTGCAATTCACAAACCTGCAGAGTTATAAATGATAACTCTCGTCCACAAATATATTGAGGGAAGGCAAAGAAGAGGATTTGAAATCAAGGCAGAATTGCAGGAAACAGATTTCAGGAGGTAGATTCGAATCGCCTTTAAAGCACATGAAAAGCGGCAAAACGTTGACAATGATGCCCTTGGCCAAAAAGGGCGTATGCGTTTTTTCCTGAATATATTCAGGAAAAAACGCATACGCCCTTTTTGGCCAACCAAGCAACCTGGAAAGGCAAATCAGCGCTACAAAGAAGTCTCGCTTCCCATCGGTCAAAAGGGCCATGCTGAAAAAAGTGTCAAAACCAGAAATGCAGGACAGGCCATGGAGAAATGGGAGCCTTGCTACACTGATGGGCGGGATGTAAATTGCCAACAGCCACTCTGGAGAAGTGTACGGTGTGTCCTGAAACATCTAAAAAACACAGCTTAGAGAGCATAGGGCACTTCCACGCATGGGGGGATAAAGTGGGAAAATTGAAAATCAGCAAGACACAAGCACCCCAAAGTTTAGGGCTGCTCTGTTGACAAGGACCTCCACTTCATTCCACCTTAAATATCCCAGGAAAGCGAAAAATGGATCAAAAAGTTGTGGTCCTTATGTACAATGGAATATCACTCAGCCATGAAATCAATGTCATAAGGCTAGTAGCAGCATGATGAGTGGATTTAGGTAAGACGATTCTAAGTGAAATAAGTCACACAGAAAAGGACACTTCTCGTAAGGTGTCACTTATAGAGGGAATGTAAAAACCGTTACACTTGAACTGAATTACAAAACAGAACAGAGTCACACATGCAGAAAACACACTATGGCTGCTTAACGGGAAAGGTGAGGTGGGGTGATACATAAAACAAGAGTTTCAAATTAGCTCAGATACCGTTCCATAAGCCCAATATGTAATAGACAAGACCTACTCCTTGCTCAGAGAACTGGACTCAACACGCCCGATTCACCGCACAAGAATATATCTGACTAGTAATAATCTTAAAACCTATGTATTGATATCTCTCTGTTAGTGTGTCAAGAGGGTGTAAAGCGGCATAAACAAAGCCGTGAAAAGCAGCTAAACCCCATTATAAAAATAAATTACTTTCAAAAACCCATGAAACAAAAACAGGGAAAGAGAGAGAAATTCTTACACAATTCGTTCAGGGGCTGTGATGCAACCTGGATTGACCATATCTAGACCCACAACTGGATGAGACATAAGGGTGGACACTCTTGGGGCTGAGAGGTTTGGTGAGGTTGGGTGAGCAAACGCAGACCCTTTAAAGTAATACTGCGTGCTACCCATCGCATGGGTCCCAAATCTCCAGGTTCAAGGGCATCTTCCTACATCGAAAACATGCATGAGAAACCCAGAAGATGGTACACCGTGTGATGGGGAAAGGTTTCTAAAACGCACCTCATTTCTCATCTCCTTGTGCTCGGGTTCGCCATTCCAGCCACTTTACTAGCAATCTCCCTACTTGGAGCATCAGCACCTTTAACCTCCTGTTCCGTACAGGTTGCAATTTGTCCTGAGGATGAACGGGAAGACGGGGAACCAATGAGAGACTAGCTCTTGGTGTTGGGACAGGCACAGGTCACTCTATTTTCCCATCAGGAAGAAGAATTAACCACAGGCTCAGCCTGCCCCCCGGAACCAGAACAGGGCCTGAAGCCATCCTGCGCTTTTGCGGCCAGCTCCCAAAAATGCGACTTGTAAAATGGAGCTTCAGGGCACTGCAATTCACAAACCTGCAGAGTTATAAATGATAACTCTCGTCCACAAATATATTGAGGGAAGGCAAAGAAGAGGATTTGAAATCAAGGCAGAATTGCAGGAAACAGATTTCAGGAGGTAGATTCGAATCGCCTTTAAAGCACATGAAAAGCGGCAAAACGTTGACAATGATGCCCTTGGCCAAAAAGGGCGTATGCGTTTTTTCCTGAATATATTCAGGAAAAAACGCATACGCCCTTTTTGGCCAACCAAGCAACCTGGAAAGGCAAATCAGCGCTACAAAGAAGTCTCGCTTCCCATCGGTCAAAAGGGCCATGCTGAAAAAAGTGTCAAAACCAGAAATGCAGGACAGGCCATGGAGAAATGGGAGCCTTGCTACACTTATGGGCGGGATGTAAATTGCCAACAGCCACTCTGGAGAAGTGTACGGTGTGTCCTGAAACATCTAAAAAACACAGCTTAGAGAGCATAGGGCACTTCCACGCATGGGGGGATAAAGTGGGAAAATTGAAAATCAGCAAGACACAAGCACCCCAAAGTTTAGGGCTGCTCTGTTGACAAGGACCTCCACTTCATTCCACCTTAAATATCCCAGGAAAGCGAAAAATGGATCAAAAAGTTGTGGCCCTTATGTACAATGGAATAACACTCAGCCATGAAATCAATGTCATAAGGCTAGTAGCAGCATGATGAGTGGATTTAGGTAAGACGATTCTAAGTGAAATAAGTCACACAGAAAAGGACACTTCTCATAAGGTGTCACTTATAGAGGGAATGTAAAAACCGTTACACTTGAACTGAATTACAAAACAGAACAGAGTCACACATGCAGAAAACACACTATGGCTGCTTAACGGGAAAGGTGAGGTGGGGTGATACATAAAACAAGAGTTTCAAATTAGCTCAGATACCGTTCCATAAGCCCAATATGTAATAGACAAGACCTACTCCTTGCTCAGAGAACTGGACTCAACACGCCCGATTCACCGCACAAGAATATATCTGACTAGTAATAATCTTAAAACCTATGTATTGATATCTCTCTGTTAGTGTGTCAAGTGGGTGTAAAGCGGCATAAACACAGCCGTGAAAAGCAGCTAAACCCCATTATAAAAATAAATTACTTTTAAAAACCCATGAAACAAAGACAGGGAAAGAGAGAGAAATTCTTACACAATTCGTTCAGGGGCTGTGATGCCACCTGGATTGACCATATCTAGACCCACAGCTGGATGAGACATAAGGGTGGACACTCTTGGGGCTGAGAGGTTTGGTGAGGTTGGGTGAGCAAACGCAGACCCTTTAAAGTAATACTGCGTGCTACCCATCGCATGGGTCCCAAATCTCCAGGTTCAAGGGCATCTTCCTACATCGAAAACATGCATGAGAAACCCAGAAGATGGTACACCGTGTGATGGGGAAAGGTTTCTAAAACGCACCTCATTTCTCATCTCCTTGTGCTCGGGTTCGCCATTCCAGCCACTTTACTAGCAATCTCCCTACTTGGAGCCTCAGCACCTTTAACCTCCTGTTCCGTACAGGTTGCAATTTGTCCTGAGGATGAACGGGAAGACGGGGAACCAATGAGAGACTAGCTCTTGGTGTTGGGACAGGCACAGGTCACTCTATTTTCCCATCAGGAAGAAGAATTAACCACAGGCTCAGCCTGCCCCCCGGAACCAGAACAGGGCCTGAAGCCATCCTGCGCTTTTGCGGCCAGCTCCCAAAAAAGCGACTTGTAAGATGGAGCTTCAGGGCACTGCAATTCACAAACCTGCAGAGTTATAAATGATAACTCTCGTCCACAAATATATTGAGGGAAGGCAAAGAAGAGGATTTGAAATCAAGGCAGAATTGCAGGAAACAGATTTCAGGAGGTAGATTCGAATCGCCTTTAAAGCACATGAAAAGCGGCAAAACGTTGACAATGATGCCCTTGGCCAAAAAGGGCGTATGCGTTTTTTCCTGAATATATTCAGGAAAAAACGCATACGCCCTTTTTGGCCAACCAAGCAACCTGGAAAGGCAAATCAGCGCTACAAAGAAGTCTCGCTTCCCATCGGTCAAAAGGGCCATGCTGAAAAAAGTGTCAAAACCAGAAATGCAGGACAGGCCATGGAGAAATGGGAGCCTTGCTACACTGATGGGCGGGATGTAAATTGCCAACAGCCACTCTGGAGAAGTGTACGGTGTGTCCTGAAACATCTAAAAAACACAGCTTAGAGAGCATAGGGCACTTCCACGCATGGGGGGATAAAGTGGGAAAATTGAAAATCAGCAAGACACAAGCACCCCAAAGTTTAGGGCTGCTCTGTTGACAAGGACCTCCACTTCATTCCACCTTAAATATCCCAGGAAAGCGAAAAATGGATCAAAAAGTTGTGGCCCTTATGTACAATGGAATAACACTCAGCCATGAAATCAATGTCATAAGGCTAGTAGCAGCATGATGAGTGGATTTAGGTAAGACGATTCTAAGTGAAATAAGTCACACAGAAAAGGACACTTCTCATAAGGTGTCACTTATAGAGGGAATGTAAAAACCGTTACACTTGAACTGAATTACAAAACAGAACAGAGTCACACATGCAGAAAACACACTATGGCTGCTTAACGGGAAAGGTGAGGTGGGGTGATACATAAAACAAGAGTTTCAAATTAGCTCAGATACCGTTCCATAAGCCCAATATGTAATAGACAAGACCTACTCCTTGCTCAGAGAACTGGACTCAACACGCCCGATTCACCGCACAAGAATATATCTGACTAGTAATAATCTTAAAACCTATGTATTGATATCTCTCTGTTAGTGTGTCAAGTGGGTGTAAAGCGGCATAAACACAGCCGTGAAAAGCAGCTAAACCCCATTATAAAAATAAATTACTTTTAAAAACCCATGAAACAAAGACAGGGAAAGAGAGAGAAATTCTTACACAATTCGTTCAGGGGCTGTGATGCCACCTGGATTGACCATATCTAGACCCACAGCTGGATGAGACATAAGGGTGGACACTCTTGGGGCTGAGAGGTTTGGTGAGGTTGGGTGAGCAAACGCAGACCCTTTAAAGTAATACTGCGTGCTACCCATCGCATGGGTCCCAAATCTCCAGGTTCAAGGGCATCTTCCTACATCGAAAACATGCATGAGAAACCCAGAAGATGGTACACCGTGTGATGGGGAAAGGTTTCTAAAACGCACCTCATTTCTCATCTCCTTGTGCTCGGGTTCGCCATTCCAGCCACTTTACTAGCAATCTCCCTACTTGGAGCCTCAGCACCTTTAACCTCCTGTTCCGTACAGGTTGCAATTTGTCCTGAGGATGAACGGGAAGACGGGGAACCAATGAGAGACTAGCTCTTGGTGTTGGGACAGGCACAGGTCACTCTATTTTCCCATCAGGAAGAAGAATTAACCACAGGCTCAGCCTGCCCCCCGGAACCAGAACAGGGCCTGAAGCCATCCTGCGCTTTTGCGGCCAGCTCCCAAAAAAGCGACTTGTAAGATGGAGCTTCAGGGCACTGCAATTCACAAACCTGCAGAGTTATAAATGATAACTCTCGTCCACAAATATATTGAGGGAAGGCAAAGAAGAGGATTTGAAATCAAGGCAGAATTGCAGGAAACAGATTTCAGGAGGTAGATTCGAATCGCCTTTAAAGCACATGAAAAGCGGCAAAACGTTGACAATGATGCCCTTGGCCAAAAAGGGCGTATGCGTTTTTTCCTGAATATATTCAGGAAAAAACGCATACGCCCTTTTTGGCCAACCAAGCAACCTGGAAAGGCAAATCAGCGCTACAAAGAAGTCTCGCTTCCCATCGGTCAAAAGGGCCATGCTGAAAAAAGTGTCAAAACCAGAAATGCAGGACAGGCCATGGAGAAATGGGAGCCTTGCTACACTGATGGGCGGGATGTAAATTGCCAACAGCCACTCTGGAGAAGTGTACGGTGTGTCCTGAAACATCTAAAAAACACAGCTTAGAGAGCATAGGGCACTTCCACGCATGGGGGGATAAAGTGGGAAAATTGAAAATCAGCAAGACACAAGCACCCCAAAGTTTAGGGCTGCTCTGTTGACAAGGACCTCCACTTCATTCCACCTTAAATATCCCAGGAAAGCGAAAAATGGATCAAAAAGTTGTGGTCCTTATGTACAATGGAATATCACTCAGCCATGAAATCAATGTCATAAGGCTAGTAGCAGCATGATGAGTGGATTTAGGTAAGACGATTCTAAGTGAAATAAGTCACACAGAAAAGGACACTTCTCATAAGGTGTCACTTATAGAGGGAATGTAAAAACCGTTACACTTGAACTGAATTACAAAACAGAACAGAGTCACACATGCAGAAAACACACTATGGCTGCTTAACGGGAAAGGTGAGGTGGGGTGATACATAAAACAAGAGTTTCAAATTAGCTCAGATACCGTTCCATAAGCCCAATATGTAATAGACAAGACCTACTCCTTGCTCAGAGAACTGGACTCAACACGCCCGATTCACCGCACAAGAATATATCTGACTAGTAATAATCTTAAAACCTATGTATTGATATCTCTCTGTTAGTGTGTCAAGTGGGTGTAAAGCGGCATAAACACAGCCGTGAAAAGCAGCTAAACCCCATTATAAAAATAAATTACTTTTAAAAACCCATGAAACAAAGACAGGGAAAGAGAGAGAAATTCTTACACAATTCGTTCAGGGGCTGTGATGCCACCTGGATTGACCATATCTAGACCCACAGCTGGATGAGACATAAGGGTGGACACTCTTGGGGCTGAGAGGTTTGGTGAGGTTGGGTGAGCAAACGCAGACCCTTTAAAGTAATACTGCGTGCTACCCATCGCATGGGTCCCAAATCTCCAGGTTCAAGGGCATCTTCCTACATCGAAAACATGCATGAGAAACCCAGAAGATGGTACACCGTGTGATGGGGAAAGGTTTCTAAAACGCACCTCATTTCTCATCTCCTTGTGCTCGGGTTCGCCATTCCAGCCACTTTACTAGCAATCTCCCTACTTGGAGCCTCAGCACCTTTAACCTCCTGTTCCGTACAGGTTGCAATTTGTCCTGAGGATGAACGGGAAGACGGGGAACCAATGAGAGACTAGCTCTTGGTGTTGGGACAGGCACAGGTCACTCTATTTTCCCATCAGGAAGAAGAATTAACCACAGGCTCAGCCTGCCCCCCGGAACCAGAACAGGGCCTGAAGCCATCCTGCGCTTTTGCGGCCAGCTCCCAAAAAAGCGACTTGTAAGATGGAGCTTCAGGGCACTGCAATTCACAAACCTGCAGAGTTATAAATGATAACTCTCGTCCACAAATATATTGAGGGAAGGCAAAGAAGAGGATTTGAAATCAAGGCAGAATTGCAGGAAACAGATTTCAGGAGGTAGATTCGAATCGCCTTTAAAGCACATGAAAAGCGGCAAAACGTTGACAATGATGCCCTTGGCCAAAAAGGGCGTATGCGTTTTTTCCTGAATATATTCAGGAAAAAACGCATACGCCCTTTTTGGCCAACCAAGCAACCTGGAAAGGCAAATCAGCGCTACAAAGAAGTCTCGCTTCCCATCGGTCAAAAGGGCCATGCTGAAAAAAGTGTCAAAACCAGAAATGCAGGACAGGCCATGGAGAAATGGGAGCCTTGCTACACTGATGGGCGGGATGTAAATTGCCAACAGCCACTCTGGAGAAGTGTACGGTGTGTCCTGAAACATCTAAAAAACACAGCTTAGAGAGCATAGGGCACTTCCACGCATGGGGGGATAAAGTGGGAAAATTGAAAATCAGCAAGACACAAGCACCCCAAAGTTTAGGGCTGCTCTGTTGACAAGGACCTCCACTTCATTCCACCTTAAATATCCCAGGAAAGCGAAAAATGGATCAAAAAGTTGTGGTCCTTATGTACAATGGAATATCACTCAGCCATGAAATCAATGTCATAAGGCTAGTAGCAGCATGATGAGTGGATTTAGGTAAGACGATTCTAAGTGAAATAAGTCACACAGAAAAGGACACTTCTCATAAGGTGTCACTTATAGAGGGAATGTAAAAACCGTTACACTTGAACTGAATTACAAAACAGAACAGAGTCACACATGCAGAAAACACACTATGGCTGCTTAACGGGAAAGGTGAGGTGGGGTGATACATAAAACAAGAGCTTCAAATTAGCTCAGATACCGTTCCATAAACCCAATATGTAATAGACAAGACCTACTCCTTGCTCAGAGAACTGGACTCAACACGCCCGATTCACCGCACAAGAATATATCTGACTAGTAATAATCTTAAAACCTATGTATTGATATCTCTCTGTTAGTTTGTCAAGTTTGTGTAAAGCGGCATAAACACAGCCGTGAAAAGCAGCTAAACCCCATTATAAAAATAAATTACTTTTAAAAACCCATGAAACAAAGACAGGGAAAGAGAGAGAAATTCTTACACAATTCGTTCAGGGGCTGTGATGCAACCTGGATTGACCATATCTAGACCCACAGCTGGATGAGACATAAGGGTGGACACTCTTGGGGCTGAGAGGTTTGGTGAGGTTGGGTTAGCAAACGCAGACCCTTTAAAGTAATACTGCGTGCTACCCATCGCATGGGTCCCAAATCTCCAGGTTCAAGGGCATCTTCCTACATCGAAAACATGCATGAGAAACCCAGAAGATGGTACACCGTGTGATGGGGAAAGGTTTCTAAAACGCACCTCATTTCTCATCTCCTTGTGCTCGGGTTCGCCATTCCAGCCACTTTACTAGCAATCTCCCTACTTGGAGCCTCAGCACCTTTAACCTCCTGTTCCGTACAGGTTGCAATTTGTCCTGAGGATGAACGGGAAGACGGGGAACCAATGAGAGACTAGCTCTTGGTGTTGGGACAGGCACAGGTCACTCTATTTTCCCATCAGGAAGAAGAATTAACCACAGGCTCAGCCTGCCCCCCGGAACCAGAACAGGGCCTGAAGCCATCCTGCGCTTTTGCGGCCAGCTCCCAAAAAAGCGACTTGTAAGATGGAGCTTCAGGGCACTGCAATTCACAAACCTGCAGAGTTATAAATGATAACTCTCGTCCACAAATATATTGAGGGAAGGCAAAGAAGAGGATTTGAAATCAAGGCAGAATTGCAGGAAACAGATTTCAGGAGGTAGATTCGAATCGCCTTTAAAGCACATGAAAAGCGGCAAAACGTTGACAATGATGCCCTTGGCCAAAAAGGGCGTATGCGTTTTTTCCTGAATATATTCAGGAAAAAACGCATACGCCCTTTTTGGCCAACCAAGCAACCTGGAAAGGCAAATCAGCGCTACAAAGAAGTCTCGCTTCCCATCGGTCAAAAGGGCCATGCTGAAAAAAGTGTCAAAACCAGAAATGCAGGACAGGCCATGGAGAAATGGGAGCCTTGCTACACTGATGGGCGGGATGTAAATTACCAACAGCCACTCTGGAGAAGTGTACGGTGTGTCCTGAAACATCTAAAAAACACAGCTTAGAGAGCATAGGGCACTTCCACGCATGGGGGGATAAAGTGGGAAAATTGAAAATCAGCAAGACACAAGCACCCCAAAGTTTAGGGCTGCTCTGTTGACAAGGACCTCCACTTCATTCCACCTTAAATATCCCAGGAAAGCGAAAAATGGATCAAAAGTTGTGGTCCTTATGTACAATGGAATATCACTCAGCCATGAAATCAATGTCATAAGGCTAGTAGCAGCATGATGAGTGGATTTAGGTAAGACGATTCTAAGTGAAATAAGTCACACAGAAAAGGACACTTCTCGTAAGGTGTCACTTATAGAGGGAATGTAAAAACCGTTACACTTGAACTGAATTACAAAACAGAACAGAGTCACACATGCAGAAAACACACTATGGCTGCTTAACGGGAAAGGTGAGGTGGGGTGATACATAAAACAAGAGCTTCAAATTAGCTCAGATACCGTTCCATAAACCCAATATGTAATAGACAAGACCTACTCCTTGCTCAGAGAACTGGACTCAACACGCCCGATTCACCGCACAAGAATATATCTGACTAGTAATAATCTTAAAACCTATGTATTGATATCTCTCTGTTAGTTTGTCAAGTTTGTGTAAAGCGGCATAAACACAGCCGTGAAAAGCAGCTAAACCCCATTATAAAAATAAATTACTTTTAAAAACCCATGAAACAAAGACAGGGAAAGAGAGAGAAATTCTTACACAATTCGTTCAGGGGCTGTGATGCAACCTGGATTGACCATATCTAGACCCACAGCTGGATGAGACATAAGGGTGGACACTCTTGGGGCTGAGAGGTTTGGTGAGGTTGGGTTAGCAAACGCAGACCCTTTAAAGTAATACTGCGTGCTACCCATCGCATGGGTCCCAAATCTCCAGGTTCAAGGGCATCTTCCTACATCGAAAACATGCATGAGATGTTTGGTAATTGCAATCATTGTTGCTTTTGTTGTGGTCATCCATGTACAATGCTTGGTGTCAGTCTATTTATCTCTTGTAAAAATAAAATACAGTGTGTGTGTGTGAGAAAAAAAAAAAAAAAACTGCAGAAATGGACATGCAAAGCAAACTGAAGGTGGAAAAAAATGATATAAACCTTTAGTATTTAAAAAAAAAAAAAAAAAAAAAAAAAAAAGAAAACATGCATGAGAAACCCAGAAGATGGTACACCGTGTGATGGGGAAAGGTTTCTAAAACGCACCTCATTTCTCATCTCCTTGTGCTCGGGTTCGCCATTCCAGCCACTTTACTAGCAATCTCCCTACTTGGAGCCTCAGCACCTTTAACCTCCTGTTCCGTACAGGTTGCAATTTGTCCTGAGGATGAACGGGAAGACGGGGAACCAATGAGAGACTAGCTCTTGGTGTTGGGACAGGCACAGGTCACTCTATTTTCTCATCAGGAAGAAGAATTAACCACAGGCTCAGCCTGCCCCCCGGAACCAGAACAGGGCCTGAAGCCATCCTGCGCTTTTGCGGCCAGCTCCCAAAAAAGCGACTTGTAAGATGGAGCTTCAGGGCACTGCAATTCACAAACCTGCAGAGTTATAAATGATAACTCTCGTCCACAAATATATTGAGGGAAGGCAAAGAAGAGGATTTGAAATCAAGGCAGAATTGCAGGAAACAGATTTCAGGAGGTAGATTCGAATCGCCTTTAAAGCACATGAAAAGCGGCAAAACGTTGACAATGATGCCCTTGGCCAAAAAGGGCGTATGCGTTTTTTCCTGAATATATTCAGGAAAAAACGCATACGCCCTTTTTGGCCAACCAAGCAACCTGGAAAGGCAAATCAGCGCTACAAAGAAGTCTCGCTTCCCATCGGTCAAAAGGGCCATGCTGAAAAAAGTGTCAAAACCAGAAATGCAGGACAGGCCATGGAGAAATGGGAGCCTTGCTACACTGATGGGCGGGATGTAAATTGCCAACAGCCACTCTGGAGAAGTGTACGGTGTGTCCTGAAACATCTAAAAAACACAGCTTAGAGAGCATAGGGCACTTCCACGCATGGGGGGATAAAGTGGGAAAATTGAAAATCAGCAAGACACAAGCACCCCAAAGTTTAGGGCTGCTCTGTTGACAAGGACCTCCACTTCATTCCACCTTAAATATCCCAGGAAAGCGAAAAATGGATCAAAAAGTTGTGGTCCTTATGTACAATGGAATATCACTCAGCCATGAAATCAATGTCATAAGGCTAGTAGCAGCATGATGAGTGGATTTAGGTAAGACGATTCTAAGTGAAATAAGTCACACAGAAAAGGACACTTCTCGTAAGGTGTCACTTATAGAGGGAATGTAAAAACCGTTACACTTGAACTGAATTACAAAACAGAACAGAGTCACACATGCAGAAAACACACTATGGCTGCTTAACGGGAAAGGTGAGGTGGGGTGATACATAAAACAAGAGTTTCAAATTAGCTCAGATACCGTTCCATAAGCCCAATATGTAATAGACAAGACCTACTCCTTGCTCAGAGAACTGGACTCAACACGCCCGATTCACCGCACAAGAATATATCTGACTAGTAATAATCTTAAAACCTATGTATTGATATCTCTCTGTTAGTGTGTCAAGAGGGTGTAAAGCGGCATAAACAAAGCAGTGAAAAGCAGCTAAACCCCATTATAAAAATAAATTACTTTCAAAAACCCATGAAACAAAAACAGGGAAAGAGAGAGAAATTCTTACACAATTCGTTCAGGGGCTGTGATGCAACCTGGATTGACCATATCTAGACCCACAACTGGATGAGACATAAGGGTGGACACTCTTGGGGCTGAGAGGTTTGGTGAGGTTGGGTGAGCAAACGCAGACCCTTTAAAGTAATACTGCGTGCTACCCATCGCATGGGTCCCAAATCTCCAGGTTCAAGGGCATCTTCCTACATCGAAAACATGCATGAGAAACCCAGAAGATGGTACACCGTGTGATGGGGAAAGGTTTCTAAAACGCACCTCATTTCTCATCTCCTTGTGCTCGGGTTCGCCATTCCAGCCACTTTACTAGCAATCTCCCTACTTGGAGCATCAGCACCTTTAACCTCCTGTTCCGTACAGGTTGCAATTTGTCCTGAGGATGAACGGGAAGACGGGGAACCAATGAGAGACTAGCTCTTGGTGTTGGGACAGGCACAGGTCACTCTATTTTCCCATCAGGAAGAAGAATTAACCACAGGCTCAGCCTGCCCCCCGGAACCAGAACAGGGCCTGAAGCCATCCTGCGCTTTTGCGGCCAGCTCCCAAAAATGCGACTTGTAAAATGGAGCTTCAGGGCACTGCAATTCACAAACCTGCAGAGTTATAAATGATAACTCTCGTCCACAAATATATTGAGGGAAGGCAAAGAAGAGGATTTGAAATCAAGGCAGAATTGCAGGAAACAGATTTCAGGAGGTAGATTCGAATCGCCTTTAAAGCACATGAAAAGCGGCAAAACGTTGACAATGATGCCCTTGGCCAAAAAGGGCGTATGCGTTTTTTCCTGAATATATTCAGGAAAAAACGCATACGCCCTTTTTGGCCAACCAAGCAACCTGGAAAGGCAAATCAGCGCTACAAAGAAGTCTCGCTTCCCATCGGTCAAAAGGGCCATGCTGAAAAAAGTGTCAAAACCAGAAATGCAGGACAGGCCATGGAGAAATGGGAGCCTTGCTACACTGATGGGGGGGATGTAAATTGCCAACAGCCACTCTGGAGAAGTGTACGGTGTGTCCTGAAACATCTAAAAAACACAGCTTAGAGAGCATAGGGCACTTCCACGCATGGGGGGATAAAGTGGGAAAATTGAAAATCAGCAAGACACAAGCACCCCAAAGTTTAGGGCTGCTCTGTTGACAAGGACCTCCACTTCATTCCACCTTAAATATCCCAGGAAAGCGAAAAATGGATCAAAAAGTTGTGGCCCTTATGTACAATGGAATAACACTCAGCCATGAAATCAATGTCATAAGGCTAGTAGCAGCATGATGAGTGGATTTAGGTAAGACGATTCTAAGTGAAATAAGTCACACAGAAAAGGACACTTCTCATAAGGTGTCACTTATAGAGGGAATGTAAAAACCGTTACACTTGAACTGAATTACAAAACAGAACAGAGTCACACATGCAGAAAACACACTATGGCTGCTTAACGGGAAAGGTGAGGTGGGGTGATACATAAAACAAGAGTTTCAAATTAGCTCAGATACCGTTCCATAAGCCCAATATGTAATAGACAAGACCTACTCCTTGCTCAGAGAACTGGACTCAACACGCCCGATTCACCGCACAAGAATATATCTGACTAGTAATAATCTTAAAACCTATGTATTGATATCTCTCTGTTAGTGTGTCAAGTGGGTGTAAAGCGGCATAAACACAGCCGTGAAAAGCAGCTAAACCCCATTATAAAAATAAATTACTTTTAAAAACCCATGAAACAAAGACAGGGAAAGAGAGAGAAATTCTTACACAATTCGTTCAGGGGCTGTGATGCCACCTGGATTGACCATATCTAGACCCACAGCTGGATGAGACATAAGGGTGGACACTCTTGGGGCTGAGAGGTTTGGTGAGGTTGGGTGAGCAAACGCAGACCCTTTAAAGTAATACTGCGTGCTACCCATCGCATGGGTCCCAAATCTCCAGGTTCAAGGGCATCTTCCTACATCGAAAACATGCATGAGAAACCCAGAAGATGGTACACCGTGTGATGGGGAAAGGTTTCTAAAACGCACCTCATTTCTCATCTCCTTGTGCTCGGGTTCGCCATTCCAGCCACTTTACTAGCAATCTCCCTACTTGGAGCCTCAGCACCTTTAACCTCCTGTTCCGTACAGGTTGCAATTTGTCCTGAGGATGAACGGGAAGACGGGGAACCAATGAGAGACTAGCTCTTGGTGTTGGGACAGGCACAGGTCACTCTATTTTCCCATCAGGAAGAAGAATTAACCACAGGCTCAGCCTGCCCCCCGGAACCAGAACAGGGCCTGAAGCCATCCTGCGCTTTTGCGGCCAGCTCCCAAAAAAGCGACTTGTAAGATGGAGCTTCAGGGCACTGCAATTCACAAACCTGCAGAGTTATAAATGATAACTCTCGTCCACAAATATATTGAGGGAAGGCAAAGAAGAGGATTTGAAATCAAGGCAGAATTGCAGGAAACAGATTTCAGGAGGTAGATTCGAATCGCCTTTAAAGCACATGAAAAGCGGCAAAACGTTGACAATGATGCCCTTGGCCAAAAAGGGCGTATGCGTTTTTTCCTGAATATATTCAGGAAAAAACGCATACGCCCTTTTTGGCCAACCAAGCAACCTGGAAAGGCAAATCAGCGCTACAAAGAAGTCTCGCTTCCCATCGGTCAAAAGGGCCATGCTGAAAAAAGTGTCAAAACCAGAAATGCAGGACAGGCCATGGAGAAATGGGAGCCTTGCTACACTGATGGGCGGGATGTAAATTGCCAACAGCCACTCTGGAGAAGTGTACGGTGTGTCCTGAAACATCTAAAAAACACAGCTTAGAGAGCATAGGGCACTTCCACGCATGGGGGGATAAAGTGGGAAAATTGAAAATCAGCAAGACACAAGCACCCCAAAGTTTAGGGCTGCTCTGTTGACAAGGACCTCCACTTCATTCCACCTTAAATATCCCAGGAAAGCGAAAAATGGATCAAAAAGTTGTGGTCCTTATGTACAATGGAATATCACTCAGCCATGAAATCAATGTCATAAGGCTAGTAGCAGCATGATGAGTGGATTTAGGTAAGACGATTCTAAGTGAAATAAGTCACACAGAAAAGGACACTTCTCGTAAGGTGTCACTTATAGAGGGAATGTAAAAACCGTTACACTTGAACTGAATTACAAAACAGAACAGAGTCACACATGCAGAAAACACACTATGGCTGCTTAACGGGAAAGGTGAGGTGGGGTGATACATAAAACAAGAGTTTCAAATTAGCTCAGATACCGTTCCATAAGCCCAATATGTAATAGACAAGACCTACTCCTTGCTCAGAGAACTGGACTCAACACGCCCGATTCACCGCACAAGAATATATCTGACTAGTAATAATCTTAAAACCTATGTATTGATATCTCTCTGTTAGTGTGTCAAGAGGGTGTAAAGCGGCATAAACAAAGCAGTGAAAAGCAGCTAAACCCCATTATAAAAATAAATTACTTTCAAAAACCCATGAAACAAAAACAGGGAAAGAGAGAGAAATTCTTACACAATTCGTTCAGGGGCTGTGATGCAACCTGGATTGACCATATCTAGACCCACAACTGGATGAGACATAAGGGTGGACACTCTTGGGGCTGAGAGGTTTGGTGAGGTTGGGTGAGCAAACGCAGACCCTTTAAAGTAATACTGCGTGCTACCCATCGCATGGGTCCCAAATCTCCAGGTTCAAGGGCATCTTCCTACATCGAAAACATGCATGAGAAACCCAGAAGATGGTACACCGTGTGATGGGGAAAGGTTTCTAAAACGCACCTCATTTCTCATCTCCTTGTGCTCGGGTTCGCCATTCCAGCCACTTTACTAGCAATCTCCCTACTTGGAGCATCAGCACCTTTAACCTCCTGTTCCGTACAGGTTGCAATTTGTCCTGAGGATGAACGGGAAGACGGGGAACCAATGAGAGACTAGCTCTTGGTGTTGGGACAGGCACAGGTCACTCTATTTTCCCATCAGGAAGAAGAATTAACCACAGGCTCAGCCTGCCCCCCGGAACCAGAACAGGGCCTGAAGCCATCCTGCGCTTTTGCGGCCAGCTCCCAAAAATGCGACTTGTAAAATGGAGCTTCAGGGCACTGCAATTCACAAACCTGCAGAGTTATAAATGATAACTCTCGTCCACAAATATATTGAGGGAAGGCAAAGAAGAGGATTTGAAATCAAGGCAGAATTGCAGGAAACAGATTTCAGGAGGTAGATTCGAATCGCCTTTAAAGCACATGAAAAGCGGCAAAACGTTGACAATGATGCCCTTGGCCAAAAAGGGCGTATGCGTTTTTTCCTGAATATATTCAGGAAAAAACGCATACGCCCTTTTTGGCCAACCAAGCAACCTGGAAAGGCAAATCAGCGCTACAAAGAAGTCTCGCTTCCCATCGGTCAAAAGGGCCATGCTGAAAAAAGTGTCAAAACCAGAAATGCAGGACAGGCCATGGAGAAATGGGAGCCTTGCTACACTTATGGGCGGGATGTAAATTGCCAACAGCCACTCTGGAGAAGTGTACGGTGTGTCCTGAAACATCTAAAAAACACAGCTTAGAGAGCATAGGGCACTTCCACGCATGGGGGGATAAAGTGGGAAAATTGAAAATCAGCAAGACACAAGCACCCCAAAGTTTAGGGCTGCTCTGTTGACAAGGACCTCCACTTCATTCCACCTTAAATATCCCAGGAAAGCGAAAAATGGATCAAAAAGTTGTGGCCCTTATGTACAATGGAATAACACTCAGCCATGAAATCAATGTCATAAGGCTAGTAGCAGCATGATGAGTGGATTTAGGTAAGACGATTCTAAGTGAAATAAGTCACACAGAAAAGGACACTTCTCATAAGGTGTCACTTATAGAGGGAATGTAAAAACCGTTACACTTGAACTGAATTACAAAACAGAACAGAGTCACACATGCAGAAAACACACTATGGCTGCTTAACGGGAAAGGTGAGGTGGGGTGATACATAAAACAAGAGTTTCAAATTAGCTCAGATACCATTCCATAAGCCCAATATGTAATAGACAAGACCTACTCCTTGCTCAGAGAACTGGACTCAACACGCCCGATTCACCGCACAAGAATATATCTGACTAGTAATAATCTTAAAACCTATGTATTGATATCTCTCTGTTAGTGTGTCAAGTGGGTGTAAAGCGGCATAAACACAGCCGTGAAAAGCAGCTAAACCCCATTATAAAAATAAATTACTTTTAAAAACCCATGAAACAAAGACAGGGAAAGAGAGAGAAATTCTTACACAATTCGTTCAGGGGCTGTGATGCCACCTGGATTGACCATATCTAGACCCACAGCTGGATGAGACATAAGGGTGGACACTCTTGGGGCTGAGAGGTTTGGTGAGGTTGGGTGAGCAAACGCAGACCCTTTAAAGTAATACTGCGTGCTACCCATCGCATGGGTCCCAAATCTCCAGGTTCAAGGGCATCTTCCTACATCGAAAACATGCATGAGAAACCCAGAAGATGGTACACCGTGTGATGGGGAAAGGTTTCTAAAACGCACCTCATTTCTCATCTCCTTGTGCTCGGGTTCGCCATTCCAGCCACTTTATTAGCAATCTCCCTACTTGGAGCCTCAGCACCTTTAACCTCCTGTTCCGTACAGGTTGCAATTTGTCCTGAGGATGAACGGGAAGACGGGGAACCAATGAGAGACTAGCTCTTGGTGTTGGGACAGGCACAGGTCACTCTATTTTCCCATCAGGAAGAAGAATTAACCACAGGCTCAGCCTGCCCCCCGGAACCAGAACAGGGCCTGAAGCCATCCTGCGCTTTTGCGGCCAGCTCCCAAAAATGCGACTTGTAAAATGGAGCTTCAGGGCACTGCAATTCACAAACCTGCAGAGTTATAAATGATAACTCTCGTCCACAAATATATTGAGGGAAGGCAAAGAAGAGGATTTGAAATCAAGGCAGAATTGCAGGAAACAGATTTCAGGAGGTAGATTCGAATCGCCTTTAAAGCACATGAAAAGCGGCAAAACGTTGACAATGATGCCCTTGGCCAAAAAGGGCGTATGCGTTTTTTCCTGAATATATTCAGGAAAAAACGCATACGCCCTTTTTGGCCAACCAAGCAACCTGGAAAGGCAAATCAGCGCTACAAAGAAGTCTCGCTTCCCATCGGTCAAAAGGGCCATGCTGAAAAAAGTGTCAAAACCAGAAATGCAGGACAGGCCATGGAGAAATGGGAGCCTTGCTACACTGATGGGCGGGATGTAAATTGCCAACAGCCACTCTGGAGAAGGGTACGGTGTGTCCTGAAACATCTAAAAAACACAGCTTAGAGAGCATAGGGCACTTCCACGCATGGGGGGATAAAGTGGGAAAATTGAAAATCAGCAAGACACAAGCACCCCAAAGTTTAGGGCTGCTCTGTCGACAAGGACCTCCACTTTATTCCACCTTAAATATCCCAGGAAAGCGAAAAATGGATCAAAAAGTTGTGGTCCTTATGTACAATGGAATATCACTCAGCTATGAAATCAATGTCATAAGGCTAGTAGCAGCATGATGAGTGGATTTAGGTAAGACAATTCTAAGTGAAATAAGTCACACAGAAAAGGACACTTCTCATAAGGTGTCACTTATAGAGGGAATGTAAAAACCGTTACACTTGAACTGAATTACAAAACAGAACAGAGTCACACATGCAGAAAACACACTATGGCTGCTTAACGGGAAAGGTGAGGTGGGGTGATACATAAAACAAGAGCTTCAAATTAGCTCAGATACCGTTCCATAAACCCAATATGTAATAGACAAGACCTACTCCTTGCTCAGAGAACTGGACTCAACACGCCCGATTCACCGCACAAGAATATATCTGACTAGTAATAATCTTAAAACCTATGTATTGATATCTCTCTGTTAGTGTGTCAAGTGGGTGTAAAGCGGCATAAACACAGCCGTGAAAAGCAGCTAAACCCCATTATAAAACTAAATTACTTTTAAAAACCCATGAAACAAAGACAGGGAAAGAGAGAGAAATTCTTACACAATTCGTTCAGGGGCTGTGATGCAACCTGGATTGACCATATCTAGACCCACAGCTGGATGAGACATAAGGGTGGACACTCTTGGGGCTGAGAGGTTTGGTGAGGTTGTGTGAGCAAATGCAGACCCTTTAAAGTAATACTGCGTGCTACCCATCGCATGGGTCCCAAATCTCCAGGTTCAAGGGCATCTTCCTACATCGAAAACATGCATGAGAAACCCAGAAGAGGGTACACCGTGTGATGGGGAAAGGTTTCTAAAACGCACCTCATTTCTCATCTCCTTGTGCTCGGGTTCGCCATTCCAGCCACTTTACTAGCAATCTCCCTACTTGGAACCTCAGCACCTTTAACCTCCTGTTCCGAACAGGTTGCAATTTGTCCTGAGGATGAACGGGAAGACGGGGAACCAATGAGAGACTAGCTCTTGGTGTTGGGACAGGCACAGGTCACTCTATTTTCCCATCAGGAAGAAGAATTAACCACAGGCTCAGCCTGCCCCCCGGAACCAGAACAGGGCCTGAAGCCATCCTGCGCTTTTGCGGACAGCTCCCAAAAAAGCGAGTTGTAAAATGGAGCGTCAGGGCACTGCAATTCACAAACCTGCAGAGTTATAAATGATAACTCTCGTCCACAAATATATTGAGGGAAGGCAAAGAAGAGGATTTGAAATCAAGGCAGAATTGCAGGAAACAGATTTCAGGAGGTAGATTCGAATCGCCTTTAAAGCACATGAAAAGCGGCAAAACGTTGACAATGATGCCCTTGGCCAAAAAGGGCGTATGTGTTTGTTCCTGAATATATTCAGGAAAAAACGCATACGCCCTTTTTGGCCAACCAAGCAACCTGGAAAGGCAAATCAGCGCTACAAAGAAGTCTCGCTTCCCATCGGTCAAAAGGGCCATGCTGAAAAAAGTGTCAAAACCAGAAATGCAGGACAGGCCATGGAGAAATGGGAGCCTTGCTACACTGATGGGCGGGATGTAAATTGCCAACAGCCACTCTGGAGAAGGGTACGGTGTGTCCTGAAACATCTAAAAAACACAGCTTAGAGAGCATAGGGCACTTCCACGCATGGGGGGATAAAGTGGGAAAATTGAAAATCAGCAAGACACAAGCACCCCAAAGTTTAGGGCTGCTCTGTCGACAAGGACCTCCACTTTATTCCACCTTAAATATCCCAGGAAAGCGAAAAATGGATCAAAAAGTTGTGGTCCTTATGTACAATGGAATATCACTCAGCCATGAAATCAATGTCATAAGGCTAGTAGCAGCATGATGAGTGGATTTAGGTAAGACAATTCTAAGTGAAATAAGTCACACAGAAAAGGACACTTCTCATAAGGTGTCACTTATAGAGGGAATGTAAAAACCGTTACACTTGAACTGAATTACAAAACAGAACAGAGTCACACATGCAGAAAACACACTATGGCTGCTTAACGGGAAAGGTGAGGTGGGGTGATACATAAAACAAGAGCTTCAAATTAGCTCAGATACCGTTCCATAAACCCAATATGTAATAGACAAGACCTACTCCTTGCTCAGAGAACTGGACTCAACACGCCCGATTCACCGCACAAGAATATATCTGACTAGTAATAATCTTAAAACCTATGTATTGATATCTCTCTGTTAGTGTGTCAAGTGTGTGTAAAGCGGCATAAACACAGCCGTGAAAAGCAGCTAAACCCCATTATAAAACTAAATTACTTTTAAAAACCCATGAAACAAAGACAGGGAAAGAGAGAGAAATTCTTACACAATTCGTTCAGGGGCTGTGATGCAACCTGGATTGACCATATCTAGACCCACAGCTGGATGAGACATAAGGGTGGACACTCTTGGGGCTGAGAGGTTTGGTGAGGTTGTGTGAGCAAATGCAGACCCTTTAAAGTAATACTGCGTGCTACCCATCGCATGGGTCCCAAATCTCCAGGTTCAAGGGCATCTTCCTACATCGAAAACATGCATGAGAAACCCAGAAGAGGGTACACCGTGTGATGGGGAAAGGTTTCTAAAACGCACCTCATTTCTCATCTCCTTGTGCTCGGGTTCGCCATTCCAGCCACTTTACTAGCAATCTCCCTACTTGGAGCCTCAGCACCTTTAACCTCCTGTTCCGAACAGGTTGCAATTTGTCCTGAGGATGAACGGGAAGACGGGGAACCAATGAGAGACTAGCTCTTGGTGTTGGGACAGGCACAGGTCACTCTATTTTCCCATCAGGAAGAAGAATTAACCACAGGCTCAGCCTGCCCCCCGGAACCAGAACAGGGCCTGAAGCCATCCTGCGCTTTTGCGGACAGCTCCCAAAAAAGCGAGTTGTAAAATGGAGCGTCAGGGCACTGCAATTCACAAACCTGCAGAGTTATAAATGATAACTCTCGTCCACAAATATATTGAGGGAAGGCAAAGAAGAGGATTTCAAATCAAGGCAGAATTGCAGGAAACAAATTTCAGGAGGTAGATTCGAATCGCCTTTAAAGCACATGAAAAGCGGCAAAACGTTGACAATGATGCCCTTGGCCAAAAAGAGCGTATGCGTTTTTTCCTGAATATATTCAGGAAAAAACGCATACGCCCTTTTTGGCCAACCAAGCAACCTGGAAAGGCAAATCAGCGCTACAAAGAAGTCTCGCTTCCCATCGGTCAAAAGGGCCATGCTGAAAAAAGTGTCAAAACCAGAAATGCAGGACAGGACATGGAGAAATGGGAGCCTTGCTACACTGATGGGCGGGATGTAAATTGCCAACAGCCACTCTGGAGAAGGGAACGGTGTGTCCTGAAACATCTAAAAAACACAGCTTAGAGAGCATAGGGCACTTCCACGCATGGGGGGATAAAGTGGGAAAATTGAAAATCAGCAAGACACAAGCACCCCAAAGTTTAGGGCTGCTCTGTCGACAAGGACCTCCACTTCATTCCACCTTAAATATCCCAGGAAAGCGAAAAATGGATCAAAAAGTTGTGGTCCTTATGTACAATGGAATATCACTCAGCCATGAAATCAATGTCATAAGGCTAGTAGCAGCATGATGAGTGGATTTAGGTAAGACGATTCTAAGTGAAATAAGTCACACAGAAAAGGACACTTCTCATAAGGTGTCACTTATAGAGGGAATGTA
The DNA here is from genome assembly GCF_965194825.1 of Balaenoptera physalus. NCBI lineage: Eukaryota > Metazoa > Chordata > Mammalia > Artiodactyla > Balaenopteridae > Balaenoptera > Balaenoptera physalus. The sequence continues at coordinate 1,972,230 of NW_028126470.1, forward strand.
AAAACCGTTACACTTGAACTGAATTACAAAACAGAACAGAGTCACACATGCAGAAAACACACTATGGCTGCTTAACGGGAAAGGTGAGGTGGGGTGATACATAAAACAAGAGCTTCAAATTAGCTCAGATACCGTTCCATAAACCCAATATGTAATAGACAAGACCTACTCCTTGCTCAGAGAACTGGACTCAACACGCCCGATTCACCGCACAAGAATATATCTGACTAGTAATAATCTTAAAACCTATGTATTGATATCTCTCTGTTAGTGTGTCAAGTTTGTGTAAAGCGGCATAAACACAGCCGTGAAAAGCAGCTAAACCCCATTATAAAAATAAATTACTTTTAAAAACCCATGAAACAAAGACAGGGAAAGAGAGAGAAATTCTTACACAATTCGTTCAGGGGCTGTGATGCAACCTGGATTGACCATATCTAGACCCACAGCTGGATGAGACATAAGGGTGGACACTCTTGGGGCTGAGAGGTTTGGTGAGGTTGGGTGAGCAAACGCAGACCCTTTAAAGTAATACTGCGTGCTACCCATCGCATGGGTCCCAAATCTCCAGGTTCAAGGGCATCTTCCTACATCGAAAACATGCATGAGAAACCCAGAAGATGGTACACCGTGTGATGGGGAAAGGTTTCTAAAACGCACCTCATTTCTCATCTCCTTGTGCTCGGGTTCGCCATTCCAGCCACTTTACCAGCAATCTCCCTACTTGGAGCCTCAGCACCTTTAACCTCCTGTTCCATACAGGTTGCAATTTGTCCTGAGGATGAACGGGAAGACGGGGAACCAATGAGAGACTAGCTCTTGGTGTTGGGACAGGCACAGGTCACTCTATTTTCCCATCAGGAAGAAGAATTAACCACAGGCTCAGCCTGCCCCCCGGAACCAGAACAGGGCCTGAAGCCATCCTGCGCTTTTGCGGCCAGCTCCCAAAAAAGCGACTTGTAAAATGGAGCTTCAGGGCACTGCAATTCACAAACCTGCAGAGTTATAAATGATAACTCTCGTCCACAAATATATTGAGGGAAGGCAAAGAAGAGGATTTGAAATCAAGGCAGAATTGCAGGAAACAGATTTCAGGAGGTAGATTCGAATCGCCTTTAAAGCACATGAAAAGCGGCAAAACGTTGACAATGATGCCCTTGGCCAAAAAGGGCGTATGCGTTTTTTCCTGAATATATTCAGGAAAAAACGCATACGCCCTTTTTGGCCAACCAAGCAACCTGGAAAGGCAAATCAGCGCTACAAAGAAGTCTCGCTTCCCATCGGTCAAGAGGGCCATGCTGAAAAAAGTGTCAAAACCAGAAATGCAGGACAGGCCATGGAGAAATGGGAGCCTTGCTACACTGATGGGCGGGATGTAAATTGCCAACAGCCACTCTGGAGAAGTGTACGGTGTGTCCTGAAACATCTAAAAAACACAGCTTAGAGAGCATAGGGCACTTCCACGCATGGGGGGATAAAGTGGGAAAATTGAAAATCAGCAAGACACAAGCACCCCAAAGTTTAGGGCTGCTCTGTTGACAAGGACCTCCACTTCATTCCACCTTAAATATCCCAGGAAAGCGAAAAATGGATCAAAAAGTTGTGGTCCTTATGTACAATGGAATATCACTCAGCCATGAAATCAATGTCATAAGGCTAGTAGCAGCATGATGAGTGGATTTAGGTAAGACGATTCTAAGTGAAATAAGTCACACAGAAAAGGACACTTCTCGTAAGGTGTCACTTATAGAGGGAATGTAAAAACCGTTACACTTGAACTGAATTACAAAACAGAACAGAGTCACACATGCAGAAAACACACTATGGCTGCTTAACGGGAAAGGTGAGGTGGGGTGATACATAAAACAAGAGCTTCAAATTAGCTCAGATACCGTTCCATAAACCCAATATGTAATAGACAAGACCTACTCCTTGCTCAGAGAACTGGACTCAACACGCCCGATTCACCGCACAAGAATATATCTGACTAGTAATAATCTTAAAACCTATGTATTGATATCTCTCTGTTAGTGTGTCAAGTGGGTGTAAAGCGGCATAAACACAGCCGTGAAAAGCAGCTAAACCCCATTATAAAAATAAATTACTTTTAAAAACCCATGAAACAAAGACAGGGAAAGAGAGAGAAATTCTTACACAATTCGTTCAGGGGCTGTGATGCAACCTGGATTGACCATATCTAGACCCACAGCTGGATGAGACATAAGGGTGGACACTCTTGGGGCTGAGAGGTTTGGTGAGGTTGGGTGAGCAAACGCAGACCCTTTAAAGTAATACTGCGTGCTACCCATCGCATGGGTCCCAAATCTCCAGGTTCAAGGGCATCTTCCTACATTGAAAACATGCATGAGAAACCCAGAAGATGGTACACCGTGTGATGGGGAAAGGTTTCTAAAACGCACCTCATTTCTCATCTCCTTGTGCTCGGGTTCGCCATTCCAGCCACTTTACCAGCAATCTCCCTACTTGGAGCCTCAGCACCTTTAACCTCCTGTTCCGTACAGGTTGCAATTTGTCCTGAGGATGAACGGGAAGACGGGGAACCAATGAGAGACTAGCTCTTGGTGTTGGGACAGGCACAGGTCACTCTATTTTCCCATCAGGAAGAAGAATTAACCACAGGCTCAGCCTGCCCCCCGGAACCAGAACAGGGCCTGAAGCCATCCTGCGCTTTTGCGGCCAGCTCCCAAAAAAGCGACTTGTAAAATGGAGCTTCAGGGCACTGCAATTCACAAACCTGCAGAGTTATAAATGATAACTCTCGTCCACAAATATATTGAGGGAAGGCAAAGAAGAGGATTTGAAATCAAGGCAGAATTGCAGGAAACAGATTTCAGGAGGTAGATTCGAATCGCCTTTAAAGCACATGAAAAGCGGCAAAACGTTGACAATGATGCCCTTGGCCAAAAAGGGCGTATGCGTTTTTTCCTGAATATATTCAGGAAAAAACGCATACGCCCTTTTTGGCCAACCAAGCAACCTGGAAAGGCAAATCAGCGCTACAAAGAAGTCTCGCTTCCCATCGGTCAAGAGGGCCATGCTGAAAAAAGTGTCAAAACCAGAAATGCAGGACAGGCCATGGAGAAATGGGAGCCTTGCTACACTGATGGGCGGGATGTAAATTGCCAACAGCCACTCTGGAGAAGTGTACGGTGTGTCCTGAAACATCTAAAAAACACAGCTTAGAGAGCATAGGGCACTTCCACGCATGGGGGGATAAAGTGGGAAAATTGAAAATCAGCAAGACACAAGCACCCCAAAGTTTAGGGCTGCTCTGTTGACAAGGACCTCCACTTCATTCCACCTTAAATATCCCAGGAAAGCGAAAAATGGATCAAAAAGTTGTGGTCCTTATGTACAATGGAATATCACTCAGCCATGAAATCAATGTCATAAGGCTAGTAGCAGCATGATGAGTGGATTTAGGTAAGACGATTCTAAGTGAAATAAGTCACACAGAAAAGGACACTTCTCATAAGGTGTCACTTATAGAGGGAATGTAAAAACCGTTACACTTGAACTGAATTACAAAACAGAACAGAGTCACACATGCAGAAAACACACTATGGCTGCTTAACGGGAAAGGTGAGGTGGGGTGATACATAAAACAAGAGCTTCAAATTAGCTCAGATACCGTTCCATAAACCCAATATGTAATAGACAAGACCTACTCCTTGCTCAGAGAACTGGACTCAACACGCCCGATTCACCGCACAAGAATATATCTGACTAGTAATAATCTTAAAACCTATGTATTGATATCTCTCTGTTAGTGTGTCAAGTGTGTGTAAAGCGGCATAAACACAGCCGTGAAAAGCAGCTAAACCCCATTATAAAACTAAATTACTTTTAAAAACCCATGAAACAAAGACAGGGAAAGAGAGAGAAATTCTTACACAATTCGTTCAGGGGCTGTGATGCAACCTGGATTGACCATATCTAGACCCACAGCTGGATGAGACATAAGGGTGGACACTCTTGGGGCTGAGAGGTTTGGTGAGGTTGTGTGAGCAAATGCAGACCCTTTAAAGTAATACTGCGTGCTACCCATCGCATGGGTCCCAAATCTCCAGGTTCAAGGGCATCTTCCTACATCGAAAACATGCATGAGAAACCCAGAAGAGGGTACACCGTGTGATGGGGAAAGGTTTCTAAAACGCACCTCATTTCTCATCTCCTTGTGCTCGGGTTCGCCATTCCAGCCACTTTACTAGCAATCTCCCTACTTGGAACCTCAGCACCTTTAACCTCCTGTTCCGAACAGGTTGCAATTTGTCCTGAGGATGAATGGGAAGACGGGGAACCAATGAGAGACTAGCTCTTGGTGTTGGGACAGGCACAGGTCACTCTATTTTCCCATCAGGAAGAAGAATTAACCACAGGCTCAGCCTGCCCCCCGGAACCAGAACAGGGCCTGAAGCCATCCTGCGCTTTTGCGGACAGCTCCCAAAAAAGCGAGTTGTAAAATGGAGCGTCAGGGCACTGCAATTCACAAACCTGCAGAGTTATAAATGATAACTCTCGTCCACAAATATATTGAGGGAAGGCAAAGAAGAGGATTTGAAATCAAGGCAGAATTGCAGGAAACAGATTTCAGGAGGTAGATTCGAATCGCCTTTAAAGCACATGAAAAGCGGCAAAACGTTGACAATGATGCCCTTGGCCAAAAAGGGCGTATGCGTTTTTTCCTGAATATATTCAGGAAAAAACGCATACGCCCTTTTTGGCCAACCAAGCAACCTGGAAAGGCAAATCAGCGCTACAAAGAAGTCTCGCTTCCCATCGGTCAAGAGGGCCATGCTGAAAAAAGTGTCAAAACCAGAAATGCAGGACAGGCCATGGAGAAATGGGAGCCTTGCTACACTGATGGGCGGGATGTAAATTGCCAACAGCCACTCTGGAGAAGTGTACGGTGTGTCCTGAAACATCTAAAAAACACAGCTTAGAGAGCATAGGGCACTTCCACGCATGGGGGGATAAAGTGGGAAAATTGAAAATCAGCAAGACACAAGCACCCCAAAGTTTAGGGCTGCTCTGTTGACAAGGACCTCCACTTCATTCCACCTTAAATATCCCAGGAAAGCGAAAAATGGATCAAAAAGTTGTGGTCCTTATGTACAATGGAATATCACTCAGCCATGAAATCAATGTCATAAGGCTAGTAGCAGCATGATGAGTGGATTTAGGTAAGACGATTCTAAGTGAAATAAGTCACACAGAAAAGGACACTTCTCATAAGGTGTCACTTATAGAGGGAATGTAAAAACCGTTACACTTGAACTGAATTACAAAACAGAACAGAGTCACACATGCAGAAAACACACTATGGCTGCTTAACGGGAAAGGTGAGGTGGGGTGATACATAAAACAAGAGCTTCAAATTAGCTCAGATACCGTTCCATAAACCCAATATGTAATAGACAAGACCTACTCCTTGCTCAGAGAACTGGACTCAACACGCCCGATTCACCGCACAAGAATATATCTGACTAGTAATAATCTTAAAACCTATGTATTGATATCTCTCTGTTAGTGTGTCAAGTTTGTGTAAAGCGGCATAAACACAGCCGTGAAAAGCAGCTAAACCCCATTATAAAAATAAATTACTTTTAAAAACCCATGAAACAAAGACAGGGAAAGAGAGAGAAATTCTTACACAATTCGTTCAGGGGCTGTGATGCAACCTGGATTGACCATATCTAGACCCACAGCTGGATGAGACATAAGGGTGGACACTCTTGGGGCTGAGAGGTTTGGTGAGGTTGGGTGAGCAAACGCAGACCCTTTAAAGTAATACTGCGTGCTACCCATCGCATGGGTCCCAAATCTCCAGGTTCAAGGGCATCTTCCTACATCGAAAACATGCATGAGAAACCCAGAAGATGGTACACCGTGTGATGGGGAAAGGTTTCTAAAACGCACCTCATTTCTCATCTCCTTGTGCTCGGGTTCGCCATTCCAGCCACTTTACCAGCAATCTCCCTACTTGGAGCCTCAGCACCTTTAACCTCCTGTTCCATACAGGTTGCAATTTGTCCTGAGGATGAACGGGAAGACGGGGAACCAATGAGAGACTAGCTCTTGGTGTTGGGACAGGCACAGGTCACTCTATTTTCCCATCAGGAAGAAGAATTAACCACAGGCTCAGCCTGCCCCCCGCAACCAGAACAGGGCCTGAAGCCATCCTGCGCTTTTGCGGCCAGCTCCCAAAAAAGCGACTTGTAAAATGGAGCTTCAGGGCACTGCAATTCACAAACCTGCAGAGTTATAAATGATAACTCTCGTCCACAAATATATTGAGGGAAGGCAAAGAAGAGGATTTGAAATCAAGGCAGAATTGCAGGAAACAGATTTCAGGAGGTAGATTCGAATCGCTTTTAAAGCACATGAAAAGCGGCAAAACGTTGACAATGATGCCCTTGGCCAAAAAGGGCGTATGCGTTTTTTCCTGAATATATTCAGGAAAAAACGCATACGCCCTTTTTGGCCAACCAAGCAACCTGGAAAGGCAAATCAGCGCTACAAAGAAGTCTCGCTTCCCATCGGTCAAGAGGGCCATGCTGAAAAAAGTGTCAAAACCAGAAATGCAGGACAGGCCATGGAGAAATGGGAGCCTTGCTACACTGATGGGCGGGATGTAAATTGCCAACAGCCACTCTGGAGAAGTGTACGGTGTGTCCTGAAACATCTAAAAAACACAGCTTAGAGAGCATAGGGCACTTCCACGCATGGGGGGATAAAGTGGGAAAATTGAAAATCAGCAAGACACAAGCACCCCAAAGTTTAGGGCTGCTCTGTTGACAAGGACCTCCACTTCATTCCACCTTAAATATCCCAGGAAAGCGAAAAATGGATCAAAAAGTTGTGGTCCTTATGTACAATGGAATATCACTCAGCCATGAAATCAATGTCATAAGGCTAGTAGCAGCATGATGAGTGGATTTAGGTAAGACGATTCTAAGTGAAATAAGTCACACAGAAAAGGACACTTCTCATAAGGTGTCACTTATAGAGGGAATGTAAAAACCGTTACACTTGAACTGAATTACAAAACAGAACAGAGTCACACATGCAGAAAACACACTATGGCTGCTTAACGGGAAAGGTGAGGTGGGGTGATACATAAAACAAGAGCTTCAAATTAGCTCAGATACCGTTCCATAAACCCAATATGTAATAGACAAGACCTACTCCTTGCTCAGAGAACTGGACTCAACACGCCCGATTCACCGCACAAGAATATATCTGACTAGTAATAATCTTAAAACCTATGTATTGATATCTCTCTGTTAGTGTGTCAAGTGTGTGTAAAGCGGCATAAACACAGCCGTGAAAAGCAGCTAAACCCCATTATAAAACTAAATTACTTTTAAAAACCCATGAAACAAAGACAGGGAAAGAGAGAGAAATTCTTACACAATTCGTTCAGGGGCTGTGATGCAACCTGGATTGACCATATCTAGACCCACAGCTGGATGAGACATAAGGGTGGACACTCTTGGGGCTGAGAGGTTTGGTGAGGTTGTGTGAGCAAATGCAGACCCTTTAAAGTAATACTGCGTGCTACCCATCGCATGGGTCCCAAATCTCCAGGTTCAAGGGCATCTTCCTACATCGAAAACATGCATGAGAAACCCAGAAGAGGGTACACCGTGTGATGGGGAAAGGTTTCTAAAACGCACCTCATTTCTCATCTCCTTGTGCTCGGGTTCGCCATTCCAGCCACTTTACTAGCAATCTCCCTACTTGGAACCTCAGCACCTTTAACCTCCTGTTCCGAACAGGTTGCAATTTGTCCTGAGGATGAATGGGAAGACGGGGAACCAATGAGAGACTAGCTCTTGGTGTTGGGACAGGCACAGGTCACTCTATTTTCCCATCAGGAAGAAGAATTAACCACAGGCTCAGCCTGCCCCCCGGAACCAGAACAGGGCCTGAAGCCATCCTGCGCTTTTGCGGACAGCTCCCAAAAAAGCGAGTTGTAAAATGGAGCGTCAGGGCACTGCAATTCACAAACCTGCAGAGTTATAAATGATAACTCTCGTCCACAAATATATTGAGGGAAGGCAAAGAAGAGGATTTCAAATCAAGGCAGAATTGCAGGAAACAGATTTCAGGAGGTAGATTCGAATCGCCTTTAAAGCACATGAAAAGCGGCAAAACGTTGACAATGATGCCCTTGGCCAAAAAGGGCGTATGCGTTTGTTCCTGAATATATTCAGGAACAAACGCATACGCCCTTTTTGGCCAACCAAGCAACCTGGAAAGGCAAATCAGCGCTACAAAGAAGTCTCGCTTCCCATCGGTCAAAAGGGCCATGCTGAAAAAAGTGTCAAAACCAGAAATGCAGGACAGGCCATGGAGAAATGGGAGCCTTGCTACACTGATGGGCGGGATGTAAATTGCCAACAGCCACTCTGGAGAAGGGTACGGTGTGTCCTGAAACATCTAAAAAACACAGCTTAGAGAGCATAGGGCACTTCCACGCATGGGGGGATAAAGTGGGAAAATTGAAAATCAGCAAGACACAAGCACCCCAAAGTTTAGGGCTGCTCTGTCGACAAGGACCTCCACTTCATTCCACCTTAAATATCCCAGGAAAGCGAAAAATGGATCAAAAAGTTGTGGTCCTTATGTACAATGGAATATCACTCAGCCATGAAATCAATGTCATAAGGCTAGTAGCAGCATGATGAGTGGATTTAGGTAAGACGATTCTAAGTGAAATAAGTCACACAGAAAAGGACACTTCTCATAAGGTGTCACTTATAGAGGGAATGTAAAAACCATTACACTTGAACTGAATTACAAAACAGAACAGAGTCACACATGCAGAAAACACACTATGGCTGCTTAACGGGAAAGGTGAGGTGGGGTGATACATAAAACAAGAGCTTCAAATTAGCTCAGATACCGTTCCATAAACCCAATATGTAATAGACAAGACCTACTCCTTGCTCAGAGAACTGGACTCAACACGCCCGATTCACCGCACAAGAATATATCTGACTAGTAATAATCTTAAAACCTATGTATTGATATCTCTCTGTTAGTGTGTCAAGTGTGTGTAAAGCGGCATAAACACAGCCGTGAAAAGCAGCTAAACCCCATTATAAAACTAAATTACTTTTAAAAACCCATGAAACAAAGACAGGGAAAGAGAGAGAAATTCTTACACAATTCGTTCAGGGGCTGTGATGCAACCTGGATTGACCATATCTAGACCCACAGCTGGATGAGACATAAGGGTGGACACTCTTGGGGCTGAGAGGTTTGGTGAGGTTGTGTGAGCAAATGCAGACCCTTTAAAGTAATACTGCGTGCTACCCATCGCATGGGTCCCAAATCTCCAGGTTCAAGGGCATCTTCCTACATCGAAAACATGCATGAGAAACCCAGAAGAGGGTACACCGTGTGATGGGGAAAGGTTTCTAAAACGCACCTCATTTCTCATCTCCTTGTGCTCGGGTTCGCCATTCCAGCCACTTTACTAGCAATCTCCCTACTTGGAGCCTCAGCACCTTTAACCTCCTGTTCCGAACAGGTTGCAATTTGTCCTGAGGATGAACGGGAAGACGGGGAACCAATGAGAGACTAGCTCTTGGTGTTGGGACAGGCACAGGTCACTCTATTTTCCCATCAGGAAGAAGAATTAACCACAGGCTCAGCCTGCCCCCCGGAACCAGAACAGGGCCTGAAGCCATCCTGCGCTTTTGCGGACAGCTCCCAAAAAAGCGAGTTGTAAAATGGAGCGTCAGGGCACTGCAATTCACAAACCTGCAGAGTTATAAATGATAACTCTCGTCCACAAATATATTGAGGGAAGGCAAAGAAGAGGATTTCAAATCAAGGCAGAATTGCAGGAAACAAATTTCAGGAGGTAGATTCGAATCGCCTTTAAAGCACATGAAAAGCGGCAAAACGTTGACAATGATGCCCTTGGCCAAAAAGAGCGTATGCGTTTTTTCCTGAATATATTCAGGAAAAAACGCATACGCCCTTTTTGGCCAACCAAGCAACCTGGAAAGGCAAATCAGCGCTACAAAGAAGTCTCGCTTCCCATCGGTCAAAAGGGCCATGTTGAAAAAAGTGTCAAAACCAGAAATGCAGGACAGGCCATGGAGAAATGGGAGCCTTGCTACACTGATGGGCGGGATGTAAATTGCCAACAGCCACTCTGGAGAAGGGAACGGTGTGTCCTGAAACATCTAAAAAACACAGCTTAGAGAGCATAGGGCACTTCCACGCATGGGGGGATAAAGTGGGAAAATTGAAAATCAGCAAGACACAAGCACCCCAAAGTTTAGGGCTGCTCTGTCGACAAGGACCTCCACTTCATTCCACCTTAAATATCCCAGGAAAGCGAAAAATGGATCAAAAAGTTGTGGTCCTTATGTACAATGGAATATCACTCAGCCATGAAATCAATGTCATAAGGCTAGTAGCAGCATGATGAGTGGATTTAGGTAAGACGATTCTAAGTGAAATAAGTCACACAGAAAAGGACACTTCTCATAAGGTGTCACTTATAGAGGGAATGTAAAAACCGTTACACTTGAACTGAATTACAAAACAGAACAGAGTCACACATGCAGAAAACACACTATGGCTGCTTAACGGGAAAGGTGAGGTGGGGTGATACATAAAACAAGAGCTTCAAATTAGCTCAGATACCGTTCCATAAACCCAATATGTAATAGACATGACCTACTCCTTGCTCAGAGAACTGGACTCAACACGCCCGATTCACCGCACAAGAATATATCTGACTAGTAATAATCTTAAAACCTATGTATTGATATCTCTCTGTTAGTGTGTCAAGTTTGTGTAAAGCGGCATAAACACAGCCGTGAAAAGCAGCTAAACCCCATTATAAAAATAAATTACTTTTAAAAACCCATGAAACAAAGACAGGGAAAGAGAGAGAAATTCTTACACAATTCGTTCAGGGGCTGTGATGCAACCTGGATTGACCATATCTAGACCCACAGCTGGATGAGACATAAGGGTGGACACTCTTGGGGCTGAGAGGTTTGGTGAGGTTGGGTGAGCAAACCCAGACCCTTTAAAGTAATACTGCGTGCTACCCATCGCATGGGTCCCAAATCTCCAGGTTCAAGAGCATCTTCCTACATCGAAAACATGCATGAGAAACCCAGAAGAGGGTACACCGTGTGATGGGGAAAGGTTTCTAAAACGCACCTCATTTCTCATCTCCTTGTGCTCGGGTTCGCCATTCCTGCCACTTTACTAGCAATCTCCCTACTTGGAGCCTCAGCACCTTTAACCTCCTGTTCCGTACAGGTTGCAATTTGTCCTGAGGATGAACGGGAAGACGGGGAACCAATGAGAGACTAGCTCTTGGTGTTGGGACAGGCACAGGTCACTCTATTTTCCCATCAGGAAGAAGAATTAACCACAGGCTCAGCCTGCCCCCCGGAACCAGAACAGGGCCTGAAGCCATCCTGCGCTTTTGCGGCCAGCTCCCAAAAAAGCGACTTGTAAGATGGAGCTTCAGGGCACTGCAATTCACAAACCTGCAGAGTTATAAATGATAACTCTCGTCCACAAATATATTGAGGGAAGGCAAAGAAGAGGATTTGAAATCAAGGCAGAATTGCAGGAAACAGATTTCAGGAGGTAGATTCGAATCGCCTTTAAAGCACATGAAAAGCGGCAAAACGTTGACAATGATGCCCTTGGCCAAAAAGGGCGTATGCGTTTTTTCCTGAATATATTCAGGAAAAAACGCATACGCCCTTTTTGGCCAACCAAGCAACCTGGAAAGGCAAATCAGCGCTACAAAGAAGTCTCGCTTCCCATCGGTCAAAAGGGCCATGCTGAAAAAAGTGTCAAAACCAGAAATGCAGGACAGGCCATGGAGAAATGGGAGCCTTGCTACACTGATGGGCGGGATGTAAATTGCCAACAGCCACTCTGGAGAAGTGTACGGTGTGTCCTGAAACATCTAAAAAACACAGCTTAGAGAGCATAGGGCACTTCCACGCATGGGGGGATAAAGTGGGAAAATTGAAAATCAGCAAGACACAAGCACCCCAAAGTTTAGGGCTGCTCTGTTGACAAGGACCTCCACTTCATTCCACCTTAAATATCCCAGGAAAGCGAAAAATGGATCAAAAAGTTGTGGTCCTTATGTACAATGGAATAACACTCAGCCATGAAATCAATGTCATAAGGCTAGTAGCAGCATGATGAGTGGATTTAGGTAAGACGATTCTAAGTGAAATAAGTCACACAGTAAAGGACACTTCTCGTAAGGTGTCACTTATAGAGGGAATGTAAAAACCGTTACACTTGAACTGAATTACAAAACAGAACAGAGTCACACATGCAGAAAACACACTATGGCTGCTTAACGGGAAAGGTGAGGTGGGGTGATACATAAAACAAGAGTTTCAAATTAGCTCAGATACCGTTCCATAAGCCCAATATGTAATAGACAAGACCTACTCCTTGCTCAGAGAACTGGACTCAACACGCCCGATTCACCGCACAAGAATATATCTGACTAGTAATAATCTTAAAACCTATGTATTGATATCTCTCTGTTAGTGTGTCAAGAGGGTGTAAAGCGGCATAAACAAAGCAGTGAAAAGCAGCTAAATCCCATTATAAGAATAAATTACTTTTAAAAACCCATGAAACAAAAACAGGGAAAGAGAGAGAAATTCTTACACAATTCGTTCAGGGGCTGTGATGCAACCTGGATTGACCATATCTAGACCCACAACTGGATGAGACATAAGGGTGGACACTCTTGGGGCTGAGAGGTTTGGTGAGGTTGGGTGAGCAAACGCAGACCCTTTAAAGTAATACTGCGTGCTACCCATCGCATGGGTCCCAAATCTCCAGGTTCAAGGGCATCTTCCTACATCGAAAACATGCATGAGAAACCCAGAAGATGGTACACCGTGTGATGGGGAAAGGTTTCTAAAACGCACCTCATTTCTCATCTCCTTGTGCTCGGGTTCGCCATTTCAGCTACTTTACTAGCAATCTCCCTACTTGGAGCATCAGCACCTTTAACCTCCTGTTCCGTACAGGTTGCAATTTGTCCTGAGGATGAACGGGAAGACGGGGAACCAATGAGAGACTAGCTCTTGGTGTTGGGACAGGCACAGATCACTCTATTTTCCCATCAGGAAGAAGAATTAACCACAGGCTCAGCCTGCCCCCCGGAACCAGAACAGGGCCTGAAGCCATCCTGCGCTTTTGCGGCCAGCTCCCAAAAATGCGACTTGTAAAATGGAGCTTCAGGGCACTGCAATTCACAAACCTGCAGAGTTATAAATGATAACTCTCGTCCACAAATATATTGAGGGAAGGCAAAGAAGAGGATTTGAAATCAAGGCAGAATTGCAGGAAACAGATTTCAGGAGGTAGATTCGAATCGCCTTTAAAGCACATGAAAAGCGGCAAAACGTTGACAATGATGCCCTTGGCCAAAAAGGGCGTATGTGTTTGTTCCTGAATATATTCAGGAAAAAACGCATACGCCCTTTTTGGCCAACCAAGCAACCTGGAAAGGCAAATCAGCGCTACAAAGAAGTCTCGCTTCCCATCGGTCAAAAGGGCCATGCTGAAAAAAGTGTCAAAACCAGAAATGCAGGACAGGCCATGGAGAAATGGGAGCCTTGCTACACTGATGGGCGGGATGTAAATTGCCAACAGCCACTCTGGAGAAGGGTACGGTGTGTCCTGAAACATCTAAAAAACACAGCTTAGAGAGCATAGGGCACTTCCACGCATGGGGGGATAAAGTGGGAAAATTGAAAATCAGCAAGACACAAGCACCCCAAAGTTTAGGGCTGCTCTGTCGACAAGGACCTCCACTTTATTCCACCTTAAATATCCCAGGAAAGCGAAAAATGGATCAAAAAGTTGTGGTCCTTATGTACAATGGAATATCACTCAGCCATGAAATCAATGTCATAAGGCTAGTAGCAGCATGATGAGTGGATTTAGGTAAGACAATTCTAAGTGAAATAAGTCACACAGAAAAGGACACTTCTCATAAGGTGTCACTTATAGAGGGAATGTAAAAACCGTTACACTTGAACTGAATTACAAAACAGAACAGAGTCACACATGCAGAAAACACACTATGGCTGCTTAACGGGAAAGGTGAGGTGGGGTGATACATAAAACAAGAGCTTCAAATTAGCTCAGATACCGTTCCATAAACCCAATATGTAATAGACAAGACCTACTCCTTGCTCAGAGAACTGGACTCAACACGCCCGATTCACCGCACAAGAATATATCTGACTAGTAATAATCTTAAAACCTATGTATTGATATCTCTCTGTTAGTGTGTCAAGTGGGTGTAAAGTGGCATAAACACAGCCGTGAAAAGCAGCTAAACCCCATTATAAAAATAAATTACTTTTAAAAACCCATGAAACAAAGACAGGGAAAGAGAGAGAAATTCTTACACAATTCGTTCAGGGGCTGTGATGCAACCTGGATTGACCATATCTAGACCCACAGCTGGATGAGACATAAGGGTGGACACTCTTGGGGCTGAGAGGTTTGGTGAGGTTGGGTGAGCAAATGCAGACCCTTTAAAGTAATACTGCGTGCTACCCATCGCATGGGTCCCATATCTCCAGGTTCAAGGGCATCTTCCTACATCGAAAACATGCATGAGAAACCCAGAAGAGGGTACACCGTGTGATGGGGAAAGGTTTCTAAAACGCACCTCATTTCTCATCTCCTTGTGCTCGGGTTCGCCATTCCAGCCACTTTACTAGCAATCTCCCTACTTGGAACCTCAGCACCTTTAACCTCCTGTTCCGAACAGGTTGCAATTTGTCCTGAGGATGAACGGGAAGACGGGGAACCAATGAGAGACTAGCTCTTGGTGTTGGGACAGGCACAGGTCACTCTATTTTCCCATCAGGAAGAAGAATTAACCACAGGCTCAGCCTGCCCCCCGGAACCAGAACAGGGCCTGAAGCCATCCTGCGCTTTTGCGGACAGCTCCCAAAAAAGCGAGTTGTAAAATGGAGCGTCAGGGCACTGCAATTCACAAACCTGCAGAGTTATAAATGATAACTCTCGTCCACAAATATATTGAGGGAAGGCAAAGAAGAGGATTTGAAATCAAGGCAGAATTGCAGGAAACAGATTTCAGGAGGTAGATTCGAATCGCCTTTAAAGCACATGAAAAGCGGCAAAACGTTGACAATGATGCCCTTGGCCAAAAAGGGCGTATGTGTTTGTTCCTGAATATATTCAGGAAAAAACGCATACGCCCTTTTTGGCCAACCAAGCAACCTGGAAAGGCAAATCAGCGCTACAAAGAAGTCTCGCTTCCCATCGGTCAAAAGGGCCATGCTGAAAAAAGTGTCAAAACCAGAAATGCAGGACAGGCCATGGAGAAATGGGAGCCTTGCTACACTGATGGGCGGGATGTAAATTGCCAACAGCCACTCTGGAGAAGGGTACGGTGTGTCCTGAAACATCTAAAAAACACAGCTTAGAGAGCATAGGGCACTTCCACGCATGGGGGGATAAAGTGGGAAAATTGAAAATCAGCAAGACACAAGCACCCCAAAGTTTAGGGCTGCTCTGTCGACAAGGACCTCCACTTTATTCCACCTTAAATATCCCAGGAAAGCGAAAAATGGATCAAAAAGTTGTGGTCCTTATGTACAATGGAATATCACTCAGCCATGAAATCAATGTCATAAGGCTAGTAGCAGCATGATGAGTGGATTTAGGTAAGACAATTCTAAGTGAAATAAGTCACACAGAAAAGGACACTTCTCATAAGGTGTCACTTATAGAGGGAATGTAAAAACCGTTACACTTGAACTGAATTACAAAACAGAACAGAGTCACACATGCAGAAAACACACTATGGCTGCTTAACGGGAAAGGTGAGGTGGGGTGATACATAAAACAAGAGCTTCAAATTAGCTCAGATACCGTTCCATAAACCCAATATGTAATAGACAAGACCTACTCCTTGCTCAGAGAACTGGACTCAACACGCCCGATTCACCGCACAAGAATATATCTGACTAGTAATAATCTTAAAACCTATGTATTGATATCTCTCTGTTAGTGTGTCAAGTGTGTGTAAAGCGGCATAAACACAGCCGTGAAAAGCAGCTAAACCCCATTATAAAACTAAATTACTTTTAAAAACCCATGAAACAAAGACAGGGAAAGAGAGAGAAATTCTTACACAATTCGTTCAGGGGCTGTGATGCAACCTGGATTGACCATATCTAGACCCACAGCTGGATGAGACATAAGGGTGGACACTCTTGGGGCTGAGAGGTTTGGTGAGGTTGTGTGAGCAAATGCAGACCCTTTAAAGTAATACTGCGTGCTACCCATCGCATGGGTCCCAAATCTCCAGGTTCAAGGGCATCTTCCTACATCGAAAACATGCATGAGAAACCCAGAAGAGGGTACACCGTGTGATGGGGAAAGGTTTCTAAAACGCACCTCATTTCTCATCTCCTTGTGCTCGGGTTCGCCATTCCAGCCACTTTACTAGCAATCTCCCTACTTGGAGCCTCAGCACCTTTAACCTCCTGTTCCGAACAGGTTGCAATTTGTCCTGAGGATGAACGGGAAGACGGGGAACCAATGAGAGACTAGCTCTTGGTGTTGGGACAGGCACAGGTCACTCTATTTTCCCATCAGGAAGAAGAATTAACCACAGGCTCAGCCTGCCCCCCGGAACCAGAACAGGGCCTGAAGCCATCCTGCGCTTTTGCGGACAGCTCCCAAAAAAGCGAGTTGTAAAATGGAGCGTCAGGGCACTGCAATTCACAAACCTGCAGAGTTATAAATGATAACTCTCGTCCACAAATATATTGAGGGAAGGCAAAGAAGAGGATTTCAAATCAAGGCAGAATTGCAGGAAACAAATTTCAGGAGGTAGATTCGAATCGCCTTTAAAGCACATGAAAAGCGGCAAAACGTTGACAATGATGCCCTTGGCCAAAAAGAGCGTATGCGTTTTTTCCTGAATATATTCAGGAAAAAACGCATACGCCCTTTTTGGCCAACCAAGCAACCTGGAAAGGCAAATCAGCGCTACAAAGAAGTCTCGCTTCCCATCGGTCAAAAGGGCCATGCTGAAAAAAGTGTCAAAACCAGAAATGCAGGACAGGACATGGAGAAATGGGAGCCTTGCTACACTGATGGGCGGGATGTAAATTGCCAACAGCCACTCTGGAGAAGGGAACGGTGTGTCCTGAAACATCTAAAAAACACAGCTTAGAGAGCATAGGGCACTTCCACGCATGGGGGGATAAAGTGGGAAAATTGAAAATCAGCAAGACACAAGCACCCCAAAGTTTAGGGCTGCTCTGTCGACAAGGACCTCCACTTCATTCCACCTTAAATATCCCAGGAAAGCGAAAAATGGATCAAAAAGTTGTGGTCCTTATGTACAATGGAATATCACTCAGCCATGAAATCAATGTCATAAGGCTAGTAGCAGCATGATGAGTGGATTTAGGTAAGACGATTCTAAGTGAAATAAGTCACACAGAAAAGGACACTTCTCATAAGGTGTCACTTATAGAGGGAATGTAAAAACCGTTACACTTGAACTGAATTACAAAACAGAACAGAGTCACACATGCAGAAAACACACTATGGCTGCTTAACGGGAAAGGTGAGGTGGGGTGATACATAAAACAAGAGCTTCAAATTAGCTCAGATACCGTTCCATAAACCCAATATGTAATAGACAAGACCTACTCCTTGCTCAGAGAACTGGACTCAACACGCCCGATTCACCGCACAAGAATATATCTGACTAGTAATAATCTTAAAACCTATGTATTGATATCTCTCTGTTAGTGTGTCAAGTTTGTGTAAAGCGGCATAAACACAGCCGTGAAAAGCAGCTAAACCCCATTATAAAAATAAATTACTTTTAAAAACCCATGAAACAAAGACAGGGAAAGAGAGAGAAATTCTTACACAATTCGTTCAGGGGCTGTGATGCAACCTGGATTGACCATATCTAGACCCACAGCTGGATGAGACATAAGGGTGGACACTCTTGGGGCTGAGAGGTTTGGTGAGGTTGGGTGAGCAAACGCAGACCCTTTAAAGTAATACTGCGTGCTACCCATCGCATGGGTCCCAAATCTCCAGGTTCAAGGGCATCTTCCTACATCGAAAACATGCATGAGAAACCCAGAAGATGGTACACCGTGTGATGGGGAAAGGTTTCTAAAACGCACCTCATTTCTCATCTCCTTGTGCTCGGGTTCGCCATTCCAGCCACTTTACCAGCAATCTCCCTACTTGGAGCCTCAGCACCTTTAACCTCCTGTTCCATACAGGTTGCAATTTGTCCTGAGGATGAACGGGAAGACGGGGAACCAATGAGAGACTAGCTCTTGGTGTTGGGACAGGCACAGGTCACTCTATTTTCCCATCAGGAAGAAGAATTAACCACAGGCTCAGCCTGCCCCCCGGAACCAGAACAGGGCCTGAAGCCATCCTGCGCTTTTGCGGCCAGCTCCCAAAAAAGCGACTTGTAAAATGGAGCTTCAGGGCACTGCAATTCACAAACCTGCAGAGTTATAAATGATAACTCTCGTCCACAAATATATTGAGGGAAGGCAAAGAAGAGGATTTGAAATCAAGGCAGAATTGCAGGAAACAGATTTCAGGAGGTAGATTCGAATCGCCTTTAAAGCACATGAAAAGCGGCAAAACGTTGACAATGATGCCCTTGGCCAAAAAGGGCGTATGCGTTTTTTCCTGAATATATTCAGGAAAAAACGCATACGCCCTTTTTGGCCAACCAAGCAACCTGGAAAGGCAAATCAGCGCTACAAAGAAGTCTCGCTTCCCATCGGTCAAGAGGGCCATGCTGAAAAAAGTGTCAAAACCAGAAATGCAGGACAGGCCATGGAGAAATGGGAGCCTTGCTACACTGATGGGCGGGATGTAAATTGCCAACAGCCACTCTGGAGAAGTGTACGGTGTGTCCTGAAACATCTAAAAAACACAGCTTAGAGAGCATAGGGCACTTCCACGCATGGGGGGATAAAGTGGGAAAATTGAAAATCAGCAAGACACAAGCACCCCAAAGTTTAGGGCTGCTCTGTTGACAAGGACCTCCACTTCATTCCACCTTAAATATCCCAGGAAAGCGAAAAATGGATCAAAAAGTTGTGGTCCTTATGTACAATGGAATATCACTCAGCCATGAAATCAATGTCATAAGGCTAGTAGCAGCATGATGAGTGGATTTAGGTAAGACGATTCTAAGTGAAATAAGTCACACAGAAAAGGACACTTCTCGTAAGGTGTCACTTATAGAGGGAATGTAAAAACCGTTACACTTGAACTGAATTACAAAACAGAACAGAGTCACACATGCAGAAAACACACTATGGCTGCTTAACGGGAAAGGTGAGGTGGGGTGATACATAAAACAAGAGCTTCAAATTAGCTCAGATACCGTTCCATAAACCCAATATGTAATAGACAAGACCTACTCCTTGCTCAGAGAACTGGACTCAACACGCCCGATTCACCGCACAAGAATATATCTGACTAGTAATAATCTTAAAACCTATGTATTGATATCTCTCTGTTAGTGTGTCAAGTGGGTGTAAAGCGGCATAAACACAGCCGTGAAAAGCAGCTAAACCCCATTATAAAAATAAATTACTTTTAAAAACCCATGAAACAAAGACAGGGAAAGAGAGAGAAATTCTTACACAATTCGTTCAGGGGCTGTGATGCAACCTGGATTGACCATATCTAGACCCACAGCTGGATGAGACATAAGGGTGGACACTCTTGGGGCTGAGAGGTTTGGTGAGGTTGGGTGAGCAAACGCAGACCCTTTAAAGTAATACTGCGTGCTACCCATCGCATGGGTCCCAAATCTCCAGGTTCAAGGGCATCTTCCTACATTGAAAACATGCATGAGAAACCCAGAAGATGGTACACCGTGTGATGGGGAAAGGTTTCTAAAACGCACCTCATTTCTCATCTCCTTGTGCTCGGGTTCGCCATTCCAGCCACTTTACCAGCAATCTCCCTACTTGGAGCCTCAGCACCTTTAACCTCCTGTTCCGTACAGGTTGCAATTTGTCCTGAGGATGAACGGGAAGACGGGGAACCAATGAGAGACTAGCTCTTGGTGTTGGGACAGGCACAGGTCACTCTATTTTCCCATCAGGAAGAAGAATTAACCACAGGCTCAGCCTGCCCCCCGGAACCAGAACAGGGCCTGAAGCCATCCTGCGCTTTTGCGGCCAGCTCCCAAAAAAGCGACTTGTAAAATGGAGCTTCAGGGCACTGCAATTCACAAACCTGCAGAGTTATAAATGATAACTCTCGTCCACAAATATATTGAGGGAAGGCAAAGAAGAGGATTTGAAATCAAGGCAGAATTGCAGGAAACAGATTTCAGGAGGTAGATTCGAATCGCCTTTAAAGCACATGAAAAGCGGCAAAACGTTGACAATGATGCCCTTGGCCAAAAAGGGCGTATGCGTTTTTTCCTGAATATATTCAGGAAAAAACGCATACGCCCTTTTTGGCCAACCAAGCAACCTGGAAAGGCAAATCAGCGCTACAAAGAAGTCTCGCTTCCCATCGGTCAAGAGGGCCATGCTGAAAAAAGTGTCAAAACCAGAAATGCAGGACAGGCCATGGAGAAATGGGAGCCTTGCTACACTGATGGGCGGGATGTAAATTGCCAACAGCCACTCTGGAGAAGTGTACGGTGTGTCCTGAAACATCTAAAAAACACAGCTTAGAGAGCATAGGGCACTTCCACGCATGGGGGGATAAAGTGGGAAAATTGAAAATCAGCAAGACACAAGCACCCCAAAGTTTAGGGCTGCTCTGTTGACAAGGACCTCCACTTCATTCCACCTTAAATATCCCAGGAAAGCGAAAAATGGATCAAAAAGTTGTGGTCCTTATGTACAATGGAATATCACTCAGCCATGAAATCAATGTCATAAGGCTAGTAGCAGCATGATGAGTGGATTTAGGTAAGACGATTCTAAGTGAAATAAGTCACACAGAAAAGGACACTTCTCATAAGGTGTCACTTATAGAGGGAATGTAAAAACCGTTACACTTGAACTGAATTACAAAACAGAACAGAGTCACACATGCAGAAAACACACTATGGCTGCTTAACGGGAAAGGTGAGGTGGGGTGATACATAAAACAAGAGCTTCAAATTAGCTCAGATACCGTTCCATAAACCCAATATGTAATAGACAAGACCTACTCCTTGCTCAGAGAACTGGACTCAACACGCCCGATTCACCGCACAAGAATATATCTGACTAGTAATAATCTTAAAACCTATGTATTGATATCTCTCTGTTAGTGTGTCAAGTGTGTGTAAAGCGGCATAAACACAGCCGTGAAAAGCAGCTAAACCCCATTATAAAACTAAATTACTTTTAAAAACCCATGAAACAAAGACAGGGAAAGAGAGAGAAATTCTTACACAATTCGTTCAGGGGCTGTGATGCAACCTGGATTGACCATATCTAGACCCACAGCTGGATGAGACATAAGGGTGGACACTCTTGGGGCTGAGAGGTTTGGTGAGGTTGTGTGAGCAAATGCAGACCCTTTAAAGTAATACTGCGTGCTACCCATCGCATGGGTCCCAAATCTCCAGGTTCAAGGGCATCTTCCTACATCGAAAACATGCATGAGAAACCCAGAAGAGGGTACACCGTGTGATGGGGAAAGGTTTCTAAAACGCACCTCATTTCTCATCTCCTTGTGCTCGGGTTCGCCATTCCAGCCACTTTACTAGCAATCTCCCTACTTGGAACCTCAGCACCTTTAACCTCCTGTTCCGAACAGGTTGCAATTTGTCCTGAGGATGAATGGGAAGACGGGGAACCAATGAGAGACTAGCTCTTGGTGTTGGGACAGGCACAGGTCACTCTATTTTCCCATCAGGAAGAAGAATTAACCACAGGCTCAGCCTGCCCCCCGGAACCAGAACAGGGCCTGAAGCCATCCTGCGCTTTTGCGGACAGCTCCCAAAAAAGCGAGTTGTAAAATGGAGCGTCAGGGCACTGCAATTCACAAACCTGCAGAGTTATAAATGATAACTCTCGTCCACAAATATATTGAGGGAAGGCAAAGAAGAGGATTTGAAATCAAGGCAGAATTGCAGGAAACAGATTTCAGGAGGTAGATTCGAATCGCCTTTAAAGCACATGAAAAGCGGCAAAACGTTGACAATGATGCCCTTGGCCAAAAAGGGCGTATGCGTTTTTTCCTGAATATATTCAGGAAAAAACGCATACGCCCTTTTTGGCCAACCAAGCAACCTGGAAAGGCAAATCAGCGCTACAAAGAAGTCTCGCTTCCCATCGGTCAAGAGGGCCATGCTGAAAAAAGTGTCAAAACCAGAAATGCAGGACAGGCCATGGAGAAATGGGAGCCTTGCTACACTGATGGGCGGGATGTAAATTGCCAACAGCCACTCTGGAGAAGTGTACGGTGTGTCCTGAAACATCTAAAAAACACAGCTTAGAGAGCATAGGGCACTTCCACGCATGGGGGGATAAAGTGGGAAAATTGAAAATCAGCAAGACACAAGCACCCCAAAGTTTAGGGCTGCTCTGTTGACAAGGACCTCCACTTCATTCCACCTTAAATATCCCAGGAAAGCGAAAAATGGATCAAAAAGTTGTGGTCCTTATGTACAATGGAATATCACTCAGCCATGAAATCAATGTCATAAGGCTAGTAGCAGCATGATGAGTGGATTTAGGTAAGACGATTCTAAGTGAAATAAGTCACACAGAAAAGGACACTTCTCATAAGGTGTCACTTATAGAGGGAATGTAAAAACCGTTACACTTGAACTGAATTACAAAACAGAACAGAGTCACACATGCAGAAAACACACTATGGCTGCTTAACGGGAAAGGTGAGGTGGGGTGATACATAAAACAAGAGCTTCAAATTAGCTCAGATACCGTTCCATAAACCCAATATGTAATAGACAAGACCTACTCCTTGCTCAGAGAACTGGACTCAACACGCCCGATTCACCGCACAAGAATATATCTGACTAGTAATAATCTTAAAACCTATGTATTGATATCTCTCTGTTAGTGTGTCAAGTTTGTGTAAAGCGGCATAAACACAGCCGTGAAAAGCAGCTAAACCCCATTATAAAAATAAATTACTTTTAAAAACCCATGAAACAAAGACAGGGAAAGAGAGAGAAATTCTTACACAATTCGTTCAGGGGCTGTGATGCAACCTGGATTGACCATATCTAGACCCACAGCTGGATGAGACATAAGGGTGGACACTCTTGGGGCTGAGAGGTTTGGTGAGGTTGGGTGAGCAAACGCAGACCCTTTAAAGTAATACTGCGTGCTACCCATCGCATGGGTCCCAAATCTCCAGGTTCAAGGGCATCTTCCTACATCGAAAACATGCATGAGAAACCCAGAAGATGGTACACCGTGTGATGGGGAAAGGTTTCTAAAACGCACCTCATTTCTCATCTCCTTGTGCTCGGGTTCGCCATTCCAGCCACTTTACCAGCAATCTCCCTACTTGGAGCCTCAGCACCTTTAACCTCCTGTTCCATACAGGTTGCAATTTGTCCTGAGGATGAACGGGAAGACGGGGAACCAATGAGAGACTAGCTCTTGGTGTTGGGACAGGCACAGGTCACTCTATTTTCCCATCAGGAAGAAGAATTAACCACAGGCTCAGCCTGCCCCCCGGAACCAGAACAGGGCCTGAAGCCATCCTGCGCTTTTGCGGCCAGCTCCCAAAAAAGCGACTTGTAAAATGGAGCTTCAGGGCACTGCAATTCACAAACCTGCAGAGTTATAAATGATAACTCTCGTCCACAAATATATTGAGGGAAGGCAAAGAAGAGGATTTGAAATCAAGGCAGAATTGCAGGAAACAGATTTCAGGAGGTAGATTCGAATCGCCTTTAAAGCACATGAAAAGCGGCAAAACGTTGACAATGATGCCCTTGGCCAAAAAGGGCGTATGCGTTTTTTCCTGAATATATTCAGGAAAAAACGCATACGCCCTTTTTGGCCAACCAAGCAACCTGGAAAGGCAAATCAGCGCTACAAAGAAGTCTCGCTTCCCATCGGTCAAGAGGGCCATGCTGAAAAAAGTGTCAAAACCAGAAATGCAGGACAGGCCATGGAGAAATGGGAGCCTTGCTACACTGATGGGCGGGATGTAAATTGCCAACAGCCACTCTGGAGAAGTGTACGGTGTGTCCTGAAACATCTAAAAAACACAGCTTAGAGAGCATAGGGCACTTCCACGCATGGGGGGATAAAGTGGGAAAATTGAAAATCAGCAAGACACAAGCACCCCAAAGTTTAGGGCTGCTCTGTTGACAAGGACCTCCACTTCATTCCACCTTAAATATCCCAGGAAAGCGAAAAATGGATCAAAAAGTTGTGGTCCTTATGTACAATGGAATATCACTCAGCCATGAAATCAATGTCATAAGGCTAGTAGCAGCATGATGAGTGGATTTAGGTAAGACGATTCTAAGTGAAATAAGTCACACAGAAAAGGACACTTCTCATAAGGTGTCACTTATAGAGGGAATGTAAAAACCGTTACACTTGAACTGAATTACAAAACAGAACAGAGTCACACATGCAGAAAACACACTATGGCTGCTTAACGGGAAAGGTGAGGTGGGGTGATACATAAAACAAGAGCTTCAAATTAGCTCAGATACCGTTCCATAAACCCAATATGTAATAGACAAGACCTACTCCTTGCTCAGAGAACTGGACTCAACACGCCCGATTCACCGCACAAGAATATATCTGACTAGTAATAATCTTAAAACCTATGTATTGATATCTCTCTGTTAGTGTGTCAAGTGTGTGTAAAGCGGCATAAACACAGCCGTGAAAAGCAGCTAAACCCCATTATAAAACTAAATTACTTTTAAAAACCCATGAAACAAAGACAGGGAAAGAGAGAGAAATTCTTACACAATTCGTTCAGGGGCTGTGATGCAACCTGGATTGACCATATCTAGACCCACAGCTGGATGAGACATAAGGGTGGACACTCTTGGGGCTGAGAGGTTTGGTGAGGTTGTGTGAGCAAATGCAGACCCTTTAAAGTAATACTGCGTGCTACCCATCGCATGGGTCCCAAATCTCCAGGTTCAAGGGCATCTTCCTACATCGAAAACATGCATGAGAAACCCAGAAGAGGGTACACCGTGTGATGGGGAAAGGTTTCTAAAACGCACCTCATTTCTCATCTCCTTGTGCTCGGGTTCGCCATTCCAGCCACTTTACTAGCAATCTCCCTACTTGGAACCTCAGCACCTTTAACCTCCTGTTCCGAACAGGTTGCAAATTGTCCTGAGGATGAATGGGAAGACGGGGAACCAATGAGAGACTAGCTCTTGGTGTTGGGACAGGCACAGGTCACTCTATTTTCCCATCAGGAAGAAGAATTAACCACAGGCTCAGCCTGCCCCCCGGAACCAGAACAGGGCCTGAAGCCATCCTGCGCTTTTGCGGACAGCTCCCAAAAAAGCGAGTTGTAAAATGGAGCGTCAGGGCACTGCAATTCACAAACCTGCAGAGTTATAAATGATAACTCTCGTCCACAAATATATTGAGGGAAGGCAAAGAAGAGGATTTCAAATCAAGGCAGAATTGCAGGAAACAGATTTCAGGAGGTAGATTCGAATCGCCTTTAAAGCACATGAAAAGCGGCAAAACGTTGACAATGATGCCCTTGGCCAAAAAGGGCGTATGCGTTTGTTCCTGAATATATTCAGGAACAAACGCATACGCCCTTTTTGGCCAACCAAGCAACCTGGAAAGGCAAATCAGCGCTACAAAGAAGTCTCGCTTCCCATCGGTCAAAAGGGCCATGCTGAAAAAAGTGTCAAAACCAGAAATGCAGGACAGGCCATGGAGAAATGGGAGCCTTGCTACACTGATGGGCGGGATGTAAATTGCCAACAGCCACTCTGGAGAAGGGTACGGTGTGTCCTGAAACATCTAAAAAACACAGCTTAGAGAGCATAGGGCACTTCCACGCATGGGGGGATAAAGTGGGAAAATTGAAAATCAGCAAGACACAAGCACCCCAAAGTTTAGGGCTGCTCTGTCGACAAGGACCTCCACTTCATTCCACCTTAAATATCCCAGGAAAGCGAAAAATGGATCAAAAAGTTGTGGTCCTTATGTACAATGGAATATCACTCAGCCATGAAATCAATGTCATAAGGCTAGTAGCAGCATGATGAGTGGATTTAGGTAAGACGATTCTAAGTGAAATAAGTCACACAGAAAAGGACACTTCTCATAAGGTGTCACTTATAGAGGGAATGTAAAAACCATTACACTTGAACTGAATTACAAAACAGAACAGAGTCACACATGCAGAAAACACACTATGGCTGCTTAACGGGAAAGGTGAGGTGGGGTGATACATAAAACAAGAGCTTCAAATTAGCTCAGATACCGTTCCATAAACCCAATATGTAATAGACAAGACCTACTCCTTGCTCAGAGAACTGGACTCAACACGCCCGATTCACCGCACAAGAATATATCTGACTAGTAATAATCTTAAAACCTATGTATTGATATCTCTCTGTTAGTGTGTCAAGTGTGTGTAAAGCGGCATAAACACAGCCGTGAAAAGCAGCTAAACCCCATTATAAAACTAAATTACTTTTAAAAACCCATGAAACAAAGACAGGGAAAGAGAGAGAAATTCTTACACAATTCGTTCAGGGGCTGTGATGCAACCTGGATTGACCATATCTAGACCCACAGCTGGATGAGACATAAGGGTGGACACTCTTGGGGCTGAGAGGTTTGGTGAGGTTGTGTGAGCAAATGCAGACCCTTTAAAGTAATACTGCGTGCTACCCATCGCATGGGTCCCAAATCTCCAGGTTCAAGGGCATCTTCCTACATCGAAAACATGCATGAGAAACCCAGAAGAGGGTACACCGTGTGATGGGGAAAGGTTTCTAAAACGCACCTCATTTCTCATCTCCTTGTGCTCGGGTTCGCCATTCCAGCCACTTTACTAGCAATCTCCCTACTTGGAGCCTCAGCACCTTTAACCTCCTGTTCCGAACAGGTTGCAATTTGTCCTGAGGATGAACGGGAAGACGGGGAACCAATGAGAGACTAGCTCTTGGTGTTGGGACAGGCACAGGTCACTCTATTTTCCCATCAGGAAGAAGAATTAACCACAGGCTCAGCCTGCCCCCCGGAACCAGAACAGGGCCTGAAGCCATCCTGCGCTTTTGCGGACAGCTCCCAAAAAAGCGAGTTGTAAAATGGAGCGTCAGGGCACTGCAATTCACAAACCTGCAGAGTTATAAATGATAACTCTCGTCCACAAATATATTGAGGGAAGGCAAAGAAGAGGATTTCAAATCAAGGCAGAATTGCAGGAAACAAATTTCAGGAGGTAGATTCGAATCGCCTTTAAAGCACATGAAAAGCGGCAAAACGTTGACAATGATGCCCTTGGCCAAAAAGAGCGTATGCGTTTTTTCCTGAATATATTCAGGAAAAAACGCATACGCCCTTTTTGGCCAACCAAGCAACCTGGAAAGGCAAATCAGCGCTACAAAGAAGTCTCGCTTCCCATCGGTCAAAAGGGCCATGTTGAAAAAAGTGTCAAAACCAGAAATGCAGGACAGGCCATGGAGAAATGGGAGCCTTGCTACACTGATGGGCGGGATGTAAATTGCCAACAGCCACTCTGGAGAAGGGAACGGTGTGTCCTGAAACATCTAAAAAACACAGCTTAGAGAGCATAGGGCACTTCCACGCATGGGGGGATAAAGTGGGAAAATTGAAAATCAGCAAGACACAAGCACCCCAAAGTTTAGGGCTGCTCTGTCGACAAGGACCTCCACTTCATTCCACCTTAAATATCCCAGGAAAGCGAAAAATGGATCAAAAAGTTGTGGTCCTTATGTACAATGGAATATCACTCAGCCATGAAATCAATGTCATAAGGCTAGTAGCAGCATGATGAGTGGATTTAGGTAAGACGATTCTAAGTGAAATAAGTCACACAGAAAAGGACACTTCTCATAAGGTGTCACTTATAGAGGGAATGTAAAAACCGTTACACTTGAACTGAATTACAAAACAGAACAGAGTCACACATGCAGAAAACACACTATGGCTGCTTAACGGGAAAGGTGAGGTGGGGTGATACATAAAACAAGAGCTTCAAATTAGCTCAGATACCGTTCCATAAACCCAATATGTAATAGACATGACCTACTCCTTGCTCAGAGAACTGGACTCAACACGCCCGATTCACCGCACAAGAATATATCTGACTAGTAATAATCTTAAAACCTATGTATTGATATCTCTCTGTTAGTGTGTCAAGTTTGTGTAAAGCGGCATAAACACAGCCGTGAAAAGCAGCTAAACCCCATTATAAAAATAAATTACTTTTAAAAACCCATGAAACAAAGACAGGGAAAGAGAGAGAAATTCTTACACAATTCGTTCAGGGGCTGTGATGCAACCTGGATTGACCATATCTAGACCCACAGCTGGATGAGACATAAGGGTGGACACTCTTGGGGCTGAGAGGTTTGGTGAGGTTGGGTGAGCAAACCCAGACCCTTTAAAGTAATACTGCGTGCTACCCATCGCATGGGTCCCAAATCTCCAGGTTCAAGAGCATCTTCCTACATCGAAAACATGCATGAGAAACCCAGAAGAGGGTACACCGTGTGATGGGGAAAGGTTTCTAAAACGCACCTCATTTCTCATCTCCTTGTGCTCGGGTTCGCCATTCCTGCCACTTTACTAGCAATCTCCCTACTTGGAGCCTCAGCACCTTTAACCTCCTGTTCCGTACAGGTTGCAATTTGTCCTGAGGATGAACGGGAAGACGGGGAACCAATGAGAGACTAGCTCTTGGTTTTGGGACAGGCACAGGTCACTCTATTTTCCCATCAGGAAGAAGAATTAACCACAGGCTCAGCCTGCCCCCCGGAACCAGAACAGGGCCTGAAGCCATCCTGCGCTTTTGCGGCCAGCTCCCAAAAAAGCGACTTGTAAGATGGAGCTTCAGGGCACTGCAATTCACAAACCTGCAGAGTTATAAATGATAACTCTCGTCCACAAATATATTGAGGGAAGGCAAAGAAGAGGATTTGAAATCAAGGCAGAATTGCAGGAAACAGATTTCAGGAGGTAGATTCGAATCGCCTTTAAAGCACATGAAAAGCGGCAAAACGTTGACAATGATGCCCTTGGCCAAAAAGGGCGTATGCGTTTTTTCCTGAATATATTCAGGAAAAAACGCATACGCCCTTTTTGGCCAACCAAGCAACCTGGAAAGGCAAATCAGCGCTACAAAGAAGTCTCGCTTCCCATCGGTCAAAAGGGCCATGCTGAAAAAAGTGTCAAAACCAGAAATGCAGGACAGGCCATGGAGAAATGGGAGCCTTGCTACACTGATGGGCGGGATGTAAATTGCCAACAGCCACTCTGGAGAAGTGTACGGTGTGTCCTGAAACATCTAAAAAACACAGCTTAGAGAGCATAGGGCACTTCCACGCATGGGGGGATAAAGTGGGAAAATTGAAAATCAGCAAGACACAAGCACCCCAAAGTTTAGGGCTGCTCTGTTGACAAGGACCTCCACTTCATTCCACCTTAAATATCCCAGGAAAGCGAAAAATGGATCAAAAAGTTGTGGTCCTTATGTACAATGGAATAACACTCAGCCATGAAATCAATGTCATAAGGCTAGTAGCAGCATGATGAGTGGATTTAGGTAAGACGATTCTAAGTGAAATAAGTCACACAGTAAAGGACACTTCTCGTAAGGTGTCACTTATAGAGGGAATGTAAAAACCGTTACACTTGAACTGAATTACAAAACAGAACAGAGTCACACATGCAGAAAACACACTATGGCTGCTTAACGGGAAAGGTGAGGTGGGATGATACATAAAACAAGAGTTTCAAATTAGCTCAGATACCGTTCCATAAGCCCAATATGTAATAGACAAGACCTACTCCTTGCTCAGAGAACTGGACTCAACACGCCCGATTCACCGCACAAGAATATATCTGACTAGTAATAATCTTAAAACCTATGTATTGATATCTCTCTGTTAGTGTGTCAAGAGGGTGTAAAGCGGCATAAACAAAGCAGTGAAAAGCAGCTAAATCCCATTATAAGAATAAATTACTTTTAAAAACCCATGAAACAAAAACAGGGAAAGAGAGAGAAATTCTTACACAATTCGTTCAGGGGCTGTGATGCAACCTGGATTGACCATATCTAGACCCACAACTGGATGAGACATAAGGGTGGACACTCTTGGGGCTGAGAGGTTTGGTGAGGTTGGGTGAGCAAACGCAGACCCTTTAAAGTAATACTGCGTGCTACCCATCGCATGGGTCCCAAATCTCCAGGTTCAAGGGCATCTTCCTACATCGAAAACATGCATGAGAAACCCAGAAGATGGTACACCGTGTGATGGGGAAAGGTTTCTAAAACGCACCTCATTTCTCATCTCCTTGTGCTCGGGTTCGCCATTTCAGCTACTTTACTAGCAATCTCCCTACTTGGAGCATCAGCACCTTTAACCTCCTGTTCCGTACAGGTTGCAATTTGTCCTGAGGATGAACGGGAAGACGGGGAACCAATGAGAGACTAGCTCTTGGTGTTGGGACAGGCACAGGTCACTCTATTTTCCCATCAGGAAGAAGAATTAACCACAGGCTCAGCCTGCCCCCCGGAACCAGAACAGGGCCTGAAGCCATCCTGCGCTTTTGCGGCCAGCTCCCAAAAATGCGACTTGTAAAATGGAGCTTCAGGGCACTGCAATTCACAAACCTGCAGAGTTATAAATGATAACTCTCGTCCACAAATATATTGAGGGAAGGCAAAGAAGAGGATTTGAAATCAAGGCAGAATTGCAGGAAACAGATTTCAGGAGGTAGATTCGAATCGCCTTTAAAGCACATGAAAAGCGGCAAAACGTTGACAATGATGCCCTTGGCCAAAAAGGGCGTATGCGTTTTTTCCTGAATATATTCAGGAAAAAACGCATACGCCCTTTTTGGCCAACCAAGCAACCTGGAAAGGCAAATCAGCGCTACAAAGAAGTCTCGCTTCCCATCGGTCAAAAGGGCCATGCTGAAAAAAGTGTCAAAACCAGAAATGCAGGACAGGCCATGGAGAAATGGGAGCCTTGCTACACTGATGGGCGGGATGTAAATTGCCAACAGC
This sequence comes from Balaenoptera physalus, assembly GCF_965194825.1. Lineage (NCBI taxonomy): Eukaryota > Metazoa > Chordata > Mammalia > Artiodactyla > Balaenopteridae > Balaenoptera > Balaenoptera physalus. The sequence continues at coordinate 2,003,541 of NW_028126470.1, forward strand.
CACTCTGGAGAAGGGTACGGTGTGTCCTGAAACATCTAAAAAACACAGCTTAGAGAGCATAGGGCACTTCCACGCATGGGGGGATAAAGTGGGAAAATTGAAAATCAGCAAGACACAAGCACCCCAAAGTTTAGGGCTGCTCTGTCGACAAGGACCTCCACTTTATTCCACCTTAAATATCCCAGGAAAGCGAAAAATGGATCAAAAAGTTGTGGTCCTTATGTACAATGGAATATCACTCAGCCATGAAATCAATGTCATAAGGCTAGTAGCAGCATGATGAGTGGATTTAGGTAAGACGATTCTAAGTGAAATAAGTCACACAGTAAAGGACACTTCTCGTAAGGTGTCACTTATAGAGGGAATGTAAAAACCGTTACACTTGAACTGAATTACAAAACAGAACAGAGTCACACATGCAGAAAACACACTATGGCTGCTTAACGGGAAAGGTGAGGTGGGGTGATACATAAAACAAGAGTTTCAAATTAGCTCAGATACCGTTCCATAAGCCCAATATGTAATAGACAAGACCTACTCCTTGCTCAGAGAACTGGACTCAACACGCCCGATTCACCGCACAAGAATATATCTGACTAGTAATAATCTTAAAACCTATGTATTGATATCTCTCTGTTAGTGTGTCAAGAGGGTGTAAAGCGGCATAAACAAAGCAGTGAAAAGCAGCTAAATCCCATTATAAGAATAAATTACTTTTAAAAACCCATGAAACAAAAACAGGGAAAGAGAGAGAAATTCTTACACAATTCGTTCAGGGGCTGTGATGCAACCTGGATTGACCATATCTAGACCCACAACTGGATGAGACATAAGGGTGGACACTCTTGGGGCTGAGAGGTTTGGTGAGGTTGGGTGAGCAAACGCAGACCCTTTAAAGTAATACTGCGTGCTACCCATCGCATGGGTCCCAAATCTCCAGGTTCAAGGGCATCTTCCTACATCGAAAACATGCATGAGAAACCCAGAAGATGGTACACCGTGTGATGGGGAAAGGTTTCTAAAACGCACCTCATTTCTCATCTCCTTGTGCTCGGGTTCGCCATTTCAGCTACTTTACTAGCAATCTCCCTACTTGGAGCATCAGCACCTTTAACCTCCTGTTCCGTACAGGTTGCAATTTGTCCTGAGGATGAACGGGAAGACGGGGAACCAATGAGAGACTAGCTCTTGGTGTTGGGACAGGCACAGGTCACTCTATTTTCCCATCAGGAAGAAGAATTAACCACAGGCTCAGCCTGCCCCCCGGAACCAGAACAGGGCCTGAAGCCATCCTGCGCTTTTGCGGCCAGCTCCCAAAAATGCGACTTGTAAAATGGAGCTTCAGGGCACTGCAATTCACAAACCTGCAGAGTTATAAATGATAACTCTCGTCCACAAATATATTGAGGGAAGGCAAAGAAGAGGATTTGAAATCAAGGCAGAATTGCAGGAAACAGATTTCAGGAGGTAGATTCGAATCGCCTTTAAAGCACATGAAAAGCGGCAAAACGTTGACAATGATGCCCTTGGCCAAAAAGGGCGTATGCGTTTTTTCCTGAATATATTCAGGAAAAAACGCATACGCCCTTTTTGGCCAACCAAGCAACCTGGAAAGGCAAATCAGCGCTACAAAGAAGTCTCGCTTCCCATCGGTCAAAAGGGCCATGCTGAAAAAAGTGTCAAAACCAGAAATGCAGGACAGGCCATGGAGAAATGGGAGCCTTGCTACACTGATGGGCGGGATGTAAATTGCCAACAGCCACTCTGGAGAAGGGTACGGTGTGTCCTGAAACATCTAAAAAACACAGCTTAGAGAGCATAGGGCACTTCCACGCATGGGGGGATAAAGTGGGAAAATTGAAAATCAGCAAGACACAAGCACCCCAAAGTTTAGGGCTGCTCTGTCGACAAGGACCTCCACTTTATTCCACCTTAAATATCCCAGGAAAGCGAAAAATGGATCAAAAAGTTGTGGTCCTTATGTACAATGGAATATCACTCAGCCATGAAATCAATGTCATAAGGCTAGTAGCAGCATGATGAGTGGATTTAGGTAAGACAATTCTAAGTGAAATAAGTCACACAGAAAAGGACACTTCTCATAAGGTGTCACTTATAGAGGGAATGTAAAAACCGTTACACTTGAACTGAATTACAAAACAGAACAGAGTCACACATGCAGAAAACACACTATGGCTGCTTAACGGGAAAGGTGAGGTGGGGTGATACATAAAACAAGAGCTTCAAATTAGCTCAGATACCGTTCCATAAACCCAATATGTAATAGACAAGACCTACTCCTTGCTCAGAGAACTGGACTCAACACGCCCGATTCACCGCACAAGAATATATCTGACTAGTAATAATCTTAAAACCTATGTATTGATATCTCTCTGTTAGTGTGTCAAGTGGGTGTAAAGCGGCATAAACACAGCCGTGAAAAGCAGCTAAACCCCATTATAAAACTAAATTACTTTTAAAAACCCATGAAACAAAGACAGGGAAAGAGAGAGAAATTCTTACACAATTCGTTCAGGGGCTGTGATGCAACCTGGATTGACCATATCTAGACCCACAGCTGGATGAGACATAAGGGTGGACACTCTTGGGGCTGAGAGGTTTGGTGAGGTTGTGTGAGCAAATGCAGACCCTTTAAAGTAATACTGCGTGCTACCCATCGCATGGGTCCCAAATCTCCAGGTTCAAGGGCATCTTCCTACATCGAAAACATGCATGAGAAACCCAGAAGAGGGTACACCGTGTGATGGGGAAAGGTTTCTAAAACGCACCTCATTTCTCATCTCCTTGTGCTCGGGTTCGCCATTCCAGCCACTTTACTAGCAATCTCCCTACTTGGAACCTCAGCACCTTTAACCTCCTGTTCCGAACAGGTTGCAATTTGTCCTGAGGATGAACGGGAAGACGGGGAACCAATGAGAGACTAGCTCTTGGTGTTGGGACAGGCACAGGTCACTCTATTTTCCCATCAGGAAGAAGAATTAACCACAGGCTCAGCCTGCCCCCCGGAACCAGAACAGGGCCTGAAGCCATCCTGCGCTTTTGCGGACAGCTCCCAAAAAAGCGAGTTGTAAAATGGAGCGTCAGGGCACTGCAATTCACAAACCTGCAGAGTTATAAATGATAACTCTCGTCCACAAATATATTGAGGGAAGGCAAAGAAGAGGATTTGAAATCAAGGCAGAATTGCAGGAAACAGATTTCAGGAGGTAGATTCGAATCGCCTTTAAAGCACATGAAAAGCGGCAAAACGTTGACAATGATGCCCTTGGCCAAAAAGGGCGTATGTGTTTGTTCCTGAATATATTCAGGAAAAAACGCATACGCCCTTTTTGGCCAACCAAGCAACCTGGAAAGGTAAATCAGCGCTACAAAGAAGTCTCGCTTCCCATCGGTCAAAAGGGCCATGCTGAAAAAAGTGTCAAAACCAGAAATGCAGGACAGGCCATGGAGAAATGGGAGCCTTGCTACACTGATGGGCGGGATGTAAATTGCCAACAGCCACTCTGGAGAAGGGTACGGTGTGTCCTGAAACATCTAAAAAACACAGCTTAGAGAGCATAGGGCACTTCCACGCATGGGGGGATAAAGTGGGAAAATTGAAAATCAGCAAGACACAAGCACCCCAAAGTTTAGGGCTGCTCTGTCGACAAGGACCTCCACTTTATTCCACCTTAAATATCCCAGGAAAGCGAAAAATGGATCAAAAAGTTGTGGTCCTTATGTACAATGGAATATCACTCAGCCATGAAATCAATGTCATAAGGCTAGTAGCAGCATGATGAGTGGATTTAGGTAAGACAATTCTAAGTGAAATAAGTCACACAGAAAAGGACACTTCTCATAAGGTGTCACTTATAGAGGGAATGTAAAAACCGTTACACTTGAACTGAATTACAAAACAGAACAGAGTCACACATGCAGAAAACACACTATGGCTGCTTAACGGGAAAGGTGAGGTGGGGTGATACATAAAACAAGAGCTTCAAATTAGCTCAGATACCGTTCCATAAACCCAATATGTAATAGACAAGACCTACTCCTTGCTCAGAGAACTGGACTCAACACGCCCGATTCACCGCACAAGAATATATCTGACTAGTAATAATCTTAAAACCTATGTATTGATATCTCTCTGTTAGTGTGTCAAGTGTGTGTAAAGCGGCATAAACACAGCCGTGAAAAGCAGCTAAACCCCATTATAAAACTAAATTACTTTTAAAAACCCATGAAACAAAGACAGGGAAAGAGAGAGAAATTCTTACACAATTCGTTCAGGGGCTGTGATGCAACCTGGATTGACCATATCTAGACCCACAGCTGGATGAGACATAAGGGTGGACACTCTTGGGGCTGAGAGGTTTGGTGAGGTTGTGTGAGCAAATGCAGACCCTTTAAAGTAATACTGCGTGCTACCCATCGCATGGGTCCCAAATCTCCAGGTTCAAGGGCATCTTCCTACATCGAAAACATGCATGAGAAACCCAGAAGAGGGTACACCGTGTGATGGGGAAAGGTTTCTAAAACGCACCTCATTTCTCATCTCCTTGTGCTCGGGTTCGCCATTCCAGCCACTTTACTAGCAATCTCCCTACTTGGAGCCTCAGCACCTTTAACCTCCTGTTCCGAACAGGTTGCAATTTGTCCTGAGGATGAACGGGAAGACGGGGAACCAATGAGAGACTAGCTCTTGGTGTTGGGACAGGCACAGGTCACTCTATTTTCCCATCAGGAAGAAGAATTAACCACAGGCTCAGCCTGCCCCCCGGAACCAGAACAGGGCCTGAAGCCATCCTGCGCTTTTGCGGACAGCTCCCAAAAAAGCGAGTTGTAAAATGGAGCGTCAGGGCACTGCAATTCACAAACCTGCAGAGTTATAAATGATAACTCTCGTCCACAAATATATTGAGGGAAGGCAAAGAAGAGGATTTCAAATCAAGGCAGAATTGCAGGAAACAAATTTCAGGAGGTAGATTCGAATCGCCTTTAAAGCACATGAAAAGCGGCAAAACGTTGACAATGATGCCCTTGGCCAAAAAGAGCGTATGCGTTTTTTCCTGAATATATTCAGGAAAAAACGCATACGCCCTTTTTGGCCAACCAAGCAACCTGGAAAGGCAAATCAGCGCTACAAAGAAGTCTCGCTTCCCATCGGTCAAAAGGGCCATGCTGAAAAAAGTGTCAAAACCAGAAATGCAGGACAGGCCTTGGAGAAATGGGAGCCTTGCTACACTGATGGGCGGGATGTAAATTGCCAACAGCCACTCTGGAGAAGGGAACGGTGTGTCCTGAATCATCTAAAAAACACAGCTTAGAGAGCATAGGGCACTTCCACGCATGGGGGGATAAAGTGGGAAAATTGAAAATCAGCAAGACACAAGCACCCCAAAGTTTAGGGCTGCTCTGTCGACAAGGACCTCCACTTCATTCCACCTTAAATATCCCAGGAAAGCGAAAAATGGATCAAAAAGTTGTGGTCCTTATGTACAATGGAATATCACTCAGCCATGAAATCAATGTCATAAGGCTAGTAGCAGCATGATGAGTGGATTTAGGTAAGACGATTCTAAGTGAAATAAGTCACACAGAAAAGGACACTTCTCATAAGGTGTCACTTATAGAGGGAATGTAAAAACCGTTACACTTGAACTGAATTACAAAACAGAACAGAGTCACACATGCAGAAAACACACTATGGCTGCTTAACGGGAAAGGTGAGGTGGGGTGATACATAAAACAAGAGCTTCAAATTAGCTCAGATACCGTTCCATAAACCCAATATGTAATAGACAAGACCTACTCCTTGCTCAGAGAACTGGACTCAACACGCCCGATTCACCGCACAAGAATATATCTGACTAGTAATAATCTTAAAACCTATGTATTGATATCTCTCTGTTAGTGTGTCAAGTTTGTGTAAAGCGGCATAAACACAGCCGTGAAAAGCAGCTAAACCCCATTATAAAAATAAATTACTTTTAAAAACCCATGAAACAAAGACAGGGAAAGAGAGAGAAATTCTTACACAATTCGTTCAGGGGCTGTGATGCAACCTGGATTGACCATATCTAGACCCACAGCTGGATGAGACATAAGGGTGGACACTCTTGGGGCTGAGAGGTTTGGTGAGGTTGGGTGAGCAAACGCAGACCCTTTAAAGTAATACTGCGTGCTACCCATCGCATGGGTCCCAAATCTCCAGGTTCAAGGGCATCTTCCTACATCGAAAACATGCATGAGAAACCCAGAAGATGGTACACCGTGTGATGGGGAAAGGTTTCTAAAACGCACCTCATTTCTCATCTCCTTGTGCTCGGGTTCGCCATTCCAGCCACTTTACCAGCAATCTCCCTACTTGGAGCCTCAGCACCTTTAACCTCCTGTTCCATACAGGTTGCAATTTGTCCTGAGGATGAACGGGAAGACGGGGAACCAATGAGAGACTAGCTCTTGGTGTTGGGACAGGCACAGGTCACTCTATTTTCCCATCAGGAAGAAGAATTAACCACAGGCTCAGCCTGCCCCCCGGAACCAGAACAGGGCCTGAAGCCATCCTGCGCTTTTGCGGCCAGCTCCCAAAAAAGCGACTTGTAAAATGGAGCTTCAGGGCACTGCAATTCACAAACCTGCAGAGTTATAAATGATAACTCTCGTCCACAAATATATTGAGGGAAGGCAAAGAAGAGGATTTGAAATCAAGGCAGAATTGCAGGAAACAGATTTCAGGAGGTAGATTCGAATCGCCTTTAAAGCACATGAAAAGCGGCAAAACGTTGACAATGACGCCCTTGGCCAAAAAGGGCGTATGCGTTTTTTCCTGAATATATTCAGGAAAAAACGCATACGCCCTTTTTGGCCAACCAAGCAACCTGGAAAGGCAAATCAGCGCTACAAAGAAGTCTCGCTTCCCATCGGTCAAGAGGGCCATGCTGAAAAAAGTGTCAAAACCAGAAATGCAGGACAGGCCATGGAGAAATGGGAGCCTTGCTACACTGATGGGCGGGATGTAAATTGCCAACAGCCACTCTGGAGAAGTGTACGGTGTGTCCTGAAACATCTAAAAAACACAGCTTAGAGAGCATAGGGCACTTCCACGCATGGGGGGATAAAGTGGGAAAATTGAAAATCAGCAAGACACAAGCACCCCAAAGTTTAGGGCTGCTCTGTTGACAAGGACCTCCACTTCATTCCACCTTAAATATCCCAGGAAAGCGAAAAATGGATCAAAAAGTTGTGGTCCTTATGTACAATGGAATATCACTCAGCCATGAAATCAATGTCATAAGGCTAGTAGCAGCATGATGAGTGGATTTAGGTAAGACGATTCTAAGTGAAATAAGTCACACAGAAAAGGACACTTCTCATAAGGTGTCACTTATAGAGGGAATGTAAAAACCGTTACACTTGAACTGAATTACAAAACAGAACAGAGTCACACATGCAGAAAACACACTATGGCTGCTTAACGGGAAAGGTGAGGTGGGGTGATACATAAAACAAGAGCTTCAAATTAGCTCAGATACCGTTCCATAAACCCAATATGTAATAGACAAGACCTACTCCTTGCTCAGAGAACTGGACTCAACACGCCCGATTCACCGCACAAGAATATATCTGACTAGTAATAATCTTAAAACCTATGTATTGATATCTCTCTGTTAGTGTGTCAAGTTTGTGTAAAGCGGCATAAACACAGCCGTGAAAAGCAGCTAAACCCCATTATAAAAATAAATTACTTTTAAAAACCCATGAAACAAAGACAGGGAAAGAGAGAGAAATTCTTACACAATTCGTTCAGGGGCTGTGATGCAACCTGGATTGACCATATCTAGACCCACAGCTGGATGAGACATAAGGGTGGACACTCTTGGGGCTGAGAGGTTTGGTGAGGTTGGGTGAGCAAACGCAGACCCTTTAAAGTAATACTGCGTGCTACCCATCGCATGGGTCCCAAATCTCCAGGTTCAAGGGCATCTTCCTACATCGAAAACATGCATGAGAAACCCAGAAGATGGTACACTGTGTGATGGGGAAAGGTTTCTAAAACGCACCTCATTTCTCATCTCCTTGTGCTCGGGTTCGCCATTCCAGCCACTTTACCAGCAATCTCCCTACTTGGAGCCTCAGCACCTTTAACCTCCTGTTCCATACAGGTTGCAATTTGTCCTGAGGATGAACGGGAAGACGGGGAACCAATGAGAGACTAGCTCTTGGTGTTGGGACAGGCACAGGTCACTCTATTTTCCCATCAGGAAGAAGAATTAACCACAGGCTCAGCCTGCCCCCCGGAACCAGAACAGGGCCTGAAGCCATCCTGCGCTTTTGCGGCCAGCTCCCAAAAAAGCGACTTGTAAAATGGAGCTTCAGGGCACTGCAATTCACAAACCTGCAGAGTTATAAATGATAACTCTCGTCCACAAATATATTGAGGGAAGGCAAAGAAGAGGATTTGAAATCAAGGCAGAATTGCAGGAAACAGATTTCAGGAGGTAGATTCGAATCGCCTTTAAAGCACATGAAAAGCGGCAAAACGTTGACAATGATGCCCTTGGCCAAAAAGGGCGTATGCGTTTTTTCCTGAATATATTCAGGAAAAAACGCATACGCCCTTTTTGGCCAACCAAGCAACCTGGAAAGGCAAATCAGCGCTACAAAGAAGTCTCGCTTCCCATCGGTCAAGAGGGCCATGCTGAAAAAAGTGTCAAAACCAGAAATGCAGGACAGGCCATGGAGAAATGGGAGCCTTGCTACACTGATGGGCGGGATGTAAATTGCCAACAGCCACTCTGGAGAAGTGTACGGTGTGTCCTGAAACATCTAAAAAACACAGCTTAGAGAGCATAGGGCACTTCCACGCATGGGGGGATAAAGTGGGAAAATTGAAAATCAGCAAGACACAAGCACCCCAAAGTTTAGGGCTGCTCTGTTGACAAGGACCTCCACTTCATTCCACCTTAAATATCCCAGGAAAGCGAAAAATGGATCAAAAAGTTGTGGTCCTTATGTACAATGGAATATCACTCAGCCATGAAATCAATGTCATAAGGCTAGTAGCAGCATGATGAGTGGATTTAGGTAAGACGATTCTAAGTGAAATAAGTCACACAGAAAAGGACACTTCTCATAAGGTGTCACTTATAGAGGGAATGTAAAAACCGTTACACTTGAACTGAATTACAAAACAGAACAGAGTCACACATGCAGAAAACACACTATGGCTGCTTAACGGGAAAGGTGAGGTGGGGTGATACATAAAACAAGAGCTTCAAATTAGCTCAGATACCGTTCCATAAACCCAATATGTAATAGACAAGACCTACTCCTTGCTCAGAGAACTGGACTCAACACGCCCGATTCACCGCACAAGAATATATCTGACTAGTAATAATCTTAAAACCTATGTATTGATATCTCTCTGTTAGTGTGTCAAGTTTGTGTAAAGCGGCATAAACACAGCCGTGAAAAGCAGCTAAACCCCATTATAAAAATAAATTACTTTTAAAAACCCATGAAACAAAGACAGGGAAAGAGAGAGAAATTCTTACACAATTCGTTCAGGGGCTGTGATGCAACCTGGATTGACCATATCTAGACCCACAGCTGGATGAGACATAAGGGTGGACACTCTTGGGGCTGAGAGGTTTGGTGAGGTTGGGTGAGCAAACGCAGACCCTTTAAAGTAATACTGCGTGCTACCCATCGCATGGGTCCCAAATCTCCAGGTTCAAGGGCATCTTCCTACATCGAAAACATGCATGAGAAACCCAGAAGATGGTACACCGTGTGATGGGGAAAGGTTTCTAAAACGCACCTCATTTCTCATCTCCTTGTGCTCGGGTTCGCCATTCCAGCCACTTTACCAGCAATCTCCCTACTTGGAGCCTCAGCACCTTTAACCTCCTGTTCCATACAGGTTGCAATTTGTCCTGAGGATGAACGGGAAGACGGGGAACCAATGAGAGACTAGCTCTTGGTGTTGGGACAGGCACAGGTCACTCTATTTTCCCATCAGGAAGAAGAATTAACCACAGGCTCAGCCTGCCCCCCGGAACCAGAACAGGGCCTGAAGCCATCCTGCGCTTTTGCGGCCAGCTCCCAAAAAAGCGACTTGTAAAATGGAGCTTCAGGGCACTGCAATTCACAAACCTGCAGAGTTATAAATGATAACTCTCGTCCACAAATATATTGAGGGAAGGCAAAGAAGAGGATTTGAAATCAAGGCAGAATTGCAGGAAACAGATTTCAGGAGGTAGATTCGAATCGCTTTTAAAGCACATGAAAAGCGGCAAAACGTTGACAATGATGCCCTTGGCCAAAAAGGGCGTATGCGTTTTTTCCTGAATATATTCAGGAAAAAACGCATACGCCCTTTTTGGCCAACCAAGCAACCTGGAAAGGCAAATCAGCGCTACAAAGAAGTCTCGCTTCCCATCGGTCAAGAGGGCCATGCTGAAAAAAGTGTCAAAACCAGAAATGCAGGACAGGCCATGGAGAAATGGGAGCCTTGCTACACTGATGGGCGGGATGTAAATTGCCAACAGCCACTCTGGAGAAGTGTACGGTGTGTCCTGAAACATCTAAAAAACACAGCTTAGAGAGCATAGGGCACTTCCACGCATGGGGGGATAAAGTGGGAAAATTGAAAATCAGCAAGACACAAGCACCCCAAAGTTTAGGGCTGCTCTGTTGACAAGGACCTCCACTTCATTCCACCTTAAATATCCCAGGAAAGCGAAAAATGGATCAAAAAGTTGTGGTCCTTATGTACAATGGAATATCACTCAGCCATGAAATCAATGTCATAAGGCTAGTAGCAGCATGATGAGTGGATTTAGGTAAGACGATTCTAAGTGAAATAAGTCACACAGAAAAGGACACTTCTCATAAGGTGTCACTTATAGAGGGAATGTAAAAACCGTTACACTTGAACTGAATTACAAAACAGAACAGAGTCACACATGCAGAAAACACACTATGGCTGCTTAACGGGAAAGGTGAGGTGGGGTGATACATAAAACAAGAGCTTCAAATTAGCTCAGATACCGTTCCATAAACCCAATATGTAATAGACAAGACCTACTCCTTGCTCAGAGAACTGGACTCAACACGCCCGATTCACCGCACAAGAATATATCTGACTAGTAATAATCTTAAAACCTATGTATTGATATCTCTCTGTTAGTGTGTCAAGTGTGTGTAAAGCGGCATAAACACAGCCGTGAAAAGCAGCTAAACCCCATTATAAAACTAAATTACTTTTAAAAACCCATGAAACAAAGACAGGGAAAGAGAGAGAAATTCTTACACAATTCGTTCAGGGGCTGTGATGCAACCTGGATTGACCATATCTAGACCCACAGCTGGATGAGACATAAGGGTGGACACTCTTGGGGCTGAGAGGTTTGGTGAGGTTGTGTGAGCAAATGCAGACCCTTTAAAGTAATACTGCGTGCTACCCATCGCATGGGTCCCAAATCTCCAGGTTCAAGGGCATCTTCCTACATCGAAAACATGCATGAGAAACCCAGAAGAGGGTACACCGTGTGATGGGGAAAGGTTTCTAAAACGCACCTCATTTCTCATCTCCTTGTGCTCGGGTTCGCCATTCCAGCCACTTTACTAGCAATCTCCCTACTTGGAACCTCAGCACCTTTAACCTCCTGTTCCGAACAGGTTGCAATTTGTCCTGAGGATGAATGGGAAGACGGGGAACCAATGAGAGTCTAGCTCTTGGTGTTGGGACAGGCACAGGTCACTCTATTTTCCCATCAGGAAGAAGAATTAACCACAGGCTCAGCCTGCCCCCCGGAACCAGAACAGGGCCTGAAGCCATCCTGCGCTTTTGCGGACAGCTCCCAAAAAAGCGAGTTGTAAAATGGAGCGTCAGGGCACTGCAATTCACAAACCTGCAGAGTTATAAATGATAACTCTCGTCCACAAATATATTGAGGGAAGGCAAAGAAGAGGATTTCAAATCAAGGCAGAATTGCAGGAAACAGATTTCAGGAGGTAGATTCGAATCGCCTTTAAAGCACATGAAAAGCGGCAAAACGTTGACAATGATGCCCTTGGCCAAAAAGGGCGTATGCGTTTTTTCCTGAATATATTCAGGAACAAACGCATACGCCCTTTTTGGCCAACCAAGCAACCTGGAAAGGCAAATCAGCGCTACAAAGAAGTCTCGCTTCCCATCGGTCAAGAGGGCCATGCTGAAAAAAGTGTCAAAACCAGAAATGCAGGACAGGCCATGGAGAAATGGGAGCCTTGCTACACTGATGGGCGGGATGTAAATTGCCAACAGCCACTCTGGAGAAGGGTACGGTGTGTCCTGAAACATCTAAAAAACACAGCTTAGAGAGCATAGGGCACTTCCACGCATGGGGGGATAAAGTGGGAAAATTGAAAATCAGCAAGACACAAGCACCCCAAAGTTTAGGGCTGCTCTGTCGACAAGGACCTCCACTTCATTCCACCTTAAATATCCCAGGAAAGCGAAAAATGGATCAAAAAGTTGTGGTCCTTATGTACAATGGAATATCACTCAGCCATGAAATCAATGTCATAAGGCTAGTAGCAGCATGATGAGTGGATTTAGGTAAGACGATTCTAAGTGAAATAAGTCACACAGAAAAGGACACTTCTCGTAAGGTGTCACTTATAGAGGGAATGTAAAAACCATTACACTTGAACTGAATTACAAAACAGAACAGAGTCACACATGCAGAAAACACACTATGGCTGCTTAACGGGAAAGGTGAGGTGGGGTGATACATAAAACAAGAGCTTCAAATTAGCTCAGATACCGTTCCATAAACCCAATATGTAATAGACAAGACCTACTCCTTGCTCAGAGAACTGGACTCAACACGCCCGATTCACCGCACAAGAATATATCTGACTAGTAATAATCTTAAAACCTATGTATTGATATCTCTCTGTTAGTGTGTCAAGTGTGTGTAAAGCGGCATAAACACAGCCGTGAAAAGCAGCTAAACCCCATTATAAAACTAAATTACTTTTAAAAACCCATGAAACAAAGACAGGGAAAGAGAGAGAAATTCTTACACAATTCGTTCAGGGGCTGTGATGCAACCTGGATTGACCATATCTAGACCCACAGCTGGATGAGACATAAGGGTGGACACTCTTGGGGCTGAGAGGTTTGGTGAGGTTGTGTGAGCAAATGCAGACCCTTTAAAGTAATACTGCGTGCTACCCATCGCATGGGTCCCAAATCTCCAGGTTCAAGGGCATCTTCCTACATCGAAAACATGCATGAGAAACCCAGAAGAGGGTACACCGTGTGATGGGGAAAGGTTTCTAAAACGCACCTCATTTCTCATCTCCTTGTGCTCGGGTTCGCCATTCCAGCCACTTTACTAGCAATCTCCCTACTTGGAGCCTCAGCACCTTTAACCTCCTGTTCCGAACAGGTTGCAATTTGTCCTGAGGATGAACGGGAAGACGGGGAACCAATGAGAGACTAGCTCTTGGTGTTGGGACAGGCACAGGTCACTCTATTTTCCCATCAGGAAGAAGAATTAACCACAGGCTCAGCCTGCCCCCCGGAACCAGAACAGGGCCTGAAGCCATCCTGCGCTTTTGCGGACAGCTCCCAAAAAAGCGAGCTGTAAAATGGAGCGTCAGGGCACTGCAATTCACAAACCTGCAGAGTTATAAATGATAACTCTCGTCCACAAATATATTGAGGGAAGGCAAAGAAGAGGATTTCAAATCAAGGCAGAATTGCAGGAAACAAATTTCAGGAGGTAGATTCGAATCGCCTTTAAAGCACATGAAAAGCGGCAAAACGTTGACAATGATGCCCTTGGCCAAAAAGAGCGTATGCGTTTTTTCCTGAATATATTCAGGAAAAAACGCATACGCCCTTTTTGGCCAACCAAGCAACCTGGAAAGGCAAATCAGCGCTACAAAGAAGTCTCGCTTCCCATCGGTCAAAAGGGCCATGTTGAAAAAAGTGTCAAAACCAGAAATGCAGGACAGGCCATGGAGAAATGGGAGCCTTGCTACACTGATGGGCGGGATGTAAATTGCCAACAGCCACTCTGGAGAAGGGAACGGTGTGTCCTGAAACATCTAAAAAACACAGCTTAGAGAGCATAGGGCAATTCCACGCATGGGGGGATAAAGTGGGAAAATTGAAAATCAGCAAGACACAAGCACCCCAAAGTTTAGGGCTGCTCTGTCGACAAGGACCTCCACTTCATTCCACCTTAAATATCCCAGGAAAGCGAAAAATGGATCAAAAAGTTGTGGTCCTTATGTACAATGGAATATCACTCAGCCATGAAATCAATGTCATAAGGCTAGTAGCAGCATGATGAGTGGATTTAGGTAAGACGATTCTAAGTGAAATAAGTCACACAGAAAAGGACACTTCTCATAAGGTGTCACTTATAGAGGGAATGTAAAAACCGTTACACTTGAACTGAATTACAAAACAGAACAGAGTCACACATGCAGAAAACACACTATGGCTGCTTAACGGGAAAGGTGAGGTGGGGTGATACATAAAACAAGAGCTTCAAATTAGCTCAGATACCGTTCCATAAACCCAATATGTAATAGACAAGACCTACTCCTTGCTCAGAGAACTGGACTCAACACGCCCGATTCACCGCACAAGAATATATCTGACTAGTAATAATCTTAAAACCTATGTATTGATATCTCTCTGTTAGTGTGTCAAGTTTGTGTAAAGCGGCATAAACACAGCCGTGAAAAGCAGCTAAACCCCATTATAAAAATAAATTACTTTTAAAAACCCATGAAACAAAGACAGGGAAAGAGAGAGAAATTCTTACACAATTCGTTCAGGGGCTGTGATGCAACCTGGATTGACCATATCTAGACCCACAGCTGGATGAGACATAAGGGTGGACACTCTTGGGGCTGAGAGGTTTGGTGAGGTTGGGTGAGCAAACGCAGACCCTTTAAAGTAATACTGCGTGCTACCCATCGCATGGGTCCCAAATCTCCAGGTTCAAGAGCATCTTCCTACATCGAAAACATGCATGAGAAACCCAGAAGAGGGTACACCGTGTGATGGGGAAAGGTTTCTAAAACGCACCTCATTTCTCATCTCCTTGTGCTCGGGTTCGCCATTCCTGCCACTTTACTAGCAATCTCCCTACTTGGAGCCTCAGCACCTTTAACCTCCTGTTCCGTACAGGTTGCAATTTGTCCTGAGGATGAACGGGAAGACGGGGAACCAATGAGAGACTAGCTCTTGGTGTTGGGACAGGCACAGGTCACTCTATTTTCCCATCAGGAAGAAGAATTAACCACAGGCTCAGCCTGCCCCCCGGAACCAGAACAGGGCCTGAAGCCATCCTGCGCTTTTGCGGCCAGCTCCCAAAAAAGCGACTTGTAAGATGGAGCTTCAGGGCACTGCAATTCACAAACCTGCAGAGTTATAAATGATAACTCTCGTCCACAAATATATTGAGGGAAGGCAAAGAAGAGGATTTGAAATCAAGGCAGAATTGCAGGAAACAGATTTCAGGAGGTAGATTCGAATCGCCTTTAAAGCACATGAAAAGCGGCAAAACGTTGACAATGATGCCCTTGGCCAAAAAGGGCGTATGCGTTTTTTCCTGAATATATTCAGGAAAAAACGCATACGCCCTTTTTGGCCAACCAAGCAACCTGGAAAGGCAAATCAGCGCTACAAAGAAGTCTCGCTTCCCATCGGTCAAAAGGGCCATGCTGAAAAAAGTGTCAAAACCAGAAATGCAGGACAGGCCATGGAGAAATGGGAGCCTTGCTACACTGATGGGCGGGATGTAAATTGCCAACAGCCACTCTGGAGAAGTGTACGGTGTGTCCTGAAACATCTAAAAAACACAGCTTAGAGAGCATAGGGCACTTCCACGCATGGGGGGATAAAGTGGGAAAATTGAAAATCAGCAAGACACAAGCACCCCAAAGTTTAGGGCTGCTCTGTTGACAAGGACCTCCACTTCATTCCACCTTAAATATCCCAGGAAAGCGAAAAATGGATCAAAAAGTTGTGGTCCTTATGTACAATGGAATAACACTCAGCCATGAAATCAATGTCATAAGGCTAGTAGCAGCATGATGAGTGGATTTAGGTAAGACGATTCTAAGTGAAATAAGTCACACAGTAAAGGACACTTCTCGTAAGGTGTCACTTATAGAGGGAATGTAAAAACCGTTACACTTGAACTGAATTACAAAACAGAACAGAGTCACACATGCAGAAAACACACTATGGCTGCTTAACGGGAAAGGTGAGGTGGGGTGATACATAAAACAAGAGTTTCAAATTAGCTCAGATACCGTTCCATAAGCCCAATATGTAATAGACAAGACCTACTCGTTGCTCAGAGAACTGGACTCAACACGCCCGATTCACCGCACAAGAATATATCTGACTAGTAATAATCTTAAAACCTATGTATTGATATCTCTCTGTTAGTGTGTCAAGAGGGTGTAAAGCGGCATAAACAAAGCAGTGAAAAGCAGCTAAATCCCATTATAAGAATAAATTACTTTTAAAAACCCATGAAACAAAAACAGGGAAAGAGAGAGAAATTCTTACACAATTCGTTCAGGGGCTGTGATGCAACCTGGATTGACCATATCTAGACCCACAACTGGATGAGACATAAGGGTGGACACTCTTGGGGCTGAGAGGTTTGGTGAGGTTGGGTGAGCAAACGCAGACCCTTTAAAGTAATACTGCGTGCTACCCATCGCATGGGTCCCAAATCTCCAGGTTCAAGGGCATCTTCCTACATCGAAAACATGCATGAGAAACCCAGAAGATGGTACACCGTGTGATGGGGAAAGGTTTCTAAAACGCACCTCATTTCTCATCTCCTTGTGCTCGGGTTCGCCATTTCAGCTACTTTACTAGCAATCTCCCTACTTGGAGCATCAGCACCTTTAACCTCCTGTTCCGTACAGGTTGCAATTTGTCCTGAGGATGAACGGGAAGACGGGGAACCAATGAGAGACTAGCTCTTGGTGTTGGGACAGGCACAGGTCACTCTATTTTCCCATCAGGAAGAAGAATTAACCACAGGCTCAGCCTGCCCCCCGGAACCAGAACAGGGCCTGAAGCCATCCTGCGCTTTTGCGGCCAGCTCCCAAAAAAGCGACTTGTAAAATGGAGCTTCAGGGCACTGCAATTCACAAACCTGCAGAGTTATAAATGATAACTCTCGTCCACAAATATATTGAGGGAAGGCAAAGAAGAGGATTTGAAATCAAGGCAGAATTGCAGGAAACAGATTTCAGGAGGTAGATTCGAATCGCCTTTAAAGCACATGAAAAGCGGCAAAACGTTGACAATGATGCCCTTGGCCAAAAAGGGCGTATGCGTTTTTTCCTGAATATATTCAGGAAAAAACGCATACGCCCTTTTTGGCCAACCAAGCAACCTGGAAAGGCAAATCAGCACTACAAAGAAGTCTCGCTTCCCATCGGTCAAGAGGGCCATGCTGAAAAAAGTGTCAAAACCAGAAATGCAGGACAGGCCATGGAGAAATGGGAGCCTTGCTACACTGATGGGCGGGATGTAAATTGCCAACAGCCACTCTGGAGAAGTGTACGGTGTGTCCTGAAACATCTAAAAAACACAGCTTAGAGAGCATAGGGCACTTCCACGCATGGGGGGGTAAAGTGGGAAAATTGAAAATCAGCAAGACACAAGCACCCCAAAGTTTAGGGCTGCTCTGTTGACAAGGACCTCCACTTCATTCCACCTTAAATATCCCAGGAAAGCGAAAAATGGATCAAAAAGTTGTGGTCCTTATGTACAATGGAATATCACTCAGCCATGAAATCAATGTCATAAGGCTAGTAGCAGCATGATGAGTGGATTTAGGTAAGACGATTCTAAGTGAAATAAGTCACACAGAAAAGGACACTTCTCGTAAGGTGTCACTTATAGAGGGAATGTAAAAACCGTTACACTTGAACTGAATTACAAAACAGAACAGAGTCACACATGCAGAAAACACACTATGGCTGCTTAACGGGAAAGGTGAGGTGGGGTGATACATAAAACAAGAGCTTCAAATTAGCTCAGATACCGTTCCATGAACCCAATATGTAATAGACAAGACCTACTCCTTGCTCAGAGAACTGGACTCAACACGCCCGATTCACCGCACAAGAATATATCTGACTAGTAATAATCTTAAAACCTATGTATTGATATCTCTCTGTTAGTGTGTCAAGTGGGTGTAAAGCGGCATAAACACAGCCGTGAAAAGCAGCTAAACCCCATTATAAAAATAAATTACTTTTAAAAACCCATGAAACAAAGACAGGGAAAGAGAGAGAAATTCTTACACAATTCGTTCAGGGGCTGTGATGCAACCTGGATTGACCATATCTAGACCCACAGCTGGATGAGACATAAGGGTGGACACTCTTGGGGCTGAGAGGTTTGGTGAGGTTGGGTGAGCAAACGCAGACCCTTTAAAGTAATACTGCGTGCTACCCATCGCATGGGTCCCAAATCTCCAGGTTCAAGGGCATCTTCCTACATCGAAAACATGCATGAGAAACCCAGAAGATGGTACACCGTGTGATGGTGAAAGGTTTCTAAAACGCACCTCATTTCTCATCTCCTTGTGCTCGGGTTCGCCATTCCAGCCACTTTACCAGCAATCTCCCTACTTGGAGCCTCAGCACCTTTAACCTCCTGTTCCGTACAGGTTGCAATTTGTCCTGAGGATGAACGGGAAGACGGGGAACCAATGAGAGATTAGCTCTTGTTGTTGGGACAGGCACAGGTCACTCTATTTTCCCATCAGGAAGAAGAATTAACCACAGGCTCAGCCTGCCCCCCGGAACCAGAACAGGGCCTGAAGCCATCCTGCGCTTTTGCGGCCAGCTCCCAAAAAAGCGACTTGTAAGATGGAGCTTCAGGGCACTGCAATTCACAAACCTGCAGAGTTATAAATGATAACTCTCGTCCACAAATATATTGAGGAAGGCAAAGAAGAGGATTTGAAATCAAGGCAGAATTGCAGGAAACAGATTTCAGGAGGTAGATTCGAATCGCCTTTAAAGCACATGAAAAGCGGCAAAACCTTGACAATGATGCCCTTGGCCAAAAAGGGCGTATGCGTTTTTTCCTGAATATATTCAGGAAAAAACGCATACGCCCTTTTTGGCCAACCAAGCAACCTGGAAAGGCAAATCAGCGCTACAAAAAGTCTCGCTTCCCATCAGTCAAGAGGGCCATGCTGAAAAAAGTGTCAAAACCAGAAATGCAGGACAGGCCATGGAGAAATGAGAGCCTTGCTACACTGATGGGCGGGATGTAAATTGCCAACAGCCACTCTGGAGAAGTGTACGGTGTGTCCTGAAACATCTAAAAAACACAGCTTAGAGAGCATAGGGCACTTCCACGCATGGGGGGATAAAGTGGGAAAATTGAAAATCAGCAAGACACAAGCACCCCAAAGTTTAGGGCTGCTCTGTTGACAAGGACCTCCACTTCATTCCACCTTAAATATCCCAGGAAAGCGAAAAATGGATCAAAAAGTTGTGGTCCTTATGTACAATGGAATATCACTCAGCCATGAAATCAATGTCATAAGGCTAGTAGCAGCATGATGAGTGGATTTAGGTAAGACGATTCTAAGTGAAATAAGTCACACAGAAAAGGACACTTCTCGTAAGGTCACTTATAGAGGGAATGTAAAAACCGTTACACTTGAACTGAATTACAAAACAGAACAGAGTCACATATGCAGAAAACACACTATGGCTGCTTAACGGGAAAGGTGAGGTGGGGTGATACATAAAACAAGAGCTTCAAATTAGCTCAGATACCGTTCCATAAACCCAATATGTAATAGACAAGACCTACTCCTTGCTCAGAGAACTGGACTCAACACGCCCGATTCACCGCACAAGTATATATCTGACTAGTAATAATCTTAAAACCTATGTATTGATATCTCTCTGTTAGTGTGTCAAGTGTGTGTAAAGCGGCATAAACACAGCCGTGAAAAGCAGCTAAACCCCATTATAAAACTAAATTACTTTTAAAAACCCATGAAACAAAGACAGGGAAAGAGAGAGAAATTCTTACACAATTCGTTCAGGGGCTGTGATGCAACCTGGATTGACCATATCTAGACCCACAGCTGGATGAGACATAAGGGTGGACACTCTTGGGGCTGAGAGGTTTGGTGAGGTTGGGTGAGCAAACGCAGACCCTTTAAAGTAATACTGCGTGCTACCCATCGCATGGGTCCCAAATCTCCAGGTTCAAGGGCATCTTCCTACATCGAAAACATGCATGAGAAACCCAGAAGATGGTACACCGTGTGATGGGGAAAGGTTTCTAAAACGCACCTCATTTCTCATCTCCTTGTGCTCGGGTTCGCCATTCCTGCCACTTTACTAGCAATCTCCCTACTTGGAGCCTCAGCACCTTTAACCTCCTGTTCCGTACAGGTTGCAATTTGTCCTGAGGATGAACGGGAAGACGGGGAACCAATGAGAGACTAGCTCTTGGTGTTGGGACAGGCACAGGTCACTCTATTTTCCCATCAGGAAGAAGAATTAACCACAGGCTCAGCCTGCCCCCCGGAACCAGAACAGGGCCTGAAGCCATCCTGCGCTTTTGCGGCCAGCTCCCAAAAAAGCGACTTGTAAGATGGAGCTTCAGGGCACTGCAATTCACAAACCTGCAGAGTTATAAATGATAACTCTCGTCCACAAATATATTGAGGGAAGGCAAAGAAGAGGATTTGAAATCAAGGCAGAATTGCAGGAAACAGATTTCAGGAGGTAGATTCGAATCGCCTTTAAAGCACATGAAAAGCGGCAAAACGTTGACAATGATGCCCTTGGCCAAAAAGGGCGTATGCGTTTTTTCCTGAATATATTCAGGAAAAAACGCATACGCCCTTTTTGGCCAACCAAGCAACCTGGAAAGGCAAATCAGCGCTACAAAGAAGTCTCGCTTCCCATCGGTCAAGAGGGCCATGCTGAAAAAAGTGTCAAAACCAGAAATGCAGGACAGGCCATGGAGAAATGGGAGCCTTGCTACACTGATGGGCGGGATGTAAATTGCCAACAGCCACTCTGGAGAAGTGTACGGTGTGTCCTGAAACATCTAAAAAACACAGCTTAGAGAGCATAGGGCACTTCCACGCATGGGGGGATAAAGTGGGAAAATTGAAAATCAGCAAGACACAAGCACCCCAAAGTTTAGGGCTGCTCTGTTGACAAGGACCTCCACTTCATTCCACCTTAAATATCCCAGGAAAGCGAAAAATGGATCAAAAAGTTGTGGTCCTTATGTACAATGGAATATCACTCAGCCATGAAATCAATGTCATAAGGCTAGTAGCAGCATGATGAGTGGATTTAGGTAAGACGATTCTAAGTGAAATAAGTCACACAGAAAAGGACACTTCTCGTAAGGTGTCACTTATAGAGGGAATGTAAAAACCGTTACACTTGAACTGAATTACAAAACAGAACAGAGTCACACATGCAGAAAACACACTATGGCTGCTTAACGGGAAAGGTGAGGTGGGGTGATACATAAAACAAGAGCTTCAAATTAGCTCAGATACCGTTCCATAAACCCAATATGTAATAGACAAGACCTACTCCTTGCTCAGAGAACTGGACTCAACACGCCCGATTCACCGCACAAGAATATATCTGACTAGTAATAATCTTAAAACCTATGTATTGATATCTCTCTGTTAGTGTGTCAAGTGTGTTTAAAGCGGCATAAACACAGCCGTGAAAAGCAGCTAAACCCCATTATAAAAATAAATTACTTTTAAAAACCCATGAAACAAAGACAGGGAAAGAGAGAGAAATTCTTACACAATTCGTTCAGGGGCTGTGATGCAACCTGGATTGACCATATCTAGACCCACAGCTGGATGAGACATAAGGGTGGACACTCTTGGGGCTGAGAGGTTTGGTGAGGTTGGGTGAGCAAACGCAGACCCTTTAAAGTAATACTGCGTGCTACCCATCGCATGGGTCCCAAATCTCCAGGTTCAAGGGCATCTTACTACATCGAAAACATGCATGAGAAACCCAGAAGATGGTACACCGTGTGATGGGGAAAGGTTTCTAAAACGCACCTCATTTCTCATCTCCTTGTGCTCGGGTTCGCCATTCCAGCCACTTTACCAGCAATCTCCCTACTTGGAGCCTCAGCACCTTTAACCTCCTGTTCCGTACAGGTTGCAATTTGTCCTGAGGATGAACGGGAAGACGGGGAACCAATGAGAGACTAGCTCTTGGTGTTGGGACAGGCACAGGTCACTCTATTTTCCCATCAGGAAGAAGAATTAACCACAGGCTCAGCCTGCCCCCCGGAACCAGAACAGGGCCTGAAGCCATCCTGCGCTTTTGCGGCCAGCTCCCAAAAAAGCGACTTGTAAGATGGATCTTCAGGGCACTGCAATTCACAAACCTGCAGAGTTATAAATGATAACTCTCGTCCACAAATATATTGAGGGAAGGCAAAGAAGAGGATTTGAAATCAAGGCAGAATTGCAGGAAACAGATTTCAGGAGGTAGATTCGAATCGCCTTTAAAGCACATGAAAAGCGGCAAAACGTTGACAATGATGCCCTTGGCCAAAAAGGGCGTATGCGTTTTTTCCTGAATATATTCAGGAAAAAACGCATACGCCCTTTTTGGCCAACCAAGCAACCTGGAAAGGCAAATCAGCGCTACAAAGAAGTCTCACTTCCCATCGGTCAAGAGGGCCATGCTGAAAAAAGTGTCAAAACCAGAAATGCAGGACAGGCCATGGAGAAATGGGAGCCTTGCTACACTGATGGGCGGGATGTAAATTGCCAACAGCCACTCTGGAGAAGTGTACGGTGTGTCCTGAAACATCTAAAAAACACAGCTTAGAGAGCATAGGGCACTTCCACGCATGGGGGGATAAAGTGGGAAAATTGAAAATCAGCAAGACACAAGCACCCCAAAGTTTAGGGCTGCTCTGTTGACAAGGACCTCCACTTCATTCCACCTTAAATATCCCAGGAAAGCGAAAAATGGATCAAAAAGTTGTGGTCCTTATGTACAATGGAATATCACTCAGCCATGAAATCAATGTCATAAGGCTAGTAGCAGCATGATGAGTGGATTTAGGTAAGACGATTCTAAGTGAAATAAGTCACACAGAAAAGGACACTTCTCGTAAGGTGTCACTTATAGAGGGAATGTAAAAACCGTTACACTTGAACTGAATTACAAAACAGAACAGAGTCACACATGCAGAAAACACACTATGGCTGCTTAACGGGAAAGGTGAGGTGGGGTGATACATAAAACAAGAGCTTCAAATTAGCTCAGATACCGTTCCATAAACCCAATATGTAATAGACAAGACCTACTCCTTGCTCAGAGAACTGGACTCAACACGCCCGATTCACCGCACAAGAATATATCTGACTAGTAATAATCTTAAAACCTATGTATTGATATCTCTCTGTTAGTGTGTCAAGTGTGTTTAAAGCGGCATAAACACAGCCGTGAAAAGCAGATAAACCCCATTATAAAACTAAATTACTTTTAAAAACCCATGAAACAAAGACAGGGAAAGAGAGAGAAATACTTACACAATTCGTTCAGGGGCTGTGATGCAACCTGGATTGACCATATCTAGACCCACAGCTGGATGAGACATAAGGGTGGACACTCTTGGGGCTGAGAGGTTTGGTGAGGTTGGGTGAGCAAACGCAGACCCTTTAAAGTAATACTGCGTGCTACCCATCGCATGGGTCCCAAATCTCCAGGTTCAAGGGCATCTTCCTACATCGAAAACATGCATGAGAAACCCAGAAGATGGTACACCGTGTGATGGGGAAAGGTTTCTAAAACGCACCTCATTTCTCATCTCCTTGTGCTCGGGTTCGCCATTCCTGCCACTTTACTAGCAATCTCCCTACTTGGAGCCTCAGCACCTTTAACCTCCTGTTCCGTACAGGTTGTAATTTGTCCTGAGGATGAACGGGAAGACGGGGAACCAATGAGAGACTAGCTCTTGGTGTTGGGACAGGCACAGGACACTCTATTTTCCCATCAGGAAGAAGAATTAACCACAGGCTCAGCCTACACCCCGGAAACAGAACAGGGCCTGAAGCCATCCTGCGCTTTTGCGGCCAGCTCCCAAAAAAGCGACTTGTAAGATGGAGCTTCAGGGCACTGCAATTCACAAACCTGCAGAGTTATAAATGTTAACTCTCGTCCACAAATATATTGAGGGAAGGCAAAGAAGAGGATTTGAAATCAAGGCAGAATTGCAGGAAACAGATTTCAGGAGGTAGATTCGAATCGCCTTTAAAGCACATGAAAAGGGGCAAAACGTTGACAATGATGCCCTTGGCCAAAAAGGGCGTATGCGTTTTTTCCTGAATATATTCAGGAAAAAACGCATACGCCCTTTTTGGCCAACCAAGCAACCTGGAAATGCAAATCAGCGCTACAAAGAAGTCTCGCTTCCCATCGGTCAAAAGGGCCATGCTGAAAAAAGTGTCAAAACCAGAAATGCAGGACAGGCCATGGAGAAATGGGAGCCTTGCTACACTGATGGGCGGGATGTAAATTGCCAACAGCCACTCTGGAGAAGTGTACGGTGTGTCCTGAAACATCTAAAAAACACAGCTTAGAGAGCATAGGGCACTTCCACGCATGGGGGGATAAAGTGGGAAAATTGAAAATCAGCAAGACACAAGCACCCCAAAGTTTAGGGCTGCTCTGTTGACAAGGACCTCCACTTCATTCCACCTTAAATATCCCAGGAAAGCGAAAAATGGATCAAAAAGTTGTGGTCCTTATGTACAATGGAATATCACTCAGCCATGAAATCAATGTCATAAGGCTAGTAGCAGCATGATGAGTGGATTTAGGTAAGACGATTCTAAGTGAAATAAGTCACACAGAAAAGGACACTTCTCGTAAGGTGTCACTTATAGAGGGAATGTAAAAACCGTTACACTTGAACTGAATTACAAAACAGAACAGAGTCACACATGCAGAAAACACACTATGGCTGCTTAATGGGAAAGGTGAGGTGGGGTGATACATAAAACAAGAGCTTCAAATTAGCTCAGATACCGTTCCATAAACCCAATATGTAATAGACAAGACCTACTCCTTGCTCAGAGAACTGGACTCAACACGCCCGATTCACCGCACAAGAATATATCTGACTAGTAATAATCTTAAAACCTATGTATTGATATCTCTCTGTTAGTGTGTCAAGTGGGTGTAAAGCGGCATAAACACAGCCGTGAAAAGCAGCTAAACCCCATTATAAAAATAAATTACTTTTAAAAACCCATGAAACAAAGACAGGGAAAGAGAGAGAAATTCTTACACAATTCGTTCAGGGGCTGTGATGCAACCTGGATTGACCATATCTAGACCCACAGCTGGATGAGACATAAGGGTGGACACTCTTGGGGCTGAGAGGTTTGGTGAGGTTGGGTGAGCAAACGCAGACCCTTTAAAGTAATACTGCGTGCTACCCATCGCATGGGTCCCAAATCGCCAGGTTCAAGGGCATCTTCCTACATTGAAAACATGCATGAGAAACCCAGAAGATGGTACACCGTGTGATGGGGAAAGGTTTCTAAAACGCACCTCATTTCTCATCTCCTTGTGCTCGGGTTCGCCATTCCAGCCACTTTACCAGCAATCTCCCTACTTGGAGCCTCAGCACCTTTAACCTCCTGTTCCGTACAGGTTGCAATTTGTCCTGAGGATGAACGGGAAGACGGGGAACCAATGAGAGACTAGCTCTTGGTGTTGGGACAGGCACAGGTCACTCTATTTTCCCATCAGGAAGAAGAATTAACCACAGGCTCAGCCTGCCCCCCGGAACCAGAACAGGGCCTGAAGCCATCCTGCGCTTTTGCGGCCAGCTCCCAAAAAAGCGACTTGTAAAATGGAACTTCAGGGCACTGCAATTCACAAACCTGCAGAGTTATAAATGATAACTCTCGTCCACAAATATATTGAGGGAAGGCAAAGAAGAGGATTTGAAATCAAGGCAGAATTGCAGGAAACAGATTTCAGGAGGTAGATTCGAATCGCCTTTAAAGCACATGAAAAGCGGCAAAACGTTGACAATGATGCCCTTGGCCAAAAAGGGCGTATGCGTTTTTTCCTGAATATATTCAGGAAAAAACGCATACGCCCTTTTTGGCCAACCAAGCAACCTGGAAAGGCAAATCAGCGCTACAAAGAAGTCTCGCTTCCCATCGGTCAAGAGGGCCATGCTGAAAAAAGTGTCAAAACCAGAAATGCAGGACAGGCCATGGAGAAATGGGAGCCTTGCTACACTGATGGGCGGGATGTAAATTGCCAACAGCCACTCTGGAGAAGTGTACGGTGTGTCCTGAAACATCTAAAAAACACAGCTTAGAGAGCATACGGCACTTCCACGCATGGGGGGATAAAGTGGGAAAATTGAAAATCAGCAAGACACAAGCACCCCAAAGTTTAGGGCTGCTCTGTTGACAAGGACCTCCACTTCATTCCACCTTAAATATCCCAGGAAAGCGAAAAATGGATCAAAAAGTTGTGGTCCTTATGTACAATGGAATATCACTCAGCCATGAAATCAATGTCATAAGGCTAGTAGCAGCATGATGAGTGGATTTAGGTAAGACGATTCTAAGTGAAATAAGTCACACAGAAAAGGACACTTCTCATAAGGTGTCACTTATAGAGGGAATGTAAAAACCGTTACACTTGAACTGAATTACAAAACAGAACAGAGTCACACATGCAGAAAACACACTATGGCTGCTTAACGGGAAAGGTGAGGTGGGGTGATACATAAAACAAGAGCTTCAAATTAGCTCAGATACCGTTCCATAAACCCAATATGTAATAGACAAGACCTACTCCTTGCTCAGAGAACTGGACTCAACACGCCCGATTCACCGCACAAGAATATATCTGACTAGTAATAATCTTAAAACCTATGTATTGATATCTCTCTGTTAGTGTGTCAAGTGTGTGTAAAGCGGCATAAACACAGCCGTGAAAAGCAGCTAAACCCCATTATAAAACTAAATTACTTTTAAAAACCCATGAAACAAAGACAGGGAAAGAGAGAGAAATTCTTACACAATTCGTTCAGGGGCTGTGATGCAACCTGGATTGACCATATCTAGACCCACAGCTGGATGAGACATAAGGGTGGACACTCTTGGGGCTGAGAGGTTTGGTGAGGTTGGGTGAGCAAATGCAGACCCTTTAAAGTAATACTGCGTGCTACCCATCGCATGGGTCCCAAATCTCCAGGTTCAAGGGCATCTTCCTACATCGAAAACATGCATGAGAAACCCAGAAGAGGGTACACCGTGTGATGGGGAAAGGTTTCTAAAACGCACCTCATTTCTCATCTCCTTGTGCTCGGGTTCGCCATTCCAGCCACTTTACCAGCAATCTCCCTACTTGGAGCCTCAGCACCTTTAACCTCCTGTTCCGTACAGGTTGCAATTTGTCCTGAGGATGAACGGGAAGACGGGGAACCAATGAGAGACTAGCTCTTGGTGTTGGGACAGGCACAGGTCACTCTATTTTCCCATCAGGAAGAAGAATTAACCACAGGCTCAGCCTGCCCCCCGGAACCAGAACAGGGCCTGAAGCCATCCTGCGCTTTTGCGGCCAGCTCCCAAAAAAGCGACTTGTAAGATGGATCTTCAGGGCACTGCAATTCACAAACCTGCAGAGTTATAAATGATAACTCTCGTCCACAAATATATTGAGGGAAGGCAAAGAAGAGGATTTGAAATCAAGGCAGAATTGCAGGAAACAGATTTCAGGAGGTAGATTCGAATCGCCTTTAAAGCACATGAAAAGCGGCAAAACGTTGACAATGATGCCCTTGGCCAAAAAGGGCGTATGCGTTTTTTCCTGAATATATTCAGGAAAAAACGCATACGCCCTTTTTGGCCAACCAAGCAACCTGGAAAGGCAAATCAGCGCTACAAAGAAGTCTCACTTCCCATCGGTCAAGAGGGCCATGCTGAAAAAAGTGTCAAAACCAGAAATGCAGGACAGGCCATGGAGAAATGGGAGCCTTGCTACACTGATGGGCGGGATGTAAATTGCCAACAGCCACTCTGGAGAAGTGTACGGTGTGTCCTGAAACATCTAAAAAACACAGCTTAGAGAGCATAGGGCACTTCCACGCATGGGGGGATAAAGTGGGAAAATTGAAAATCAGCAAGACACAAGCACCCCAAAGTTTAGGGCTGCTCTGTTGACAAGGACCTCCACTTCATTCCACCTTAAATATCCCAGGAAAGCGAAAAATGGATCAAAAAGTTGTGGTCCTTATGTACAATGGAATATCACTCAGCCATGAAATCAATGTCATAAGGCTAGTAGCAGCATGATGAGTGGATTTAGGTAAGACGATTCTAAGTGAAATAAGTCACACAGAAAAGGACACTTCTCGTAAGGTGTCACTTATAGAGGGAATGTAAAAACCGTTACACTTGAACTGAATTACAAAACAGAACAGAGTCACACATGCAGAAAACACACTATGGCTGCTTAACGGGAAAGGTGAGGTGGGGTGATACATAAAACAAGAGCTTCAAATTAGCTCAGATACCGTTCCATAAACCCAATATGTAATAGACAAGACCTACTCCTTGCTCAGAGAACTGGACTCAACACGCCCGATTCACCGCACAAGAATATATCTGACTAGTAATAATCTTAAAACCTATGTATTGATATCTCTCTGTTAGTGTGTCAAGTGTGTTTAAAGCGGCATAAACACAGCCGTGAAAAGCACATAAACCCCATTATAAAACTAAATTACTTTTAAAAACCCATGAAACAAAGACAGGGAAAGAGAGAGAAATACTTACACAATTCGTTCAGGGGCTGTGATGCAACCTGGATTGACCATATCTAGACCCACAGCTGGATGAGACATAAGGGTGGACACTCTTGGGGCTGAGAGGTTTGGTGAGGTTGGGTGAGCAAACGCAGACCCTTTAAAGTAATACTGCGTGCTACCCATCGCATGGGTCCCAAATCTCCAGGTTCAAGGGCATCTTCCTACATCGAAAACATGCATGAGAAACCCAGAAGATGGTACACCGTGTGATGGGGAAAGGTTTCTAAAACGCACCTCATTTCTCATCTCCTTGTGCTCGGGTTCGCCATTCCTGCCACTTTACTAGCAATCTCCCTACTTGGAGCCTCAGCACCTTTAACCTCCTGTTCCGTACAGGTTGTAATTTGTCCTGAGGATGAACGGGAAGACGGGGAACCAATGAGAGACTAGCTCTTGGTGTTGGGACAGGCACAGGACACTCTATTTTCCCATCAGGAAGAAGAATTAACCACAGGCTCAGCCTACACCCCGGAACCAGAACAGGGCCTGAAGCCATCCTGCGCTTTTGCGGCCAGCTCCCAAAAAAGCGACTTGTAAGATGGAGCTTCAGGGCACTGCAATTCACAAACCTGCAGAGTTATAAATGTTAACTCTCGTCCACAAATATATTGAGGGAAGGCAAAGAAGAGGATTTGAAATCAAGGCAGAATTGCAGGAAACAGATTTCAGGAGGTAGATTCGAATCGCCTTTAAAGCACATGAAAAGCGGCAAAACGTTGACAATGATGCCCTTGGCCAAAAAGGGCGTATGCGTTTTTCCTGAATATATTCAGGAAAAAACGCATGCGACCTTTTTGGCCAACCAAGCAACCTGGAAAGGCAAATCATCGCTACAAAGAAGTCTCGCTTCCCATCAGTCGAAAGGGCCATGCTGAAAAAAGGGTCAAAACCAGAAATGCAGGACAGGCCATGGAGAAATGGGAGCCTTGCTACACTGATGGGCGGGATGTAAATTGCCAACAGCCACTCTGGAGAAGGGTACGGTGTGTCCTGAAACATCTAAAAAACACAGCTTAGAGAGCATAGGGCACTTCCACGCATGGGGGGATAAAGTGGGAAAATTGAAAATCAGCAAGACACAAGCACCCCAAAGTTTAGGGCTGCTCTGTTGACAAGGACCTCCACTTCATTCCACCTTAAATATCCCAGGAAAGCGAAAAATGGATAAAAGAGTTGTGGTCCTTATGTACAATGGAATATCACTCAGCCATGAAATCAATGTCATAAGCCTAGTAGCAGCATGATGAGTGGATTTAGGTACGACGATTCTAAGTGAAATAAGTCACACAGAAAAGGACACTTCTCATAAGGTGTCACTTATAGAGGGAATGTAAAAACCGTTACACTTGAACTGAATTACAAAACAGAACAGAGTCACACATGCAGAAAACACACTATGGCTGCTTAACGGGAAAGGTGAGGTGGGGTGATACATAAAACAAGAGTTTCAAATTAGCTCAGATACCGTTCCATAAACCCAATATGTTATAGACAAGACCTACTCCTTGCTCAGAGAACTGGATTCAACACGCCCGATTCACCGCACAAGAATATATCTGACTAGTAATAATCTTAAAACCTATGTATTGATATCTCTCTGTTAGTGTGTCAAGTGGGTGTAAAGCGGCATAAACACAGCCGTGAAAAGCAGCTAAACCCCATTATAAAAATAAATTACTTTTAAAAACCCATGAAACAAAGAAAGGGAAAGAGAGAGAAATTCTTACACAATTCGTTCAGGGGCTGTGATGCAACCTGGATTGACCATATCTAGACCCACAGCTGGATGAGACATAAGGGTGGACACTCTTGGGGCTGAGAGGTTTGGTGAGGTTGGGTGAGCAAACGCAGACCCTTTAAAGTAATACTGCGTGCTACCCATCGCATGGGTCCCAAATCTCCAGGTTCAAGGGCATCTTCCTACATCGAAAACATGCATGAGAAACCCAGAAGATGGTACACCGTGTGATGGGGAAAGGTTTCTAAAACGCACCTCATTTCTCATCTCCTTGTGCTCGGGTTCGCCATTCCAGCCACTTTACTAGCAATCTCCCTACTTGGAGCATCAGCACCTTTAACCTCCTGTTCCGTACAGGTTGCAGTTTGTCCTGAGGATGAACGGGAAGACGGGGAACCAATGAGAGACTAGCTCTTGGTGTTGGGACAGGCACAGGTCACTCTATTTTCCCATCAGGAAGAAGAATTAACCACAGGCTCAGCCTGCCCCCCAGAACCAGAACAGGGCCTGAAGCCATCCTGCGCTTTTGCGGCCAGCTCCCAAAAAAGCGACTTGTAAAATGGAGCTTCAGGGCACTGCAATTCACAAACCTGCAGAGATATAAATGATAACTCTCGTCCACAAATATATTGAGGGAAGGCAAAGAAGAGGATTGGAAATCAAGGCAGAATTGCAGGAATCAGATTTCAGGAGGTAGATTCGAATCGCCTTTAAAGCACATGAAAAGCGGCAAAACGTTGACAATGATGCCCTTGGCCAAAAAGGGCGTATGCGTTTTTTCCTGAATATATTCAGGAAAAAACGCATACGCCCTTTTTGGCCAACCAAGCAACCTGGAAAGGCAAATCAGCGCTACAAAGAAGTCTCGCTTCCCATCGGTCAAAAGGGCCATGCTGAAAAAAGGGTCAATACCAGAAATGCAGGACAGGCCATGGAGAAATTGGAGCCTTGCTACACTGATGGGCGGGATGTAAATTGCCAACAGCCACTCTGGAGAAGGGTACGGTGTGTCCTGAAACATCTAAAAAACACAGTTAAGAGAGCATAGGGCACTTCCACGCATGGGGGTATAAAGTGGGAAAATTAAAAATCAGCAAGACACAAGCACCCCAAAGTTTAAGGCTGCTCAGTTGACAAGGACCTCCACTTCATTCCACCTTAAATATACCAGGAAAGAGAAAAATGGATAAAGAATTTGTGGTCCTTATGTACAATGGAATATCACTCAGCCATGAAATCAATGTCATAAGGCTAGTAGCAGCATGATGAGTGGATTTAGGTACGACGATTCTAAGTGAAATAAGTCACACAGAAAAGGACACTTCTCATAAGGTGTCACTTATAGAGGGAATGTAAAAACCGTTACACTAGAACTGAATTACAAAACAGAACAGAGTCACACATGCTGAAAACACACTATGGCTGCTTAACGGGAAAGGTGAGGTGGGGTGATACATAAAACAAGAGTTTCAAATTAGCTCAGATACCGTTCCATAAACCCAATATGTAATAGACAAGACCTACTCCTTGCTCAGAGAACTGGACTCAACACGCCCGATTCACCGCACAAGAATATATCTGACTAGTAATAATCTTAAAACCTATGTATTGATATCTCTCTGTTAGTGTGTCAAGTGGGTGTAAAGCGGCATAAACACAGCCATGAAAAGCAGCTAAACCCCATTATAAAAATAAATTACTTTTAAAAACCCATGAAACAAAGACAGGGAAAGAGAGAGAAATTCTTACACAATTCGTTCAGGGGCTGTGATGCAACCTGGATTGACCATATCTAGACCCACAGCTGGATGAGACATAAGGGTGGACACTCTTGGGGCTGAGAGTTTTGGTGAGGTTGGGTGAGCAAACGCAGACTCTTTAAAGTAATACTGCATGCGATCCATCGCATGGGTCCCAAATCTCCAGGTTCAAGGGCATCTTCCTACATCGAAAACATGCATGAGAAACCCAGAAGATGGAACACCGTGTGATGGGGAAAGGTTTCTAAAACGCACCTCATTTCTCATCTCCTTGTGCTCGGGTTCGCCATTCCAGCCACTTTACTAGCAATCTCCCTACTTGGAGCATCAACACCTTTAACCTCCTGTTCCGTACAGGTTGCAATTTGTCCTGAGGATGAACGGGAAGACGGGGAACCAATGAGAGACTAGCTCTTGGTGTTGGGACAGGCACAGGTCACTCTATTTTCCCATCAGGAAGAAGAATTAACCACAGGCTCAGCCTGCCCCCCGGAACCAGAACAGGGCCTGAAGCCATCCTGCGCTTTTGCGGCCAGCTCCCGAAAAAGCGAGTTGTAAAATGGAGCTTCAGGGCACTGCAATTCACAAACCTGCAGAGTTATAAATGATAACTCTCGTCCACATATATATTGAGGGTAGGCACAGAAGAGGATTTGAAATGAAGGCAGAATTTCAGGAAACAGATTTCAGGAGTTAGATTCGAATCGCCTTTACCGCACATGAAAAGCAGCAAAACGTTGACAATGAAGCCCTTGGCCAAAAAGGGCGTATGCGTTTTTTCCTGAATATATTCAAGAAAAAACGCACACGCCCTTTTTGGCCAACCAAGCAACCTGGAAAGGCAAATCAGCGCTACAAAGAAGTCTCGCTTCCCATCGGTCAAAAGGGCCATGCTGAAAAAAGTGTCAAAACCAGAAATGCAGGACAGGCCGTGGGGAAATGGGAGTCTTGCTACACTGATGTGCGGGATGTAAATTGCCAACAGCCACTCTGGAGAAGTGTACGGTGTGTCCTGAAACATCTAAAAAACACAGCTTAGAGAGCAAAGGGCACTTCCACGCATGGGGGTATAAAGTGGGAAAATTAAAAATCAGCAAGACACAAGCACCCCAAAGTTTAGGGCTGCTCTGTTGACAAGGACCTCCACTTCATTCCACCTTAAATATCCCAGGAAAGCGAAAAATGGATAAAAAAGTTGTGGTCCTTATGTACAATGGAATATCACTCAGCCATGAAATCAATGTCATAAGGCTTGTAGCAGCATGATGAGTGGATTTAGGTATGACGATCCTAAGTGAAATAAGTCACACAGAAAAGGACACTTCTCATAAGGTGTCACTTATAGAGGGAATGTAAAAACCGTTACACTTGAACTGAATTACAAAACAGAACAGAGTCACACATGCAGAAAACACACTATGGCTGCTTAACGGGAAAGGTGAGGTGGGGTGATACATAAAACAAGAGTTTCAAATTAGCTCAGATACCGTTCCATAAGCCCAATATGTAATAGACAAGACCTACTCCTTGCTCAGAGAACTGGACTCAACACGCCCGATTCACCGCACAAGAATATATCTGACTAGTAATAATCTTAAAACCTATGTATTGATATCTCTCTGTTAGTGTGTCAAGTGGGTGTAAAGCGGCATAAAC
This sequence comes from Balaenoptera physalus, assembly GCF_965194825.1. Taxonomy (NCBI): domain Eukaryota; kingdom Metazoa; phylum Chordata; class Mammalia; order Artiodactyla; family Balaenopteridae; genus Balaenoptera; species Balaenoptera physalus. Next base: position 2,037,646 of record NW_028126470.1, read on the forward strand.
ACAGCGGTGAAAAGCAGCTAAACCCCATTATAAAAATAAATTACTTTTAAAACTCCATGAAACAAAGATAGGGAAAGAGAGAGAAATTCTTACACAAATCGTTCAGGGGCTGTGATGCAACCTGGATTGACCATATCTAGACCCACAGCTGGATGAGACATAAGGGTGGACACTCTTGTTGCGGAGAGGTTTGGTGAGGTTGTTTGAGCAAAGGCAGACCCTTTAAAGTAATACTGCGTGCTATCCATCGCATGGGTCCCAAATCTCCAGGTTTAAGGGCATCTTCCTACATCGAAAACATGCATGAGAAACCCAGAAGATGGTACACCGTGTGATGGGGAAAGGTTTCTAAAACGCACCTCATTTCTCATCTCCTTGTGCTCGGGTTCGCCATTGCATCCACTTTAATAGCAATCTCCCTACTTGGAGCATCAGCACCTTTAACCTCCTGTTCCATACAGGTTGCAATTTGTCCTGAGGATGAACGGGAAGACGGGGAACCAATGAGAGACTAGCTCTTGGTGTTGGGACAGGCACAGGTCACTCTATTTTCCCATCAGGAAGAAGAATTAACCACAGGCTCAGCCTGCCCCCCGGAACCAGAACAGGGCCTGAAGCCATCCTGCGCTTTTGCGGCCAGCTCCCGAAAAAGCGAGTTGTAAAATGGAGCTTCAGGGCACTGCAATTCACAAACCTGCAGAGTTATAAATGATAACTCTCGTCCACAAATATATTGAGGGTAGGCACAGAACAGGATTTGAAATGAAGGCAGAATTGCAGGAAACAGATTTCAGGAGGTAGATCCGAATCGCCTTTACCGCACATGAAAAGCAGCAAAACGTTGACAATGAAGCCCTTGGCCAAAAAGGGCGTATGCGTTTTTTCCTGAATATATTCAAGAAAAAACGCATACGCACATTTTGGCCAACCAAGCAACCTGGAAAGGCAAATCAGCGCTACAAAGAAGTCTCGCTTCCCATCGGTCAAAAGGGCCATGCTGAAAAAAGTGTCAAAACCAGAAATGCAGGACAGGCCATGGAGAAATGGGAGCCTTGCTACACTGATGGGCGGGATGTAAATTGCCAACAGCCACTCTGGAGAAGTGTACGGTGTGTCCTGAAACATCTAAAAAACACAGTTAAGAGAGCATAGGGCACTTCCACGCATGGGGGTATAAAGTGGGAAAATTAAAAATCAGCAAGACACAAGCACCCCAAAGTTTAGGGCTGCTCAGTTGACAAGGACCTCCACTTCATTCCACCTTAAATATACCAGGAAAGCGAAAAATGGATCAAAAAGTTGTGGTCCTTATGTACAATGGAATATCACTCAGCCATGAAATCAATGTCATAAGGCTAGTAGCAGCATGATGAGTGGATTTAGGTAAGACGATTCTAAGTGAAATAAGTCACACAGAAAAGGACACTTCTCGTAAGGTGTCACTTATAGAGGGAATGTAAAAACCGTTAAACTTGAACTGAATTACAAAACAGAACAGAGTCACACATGCAGAAAACACACTATGGCTGCTTAACGGGAAAGGTGAGGTGGGGTGATACATAAAACAAGAGCTTCAAATTAGCTCAGATACCGTTCCATAAACCCAATATGTAATAGACAAGACCTACTCCTTGCTCAGAGAACTGGACTCAACACGCCCGATTCACCGCACAAGAATATATCTGACTAGTAATAATCTTAAAACCTATGTATTGATATCTCTCTGTTAGTGTGTCAAGTGGGTGTAAAGCGGCATAAACACAGCCGTGAAAAGCAGCTAAACCCCATTATAAAACTAAATTACTTTTAAAAACCCATGAAACAAAGACAGGGAAAGAGAGAGAAATTCTTACACAATTCGTTCAGGGGCTGTGATGCAACCTGGATTGACCATATCTAGACCCACAGCTGGATGAGACATAAGGGTGGACACTCTTGGGGCTGAGAGGTTTGGTGAGGTTCGGTGAGCAAACGCAGACCCTTTAAAGTAATACTGCGTGCTACCCATCGCATGGGTCCCATATCTCCAGTTTCAAGGGCATCTTCCTACATCGAAAACATGCATGAGAAACCCAGAAGAGGGTACACCGTGTGATGGGGAAAGGTTTCTAAAACGCACCTCATTTCTCATCTCCTTGTGCTCGGGTTCGCCATTCCAGCCACTTTACTAGCAATCTCCCTACTTGGAGCATCAGCACCTTTAACCTCCTGTTCCGTACAGGTTGCAATTTGTCCTGAGGATGAACGGGAAGACGGGGAACCAATGAGAGACTAGCTCTTGGTGTTGGGACAGGCACAGGTCACTCTATTTTCCCATCAGGAAGAAGAATTAACCACAGGCTCAGCCTGCCCCCCGGAACCAGAACAGGGCCTGAAGCCATCCTGCGCTTTTGCGGCCAGCTCCCAAAAAAGCGACTTGTAAAATGGAGCTTCAGGGCACTGCAATTCACAAACCTGCAGAGTTATAAATGATAACTCTCGTCCACAAATATATTGAGGGAAGGCAAAGAAGAGGATTTGAAATCAAGGCAGAATTGCAGGAAACAGATTTCAGGAGGTAGATTCGAATCGCCTTTAAAGCACATGAAAAGCGGCAAAACGTTGACAATGATGCCCTTGGCCAAAAAGGGCGTATGCGTTTTTTCCTGAATATATTCAGGAAAAAACGCATACGCCCTTTTTGGCCAACCAAGCAACCTGGAAAGGCAAATCAGCGCTACAAAGAAGTCTCGCTTCCCATCGGTCAAGAGGGCCATGCTGAAAAAAGTGTCAAAACCAGAAATGCAGGACAGGCCATGGAGAAATGGGAGCCTTGCTACACTGATGGGCGGGATGTAAATTGCCAACAGCCACTCTGGAGAAGTGTACGGTGTGTCCTGAAACATCTAAAAAACACAGCTTAGAGAGCATAGGGCACTTCCACGCATGGGGGGATAAAGTGGGAAAATTGAAAATCAGCAAGACACAAGCACCCCAAAGTTTAGGGCTGCTCTGTTGACAAGGACCTCCACTTCATTCCACCTTAAATATCCCAGGAAAGCGAAAAATGGATCAAAAAGTTGTGGTCCTTATGTACAATGGAATATCACTCAGCCATGAAATCAATGTCATAAGGCTAGTAGCAGCATGATGAGTGGATTTAGGTAAGACGATTCTAAGTGAAATAAGTCACACAGAAAAGGACACTTCTCGTAAGGTGTCACTTATAGAGGGAATGTAAAAACCGTTAAACTTGAACTGAATTACAAAACAGAACAGAGTCACACATGCAGAAAACACACTATGGCTGCTTAACGGGAAAGGTGAGGTGGGGTGATACATAAAACAAGAGCTTCAAATTAGCTCAGATACCGTTCCATAAACCCAATATGTAATAGACAAGACCTACTCCTTGCTCAGAGAACTGGACTCAACACGCCCGATTCACCGCACAAGAATATATCTGACTAGTAATAATCTTAAAACCTATGTATTGATATCTCTCTGTTAGTGTGTCAAGTGGGTGTAAAGCGGCATAAACACAGCCGTGAAAAGCAGCTAAACCCCATTATAAAAATAAATTACTTTTAAAAACCCATGAAACAAAGACAGGGAAAGAGAGAGAAATTCTTACACAATTCGTTCAGGGGCTGTGATGCAACCTGGATTGACCATATCTAGACCCACAGCTGGATGAGACCTAAGGGTGGACACTCTTGGGGCTGAGAGGTTTGGTGAGGTTGGGTGAGCAAACGCAGACCATTTAAAGTAATACTGCGTGCTACCCATCGCATGGGTCCCAAATCTCCAGGTTCAAGGGCATCTTCCTACATCGAAAACATGCATGAGAAACCCAGAAGAGGGTACACCGTGTGATGGGGAAAGGTTTCTAAAACGCACCTCATTTCTCATCTCCTTGTGCTCAGGTTCGCCATTCCAGCCACTTTACTAGCAATCTCCCTACTTGGAGCATCAGCACCTTTAACCTCCTGTTCCGTACAGGTTGCAATTTGTCCTGAGGATGAACGGGAAGACGGGGAACCAATGAGAGACTAGCTCTTGGTGTTGGGACAGGCACAGGTCACTCTATTTTCCCATCAGGAAGAAGAATTAACCACAGGCTCAGCCTGCCCCCCGGAACCAGAACAGGGCCTGAAGCCATCCTGCGCTTTTGCGGCCAGCTCCCAAAAAAGCGACTTGTAAAATGGAGCTTCAGGGCACTGCAATTCACAAACCTGCAGAGTTATAAATGATAACTCTCGTCCACAAATATATTGAGGGAAGGCAAAGAAGAGGATTTGAAATCAAGGCAGAATTGCAGGAAACAGATTTCAGGAGGTAGATTCGAATCGCCTTTAAAGCACATGAAAAGCGGCAAAACGTTGACAATGATGCCCTTGGCCAAAAAGGGCGTATGCGTTTTTTCCTGAATATATTCAGGAAAAAACGCATACGCCCTTTTTGGCCAACCAAGCAACCTGGAAAGGCAAATCAGCGCTACAAAGAAGTCTCGCTTCCCATCGGTCAAGAGGGCCATGCTGAAAAAAGTGTCAAAACCAGAAATGCAGGACAGGCCATGGAGAAATGGGAGCCTTGCTACACTGATGGGCGGGATGTAAATTGCCAACAGCCACTCTGGAGAAGTGTACGGTGTGTCCTGAAACATCTAAAAAACACAGCTTAGAGAGCATAGGGCACTTCCACGCATGGGGGGATAAAGTGGGAAAATTGAAAATAAGCAAGACACAAGCACCCCAAAGTTTAGGGCTGCTCTGTTGACAAGGACCTCCACTTCATTCCACCTTAAATATCCCAGGAAAGCGAAAAATGGATCAAAAAGTTGTGGTCTTTATGTACAATGGAATATCACTCAGCCATGGAATCAATGTCATAAGGCTAGTAGCAGCATGATGAGTGGATTTAGGTAAGACGATTCTAAGTGAAATAAGTGACAGAGAAAAGGACACTTCTCGTAAGGTGTCACTTATAGAGGGAATGTAAAAACCGTTACACTTGAACTGAATTACAAAACAGAACAGAGTCACACATGCAGAAAACACACTATGGCTGCTTAACGGGAAAGGTGAGGTGGGGTGATACATAAAACAAGAGCTTCAAATTAGCTCAGATACCATTCCATAAACCCAATATGTAATAGACAAGACCTACTCCTTGCTCAGAGAACTGGACTCAACACGCCCGATTCACCGCACAAGAATATATCTGACTAATAATAATCTTAAAACCTATGTATTGATATCTCTCTGTTAGTGTGTCAAGTGGGTGTAAAGCGGCATAAACACAGCCGTGAAAAGCAGCTAAACTCCATTATAAAACTAAATTACTTTTAAAAACCCATGAAACAAAGACAGGGAAAGAGAGAGAAATTCTTACACAATTCGTTCAGGGGCTGTGATGCAACCTGGATTGACCATATCTAGACCCACAGCTGGATGAGACATAAGGGTGGACACTCTTGGGGCTGAGAGTTTTGGTGAGGTTGGGTGAGCAAATGCAGACCCTTTAAAGTAATACTGCGTGCTACCCATCGCATGGGTCCCAAATCTCCAGGTTCAAGGGCATCTTCCTACATCGAAAACATGCATGAGAAACCCAGAAGATGGTACACCATGTGATGGGGAAAGGTTTCTAAAACGCACCTCATTTCTCATATCCTTGTGCTCGGGTTCGCCATTCCAGCCACTTTACTAGCAATCTCCCTACTTGGAGCATCAGCACCTTTAACCTCCTGTTCCGTACAGGTTGCAATTTGTCCTGAGGATGAACGGGAAGACGGGGAACCAATGAGAGACTAGCTCTTGGTGTTGGGACAGGCACAGGTCACTCTATTTTCCCATCAGGAAGAAGAATTAACCACAGGCTCAGCCTGCCCCCCGGAACCAGAACAGGGCCTGAAGAGATCCTGCGCTTTTGCGGCCAGCTCCCAAAAAAGCGACTTGTAAAATGGAGCTTCAGGGCACTGCAATTCACAAACCTGCAGAGTTATAAATGATAACTCTCGTCCACAAATATATTGAGGGAAGGCAAAGAAGAGGATTTGAAATCAAGGCAGAATTGCAGGAAACAGATTTCAGGAGGTAGATTCGAATCGCCTTTAAAGCACATGAAAAGCGGCAAAACGTTGACAATGATGCCCTTGGCCAAAAAGGGCGTATGCGTTTTTTCCTGAATATATTCAGGAAAAAACGCATACGCCCTTTTTGGCCAACCAAGCAACCTGGAAAGGCAAATCAGCGCTACAAAGAAGTCTTGCTTCCCATCGGTCAAAAGGGCCATGCTGAAAAAAGTGTCAAAACCAGAAATGCAGGACAGGCCATGGAGAAATGGGAGCCTTGCTACACTGATGGGCGGGATGTAAATTGCCAACAGCCACTCTGGAGAAGTGTACGGTGTGTCCTGAAACATCTAAAAAACACAGCTTAGAGAGCATAGGGCACTTCCACGCATGGGGGGATAAAGTGGGAAAATTGAAAATCAGCAAGACACAAGCACCCCAAAGTTTAGGGCTGCTCTGTTGACAAGGACCTCCACTTCATTCCACCTTAAATATCCCAGGAAAGCGAAAAATGGATCAAAAAGTTGTGGTCCTTATGTACAATGGAATATCACTCAGCCATGAAATCAATGTCATAAGGCTAGTAGCAGCATGATGAGTGGATTTAGGTAAGACGATTCTAAGTGAAATAAGTCACACAGAAAAGGACACTTCTCGTAAGGTGTCACTTATAGAGGGAATGTAAAAACCGTTACACTTGAACTGAATTACAAAACAGAACAGAGTCACACATGCAGAAAACACACTATGGCTGCTTAACGGGAAAGGTGAAGTGGGGTGATACATAAAACAAGAGCTTCAAATTAGCTCAGATACCGTTCCATAAGCCCAATATGTAATAGACAAGACCTACTCCTTGCTCAGAGAACTGGACTCAACACGCCCGATTCACCGCACAAGAATATATCTGACTAGTAATAATCTTAAAACCTATGTATTGATATCTCTCTGTTAGTGTGTCAAGTGGGTGTAAAGCGGCATAAACACAGCCGTGAAAAGCAGCTAAACCCCATTATAAAAATAAATTACTTTTAAAAACCCATGAAACAAAGACAGGGAAAGAGAGAGAAATTCTTACACAATTCGTTCAGGGGCTGTGATGCAACCTGGATTGACCATATCTAGACCCACAGCTGGATGAGACATAAGGGTGGACACTCTTGGGGCTGAGAGGTTTGGTGAGGTTGGGTGAGCAAATGCATACCCTTTAAAGTAATACTGCGTGCTACCCATCGCATGGGTCCCAAATCTCCAGGTTCAAGGGCATCTTCCTACATCGAAAACATGCATGAGAAACCCAGAAGATGGTACACCGTGTGATGGGGAAAGGTTTCTAAAACGCACCTCATTTCTCATCTCCTTGTGCTCGGGTTCGCCATTCCAGCCACTTTACTAGCAATCTCCCTACTTGGAGCATCAGCACCTTTAACCTCCTGTTCCGTACAGGTTGCAATTTGTCCTGAGGATGAACGGGAAGACGGGGAACCAATGAGAGACTAGCTCTTGGTGTTGGGACAGGCACAGGTCACTCTATTTTCCCATCAGGAAGAAGAATTAACCACAGGCTCAGCCTGCCCCCCGGAACCAGAACAGGGCCTGAAGCCATCCTGCGCTTTTGCGGCCAGCTCCCAAAAAAGCGACTTGTAAAATGGAGCTTCAGGGCACTGCAATTCACAAACCTGCAGAGTTATAAATGATAACTCTCGTCCACAAATATATTGAGGGAAGGCAAAGAAGAGGATTTGAAATCAAGGCAGAATTGCAGGAAACAGATTTCAGGAGGTAGATTCGAATCGCCTTTAAAGCACATGAAAAGCGGCAAAACGTTGACAATGATGCCCTTGGCCAAAAAGGGCGTATGCGTTTTTTCCTGAATATATTCAGGAAAAAACGCATACGCCCTTTTTGGCCAACCAAGCAACCTGGAAAGGCAAATCAGCGCTACAAAGAAGTCTCACTTCCCATCGGTCAAGAGGGCCATGCTGAAAAAAGTGTCAAAACCAGAAATGCAGGACAGGCCATGGAGAAATGGGAGCCTTGCTACACTGATGGGCGGGATGTAAATTGCCAACAGCCACTCTGGAGAAGTGTACGGTGTGTCCTGAAACATCTAAAAAACACAGCTTAGAGAGCATAGGGCACTTCCACGCATGGGGGGATAAAGTGGGAAAATTGAAAATCAGCAAGACACAAGCACCCCAAAGTTTAGGGCTGCTCTGTTGACAAGGACCTCCACTTCATTCCACCTTAAATATCCCAGGAAAGCGAAAAATGGATCAAAAAGTTGTGGTCCTTATGTACAATGGAATATCACTCAGCCATGAAATCAATGTCATAAGGCTAGTAGCAGCATGATGAGTGGATTTAGGTAAGACGATTCTAAGTGAAATAAGTCACACAGAAAAGGACACTTCTCGTAAGGTGTCACTTATAGAGGGAATGTAAAAACCGTTACACTTGAACTGAATTACAAAACAGAACAGAGTCACACATGCAGAAAACACACTATGGCTGCTTAACGGGAAAGGTGAGGTGGGGTGATACATAAAACAAGAGCTTCAAATTAGCTCAGATACCGTTCCATAAACCCAATATGTAATAGACAAGACCTACTCCTTGCTCAGAGAACTGGACTCAACACGCCCGATTCACCACACAAGAATATATCTGACTAGTAATAATCTTAAAACCTATGTATTGATATCTCTCTGTTAGTGTGTCAAGTGGGTGTAAAGCGGCATAAACACAGCCGTGAAAAGCAGCTAAACCCCATTATAAAACTAAATTACTTTTAAAAACCCATGAAACAAAGACAGGGAAAGAGAGAGAAATTCTTACACAATTCGTTCAGGGGCTGTGATGCAACCTGGATTGACCATATCTAGACCCACAGCTGGATGAGACATAAGGGTGGACACTCTTGGGGCTGAGAGGTTTGGTGAGGTTGGGTGAGCAAACGCAGACCCTTTAAAGTAATACTGCGTGCTACCCATCGCATGGGTCCCAAATCTCCAGGTTCAAGGGCATCTTCCTACATCGAAAACATGCATGAGAAACCCAGAAGATGGTACACCGTGTGATGGGGAAAGGTTTCTAAAACGCACCTCATTTCTCATCTCCTTGTGCTCGGGTTCGCCATTCCAGCCACTTTACCAGCAATCTCCCTACTTGGAGCCTCAGCACCTTTAACCTCCTGTTCCGTACAGGTTGCAATTTGTCCTGAGGATGAACGGGAAGACGGGGAACCAATGAGAGATTAGCTCTTGGTGTTGGGACAGGCACAGGTCACTCTATTTTCCCATCAGGAAGAAGAATTAACCACAGGCTCAGCCTGCCCCCCGGAACCAGAACAGGGCCTGAAGCCATCCTGCGCTTTTGCGGCCAGCTCCCAAAAAAGCGACTTGTAAAATGGAGCTTCAGGGCACTGCAATTCACAAACCTGCAGAGTTATAAATGATAACTCTCGTCCACAAATATATTGAGGGAAGGCAAAGAAGAGGATTTGAAATCAAGGCAGAATTGCAGGAAACAGATTTCAGGAGGTAGATTCGAATCGCCTTTAAAGCACATGAAAAGCGGCAAAACGTTGACAATGATGCCCTTGGCCAAAAAGGGCGTATGCGTTTTTTCCTGAATATATTCAGGAAAAAACGCATACGCCCTTTTTGGCCAACCAAGCAACCTGGAAAGGCAAATCAGCGCTACAAAGAAGTCTCGCTTCCCATCGGTCAAGAGGGCCATGCTGAAAAAAGTGTCAAAACCAGAAATGCAGGACAGGCCATGGAGAAATGGGAGCCTTGCTACACTGATGGGCGGGATGTAAATTGCCAACAGCCACTCTGGAGAAGTGTACGGTGTGTCCTAAAACATCTAAAAAACACAGCTTAGAGAGCATAGGGCACTTCCACGCATGGGGGGATAAAGTGGGAAAATTGAAAATCAGCAAGACACAAGCACCCCAAAGTTTAGGGCTGCTCTGTTGACAAGGACCTCCACTTCATTCCACCTTAAATATCCCAGGAAAGCGAAAAATGGATCAAAAATTTGTGGTCCTTATGTACAATGGAATATCACTCAGCCATGAAATCAATGTCATAAGGCTAGTAGCAGCATGATGAGTGGATTTAGGTAAGACGATTCTAAGTGAAATAAGTCACACAGAAAAGGACACTTCTCATAAGGTGTCACTTATAGAGGGAATGTAAAAACCGTTACACATGAACTGAATTACAAAACAGAACAGAGTCACACATGCAGAAAACACACTATGGCTGCTTAACGGGAAAGGTGAGGTGGGGTGATACATAAAACAAGAGCTTCAAATTAGCTCAGATACCGTTCCATAAACCCAATATGTAATAGACAAGACCTACTCCTTGCTCAGAGAACTGGACTCAACACGCCCGATTCACCGCACAAGAATATATCTGACTAGTAATAATCTTAAAACCTATGTATTGATATCTCTCTGTTAGTGTGTCAAGTGGGTGTAAAGCGGCATAAACACAGCCGTGAAAAGCAGCTAAACCCCATTATAAAAATAAATTACTTTTAAAAACCCATGAAACAAAGACAGGGAAAGAGAGAGAAATTCTTACACAATTCGTTCAGGGGCTGTGATGCAACCTGGATTGACCATATCTAGACCCACAGCTGGATGAGACATAAGGGTGGACACTCTTGGGGCTGAGAGGTTTGGTGAGGTTGGGTGAGCAAACGCAGACCCTTTAAAGTAATACTGCGTGCTACCCATCGCATGGGTCCCAAATCTCCAGGTTCAAGGGCATCTTCCTACATCGAAAACATGCATGAGAAACCCAGAAGATGGTACACCGTGTGATGGGGAAAGGTTTCTAAAACGCACCTCATTTCTCATCTCCTTGTGCTCGGGTTCGCCATTCCAGCCACTTTACCAGCAATCTCCCTACTTGGAGCCTCAGCACCTTTAACCTCCTGTTCCGTACAGGTTGCAATTTGTCCTGAGGATGAACGGGAAGACGGGGAACCAATGAGAGACTAGCTCTTGGTGTTGGGACAGGCACAGGTCACTCTATTTTCCCATCAGGAAGAAGAATTAACCACAGGCTCAGCCTGCCCCCCGGAACCAGAACAGGGCCTGAAGCAATCCTGCGCTTTTGCGGCCAGCTCCCAAAAAAGCGACTTGTAAAATGGAGCTTCAGGGCACTGCAACTCACAAACCTGCAGAGTTATAAATGATAACTCTCGTCCACAAATATATTGAGGGAAGGCAAAGAAGAGGATTTGAAATCAAGGCAGAATTGCAGGAAACAGATTTCAGGAGGTAGATTCAAATCGCCTTTAAAGCACATGAAAAGCGGCAAAACGTTGACAATGATGCCCTTGGCCAAAAAGGGCGTATGCGTTTTTTCCTGAATATATTCAGGAAAAAACGCATACGCCCTTTTTGGCCAACCAAGCAACCTGGAAAGGCAAATCAGCGCTACAAAGAAGTCTCACTTCCCATCGGTCAAGAGGGCCATGCTGAAAAAAGTGTCAAAACCAGAAATGCAGGACAGGCCATGGAGAAATGGGAGCCTTGCTACACTGATGGGCGGGATGTAAATTGCCAACAGCCACTCTGGAGAAGTGTACGGTGTGTCCTGAAACATCTAAAAAACACAGCTTAGAGAGCATAGGGCACTTCCACGCATGGGGGGATAAAGTGGGAAAATTGAAAATCAGCAAGACACAAGCACCCCAAAGTTTAGGGCTGCTCTGTTGACAAGGACCTCCACTTCATTCCACCTTAAATATCCCAGGAAAGCGAAAAATGGATCAAAAAGTTGTGGTCCTTATGTACAATGGAATATCACTCAGCCATGAAATCAATGTCATAAGGCTAGTAGCAGCATGATGAGTGGATTTAGGTAAGACGATTCTAAGTGAAATAAGTCACACAGAAAAGGACACTTCTCGTAAGGTGTCACTTATAGAGGGAATGTAAAAACCGTTACACTTGAACTGAATTACAAAACAGAACAGAGTCACACATGCAGAAAACACACTATGGCTGCTTAACGGGAAAGGTGAGGTGGGGTGATACATAAAACAAGAGCTTCAAATTAGCTCAGATACCGTTCCATAAACCCAATATGTAATAGACAAGACCTACTCCTTGCTCAGAGAACTGGACTCAACACGCCCGATTCACCACACAAGAATATATCTGACTAGTAATAATCTTAAAACCTATGTATTGATATCTCTCTGTTAGTGTGTCAAGTGGGTGTAAAGCGGCATAAACACAGCCGTGAAAAGCAGCTAAACCCCATTATAAAAATAAATTACTTTTAAAAACCCATGAAACAAAGACAGGGAAAGAGAGAGAAATTCTTACACAATTCGTTCAGGGGCTGTGATGCAACCTGGATTGACCATATCTAGACCCACAGCTGGATGAGACATAAGGGTGGACACTCTTGGGGCTGAGAGGTTTGGTGAGGTTGGGTGAGCAAACGCAGACCCTTTAAAGTAATACTGCGTGCTACCCATCGCATGGGTCCCAAATCTCCAGGTTCAAGGGCATCTTCCTACATCGAAAACATGCATGAGAAACCCAGAAGATGGTACACCGTGTGATGGGGAAAGGTTTCTAAAACGCACCTCATTTCTCATCTCCTTGTGCTCGGGTTCGCCATTCCAGCCACTTTACCAGCAATCTCCCTACTTGGAGCCTCAGCACCTTTAACCTCCTGTTCCGTACAGGTTGCAATTTGTCCTGAGGATGAACGGGAAGACGGGGAACCAATGAGAGATTAGCTCTTGGTGTTGGGACAGGCACAGGTCACTCTATTTTCCCATCAGGAAGAAGAATTAACCACAGGCTCAGCCTGCCCCCCGGAACCAGAACAGGGCCTGAAGCCATCCTGCGCTTTTGCGGCCAGCTCCCAAAAAAGCGACTTGTAAAATGGAGCTTCAGGGCACTGCAATTCACAAACCTGCAGAGTTATAAATGATAACTCTCGTCCACAAATATATTGAGGGAAGGCAAAGAAGAGGATTTGAAATCAAGGCAGAATTGCAGGAAACAGATTTCAGGAGGTAGATTCGAATCGCCTTTAAAGCACATGAAAAGCGGCAAAACGTTGACAATGATGCCCTTGGCCAAAAAGGGCGTATGCGTTTTTTCCTGAATATATTCAGGAAAAAACGCATACGCCCTTTTTGGCCAACCAAGCAACCTGGAAAGGCAAATCAGCGCTACAAAGAAGTCTCGCTTCCCATCGGTCAAGAGGGCCATGCTGAAAAAAGTGTCAAAACCAAAAATGCAGGACAGGCCATGGAGAAATGGGAGCCTTGCTACACTGATGGGCGGGATGTAAATTGCCAACAGCCACTCTGGAGAAGTGTACGGTGTGTCCTGAAACATCTAAAAAACACAGCTTAGAGAGCATAGGGCACTTCCACGCATGGGGGGATAAAGTGGGAAAATTGAAAATCAGCAAGACACAAGCACCCCAAAGTTTAGGGCTGCTCTGTTGACAAGGACCTCCATTTCATTCCACCTTAAATATCCCAGGAAAGCGAAAAATGGATAAAAAAGTTGTGGTCCTTATGTACAATGGAATATCACTCAGCCATGAAATCAATGTCATAAGGCTAGTAGCAGCATGATGAGTGGATTTAGGTAAGACGATTCTAAGTGAAATAAGTCACACAGAAAAGGACACTTCTCATAAGGTGTCACTTATAGAGGGAATGTAAAAACCGTTACACTTGAACTGAATTACAAAACAGAACAGAGTCACACATGCAGAAAACACACTATGGCTGCTTAACGGGAAAGGTGAGGTGGGGTGATACATAAAACAAGAGCTTCAAATTAGCTCAGATACCGTTCCATAAACCCAATATGTAATAGACAATACCTACTCCTTGCTCAGAGAACTGGACTCAACACGCCCGATTCACCGCACAAGTATATATCTGACTAGTAATAATCTTAAAACCTATGTATTGATATCTCTCTGTTAGTGTGTCAAGTGTGTGTAAAGCGGCATAAACACAGCCGTGAAAAGCAGCTAAACCCCATTATAAAACTAAATTACTTTTAAAAACCCATGAAACAAAGACAGGGAAAGAGAGAGAAATTCTTACACAATTCGTTCAGGGGCTGTGATGCAACCTGGATTGACCATATCTAGACCCACAGCTGGATGAGACATAAGGGTGGACACTCTTGGGGCTGAGAGGTTTGGTGAGGTTGGGTGAGCAAACGCAGACCCTTTAAAGTAATACTGCGTGCTACCCATCGCATGGGTCCCAAATCTCCAGGTTCAAGGGCATCTTCCTACATCGAAAACATGCATGAGAAACCCAGAAGATGGTACACCGTGTGATGGGGAAAGGTTTCTAAAACGCACCTCATTTCTCATCTCCTTGTGCTCGGGTTCGCCATTCCTGCCACTTTACTAGCAATCTCCCTACTTGGAGCCTCAGCACCTTTAACCTCCTGTTCCGTACAGGTTGCAATTTGTCCTGAGGATGAACGGGAAGACGGGGAACCAATGAGAGACTAGCTCTTGGTGTTGGGACAGGCACAGGTCACTCTATTTTCCCATCAGGAAGAAGAATTAACCACAGGCTCAGCCTGCCCCCCGGAACCAGAACAGGGCCTGAAGCCATCCTGCGCTTTTGCAGCCAGCTCCCAAAAAAGCGACTTGTAAGATGGAGCTTCAGGGCACTGCAATTCACAAACCTGCAGAGTTATAAATGATAACTCTCGTCCACAAATATATTGAGGGAAGGCAAAGAAGAGGATTTGAAATCAAGGCAGAATTGCAGGAAACAGATTTCAGGAGGTAGATTCGAATCGCCTTTAAAGCACATGAAAAGCGGCAAAACGTTGACAATGATGCCCTTGGCCAAAAAGGGCGTATGCGTTTTTTCCTGAATATATTCAGGAAAAAACGCATACGCCCTTTTTGGCCAACCAAGCAACCTGGAAAGGCAAATCAGCGCTACAAAGAAGTCTCGCTTCCCATCGGTCAAAAGGGCCATGCTGAAAAAAGTGTCAAAACCAGAAATGCAGGACAGGCCATGGAGAAATGGGAGCCTTGCTACACTGATGGGCGGGATGTAAATTGCCAACAGCCACTCTGGAGAAGTGTACGGTGTGTCCTGAAACATCTAAAAAACACAGCTTAGAGAGCATAGGGCACTTCCACGCATGGGGGGATAAAGTGGGAAAATTGAAAATCAGCAAGACACAAGCACCCCAAAGTTTAGGGCTGCTCTGTTGACAAGGACCTCCACTTCATTCCACCTTAAATATCCCAGGAAAGCGAAAAATGGATCAAAAAGTTGTGGTCCTTATGTACAATGGAATATCACTCAGCCATGAAATCAATGTCATAAGGCTAGTAGCAGCATGATGAGTGGATTTAGGTAAGACGATTCTAAGTGAAATAAGTCACACAGAAAAGGACACTTCTCGTAAGGTGTCACTTATAGAGGGAATGTAAAAACCGTTACACTTGAACTGAATTACAAAACAGAACAGAGTCACACATGCAGAAAACACACTATGGCTGTTTAACGGGAAAGGTGAGGTGGGGTGATACATAAAACAAGAGCTTCAAATTAGCTCAGATACCATTCCATAAACCCAATATGTAATAGACAAGACCTACTCCTTGCTCAGAGAACTGGACTCAACACGCCCGATTCACCGCACAAGAATATATCTGACTAGTAATAATCTTAAAACCTATGTATTGATATCTCTCTGTTAGTGTGTCAAGTGGGTGTAAAGCGGCATAAACACAGCCGTGAAAAGCAGCTAAACCCCATTATAAAAATAAATTACTTTTAAAAACCCATGAAACAAAGACAGGGAAAGAGAGAGAAATTCTTACACAATTCGTTCAGGGGCTGTGATGCAACCTGGATTGACCATATCTAGACCCACAGCTGGATGAGACATAAGGGTGGACACTCTTGGGGCTGAGAGGTTTGGTGAGGTTGGGTGAGCAAACGCAGACCCTTTAAAGTAATACTGCGTGCTACCCATCGCATGGGTCCCAAATCTCCAGGTTCAAGGGCATCTTCCTACATCGAAAACATGCATGAGAAACCCAGAAGATGGTACACCGTGTGATGGGGAAAGGTTTCTAAAACGCACCTCATTTCTCATCTCCTTGTGCTCGGGTTCGCCATTCCAGCCACTTTACCAGCAATCTCCCTACTTGGAGCCTCAGCACCTTTAACCTCCTGTTCCGTACAGGTTGCAATTTGTCCTGAGGATGAACGGGAAGACGGGGAACCAATGAGAGACTAGCTCTTGGTGTTGGGACAGGCACAGGTCACTCTATTTTCCCATCAGGAAGAAGAATTAACCACAGGCTCAGCCTGCCCCCCGGAACCAGAACAGGGCCTGAAGCCATCCTGCGCTTTTGCGGCCAGCTCCCAAAAAAGCGACTTGTAAAATGGAGCTTCAGGGCACTGCAATTCACAAACCTGCAGAGTTATAAATGATAACTCTCGTCCACAAATATATTGAGCGAAGGCAAAGAAGAGGATTTGAAATCAAGGCAGAATTGCAGGAAACAGATTTCAGGAGGTAGATTCGAATCGCCTTTAAAGCACATGAAAAGCGGCAAAACGTTGACAATGATGCCCTTGGCCAAAAAGGGCGTATGCGTTTTTTCCTGAATATATTCAGGAAAAAACGCATACGCCCTTTTTGGCCAACCAAGCAACCTGGAAAGGCAAATCAGCGCTACAAAGAAGTCTCGCTTCCCATCGGTCAAGAGGGCCATGCTGAAAAAAGTGTCAAAACCAGAAATGCAGGACAGGCCATGGAGAAATGGGAGCCTTGCTACACTGATGGGCGGGATGTAAATTGCCAACAGCCACTCTGGAGAAGTGTACGGTGTGTCCTGAAACATCTAAAAAACACAGCTTAGAGAGCATAGGGCACTTCCACGCATGGGGGGATAAAGTGGGAAAATTGAAAATCAGCAAGACACAAGCACCCCAAAGTTTAGGGCTGCTCTGTTGACAAGGACCTCCACTTCATTCCACCTTAAATATCCCAGGAAAGCGAAAAATGGATCAAAAAGTTGTGGTCCTTATGTACAATGGAATATCACTCAGCCATGAAATCAATGTCATAAGGCTAGTAGCAGCATGATGAGTGGATTTAGGTAAGACGATTCTAAGTGAAATAAGTCACACAGAAAAGGACACTTCTCGTAAGGTGTCACTTATAGAGGGAATGTAAAAACCGTTAAACTTGAACTGAATTACAAAACAGAACAGAGTCACACATGCAGAAAACACACTATGGCTGCTTAACGGGAAAGGTGAGGTGGGGTGATACATAAAACAAGAGCTTCAAATTAGCTCAGATACCGTTCCATAAACCCAATATGTAATAGACAAGACCTACTCCTTGCTCAGAGAACTGGACTCAACACGCCCGATTCACCGCACAAGAATATATCTGACTAGTAATAATCTTAAAACCTATGTATTGATATCTCTCTGTTAGTGTGTCAAGTGGGTGTAAAGCGGCATAAACACAGCCGTGAAAAGCAGCTAAACCCCATTATAAAAATAAATTACTTTTAAAAACCCATGAAACAAAGACAGGGAAAGAGAGAGAAATTCTTACACAATTCGTTCAGGGGCTGTGATGCAACCTGGATTGACCATATCTAGACCCACAGCTGGATGAGACCTAAGGGTGGACACTCTTGGGGCTGAGAGGTTTGGTGAGGTTGGGTGAGCAAACGCAGACCATTTAAAGTAATACTGCGTGCTACCCATCGCATGGGTCCCAAATCTCCAGGTTCAAGGGCATCTTCCTACATCGAAAACATGCATGAGAAACCCAGAAGAGGGTACACCGTGTGATGGGGAAAGGTTTCTAAAACGCACCTCATTTCTCATCTCCTTGTGCTCAGGTTCGCCATTCCAGCCACTTTACTAGCAATCTCCCTACTTGGAGCATCAGCACCTTTAACCTCCTGTTCCGTACAGGTTGCAATTTGTCCTGAGGATGAACGGGAAGACGGGGAACCAATGAGAGACTAGCTCTTGGTGTTGGGACAGGCACAGGTCACTCTATTTTCCCATCAGGAAGAAGAATTAACCACAGGCTCAGCCTGCCCCCCGGAACCAGAACAGGGCCTGAAGCCATCCTGCGCTTTTGCGGCCAGCTCCCAAAAAAGCGACTTGTAAAATGGAGCTTCAGGGCACTGCAATTCACAAACCTGCAGAGTTATAAATGATAACTCTCGTCCACAAATATATTGAGGGAAGGCAAAGAAGAGGATTTGAAATCAAGGCAGAATTGCAGGAAACAGATTTCAGGAGGTAGATTCGAATCGCCTTTAAAGCACATGAAAAGCGGCAAAACGTTGACAATGATGCCCTTGGCCAAAAAGGGCGTATGCGTTTTTTCCTGAATATATTCAGGAAAAAACGCATACGCCCTTTTTGGCCAACCAAGCAACCTGGAAAGGCAAATCAGCGCTACAAAGAAGTCTCGCTTCCCATCGGTCAAGAGGGCCATGCTGAAAAAAGTGTCAAAACCAGAAATGCAGGACAGGCCATGGAGAAATGGGAGCCTTGCTACACTGATGGGCGGGATGTAAATTGCCAACAGCCACTCTGGAGAAGTGTACGGTGTGTCCTGAAACATCTAAAAAACACAGCTTAGAGAGCATAGGGCACTTCCACGCATGGGGGGATAAAGTGGGAAAATTGAAAATAAGCAAGACACAAGCACCCCAAAGTTTAGGGCTGCTCTGTTGACAAGGACCTCCACTTCATTCCACCTTAAATATCCCAGGAAAGCGAAAAATGGATCAAAAAGTTGTGGTCTTTATGTACAATGGAATATCACTCAGCCATGGAATCAATGTCATAAGGCTAGTAGCAGCATGATGAGTGGATTTAGGTAAGACGATTCTAAGTGAAATAAGTGACAGAGAAAAGGACACTTCTCGTAAGGTGTCACTTATAGAGGGAATGTAAAAACCGTTACACTTGAACTGAATTACAAAACAGAACAGAGTCACACATGCAGAAAACACACTATGGCTGCTTAACGGGAAAGGTGAGGTGGGGTGATACATAAAACAAGAGCTTCAAATTAGCTCAGATACCATTCCATAAACCCAATATGTAATAGACAAGACCTACTCCTTGCTCAGAGAACTGGACTCAACACGCCCGATTCACCGCACAAGAATATATCTGACTAATAATAATCTTAAAACCTATGTATTGATATCTCTCTGTTAGTGTGTCAAGTGGGTGTAAAGCGGCATAAACACAGCCGTGAAAAGCAGCTAAACTCCATTATAAAACTAAATTACTTTTAAAAACCCATGAAACAAAGACAGGGAAAGAGAGAGAAATTCTTACACAATTCGTTCAGGGGCTGTGATGCAACCTGGATTGACCATATCTAGACCCACAGCTGGATGAGACATAAGGGTGGACACTCTTGGGGCTGAGAGTTTTGGTGAGGTTGGGTGAGCAAATGCAGACCCTTTAAAGTAATACTGCGTGCTACCCATCGCATGGGTCCCAAATCTCCAGGTTCAAGGGCATCTTCCTACATCGAAAACATGCATGAGAAACCCAGAAGATGGTACACCATGTGATGGGGAAAGGTTTCTAAAACGCACCTCATTTCTCATATCCTTGTGCTCGGGTTCGCCATTCCAGCCACTTTACTAGCAATCTCCCTACTTGGAGCATCAGCACCTTTAACCTCCTGTTCCGTACAGGTTGCAATTTGTCCTGAGGATGAACGGGAAGACGGGGAACCAATGAGAGACTAGCTCTTGGTGTTGGGACAGGCACAGGTCACTCTATTTTCCCATCAGGAAGAAGAATTAACCACAGGCTCAGCCTGCCCCCCGGAACCAGAACAGGGCCTGAAGAGATCCTGCGCTTTTGCGGCCAGCTCCCAAAAAAGCGACTTGTAAAATGGAGCTTCAGGGCACTGCAATTCACAAACCTGCAGAGTTATAAATGATAACTCTCGTCCACAAATATATTGAGGGAAGGCAAAGAAGAGGATTTGAAATCAAGGCAGAATTGCAGGAAACAGATTTCAGGAGGTAGATTCGAATCGCCTTTAAAGCACATGAAAAGCGGCAAAACGTTGACAATGATGCCCTTGGCCAAAAAGGGCGTATGCGTTTTTTCCTGAATATATTCAGGAAAAAACGCATACGCCCTTTTTGGCCAACCAAGCAACCTGGAAAGGCAAATCAGCGCTACAAAGAAGTCTTGCTTCCCATCGGTCAAAAGGGCCATGCTGAAAAAAGTGTCAAAACCAGAAATGCAGGACAGGCCATGGAGAAATGGGAGCCTTGCTACACTGATGGGCGGGATGTAAATTGCCAACAGCCACTCTGGAGAAGTGTACGGTGTGTCCTGAAACATCTAAAAAACACAGCTTAGAGAGCATAGGGCACTTCCACGCATGGGGGGATAAAGTGGGAAAATTGAAAATCAGCAAGACACAAGCACCCCAAAGTTTAGGGCTGCTCTGTTGACAAGGACCTCCACTTCATTCCACCTTAAATATCCCAGGAAAGCGAAAAATGGATCAAAAAGTTGTGGTCCTTATGTACAATGGAATATCACTCAGCCATGAAATCAATGTCATAAGGCTAGTAGCAGCATGATGAGTGGATTTAGGTAAGACGATTCTAAGTGAAATAAGTCACACAGAAAAGGACACTTCTCGTAAGGTGTCACTTATAGAGGGAATGTAAAAACCGTTACACTTGAACTGAATTACAAAACAGAACAGAGTCACACATGCAGAAAACACACTATGGCTGCTTAACGGGAAAGGTGAAGTGGGGTGATACATAAAACAAGAGCTTCAAATTAGCTCAGATACCGTTCCATAAGCCCAATATGTAATAGACAAGACCTACTCCTTGCTCAGAGAACTGGACTCAACACGCCCGATTCACCGCACAAGAATATATCTGACTAGTAATAATCTTAAAACCTATGTATTGATATCTCTCTGTTAGTGTGTCAAGTGGGTGTAAAGCGGCATAAACACAGCCGTGAAAAGCAGCTAAACCCCATTATAAAAATAAATTACTTTTAAAAACCCATGAAACAAAGACAGGGAAAGAGAGAGAAATTCTTACACAATTCGTTCAGGGGCTGTGATGCAACCTGGATTGACCATATCTAGACCCACAGCTGGATGAGACATAAGGGTGGACACTCTTGGGGCTGAGAGGTTTGGTGAGGTTGGGTGAGCAAATGCATACCCTTTAAAGTAATACTGCGTGCTACCCATCGCATGGGTCCCAAATCTCCAGGTTCAAGGGCATCTTCCTACATCGAAAACATGCATGAGAAACCCAGAAGATGGTACACCGTGTGATGGGGAAAGGTTTCTAAAACGCACCTCATTTCTCATCTCCTTGTGCTCGGGTTCGCCATTCCAGCCACTTTACTAGCAATCTCCCTACTTGGAGCATCAGCACCTTTAACCTCCTGTTCCGTACAGGTTGCAATTTGTCCTGAGGATGAACGGGAAGACGGGGAACCAATGAGAGACTAGCTCTTGGTGTTGGGACAGGCACAGGTCACTCTATTTTCCCATCAGGAAGAAGAATTAACCACAGGCTCAGCCTGCCCCCCGGAACCAGAACAGGGCCTGAAGCCATCCTGCGCTTTTGCGGCCAGCTCCCAAAAAAGCGACTTGTAAAATGGAGCTTCAGGGCACTGCAATTCACAAACCTGCAGAGTTATAAATGATAACTCTCGTCCACAAATATATTGAGGGAAGGCAAAGAAGAGGATTTGAAATCAAGGCAGAATTGCAGGAAACAGATTTCAGGAGGTAGATTCGAATCGCCTTTAAAGCACATGAAAAGCGGCAAAACGTTGACAATGATGCCCTTGGCCAAAAAGGGCGTATGCGTTTTTTCCTGAATATATTCAGGAAAAAACGCATACGCCCTTTTTGGCCAACCAAGCAACCTGGAAAGGCAAATCAGCGCTACAAAGAAGTCTCACTTCCCATCGGTCAAGAGGGCCATGCTGAAAAAAGTGTCAAAACCAGAAATGCAGGACAGGCCATGGAGAAATGGGAGCCTTGCTACACTGATGGGCGGGATGTAAATTGCCAACAGCCACTCTGGAGAAGTGTACGGTGTGTCCTGAAACATCTAAAAAACACAGCTTAGAGAGCATAGGGCACTTCCACGCATGGGGGGATAAAGTGGGAAAATTGAAAATCAGCAAGACACAAGCACCCCAAAGTTTAGGGCTGCTCTGTTGACAAGGACCTCCACTTCATTCCACCTTAAATATCCCAGGAAAGCGAAAAATGGATCAAAAAGTTGTGGTCCTTATGTACAATGGAATATCACTCAGCCATGAAATCAATGTCATAAGGCTAGTAGCAGCATGATGAGTGGATTTAGGTAAGACGATTCTAAGTGAAATAAGTCACACAGAAAAGGACACTTCTCGTAAGGTGTCACTTATAGAGGGAATGTAAAAACCGTTACACTTGAACTGAATTACAAAACAGAACAGAGTCACACATGCAGAAAACACACTATGGCTGCTTAACGGGAAAGGTGAGGTGGGGTGATACATAAAACAAGAGCTTCAAATTAGCTCAGATACCGTTCCATAAACCCAATATGTAATAGACAAGACCTACTCCTTGCTCAGAGAACTGGACTCAACACGCCCGATTCACCACACAAGAATATATCTGACTAGTAATAATCTTAAAACCTATGTATTGATATCTCTCTGTTAGTGTGTCAAGTGGGTGTAAAGCGGCATAAACACAGCCGTGAAAAGCAGCTAAACCCCATTATAAAACTAAATTACTTTTAAAAACCCATGAAACAAAGACAGGGAAAGAGAGAGAAATTCTTACACAATTCGTTCAGGGGCTGTGATGCAACCTGGATTGACCATATCTAGACCCACAGCTGGATGAGACATAAGGGTGGACACTCTTGGGGCTGAGAGGTTTGGTGAGGTTGGGTGAGCAAACGCAGACCCTTTAAAGTAATACTGCGTGCTACCCATCGCATGGGTCCCAAATCTCCAGGTTCAAGGGCATCTTCCTACATCGAAAACATGCATGAGAAACCCAGAAGATGGTACACCGTGTGATGGGGAAAGGTTTCTAAAACGCACCTCATTTCTCATCTCCTTGTGCTCGGGTTCGCCATTCCAGCCACTTTACCAGCAATCTCCCTACTTGGAGCCTCAGCACCTTTAACCTCCTGTTCCGTACAGGTTGCAATTTGTCCTGAGGATGAACGGGAAGACGGGGAACCAATGAGAGATTAGCTCTTGGTGTTGGGACAGGCACAGGTCACTCTATTTTCCCATCAGGAAGAAGAATTAACCACAGGCTCAGCCTGCCCCCCGGAACCAGAACAGGGCCTGAAGCCATCCTGCGCTTTTGCGGCCAGCTCCCAAAAAAGCGACTTGTAAAATGGAGCTTCAGGGCACTGCAATTCACAAACCTGCAGAGTTATAAATGATAACTCTCGTCCACAAATATATTGAGGGAAGGCAAAGAAGAGGATTTGAAATCAAGGCAGAATTGCAGGAAACAGATTTCAGGAGGTAGATTCGAATCGCCTTTAAAGCACATGAAAAGCGGCAAAACGTTGACAATGATGCCCTTGGCCAAAAAGGGCGTATGCGTTTTTTCCTGAATATATTCAGGAAAAAACGCATACGCCCTTTTTGGCCAACCAAGCAACCTGGAAAGGCAAATCAGCGCTACAAAGAAGTCTCGCTTCCCATCGGTCAAGAGGGCCATGCTGAAAAAAGTGTCAAAACCAGAAATGCAGGACAGGCCATGGAGAAATGGGAGCCTTGCTACACTGATGGGCGGGATGTAAATTGCCAACAGCCACTCTGGAGAAGTGTACGGTGTGTCCTAAAACATCTAAAAAACACAGCTTAGAGAGCATAGGGCACTTCCACGCATGGGGGGATAAAGTGGGAAAATTGAAAATCAGCAAGACACAAGCACCCCAAAGTTTAGGGCTGCTCTGTTGACAAGGACCTCCACTTCATTCCACCTTAAATATCCCAGGAAAGCGAAAAATGGATCAAAAATTTGTGGTCCTTATGTACAATGGAATATCACTCAGCCATGAAATCAATGTCATAAGGCTAGTAGCAGCATGATGAGTGGATTTAGGTAAGACGATTCTAAGTGAAATAAGTCACACAGAAAAGGACACTTCTCATAAGGTGTCACTTATAGAGGGAATGTAAAAACCGTTACACATGAACTGAATTACAAAACAGAACAGAGTCACACATGCAGAAAACACACTATGGCTGCTTAACGGGAAAGGTGAGGTGGGGTGATACATAAAACAAGAGCTTCAAATTAGCTCAGATACCGTTCCATAAACCCAATATGTAATAGACAAGACCTACTCCTTGCTCAGAGAACTGGACTCAACACGCCCGATTCACCGCACAAGAATATATCTGACTAGTAATAATCTTAAAACCTATGTATTGATATCTCTCTGTTAGTGTGTCAAGTGGGTGTAAAGCGGCATAAACACAGCCGTGAAAAGCAGCTAAACCCCATTATAAAAATAAATTACTTTTAAAAACCCATGAAACAAAGACAGGGAAAGAGAGAGAAATTCTTACACAATTCGTTCAGGGGCTGTGATGCAACCTGGATTGACCATATCTAGACCCACAGCTGGATGAGACATAAGGGTGGACACTCTTGGGGCTGAGAGGTTTGGTGAGGTTGGGTGAGCAAACGCAGACCCTTTAAAGTAATACTGCGTGCTACCCATCGCATGGGTCCCAAATCTCCAGGTTCAAGGGCATCTTCCTACATCGAAAACATGCATGAGAAACCCAGAAGATGGTACACCGTGTGATGGGGAAAGGTTTCTAAAACGCACCTCATTTCTCATCTCCTTGTGCTCGGGTTCGCCATTCCAGCCACTTTACCAGCAATCTCCCTACTTGGAGCCTCAGCACCTTTAACCTCCTGTTCCGTACAGGTTGCAATTTGTCCTGAGGATGAACGGGAAGACGGGGAACCAATGAGAGACTAGCTCTTGGTGTTGGGACAGGCACAGGTCACTCTATTTTCCCATCAGGAAGAAGAATTAACCACAGGCTCAGCCTGCCCCCCGGAACCAGAACAGGGCCTGAAGCAATCCTGCGCTTTTGCGGCCAGCTCCCAAAAAAGCGACTTGTAAAATGGAGCTTCAGGGCACTGCAACTCACAAACCTGCAGAGTTATAAATGATAACTCTCGTCCACAAATATATTGAGGGAAGGCAAAGAAGAGGATTTGAAATCAAGGCAGAATTGCAGGAAACAGATTTCAGGAGGTAGATTCAAATCGCCTTTAAAGCACATGAAAAGCGGCAAAACGTTGACAATGATGCCCTTGGCCAAAAAGGGCGTATGCGTTTTTTCCTGAATATATTCAGGAAAAAACGCATACGCCCTTTTTGGCCAACCAAGCAACCTGGAAAGGCAAATCAGCGCTACAAAGAAGTCTCACTTCCCATCGGTCAAGAGGGCCATGCTGAAAAAAGTGTCAAAACCAGAAATGCAGGACAGGCCATGGAGAAATGGGAGCCTTGCTACACTGATGGGCGGGATGTAAATTGCCAACAGCCACTCTGGAGAAGTGTACGGTGTGTCCTGAAACATCTAAAAAACACAGCTTAGAGAGCATAGGGCACTTCCACGCATGGGGGGATAAAGTGGGAAAATTGAAAATCAGCAAGACACAAGCACCCCAAAGTTTAGGGCTGCTCTGTTGACAAGGACCTCCACTTCATTCCACCTTAAATATCCCAGGAAAGCGAAAAATGGATCAAAAAGTTGTGGTCCTTATGTACAATGGAATATCACTCAGCCATGAAATCAATGTCATAAGGCTAGTAGCAGCATGATGAGTGGATTTAGGTAAGACGATTCTAAGTGAAATAAGTCACACAGAAAAGGACACTTCTCGTAAGGTGTCACTTATAGAGGGAATGTAAAAACCGTTACACTTGAACTGAATTACAAAACAGAACAGAGTCACACATGCAGAAAACACACTATGGCTGCTTAACGGGAAAGGTGAGGTGGGGTGATACATAAAACAAGAGCTTCAAATTAGCTCAGATACCGTTCCATAAACCCAATATGTAATAGACAAGACCTACTCCTTGCTCAGAGAACTGGACTCAACACGCCCGATTCACCACACAAGAATATATCTGACTAGTAATAATCTTAAAACCTATGTATTGATATCTCTCTGTTAGTGTGTCAAGTGGGTGTAAAGCGGCATAAACACAGCCGTGAAAAGCAGCTAAACCCCATTATAAAAATAAATTACTTTTAAAAACCCATGAAACAAAGACAGGGAAAGAGAGAGAAATTCTTACACAATTCGTTCAGGGGCTGTGATGCAACCTGGATTGACCATATCTAGACCCACAGCTGGATGAGACATAAGGGTGGACACTCTTGGGGCTGAGAGGTTTGGTGAGGTTGGGTGAGCAAACGCAGACCCTTTAAAGTAATACTGCGTGCTACCCATCGCATGGGTCCCAAATCTCCAGGTTCAAGGGCATCTTCCTACATCGAAAACATGCATGAGAAACCCAGAAGATGGTACACCGTGTGATGGGGAAAGGTTTCTAAAACGCACCTCATTTCTCATCTCCTTGTGCTCGGGTTCGCCATTCCAGCCACTTTACCAGCAATCTCCCTACTTGGAGCCTCAGCACCTTTAACCTCCTGTTCCGTACAGGTTGCAATTTGTCCTGAGGATGAACGGGAAGACGGGGAACCAATGAGAGATTAGCTCTTGGTGTTGGGACAGGCACAGGTCACTCTATTTTCCCATCAGGAAGAAGAATTAACCACAGGCTCAGCCTGCCCCCCGGAACCAGAACAGGGCCTGAAGCCATCCTGCGCTTTTGCGGCCAGCTCCCAAAAAAGCGACTTGTAAAATGGAGCTTCAGGGCACTGCAATTCACAAACCTGCAGAGTTATAAATGATAACTCTCGTCCACAAATATATTGAGGGAAGGCAAAGAAGAGGATTTGAAATCAAGGCAGAATTGCAGGAAACAGATTTCAGGAGGTAGATTCGAATCGCCTTTAAAGCACATGAAAAGCGGCAAAACGTTGACAATGATGCCCTTGGCCAAAAAGGGCGTATGCGTTTTTTCCTGAATATATTCAGGAAAAAACGCATACGCCCTTTTTGGCCAACCAAGCAACCTGGAAAGGCAAATCAGCGCTACAAAGAAGTCTCGCTTCCCATCGGTCAAGAGGGCCATGCTGAAAAAAGTGTCAAAACCAAAAATGCAGGACAGGCCATGGAGAAATGGGAGCCTTGCTACACTGATGGGCGGGATGTAAATTGCCAACAGCCACTCTGGAGAAGTGTACGGTGTGTCCTGAAACATCTAAAAAACACAGCTTAGAGAGCATAGGGCACTTCCACGCATGGGGGGATAAAGTGGGAAAATTGAAAATCAGCAAGACACAAGCACCCCAAAGTTTAGGGCTGCTCTGTTGACAAGGACCTCCATTTCATTCCACCTTAAATATCCCAGGAAAGCGAAAAATGGATAAAAAAGTTGTGGTCCTTATGTACAATGGAATATCACTCAGCCATGAAATCAATGTCATAAGGCTAGTAGCAGCATGATGAGTGGATTTAGGTAAGACGATTCTAAGTGAAATAAGTCACACAGAAAAGGACACTTCTCATAAGGTGTCACTTATAGAGGGAATGTAAAAACCGTTACACTTGAACTGAATTACAAAACAGAACAGAGTCACACATGCAGAAAACACACTATGGCTGCTTAACGGGAAAGGTGAGGTGGGGTGATACATAAAACAAGAGCTTCAAATTAGCTCAGATACCGTTCCATAAACCCAATATGTAATAGACAATACCTACTCCTTGCTCAGAGAACTGGACTCAACACGCCCGATTCACCGCACAAGTATATATCTGACTAGTAATAATCTTAAAACCTATGTATTGATATCTCTCTGTTAGTGTGTCAAGTGTGTGTAAAGCGGCATAAACACAGCCGTGAAAAGCAGCTAAACCCCATTATAAAACTAAATTACTTTTAAAAACCCATGAAACAAAGACAGGGAAAGAGAGAGAAATTCTTACACAATTCGTTCAGGGGCTGTGATGCAACCTGGATTGACCATATCTAGACCCACAGCTGGATGAGACATAAGGGTGGACACTCTTGGGGCTGAGAGGTTTGGTGAGGTTGGGTGAGCAAACGCAGACCCTTTAAAGTAATACTGCGTGCTACCCATCGCATGGGTCCCAAATCTCCAGGTTCAAGGGCATCTTCCTACATCGAAAACATGCATGAGAAACCCAGAAGATGGTACACCGTGTGATGGGGAAAGGTTTCTAAAACGCACCTCATTTCTCATCTCCTTGTGCTCGGGTTCGCCATTCCTGCCACTTTACTAGCAATCTCCCTACTTGGAGCCTCAGCACCTTTAACCTCCTGTTCCGTACAGGTTGCAATTTGTCCTGAGGATGAACGGGAAGACGGGGAACCAATGAGAGACTAGCTCTTGGTGTTGGGACAGGCACAGGTCACTCTATTTTCCCATCAGGAAGAAGAATTAACCACAGGCTCAGCCTGCCCCCCGGAACCAGAACAGGGCCTGAAGCCATCCTGCGCTTTTGCAGCCAGCTCCCAAAAAAGCGACTTGTAAGATGGAGCTTCAGGGCACTGCAATTCACAAACCTGCAGAGTTATAAATGATAACTCTCGTCCACAAATATATTGAGGGAAGGCAAAGAAGAGGATTTGAAATCAAGGCAGAATTGCAGGAAACAGATTTCAGGAGGTAGATTCGAATCGCCTTTAAAGCACATGAAAAGCGGCAAAACGTTGACAATGATGCCCTTGGCCAAAAAGGGCGTATGCGTTTTTTCCTGAATATATTCAGGAAAAAACGCATACGCCCTTTTTGGCCAACCAAGCAACCTGGAAAGGCAAATCAGCGCTACAAAGAAGTCTCGCTTCCCATCGGTCAAAAGGGCCATGCTGAAAAAAGTGTCAAAACCAGAAATGCAGGACAGGCCATGGAGAAATGGGAGCCTTGCTACACTGATGGGCGGGATGTAAATTGCCAACAGCCACTCTGGAGAAGTGTACGGTGTGTCCTGAAACATCTAAAAAACACAGCTTAGAGAGCATAGGGCACTTCCACGCATGGGGGGATAAAGTGGGAAAATTGAAAATCAGCAAGACACAAGCACCCCAAAGTTTAGGGCTGCTCTGTTGACAAGGACCTCCACTTCATTCCACCTTAAATATCCCAGGAAAGCGAAAAATGGATCAAAAAGTTGTGGTCCTTATGTACAATGGAATATCACTCAGCCATGAAATCAATGTCATAAGGCTAGTAGCAGCATGATGAGTGGATTTAGGTAAGACGATTCTAAGTGAAATAAGTCACACAGAAAAGGACACTTCTCGTAAGGTGTCACTTATAGAGGGAATGTAAAAACCGTTACACTTGAACTGAATTACAAAACAGAACAGAGTCACACATGCAGAAAACACACTATGGCTGTTTAACGGGAAAGGTGAGGTGGGGTGATACATAAAACAAGAGCTTCAAATTAGCTCAGATACCATTCCATAAACCCAATATGTAATAGACAAGACCTACTCCTTGCTCAGAGAACTGGACTCAACACGCCCGATTCACCGCACAAGAATATATCTGACTAGTAATAATCTTAAAACCTATGTATTGATATCTCTCTGTTAGTGTGTCAAGTGGGTGTAAAGCGGCATAAACACAGCCGTGAAAAGCAGCTAAACCCCATTATAAAAATAAATTACTTTTAAAAACCCATGAAACAAAGACAGGGAAAGAGAGAGAAATTCTTACACAATTCGTTCAGGGGCTGTGATGCAACCTGGATTGACCATATCTAGACCCACAGCTGGATGAGACATAAGGGTGGACACTCTTGGGGCTGAGAGGTTTGGTGAGGTTGGGTGAGCAAACGCAGACCCTTTAAAGTAATACTGCGTGCTACCCATCGCATGGGTCCCAAATCTCCAGGTTCAAGGGCATCTTCCTACATCGAAAACATGCATGAGAAACCCAGAAGATGGTACACCGTGTGATGGGGAAAGGTTTCTAAAACGCACCTCATTTCTCATCTCCTTGTGCTCGGGTTCGCCATTCCAGCCACTTTACCAGCAATCTCCCTACTTGGAGCCTCAGCACCTTTAACCTCCTGTTCCGTACAGGTTGCAATTTGTCCTGAGGATGAACGGGAAGACGGGGAACCAATGAGAGACTAGCTCTTGGTGTTGGGACAGGCACAGGTCACTCTATTTTCCCATCAGGAAGAAGAATTAACCACAGGCTCAGCCTGCCCCCCGGAACCAGAACAGGGCCTGAAGCCATCCTGCGCTTTTGCGGCCAGCTCCCAAAAAAGCGACTTGTAAAATGGAGCTTCAGGGCACTGCAATTCACAAACCTGCAGAGTTATAAATGATAACTCTCGTCCACAAATATATTGAGCGAAGGCAAAGAAGAGGATTTGAAATCAAGGCAGAATTGCAGGAAACAGATTTCAGGAGGTAGATTCGAATCGCCTTTAAAGCACATGAAAAGCGGCAAAACGTTGAAATGATGCCCTTGGCCAAAAAGGGCGTATGCGTTTTTTCCTGAATATATTCAGGAAAAAACGCATACGCCCTTTTTGGCCAACCAAGCAACCTGGAAAGGCAAATCAGCGCTACAAAGAAGTCTCGCTTCCCATCGGTCAAGAGGGCCATGCTGAAAAAAGTGTCAAAACCAGAAATGCAGGACAGGCCATGGAGAAATGGGAGCCTTGCTACACTGATGGGCGGGATGTAAATTGCCAACAGCCACTCTGGAGAAGTGTACGGTGTGTCCTAAAACATCTAAAAAACACAGCTTAGAGAGCATAGGGCACTTCCACGCATGGGGGGATAAAGTGGGAAAATTGAAAATCAGCAAGACACAAGCACCCCAAAGTTTAGGGCTGCTCTGTTGACAAGGACCTCCACTTCATTCCACCTTAAATATCCCAGGAAAGCGAAAAATGGATCAAAAATTTGTGGTCCTTATGTACAATGGAATATCACTCAGCCATGAAATCAATGTCATAAGGCTAGTAGCAGCATGATGAGTGGATTTAGGTAAGACGATTCTAAGTGAAATAAGTCACACAGAAAAGGACCCTTCTCATAAGGTGTCACTTATAGAGGGAATGTAAAAACCGTTACACATGAACTGAATTACAAAACAGAACAGAGTCACACATGCAGAAAACACACTATGGCTGCTTAACGGGAAAGGTGAGGTGGGGTGATACATAAAACAAGAGCTTCAAATTAGCTCAGATACCGTTCCATAAACCCAATATGTAATAGACAAGACCTACTCCTTGCTCAGAGAACTGGACTCAACACGCCCGATTCACCGCACAAGAATATATCTGACTAGTAATAATCTTAAAACCTATGTATTGATATCTCTCTGTTAGTGTGTCAAGTGGGTGTAAAGCGGCATAAACACAGCCGTGAAAAGCAGCTAAACCCCATTATAAAAATAAATTACTTTTAAAAACCCATGAAACAAAGACAGGGAAAGAGAGAGAAATTCTTACACAATTCGTTCAGGGGCTGTGATGCAACCTGGATTGACCATATCTAGACCCACAGCTGGATGAGACATAAGGGTGGACACTCTTGGGGCTGAGAGGTTTGGTGAGGTTGGGTGAGCAAACGCAGACCCTTTAAAGTAATACTGCGTGCTACCCATCGCATGGGTCCCAAATCTCCAGGTTCAAGGGCATCTTCCTACATCGAAAACATGCATGAGAAACCCAGAAGATGGTACACCGTGTGATGGGGAAAGGTTTCTAAAACGCACCTCATTTCTCATCTCCTTGTGCTCGGGTTCGCCATTCCTGCCACTTTACTAGCAATCTCCCTACTTGGAGCCTCAGCACCTTTAACCTCCTGTTCCGTACAGGTTGCAATTTGTCCTGAGGATGAACGGGAAGACGGGGAACCAATGAGAGACTAGCTCTTGGTGTTGGGACAGGCACAGGTCACTCTATTTTCCCATCAGGAAGAAGAATTAACCACAGGCTCAGCCTGCCCCCCGGAACCAGAACAGGGCCTGAAGCCATCCTGCGCTTTTGCAGCCAGCTCCCAAAAAAGCGACTTGTAAGATGGAGCTTCAGGGCACTGCAATTCACAAACCTGCAGAGTTATAAATGATAACTCTCGTCCACAAATATATTGAGGGAAGGCAAAGAAGAGGATTTGAAATCAAGGCAGAATTGCAGGAAACAGATTTCAGGAGGTAGATTCGAATCGCCTTTAAAGCACATGAAAAGCGGCAAAACGTTGACAATGATGCCCTTGGCCAAAAAGGGCGTATGCGTTTTTTCCTGAATATATTCAGGAAAAAACGCATACGCCCTTTTTGGCCAACCAAGCAACCTGGAAAGGCAAATCAGCGCTACAAAGAAGTCTCGCTTCCCATCGGTCAAAAGGGCCATGCTGAAAAAAGTGTCAAAACCAGAAATGCAGGACAGGCCATGGAGAAATGGGAGCCTTGCTACACTGATGGGCGGGATGTAAATTGCCAACAGCCACTCTGGAGAAGTGTACGGTGTGTCCTGAAACATCTAAAAAACACAGCTTAGAGAGCATAGGGCACTTCCACGCATGGGGGGATAAAGTGGGAAAATTGAAAATCAGCAAGACACAAGCACCCCAAAGTTTAGGGCTGCTCTGTTGACAAGGACCTCCACTTCATTCCACCTTAAATATCCCAGGAAAGCGAAAAATGGATCAAAAAGTTGTGGTCCTTATGTACAATGGAATATCACTCAGCCATGAAATCAATGTCATAAGGCTAGTAGCAGCATGATGAGTGGATTTAGGTAAGACGATTCTAAGTGAAATAAGTCACACAGAAAAGGACACTTCTCGTAAGGTGTCACTTATAGAGGGAATGTAAAAACCGTTACACTTGAACTGAATTACAAAACAGAACAGAGTCACACATGCAGAAAACACACTATGGCTGTTTAACGGGAAAGGTGAGGTGGGGTGATACATAAAACAAGAGCTTCAAATTAGCTCAGATACCATTCCATAAACCCAATATGTAATAGACAAGACCTACTCCTTGCTCAGAGAACTGGACTCAACACGCCCGATTCACCGCACAAGAATATATCTGACTAGTAATAATCTTAAAACCTATGTATTGATATCTCTCTGTTAGTGTGTCAAGTGGGTGTAAAGCGGCATAAACACAGCCGTGAAAAGCAGCTAAACCCCATTATAAAAATAAATTACTTTTAAAAACCCATGAAACAAAGACAGGGAAAGAGAGAGAAATTCTTACACAATTCGTTCAGGGGCTGTGATGCAACCTGGATTGACCATATCTAGACCCACAGCTGGATGAGACATAAGGGTGGACACTCTTGGGGCTGAGAGGTTTGGTGAGGTTGGGTGAGCAAACGCAGACCCTTTAAAGTAATACTGCGTGCTACCCATCGCATGGGTCCCAAATCTCCAGGTTCAAGGGCATCTTCCTACATCGAAAACATGCATGAGAAACCCAGAAGATGGTACACCGTGTGATGGGGAAAGGTTTCTAAAACGCACCTCATTTCTCATCTCCTTGTGCTCGGGTTCGCCATTCCAGCCACTTTACCAGCAATCTCCCTACTTGGAGCCTCAGCACCTTTAACCTCCTGTTCCGTACAGGTTGCAATTTGTCCTGAGGATGAACGGGAAGACGGGGAACCAATGAGAGACTAGCTCTTGGTGTTGGGACAGGCACAGGTCACTCTATTTTCCCATCAGGAAGAAGAATTAACCACAGGCTCAGCCTGCCCCCCGGAACCAGAACAGGGCCTGAAGCCATCCTGCGCTTTTGCGGCCAGCTCCCAAAAAAGCGACTTGTAAAATGGAGCTTCAGGGCACTGCAATTCACAAACCTGCAGAGTTATAAATGATAACTCTCGTCCACAAATATATTGAGCGAAGGCAAAGAAGAGGATTTGAAATCAAGGCAGAATTGCAGGAAACAGATTTCAGGAGGTAGATTCGAATCGCCTTTAAAGCACATGAAAAGCGGCAAAACGTTGAAATGATGCCCTTGGCCAAAAAGGGCGTATGCGTTTTTTCCTGAATATATTCAGGAAAAAACGCATACGCCCTTTTTGGCCAACCAAGCAACCTGGAAAGGCAAATCAGCGCTACAAAGAAGTCTCGCTTCCCATCGGTCAAGAGGGCCATGCTGAAAAAAGTGTCAAAACCAGAAATGCAGGACAGGCCATGGAGAAATGGGAGCCTTGCTACACTGATGGGCGGGATGTAAATTGCCAACAGCCACTCTGGAGAAGTGTACGGTGTGTCCTAAAACATCTAAAAAACACAGCTTAGAGAGCATAGGGCACTTCCACGCATGGGGGGATAAAGTGGGAAAATTGAAAATCAGCAAGACACAAGCACCCCAAAGTTTAGGGCTGCTCTGTTGACAAGGACCTCCACTTCATTCCACCTTAAATATCCCAGGAAAGCGAAAAATGGATCAAAAATTTGTGGTCCTTATGTACAATGGAATATCACTCAGCCATGAAATCAATGTCATAAGGCTAGTAGCAGCATGATGAGTGGATTTAGGTAAGACGATTCTAAGTGAAATAAGTCACACAGAAAAGGACCCTTCTCATAAGGTGTCACTTATAGAGGGAATGTAAAAACCGTTACACATGAACTGAATTACAAAACAGAACAGAGTCACACATGCAGAAAACACACTATGGCTGCTTAACGGGAAAGGTGAGGTGGGGTGATACATAAAACAAGAGCTTCAAATTAGCTCAGATACCGTTCCATAAACCCAATATGTAATAGACAAGACCTACTCCTTGCTCAGAGAACTGGACTCAACACGCCCGATTCACCGCACAAGAATATATCTGACTAGTAATAATCTTAAAACCTATGTATTGATATCTCTCTGTTAGTGTGTCAAGTGGGTGTAAAGCGGCATAAACACAGCCGTGAAAAGCAGCTAAACCCCATTATAAAAATAAATTACTTTTAAAAACCCATGAAACAAAGACAGGGAAAGAGAGAGAAATTCTTACACAATTCGTTCAGGGGCTGTGATGCAACCTGGATTGACCATATCTAGACCCACAGCTGGATGAGACATAAGGGTGGACACTCTTGGGGCTGAGAGGTTTGGTGAGGTTGGGTGAGCAAACGCAGACCCTTTAAAGTAATACTGCGTGCTACCCATCGCATGGGTCCCAAATCTCCAGGTTCAAGGGCATCTTCCTACATCGAAAACATGCATGAGAAACCCAGAAGATGGTACACCGTGTGATGGGGAAAGGTTTCTAAAACGCACCTCATTTCTCATCTCCTTGTGCTCGGGTTCGCCATTCCAGCCACTTTACCAGCAATCTCCCTACTTGGAGCCTCAGCACCTTTAACCTCCTGTTCCGTACAGGTTGCAATTTGTCCTGAGGATGAACGGGAAGACGGGGAACCAATGAGAGACTAGCTCTTGGTGTTGGGACAGGCACAGGTCACTCTATTTTCCCATCAGGAAGAAGAATTAACCACAGGCTCAGCCTGCCCCCCGGAACCAGAACAGGGCCTGAAGCAATCCTGCGCTTTTGCGGCCAGCTCCCAAAAAAGCGACTTGTAAAATGGAGCTTCAGGGCACTGCAACTCACAGACCTGCAGAGTTATAAATGATAACTCTCGTCCACAAATATATTGAGGGAAGGCAAAGAAGAGGATTTGAAATCAAGGCAGAATTGCAGGAAACAGATTTCAGGAGGTAGATTCAAATCGCCTTTAAAGCACATGAAAAGCGGCAAAACGTTGACAATGATGCCCTTGGCCAAAAAGGGCGTATGCGTTTTTTCCTGAATATATTCAGGAAAAAACGCATACGCCCTTTTTGGCCAACCAAGCAACCTGGAAAGGCAAATCAGCGCTACAAAGAAGTCTCGCTTCCCATCGGTCAAAAGGGCCATGCTGAAAAAAGTGTCAAAACCAGAAATGCAGGACAGGCCATGGAGAAATGGGAGCCTTGCTACACTGATGGGCGGGATGTAAATTGCCAACAGCCACTCTGGAGAAGTGTACGGTGTGTCCTGAAACATCTAAAAAACACAGCTTAGAGAGCATAGGGCGCTTCCACGCAGGGGGGATAAAGTGGGAAAATTGAAAATCAGCAAGACACAAGCACCCCAAAGTTTAGGGCTGCTCTGTTGACAAGGACCTCCACTTCATTCCACCTTAAATATCCCAGGAAAGCGAAAAATGGATAAAAAAGTTGTGGTCCTTATGTACAATGGAATATCACTCAGCCATGAAATCAATGTCATAAGGCTAGTAGCAGCATGATGATTGGATTTAGGTAAGACGATTCTAAGTGAAATAAGTCACACAGAAAAGGACACTTCTCATAAGGTGTCACTTATAGAGAGAATGTAAAAACCGTTACACTTGAACTGAATTACAAAACAGAACAGAGTCACACATGCAGAAAACACACTATGGCTGTTTAACGGGAAAGGTGAGGTGGGGTGATACATAAAACAAGAGCTTCAAATTAGCTCAGATACCGTTCCATAAACCCAATATGTAATAGACAAGACCTACTCCTTGCTCAGAGAACTGGACTCAACACGCCCGATTCACCGCACAAGAATATATCTGACTAGTAATAATCTTAAAACCTATGTATTGATATCTCTCTGTTAGTGTGTCAAGTGGGTGTAAAGCGGCATAAACACAGCCGTGAAAAGCAGCTAAACCCCATTATAAAAATAAATTACTTTTAAAAACCCATGAAACAAAGACAGGGAAAGAGAGAGAAATTCTTACACAATTCGTTCAGGGGCTGTGATGCAACCTGGATTGACCATATCTAGACCCACAGCTGGATGAGACATAAGGGTGGACACTCTTGGGGCTGAGAGGTTTGGTGAGGTTGGGTGAGCAAACGCAGACCCTTTAAAGTAATACTGCGTGCTACCCATCGCATGGGTCCCAAATCTCCAGGTTCAAGGGCATCTTCCTACATCGAAAACATGCATGAGAAACCCAGAAGATGGTACACCGTGTGATGGGGAAAGGTTTCTAAAACGCACCTCATTTCTCATCTCCTTGTGCTCGGGTTCGCCATTCCAGCCACTTTACCAGCAATCTCCCTACTTGGAGCCTCAGCACCTTTAACCTCCTGTTCCGTACAGGTTGCAATTTGTCCTGAGGATGAACGGGAAGACGGGGAACCAATGAGAGACTAGCTCTTGGTGTTGGGACAGGCACAGGTCACTCTATTTTCCCATCAGGAAGAAGAATTAACCACAGGCTCAGCCTGCCCCCCGGAACCAGAACAGGGCCTGAAGCAATCCTGCGCTTTTGCGGCCAGCTCCCAAAAAAGCGACTTGTAAAATGGAGCTTCAGGGCACTGCAACTCACAAACCTGCAGAGTTATAAATGATAACTCTCGTCCACAAATATATTGAGGGAAGGCAAAGAAGAGGATTTGAAATCAAGGCAGAATTGCAGGAAACAGATTTCAGGAGGTAGATTCAAATCGCCTTTAAAGCACATGAAAAGCGGCAAAACGTTGACAATGATGCCCTTGGCCAAAAAGGGCGTATGCGTTTTTTCCTGAATATATTCAGGAAAAAACGCATACGCCCTTTTTGGCCAACCAAGCAACCTGGAAAGGCAAATCAGCGCTACAAAGAAGTCTCGCTTCCCATCGGTCAAAAGGGCCATGCTGAAAAAAGTGTCAAAACCAGAAATGCAGGACAGGCCATGGAGAAATGGGAGCCTTGCTACACTGATGGGCGGGATGTAAATTGCCAACAGCCACTCTGGAGAAGTGTACGGTGTGTCCTGAAACATCTAAAAAACACAGCTTAGAGAGCATAGGGCGCTTCCACGCATGGGGGGATAAAGTGGGAAAATTGAAAATCAGCAAGACACAAGCACCCTAAAGTTTAGGGCTGCTCTGTTGACAAGGACCTCCACTTCATTCCACCTTAAATATCCCAGGAAAGCGAAAAATGGATAAAAAAGTTGTGGTCCTTATGTACAATGGAATATCACTCAGCCATGAAATCAATGTCATAAGGCTAGTAGCAGCATGATGAGTGGATTTAGGTAAGACGATTCTAAGTGAAATAAGTCACACAGAAAAGGACACTTCTCATAAGGTGTCACTTATAGAGAGAATGTAAAAACCGTTACACTTGAACTGAATTACAAAACAGAACAGAGTCACACATGCAGAAAACACACTATGGCTGCTTAACGGGAAAGGTGAGGTGGGGTGATCCATAAAACAAGAGTTTCAAATTAGCTCAGATACCGTTCCATAAACCCAATATGTAATAGACAAGACCTACTCCTTGCTCAGAGAACTGGACTCAACACGCCCGATTCACCGCACAAGAATATATCTGACTAGTAATAATCTTAAAACCTATGTATTGATATCTCTCTGTTAGTGTGTCAAGTGGGTGTAAAGCGGCATAAACACAGCCGTGAAAAGCAGCTAAACCCCATTATAAAAATAAATTACTTTTAAAAACCCATGAAACAAAGACAGGGAAAGAGAGAGAAATTCTTACACAATTCGTTCAGGGGCTGTGATGCAACCTGGATTGACCATATCTAGACCCACAGCTGGATGAGACATAAGGGTGGACACTCTTGGGGCTGAGAGGTTTGGTGAGGTTGGGTGAGCAAACGCAGACCCTTTAAAGTAATACTGCGTGCTACCCATCGCATGGGTCCCAAATCTCCAGGTTCAAGGGCATCTTCCTACATCGAAAACATGCATGAGAAACCCAGAAGAGGGTACACCGTGTGATGGGGAAAGGTTTCTAAAACGCACCTCATTTCTCATCTCCTTGTGCTCGGGTTCGCCATTCCAGCCACTTTACTAGCAATCTCCCTACTTGGAGCCTCAGCACCTTTAACCTCCTGTTCCGAACAGGTTGCAATTTGTCCTGAGGATGAACGGGAAGACGGGGAACCAATGAGAGACTAGCTCTTGGTGTTGGGACAGGCACAGGTCACTCTATTTTCCCATCAGGAAGAAGAATTAACCACAGGCTCAGCCTGCCCCCCGGAACCAGAACAGGGCCTGAAGCCATCCTGCGCTTTTGCGGACAGCTCCCAAAAAAGCGAGTTGTAAAATGGAGCGTCAGGGCACTGCAATTCACAAACCTGCAGAGTTATAAATGATAACTCTCGTCCACAAATATATTGAGGGAAGGCAAAGTAGAGGATTTCAAATCAAGGCAGAATTGCAGGAAACAGATTTCAGGAGGTAGATTCGAATCGCCTTTAAAGCACATGAAAAGCGGCAAAACGTTGACAATGATGCCCTTGGCCAAAAAGGGCGTATGCGTTTTTTCCTGAATATATTCAGGAAAAAACGCATACGCCCTTTTTGGCCAACCAAGCAACCTGGAAAGGCAAATCAGCGCTACAAAGAAGTCTCGCTTCCCATCGATCAAAAGGGCCATGCTGAAAAAAGTGTCAAAACCAGAAATGCAGGACAGGCCATGGAGAAATGGGAGCCTTGCTACACTGATGGGCGGGATGTAAATTGCCAACAGCCACTCTGGAGAAGTGTACGGTGTGTCCTGAAACATCTAAAAAACACAGCTTAGAGAGCATAGGGCACTTCCACGCATGGAGGGATAAAGTGGGAAAATTGAAAATCAGCAAGACACAAGCACCCCAAAGTTTAGGGCTGCTCTGTTGACAAGGACCTCTACTTCATTCCACCTTAAATATCCCAGGAAAGCGAAAAATGGATCAAAAAGTTGTGGTCCTTATGTACAATGGAATATCACTCAGCCATGAAATCAATGTCATAAGGCTAGTAGCAGCATGATGAGTGGATTTAGGTAAGACGATTCTAAGTGAAATAAGTCACACAGAAAAGGACACTTCTCGTAAGGTGTCACTTATAGAGGGAATGTAAAAACCGTTACACTTGAACTGAATTACAAAACAGAACAGAGTCACACATGCAGAAAACACACTATGGCTGCTTAACGGGAAAGGTGAGGTGGGGTGATACATAAAACAAGAGCTTCAAATTAGCTCAGATACCGTTCCATAAACCCAATATGTAATAGACAAGACCTACTCCTTGCTCAGAGAACTGGACTCAACACGCCCGATTCACCGCACAAGAATATATCTGACTAGTAATAATCTTAAAACCTATGTATTGATATCTCTCTGTTAGTGTGTCAAGTGGGTGTAAAGCGGCATAAACACAGCCGTGAAAAGCAGCTAAACCCCATTATAAAACTAAATTACTTTTAAAAACCCATGAAACAAAGACAGGGAAAGAGAGAGAAATTCTTACACAATTCGTTCAGGGGCTGTGATGCAACCTGGATTGACCATATCTAGACCCACAGCTGGATGAGACATAAGGGTGGACACTCTTGGGGCTGAGAGGTTTGGTGAGGTTGGGTGAGCAAACGCAGACCCTTTAAAGTAATACTGCGTGCTACCCATCGCATGGGTCCCAAATCTCCAGGTTCAAGGGCATCTTCCTACATCGAAAACATGCATGAGAAACCCAGAAGATGGTACACCGTGTGATGGGGAAAGGTTTCTAAAACGCACCTCATTTCTCATCTCCTTGTGCTCGGGTTCGCCATTCCTGCCACTTTACTAGCAATCTCCCTACTTGGAGCCTCAGCACCTTTAACCTCCTGTTCCGTACAGGTTGCAATTTGTCCTGAGGATGAACGGGAAGACGGGGAACCAATGAGAGACTAGCTCTTGGTGTTGGGACAGGCACAGGTCACTCTATTTTCCCATCAGGAAGAAGAATTAACCACAGGCTCAGCCTGCCCCCCGGAACCAGAACAGGGCCTGAAGCCATCCTGCGCTTTTGCGGCCAGCTCCCAAAAAAGCGACTTGTAAGATGGAGCTTCAGGGCACTGCAATTCACAAACCTGCAGAGTTATAAATGATAACTCTCGTCCACAAATATATTGAGGGAAGGCAAAGAAGAGGATATGAAATCAAGGCAGAATTGCAGGAAACAGATTTCAGGAGGTAGATTCGAATCGCCTTTAAAGCACATGAAAAGCGGCAAAACGTTGACAATGATGCCCTTGGCCAAAAAGGGCGTATGCGTTTTTTCCTGAATATATTCAGGAAAAAACGCATACGCCCTTTTTGGCCAACCAAGCAACCTGGAAAGGCAAATCAGCGCTACAAAGAAGTCTCGCTTCCCATCGGTCAAAAGGGCCATGCTGAAAAAAGTGTCAAAACCAGAAATGCAGGACAGGCCATGGAGAAATGGGAGCCTTGCTACACTGATGGGCCGGATGTAAATTGCCAACAGCCACTCTGGAGAAGTGTACGGTGTGTCCTGAAACATCTAAAAAACACAGCTTAGAGAGCATAGGGCACTTCCACGCATGGGGGGATAAAGTGGGAAAATTGAAAATCAGCAAGACACAAGCACCCCAAAGTTTAGGGCTGCTCTGTTGACAAGGACCTCCACTTCATTCCACCTTAAATATCCCAGGAAAGCGAAAAATGGATCAAAAAGTTGTGGTCCTTATGTACAATGGAATATCACTCAGCCATGAAATCAATGTCATAAGGCTAGTAGCAGCATGATGAGTGGATTTAGGTAAGACGATTCTAAGTGAAATAAGTCACACAGAAAAGGACACTTTTCGTAAGGTGTCACTTATAGAGGGAATGTAAAAACCGTTACACTTGAACTGAATTACAAAACAGAACAGAGTCACACTTGCAGAAAACACACTATGGCTGCTTAACGGGAAAGGTGAGGTGGAGTGATACATAAAACAAGAGCTTCAAATTAGCTCAGATACCGTTCCATAAACCCAATATGTAATAGACAAGACCTACTCCTTGCTCAGAGAACTGGACTCAACACGCCCGATTCACCGCACAAGAATATATCTGACTAGTAATAATCTTAAAACCTATGTATTGATATCTCTCTGTTAGTGTGTCAAGTGGGTGTAAAGCGGCATAAACACAGCCGTGAAAAGCAGCTAAACCCCATTATAAAACTAAATTACTTTTAAAAACCCATGAAACAAAGACAGGGAAAGAGAGAGAAATTCTTACACAATTCGTTCAGGGGCTGTGATGCAACCTGGATTGACCATATCTAGACCCACAGCTGGATGAGACATAAGGGTGGACACTCTTGGGGCTGAGAGGTTTGGTGAGGTTGGGTGAGCAAACGCAGACCCTTTAAAGTAATACTGCGTGCTACCCATCGCATGGGTCCCAAATCTCCAGGTTCAAGGGCATCTTCCTACATCGAAAACATGCATGAGAAACCCAGAAGATGGTACACCGTGTGATGGGGAAAGGTTTCTAAAACGCACCTCATTTCTCATCTCCTTGTGCTCGGGTTCGCCATTCCTGCCACTTTACTAGCAATCTCCCTACTTGGAGCCTCAGCACCTTTAACCTCCTGTTCCGTACAGGTTGCAATTTGTCCTGAGGATGAACGGGAAGACGGGGAACCAATGAGAGACTAGCTCTTGGTGTTGGGACAGGCACAGGTCACTCTATTTTCCCATCAGGAAGAAGAATTAACCACAGGCTCAGCCTGCCCCCCGGAACCAGAACAGGGCCTGAAGCCATCCTGCGCTTTTGCGGCCAGCTCCCAAAAAAGCGACTTGTAAGATGGAGCTTCAGGGCACTGCAATTCACAAACCTGCAGAGTTATAAATGATAACTCTCGTCCACAAATATATTGAGGGAAGGCAAAGAAGAGGATTTGAAATCAAGGCAGAATTGCAGGAAACAGATTTCAGGAGGTAGATTCGAATCGCCTTTAAAGCACATGAAAAGCGGCAAAACGTTGACAATGATGCCCTTGGCCAAAAAGGGCGTATGCGT
Organism: Balaenoptera physalus; assembly: GCF_965194825.1. Classification (NCBI taxonomy): domain Eukaryota; kingdom Metazoa; phylum Chordata; class Mammalia; order Artiodactyla; family Balaenopteridae; genus Balaenoptera; species Balaenoptera physalus. Next base: position 2,080,762 of record NW_028126470.1, read on the forward strand.
TTTTTCCTGAATATATTCAGGAAAAAACGCATACGCCCTTTTTGGCCAACCAAGCAACCTGGAAAGGCAAATCAGCGCTACAAAGAAGTCTCGCTTCCCATCGGTCAAAAGGGCCATGCTGAAAAAAGTGTCAAAACCAGAAATGCAGGACAGGCCATGGAGAAATGGGAGCCTTGCTACACTGATGGGCGGGATGTAAATTGCCAACAGCCACTCTGGAGAAGTGTACGGTGTGTCCTGAAACATCTAAAAAACACAGCTTAGAGAGCATAGGGCACTTCCACGCATGGGGGGATAAAGTGGGAAAATTGAAAATCAGCAAGACACAAGCACCCCAAAGTTTAGGGCTGCTCTGTTGACAAGGACCTCCACTTCATTCCACCTTAAATATCCCAGGAAAGCGAAAAATGGATCAAAAAGTTGTGGTCCTTATGTACAATGGAATATCACTCAGCCATGAAATCAATGTCATAAGGCTAGTAGCAGCATGATGAGTGGATTTAGGTAAGACGATTCTAAGTGAAATAAGTCACACAGAAAAGGACACTTTTCGTAAGGTGTCACTTATAGAGGGAATGTAAAAACCGTTACACTTGAACTGAATTACAAAACAGAACAGAGTCACACTTGCAGAAAACACACTATGGCTGCTTAACGGGAAAGGTGAGGTGGGGTGATACATAAAACAAGAGCTTCAAATTAGCTCAGATACCGTTCCATAAACCCAATATGTAATAGACAAGACCTACTCCTTGCTCAGAGAACTGGACTCAACACGCCCGATTCACCGCACAAGAATATATCTGACTAGTAATAATCTTAAAACCTATGTATTGATATCTCTCTGTTAGTGTGTCAAGTGGGTGTAAAGCGGCATAAACACAGCCGTGAAAAGCAGCTAAACCCCATTATAAAAATAAATTACTTTTAAAAACCCATGAAACAAAGACAGGGAAAGAGAGAGAAATTCTTACACAATTCGTTCAGGGGCTGTGATGCAACCTGGATTGACCATATCTAGACCCACAGCTGGATGAGACATAAGGGTGGACACTCTTGGGGCTGAGAGGTTTGGTGAGGTTGGGTGAGCAAACGCAGACCCTTTAAAGTAATACTGCGTGCTACCCATCGCATGGGTCCCAAATCTCCAGGTTCAAGGGCATCTTCCTACATCGAAAACATGCATGAGAAACCCAGAAGATGGTACACCGTGTGATGGGGAAAGGTTTCTAAAACGCACCTCATTTCTCATCTCCTTGTGCTCGGGTTCGCCATTCCAGCCACTTTACCAGCAATCTCCCTACTTGGAGCCTCAGCACCTTTAACCTCCTGTTCCGTACAGGTTGCAATTTGTCCTGAGGATGAACGGGAAGACGGGGAACCAATGAGAGACTAGCTCTTGGTGTTGGGACAGGCACAGGTCACTCTATTTTCCCATCAGGAAGAAGAATTAACCACAGGCTCAGCCTGCCCCCCGGAACCAGAACAGGGCCTGAAGCCATCCTGCGCTTTTGCGGCCAGCTCCCAAAAAAGCGACTTGTAAAATGGAGCTTCAGGGCACTGCAATTCACAAACCTGCAGAGTTATAAATGATAACTCTCGTCCACAAATATATTGAGGGAAGGCAAAGAAGAGGATTTGAAATCAAGGCAGAATTGCAGGAAACAGATTTCAGGAGGTAGATTCGAATCGCCTTTAAAGCACATGAAAAGCGGCAAAACGTTGACAATGATGCCCTTGGCCAAAAAGGGCGTATGCGTTTTTTCCTGAATATATTCAGGAAAAAACGCATACTCCCTTTTTGGCCAACCAAGCAACCTGGAAAGGCAAATCAGCGCTACAAAGAAGTCTCGCTTCCCATCGGTCAAGAGGGCCATGCTGAAAAAAGTGTCAAAACCAGAAATGCAGGACAGGCCATGGAGAAATGGGAGCCTTGCTACACTGATGGGCGGGATGTAAATTGCCAACAGCCACTCTGGAGAAGTGTACGGTGTGTCCTGAAACATCTAAAAAACACAGCTTAGAGAGCATAGGGCACTTCCACGCATGGGGGGATAAAGTGGGAAAATTGAAAATCAGCAAGACACAAGCACCCAAAGTTTAGGGCTGCTCTGTTGACAAGGACCTCCACTTCATTCCACCTTAAATATCCCAGGAAAGCGAAAAATGGATCAAAAAGTTGTGGTCCTTATGTACAATGGAATATCACTCAGCCATGAAATCAATGTCATAAGGCTAGTAGCAGCATGATGAGTGGATTTAGGTAAGACGATTTTAAGTGAAATAAGTCACACAGAAAAGGACACTTCTCGTAAGGTGTCACTTATAGAGGGAATGTAAAAACCGTTACACTTGAACTGAATTACAAAACAGATCAGAGTCACATATGCAGAAAACACACTATGGCTGCTTAACGGGAAAGGTGAAGTGGGGTGATACATAAAACAAGAGCTTCAAATTAGCTCAGATACCGTTCCATAAACCCAATATGTAATAGACAAGACCTACTCCTTGCTCAGAGAACTGGACTCAACACGCCCGATTCACCGCACAAGAATATATCTGACTAGTAATAATCTTAAAACCTATGTATTGATATCTCTCTGTTAGTGTGTCAAGTGGGTGTAAAGCGGCATAAACACAGCCGTGAAAAGCAGCTAAACCCCATTATAAAAATAAATTACTTTTAAAAACCCATGAAACAAAGACAGGGAAAGAGAGAGAAATTCTTACACAATTCGTTCAGGGGCTGTGATGCAACCTGGATTGACCATATCTAGACCCACAGCTGGATGAGACATAAGGGTGGACACTCTTGGGGCTGAGAGGTTTGGTGAGGTTGGGTGAGCAAATGCATACCCTTTAAAGTAATACTGCGTGCTACCCATCGCATGGGTCCCAAATCTCCAGGTTCAAGGGCATCTTCCTACATCGAAAACATGCATGAGAAACCCAGAAGATGGTACACCGTGTGATGGGGAAAGGTTTCTAAAACGCACCTCATTTCTCATCTCCTTGTGCTCGGGTTCGCCATTCCAGCCACTTTACTAGCAGTCTCCCTACTTGGAGCATCAGCACCTTTAACCTCCTGTTCCGTACAGGTTGCAATTTGTCCTGAGGATGAACGGGAAGACGGGGAACCAATGAGAGACTAGCTCTTGGTGTTGGGACAGGCACAGGTCACTCTATTTTCCCATCAGGAAGAAGAATTAACCACAGGCTCAGCCTGCCCCCCGGAACCAGAACAGGGCCTGAAGCCATCCTGCGCTTTTGCGGCCAGCTCCCAAAAATGCGACTTGTAAAATGGAGCTTCAGGGCACTGCAATTCACAAACCTGCAGAGTTATAAATGATAACTCTCGTCCACAAATATATTGAGGGAAGGCAAAGAAGAGGATTTGAAATCAAGGCAGAATTGCAGGAAACAGATTTCAGGAGGTAGATTCGAATCGCCTTTAAAGCACATGAAAAGCGGCAAAACGTTGACAATGATGCCCTTGGCCAAAAAGGGCGTATGCGTTTTTTCCTGAATATATTCAGGAAAAAACGCATACGCCCTTTTTGGCCAACCAAGCAACCTGGAAAGGCAAATCAGCGCTACAAAGAAGTCTCGCTTCCCATCGGTCAAGAGGGCCATGCTGAAAAAAGTGTCAAAACCAGAAATGCAGGACAGGCCATGGAGAAATGGGAGCCTTGCTACACTGATGGGCGGGATGTAAATTGCCAACAGCCACTCTGGAGAAGTGTACGGTGTGTCCTGAAACATCTAAAAAACACAGCTTAGAGAGCATAGGGCACTTCCACGCATGGGGGGATAAAGTGGGAAAATTGAAAATCAGCAAGACACAAGCACCCCAAAGTTTAGGGCTGCTCTGTTGACAAGGACCTCCACTTCATTCCACCTTAAATATCCCAGGAAAGCGAAAAATGGATCAAAAAGTTGTGGTCCTTATGTACAATGGAATATCACTCAGCCATGAAATCAATGTCATAAGGCTAGTAGCAGCATGATGAGTGGATTTAGGTAAGACGATTCTAAGTGAAATAAGTCACACAGAAAAGGACACTTCTCGTAAGGTGTCACTTATAGAGGGAATGTAAAAACCGTTACACTTGAACTGAATTACAAAACAGAACAGAGTCACACATGCAGAAAACACACTATGGCTGCTTAACGGGAAAGGTGAGGTGGGGTGATACATAAAACAAGAGCTTCAAATTAGCTCAGATACCGTTCCATAAACCCAATATGTAATAGACAAGACCTACTCCTTGCTCAGAGAACTGGACTCAACACGCCCGATTCACCGCACAAGAATATATCTGACTAGTAATAATCTTAAAACCTATGTATTGATATCTCTCTGTTAGTGTGTCAAGTGGGTGTAAAGCGGCATAAACACAGCCGTGAAAAGCAGCTAAACCCCATTATAAAACTAAATTACTTTTAAAAACCCATGAAACAAAGACAGGGAAAGAGAGAGAAATTCTTACACAATTCGTTCAGGGGCTGTGATGCAACCTGTATTGACCATATCTAGACCCACAGCTGGATGAGACATAAGGGTGGACACTCTTGGGGCTGAGAGGTTTGGTGAGGTTGGGTGAGCAAACGCAGACCCTTTAAAGTAATACTGCGTGCTACCCATCGCATGGGTCCCAAATCTCCAGGTTCAAGGGCATCTTCCTACATCGAAAACATGCATGAGAAACCCAGAAGATGGTACACCGTGTGATGGGGAAAGGTTTCTAAAACGCACCTCATTTCTCATCTCCTTGTGCTCGGGTTCGCCATTCCAGCCACTTTACCAGCAATCTCCCTACTTGGAGCCTCAGCACCTTTAACCTCCTGTTCCGTACAGGTTGCAATTTGTCCTGAGGATGAACGGGAAGACGGGGAACCAATGAGAGATTAGCTCTTGGTGTTGGGACAGGCACAGGTCACTCTATTTTCCCATCAGGAAGAAGAATTAACCACAGGCTCAGCCTGCCCCCCGGAACCAGAACAGGGCCTGAAGCCATCCTGCGCTTTTGCGGCCAGCTCCCAAAAAAGCGACTTGTAAAATGGAGCTTCAGGGCACTGCAATTCACAAACCTGCAGAGTTATAAATGATAACTCTCGTCCACAAATATATTGAGGGAAGGCAAAGAAGAGGATTTGAAATCAAGGCAGAATTGCAGGAAACAGATTTCAGGAGGTAGATTCGAATCGCCTTTAAAGCACATGAAAAGCGGCAAAACGTTGACAATGATGCCCTTGGCCAAAAAGGGCGTATGCGTTTTTTCCTGAATATATTCAGGAAAAAACGCATACGCCCTTTTTGGCCAACCAAGCAACCTGGAAAGGCAAATCAGCGCTACAAAGAAGTCTCGCTTCCCATCGGTCAAGAGGGCCATGCTGAAAAAAGTGTCAAAACCAGAAATGCAGGACAGGCCATGGAGAAATGGGAGCCTTGCTACACTGATGGGCGGGATGTAAATTGCCAACAGCCACTCTGGAGAAGTGTACGGTGTGTCCTGAAACATCTAAAAAACACAGCTTAGAGAGCATAGGGCACTTCCACGCATGGGGGGATAAAGTGGGAAAATTGAAAATCAGCAAGACACAAGCACCCCAAAGTTTAGGGCTGCTCTGTTGACAAGGACCTCCACTTCATTCCACCTTAAATATCCCAGGAAAGCGAAAAATGGATCAAAAAGTTGTGGTCCTTATGTACAATGGAATATCACTCAGCCATGAAATCAATGTCATAAGGCTAGTAGCAGCATGATGAGTGGATTTAGGTAAGACGATTCTAAGTGAAATAAGTCACACAGAAAAGGACACTTCTCGTAAGGTGTCACTTATAGAGGGAATGTAAAAACCGTTACACTTGAACTGAATTACAAAACAGAACAGAGTCACACATGCAGAAAACACACTATGGCTGCTTAACGGGAAAGGTGAGGTGGGGTGATACATAAAACAAGAGCTTCAAATTAGCTCAGATACCGTTCCATAAACCCAATATGTAATAGACAATACCTACTCCTTGCTCAGAGAACTGGACTCAACACGCCCGATTCACCGCACAAGAATATATCTGACTAGTAATAATCTTAAAACCTATGTATTGATATCTCTCTGTTAGTGTGTCAAGTGGGTGTAAAGCGGCATAAACACAGCCGTGAAAAGCAGCTAAACCCCATTATAAAAATAAATTACTTTTAAAAACCCATGAAACAAAGACAGGGAAAGAGAGAGAAATTCTTACACAATTCGTTCAGGGGCTGTGATGCAACCTGGATTGACCATATCTAGACCCACAGCTGGATGAGACATAAGGGTGGACACTCTTGGGGCTGAGAGGTTTGGTGAGGTTGGGTGAGCAAACGCAGACCCTTTAAAGTAATACTGCGTGCTACCCATCGCATGGGTCCCAAATCTCCAGGTTCAAGGGCATCTTCCTACATCGAAAACATGCATGAGAAACCCAGAAGAGGGTACACCGTGTGATGGGGAAAGGTTTCTAAAACGCACCTCATTTCTCATCTCCTTGTGCTCGGGTTCGCCATTCCAGCCACTTTACTAGCAATCTCCCTACTTGGAGCCTCAGCACCTTTAACCTCCTGTTCCGAACAGGTTGCAATTTGTCCTGAGGATGAACGGGAAGACGGGGAACCAATGAGAGACTAGCTCTTGGTGTTGGGACAGGCACAGGTCACTCTATTTTCCCATCAGGAAGAAGAATTAACCACAGGCTCAGCCTGCCCCCCGGAACCAGAACAGGGCCTGAAGCCATCCTGCGCTTTTGCGGCCAGCTCCCAAAAAAGCGACTTGTAAGATGGAGCTTCAGGGCACTGCAATTCACAAACCTGCAGAGTTATAAATGATAACTCTCGTCCACAAATATATTGAGGGAAGGCAAAGAAGAGGATTTGAAATCAAGGCAGAATTGCAGGAAACAGATTTCAGGAGGTAGATTCGAATCGCCTTTAAAGCACATGAAAAGCGGCAAAACGTTGACAATGATGCCCTTGGCCAAAAAGGGCGTATGCGTTTTTTCCTGAATATATTCAGGAAAAAACGCATACGCCCTTTTTGGCCAACCAAGCAACCTGGAAAGGCAAATCAGCGCTACAAAGAAGTCTCGCTTCCCATCGGTCAAAAGGGCCATGCTGAAAAAAGTGTCAAAACCAGAAATGCAGGACAGGCCATGGAGAAATGGGAGCCTTGCTACACTGATGGGCGGGATGTAAATTGCCAACAGCCACTCTGGAGAAGTGTACGGTGTGTCCTGAAACATCTAAAAAACACAGCTTAGAGAGCATAGGGCACTTCCACGCATGGGGGGATAAAGTGGGAAAATTGAAAATCAGCAAGACACAAGCACCCCAAAGTTTAGGGCTGCTCTGTTGACAAGGACCTCCACTTCATTCCACCTTAAATATCCCAGGAAAGCGAAAAATGGATAAAAAAGTTGTGGTCCTTATGTACAATGGAATATCACTCAGCCATGAAATCAATGTCATAAGGCTAGTAGCAGCATGATGAGTGGATTTAGGTAAGACGATTCTAAGTGAAATAAGTCACACAGAAAAGGACACTTCTCGTAAGGTGTCACTTATAGAGGGAATGTAAAAACCGTTACACTTGAACTGAATTACAAAACAGAACAGAGTCACACATGCAGAAAACACACTATGGCTGCTTAACGGGAAAGGTGAGGTGGGGTGATACATAAAACAAGAGCTTCAAATTAGCTCAGATACCGTTCCATAAACCCAATATGTAATAGACAAGACCTACTCCTTGCTCAGAGAACTGGACTCAACACGCCCGATTCACCGCACAAGAATATATCTGACTAGTAATAATCTTAAAACCTATGTATTGATATCTCTCTGTTAGTGTGTCAAGTGGGTGTAAAGCGGCATAAACACAGCCGTGAAAAGCAGCTAAACCCCATTATAAAAATAAATTACTTTTAAAAACCCATGAAACAAAGACAGGGAAAGAGAGAGAAATTCTTACACAATTCGTTCAGGGGCTGTGATGCAACCTGGATTGACCATATCTAGACCCACAGCTGGATGAGACATAAGGGTGGACACTCTTGGGGCTGAGAGGTTTGGTGAGGTTGGGTGAGCAAACGCAGACCCTTTAAAGTAATACTGCGTGCTACCCATCGCATGGGTCCCAAATCTCCAGGTTCAAGGGCATCTTCCTACATCGAAAACATGCATGAGAAACCCAGAAGAGGGTACACCGTGTGATGGGGAAAGGTTTCTAAAACGCACCTCATTTCTCATCTCCTTGTGCTCGGGTTCGCCATTCCAGCCACTTTACTAGCAATCTCCCTACTTGGAGCCTCAGCACCTTTAACCTCCTGTTCCGAACAGGTTGCAATTTGTCCTGAGGATGAACGGGAAGACGGGGAACCAATGAGAGACTAGCTCTTGGTGTTGGGACAGGCACAGGTCACTCTATTTTCCCATCAGGAAGAAGAATTAACCACAGGCTCAGCCTGCCCCCCGGAACCAGAACAGGGCCTGAAGCCATCCTGCGCTTTTGCGGACAGCTCCCAAAAAAGCGAGTTGTAAAATGGAGCGTCAGGGCACTGCAATTCACAAACCTGCAGAGTTATAAATGATAACTCTCGTCCACAAATATATTGAGGGAAGGCAAAGAAGAGGATTTCAAATCAAGGCAGAATTGCAGGAAACAGATTTCAGGAGGTAGATTCGAATCGCCTTTAAAGCACATGAAAAGCGGCAAAACGTTGACAATGATGCCCTTGGCCAAAAAGGGCGTATGCGTTTTTTCCTGAATATATTCAGGAAAAAACGCATACGCCCTTTTTGGCCAACCAAGCAACCTGGAAAGGCAAATCAGCGCTACAAAGAAGTCTCGCTTCCCATCGGTCAAAAGGGCCATGCTGAAAAAAGTGTCAAAACCAGAAATGCAGGACAGGCCATGGAGAAATGGGAGCCTTGCTACACTGATGGGCGGGATGTAAATTGCCAACAGCCACTCTGGAGAAGGGTACGGTGTGTCCTGAAACATCTAAAAAACACAGCTTAGAGAGCATAGGGCACTTCCACGCATGGGGGGATAAAGTGGGAAAATTGAAAATCAGCAAGACACAAGCACCCCAAAGTTTAGGGCTGCTCTGTCGACAAGGACCTCCACTTCATTCCACCTTAAATATCCCAGGAAAGCGAAAAATGGATCAAAAAGTTGTGGTCCTTATGTACAATGGAATATCACTCAGCCATGAAATCAATGTCATAAGGCTAGTAGCAGCATGATGAGTGGATTTAGGTAAGACGATTCTAAGTGAAATAAGTCACACAGAAAAGGACACTTCTCATAAGGTGTCACTTATAGAGGGAATGTAAAAACCGTTACACTTGAACTGAATTACAAAACAGAACAGAGTCACACATGCAGAAAACACACTATGGCTGCTTAACGGGAAAGGTGAGGTGGGGTGATACATAAAACAAGAGCTTCAAATTAGCTCAGATACCGTTCCATAAACCCAATATGTAATAGACAAGACCTATTCCTTGCTCAGAGAACTGGACTCAACACGCCCGATTCACCGCACAAGAATATATCTGACTAGTAATAATCTTAAAACCTATGTATTGATATCTCTCTGTTAGTGTGTCAAGTGGGTGTAAAGCGGCATAAACACAGCCGTGAAAAGCAGCTAAACCCCATTATAAAAATAAATTACTTTTAAAAACCCATGAAACAAAGACAGGGAAAGAGAGAGAAATTCTTACACAATTCGTTCAGGGGCTGTGATGCAACCTGGATTGACCATATCTAGACCCACAGCTGGATGAGACATAAGGGTGGACACTCTTGGGGCTGAGAGGTTTGGTGAGGTTGGGTGAGCAAACGCAGACCCTTTAAAGTAATACTGCGTGCTACCCATCGCATGGGTCCCAAATCTCCAGGTTCAAGGGCATCTTCCTACATCGAAAACATGCATGAGAAACCCAGAAGATGGTACACCGTGTGATGGGGAAAGGTTTCTAAAACGCACCTCATTTCTCATCTCCTTGTGCTCGGGTTCGCCATTCCTGCCACTTTACCAGCAATCTCCCTACTTGGAGCCTCAGCACCTTTAACCTCCTGTTCCGTACAGGTTGCAATTTGTCCTGAGGATGAACGGGAAGACGGGGAACCAATGAGAGACTAGCTCTTGGTGTTGGGACAGGCACAGGTCACTCTATTTTCCCATCAGGAAGAAGAATTAACAACAGCCTCAGCCTGCCCCCCGGAACCAGAACAGGGCCTGAAGCCATCCTGCGCTTTTGCGGCCAGCTCCCAAAAAAGCGACTTGTAAGATGGAGCTTCAGGGCACTGCAATTCACAAACCTGCAGAGTTATAAATGATAACTCTCGTCCACAAATATATTGAGGGAAGGCAAAGAAGAGGATTTGAAATCAAGGCAGAATTGCAGGAAACAGATTTCAGGAGGTAGATTCGAATCGCCTTTAAAGCACATGAAAGGCGGCAAAACGTTGACAATGATGCCCTTGGCCAAAAAGGGCGTATGCGTTTTTTCCTGAATATATTCAGGAAAAAACGCATACGCCCTTTTTGGCCAACCAAGCAACCTGGAAAGGCAAATCAGCGCTACAAAGAAGTCTCGCTTCCCATCGGTCAAGAGGGCCATGCTGAAAAAAGTGTCAAAACCAGAAATGCAGGACAGGCCATGGAGAAATGGGAGCCTTGCTACACTGATGGGCGGGATGTAAATTGCCAACAGCCACTCTGGAGAAGTGTACGGTGTGTCCTGAAACATCTAAAAAACACAGCTTAGAGAGCATAGGGCACTTCCACGCATGGGGGGATAAAGTGGGAAAATTGAAAATCAGCAAGACACAAGCACCCCAAAGTTTAGGGCTGCTCTGTTGACAAGGACCTCCACTTCATTCCACCTTAAATATCCCAGGAAAGCGAAAAATGGATCAAAAAGTTGTGGTCCTTATGTACAATGGAATATCACTCAGCCATGAAATCAATGTCATAAGGCTAGTAGCAGCATGATGAATGGATTTAGGTAAGACGATTCTAAGTGAAATAAGTCACACAGAAAAGGACACTTCTCGTAAGGTCACTTATAGAGGGAATGTAAAAACCGTTACACTTGAACTGAATTACAAAACAGAACAGAGTCACACATGCAGAAAACACACTATGGCTGCTTAACGGGAAAGGTGAGGTGGGGTGATACATAAAACAAGAGCTTCAAATTAGCTCAGATACCGTTCCATAAACCCAATATGTAATAGACAATACCTACTCCTTGCTCAGAGAACTGGACTCAACACGCCCGATTCACCGCACAAGAATATATCTGACTAGTAATAATCTTAAAACCTATGTATTGATATCTCTCTGTTAGTGTGTCAAGTGGGTGTAAAGCGGCATAAACACAGCCGTGAAAAGCAGCTAAACCCCATTATAAAAATAAATTACTTTTAAAAACCCATGAAACAAAGACAGGGAAAGAGAGAGAAATTCTTACACAATTCGTTCAGGGGCTGTGATGCAACCTGGATTGACCATATCTAGACCCACAGCTGGATGAGACATAAGGGTGGACACTCTTGGGGCTGAGAGGTTTGGTGAGGTTGGGTGAGCAAACGCAGACCCTTTAAAGTAATACTGCGTGCTACCCATCGCATGGGTCCCAAATCTCCAGGTTCAAGGGCATCTTCCTACATCGAAAACATGCATGAGAAACCCAGAAGATGGTACACCGTGTGATGGGGAAAGGTTTCTAAAACGCACCTCATTTCTCATCTCCTTGTGCTCGGGTTCGCCATTCCAGCCACTTTACCAGCAATCTCCCTACTTGGAGCCTCAGCACCTTTAACCTCCTGTTCCGTACAGGTTGCAATTTGTCCTGAGGATGAACGGGAAGACGGGGAACCAATGAGAGACTAGCTCTTGGTGTTGGGACAGGCACAGGTCACTCTATTTTCCCATCAGGAAGAAGAATTAACCACAGGCTCAGCCTGCCCCCCGGAACCAGAACAGGGCCTGAAGCCATCCTGCGCTTTTGCGGCCAGCTCCCAAAAAAGCGACTTGTAAAATGGAGCTTCAGGGCACTGCAATTCACAAACCTGCAGAGTTATAAATGATAACTCTCGTCCACAAATATATTGAGGGAAGGCAAAGAAGAGGATTTGAAATCAAGGCAGAATTGCAGGAAACAGATTTCAGGAGGTAGATTCGAATCGCCTTTAAAGCACATGAAAAGCGGCAAAACGTTGACAATGATGCCCTTGGCCAAAAAGGGCGTATGCGTTTTTTCCTGAATATATTCAGGAAAAAACGCATACGCCCTTTTTGGCCAACCAAGCAACCTGGAAAGGCAAATCAGCGCTACAAAGAAGTCTCGCTTCCCATCGGTCAAGAGGGCCATGCTGAAAAAAGTGTCAAAACCAGAAATGCAGGACAGGCCATGGAGAAATGGGAGCCTTGCTACACTGATGGGCGGGATGTAAATTGCCAACAGCCACTCTGGAGAAGTGTACGGTGTGTCCTGAAACATCTAAAAAACACAGCTTAGAGAGCATAGGGCACTTCCACGCATGGGGGGATAAAGTGGGAAAATTGAAAATCAGCAAGACACAAGCACCCCAAAGTTTAGGGCTGCTCTGTTGACAAGGACCTCCACTTCATTCCACCTTAAATATCCCAGGAAAGCGAAAAATGGATCAAAAAGTTGTGGTCCTTATGTACAATGGAATATCACTCAGCCATGAAATCAATGTCATAAGGCTAGTAGCAGCATGATGAGTGGATTTAGGTAAGACGATTCTAAGTGAAATAAGTCACACAGAAAAGGACACTTCTCGTAAGGTCACTTATAGAGGGAATGTAAAAACCGTTACACTTGAACTGAATTACAAAACAGAACAGAGTCACACATGCAGAAAACACACTATGGCTGCTTAACGGGAAAGGTGAGGTGGGGTGATACATAAAACAAGAGCTTCAAATTAGCTCAGATACCGTTCCATAAACCCAATATGTAATAGACAATACCTACTCCTTGCTCAGAGAACTGGACTCAACACGCCCGATTCACCGCACAAGAATATATCTGACTAGTAATAATCTTAAAACCTATGTATTGATATCTCTCTGTTAGTGTGTCAAGTGGGTGTAAAGCGGCATAAACACAGCCGTGAAAAGCAGCTAAACCCCATTATAAAAATAAATTACTTTTAAAAACCCATGAAACAAAGACAGGGAAAGAGAGAGAAATTCTTACACAATTCGTTCAGGGGCTGTGATGCAACCTGGATTGACCATATCTAGACCCACAGCTGGATGAGACATAAGGGTGGACACTCTTGGGGCTGAGAGGTTTGGTGAGGTTGGGTGAGCAAACGCAGACCCTTTAAAGTAATACTGCGTGCTACCCATCGCATGGGTCCCAAATCTCCAGGTTCAAGGGCATCTTCCTACATCGAAAACATGCATGAGAAACCCAGAAGATGGTACACCGTGTGATGGGGAAAGGTTTCTAAAACGCACCTCATTTCTCATCTCCTTGTGCTCGGGTTCGCCATTCCAGCCACTTTACCAGCAATCTCCCTACTTGGAGCCTCAGCACCTTTAACCTCCTGTTCCGTACAGGTTGCAATTTGTCCTGAGGATGAACGGGAAGACGGGGAACCAATGAGAGACTAGCTCTTGGTGTTGGGACAGGCACAGGTCACTCTATTTTCCCATCAGGAAGAAGAATTAACCACAGGCTCAGCCTGCCCCCCGGAACCAGAACAGGGCCTGAAGCCATCCTGCGCTTTTGCGGCCAGCTCCCAAAAAAGCGACTTGTAAAATGGAGCTTCAGGGCACTGCAATTCACAAACCTGCAGAGTTATAAATGATAACTCTCGTCCACAAATATATTGAGGGAAGGCAAAGAAGAGGATTTGAAATCAAGGCAGAATTGCAGGAAACAGATTTCAGGAGGTAGATTCGAATCGCCTTTAAAGCACATGAAAAGCGGCAAAACGTTGACAATGATGCCCTTGGCCAAAAAGGGCGTATGCGTTTTTTCCTGAATATATTCAGGAAAAAACGCATACGCCCTTTTTGGCCAACCAAGCAACCTGGAAAGGCAAATCAGCGCTACAAAGAAGTCTCGCTTCCCATCGGTCAAAAGGGCCATGCTGAAAAAAGTGTCAAAACCAGAAATGCAGGACAGGCCATGGAGAAATGGGAGCCTTGCTACACTGATGGGCGGGATGTAAATTGCCAACAGCCACTCTGGAGAAGTTTACGGTGTGTCCTGAAACATCTAAAAAACACAGCTTAGAGAGCATAGGGCACTTCCACGCATGGGGGGATAAAGTGGGAAAATTGAAAATCAGCAAGACACAAGCACCCCAAAGTTTAGGGCTGCTCTGTTGACAAGGACCTCCACTTCATTCCACCTTAAATATCCCAGGAAAGCGAAAAATGGATAAAAAAGTTGTGGTCCTTATGTACAATGGAATATCACTCAGCCATGAAATCAATGTCATAAGGCTAGTAGCAGCATGATGAGTGGATTTAGGTAAGACGATTCTAAGTGAAATAAGTCACACAGAAAAGGACACTTCTCGTAAGGTGTCACTTATAGAGGGAATGTAAAAACCGTTACACTTGAACTGAATTACAAAACAGAACAGAGTCACACATGCAGAAAACACACTATGGCTGCTTAACGGGAAAGGTGAGGTGGGGTGATACATAAAACAAGAGCTTCAAATTAGCTCAGATACCGTTCCATAAACCCAATATGTAATAGACAAGACCTACTCCTTGCTCAGAGAACTGGACTCAACACGCCCGATTCACCGCACAAGAATATATCTGACTAGTAATAATCTTAAAACCTATGTATTGATATCTCTCTGTTAGTGTGTCAAGTGGGTGTAAAGCGGCATAAACACAGCCGTGAAAAGCAGCTAAACCCCATTATAAAAATAAATTACTTTTAAAAACCCATGAAACAAAGACAGGGAAAGAGAGAGAAATTCTTACACAATTCGTTCAGGGGCTGTGATGCAACCTGGATTGACCATATCTAGACCCACAGCTGGATGAGACATAAGGGTGGACACTCTTGGGGCTGAGAGGTTTGGTGAGGTTGGGTGAGCAAACGCAGACCCTATAAAGTAATACTGCGTGCTACCCATCGCATGGGTCCCAAATCTCCAGGTTCAAGGGCATCTTCCTACATCGAAAACATGCATGAGAAACCCAGAAGAGGGTACACCGTGTGATGGGGAAAGGTTTCTAAAACGCACCTCATTTCTCATCTCCTTGTGCTCGGGTTCGCCATTCCAGCCACTTTACTAGCAATCTCCCTACTTGGAGCCTCAGCACCTTTAACCTCCTGTTCCGAACAGGTTGCAATTTGTCCTGAGGATGAACGGGAAGACGGGGAACCAATGAGAGACTAGCTCTTGGTGTTGGGACAGGCACAGGTCACTCTATTTTCCCATCAGGAAGAAGAATTAACCACAGGCTCAGCCTGCCCCCCGGAACCAGAACAGGGCCTGAAGCCATCCTGCGCTTTTGCGGCCAGCTCCCAAAAAAGCGACTTGTAAGATGGAGCTTCAGGGCACTGCAATTCACAAACCTGCAGAGTTATAAATGATAACTCTCGTCCACAAATATATTGAGGGAAGGCAAAGAAGAGGATTTGAAATCAAGGCAGAATTGCAGGAAACAGATTTCAGGAGGTAGATTCGAATCGCCTTTAAAGCACATGAAAAGCGGCAAAACGTTGACAATGATGCCCTTGGCCAAAAAGGGCGTATGCGTTTTTTCCTGAATATATTCAGGAAAAAACGCATACGCCCTTTTTGGCCAACCAAGCAACCTGGAAAGGCAAATCAGCGCTACAAAGAAGTCTCGCTTCCCATCGGTCAAAAGGGCCATGCTGAAAAAAGTGTCAAAACCAGAAATGCAGGACAGGCCATGGAGAAATGGGAGCCTTGCTACACTGATGGGCGGGATGTAAATTGCCAACAGCCACTCTGGAGAAGTGTACGGTGTGTCCTGAAACATCTAAAAAACACAGCTTAGAGAGCATAGGGCACTTCCACGCATGGGGGGATAAAGTGGGAAAATTGAAAATCAGCAAGACACAAGCACCCCAAAGTTTAGGGCTGCTCTGTTGACAAGGACCTCCACTTCATTCCACCTTAAATATCCCAGGAAAGCGAAAAATGGATAAAAAAGTTGTGGTCCTTATGTACAATGGAATATCACTCAGCCATGAAATCAATGTCATAAGGCTAGTAGCAGCATGATGAGTGGATTTAGGTAAGACGATTCTAAGTGAAATAAGTCACACAGAAAAGGACACTTCTCGTAAGGTGTCACTTATAGAGGGAATGTAAAAACCGTTACACTTGAACTGAATTACAAAACAGAACAGAGTCACACATGCAGAAAACACACTATGGCTGCTTAACGGGAAAGGTGAGGTGGGGTGATACATAAAACAAGAGCTTCAAATTAGCTCAGATACCGTTCCATAAACCCAATATGTAATAGACAAGACCTACTCCTTGCTCAGAGAACTGGACTCAACACGCCCGATTCACCGCACAAGAATATATCTGACTAGTAATAATCTTAAAACCTATGTATTGATATCTCTCTGTTAGTGTGTCAAGTGGGTGTAAAGCGGCATAAACACAGCCGTGAAAAGCAGCTAAACCCCATTATAAAAATAAATTACTTTTAAAAACCCATGAAACAAAGACAGGGAAAGAGAGAGAAATTCTTACACAATTCGTTCAGGGGCTGTGATGCAACCTGGATTGACCATATCTAGACCCACAGCTGGATGAGACATAAGGGTGGACACTCTTGGGGCTGAGAGGTTTGGTGAGGTTGGGTGAGCAAACGCAGACCCTATAAAGTAATACTGCGTGCTACCCATCGCATGGGTCCCAAATCTCCAGGTTCAAGGGCATCTTCCTACATCGAAAACATGCATGAGAAACCCAGAAGAGGGTACACCGTGTGATGGGGAAAGGTTTCTAAAACGCACCTCATTTCTCATCTCCTTGTGCTCGGGTTCGCCATTCCAGCCACTTTACTAGCAATCTCCCTACTTGGAGCCTCAGCACCTTTAACCTCCTGTTCCGAACAGGTTGCAATTTGTCCTGAGGATGAACGGGAAGACGGGGAACCAATGAGAGACTAGCTCTTGGTGTTGGGACAGGCACAGGTCACTCTATTTTCCCATCAGGAAGAAGAATTAACCACAGGCTCAGCCTGCCCCCCGGAACCAGAACAGGGCCTGAAGCCATCCTGCGCTTTTGCGGCCAGCTCCCAAAAAAGCGACTTGTAAGATGGAGCTTCAGGGCACTGCAATTCACAAACCTGCAGAGTTATAAATGATAACTCTCGTCCACAAATATATTGAGGGAAGGCAAAGAAGAGGATTTGAAATCAAGGCAGAATTGCAGGAAACAGATTTCAGGAGGTAGATTCGAATCGCCTTTAAAGCACATGAAAAGCGGCAAAACGTTGACAATGATGCCCTTGGCCAAAAAGGGCGTATGCGTTTTTTCCTGAATATATTCAGGAAAAAACGCATACGCCCTTTTTGGCCAACCAAGCAACCTGGAAAGGCAAATCAGCGCTACAAAGAAGTCTCGCTTCCCATCGGTCAAAAGGGCCATGCTGAAAAAAGTGTCAAAACCAGAAATGCAGGACAGGCCATGGAGAAATGGGAGCCTTGCTACACTGATGGGCGGGATGTAAATTGCCAACAGCCACTCTGGAGAAGTGTACGGTGTGTCCTGAAACATCTAAAAAACACAGCTTAGAGAGCATAGGGCACTTCCACGCATGGGGGGATAAAGTGGGAAAATTGAAAATCAGCAAGACACAAGCACCCCAAAGTTTAGGGCTGCTCTGTTGACAAGGACCTCCACTTCATTCCACCTTAAATATCCCAGGAAAGCGAAAAATGGATCAAAAAGTTGTGGTCCTTATGTACAATGGAATATCACTCAGCCATGAAATCAATGTCATAAGGCTAGTAGCAGCATGATGAGTGGATTTAGGTAAGACGATTCTAAGTGAAATAAGTCACACAGAAAAGGACACTTCTCGTAAGGTGTCACTTATAGAGGGAATGTAAAAACCGTTACACTTGAACTGAATTACAAAACAGAACAGAGTCACACATGCAGAAAACACACTATGGCTGCTTAACGGGAAAGGTGAGGTGGGGTGATACATAAAACAAGAGCTTCAAATTAGCTCAGATACCGTTCCATAAACCCAATATGTAATAGACAAGACCTACTCCTTGCTCAGAGAACTGGACTCAACACGCCCGATTCACCGCACAAGAATATATCTGACTAGTAATAATCTTAAAACCTATGTATTGATATCTCTCTGTTAGTGTGTCAAGTGGGTGTAAAGCGGCATAAACACAGCCGTGAAAAGCAGCTAAACCCCATTATAAAAATAAATTACTTTTAAAAACCCATGAAACAAAGACAGGGAAAGAGAGAGAAATTCTTACACAATTCGTTCAGGGGCTGTGATGCAACCTGGATTGACCATATCTAGACCCACAGCTGGATGAGACATAAGGGTGGACACTCTTGGGGCTGAGAGGTTTGGTGAGGTTGGGTGAGCAAACGCAGACCCTTTAAAGTAATACTGCGTGCTACCCATCGCATGGGTCCCAAATCTCCAGGTTCAAGGGCATCTTCCTACATCGAAAACATGCATGAGAAACCCAGAAGAGGGTACACCGTGTGATGGGGAAAGGTTTCTAAAACGCACCTCATTTCTCATCTCCTTGTGCTCGGGTTCGCCATTCCAGCCACTTTACTAGCAATCTCCCTACTTGGAGCCTCAGCACCTTTAACCTCCTGTTCCGAACAGGTTGCAATTTGTCCTGAGGATGAACGGGAAGACGGGGAACCAATGAGAGACTAGCTCTTGGTGTTGGGACAGGCACAGGTCACTCTATTTTCCCATCAGGAAGAAGAATTAACCACAGGCTCAGCCTGCCCCCCGGAACCAGAACAGGGCCTGAAGCCATCCTGCGCTTTTGCGGACAGCTCCCAAAAAAGCGAGTTGTAAAATGGAGCGTCAGGGCACTGCAATTCACAAACCTGCAGAGTTATAAATGATAACTCTCGTCCACAAATATATTGAGGGAAGGCAAAGAAGAGGATTTCAAATCAAGGCAGAATTGCAGGAAACAGATTTCAGGAGGTAGATTCGAATCGCCTTTAAAGCACATGAAAAGCGGCAAAACGTTGACAATGATGCCCTTGGCCAAAAAGGGCGTATGCGTTTTTTCCTGAATATATTCAGGAAAAAACGCATACGCCCTTTTTGGCCAACCAAGCAACCTGGAAAGGCAAATCAGCGCTACAAAGAAGTCTCGCTTCCCATCGGTCAAAAGGGCCATGCTGAAAAAAGTGTCAAAACCAGAAATGCAGGACAGGCCATGGAGAAATGGGAGCCTTGCTACACTGATGGGCGGGATGTAAATTGCCAACAGCCACTCTGGAGAAGGGTACGGTGTGTCCTGAAACATCTAAAAAACACAGCTTAGAGAGCATAGGGCACTTCCACGCATGGGGGGATAAAGTGGGAAAATTGAAAATCAGCAAGACACAAGCACCCCAAAGTTTAGTGCTGCTCTGTCGACAAGGACCTCCACTTCATTCCACCTTAAATATCCCAGGAAAGCGAAAAATGGATCAAAAAGTTGTGGTCCTTATGTACAATGGAATATCACTCAGCCATGAAATCAATGTCATAAGGCTAGTAGCAGCATGATGAGTGGATTTAGGTAAGACGATTCTAAGTGAAATAAGTCACACAGAAAAGGACACTTCTCATAAGGTGTCACTTATAGAGGGAATGTAAAAACCGTTACACTTGAACTGAATTACAAAACAGAACAGAGTCACACATGCAGAAAACACACTATGGCTGCTTAACGGGAAAGGTGAGGTGGGGTGATACATAAAACAAGAGCTTCAAATTAGCTCAGATACCGTTCCATAAACCCAATATGTAATAGACAAGACCTACTCCTTGCTCAGAGAACTGGACTCAACACGCCCGATTCACCGCACAAGAATATATCTGACTAGTAATAATCTTAAAACCTATGTATTGATATCTCTCTGTTAGTGTGTCAAGTGGGTGTAAAGCGGCATAAACACAGCCGTGAAAAGCAGCTAAACCCCATTATAAAACTAAATTACTTTTAAAAACCCATGAAACAAAGACAGGGAAAGAGAGAGAAATTCTTACACAATTCGTTCAGGGGCTGTGATGCAACCTGGATTGACCATATCTAGACCCACAGCTGGATGAGACATAAGGGTGGACACTCTTGGGGCTGAGAGGTTTGGTGAGGTTGGGTGAGCAAACGCAGACCCTTTAAAGTAATACTGCGTGCTACCCATCGCATGGGTCCCAAATCTCCAGGTTCAAGGGCATCTTCCTACATCGAAAACATGCATGAGAAACCCAGAAGATGGTACACCGTGTGATGGGGAAAGGTTTCTAAAACGCACCTCATTTCTCATCTCCTTGTGCTCGGGTTCGCCATTCCTGCCACTTTACCAGCAATCTCCCTACTTGGAGCCTCAGCACCTTTAACCTCCTGTTCCGTACAGGTTGCAATTTGTCCTGAGGATGAACGGGAAGACGGGGAACCAATGAGAGACTAGCTCTTGGTGTTGGGACAGGCACAGGTCACTCTATTTTCCCATCAGGAAGAAGAATTAACAACAGCCTCAGCCTGCCCCCCGGAACCAGAACAGGGCCTGAAGCCATCCTGCGCTTTTGCGGCCAGCTCCCAAAAAAGCGACTTGTAAGATGGAGCTTCAGGGCACTGCAATTCACAAACCTGCAGAGTTATAAATGATAACTCTCGTCCACAAATATATTGAGGGAAGGCAAAGAAGAGGATTTGAAATCAAGGCAGAATTGCAGGAAACAGATTTCAGGAGGTAGATTCGAATCGCCTTTAAAGCACATGAAAGGCGGCAAAACGTTGACAATGATGCCCTTGGCCAAAAAGGGCGTATGCGTTTTTTCCTGAATATATTCAGGAAAAAACGCATACGCCCTTTTTGGCCAACCAAGCAACCTGGAAAGGCAAATCAGCGCTACAAAGAAGTCTCGCTTCCCATCGGTCAAGAGGGCCATGCTGAAAAAAGTGTCAAAACCAGAAATGCAGGACAGGCCATGGAGAAATGGGAGCCTTGCTACACTGATGGGCGGGATGTAAATTGCCAACAGCCACTCTGGAGAAGTGTACGGTGTGTCCTGAAACATCTAAAAAACACAGCTTAGAGAGCATAGGGCACTTCCACGCATGGGGGGATAAAGTGGGAAAATTGAAAATCAGCAAGACACAAGCACCCCAAAGTTTAGGGCTGCTCTGTTGACAAGGACCTCCACTTCATTCCACCTTAAATATCCCAGGAAAGCGAAAAATGGATCAAAAAGTTGTGGTCCTTATGTACAATGGAATATCACTCAGCCATGAAATCAATGTCATAAGGCTAGTAGCAGCATGATGAGTGGATTTAGGTAAGACGATTCTAAGTGAAATAAGTCACACAGAAAAGGACACTTCTCGTAAGGTCACTTATAGAGGGAATGTAAAAACCGTTACACTTGAACTGAATTACAAAACAGAACAGAGTCACACATGCAGAAAACACACTATGGCTGCTTAACGGGAAAGGTGAGGTGGGGTGATACATAAAACAAGAGCTTCAAATTAGCTCAGATACCGTTCCATAAACCCAATATGTAATAGACAATACCTACTCCTTGCTCAGAGAACTGGACTCAACACGCCCGATTCACCGCACAAGAATATATCTGACTAGTAATAATCTTAAAACCTATGTATTGATATCTCTCTGTTAGTGTGTCAAGTGGGTGTAAAGCGGCATAAACACAGCCGTGAAAAGCAGCTAAACCCCATTATAAAAATAAATTACTTTTAAAAACCCATGAAACAAAGACAGGGAAAGAGAGAGAAATTCTTACACAATTCGTTCAGGGGCTGTGATGCAACCTGGATTGACCATATCTAGACCCACAGCTGGATGAGACATAAGGGTGGACACTCTTGGGGCTGAGAGGTTTGGTGAGGTTGGGTGAGCAAACGCAGACCCTTTAAAGTAATACTGCGTGCTACCCATCGCATGGGTCCCAAATCTCCAGGTTCAAGGGCATCTTCCTACATCGAAAACATGCATGAGAAACCCAGAAGATGGTACACCGTGTGATGGGGAAAGGTTTCTAAAACGCACCTCATTTCTCATCTCCTTGTGCTCGGGTTCGCCATTCCAGCCACTTTACCAGCAATCTCCCTACTTGGAGCCTCAGCACCTTTAACCTCCTGTTCCGTACAGGTTGCAATTTGTCCTGAGGATGAACGGGAAGACGGGGAACCAATGAGAGACTAGCTCTTGGTGTTGGGACAGGCACAGGTCACTCTATTTTCCCATCAGGAAGAAGAATTAACCACAGGCTCAGCCTGCCCCCCGGAACCAGAACAGGGCCTGAAGCCATCCTGCGCTTTTGCGGCCAGCTCCCAAAAAAGCGACTTGTAAGATGGAGCTTCAGGGCACTGCAATTCACAAACCTGCAGAGTTATAAATGATAACTCTCGTCCACAAATATATTGAGGGAAGGCAAAGAAGAGGATTTGAAATCAAGGCAGAATTGCAGGAAACAGATTTCAGGAGGTAGATTCGAATCGCCTTTAAAGCACATGAAAAGCGGCAAAACGTTGACAATGATGCCCTTGGCCAAAAAGGGCGTATGCGTTTTTTCCTGAATATATTCAGGAAAAAACGCATACGCCCTTTTTGGCCAACCAAGCAACCTGGAAAGGCAAATCAGCGCTACAAAGAAGTCTCGCTTCCCATCGGTCAAGAGGGCCATGCTGAAAAAAGTGTCAAAACCAGAAATGCAGGACAGGCCATGGAGAAATGGGAGCCTTGCTACACTGATGGGCGGGATGTAAATTGCCAACAGCCACTCTGGAGAAGTGTACGGTGTGTCCTGAAACATCTAAAAAACACAGCTTAGAGAGCATAGGGCACTTCCACGCATGGGGGGATAAAGTGGGAAAATTGAAAATCAGCAAGACACAAGCACCCCAAAGTTTAGGGCTGCTCTGTTGACAAGGACCTCCACTTCATTCCACCTTAAATATCCCAGGAAAGCGAAAAATGGATCAAAAAGTTGTGGTCCTTATGTACAATGGAATATCACTCAGCCATGAAATCAATGTCATAAGGCTAGTAGCAGCATGATGAGTGGATTTAGGTAAGACGATTCTAAGTGAAATAAGTCACACAGAAAAGGACACTTCTCGTAAGGTCACTTATAGAGGGAATGTAAAAACCGTTACACTTGAACTGAATTACAAAACAGAACAGAGTCACACATGCAGAAAACACACTATGGCTGCTTAACGGGAAAGGTGAGGTGGGGTGATACATAAAACAAGAGCTTCAAATTAGCTCAGATACCGTTCCATAAACCCAATATGTAATAGACAAGACCTACTCCTTGCTCAGAGAACTGGACTCAACACGCCCGATTCACCGCACAAGTATATATCTGACTAGTAATAATCTTAAAACCTATGTATTGATATCTCTCTGTTAGTGTGTCAAGTGTGTGTAAAGCGGCATAAACACAGCCGTGAAAAGCAGCTAAACCCCATTATAAAACTAAATTACTTTTAAAAACCCATGAAACAAAGACAGGGAAAGAGAGAGAAATTCTTACACAATTCGTTCAGGGGCTGTGATGCAACCTGGATTGACCATATCTAGACCCACAGCTGGATGAGACATAAGGGTGGACACTCTTGGGGCTGAGAGGTTTGGTGAGGTTGGGTGAGCAAACGCAGACCCTTTAAAGTAATACTGCGTGCTACCCATCGCATGGGTCCCAAATCTCCAGGTTCAAGGGCATCTTCCTACATCGAAAACATGCATGAGAAACCCAGAAGATGGTACACCGTGTGATGGGGAAAGGTTTCTAAAACGCACCTCATTTCTCATCTCCTTGTGCTCGGGTTCGCCATTCCTGCCACTTTACTAGCAATCTCCCTACTTGGAGCCTCAGCACCTTTAACCTCCTGTTCCGTACAGGTTGCAATTTGTCCTGAGGATGAACGGGAAGACGGGGAACCAATGAGAGACTAGCTCTTGGTGTTGGGACAGGCACAGGTCACTCTATTTTCCCATCAGGAAGAAGAATTAACCACAGGCTCAGCCTGCCCCCCGGAACCAGAACAGGGCCTGAAGCCATCCTGCGCTTTTGCGGCCAGCTCCCAAAAAAGCGACTTGTAAGATGGAGCTTCAGGGCACTGCAATTCACAAACCTGCAGAGTTATAAATGATAACTCTCGTCCACAAATATATTGAGGGAAGGCAAAGAAGAGGATTTGAAATCAAGGCAGAATTGCAGGAAACAGATTTCAGGAGGTAGATTCGAATCGCCTTTAAAGCACATGAAAAGCGGCAAAACGTTGACAATGATGCCCTTGGCCAAAAAGGGCGTATGCGTTTTTTCCTGAATATATTCAGGAAAAAACGAATACGCCCTTTTTGGCCAACCAAGCAACCTGGAAAGGCAAATCAGCGCTACAAAGAAGTCTCGCTTCCCATCGGTCAAGAGGGCCATGCTGAAAAAAGTGTCAAAACCAGAAATGCAGGACAGGCCATGGAGAAATGGGAGCCTTGCTACACTGATGGGCGGGATGTAAATTGCCAACAGCCACTCTGGAGAAGTGTACGGTGTGTCCTGAAACATCTAAAAAACACAGCTTAGAGAGCATAGGGCACTTCCACGCATGGGGGGATAAAGTGGGAAAATTGAAAATCAGCAAGACACAAGCACCCCAAAGTTTAGGGCTGCTCTGTTGACAAGGACCTCCACTTCATTCCACCTTAAATATCCCAGGAAAGCGAAAAATGGATCAAAAAGTTGTGGTCCTTATGTACAATGGAATATCACTCAGCCATGAAATCAATGTCATAAGGCTAGTAGCAGCATGATGAGTGGATTTAGGTAAGACGATTCTAAGTGAAATAAGTCACACAGAAAAGGACACTTCTCGTAAGGTGTCACTTATAGAGGGAATGTAAAAAACGTTACACTTGAACTGAATTACAAAACAGAACAGAGTCACACATGCAGAAAACACACTATGGCTGCTTAACGGGAAAGGTGAGGTGGGGTGATACATAAAACAAGAGCTTCAAATTAGCTCAGATACCGTTCCATAAACCCAATATGTAATAGACAAGACCTACTCCTTGCTCAGAGAACTGGACTCAACACGCCCGATTCACCGCACAAGAATATATCTGACTAGTAATAATCTTAAAACCTATGTATTGATATCTCTCTGTTAGTGTGTCAAGTGGGTGTAAAGCGGCATAAACACAGCCATGAAAAGCAGCTAAACCCCATTATAAAAATAAATTACTTTTAAAAACCCATGAAACAAAGACAGGGAAAGAGAGAGAAATTCTTACACAATTCGTTCAAGGGCTGTGATGCAACCTGGATTGACCATATCTAGACCCACAGCTGGATGAGACATAAGGGTGGACACTCTTGGGGCTGAGAGGTTTGGTGAGGTTGGGTGAGCAAACGCAGACCCTTTAAAGTAATACTGCGTGCTACCCATCGCATGGGTCCCAAATCTCCAGGTTCAAGGGCATCTTCCTACATCGAAAACATGCATGAGAAACCCAGAAGATGGTACACCGTGTGATGGGGAAAGGTTTCTAAAACGCACCTCATTTCTCATCTCCTTGTGCTCGGGTTCGCCATTCCTGCCACTTTACTAGCAATCTCCCTACTTGGAGCCTCAGCACCTTTAACCTCCTGTTCCGTACAGGTTGCAATTTGTCCTGAGGATGAACGGGAAGACGGGGAACCAATGAGAGACTAGCTCTTGGTGTTGGGACAGGCACAGGTCACTCTATTTTCCCATCAGGAAGAAGAATTAACCACAGGCTCAGCCTGCCCCCCGGAACCAGAACAGGGCCTGAAGCCATCCTGCGCTTTTGCGGCCAGCTCCCAAAAAAGCGACTTGTAAGATGGAGCTTCAGGGCACTGCAATTCACAAACCTGCAGAGTTATAAATGATAACTCTCGTCCACAAATATATTGAGGGAAGGCAAAGAAGAGGATTTGAAATCAAGGCAGAATTGCAGGAAACAGATTTCAGGAGGTAGATTCGAATCGCCTTTAAAGCACATGAAAAGCGGCAAAACGTTGACAATGATGCCCTTGGCCAAAAAGGGCGTATGCGTTTTTTCCTGAATATATTCAGGAAAAAACGCATACGCCCTTTTTGGCCAACCAAGCAACCTGGAAAGGCAAATCAGCGCTACAAAGAAGTCTCGCTTCCCATCGGTCAAGAGGGCCATGCTGAAAAAAGTGTCAAAACCAGAAATGCAGGACAGGCCATGGAGAAATGGGAGCCTTGCTACACTGATGGGCGGGATGTAAATTGCCAACAGCCACTCTGGAGAAGTGTACGGTGTGTCCTGAAACATCTAAAAAACACAGCTTAGAGAGCATAGGGCACTTCCACGCATGGGGGGATAAAGTGGGAAAATTGAAAATCAGCAAGACACAAGCACCCCAAAGTTTAGGGCTGCTCTGTTGACAAGGACCTCCACTTCATTCCACCTTAAATATCCCAGGAAAGCGAAAAATGGATCAAAAAGTTGTGGTCCTTATGTACAATGGAATATCACTCAGCCATGAAATCAATGTCATAAGGCTAGTAGCAGCATGATGAGTGGATTTAGGTAAGACGATTCTAAGTGAAATAAGTCACACAGAAAAGGACACTTCTCGTAAGGTCACTTATAGAGGGAATGTAAAAACCGTTACACTTGAACTGAATTACAAAACAGAACAGAGTCACACATGCAGAAAACACACTATGGCTGCTTAACGGGAAAGGTGAGGTGGGGTGATACATAAAACAAGAGCTTCAAATTAGCTCAGATACCGTTCCATAAACCCAATATGTAATAGACAAGACCTACTCCTTGCTCAGAGAACTGGACTCAACACGCCCGATTCACCGCACAAGTATATATCTGACTAGTAATAATCTTAAAACCTATGTATTGATATCTCTCTGTTAGTGTGTCAAGTGTGTGTAAAGCGGCATAAACACAGCCGTGAAAAGCAGCTAAACCCCATTATAAAACTAAATTACTTTTAAAAACCCATGAAACAAAGACAGGGAAAGAGAGAGAAATTCTTACACAATTCGTTCAGGGGCTGTGATGCAACCTGGATTGACCATATCTAGACCCACAGCTGGATGAGACATAAGGGTGGACACTCTTGGGGCTGAGAGGTTTGGTGAGGTTGGGTGAGCAAACGCAGACCCTTTAAAGTAATACTGCGTGCTACCCATCGCATGGGTCCCAAATCTCCAGGTTCAAGGGCATCTTCCTACATCGAAAACATGCATGAGAAACCCAGAAGATGGTACACCGTGTGATGGGGAAAGGTTTCTAAAACGCACCTCATTTCTCATCTCCTTGTGCTCGGGTTCGCCATTCCTGACACTTTACTAGCAATCTCCCTACTTGGAGCCTCAGCACCTTTAACCTCCTGTTCCGTACAGGTTGCAATTTGTCCTGAGGATGAACGGGAAGACGGGGAACCAATGAGAGACTAGCTCTTGGTGTTGGGACAGGCACAGGTCACTCTATTTTCCCATCAGGAAGAAGAATTAACCACAGGCTCAGCCTGCCCCCCGGAACCAGAACAGGGCCTGAAGCCATCCTGCGCTTTTGCGGCCAGCTCCCAAAAAAGCGACTTGTAAGATGGAGCTTCAGGGCACTGCAATTCACAAACCTGCAGAGTTATAAATGATAACTCTCGTCCACAAATATATTGAGGGAAGGCAAAGAAGAGGATTTGAAATCAAGGCAGAATTGCAGGAAACAGATTTCAGGAGGTAGATTCGAATCGCCTTTAAAGCACATGAAAAGCGGCAAAACGTTGACAATGATGCCCTTGGCCAAAAAGGGCGTATGCGTTTTTTCCTGAATATATTCAGGAAAAAACGAATACGCCCTTTTTGGCCAACCAAGCAACCTGGAAAGGCAAATCAGCGCTACAAAGAAGTCTCGCTTCCCATCGGTCAAGAGGGCCATGCTGAAAAAAGTGTCAAAACCAGAAATGCAGGACAGGCCATGGAGAAATGGGAGCCTTGCTACACTGATGGGCGGGATGTAAATTGCCAACAGCCACTCTGGAGAAGTGTACGGTGTGTCCTGAAACATCTAAAAAACACAGCTTAGAGAGCATAGGGCACTTCCACGCATGGGGGGATAAAGTGGGAAAATTGAAAATCAGCAAGACACAAGCACCCCAAAGTTTAGGGCTGCTCTGTTGACAAGGACCTCCACTTCATTCCACCTTAAATATCCCAGGAAAGCGAAAAATGGATCAAAAAGTTGTGGTCCTTATGTACAATGGAATATCACTCAGCCATGAAATCAATGTCATAAGGCTAGTAGCAGCATGATGAGTGGATTTAGGTAAGACGATTCTAAGTGAAATAAGTCACACAGAAAAGGACACTTCTCGTAAGGTGTCACTTATAGAGGGAATGTAAAAACCGTTACACTTGAACTGAATTACAAAACAGAACAGAGTCACACATGCAGAAAACACACTATGGCTGCTTAACGGGAAAGGTGAGGTGGGGTGATACATAAAACAAGAGCTTCAAATTAGCTCAGATACCGTTCCATAAACCCAATATGTAATAGACAAGACCTACTCCTTGCTCAGAGAACTGGACTCAACACGCCCGATTCACCGCACAAGAATATATCTGACTAGTAATAATCTTAAAACCTATGTATTGATATCTCTCTGTTAGTGTGTCAAGTGGGTGTAAAGCGGCATAAACACAGCCATGAAAAGCAGCTAAACCCCATTATAAAAATAAATTACTTTTAAAAACCCATGAAACAAAGACAGGGAAAGAGAGAGAAATTCTTACACAATTCGTTCAAGGGCTGTGATGCAACCTGGATTGACCATATCTAGACCCACAGCTGGATGAGACATAAGGGTGGACACTCTTGGGGCTGAGAGGTTTGGTGAGGTTGGGTGAGCAAACGCAGACCCTTTAAAGTAATACTGCGTGCTACCCATCGCATGGGTCCCAAATCTCCAGGTTCAAGGGCATCTTCCTACATCGAAAACATGCATGAGAAACCCAGAAGATGGTACACCGTGTGATGGGGAAAGGTTTCTAAAACGCACCTCATTTCTCATCTCCTTGTGCTCGGGTTCGCCATTCCAGCCACTTTACCAGCAATCTCCCTACTTGGAGCCTCAGCACCTTTAACCTCCTGTTCCGTACAGGTTGCAATTTGTCCTGAGGATGAACGGGAAGACGGGGAACCAATGAGAGACTAGCTCTTGGTGTTGGGACAGGCACAGGTCACTCTATTTTCCCATCAGGAAGAAGAATTAACCACAGGCTCAGCCTGCCCCCCGGAACCAGAACAGGGCCTGAAGCCATCCTGCGCTTTTGCGGCCAGCTCCCAAAAAAGCGACTTGTAAGATGGATCTTCAGGGCACTGCAATTCACAAACCTGCAGAGTTATAAATGATAACTCTCGTCCACAAATATATTGAGGGAAGGCAAAGAAGAGGATTTGAAATCAAGGCAGAATTGCAGGAAACAGATTTCAGGAGGTAGATTCGAATCGCCTTTAAAGCACATGAAAAGAGGCAAAACGTTGACAATGATGCCCTTGGCCAAAAAGGGCGTATGCGTTTTTTCCTGAATATATTCAGGAAAAAACGCATACGCCATTTTTGGCCAACCAAGCAACCTGGAAAGGCAAATCAGCGCTACAAAGAAGTCTCACTTCCCATCGGTCAAGAGGGCCATGCTGAAAAAAGTGTCAAAACCAGAAATGCAGGACAGGCCATGGAGAAATGGGAGCCTTGCTACACTGATGGGCGGGATGTAAATTGCCAACAGCCACTCTGGAGAAGTGTACGGTGTGTCCTGAAACATCTAAAAAACACAGCTTAGAGAGCATAGGGCACTTCCACGCATGGGGGGATAAAGTGGGAAAATTGAAAATCAGCAAGACACAAGCACCCCAAAGTTTAGGGCTGCTCTGTCGACAAGGACCTCCACTTCATTCCACCTTAAATATCCCAGGAAAGCGAAAAATGGATCAAAAAGTTGTGGTCCTTATGTACAATGGAATATCACTCAGCCATGAAATCAATGTCATAAGGCTAGTAGCAGCATGATGAGTGGATTTAGGTAAGACGATTCTAAGTGAAATAAGTCACACAGAAAAGGACACTTCTCATAAGGTGTCACTTATAGAGGGAATGTAAAAACCGTTACACTTGAACTGAATTACAAAACAGAACAGAGTCACACATGCAGAAAACACACTATGGCTGCTTAACGGGAAAGGTGAGGTGGGGTGATACATAAAACAAGAGCTTCAAATTAGCTCAGATACCGTTCCATAAACCCAATATGTAATAGACAAGACCTACTCCTTGCTCAGAGAACTGGACTCAACACGCCCGATTCACCGCACAAGAATATATCTGACTAGTAATAATCTTAAAACCTATGTATTGATATCTCTCTGTTAGTGTGTCAAGTGGGTGTAAAGCGGCATAAACACAGCCGTGAAAAGCAGCTAAACCCCATTATAAAAATAAATTACTTTTAAAAACCCATGAAACAAAGACAGGGAAAGAGAGAGAAATTCTTACACAATTCGTTCAGGGGCTGTGATGCAACCTGGATTGACCATATCTAGACCCACAGCTGGATGAGACATAAGGGTGGACACTCTTGGGGCTGAGAGGTTTGGTGAGGTTGGGTGAGCAAACGCAGACCCTTTAAAGTAATACTGCGTGCTACCCATCGCATGGGTCCCAAATCTCCAGGTTCAAGGGCATCTTCCTACATCGAAAACATGCATGAGAAACCCAGAAGATGGTACACCGTGTGATGGGGAAAGGTTTCTAAAACGCACCTCATTTCTCATCTCCTTGTGCTCGGGTTCGCCATTCCTGCCACTTTACCAGCAATCTCCCTACTTGGAGCCTCAGCACCTTTAACCTCCTGTTCCGAACAGGTTGAAATTTGTCCTGAGGATGAACGGGAAGACGGGGAACCAATGAGAGACTAGCTCTTGGTGTTGGGACAGGCACAGGTCACTCTATTTTCCCATCAGGAAGAAGAATTAACCACAGCCTCAGCCTGCCCCCCGGAACCAGAACAGGGCCTGAAGCCATCCTGCGCTTTTGCGGCCAGCTCCCAAAAAAGCGACTTGTAAGATGGAGCTTCAGGGCACTGCAATTCACAAACCTGCAGAGTTATAAATGATAACTCTCGTCCACAAATATATTGAGGGAAGGCAAAGAAGAGGATTTGAAATCAAGGCAGAATTGCAGGAAACAGATTTCAGGAGGTAGATTCGAATCGCCTTTAAAGCACATGAAAGGCGGCAAAACGTTGACAATGATGCCCTTGGCCAAAAAGGGCATATGCGTTTTTTCCTGAATATATTCAGGAAAAAACGCATACACCCTTTTTGGCCAACCAAGCAACCTGGAAAGGCAAATCAGCGCTACAAAGAAGTCTCGCTTCCCATCGGTCAAGAGGGCCATGCTGAAAAAAGTGTCAAAACCAGAAATGCAGGACAGGCCATGGAGAAATGGGAGCCTTGCTACACTGATGGGCGGGATGTAAATTGCCAACAGCCACTCTGGAGAAGTGTACGGTGTGTCCTGAAACATCTAAAAAACACAGCTTAGAGAGCATAGGGCACTTCCACGCATGGGGGGATAAAGTGGGAAAATTGAAAATCAGCAAGACACAAGCACCCCAAAGTTTAGGGCTGCTCTGTTGACAAGGACCTCCACTTCATTCCACCTTAAATATCCCAGGAAAGCGAAAAATGGATCAAAAAGTTGTGGTCCTTATGTACAATGGAATATCACTCAGCCATGAAATCAATGTCATAAGGCTAGTAGCAGCATGATGAGTGGATTTAGGTAAGACGATTCGAAGTGAAATAAGTCACACAGAAAAGGACACTTCTCGTAAGGTCACTTATAGAGGGAATGTAAAAACCGTTACACTTGAACTGAATTACAAAACAGAACAGAGTCACACATGCAGAAAACACACTATGACTGCTTAACGGGAAAGGTGAGGTGGGGTGATACATAAAACAAGAGCTTCAAATTAGCTCAGATACCGTTCCATAAACCCAATATGTAATAGACAATACCTACTCCTTGCTCAGAGAACTGGACTCAACACGCCCGATTCACCGCACAAGAATATATCTGACTAGTAATAATCTTAAAACCTATGTATTGATATCTCTCTGTTAGTGTGTCAAGTGGGTGTAAAGCGGCATAAACACAGCCGTGAAAAGCAGCTAAACCCCATTATAAAAATAAATTACTTTTAAAAACCCATGAAACAAAGACAGGGAAAGAGAGAGAAATTCTTACACAATTCGTTCAGGGGCTGTGATGCAACCTGGATTGACCATATCTAGACCCACAGCTGGATGAGACATAAGGGTGGACACTCTTGGGGCTGAGAGGTTTGGTGAGGTTGGGTGAGCAAACGCAGACCCTTTAAAGTAATACTGCGTGCTACCCATCGCATGGGTCCCAAATCTCCAGGTTCAAGGGCATCTTCCTACATCGAAAACATGCATTAGAAACCCAGAAGATGGTACACCGTGTGATGGGGAAAGGTTTCTAAAACGCACCTCATTTCTCATCTCCTTGTGCTCGGGTTCGCCATTCCAGCCACTTTACCAGCAATCTCCCTACTTGGAGCCTCAGCACCTTTAACCTCCTGTTCCGTACAGGTTGCAATTTGTCCTGAGGATGAACGGGAAGACGGGGAACCAATGAGAGACTAGCTCTTGGTGTTGGGACAGGCACAGGTCACTCTATTTTCCCATCAGGAAGAAGAATTAACCACAGGCTCAGCCTGCCCCCCGGAACCAGAAGAGGGCCTGAAGCCATCCTGCGCTTTTGCGGCCAGCTCCCAAAAAAGCGACTTGTAAAATGGAGCTTCAGGGCACTGCAATTCACAAACCTGCAGAGTTATGAATGATAACTCTCGTCCACAAATATATTGAGGGAAGGCAAAGAAGAGGATTTGAAATCAAGGCAGAATTGCAGGAAACAGATTTCAGGAGGTAGATTCGAATCGCCTTTAAAGCACATGAAAAGCGGCAAAACGTTGACAATGATGCCCTTGGCCAAAAAGGGCGTATGCGTTTTTTCCTGAATATATTCAGGAAAAAACGCATACGCCCTTTTTGGCCAACCAAGCAACCTGGAAAGGCAAATCAGCACTACAAAGAAGTTTCGCTTCCCATCGGTCAAGAGGGCCATGCTGAAAAAAGTGTCAAAACCAGAAATGCAGGACAGGCCATGGAGAAATGGGAGCCTTGCTACACTGATGGGCGGGATGTAAATTGCCAACAGCCACTCTGGAGAAGTGTACGGTGTGTCCTGAAACATCTAAAAAACACAGCTTAGAGAGCATAGGGCACTTCCACGCATGGGGGGGTAAAGTGGGAAAATTGAAAATCAGCAAGACACAAGCACCCCAAAGTTTAGGGCTGCTCTGTTGACAAGGACCTCCACTTCATTCCACCTTAAATATCCCAGGAAAGCGAAAAATGGATCAAAAAGTTGTGGTCCTTATGTACAATGGAATATCACTCAGCCATGAAATCAATGTCATAAGGCTAGTAGCAGCATGATGAGTGGATTTAGGTAAGACGATTCTAAGTGAAATAAGTCACACAGAAAAGGACACTTCTCGTAAGGTGTCACTTATAGAGGGAATGTAAAAACCGTTACACTTGAACTGAATTACAAAACAGAACAGAGTCACACATGCAGAAAACACACTATGGCTGCTTAACGGGAAAGGTGAGGTGGGGTGATACATAAAACAAGAGCTTCAAATTAGCTCAGATACCGTTCCATGAACCCAATATGTAATAGACAAGACCTACTCCTTGCTCAGAGAACTGGACTCAACACGCCCGATTCACCGCACAAGAATATATCTGACTAGTAATAATCTTAAAACCTATGTATTGATATCTCTCTGTTAGTGTGTCAAGTGGGTGTAAAGCGGCATAAACACAGCCGTGAAAAGCAGCTAAACCCCATTATAAAAATAAATTACTTTTAAAAACCCATGAAACAAAGACAGGGAAAGAGAGAGAAATTCTTACACAATTCGTTCAGGGGCTGTGATGCAACCTGGATTGACCATATCTAGACCCACAGCTGGATGAGACATAAGGGTGGACACTCTTGGGGCTGAGAGGTTTGGTGAGGTTGGGTGAGCAAACGCAGACCCTTTAAAGTAATACTGCGTGCTACCCATCGCATGGGTCCCAAATCTCCAGGTTCAAGGGCATCTTCCTACATCGAAAACATGCATGAGAAACCCAGAAGATGGTACACCGTGTGATGGTGAAAGGTTTCTAAAACGCACCTCATTTCTCATCTCCTTGTGCTCGGGTTCGCCATTCCAGCCACTTTACCAGCAATCTCCCTACTTGGAGCCTCAGCACCTTTAACCTCCTGTTCCGTACAGGTTGCAATTTGTCCTGAGGATGAACGGGAAGACGGGGAACCAATGAGAGATTAGCTCTTGTTGTTGGGACAGGCACAGGTCACTCTATTTTCCCATCAGGAAGAAGAATTAACCACAGGCTCAGCCTGCCCCCCGGAACCAGAACAGGGCCTGAAGCCATCCTGCGCTTTTGCGGCCAGCTCCCAAAAAAGCGACTTGTAAGATGGAGCTTCAGGGCACTGCAATTCACAAACCTGCAGAGTTATAAATGATAACTCTCGTCCACAAATATATTGAGGGAAGGCAAAGAAGAGGATTTGAAATCAAGGCAGAATTGCAGGAAACAGATTTCAGGAGGTAGATTCGAATCGCCTTTAAAGCACATGAAAAGCGGCAAAACGTTGACAATGATGCCCTTGGCCAAAAAGGGCGTATGCGTTTTTTCCTGAATATATTCAGGAAAAAACGCATACGCCCTTTTTGGCCAACCAAGCAACCTGGAAAGGCAAATCAGCGCTACAAAAAGTCTCGCTTCCCATCGGTCAAGAGGGCCATGCTGAAAAAAGTGTCAAAACCAGAAATGCAGGACAGGCCATGGAGAAATGAGAGCCTTGCTACACTGATGGGAGGGATGTAAATTGCCAACAGCCACTCTGGAGAAGTGTACGGTGTGTCCTGAAACATCTAAAAAACACAGCTTAGAGAGCATAGGGCACTTCCACGCATGGGGGGATAAAGTGGGAAAATTGAAAATCAGCAAGACACAAGCACCCCAAAGTTTAGGGCTGCTCTGTTGACAAGGACCTCCACTTCATTCCACCTTAAATATCCCAGGAAAGCGAAAAATGGATCAAAAAGTTGTGGTCCTTATGTACAATGGAATATCACTCAGCCATGAAATCAATGTCATAAGGCTAGTAGCAGCATGATGAGTGGATTTAGGTAAGACGATTCTAAGTGAAATAAGTCACACAGAAAAGGACACTTCTCGTAAGGTCACTTATAGAGGGAATGTAAAAACCGTTACACTTGAACTGAATTACAAAACAGAACAGAGTCACATATGCAGAAAACACACTATGGCTGCTTAACGGGAAAGGTGAGGTGGGGTGATACATAAAACAAGAGCTTCAAATTAGCTCAGATACCGTTCCATAAACCCAATATGTAATAGACAAGACCTACTCCTTGCTCAGAGAACTGGACTCAACACGCCCGATTCACCGCACAAGTATATATCTGACTAGTAATAATCTTAAAACCTATGTATTGATATCTCTCTGTTAGTGTGTCAAGTGTGTGTAAAGCGGCATAAACACAGCCGTGAAAAGCAGCTAAACCCCATTATAAAACTAAATTACTTTTAAAAACCCATGAAACAAAGACAGGGAAAGAGAGAGAAATTCTTACACAATTCGTTCAGGGGCTGTGATGCAACCTGGATTGACCATATCTAGACCCACAGCTGGATGAGACATAAGGGTGGACACTCTTGGGGCTGAGAGGTTTGGTGAGGTTGGGTGAGCAAACGCAGACCCTTTAAAGTAATACTGCGTGCTACCCATCGCATGGGTCCCAAATCTCCAGGTTCAAGGGCATCTTCCTACATCGAAAACATGCATGAGAAACCCAGAAGATGGTACACCGTGTGATGGGGAAAGGTTTCTAAAACGCACCTCATTTCTCATCTCCTTGTGCTCGGGTTCGCCATTCCTGCCACTTTACTAGCAATCTCCCTACTTGGAGCCTCAGCACCTTTAACCTCCTGTTCCGTACAGGTTGCAATTTGTCCTGAGGATGAACGGGAAGACGGGGAACCAATGAGAGACTAGCTCTTGGTGTTGGGACAGGCACAGGTCACTCTATTTTCCCATCAGGAAGAAGAATTAACCACAGGCTCAGCCTGCCCCCCGGAACCAGAACAGGGCCTGAAGCCATCCTGCGCTTTTGCGGCCAGCTCCCAAAAATGCGACTTGTAAAATGGAGCTTCAGGGCACTGCAATTCACAAACCTGCAGAGTTATAAATGATAACTCTCGTCCACAAATATATTGAGGGAAGGCAAAGAAGAGGATTTGAAATCAAGGCAGAATTGCAGGAAACAGATTTCAGGAGGTAGATTCGAATCGCCTTTAAAGCACATGAAAAGCGGCAAAACGTTGACAATGATGCCCTTGGCCAAAAAGGGCGTATGCGTTTTTTCCTGAATATATTCAGGAAAAAACGCATACGCCCTTTTTGGCCAACCAAGCAACCTGGAAAGGCAAATCAGCGCTACAAAGAAGTCTCGCTTCCCATCGGTCAAGAGGGCCATGCTGAAAAAAGTGTCAAAACCAGAAATGCAGGACAGGCCATGGAGAAATGGGAGCCTTGCTACACTGATGGGCGGGATGTAAATTGCCAACAGCCACTCTGGAGAAGTGTACGGTGTGTCCTGAAACATCTAAAAAACACAGCTTAGAGAGCATAGGGCACTTCCACGCATGGGGGGATAAAGTGGGAAAATTGAAAATCAGCAAGACACAAGCACCCCAAAGTTTAGGGCTGCTCTGTTGACAAGGACCTCCACTTCATTCCACCTTAAATATCCCAGGAAAGCGAAAAATGGATCAAAAAGTTGTGGTCCTTATGTACAATGGAATATCACTCAGCCATGAAATCAATGTCATAAGGCTAGTAGCAGCATGATGAGTGGATTTAGGTAAGACGATTCTAAGTGAAATAAGTCACACAGAAAAGGACACTTCTCGTAAGGTGTCACTTATAGAGGGAATGTAAAAACCGTTACACTTGAACTGAATTACAAAACAGAACAGAGTCACACATGCAGAAAACACACTATGGCTGCTTAACGGGAAAGGTGAGGTGGGGTGATACATAAAACAAGAGCTTCAAATTAGCTCAGATACCGTTCCATAAACCCAATATGTAATAGACAAGACCTACTCCTTGCTCAGAGAACTGGACTCAACACGCCCGATTCACCGCACAAGAATATATCTGACTAGTAATAATCTTAAAACCTATGTATTGATATCTCTCTGTTAGTGTGTCAAGTGTGTTTAAAGCGGCATAAACACAGCCGTGAAAAGCAGCTAAACCCCATTATAAAAATAAATTACTTTTAAAAACCCATGAAACAAAGACAGGGAAAGAGAGAGAAATTCTTACACAATTCGTTCAGGGGCTGTGATGCAACCTGGATTGACCATATCTAGACCCACAGCTGGATGAGACATAAGGGTGGACACTCTTGGGGCTGAGAGGTTTGGTGAGGTTGGGTGAGCAAACGCAGACCCTTTAAAGTAATACTGCGTGCTACCCATCGCATGGGTCCCAAATCTCCAGGTTCAAGGGCATCTTCCTACATCGAAAACATGCATGAGAAACCCAGAAGATGGTACACCGTGTGATGGGGAAAGGTTTCTAAAACGCACCTCATTTCTCATCTCCTTGTGCTCGGGTTCGCCATTCCAGCCACTTTACCAGCAATCTCCCTACTTGGAGCCTCAGCACCTTTAACCTCCTGTTCCGTACAGGTTGCAATTTGTCCTGAGGATGAACGGGAAGACGGGGAACCAATGAGAGACTAGCTCTTGGTGTTGGGACAGGCACAGGTCACTCTATTTTCCCATCAGGAAGAAGAATTAACCACAGGCTCAGCCTGCCCCCCGGAACCAGAACAGGGCCTGAAGCCATCCTGCGCTTTTGCGGCCAGCTCCCAAAAAAGCGACTTGTAAGATGGAGCTTCAGGGCACTGCAATTCACAAACCTGCAGAGTTATAAATGATAACTCTCGTCCACAAATATATTGAGGGAAGGCAAAGAAGAGGATTTGAAATCAAGGCAGAATTGCAGGAAACAGATTTCAGGAGGTAGATTCGAATCGCCTTTAAAGCACATGAAAAGCGGCAAAACGTTGACAATGATGCCCTTGGCCAAAAAGGGCGTATGCGTTTTTTCCTGAATATATTCAGGAAAAAACGCATACGCCCTTTTTGGCCAACCAAGCAACCTGGAAAGGCAAATCAGCGCTACAAAGAAGTCTCACTTCCCATCGGTCAAGAGGGCCATGCTGAAAAAAGTGTCAAAACCAGAAATGCAGGACAGGCCATGGAGAAATGGGAGCCTTGCTACACTGATGGGCGGGATGTAAATTGCCAACAGCCACTCTGGAGAAGTGTACGGTGTGTCCTGAAACATCTAAAAAACACAGCTTAGAGAGCATAGGGCACTTCCACGCATGGGGGGATAAAGTGGGAAAATTGAAAATCAGCAAGACACAAGCACCCCAAAGTTTAGGGCTGCTCTGTTGACAAGGACCTCCACTTCATTCCACCTTAAATATCCCAGGAAAGCGAAAAATGGATCAAAAAGTTGTGGTCCTTATGTACAATGGAATATCACTCAGCCATGAAATCAATGTCATAAGGCTAGTAGCAGCATGATGAGTGGATTTAGGTAAGACGATTCTAAGTGAAATAAGTCACACAGAAAAGGACACTTCTCGTAAGGTGTCACTTATAGAGGGAATGTAAAAACCGTTACACTTGAACTGAATTACAAAACAGAACAGAGTCACACATGCAGAAAACACACTATGGCTGCTTAACGGGAAAGGTGAGGTGGGGTGATACATAAAACAAGAGCTTCAAATTAGCTCAGATACCGTTCCATAAACCCAATATGTAATAGACAAGACCTACTCCTTGCTCAGAGAACTGGACTCAACACGCCCGATTCACCGCACAAGAATATATCTGACTAGTAATAATCTTAAAACCTATGTATTAATATCTCTCTGTTAGTGTGTCAAGTGTGTTTAAAGCGGCATAAACACAGCCGTGAAAAGCAGATAAACCCCATTATAAAACTAAATTACTTTTAAAAACCCATGAAACAAAGACAGGGAAAGAGAGAGAAATACTTACACAATTCGTTCAGGGGCTGTGATGCAACCTGGATTGACCATATCTAGACCCACAGCTGGATGAGACATAAGGGTGGACACTCTTGGGGCTGAGAGGTTTGGTGAGGTTGGGTGAGCAAACGCAGACCCTTTAAAGTAATACTGCGTGCTACCCATCGCATGGGTCCCAAATCTCCAGGTTCAAGGGCATCTTCCTACATCGAAAACATGCATGAGAAACCCAGAAGATGGTACACCGTGTGATGGGGAAAGGTTTCTAAAACGCACCTCATTTCTCATCTCCTTGTGCTCGGGTTCGCCATTCCTGCCACTTTACTAGCAATCTCCCTACTTGGAGCCTCAGCACCTTTAACCTCCTGTTCCGTACAGGTTGCAATTTGTCCTGAGGATGAACGGGAAGACGGGGAACCAATGAGAGACTAGCTCTTGGTGTTGGGACAGGCACAGGTCACTCTATTTTCCCATCAGGAAGAAGAATTAACCACAGGCTCAGCCTGCCCCCCGGAACCAGAACAGGGCCTGAAGCCATCCTGCGCTTTTGCGGCCAGCTCCCAAAAAAGCGACTTGTAAGATGGATCTTCAGGGCACTGCAATTCACAAACCTGCAGAGTTATAAATGATAACTCTCGTCCACAAATATATTGAGGGAAGGCAAAGAAGAGGATTTGAAATCAAGGCAGAATTGCAGGAAACAGATTTCAGGAGGTAGATTCGAATCGCCTTTAAAGCACATGAAAAGCGGCAAAACGTTGACAATGATGCCCTTGGCCAAAAAGGGCGTATGCGTTTTTTCCTGAATATATTCAGGAAAAAACGCATACGCCCTTTTTGGCCAACCAAGCAACCTGGAAAGGCAAATCAGCGCTACAAAGAAGTCTCACTTCCCATCGGTCAAGAGGGCCATGCTGAAAAAAGTGTCAAAACCAGAAATGCAGGACAGGCCATGGAGAAATGGGAGCCTTGCTACACTGATGGGCGGGATGTAAATTGCCAACAGCCACTCTGGAGAAGTGTACGGTGTGTCCTGAAACATCTAAAAAACACAGCTTAGAGAGCATAGGGCACTTCCACGCATGGGGGGATAAAGTGGGAAAATTGAAAATCAGCAAGACACAAGCACCCCAAAGTTTAGGGCTGCTCTGTTGACAAGGACCTCCACTTCATTCCACCTTAAATATCCCAGGAAAGCGAAAAATGGATCAAAAAGTTGTGGTCCTTATGTACAATGGAATATCACTCAGCCATGAAATCAATGTCATAAGGCTAGTAGCAGCATGATGAGTGGATTTAGGTAAGACGATTCTAAGTGAAATAAGTCACACAGAAAAGGACACTTCTCGTAAGGTGTCACTTATAGAGGGAATGTAAAAACCGTTACACTTGAACTGAATTACAAAACAGAACAGAGTCACACATGCAGAAAACACACTATGGCTGCTTAACGGGAAAGGTGAGGTGGGGTGATACATAAAACAAGAGCTTCAAATTAGCTCAGATACCGTTCCATAAACCCAATATGTAATAGACAAGACCTACTCCTTGCTCAGAGAACTGGACTCAACACGCCCGATTCACCGCACAAGAATATATCTGACTAGTAATAATCTTAAAACCTATGTATTGATATCTCTCTGTTAGTGTGTCAAGTGTGTTTAAAGCGGCATAAACACAGCCGTGAAAAGCACATAAACCCCATTATAAAACTAAATTACTTTTAAAAACCCATGAAACAAAGACAGGGAAAGAGAGAGAAATACTTACACAATTCGTTCAGGGGCTGTGATGCAACCTGGATTGACCATATCTAGACCCACAGCTGGATGAGACATAAGGGTGGACACTCTTGGGGCTGAGAGGTTTGGTGAGGTTGGGTGAGCAAACGCAGACCCTTTAAAGTAATACTGCGTGCTACCCATCGCATGGGTCCCAAATCTCCAGGTTCAAGGGCATCTTCCTACATCGAAAACATGCATGAGAAACCCAGAAGATGGTACACCGTGTGATGGGGAAAGGTTTCTAAAACGCACCTCATTTCTCATCTCCTTGTGCTCGGGTTCGCCATTCCTGCCACTTTACTAGCAATCTCCCTACTTGGAGCCTCAGCACCTTTAACCTCCTGTTCCGTACAGGTTGTAATTTGTCCTGAGGATGAACGGGAAGACGGGGAACCAATGAGAGACTAGCTCTTGGTGTTGGGACAGGCACAGGACACTCTATTTTCCCATCAGGAAGAAGAATTAACCACAGGCTCAGCCTACACCCCGGAACCAGAACAGGGCCTGAAGCCATCCTGCGCTTTTGCGGCCAGCTCCCAAAAAAGCGACTTGTAAGATGGAGCTTCAGGGCACTGCAATTCACAAACCTGCAGAGTTATAAATGTTAACTCTCGTCCACAAATATATTGAGGGAAGGCAAAGAAGAGGATTTGAAATCAAGGCAGAATTGCAGGAAACAGATTTCAGGAGGTAGATTCGAATCGCCTTTAAAGCACATGAAAAGGGGCAAAACGTTGACAATGATGCCCTTGGCCAAAAAGGGCGTATGCGTTTTTTCCTGAATATATTCAGGAAAAAACGCATACGCCCTTTTTGGCCAACCAAGCAACCTGGAAATGCAAATCAGCGCTACAAAGAAGTCTCGCTTCCCATCGGTCAAAAGGGCCATGCTGAAAAAAGTGTCAAAACCAGAAATGCAGGACAGGCCATGGAGAAATGGGAGCCTTGCTACACTGATGGGCGGGATGTAAATTGCCAACAGCCACTCTGGAGAAGTGTACGGTGTGTCCTGAAACATCTAAAAAACACAGCTTAGAGAGCATAGGGCACTTCCACGCATGGGGGTATAAAGTGGGAAAATTGAAAATCAGCAAGACACAAGCACCCCAAAGTTTAGGGCTGCTCTGTTGACAAGGACCTCCACTTCATTCCACCTTAAATATCCCAGGAAAGCGAAAAATGGATCAAAAAGTTGTGGTCCTTATGTACAATGGAATATCACTCAGCCATGAAATCAATGTCATAAGGCTAGTAGCAGCATGATGAGTGGATTTAGGTAAGACGATTCTAAGTGAAATAAGTCACACAGAAAAGGACACTTCTCGTAAGGTGTCACTTATAGAGGGAATGTAAAAACCGTTACACTTGAACTGAATTACAAAACAGAACAGAGTCACACATGCAGAAAACACACTATGGCTGCTTAACGGGAAAGGTGAGGTGGGGTGATACATAAAACAAGAGCTTCAAATTAGCTCAGATACCGTTCCATAAACCCAATATGTAATAGACAAGACCTACTCCTTGCTCAGAGAACTGGACTCAACACGCCCGATTCACCGCACAAGAATATATCTGACTAGTAATAATCTTAAAACCTATGTATTGATATCTCTCTGTTAGTGTGTCAAGTGGGTGTAAAGCGGCATAAACACAGCCGTGAAAAGCAGCTAAACCCCATTATAAAAATAAATTACTTTTAAAAACCCATGAAACAAAGACAGGGAAAGAGAGAGAAATTCTTACACAATTCGTTCAGGGGCTGTGATGCAACCTGGATTGACCATATCTAGACCCACAGCTGGATGAGACTTAAGGGTGGACACTCTTGGGGCTGAGAGGTTTGGTGAGGTTGGGTGAGCAAACGCAGACCCTTTAAATTAATACTGCGTGCTACCCATCGCATGGGTCCCAAATCTCCAGGTTCAAGGGCATCTTCCTACATTGAAAACATGCATGAGAAACCCAGAAGATGGTACACCGTGTGATGGGGAAAGGTTTCTAAAACGCACCTCATTTCTCATCTCCTTGTGCTCGGGTTCGCCATTCCAGCCACTTTACCAGCAATCTCCCTACTTGGAGCCTCAGCACCTTTAACCTCCTGTTCCGTACAGGTTGCAATTTGTCCTGAGGATGAACGGGAAGACGGGGAACCAATGAGAGACTAGCTCTTGGTGTTGGGACAGGCACAGGTCACTCTATTTTCCCATCAGGAAGAAGAATTAACCACAGGCTCAGCCTGCCCCCCGGAACCAGAACAGGGCCTGAAGCCATCCTGCGCTTTTGCGGCCAGCTCCCAAAAAAGCGACTTGTAAAATGGAGCTTCAGGGCACTGCAATTCACAAACCTGCAGAGTTATAAATGATAACTCTCGTCCACAAATATATTGAGGGAAGGCAAAGAAGAGGATTTGAAATCAAGGCAGAATTGCAGGAAACAGATTTCAGGAGGTAGATTCGAATCGCCTTTAAAGCACATGAAAAGCGGCAAAACGTTGACAATGATGCCCTTGGCCAAAAAGGGCGTATGCGTTTTTTCCTGAATATATTCAGGAAAAAACGCATACGCCCTTTTTGGCCAACCAAGCAACCTGGAAAGGCAAATCAGCGCTACAAAGAAGTCTCGCTTCCCATCGGTCAAGAGGGCCATGCTGAAAAAAGTGTCAAAACCAGAAATGCAGGACAGGCCATGGAGAAATGGGAGCCTTGCTACACTGATGGGCGGGATGTAAATTGCCAACAGCCACTCTGGAGAAGTGTACGGTGTGTCCTGAAACATCTAAAAAACACAGCTTAGAGAGCATAGGGCACTTCCACGCATGGGGGGATAAAGTGGGAAAATTGAAAATCAGCAAGACACAAGCACCCCAAAGTTTAGGGCTGCTCTGTTGACAAGGACCTCCACTTCATTCCACCTTAAATATCCCAGGAAAGCGAAAAATGGATCAAAAAGTTGTGGTCCTTATGTACAATGGAATATCACTCAGCCATGAAATCAATGTCATAAGGCTAGTAGCAGCATGATGAGTGGATTTAGGTAAGACGATTCTAAGTGAAATAAGTCACACAGAAAAGGACACTTCTCGTAAGGTGTCACTTATAGAGGGAATGTA
Organism: Balaenoptera physalus; assembly: GCF_965194825.1. NCBI lineage: Eukaryota > Metazoa > Chordata > Mammalia > Artiodactyla > Balaenopteridae > Balaenoptera > Balaenoptera physalus. The sequence goes on from NW_028126470.1 coordinate 2,125,326, forward strand.
AAAACCGTTACACTTGAACTGAATTACAAAACAGAACAGAGTCACACATGCAGAAAACACACTATGGCTGCTTAACGGGAAAGGTGAGGTGGGGTGATACATAAAACAAGAGCTTCAAATTAGCTCAGATACCGTTCCATAAACCCAATATGTAATAGACAAGACCTACTCCTTGCTCAGAGAACTGGACTCAACACGCCCGATTCACCGCACAAGAATATATCTGACTAGTAATAATCTTAAAACCTATGTATTGATATCTCTCTGTTAGTGTGTCAAGTGGGTGTAAAGCGGCATAAACACAGCCGTGAAAAGCAGCTAAACCCCATTATAAAAATAAATTACTTTTAAAAACCCATGAAACAAAGACAGGGAAAGAGAGAGAAATTCTTACACAATTCGTTCAGGGGCTGTGATGCAACCTGGATTGACCATATCTAGACCCACAGCTGGATGAGACATAAGGGTGGACACTCTTGGGGCTGAGAGGTTTGGTGAGGTTGGGTGAGCAAACGCAGACCCTTTAAAGTAATACTGCGTGCTACCCATCGCATGGGTCCCAAATCTCCAGGTTCAAGGGCATCTTCCTACATTGAAAACATGCATGAGAAACCCAGAAGATGGTACACCGTGTGATGGGGAAAGGTTTCTAAAACGCACCTCATTTCTCATCTCCTTGTGCTCGGGTTCGCCATTCCAGCCACTTTACCAGCAATCTCCCTACTTGGAGCCTCAGCACCTTTAACCTCCTGTTCCGTACAGGTTGCAATTTGTCCTGAGGATGAACGGGAAGACGGGGAACCAATGAGAGACTAGCTCTTGGTGTTGGGACAGGCACAGGTCACTCTATTTTCCCATCAGGAAGAAGAATTAACCACAGGCTCAGCCTGCCCCCCGGAACCAGAACAGGGCCTGAAGCCATCCTGCGCTTTTGCGGCCAGCTCCCAAAAAAGCGACTTGTAAAATGGAGCTTCAGGGCACTGCAATTCACAAACCTGCAGAGTTATAAATGATAACTCTCGTCCACAAATATATTGAGGGAAGGCAAAGAAGAGGATTTGAAATCAAGGCAGAATTGCAGGAAACAGATTTCAGGAGGTAGATTCGAATCGCCTTTAAAGCACATGAAAAGCGGCAAAACGTTGACAATGATGCCCTTGGCCAAAAAGGGCGTATGCGTTTTTTCCTGAATATATTCAGGAAAAAACGCATACGCCCTTTTTGGCCAACCAAGCAACCTGGAAAGGCAAATCAGCGCTACAAAGAAGTCTCGCTTCCCATCGGTCAAGAGGGCCATGCTGAAAAAAGTGTCAAAACCAGAAATGCAGGACAGGCCATGGAGAAATGGGAGCCTTGCTACACTGATGGGCGGGATGTAAATTGCCAACAGCCACTCTGGAGAAGTGTACGGTGTGTCCTGAAACATCTAAAAAACACAGCTTAGAGAGCATAGGGCACTTCCACGCATGGGGGGATAAAGTGGGAAAATTGAAAATCAGCAAGACACAAGCACCCCAAAGTTTAGGGCTGCTCTGTTGACAAGGACCTCCACTTCATTCCACCTTAAATATCCCAGGAAAGCGAAAAATGGATCAAAAAGTTGTGGTCCTTATGTACAATGGAATATCACTCAGCCATGAAATCAATGTCATAAGGCTAGTAGCAGCATGATGAGTGGATTTAGGTAAGACGATTCTAAGTGAAATAAGTCACACAGAAAAGGACACTTCTCGTAAGGTGTCACTTATAGAGGGAATGTAAAAACCGTTACACTTGAACTGAATTACAAAACAGAACAGAGTCACACATGCAGAAAACACACTATGGCTGCTTAACGGGAAAGGTGAGGTGGGGTGATACATAAAACAAGAGCTTCAAATTAGCTCAGATACCGTTCCATAAACCCAATATGTAATAGACAAGACCTACTCCTTGCTCAGAGAACTGGACTCAACACGCCCGATTCACCGCACAAGAATATATCTGACTAGTAATAATCTTAAAACCTATGTATTGATATCTCTCTGTTAGTGTGTCAAGTGGGTGTAAAGCGGCATAAACACAGCCGTGAAAAGCAGCTAAACCCCATTATAAAAATAAATTACTTTTAAAAACCCATGAAACAAAGACAGGGAAAGAGAGAGAAATTCTTACACAATTCGTTCAGGGGCTGTGATGCAACCTGGATTGACCATATCTAGACCCACAGCTGGATGAGACATAAGGGTGGACACTCTTGGGGCTGAGAGGTTTGGTGAGGTTGGGTGAGCAAACGCAGACCCTTTAAAGTAATACTGCGTGCTACCCATCGCATGGGTCCCAAATCTCCAGGTTCAAGGGCATCTTCCTACATTGAAAACATGCATGAGAAACCCAGAAGATGGTACACCGTGTGATGGGGAAAGGTTTCTAAAACGCACCTCATTTCTCATCTCCTTGTGCTCGGGTTCGCCATTCCAGCCACTTTACCAGCAATCTCCCTACTTGGAGCCTCAGCACCTTTAACCTCCTGTTCCGTACAGGTTGCAATTTGTCCTGAGGATGAACGGGAAGACGGGGAACCAATGAGAGACTAGCTCTTGGTGTTGGGACAGGCACAGGTCACTCTATTTTCCCATCAGGAAGAAGAATTAACCACAGGCTCAGCCTGCCCCCCGGAACCAGAACAGGGCCTGAAGCCATCCTGCGCTTTTGCGGCCAGCTCCCAAAAAAGCGACTTGTAAAATGGAGCTTCAGGGCACTGCAATTCACAAACCTGCAGAGTTATAAATGATAACTCTCGTCCACAAATATATTGAGGGAAGGCAAAGAAGAGGATTTGAAATCAAGGCAGAATTGCAGGAAACAGATTTCAGGAGGTAGATTCGAATCGCCTTTAAAGCACATGAAAAGCGGCAAAACGTTGACAATGATGCCCTTGGCCAAAAAGGGCGTATGCGTTTTTTCCTGAATATATTCAGGAAAAAACGCATACGCCCTTTTTGGCCAACCAAGCAACCTGGAAAGGCAAATCAGCGCTACAAAGAAGTCTCGCTTCCCATCGGTCAAGAGGGCCATGCTGAAAAAAGTGTCAAAACCAGAAATGCAGGACAGGCCATGGAGAAATGGGAGCCTTGCTACACTGATGGGCGGGATGTAAATTGCCAACAGCCACTCTGGAGAAGTGTACGGTGTGTCCTGAAACATCTAAAAAACACAGCTTAGAGAGCATAGGGCACTTCCACGCATGGGGGGATAAAGTGGGAAAATTGAAAATCAGCAAGACACAAGCACCCCAAAGTTTAGGGCTGCTCTGTTGACAAGGACCTCCACTTCATTCCACCTTAAATATCCCAGGAAAGCGAAAAATGGATCAAAAAGTTGTGGTCCTTATGTACAATGGAATATCACTCAGCCATGAAATCAATGTCATAAGGCTAGTAGCAGCATGATGAGTGGATTTAGGTAAGACGATTCTAAGTGAAATAAGTCACACAGAAAAGGACACTTCTCGTAAGGTGTCACTTATAGAGGGAATGTAAAAACCGTTACACTTGAACTGAATTACAAAACAGAACAGAGTCACACATGCAGAAAACACACTATGGCTGCTTAACGGGAAAGGTGAGGTGGGGTGATACATAAAACAAGAGCTTCAAATTAGCTCAGATACCGTTCCATAAACCCAATATGTAATAGACAAGACCTACTCCTTGCTCAGAGAACTGGACTCAACACGCCCGATTCACCGCACAAGAATATATCTGACTAGTAATAATCTTAAAACCTATGTATTGATATCTCTCTGTTAGTGTGTCAAGTGGGTGTAAAGCGGCATAAACACAGCCGTGAAAAGCAGCTAAACCCCATTATAAAAATAAATTACTTTTAAAAACCCATGAAACAAAGACAGGGAAAGAGAGAGAAATTCTTACACAATTCGTTCAGGGGCTGTGATGCAACCTGGATTGACCATATCTAGACCCACAGCTGGATGAGACATAAGGGTGGACACTCTTGGGGCTGAGAGGTTTGGTGAGGTTGGGTGAGCAAACGCAGACCCTTTAAAGTAATACTGCGTGCTACCCATCGCATGGGTCCCAAATCTCCAGGTTCAAGGGCATCTTCCTACATTGAAAACATGCATGAGAAACCCAGAAGATGGTACACCGTGTGATGGGGAAAGGTTTCTAAAACGCACCTCATTTCTCATCTCCTTGTGCTCGGGTTCGCCATTCCAGCCACTTTACCAGCAATCTCCCTACTTGGAGCCTCAGCACCTTTAACCTCCTGTTCCGTACAGGTTGCAATTTGTCCTGAGGATGAACGGGAAGACGGGGAACCAATGAGAGACTAGCTCTTGGTGTTGGGACAGGCACAGGTCACTCTATTTTCCCATCAGGAAGAAGAATTAACCACAGGCTCAGCCTGCCCCCCGGAACCAGAACAGGGCCTGAAGCCATCCTGCGCTTTTGCGGCCAGCTCCCAAAAAAGCGACTTGTAAAATGGAGCTTCAGGGCACTGCAATTCACAAACCTGCAGAGTTATAAATGATAACTCTCGTCCACAAATATATTGAGGGAAGGCAAAGAAGAGGATTTGAAATCAAGGCAGAATTGCAGGAAACAGATTTCAGGAGGTAGATTCGAATCGCCTTTAAAGCACATGAAAAGCGGCAAAACGTTGACAATGATGCCCTTGGCCAAAAAGGGCGTATGCGTTTTTTCCTGAATATATTCAGGAAAAAACGCATACGCCCTTTTTGGCCAACCAAGCAACCTGGAAAGGCAAATCAGCGCTACAAAGAAGTCTCGCTTCCCATCGGTCAAGAGGGCCATGCTGAAAAAAGTGTCAAAACCAGAAATGCAGGACAGGCCATGGAGAAATGGGAGCCTTGCTACACTGATGGGCGGGATGTAAATTGCCAACAGCCACTCTGGAGAAGTGTACGGTGTGTCCTGAAACATCTAAAAAACACAGCTTAGAGAGCATAGGGCACTTCCACGCATGGGGGGATAAAGTGGGAAAATTGAAAATCAGCAAGACACAAGCACCCCAAAGTTTAGGGCTGCTCTGTTGACAAGGACCTCCACTTCATTCCACCTTAAATATCCCAGGAAAGCGAAAAATGGATCAAAAAGTTGTGGTCCTTATGTACAATGGAATATCACTCAGCCATGAAATCAATGTCATAAGGCTAGTAGCAGCATGATGAGTGGATTTAGGTAAGACGATTCTAAGTGAAATAAGTCACACAGAAAAGGACACTTCTCATAAGGTGTCACTTATAGAGGGAATGTAAAAACCGTTACACTTGAACTGAATTACAAAACAGAACAGAGTCACACATGCAGAAAACACACTATGGCTGCTTAACGGGAAAGGTGAGGTGGGGTGATACATAAAACAAGAGCTTCAAATTAGCTCAGATACCGTTCCATAAACCCAATATGTAATAGACAAGACCTACTCCTTGCTCAGAGAACTGGACTCAACACGCCCGATTCACCGCACAAGAATATATCTGACTAGTAATAATCTTAAAACCTATGTATTGATATCTCTCTGTTAGTGTGTCAAGTGTGTGTAAAGCGGCATAAACACAGCCGTGAAAAGCAGCTAAACCCCATTATAAAACTAAATTACTTTTAAAAACCCATGAAACAAAGACAGGGAAAGAGAGAGAAATTCTTACACAATTCGTTCAGGGGCTGTGATGCAACCTGGATTGACCATATCTAGACCCACAGCTGGATGAGACATAAGGGTGGACACTCTTGGGGCTGAGAGGTTTGGTGAGGTTGTGTGAGCAAATGCAGACCCTTTAAAGTAATACTGCGTGCTACCCATCGCATGGGTCCCAAATCTCCAGGTTCAAGGGCATCTTCCTACATCGAAAACATGCATGAGAAACCCAGAAGAGGGTACACCGTGTGATGGGGAAAGGTTTCTAAAACGCACCTCATTTCTCATCTCCTTGTGCTCGGGTTCGCCATTCCAGCCACTTTACCAGCAATCTCCCTACTTGGAGCCTCAGCACCTTTAACCTCCTGTTCCGTACAGGTTGCAATTTGTCCTGAGGATGAACGGGAAGACGGGGAACCAATGAGAGACTAGCTCTTGGTGTTGGGACAGGCACAGGTCACTCTATTTTCCCATCAGGAAGAAGAATTAACCACAGGCTCAGCCTGCCCCCCGGAACCAGAACAGGGCCTGAAGCCATCCTGCACTTTTGCGGCCAGCTCCCAAAAAAGCGACTTGTAAAATGGAGCTTCAGGGCACTGCAATTCACAAACCTGCAGAGTTATAAATGATAACTCTCGTCCACAAATATATTGAGGGAAGGCAAAGAAGAGGATTTGAAATCAAGGCAGAATTGCAGGAAACAGATTTCAGGAGGTAGATTCGAATCGCCTTTAAAGCACATGAAAAGCGGCAAAACGTTGACAATGATGCCCTTGGCCAAAAAGGGCGTATGCGTTTTTTCCTGAATATATTCAGGAAAAAACGCATACGCCCTTTTTGGCCAACCAAGCAACCTGGAAAGGCAAATCAGCGCTACAAAGAAGTCTCGCTTCCCATCGGTCAAGAGGGCCATGCTGAAAAAAGTGTCAAAACCAGAAATGCAGGACAGGCCATGGAGAAATGGGAGCCTTGCTACACTGATGGGCGGGATGTAAATTGCCAACAGCCACTCTGGAGAAGTGTACGGTGTGTCCTGAAACATCTAAAAAACACAGCTTAGAGAGCATAGGGCACTTCCACGCATGGGGGGATAAAGTGGGAAAATTGAAAATCAGCAAGACACAAGCACCCCAAAGTTTAGGGCTGCTCTGTTGACAAGGACCTCCACTTCATTCCACCTTAAATATCCCAGGAAAGCGAAAAATGGATCAAAAAGTTGTGGTCCTTATGTACAATGGAATATCACTCAGCCATGAAATCAATGTCATAAGGCTAGTAGCAGCATGATGAGTGGATTTAGGTAAGACGATTCTAAGTGAAATAAGTCACACAGAAAAGGACACTTCTCATAAGGTGTCACTTATAGAGGGAATGTAAAAACCGTTACACTTGAACTGAATTACAAAACAGAACAGAGTCACACATGCAGAAAACACACTATGGCTGCTTAACGGGAAAGGTGAGGTGGGGTGATACATAAAACAAGAGCTTCAAATTAGCTCAGATACCGTTCCATAAACCCAATATGTAATAGACAAGACCTACTCCTTGCTCAGAGAACTGGACTCAACACGCCCGATTCACCGCACAAGAATATATCTGACTAGTAATAATCTTAAAACCTATGTATTGATATCTCTCTGTTAGTGTGTCAAGTGTGTGTAAAGCGGCATAAACACAGCCGTGAAAAGCAGCTAAACCCCATTATAAAACTAAATTACTTTTAAAAACCCATGAAACAAAGACAGGGAAAGAGAGAGAAATTCTTACACAATTCGTTCAGGGGCTGTGATGCAACCTGGATTGACCATATCTAGACCCACAGCTGGATGAGACATAAGGGTGGACACTCTTGGGGCTGAGAGGTTTGGTGAGGTTGTGTGAGCAAATGCAGACCCTTTAAAGTAATACTGCGTGCTACCCATCGCATGGGTCCCAAATCTCCAGGTTCAAGGGCATCTTCCTACATCGAAAACATGCATGAGAAACCCAGAAGAGGGTACACCGTGTGATGGGGAAAGGTTTCTAAAACGCACCTCATTTCTCATCTCCTTGTGCTCGGGTTCGCCATTCCAGCCACTTTACTAGCAATCTCCCTACTTGGAACCTCAGCACCTTTAACCTCCTGTTCCGAACAGGTTGCAATTTGTCCTGAGGATGAACAGGAAGACGGGGAACCAATGAGAGACTAGCTCTTGGTGTTGGGACAGGCACAGGTCACTCTATTTTCCCATCAGGAAGAAGAATTAACCACAGGCTCAGCCTGCCCCCCGGAACCAGAACAGGGCCTGAAGCCATCCTGCGCTTTTGCGGACAGCTCCCAAAAAAGCGAGCTGTAAAATGGAGCGTCAGGGCACTGCAATTCACAAACCTGCAGAGTTATAAATGATAACTCTCGTCCACAAATATATTGAGGGAAGGCAAAGAAGAGGATTTGAAATCAAGGCAGAATTGCAGGAAACAGATTTCAGGAGGTAGATTCGAATCGCCTTTAAAGCACATGAAAAGGGGCAAAACGTTGACAATGATGCCCTTGGCCAAAAAGGGCGTATGCGTTTTTTCCTGAATATATTCAGGAAAAAACGCATACGCCCTTTTTGGCCAACCAAGCAACCTGGAAAGGCAAATCAGCGCTACAAAGAAGTCTCGCTTCCCATCGGTCAAAAGGGCCATGCTGAAAAAAGTGTCAAAACCAGAAATGCAGGACAGGCCATGGAGAAATGGGAGCCTTGCTACACTGATGGGCGGGATGTAAATTGCCAACAGCCACTCTGGAGAAGTGTACGGTGTGTCCTGAAACATCTAAAAAACACAGCTTAGAGAGCATAGGGCACTTCCACGCATGGGGGGATAAAGTGGGAAAATTGAAAATCAGCAAGACACAAGCACCCCAAAGTTTAGGGCTGCTCTGTTGACAAGGACCTCCACTTCATTCCACCTTAAATATCCCAGGAAAGCGAAAAATGGATCAAAAAGTTGTGGTCCTTATGTACAATGGAATATCACTCAGCCATGAAATCAATGTCATAAGGCTAGTAGCAGCATGATGAGTGGATTTAGGTAAGACGATTCTAAGTGAAATAAGTCACACAGAAAAGGACACTTCTCGTAAGGTGTCACTTATAGAGGGAATGTAAAAACCGTTACACTTGAACTGAATTACAAAACAGAACAGAGTCACACATGCAGAAAACACACTATGGCTGCTTAACGGGAAAGGTGAGGTGGGGTGATACATAAAACAAGAGCTTCAAATTAGCTCAGATACCGTTCCATAAACCCAATATGTAATAGACAAGACCTACTCCTTGCTCAGAGAACTGGACTCAACACGCCCGATTCACCGCACAAGAATATATCTGACTAGTAATAATCTTAAAACCTATGTATTGATATCTCTCTGTTAGTGTGTCAAGTGGGTGTAAAGCGGCATAAACACAGCCGTGAAAAGCAGCTAAACCCCATTATAAAAATAAATTACTTTTAAAAACCCATGAAACAAAGACAGGGAAAGAGAGAGAAATTCTTACACAATTCGTTCAGGGGCTGTGATGCAACCTGGATTGACCATATCTAGACCCACAGCTGGATGAGACATAAGGGTGGACACTCTTGGGGCTGAGAGGTTTGGTGAGGTTGGGTGAGCAAACGCAGACCCTTTAAAGTAATACTGCGTGCTACCCATCGCATGGGTCCCAAATCTCCAGGTTCAAGGGCATCTTCCTACATCGAAAACATGCATGAGAAACCCAGAAGATGGTACACCGTGTGATGGGGAAAGGTTTCTAAAACGCACCTCATTTCTCATCTCCTTGTGCTCGGGTTCGCCATTCCAGCCACTTTACCAGCAATCTCCCTACTTGGAGCCTCAGCACCTTTAACCTCCTGTTCCGTACAGGTTGCAATTTGTCCTGAGGATGAACGGGAAGACGGGGAACCAATGAGAGACTAGCTCTTGGTGTTGGGACAGGCACAGGTCACTCTATTTTCCCATCAGGAAGAAGAATTAACCACAGGCTCAGCCTGCCCCCCGGAACCAGAACAGGGCCTGAAGCCATCCTGCGCTTTTGCGGCCAGCTCCCAAAAAAGCGACTTGTAAAATGGAGCTTCAGGGCACTGCAATTCACAAACCTGCAGAGTTATAAATGATAACTCTCGTCCACAAATATATTGAGGGAAGGCAAAGAAGAGGAATTGAAATCAAGGCAGAATTGCAGGAAACAGATTTCAGGAGGTAGATTCGAATCGCCTTTAAAGCACATGAAAAGCGGCAAAACGTTGACAATGATGCCCTTGGCCAAAAAGGGCGTATGCGTTTTTTCCTGAATATATTCAGGAAAAAACGCATACGCCCTTTTTGGCCAACCAAGCAACCTGGAAAGGCAAATCAGCGCTACAAAGAAGTCTCGCTTCCCATCGGTCAAGAGGGCCATGCTGAAAAAAGTGTCAAAACCAGAAATGCAGGACAGGCCATGGAGAAATGGGAGCCTTGCTACACTGATGGGCGGGATGTAAATTGCCAACAGCCACTCTGGAGAAGTGTACGGTGTGTCCTGAAACATCTAAAAAACACAGCTTAGAGAGCATAGGGCACTTCCACGCATGGGGGGATAAAGTGGGAAAATTGAAAATCAGCAAGACACAAGCACCCCAAAGTTTAGGGCTGCTCTGTTGACAAGGACCTCCACTTCATTCCACCTTAAATATCCCAGGAAAGCGAAAAATGGATCAAAAAGTTGTGGTCCTTATGTACAATGGAATATCACTCAGCCATGAAATCAATGTCATAAGGCTAGTAGCAGCATGATGAGTGGATTTAGGTAAGACGATTCTAAGTGAAATAAGTCACACAGAAAAGGACACTTCTCATAAGGTGTCACTTATAGAGGGAATGTAAAAACCGTTACACTTGAACTGAATTACAAAACAGAACAGAGTCACACATGCAGAAAACACACTATGGCTGCTTAACGGGAAAGGTGAGGTGGGGTGATACATAAAACAAGAGCTTCAAATTAGCTCAGATACCGTTCCATAAACCCAATATGTAATAGACAAGACCTACTCCTTGCTCAGAGAACTGGACTCAACACGCCCGATTCACCGCACAAGAATATATCTGACTAGTAATAATCTTAAAACCTATGTATTGATATCTCTCTGTTAGTGTGTCAAGTGTGTGTAAAGCGGCATAAACACAGCCGTGAAAAGCAGCTAAACCCCATTATAAAACTAAATTACTTTTAAAAACCCATGAAACAAAGACAGGGAAAGAGAGAGAAATTCTTACACAATTCGTTCAGGGGCTGTGATGCAACCTGGATTGACCATATCTAGACCCACAGCTGGATGAGACATAAGGGTGGACACTCTTGGGGCTGAGAGGTTTGGTGAGGTTGTGTGAGCAAATGCAGACCCTTTAAAGTAATACTGCGTGCTACCCATCGCATGGGTCCCAAATCTCCAGGTTCAAGGGCATCTTCCTACATCGAAAACATGCATGAGAAACCCAGAAGAGGGTACACCGTGTGATGGGGAAAGGTTTCTAAAACGCACCTCATTTCTCATCTCCTTGTGCTCGGGTTCGCCATTCCAGCCACTTTACCAGCAATCTCCCTACTTGGAGCCTCAGCACCTTTAACCTCCTGTTCCGTACAGGTTGCAATTTGTCCTGAGGATGAACGGGAAGACGGGGAACCAATGAGAGACTAGCTCTTGGTGTTGGGACAGGCACAGGTCACTCTATTTTCCCATCAGGAAGAAGAATTAACCACAGGCTCAGCCTGCCCCCCGGAACCAGAACAGGGCCTGAAGCCATCCTGCGCTTTTGCGGCCAGCTCCCAAAAAAGCGACTTGTAAAATGGAGCTTCAGGGCACTGCAATTCACAAACCTGCAGAGTTATAAATGATAACTCTCGTCCACAAATATATTGAGGGAAGGCAAAGAAGAGGATTTGAAATCAAGGCAGAATTGCAGGAAACAGATTTCAGGAGGTAGATTCGAATCGCCTTTAAAGCACATGAAAAGCGGCAAAACGTTGACAATGATGCCCTTGGCCAAAAAGGGCGTATGCGTTTTTTCCTGAATATATTCAGGAAAAAACGCATATGCCCTTTTTGGCCAACCAAGCAACCTGGAAAGGCAAATCAGCGCTACAAAGAAGTCTCGCTTCCCATCGGTCAAGAGGGCCATGCTGAAAAAAGTGTCAAAAACAGAAATGCAGGACAGGCCATGGAGAAATGGGAGCCTTGCTACACTGATGGGCGGGATGTAAATTGCCAACAGCCACTCTGGAGAAGTGTACGGTGTGTCCTGAAACATCTAAAAAACACAGCTTAGAGAGCATAGGGCACTTCCACGCATGGGGGGATAAAGTGGGAAAATTGAAAATCAGCAAGACACAAGCACCCCAAAGTTTAGGGCTGCTCTGTTGACAAGGACCTCCACTTCATTCCACCTTAAATATCCCAGGAAAGCGAAAAATGGATCAAAAAGTTGTGGTCCTTATGTACAATGGAATATCACTCAGCCATGAAATCAATGTCATAAGGCTAGTAGCAGCATGATGAGTGGATTTAGGTAAGACGATTCTAAGTGAAATAAGTCACACAGAAAAGGACACTTCTCATAAGGTGTCACTTATAGAGGGAATGTAAAAACCGTTACACTTGAACTGAATTACAAAACAGAACAGAGTCACACATGCAGAAAACACACTATGGCTGCTTAACGGGAAAGGTGAGGTGGGGTGATACATAAAACAAGAGCTTCAAATTAGCTCAGATACCGTTCCATAAACCCAATATGTAATAGACAAGACCTACTCCTTGCTCAGAGAACTGGACTCAACACGCCCGATTCACCGCACAAGAATATATCTGACTAGTAATAATCTTAAAACCTATGTATTGATATCTCTCTGTTAGTGTGTCAAGTGTGTGTAAAGCGGCATAAACACAGCCGTGAAAAGCAGCTAAACCCCATTATAAAACTAAATTACTTTTAAAAACCCATGAAACAAAGACAGGGAAAGAGAGAGAAATTCTTACACAATTCGTTCAGGGGCTGTGATGCAACCTGGATTGACCATATCTAGACCCACAGCTGGATGAGACATAAGGGTGGACACTCTTGGGGCTGAGAGGTTTGGTGAGGTTGTGTGAGCAAATGCAGACCCTTTAAAGTAATACTGCGTGCTACCCATCGCATGGGTCCCAAATCTCCAGGTTCAAGGGCATCTTCCTACATCGAAAACATGCATGAGAAACCCAGAAGAGGGTACACCGTGTGATGGGGAAAGGTTTCTAAAACGCACCTCATTTCTCATCTCCTTGTGCTCGGGTTCGCCATTCCAGCCACTTTACTAGCAATCTCCCTACTTGGAACCTCAGCACCTTTAACCTCCTGTTCCGAACAGGTTGCAATTTGTCCTGAGGATGAACGGGAAGACGGGGAACCAATGAGAGACTAGCTCTTGGTGTTGGGACAGGCACAGGTCACTCTATTTTCCCATCAGGAAGAAGAATTAACCACAGGCTCAGCCTGCCCCCCGGAACCAGAACAGGGCCTGAAGCCATCCTGCGCTTTTGCGGACAGCTCCCAAAAAAGCGAGTTGTAAAATGGAGCGTCAGGGCACTGCAATTCACAAACCTGCAGAGTTATAAATGATAACTCTCGTCCACAAATATATTGAGGGAAGGCAAAGAAGAGGATTTGAAATCAAGGCAGAATTGCAGGAAACAGATTTCAGGAGGTAGATTCGAATCGCCTTTAAAGCACATGAAAAGGGGCAAAACGTTGACAATGATGCCCTTGGCCAAAAAGGGCGTATGCGTTTTTTCCTGAATATATTCAGGAAAAAACGCATACGCCCTTTTTGGCCAACCAAGCAACCTGGAAAGGCAAATCAGCGCTACAAAGAAGTCTCGCTTCCCATCGGTCAAAAGGGCCATGCTGAAAAAAGTGTCAAAACCAGAAATGCAGGATAGGCCATGGAGAAATGGGAGCCTTGCTACACTGATGGGCGGGATGTAAATTGCCAACAGCCACTCTGGAGAAGTGTACGGTGTGTCCTGAAACATCTAAAAAACACAGCTTAGAGAGCATAGGGCACTTCCACGCATGGGGGGATAAAGTGGGAAAATTGAAAATCAGCAAGACACAAGCACCCCAAAGTTTAGGGCTGCTCTGTTGACAAGGACCTCCACTTCATTCCACCTTAAATATCCCAGGAAAGCGAAAAATGGATCAAAAAGTTGTGGTCCTTATGTACAATGGAATATCACTCAGCCATGAAATCAATGTCATAAGGCTAGTAGCAGCATGATGAGTGGATTTAGGTAAGACGATTCTAAGTGAAATAAGTCACACAGAAAAGGACACTTCTCGTAAGGTGTCACTTATAGAGGGAATGTAAAAACCGTTACACTTGAACTGAATTACAAAACAGAACAGAGTCACACATGCAGAAAACACACTATGGCTGCTTAACGGGAAAGGTGAGGTGGGGTGATACATAAAACAAGAGCTTCAAATTAGCTCAGATACCGTTCCATAAACCCAATATGTAATAGACAAGACCTACTCCTTGCTCAGAGAACTGGACTCAACACGCCCGATTCACCGCACAAGAATATATCTGACTAGTAATAATCTTAAAACCTATGTATTGATATCTCTCTGTTAGTGTGTCAAGTGGGTGTAAAGCGGCATAAACACAGCCGTGAAAAGCAGCTAAACCCCATTATAAAAATAAATTACTTTTAAAAACCCATGAAACAAAGACAGGGAAAGAGAGAGAAATTCTTACACAATTCGTTCAGGGGCTGTGATGCAACCTGGATTGACCATATCTAGACCCACAGCTGGATGAGACATAAGGGTGGACACTCTTGGGGCTGAGAGGTTTGGTGAGGTTGGGTGAGCAAACGCAGACCCTTTAAAGTAATACTGCGTGCTACCCATCGCATGGGTCCCAAATCTCCAGGTTCAAGGGCATCTTCCTACATCGAAAACATGCATGAGAAACCCAGAAGATGGTACACCGTGTGATGGGGAAAGGTTTCTAAAACGCACCTCATTTCTCATCTCCTTGTGCTCGGGTTCGCCATTCCAGCCACTTTACCAGCAATCTCCCTACTTGGAGCCTCAGCACCTTTAACCTCCTGTTCCGTACAGGTTGCAATTTGTCCTGAGGATGAACGGGAAGACGGGGAACCAATGAGAGACTAGCTCTTGGTGTTGGGACAGGCACAGGTCACTCTATTTTCCCATCAGGAAGAAGAATTAACCACAGGCTCAGCCTGCCCCCCGGAACCAGAACAGGGCCTGAAGCCATCCTGCGCTTTTGCGGCCAGCTCCCAAAAAAGCGACTTGTAAGATGGATCTTCAGGGCACTGCAATTCACAAACCTGCAGAGTTATAAATGATAACTCTCGTCCACAAATATATTGAGGGAAGGCAAAGAAGAGGATTTGAAATCAAGGCAGAATTGCAGGAAACAGATTTCAGGAGGTAGATTCGAATCGCCTTTAAAGCACATGAAAAGCGGCAAAACGTTGACAATGATGCCCTTGGCCAAAAAGGGCGTATGCGTTTTTTCCTGAATATATTCAGGAAAAAACGCATACGCCCTTTTTGGCCAACCAAGCAACCTGGAAAGGCAAATCAGCGCTACAAAGAAGTCTCACTTCCCATCGGTCAAGAGGGCCATGCTGAAAAAAGTGTCAAAACCAGAAATGCAGGACAGGCCATGGAGAAATGGGAGCCTTGCTACACTGATGGGCGGGATGTAAATTGCCAACAGCCACTCTGGAGAAGTGTACGGTGTGTCCTGAAACATCTAAAAAACACAGCTTAGAGAGCATAGGGCACTTCCACGCATGGGGGGATAAAGTGGGAAAATTGAAAATCAGCAAGACACAAGCACCCCAAAGTTTAGGGCTGCTCTGTTGACAAGGACCTCCACTTCATTCCACCTTAAATATCCCAGGAAAGCGAAAAATGGATCAAAAAGTTGTGGTCCTTATGTACAATGGAATATCACTCAGCCATGAAATCAATGTCATAAGGCTAGTAGCAGCATGATGAGTGGATTTAGGTAAGACGATTCTAAGTGAAATAAGTCACACAGAAAAGGACACTTCTCGTAAGGTGTCACTTATAGAGGGAATGTAAAAACCGTTACACTTGAACTGAATTACAAAACAGAACAGAGTCACACATGCAGAAAACACACTATGGCTGCTTAACGGGAAAGGTGAGGTGGGGTGATACATAAAACAAGAGCTTCAAATTAGCTCAGATACCGTTCCATAAACCCAATATGTAATAGACAAGACCTACTCCTTGCTCAGAGAACTGGACTCAACACGCCCGATTCACCGCACAAGAATATATCTGACTAGTAATAATCTTAAAACCTATGTATTGATATCTCTCTGTTAGTGTGTCAAGTGTGTTTAAAGCGGCATAAACACAGCCGTGAAAAGCAGATAAACCCCATTATAAAACTAAATTACTTTTAAAAACCCATGAAAAAAAGACAGGGAAAGAGAGAGAAATACTTACACAATTCGTTCAGGGGCTGTGATGCAACCTGGATTGACCATATCTAGACCCACAGCTGGATGAGACATAAGGGTGGACACTCTTGGGGCTGAGAGGTTTGGTGAGGTTGGGTGAGCAAACGCAGACCCTTTAAAGTAATACTGCGTGCTACCCATCGCATGGGTCCCAAATCTCCAGGTTCAAGGGCATCTTCCTACATCGAAAACATGCATGAGAAACCCAGAAGATGGTACACCGTGTGATGGGGAAAGGTTTCTAAAACGCACCTCATTTCTCATCTCCTTGTGCTCGGGTTCGCCATTCCTGCCACTTTACTAGCAATCTCCCTACTTGGAGCCTCAGCACCTTTAACCTCCTGTTCCGTACAGGTTGTAATTTGTCCTGAGGATGAACGGGAAGACGGGGAACCAATGAGAGACTAGCTCTTGGTGTTGGGACAGGCACAGGACACTCTATTTTCCCATCAGGAAGAAGAATTAACCACAGGCTCAGCCTACACCCCGGAACCAGAACAGGGCCTGAAGCCATCCTGCGCTTTTGCGGCCAGCTCCCAAAAAAGCGACTTGTAAGATGGAGCTTCAGGGCACTGCAATTCACAAACCTGCAGAGTTATAAATGTTAACTCTCGTCCACAAATATATTGAGGGAAGGCAAAGAAGAGGATTTGAAATCAAGGCAGAATTGCAGGAAACAGATTTCAGGAGGTAGATTCGAATCGCCTTTAAAGCACATGAAAAGGGGCAAAACGTTGACAATGATGCCCTTGGCCAAAAAGGGCGTATGCGTTTTTTCCTGAATATATTCAGGAAAAAACGCATACGCCCTTTTTGGCCAACCAAGCAACCTGGAAATGCAAATCAGCGCTACAAAGAAGTCTCGCTTCCCATCGGTCAAAAGGGCCATGCTGAAAAAAGTGTCAAAACCAGAAATGCAGGACAGGCCATGGAGAAATGGGAGCCTTGCTACACTGATGGGCGGGATGTAAACTGCCAACAGCCACTCTGGAGAAGTGTACGGTGTGTCCTGAAACATCTAAAAAACACAGCTTAGAGAGCATAGGGCACTTCCACGCATGGGGGGATAAAGTGGGAAAATTGAAAATCAGCAAGACCCAAGCACCCCAAAGTTTAGGGCTGCTCTGTTGACAAGGACCTCCACTTCATTCCACCTTAAATATCCCAGGAAAGCGAAAAATGGATCAAAAAGTTGTGGTCCTTATGTACAATGGAATATCACTCAGCCATGAAATCAATGTCATAAGGCTAGTAGCAGCATGATGAGTGGATTTAGGTAAGACGATTCTAAGTGAAATAAGTCACACAGAAAAGGACACTTCTCGTAAGGTGTCACTTATAGAGGGAATGTAAAAACCGTTACACTTGAACTGAATTACAAAACAGAACAGAGTCACACATGCAGAAAACACACTATGGCTGCTTAACGGGAAAGGTGAGGTGGGGTGATACATAAAACAAGAGCTTCAAATTAGCTCAGATACCGTTCCATAAACCCAATATGTAATAGACAAGACCTACTCCTTGCTCAGAGAACTGGACTCAACACGCCCGATTCACCGCACAAGAATATATCTGACTAGTAATAATCTTAAAACCTATGTATTGATATCTCTCTGTTAGTGTGTCAAGTGGGTGTAAAGCGGCATAAACACAGCCGTGAAAAGCAGCTAAACCCCATTATAAAAATAAATTACTTTTAAAAACCCATGAAACAAAGACAGGGAAAGAGAGAGAAATTCTTACACAATTCGTTCAGGGGCTGTGATGCAACCTGGATTGACCATATCTAGACCCACAGCTGGATGAGACATAAGGGTGGACACTCTTGGGGCTGAGAGGTTTGGTGAGGTTGGGTGAGCAAACGCAGACCCTTTAAATTAATACTGCGTGCTACCCATCACATGGGTCCCAAATCTCCAGGTTCAAGGGCATCTTCCTACATCGAAAACATGCATGAGAAACCCAGAAGATGGTACACCGTGTGATGGGGAAAGGTTTCTAAAACGCACCTCATTTCTCATCTCCTTGTGCTCGGGTTCGCCATTCCAGCCACTTTACCAGCAATCTCCCTACTTGGAGCCTCAGCACCTTTAACCTCCTGTTCCGTACAGGTTGCAATTTGTCCTGAGGATGAACGGGAAGACGGGGAACCAATGAGAGACTAGCTCTTGGTGTTGGGACAGGCACAGGTCACTCTATTTTCCCATCAGGAAGAAGAATTAACCACAGGCTCAGCCTGCCCCCCGGAACCAGAACAGGGCCTGAAGCCATCCTGCGCTTTTGCGGCCAGCTCCCAAAAAAGCGACTTGTAAGATGGATCTTCAGGGCACTGCAATTCACAAACCTGCAGAGTTATAAATGATAACTCTCGTCCACAAATATATTGAGGGAAGGCAAAGAAGAGGATTTGAAATCAAGGCAGAATTGCAGGAAACAGATTTCAGGAGGTAGATTCGAATCGCCTTTAAAGCACATGAAAAGCGGCAAAACGTTGACAATGATGCCCTTGGCCAAAAAGGGCGTATGCGTTTTTTCCTGAATATATTCAGGAAAAAACGCATACGCCCTTTTTGGCCAACCAAGCAACCTGGAAAGGCAAATCAGCGCTACAAAGAAGTCTCGCTTCCCATCGGTCAAAAGGGCCATGCTGAAAAAAGTGTCAAAACCAGAAATGCAGGACAGGCCATGGAGAAATGGGAGCCTTGCTACACTGATGGGCGGGATGTAAATTGCCAACAGCCACTCTGGAGAAGTGTACGGTGTGTCCTGAAACATCTAAAAAACACAGCTTAGAGAGCATAGGGCACTTCCACGCATGGGGGGATAAAGTGGGAAAATTGAAAATCAGCAAGACACAAGCACCCCAAAGTTTAGGGCTGCTCTGTTGACAAGGACCTCCACTTCATTCCACCTTAAATATCCCAGGAAAGCGAAAAATGGATCAAAAAGTTGTGGTCCTTATGTACAATGGAATATCACTCAGCCATGAAATCAATGTCATAAGGCTAGTAGCAGCATGATGAGTGGATTTAGGTAAGACGATTCTAAGTGAAATAAGTCACACAGAAAAGGACACTTCTCGTAAGGTGTCACTTATAGAGGGAATGTAAAAACCGTTACACTTGAACTGAATTACAAAACAGAACAGAGTCACACATGCAGAAAACACACTATGGCTGCTTAACGGGAAAGGTGAGGTGGGGTGATACATAAAACAAGAGCTTCAAATTAGCTCAGATACCGTTCCATAAACCCAATATGTAATAGACAAGACCTACTCCTTGCTCAGAGAACTGGACTCAACACGCCCGATTCACCGCACAAGAATATATCTGACTAGTAATAATCTTAAAACCTATGTATTGATATCTCTCTGTTAGTGTGTCAAGTGGGTGTAAAGCGGCATAAACACAGCCGTGAAAAGCAGCTAAACCCCATTATAAAAATAAATTACTTTTAAAAACCCATGAAACAAAGACAGGGAAAGAGAGAGAAATTCTTACACAATTCGTTCAGGGGCTGTGATGCAACCTGGATTGACCATATCTAGACCCACAGCTGGATGAGACATAAGGGTGGACACTCTTGGGGCTGAGAGGTTTGGTGAGGTTGGGTGAGCAAACGCAGACCCTTTAAAGTAATACTGCGTGCTACCCATCGCATGGGTCCCAAATCTCCAGGTTCAAGGGCATCTTCCTACATTGAAAACATGCATGAGAAACCCAGAAGATGGTACACCGTGTGATGGGGAAAGGTTTCTAAAACGCACCTCATTTCTCATCTCCTTGTGCTCGGGTTCGCCATTCCAGCCACTTTACCAGCAATCTCCCTACTTGGAGCCTCAGCACCTTTAACCTCCTGTTCCGTACAGGTTGCAATTTGTCCTGAGGATGAACGGGAAGACGGGGAACCAATGAGAGACTAGCTCTTGGTGTTGGGACAGGCACAGGTCACTCTATTTTCCCATCAGGAAGAAGAATTAACCACAGGCTCAGCCTGCCCCCCGGAACCAGAACAGGGCCTGAAGCCATCCTGCGCTTTTGCGGCCAGCTCCCAAAAAAGCGACTTGTAAAATGGAGCTTCAGGGCACTGCAATTCACAAACCTGCAGAGTTATAAATGATAACTCTCGTCCACAAATATATTGAGGGAAGGCAAAGAAGAGGATTTGAAATCAAGGCAGAATTGCAGGAAACAGATTTCAGGAGGTAGATTCGAATCGCCTTTAAAGCACATGAAAAGCGGCAAAACGTTGACAATGATGCCCTTGGCCAAAAAGGGCGTATGCGTTTTTTCCTGAATATATTCAGGAAAAAACGCATACGCCCTTTTTGGCCAACCAAGCAACCTGGAAAGGCAAATCAGCGCTACAAAGAAGTCTCGCTTCCCATCGGTCAAGAGGGCCATGCTGAAAAAAGTGTCAAAACCAGAAATGCAGGACAGGCCATGGAGAAATGGGAGCCTTGCTACACTGATGGGCGGGATGTAAATTGCCAACAGCCACTCTGGAGAAGTGTACGGTGTGTCCTGAAACATCTAAAAAACACAGCTTAGAGAGCATAGGGCACTTCCACGCATGGGGGGATAAAGTGGGAAAATTGAAAATCAGCAAGACACAAGCACCCCAAAGTTTAGGGCTGCTCTGTTGACAAGGACCTCCACTTCATTCCACCTTAAATATCCCAGGAAAGCGAAAAATGGATCAAAAAGTTGTGGTCCTTATGTACAATGGAATATCACTCAGCCATGAAATCAATGTCATAAGGCTAGTAGCAGCATGATGAGTGGATTTAGGTAAGACGATTCGAAGTGAAATAAGTCACACAGAAAAGGACACTTCTCGTAAGGTGTCACTTATAGAGGGAATGTAAAAACCGTTACACTTGAACTGAATTACAAAACAGAACAGAGTCACACATGCAGAAAACACACTATGGCTGCTTAACGGGAAAGGTGAGGTGGGGTGATACATAAAACAAGAGCTTCAAATTAGCTCAGATACCGTTCCATAAACCCAATATGTAATAGACAAGACCTACTCCTTGCTCAGAGAACTGGACTCAACACGCCCGATTCACCGCACAAGAATATATCTGACTAGTAATAATCTTAAAACCTATGTATTGATATCTCTCTGTTAGTGTGTCAAGTGTGTTTAAAGCGGCATAAACACAGCCGTGAAAAGCAGATAAACCCCATTATAAAACTAAATTACTTTTAAAAACCCATGAAAAAAAGACAGGGAAAGAGAGAGAAATACTTACACAATTCGTTCAGGGGCTGTGATGCAACCTGGATTGACCATATCTAGACCCACAGCTGGATGAGACATAAGGGTGGACACTCTTGGGGCTGAGAGGTTTGGTGAGGTTGGGTGAGCAAACGCAGACCCTTTAAAGTAATACTCCGTGCTACCCATCGCATGGGTCCCAAATCTCCAGGTTCAAGGGCATCTTCCTACATCGAAAACATGCATGAGAAACCCAGAAGATGGTACACCGTGTGATGGGGAAAGGTTTCTAAAACGCACCTCATTTCTCATCTCCTTGTGCTCGGGTTCGCCATTCCTGCCACTTTACTAGCAATCTCCCTACTTGGAGCCTCAGCACCTTTAACCTCCTGTTCCGTACAGGTTGTAATTTGTCCTGAGGATGAACGGGAAGACGGGGAACCAATGAGAGACTAGCTCTTGGTGTTGGGACAGGCACAGGACACTCTATTTTCCCATCAGGAAGAAGAATTAACCACAGGCTCAGCCTACACCCCGGAACCAGAACAGGGCCTGAAGCCATCCTGCGCTTTTGCGGCCAGCTCCCAAAAAAGCGACTTGTAAGATGGAGCTTCAGGGCACTGCAATTCACAAACCTGCAGAGTTATAAATGTTAACTCTCGTCCACAAATATATTGAGGGAAGGCAAAGAAGAGGATTTGAAATCAAGGCAGAATTGCAGGAAACAGATTTCAGGAGGTAGATTCGAATCGCCTTTAAAGCACATGAAAAGGGGCAAAACGTTGACAATGATGCCCTTGGCCAAAAAGGGCGTATGCGTTTTTTCCTGAATATATTCAGGAAAAAACGCATACGCCCTTTTTGGCCAACCAAGCAACCTGGAAATGCAAATCAGCGCTACAAAGAAGTCTCGCTTCCCATCGGTCAAAAGGGCCATGCTGAAAAAAGTGTCAAAACCAGAAATGCAGGACAGGCCATGGAGAAATGGGAGCCTTGCTACACTGATGGGCGGGATGTAAATTGCCAACAGCCACTCTGGAGAAGTGTACGGTGTGTCCTGAAACATCTAAAAAACACAGCTTAGAGAGCATAGGGCACTTCCACGCATGGGGGGATAAAGTGGGAAAATTGAAAATCAGCAAGACACAAGCACCCCAAAGTTTAGGGCTGCTCTGTTGACAAGGACCTCCACTTCATTCCACCTTAAATATCCCAGGAAAGCGAAAAATGGATCAAAAAGTTGTGGTCCTTATGTACAATGGAATATCACTCAGCCATGAAATCAATGTCATAAGGCTAGTAGCAGCATGATGAGTGGATTTAGGTAAGACGATTCTAAGTGAAATAAGTCACACAGAAAAGGACACTTCTCGTAAGGTGTCACTTATAGAGGGAATGTAAAAACCGTTACACTTGAACTGAATTACAAAACAGAACAGAGTCACACATGCAGAAAACACACTATGGCTGCTTAACGGGAAAGGTGAGGTGGGGTGATACATAAAACAAGAGCTTCAAATTAGCTCAGATACCGTTCCATAAACCCAATATGTAATAGACAAGACCTACTCCTTGCTCAGAGAACTGGACTCAACACGCCCGATTCACCACACAAGAATATATCTGACTAGTAATAATCTTAAAACCTATGTATTGATATCTCTCTGTTAGTGTGTCAAGTGGGTGTAAAGCGGCATAAACACAGCCGTGAAAAGCAGCTAAACCCCATTATAAAAATAAATTACTTTTAAAAACCCATGAAACAAAGACAGGGAAAGAGAGAGAAATTCTTACACAATTCGTTCAGGGGCTGTGATGCAACCTGGATTGACCATATCTAGACCCACAGCTGGATGAGACATAAGGGTGGACACTCTTGGGGCTGAGAGGTTTGGTGAGGTTGGGTGAGCAAACGCAGACCCTTTAAAGTAATACTGCGTGCTACCCATCGCATGGGTCCCAAATCTCCAGGTTCAAGGGCATCTTCCTACATCGAAAACATGCATGAGAAACCCAGAAGATGGTACACCGTGTGATGGGGAAAGGTTTCTAAAACGCACCTCATTTCTCATCTCCTTGTGCTCGGGTTCGCCATTCCAGCCACTTTACCAGCAATCTCCCTACTTGGAGCCTCAGCACCTTTAACCTCCTGTTCCGTACAGGTTGCAATTTGTCCTGAGGATGAACGGGAAGACGGGGAACCAATGAGAGACTAGCTCTTGGTGTTGGGACAGGCACAGGTCACTCTATTTTCCCATCAGGAAGAAGAATTAACCACAGGCTCAGCCTGCCCCCCGGAACCAGAACAGGGCCTGAAGCCATCCTGCGCTTTTGCGGCCAGCTCCCAAAAAAGCGACTTGTAAAATGGAGCTTCAGGGCACTGCAATTCACAAACCTGCAGAGTTATAAATGATAACTCTCGTCCACAAATATATTGAGGGAAGGCAAAGAAGAGGATTTGAAATCAAGGCAGAATTGCAGGAAACAGATTTCAGGAGGTAGATTCGAATCGCCTTTAAAGCACATGAAAAGCGGCAAAACGTTGACAATGATGCCCTTGGCCAAAAAGGGCGTATGCGTTTTTTCCTGAATATATTCAGGAAAAAACGCATACGCCCTTTTTGGCCAACCAAGCAACCTGGAAAGGCAAATCAGCGCTACAAAGAAGTCTCGCTTCCCATCGGTCAAGAGGGCCATGCTGAAAAAAGTGTCAAAACCAGAAATGCAGGACAGGCCATGGAGAAATGGGAGCCTTGCTACACTGATGGGCGGGATGTAAATTGCCAACAGCCACTCTGGAGAAGTGTACGGTGTGTCCTGAAACATCTAAAAAACACAGCTTAGAGAGCATAGGGCACTTCCACGCATGGGGGGATAAAGTGGGAAAATTGAAAATCAGCAAGACACAAGCACCCCAAAGTTTAGGGCTGCTCTGTTGACAAGGACCTCCACTTCATTCCACCTTAAATATCCCAGGAAAGCGAAAAATGGATCAAAAAGTTGTGGTCCTTATGTACAATGGAATATCACTCAGCCATGAAATCAATGTCATAAGGCTAGTAGCAGCATGATGAGTGGATTTAGGTAAGACGATTCTAAGTGAAATAAGTCACACAGAAAAGGACACTTCTCATAAGGTGTCACTTATAGAGCGAATGTAAAAACCGTTACACTTGAACTGAATTACAAAACAGAACAGAGTCACACATGCAGAAAACACACTATGGCTGCTTAACGGGAAAGGTGAGGTGGGGTGATACATAAAACAAGAGCTTCAAATTAGCTCAGATACCGTTCCATAAACCCAATATGTAATAGACAAGACCTACTCCTTGCTCAGAGAACTGGACTCAACACGCCCGATTCACCGCACAAGAATATATCTGACTAGTAATAATCTTAAAACCTATGTATTGATATCTCT
Source organism: Balaenoptera physalus (assembly GCF_965194825.1). NCBI lineage: Eukaryota > Metazoa > Chordata > Mammalia > Artiodactyla > Balaenopteridae > Balaenoptera > Balaenoptera physalus. Next base: position 2,150,230 of record NW_028126470.1, read on the forward strand.
CTGTTAGTGTGTCAAGTGGGTGTAAAGCGGCATAAACACAGCCGTGAAAAGCAGCTAAACCCCATTATAAAAATAAATTACTTTTAAAAACCCATGAAACAAAGACAGGGAAAGAGAGAGAAATTCTTACACAATTCGTTCAGGGGCTGTGATGCAACCTGGATTGACCATATCTAGACCCACAGCTGGATGAGACATAAGGGTGGACACTCTTGGGGCTGAGAGGTTTGGTGAGGTTGGGTGAGCAAACGCAGACCCTTTAAAGTAATACTGCGTGCTACCCATCGCATGGGTCCCAAATCTCCAGGTTCAAGGGCATCTTCCTACATCGAAAACATGCATGAGAAACCCAGAAGATGGTACACCGTGTGATGGGGAAAGGTTTCTAAAACGCACCTCATTTCTCATCTCCTTGTGCTCGGGTTCGCCATTCCAGCCACTTTACCAGCAATCTCCCTACTTGGAGCCTCAGCACCTTTAACCTCCTGTTCCGTACAGGTTGCAATTTGTCCTGAGGATGAACGGGAAGACGGGGAACCAATGAGAGACTAGCTCTTGGTGTTGGGACAGGCACAGGTCACTCTATTTTCCCATCAGGAAGAAGAATTAACCACAGGCTCAGCCTGCCCCCCGGAACCAGAACAGGGCCTGAAGCCATCCTGCGCTTTTGCGGCCAGCTCCCAAAAAAGCGACTTGTAAAATGGAGCTTCAGGGCACTGCAATTCACAAACCTGCAGAGTTATAAATGATAACTCTCGTCCACAAATATATTGAGGGAAGGCAAAGAAGAGGATTTGAAATCAAGGCAGAATTGCAGGAAACAGATTTCAGGAGGTAGATTCGAATCGCCTTTAAAGCACATGAAAAGCGGCAAAACGTTGACAATGATGCCCTTGGCCAAAAAGGGCGTATGCGTTTTTTCCTGAATATATTCAGGAAAAAACGCATACGCCCTTTTTGGCCAACCAAGCAACCTGGAAAGGCAAATCAGCGCTACAAAGAAGTCTCGCTTCCCATCGGTCAAGAGGGCCATGCTGAAAAAAGTGTCAAAACCAGAAATGCAGGACAGGCCATGGAGAAATGGGAGCCTTGCTACACTGATGGGCGGGATGTAAATTGCCAACAGCCACTCTGGAGAAGTGTACGGTGTGTCCTGAAACATCTAAAAAACACAGCTTAGAGAGCATAGGGCACTTCCACGCATGGGGGGATAAAGTGGGAAAATTGAAAATCAGCAAGACACAAGCACCCCAAAGTTTAGGGCTGCTCTGTTGACAAGGACCTCCACTTCATTCCACCTTAAATATCCCAGGAAAGCGAAAAATGGATCAAAAAGTTGTGGTCCTTATGTACAATGGAATATCACTCAGCCATGAAATCAATGTCATAAGGCTAGTAGCAGCATGATGAGTGGATTTAGGTAAGACGATTCTAAGTGAAATAAGTCACACAGAAAAGGACACTTCTCATAAGGTGTCACTTATAGAGCGAATGTAAAAACCGTTACACTTGAACTGAATTACAAAACAGAACAGAGTCACACATGCAGAAAACACACTATGGCTGCTTAACGGGAAAGGTGAGGTGGGGTGATACATAAAACAAGAGCTTCAAATTAGCTCAGATACCGTTCCATAAACCCAATATGTAATAGACAAGACCTACTCCTTGCTCAGAGAACTGGACTCAACACGCCCGATTCACCGCACAAGAATATATCTGACTAGTAATAATCTTAAAACCTATGTATTGATATCTCTCTGTTAGTGTGTCAAGTGTGTGTAAAGCGGCATAAACACAGCCGTGAAAAGCAGCTAAACCCCATTATAAAAATAAATTACTTTTAAAAACCCATGAAACAAAGACAGGGAAAGAGAGAGAAATTCTTACACAATTCGTTCAGGGGCTGTGATGCAACCTGGATTGACCATATCTAGACCCACAGCTGGATGAGACATAAGGGTGGACACTCTTGGGGCTGAGAGGTTTGGTGAGGTTGGGTGAGCAAACGCAGACCCTTTAAAGTAATACTGCGTGCTACCCATCGCATGGGTCCCAAATCTCCAGGTTCAAGGGCATCTTCCTACATCGAAAACATGCATGAGAAACCCAGAAGATGGTACACCGTGTGATGGGGAAAGGTTTCTAAAACGCACCTCATTTCTCATCTCCTTGTGCTCGGGTTCGCCATTCCAGCCACTTTACCAGCAATCTCCCTACTTGGAGCCTCAGCACCTTTAACCTCCTGTTCCGTACAGGTTGCAATTTGTCCTGAGGATGAACGGGAAGACGGGGAACCAATGAGAGACTAGCTCTTGGTGTTGGGACAGGCACAGGTCACTCTATTTTCCCATCAGGAAGAAGAATTAACCACAGGCTCAGCCTGCCCCCCGGAACCAGAACAGGGCCTGAAGCCATCCTGCGCTTTTGCGGCCAGCTCCCAAAAAAGCGACTTGTAAAATGGAGCTTCAGGGCACTGCAATTCACAAACCTGCAGAGTTATAAATGATAACTCTCGTCCACAAATATATTGAGGGAAGGCAAAGAAGAGGATTTGAAATCAAGGCAGAATTGCAGGAAACAGATTTCAGGAGGTAGATTCGAATCGCCTTTAAAGCACATGAAAAGCGGCAAAACGTTGACAATGATGCCCTTGGCCAAAAAGGGCGTATGCGTTTTTTCCTGAATATATTCAGGAAAAAACGCATACGCCCTTTTTGGCCAACCAAGCAACCTGGAAAGGCAAATCAGCGCTACAAAGAAGTCTCGCTTCCCATCGGTCAAGAGGGCCATGCTGAAAAAAGTGTCAAAACCAGAAATGCAGGACAGGCCATGGAGAAATGGGAGCCTTGCTACACTGATGGGCGGGATGTAAATTGCCAACAGCCACTCTGGAGAAGTGTACGGTGTGTCCTGAAACATCTAAAAAACACAGCTTAGAGAGCATAGGGCACTTCCACGCATGGGGGGATAAAGTGGGAAAATTGAAAATCAGCAAGACACAAGCACCCCAAAGTTTAGGGCTGCTCTGTTGACAAGGACCTCCACTTCATTCCACCTTAAATATCCCAGGAAAGCGAAAAATGGATCAAAAAGTTGTGGTCCTTATGTACAATGGAATATCACTCAGCCATGAAATCAATGTCATAAGGCTAGTAGCAGCATGATGAGTGGATTTAGGTAAGACGATTCTAAGTGAAATAAGTCACACAGAAAAGGACACTTCTCGTAAGGTGTCACTTATAGAGGGAATGTAAAAACCGTTACACTTGAACTGAATTACAAAACAGAACAGAGTCACACATGCAGAAAACACACTATGGCTGCTTAACGGGAAAGGTGAGGTGGGGTGATACATAAAACAAGAGCTTCAAATTAGCTCAGATACCGTTCCATAAACCCAATATGTAATAGACAAGACCTACTCCTTGCTCAGAGAACTGGACTCAACACGCCCGATTCACCGCACAAGAATATATCTGACTAGTAATAATCTTAAAACCTATGTATTGATATCTCTCTGTTAGTGTGTCAAGTGGGTGTAAAGCGGCATAAACACAGCCGTGAAAAGCAGCTAAACCCCATTATAAAAATAAATTACTTTTAAAAACCCATGAAACAAAGACAGGGAAAGAGAGAGAAATTCTTACACAATTCGTTCAGGGGCTGTGATGCAACCTGGATTGACCATATCTAGACCCACAGCTGGATGAGACATAAGGGTGGACACTCTTGGGGCTGAGAGGTTTGGTGAGGTTGGGTGAGCAAACGCAGACCCTTTAAAGTAATACTGCGTGCTACCCATCGCATGGGTCCCAAATCTCCAGGTTCAAGGGCATCTTCCTACATCGAAAACATGCATGAGAAACCCAGAAGATGGTACACCGTGTGATGGGGAAAGGTTTCTAAAACGCACCTCATTTCTCATCTCCTTGTGCTCGGGTTCGCCATTCCAGCCACTTTACCAGCAATCTCCCTACTTGGAGCCTCAGCACCTTTAACCTCCTGTTCCGTACAGGTTGCAATTTGTCCTGAGGATGAACGGGAAGACGGGGAACCAATGAGAGACTAGCTCTTGGTGTTGGGACAGGCACAGGTCACTCTATTTTCCCATCAGGAAGAAGAATTAACCACAGGCTCAGCCTGCCCCCCGGAACCAGAACAGGGCCTGAAGCCATCCTGCGCTTTTGCGGCCAGCTCCCAAAAAAGCGACTTGTAAAATGGAGCTTCAGGGCACTGCAATTCACAAACCTGCAGAGTTATAAATGATAACTCTCGTCCACAAATATATTGAGGGAAGGCAAAGAAGAGGATTTGAAATCAAGGCAGAATTGCAGGAAACAGATTTCAGGAGGTAGATTCGAATCGCCTTTAAAGCACATGAAAAGCGGCAAAACGTTGACAATGATGCCCTTGGCCAAAAAGGGCGTATGCGTTTTTTCCTGAATATATTCAGGAAAAAACGCATACGCCCTTTTTGGCCAACCAAGCAACCTGGAAAGGCAAATCAGCGCTACAAAGAAGTCTCGCTTCCCATCGGTCAAGAGGGCCATGCTGAAAAAAGTGTCAAAACCAGAAATGCAGGACAGGCCATGGAGAAATGGGAGCCTTGCTACACTGATGGGCGGGATGTAAATTGCCAACAGCCACTCTGGAGAAGTGTACGGTGTGTCCTGAAACATCTAAAAAACACAGCTTAGAGAGCATAGGGCACTTCCACGCATGGGGGGATAAAGTGGGAAAATTGAAAATCAGCAAGACACAAGCACCCCAAAGTTTAGGGCTGCTCTGTTGACAAGGACCTCCACTTCATTCCACCTTAAATATCCCAGGAAAGCGAAAAATGGATCAAAAAGTTGTGGTCCTTATGTACAATGGAATATCACTCAGCCATGAAATCAATGTCATAAGGCTAGTAGCAGCATGATGAGTGGATTTAGGTAAGACGATTCTAAGTGAAATAAGTCACACAGAAAAGGACACTTCTCATAAGGTGTCACTTATAGAGGGAATGTAAAAACCGTTACACTTGAACTGAATTACAAAACAGAACAGAGTCACACATGCAGAAAACACACTATGGCTGCTTAACGGGAAAGGTGAGGTGGGGTGATACATAAAACAAGAGCTTCAAATTAGCTCAGATACCGTTCCATAAACCCAATATGTAATAGACAAGACCTACTCCTTGCTCAGAGAACTGGACTCAACACGCCCGATTCACCGCACAAGAATATATCTGACTAGTAATAATCTTAAAACCTATGTATTGATATCTCTCTGTTAGTGTGTCAAGTGTGTGTAAAGCGGCATAAACACAGCCGTGAAAAGCAGCTAAACCCCATTATAAAACTAAATTACTTTTAAAAACCCATGAAACAAAGACAGGGAAAGAGAGAGAAATTCTTACACAATTCGTTCAGGGGCTGTGATGCAACCTGGATTGACCATATCTAGACCCACAGCTGGATGAGACATAAGGGTGGACACTCTTGGGGCTGAGAGGTTTGGTGAGGTTGTGTGAGCAAATGCAGACCCTTTAAAGTAATACTGCGTGCTACCCATCGCATGGGTCCCAAATCTCCAGGTTCAAGGGCATCTTCCTACATCGAAAACATGCATGAGAAACCCAGAAGAGGGTACACCGTGTGATGGGGAAAGGTTTCTAAAACGCACCTCATTTCTCATCTCCTTGTGCTCGGGTTCGCCATTCCAGCCACTTTACCAGCAATCTCCCTACTTGGAGCCTCAGCACCTTTAACCTCCTGTTCCGTACAGGTTGCAATTTGTCCTGACGATGAACGGGAAGACGGGGAACCAATGAGAGACTAGCTCTTGGTGTTGGGACAGGCACAGGTCACTCTATTTTCCCATCAGGAAGAAGAATTAACCACAGGCTCAGCCTGCCCCCCGGAACCAGAACAGGGCCTGAAGCCATCCTGCGCTTTTGCGGACAGCTCCCAAAAAAGCGAGTTGTAAAATGGAGCGTCAGGGCACTGCAATTCACAAACCTGCAGAGTTATAAATGATAACTCTCGTCCACAAATATATTGAGGGAAGGCAAAGAAGAGGATTTGAAATCAAGGCAGAATTGCAGGAAACAGATTTCAGGAGGTAGATTCGAATCGCCTTTAAAGCACATGAAAAGGGGCAAAACGTTGACAATGATGCCCTTGGCCAAAAAGGGCGTATGCGTTTTTTCCTGAATATATTCAGGAAAAAACGCATACGCCCTTTTTGGCCAACCAAGCAACCTGGAAAGGCAAATCAGCGCTACAAAGAAGTCTCGCTTCCCATCGGTCAAAAGGGCCATGCTGAAAAAAGTGTCAAAACCAGAAATGCAGGACAGGCCATGGAGAAATGGGAGCCTTGCTACACTGATGGGCGGGATGTAAATTGCCAACAGCCACTCTGGAGAAGTGTACGGTGTGTCCTGAAACATCTAAAAAACACAGCTTAGAGAGCATAGGGCACTTCCACGCATGGGGGGATAAAGTGGGAAAATTGAAAATCAGCAAGACACAAGCACCCCAAAGTTTAGGGCTGCTCTGTTGACAAGGACCTCCACTTCATTCCACCTTAAATATCCCAGGAAAGCGAAAAATGGATCAAAAAGTTGTGGTCCTTATGTACAATGGAATATCACTCAGCCATGAAATCAATGTCATAAGGCTAGTAGCAGCATGATGAGTGGATTTAGGTAAGACGATTCTAAGTGAAATAAGTCACACAGAAAAGGACACTTCTCGTAAGGTGTCACTTATAGAGGGAATGTAAAAACCGTTACACTTGAACTGAATTACAAAACAGAACAGAGTCACACATGCAGAAAACACACTATGGCTGCTTAACGGGAAAGGTGAGGTGGGGTGATACATAAAACAAGAGCTTCAAATTAGCTCAGATACCGTTCCATAAACCCAATATGTAATAGACAAGACCTACTCCTTGCTCAGAGAACTGGACTCAACACGCCCGATTCACCGCACAAGAATATATCTGACTAGTAATAATCTTAAAACCTATGTATTGATATCTCTCTGTTAGTGTGTCAAGTGGGTGTAAAGCGGCATAAACACAGCCGTGAAAAGCAGCTAAACCCCATTATAAAAATAAATTACTTTTAAAAACCCATGAAACAAAGACAGGGAAAGAGAGAGAAATTCTTACACAATTCGTTCAGGGGCTGTGATGCAACCTGGATTGACCATATCTAGACCCACAGCTGGATGAGACATAAGGGTGGACACTCTTGGGGCTGAGAGGTTTGGTGAGGTTGGGTGAGCAAACGCAGACCCTTTAAAGTAATACTGCGTGCTACCCATCGCATGGGTCCCAAATCTCCAGGTTCAAGGGCATCTTCCTACATCGAAAACATGCATGAGAAACCCAGAAGATGGTACACCGTGTGATGGGGAAAGGTTTCTAAAACGCACCTCATTTCTCATCTCCTTGTGCTCGGGTTCGCCATTCCTGCCACTTTACTAGCAATCTCCCTACTTGGAGCCTCAGCACCTTTAACCTCCTGTTCCGTACAGGTTGTAATTTGTCCTGAGGATGAACGGGAAGACGGGGAACCAATGAGAGACTAGCTCTTGGTGTTGGGACAGGCACAGGACACTCTATTTTCCCATCAGGAAGAAGAATTAACCACAGGCTCAGCCTACACCCCGGAACCAGAACAGGGCCTGAAGCCATCCTGCGCTTTTGCGGCCAGCTCCCAAAAAAGCGACTTGTAAGATGGAGCTTCAGGGCACTGCAATTCACAAACCTGCAGAGTTATAAATGTTAACTCTCGTCCACAAATATATTGAGGGAAGGCAAAGAAGAGGATTTGAAATCAAGGCAGAATTGCAGGAAACAGATTTCAGGAGGTAGATTCGAATCGCCTTTAAAGCACATGAAAAGGGGCAAAACGTTGACAATGATGCCCTTGGCCAAAAAGGGCGTATGCGTTTTTTCCTGAATATATTCAGGAAAAAACGCATACGCCCTTTTTGGCCAACCAAGCAACCTGGAAAGGCAAATCAGCGCTACAAAGAAGTCTCGCTTCCCATCGGTCAAAAGGGCCATGCTGAAAAAAGTGTCAAAACCAGAAATGCAGGACAGGCCATGGAGAAATGGGAGCCTTGCTACACTGATGGGCGGGATGTAAATTGCCAACAGCCACTCTGGAGAAGTGTACGGTGTGTCCTGAAACATCTAAAAAACACAGCTTAGAGAGCATAGGGCACTTCCACGCATGGGGGGATAAAGTGGGAAAATTGAAAATCAGCAAGACACAAGCACCCCAAAGTTTAGGGCTGCTCTGTTGACAAGGACCTCCACTTCATTCCACCTTAAATATCCCAGGAAAGCGAAAAATGGATCAAAAAGTTGTGGTCCTTATGTACAATGGAATATCACTCAGCCATGAAATCAATGTCATAAGGCTAGTAGCAGCATGATGAGTGGATTTAGGTAAGACGATTCTAAGTGAAATAAGTCACACAGAAAAGGACACTTCTCGTAAGGTGTCACTTATAGAGGGAATGTAAAAACCGTTACACTTGAACTGAATTACAAAACAGAACAGAGTCACACATGCAGAAAACACACTATGGCTGCTTAACGGGAAAGGTGAGGTGGGGTGATACATAAAACAAGAGCTTCAAATTAGCTCAGATACCGTTCCATAAACCCAATATGTAATAGACAAGACCTACTCCTTGCTCAGAGAACTGGACTCAACACGCCCGATTCACCGCACAAGAATATATCTGACTAGTAATAATCTTAAAACCTATGTATTGATATCTCTCTGTTAGTGTGTCAAGTGTGTGTAAAGCGGCATAAACACAGCCGTGAAAAGCAGCTAAACCCCATTATAAAACTAAATTACTTTTAAAAACCCATGAAACAAAGACAGGGAAAGAGAGAGAAATTCTTACACAATTCGTTCAGGGGCTGTGATGCAACCTGGATTGACCATATCTAGACCCACAGCTGGATGAGACATAAGGGTGGACACTCTTGGGGCTGAGAGGTTTGGTGAGGTTGTGTGAGCAAATGCAGACCCTTTAAAGTAATACTGCGTGCTACCCATCGCATGGGTCCCAAATCTCCAGGTTCAAGGGCATCTTCCTACATCGAAAACATGCATGAGAAACCCAGAAGAGGGTACACCGTGTGATGGGGAAAGGTTTCTAAAACGCACCTCATTTCTCATCTCCTTGTGCTCGGGTTCGCCATTCCAGCCACTTTACCAGCAATCTCCCTACTTGGAGCCTCAGCACCTTTAACCTCCTGTTCCGTACAGGTTGCAATTTGTCCTGAGGATGAACGGGAAGACGGGGAACCAATGAGAGACTAGCTCTTGGTGTTGGGACAGGCACAGGTCACTCTATTTTCCCATCAGGAAGAAGAATTAACCACAGGCTCAGCCTGCCCCCCGGAACCAGAACAGGGCCTGAAGCCATCCTGCGCTTTTGCGGACAGCTCCCAAAAAAGCGAGTTGTAAAATGGAGCGTCAGGGCACTGCAATTCACAAACCTGCAGAGTTATAAATGATAACTCTCGTCCACAAATATATTGAGGGAAGGCAAAGAAGAGGATTTGAAATCAAGGCAGAATTGCAGGAAACAGATTTCAGGAGGTAGATTCGAATCGCCTTTAAAGCACATGAAAAGGGGCAAAACGTTGACAATGATGCCCTTGGCCAAAAAGGGCGTATGCGTTTTTTCCTGAATATATTCAGGAAAAAACGCATACGCCCTTTTTGGCCAACCAAGCAACCTGGAAAGGCAAATCAGCGCTACAAAGAAGTCTCGCTTCCCATCGGTCAAAAGGGCCATGCTGAAAAAAGTGTCAAAACCAGAAATGCAGGACAGGCCATGGAGAAATGGGAGCCTTGCTACACTGATGGGCGGGATGTAAATTGCCAACAGCCACTCTGGAGAAGTGTACGGTGTGTCCTGAAACATCTAAAAAACACAGCTTAGAGAGCATAGGGCACTTCCACGCATGGGGGGATAAAGTGGGAAAATTGAAAATCAGCAAGACACAAGCACCCCAAAGTTTAGGGCTGCTCTGTTGACAAGGACCTCCACTTCATTCCACCTTAAATATCCCAGGAAAGCGAAAAATGGATCAAAAAGTTGTGGTCCTTATGTACAATGGAATATCACTCAGCCATGAAATCAATGTCATAAGGCTAGTAGCAGCATGATGAGTGGATTTAGGTAAGACGATTCTAAGTGAAATAAGTCACACAGAAAAGGACACTTCTCGTAAGGTGTCACTTATAGAGGGAATGTAAAAACCGTTACACTTGAACTGAATTACAAAACAGAACAGAGTCACACATGCAGAAAACACACTATGGCTGCTTAACGGGAAAGGTGAGGTGGGGTGATACATAAAACAAGAGCTTCAAATTAGCTCAGATACCGTTCCATAAACCCAATATGTAATAGACAAGACCTACTCCTTGCTCAGAGAACTGGACTCAACACGCCCGATTCACCGCACAAGAATATATCTGACTAGTAATAATCTTAAAACCTATGTATTGATATCTCTCTGTTAGTGTGTCAAGTGGGTGTAAAGCGGCATAAACACAGCCGTGAAAAGCAGCTAAACCCCATTATAAAAATAAATTACTTTTAAAAACCCATGAAACAAAGACAGGGAAAGAGAGAGAAATTCTTACACAATTCGTTCAGGGGCTGTGATGCAACCTGGATTGACCATATCTAGACCCACAGCTGGATGAGACATAAGGGTGGACACTCTTGGGGCTGAGAGGTTTGGTGAGGTTGGGTGAGCAAACGCAGACCCTTTAAAGTAATACTGCGTGCTACCCATCGCATGGGTCCCAAATCTCCAGGTTCAAGGGCATCTTCCTACATCGAAAACATGCATGAGAAACCCAGAAGATGGTACACCGTGTGATGGGGAAAGGTTTCTAAAACGCACCTCATTTCTCATCTCCTTGTGTTCGGGTTCGCCATTCCAGCCACTTTACCAGCAATCTCCCTACTTGGAGCCTCAGCACCTTTAACCTCCTGTTCCGTACAGGTTGCAATTTGTCCTGAGGATGAACGGGAAGACGGGGAACCAATGAGAGACTAGCTCTTGGTGTTGGGACAGGCACAGGTCACTCTATTTTCCCATCAGGAAGAAGAATTAACCACAGGCTCAGCCTGCCCCCCGGAACCAGAACAGGGCCTGAAGCCATCCTGCGCTTTTGCGGCCAGCTCCCAAAAAAGCGACTTGTAAGATGGATCTTCAGGGCACTGCAATTCACAAACCTGCAGAGTTATAAATGATAACTCTCGTCCACAAATATATTGAGGGAAGGCAAAGAAGAGGATTTGAAATCAAGGCAGAATTGCAGAAAACAGATTTCAGGAGGTAGATTCGAATCGCCTTTAAAGCACATGAAAAGCGGCAAAACGTTGACAATGATGCCCTTGGCCAAAAAGGGCGTATGCGTTTTTTCCTGAATATATTCAGGAAAAAACGCATACGCCCTTTTTGGCCAACCAAGCAACCTGGAAAGGCAAATCAGCGCTACAAAGAAGTCTCACTTCCCATCGGTCAAGAGGGCCATGCTGAAAAAAGTGTCAAAACCAGAAATGCAGGACAGGCCATGGAGAAATGGGAGCCTTGCTACACTGATGGGCGGGATGTAAATTGCCAACAGCCACTCTGGAGAAGTGTACGGTGTGTCCTGAAACATCTAAAAAACACAGCTTAGAGAGCATAGGGCACTTCCACGCATGGGGGGATAAAGTGGGAAAATTGAAAATCAGCAAGACACAAGCACCCCAAAGTTTAGGGCTGCTCTGTTGACAAGGACCTCCACTTCATTCCACCTTAAATATCCCAGGAAAGCGAAAAATGGATCAAAAAGTTGTGGTCCTTATGTACAATGGAATATCACTCAGCCATGAAATCAATGTCATAAGGCTAGTAGCAGCATGATGAGTGGATTTAGGTAAGACGATTCTAAGTGAAATAAGTCACACAGAAAAGGACACTTCTCGTAAGGTGTCACTTATAGAGGGAATGTAAAAACCGTTACACTTGAACTGAATTACAAAACAGAACAGAGTCACACATGCAGAAAACACACTATGGCTGCTTAACGGGAAAGGTGAGGTGGGGTGATACATAAAACAAGAGCTTCAAATTAGCTCAGATACCATTCCATAAACCCAATATGTAATAGACAAGACCTACTCCTTGCTCAGAGAACTGGACTCAACACGCCCGATTCACCGCACAAGAATATATCTGACTAGTAATAATCTTAAAACCTATGTATTGATATCTCTCTGTTAGTGTGTCAAGTGTGTTTAAAGCGGCATAAACACAGCCGTGAAAAGCAGATAAACCCCATTATAAAACTAAATTACTTTTAAAAACCCATGAAACAAAGACAGGGAAAGAGAGAGAAATACTTACACAATTCGTTCAGGGGCTGTGATGCAACCTGGATTGACCATATCTAGACCCACAGCTGGATGAGACATAAGGGTGGACACTCTTGGGGCTGAGAGGTTTGGTGAGGTTGGGTGAGCAAACGCAGACCCTTTAAAGTAATACTGCGTGCTACCCATCGCATGGGTCCCAAATCTCCAGGTTCAAGGGCATCTTCCTACATCGAAAACATGCATGAGAAACCCAGAAGATGGTACACCGTGTGATGGGGAAAGGTTTCTAAAACGCACCTCATTTCTCATCTCCTTGTGCTCGGGTTCGCCATTCCTGCCACTTTACTAGCAATCTCCCTACTTGGAGCCTCAGCACCTTTAACCTCCTGTTCCGTACAGGTTGTAATTTGTCCTGAGGATGAACGGGAAGACGGGGAACCAATGAGAGACTAGCTCTTGGTGTTGGGACAGGCACAGGACACTCTATTTTCCCATCAGGAAGAAGAATTAACCACAGGCTCAGCCTACACCCCGGAACCAGAACAGGGCCTGAAGCCATCCTGCGCTTTTGCGGCCAGCTCCCAAAAAAGCGACTTGTAAGATGGAGCTTCAGGGCACTGCAATTCACAAACCTGCAGAGTTATAAATGTTAACTCTCGTCCACAAATATATTGAGGGAAGGCAAAGAAGAGGATTTGAAATCAAGGCAGAATTGCAGGAAACAGATTTCAGGAGGTAGATTCGAATCGCCTTTAAAGCACATGAAAAGGGGCAAAACGTTGACAATGATGCCCTTGGCCAAAAAGGGCGTATGCGTTTTTTCCTGAATATATTCAGGAAAAAACGCATACGCCCTTTTTGGCCAACCAAGCAACCTGGAAAGGCAAATCAGCGCTACAAAGAAGTCTCGCTTCCCATCGGTCAAAAGGGCCATGCTGAAAAAAGTGTCAAAACCAGAAATGCAGGACAGGCCATGGAGAAATGGGAGCCTTGCTACACTGATGGGCGGGATGTAAATTGCCAACAGCCACTCTGGAGAAGTGTACGGTGTGTCCTGAAACATCTAAAAAACACAGCTTAGAGAGCATAGGGCACTTCCACGCATGGGGGGATAAAGTGGGAAAATTGAAAATCAGCAAGACACAAGCACCCCAAAGTTTAGGGCTGCTCTGTTGACAAGGACCTCCACTTCATTCCACCTTAAATATCCCAGGAAAGCGAAAAATGGATCAAAAAGTTGTGGTCCTTATGTACAATGGAATATCACTCAGCCATGAAATCAATGTCATAAGGCTAGTAGCAGCATGATGAGTGGATTTAGGTAAGACGATTCTAAGTGAAATAAGTCACACAGAAAAGGACACTTCTCGTAAGGTGTCACTTATAGAGGGAATGTAAAAACCGTTACACTTGAACTGAATTACAAAACAGAACAGAGTCACACATGCAGAAAACACACTATGGCTGCTTAACGGGAAAGGTGAGGTGGGGTGATACATAAAACAAGAGCTTCAAATTAGCTCAGATACCGTTCCATAAACCCAATATGTAATAGACAAGACCTACTCCTTGCTCAGAGAACTGGACTCAACACGCCCGATTCACCGCACAAGAATATATCTGACTAGTAATAATCTTAAAACCTATGTATTGATATCTCTCTGTTAGTGTGTCAAGTGGGTGTAAAGCGGCATAAACACAGCCGTGAAAAGCAGCTAAACCCCATTATAAAAATAAATTACTTTTAAAAACCCATGAAACAAAGACAGGGAAAGAGAGAGAAATTCTTACACAATTCGTTCAGGGGCTGTGATGCAACCTGGATTGACCATATCTAGACCCACAGCTGGATGAGACATAAGGGTGGACACTCTTGGGGCTGAGAGGTTTGGTGAGGTTGGGTGAGCAAACGCAGACCCTTTAAAGTAATACTGCGTGCTACCCATCGCATGGGTCCCAAATCTCCAGGTTCAAGGGCATCTTCCTACATTGAAAACATGCATGAGAAACCCAGAAGATGGTACACCGTGTGATGGGGAAAGGTTTCTAAAACGCACCTCATTTCTCATCTCCTTGTGCTCGGGTTCGCCATTCCAGCCACTTTACCAGCAATCTCCCTACTTGGAGCCTCAGCACCTTTAACCTCCTGTTCCGTACAGGTTGCAATTTGTCCTGAGGATGAACGGGAAGACGGGGAACCAATGAGAGACTAGCTCTTGGTGTTGGGACAGGCACAGGTCACTCTATTTTCCCATCAGGAAGAAGAATTAACCACAGGCTCAGCCTGCCCCCCGGAACCAGAACAGGGCCTGAAGCCATCCTGCGCTTTTGCGGCCAGCTCCCAAAAAAGCGACTTGTAAAATGGAGCTTCAGGGCACTGCAATTCACAAACCTGCAGAGTTATAAATGATAACTCTCGTCCACAAATATATTGAGGGAAGGCAAAGAAGAGGATTTGAAATCAAGGCAGAATTGCAGGAAACAGATTTCAGGAGGTAGATTCGAATCGCCTTTAAAGCACATGAAAAGCGGCAAAACGTTGACAATGATGCCCTTGGCCAAAAAGGGCGTATGCGTTTTTTCCTGAATATATTCAGAAAAAAACGCATACGCCCTTTTTGGCCAACCAAGCAACCTGGAAAGGCAAATCAGCGCTACAAAGAAGTCTCGCTTCCCATCGGTCAAGAGGGCCATGCTGAAAAAAGTGTCAAAACCAGAAATGCAGGACAGGCCATGGAGAAATGGGAGCCTTGCTACACTGATGGGCGGGATGTAAATTGCCAACAGCCACTCTGGAGAAGTGTACGGTGTGTCCTGAAACATCTAAAAAACACAGCTTAGAGAGCATAGGGCACTTCCACGCATGGGGGGATAAAGTGGGAAAATTGAAAATCAGCAAGACACAAGCACCCCAAAGTTTAGGGCTGCTCTGTTGACAAGGACCTCCACTTCATTCCACCTTAAATATCCCAGGAAAGCGAAAAATGGATCAAAAAGTTGTGGTCCTTATGTACAATGGAATATCACTCAGCCATGAAATCAATGTCATAAGGCTAGTAGCAGCATGATGAGTGGATTTAGGTAAGACGATTCTAAGTGAAATAAGTCACACAGAAAAGGACACTTCTCATAAGGTGTCACTTATAGAGGGAATGTAAAAACCGTTACACTTGAACTGAATTACAAAACAGAACAGAGTCACACATGCAGAAAACACACTATGGCTGCTTAACGGGAAAGGTGAGGTGGGGTGATACATAAAACAAGAGCTTCAAGTTAGCTCAGATACCGTTCCATAAACCCAATATGTAATAGACAAGACCTACTCCTTGCTCAGAGAACTGGACTCAACACGCCCGATTCACCGCACAAGAATATATCTGACTAGTAATAATCTTAAAACCTATGTATTGATATCTCTCTGTTAGTGTGTCAAGTGTGTGTAAAGCGGCATAAACACAGCCGTGAAAAGCAGCTAAACCCCATTATAAAACTAAATTACTTTTAAAAACCCATGAAACAAAGACAGGGAAAGAGAGAGAAATTCTTACACAATTCGTTCAGGGGCTGTGATGCAACCTGGATTGACCATATCTAGACCCACAGCTGGATGAGACATAAGGGTGGACACTCTTGGGGCTGAGAGGTTTGGTGAGGTTGTGTGAGCAAATGCAGACCCTTTAAAGTAATACTGCGTGCTACCCATCGCATGGGTCCCAAATCTCCAGGTTCAAGGGCATCTTCCTACATCGAAAACATGCATGAGAAACCCAGAAGAGGGTACACCGTGTGATGGGGAAAGGTTTCTAAAACGCACCTCATTTCTCATCTCCTTGTGCTCGGGTTCGCCATTCCAGCCACTTTACTAGCAATCTCCCTACTTGGAACCTCAGCACCTTTAACCTCCTGTTCCGAACAGGTTGCAATTTGTCCTGAGGATGAACGGGAAGACGGGGAACCAATGAGAGACTAGCTCTTGGTGTTGGGACAGGCACAGGTCACTCTATTTTCCCATCAGGAAGAAGAATTAACCACAGGCTCAGCCTGCCCCCCGGAACCAGAACAGGGCCTGAAGCCATCCTGCGCTTTTGCGGACAGCTCCCAAAAAAGCGAGTTGTAAAATGGAGCGTCAGGGCACTGCAATTCACAAACCTGCAGAGTTATAAATGATAACTCTCGTCCACAAATATATTGAGGGAAGGCAAAGAAGAGGATTTGAAATCAAGGCAGAATTGCAGGAAACAGATTTCAGGAGGTAGATTCGAATCGCCTTTAAAGCACATGAAAAGGGGCAAAACGTTGACAATGATGCCCTTGGCCAAAAAGGGCGTATGCGTTTTTTCCTGAATATATTCAGGAAAAAACGCATACGCCCTTTTTGGCCAACCAAGCAACCTGGAAAGGCAAATCAGCGCTACAAAGAAGTCTCGCTTCCCATCGGTCAAAAGGGCCATGCTGAAAAAAGTGTCAAAACCAGAAATGCAGGACAGGCCATGGAGAAATGGGAGCCTTGCTACACTGATGGGCGGGATGTAAATTGCCAACAGCCACTCTGGAGAAGTGTACGGTGTGTCCTGAAACATCTAAAAAACACAGCTTAGAGAGCATAGGGCACTTCCACGCATGGGGGGATAAAGTGGGAAAATTGAAAATCAGCAAGACACAAGCACCCCAAAGTTTAGGGCTGCTCTGTTGACAAGGACCTCCACTTCATTCCACCTTAAATATCCCAGGAAAGCGAAAAATGGATCAAAAAGTTGTGGTCCTTATGTACAATGGAATATCACTCAGCCATGAAATCAATGTCATAAGGCTAGTAGCAGCATGATGAGTGGATTTAGGTAAGACGATTCTAAGTGAAATAAGTCACACAGAAAAGGACACTTCTCGTAAGGTGTCACTTATAGAGGGAATGTAAAAACCGTTACACTTGAACTGAATTACAAAACAGAACAGAGTCACACATGCAGAAAACACACTATGGCTGCTTAACGGGAAAGGTGAGGTGGGGTGATACATAAAACAAGAGCTTCAAATTAGCTCAGATACCGTTCCATAAACCCAATATGTAATAGACAAGACCTACTCCTTGCTCAGAGAACTGGACTCAACACGCCCGATTCACCGCACAAGAATATATCTGACTAGTAATAATCTTAAAACCTATGTATTGATATCTCTCTGTTAGTGTGTCAAGTGGGTGTAAAGCGGCATAAACACAGCCGTGAAAAGCAGCTAAACCCCATTATAAAAATAAATTACTTTTAAAAACCCATGAAACAAAGACAGGGAAAGAGAGAGAAATTCTTACACAATTCGTTCAGGGGCTGTGATGCAACCTGGATTGACCATATCTAGACCCACAGCTGGATGAGACATAAGGGTGGACACTCTTGGGGCTGAGAGGTTTGGTGAGGTTGGGTGAGCAAACGCAGACCCTTTAAAGTAATACTGCGTGCTACCCATCGCATGGGTCCCAAATCTCCAGGTTCAAGGGCATCTTCCTACATCGAAAACATGCATGAGAAACCCAGAAGATGGTACACCGTGTGATGGGGAAAGGTTTCTAAAACGCACCTCATTTCTCATCTCCTTGTGCTCGGGTTCGCCATTCCAGCCACTTTACCAGCAATCTCCCTACTTGGAGCCTCAGCACCTTTAACCTCCTGTTCCGTACAGGTTGCAATTTGTCCTGAGGATGAACGGGAAGACGGGGAACCAATGAGAGACTAGCTCTTGGTGTTGGGACAGGCACAGGTCACTCTATTTTCCCATCAGGAAGAAGAATTAACCACAGGCTCAGCCTGCCCCCCGGAACCAGAACAGGGCCTGAAGCCATCCTGCGCTTTTGCGGCCAGCTCCCAAAAAAGCGACTTGTAAAATGGAGCTTCAGGGCACTGCAATTCACAAACCTGCAGAGTTATAAATGATAACTCTCGTCCACAAATATATTGAGGGAAGGCAAAGAAGAGGATTTGAAATCAAGGCAGAATTGCAGGAAACAGATTTCAGGAGGTAGATTCGAATCGCCTTTAAAGCACATGAAAAGCGGCAAAACGTTGACAATGATGCCCTTGGCCAAAAAGGGCGTATGCGTTTTTTCCTGAATATATTCAGGAAAAAACGCATACGCCCTTTTTGGCCAACCAAGCAACCTGGAAAGGCAAATCAGCGCTACAAAGAAGTCTCGCTTCCCATCGGTCAAGAGGGCCATGCTGAAAAAAGTGTCAAAACCAGAAATGCAGGACAGGCCATGGAGAAATGGGAGCCTTGCTACACTGATGGGCGGGATGTAAATTGCCAACAGCCACTCTGGAGAAGTGTACGGTGTGTCCTGAAACATCTAAAAAACACAGCTTAGAGAGCATAGGGCACTTCCACGCATGGGGGGATAAAGTGGGAAAATTGAAAATCAGCAAGACACAAGCACCCCAAAGTTTAGGGCTGCTCTGTTGACAAGGACCTCCACTTCATTCCACCTTAAATATCCCAGGAAAGCGAAAAATGGATCAAAAAGTTGTGGTCCTTATGTACAATGGAATATCACTCAGCCATGAAATCAATGTCATAAGGCTAGTAGCAGCATGATGAGTGGATTTAGGTAAGACGATTCTAAGTGAAATAAGTCACACAGAAAAGGACACTTCTCATAAGGTGTCACTTATAGAGGGAATGTAAAAACCGTTACACTTGAACTGAATTACAAAACAGAACAGAGTCACACATGCAGAAAACACACTATGGCTGCTTAACGGGAAAGGTGAGGTGGGGTGATACATAAAACAAGAGCTTCAAATTAGCTCAGATACCGTTCCATAAACCCAATATGTAATAGACAAGACCTACTCCTTGCTCCGAGAACTGGACTCAACACGCCCGATTCACCGCACAAGAATATATCTGACTAGTAATAATCTTAAAACCTATGTATTGATATCTCTCTGTTAGTGTGTCAAGTGTGTGTAAAGCGGCATAAACACAGCCGTGAAAAGCAGCTAAACCCCATTATAAAACTAAATTACTTTTAAAAACCCATGAAACAAAGACAGGGAAAGAGAGAGAAATTCTTACACAATTCGTTCAGGGGCTGTGATGCAACCTGGATTGACCATATCTAGACCCACAGCTGGATGAGACATAAGGGTGGACACTCTTGGGGCTGAGAGGTTTGGTGAGGTTGTGTGAGCAAATGCAGACCCTTTAAAGTAATACTGCGTGCTACCCATCGCATGGGTCCCAAATCTCCAGGTTCAAGGGCATCTTCCTACATCGAAAACATGCATGAGAAACCCAGAAGAGGGTACACCGTGTGATGGGGAAAGGTTTCTAAAACGCACCTCATTTCTCATCTCCTTGTGCTCGGGTTCGCCATTCCAGCCACTTTACCAGCAATCTCCCTACTTGGAGCCTCAGCACCTTTAACCTCCTGTTCCGTACAGGTTGCAATTTGTCCTGAGGATGAACGGGAAGACGGGGAACCAATGAGAGACTAGCTCTTGGTGTTGGGACAGGCACAGGTCACTCTATTTTCCCATCAGGAAGAAGAATTAACCACAGGCTCAGCCTGCCCCCCGGAACCAGAACAGGGCCTGAAGCCATCCTGCGCTTTTGCGGCCAGCTCCCAAAAAAGCGACTTGTAAAATGGAGCTTCAGGGCACTGCAATTCACAAACCTGCAGAGTTATAAATGATAACTCTCGTCCACAAATATATTGAGGGAAGGCAAAGAAGAGGATTTGAAATCAAGGCAGAATTGCAGGAAACAGATTTCAGGAGGTAGATTCGAATCGCCTTTAAAGCACATGAAAAGCGGCAAAACGTTGACAATGATGCCCTTGGCCAAAAAGGGCGTATGCGTTTTTTCCTGAATATATTCAGGAAAAAACGCATACGCCCTTTTTGGCCAACCAAGCAACCTGGAAAGGCAAATCAGCGCTACAAAGAAGTCTCGCTTCCCATCGGTCAAGAGGGCCATGCTGAAAAAAGTGTCAAAACCAGAAATGCAGGACAGGCCATGGAGAAATGGGAGCCTTGCTACACTGATGGGCGGGATGTAAATTGCCAACAGCCACTCTGGAGAAGTGTACGGTGTGTCCTGAAACATCTAAAAAACACAGCTTAGAGAGCATAGGGCACTTCCACGCATGGGGGGATAAAGTGGGAAAATTGAAAATCAGCAAGACACAAGCACCCCAAAGTTTAGGGCTGCTCTGTTGACAAGGACCTCCACTTCATTCCACCTTAAATATCCCAGGAAAGCGAAAAATGGATCAAAAAGTTGTGGTCCTTATGTACAATGGAATATCACTCAGCCATGAAATCAATGTCATAAGGCTAGTAGCAGCATGATGAGTGGATTTAGGTAAGACGATTCTAAGTGAAATAAGTCACACAGAAAAGGACACTTCTCATAAGGTGTCACTTATAGAGGGAATGTAAAAACCGTTACACTTGAACTGAATTACAAAACAGAACAGAGTCACACATGCAGAAAACACACTATGGCTGCTTAACGGGAAAGGTGAGGTGGGGTGATACATAAAACAAGAGCTTCAAATTAGCTCAGATACCGTTCCATAAACCCAATATGTAATAGACAAGACCTACTCCTTGCTCAGAGAACTGGACTCAACACGCCCGATTCACCGCACAAGAATATATCTGACTAGTAATAATCTTAAAACCTATGTATTGATATCTCTCTGTTAGTGTGTCAAGTGGGTGTAAAGCGGCATAAACACAGCCGTGAAAAGCAGCTAAACCCCATTATAAAAATAAATTACTTTTAAAAACCCATGAAACAAAGACAGGGAAAGAGAGAGAAATTCTTACACAATTCGTTCAGGGGCTGTGATGCAACCTGGATTGACCATATCTAGACCCACAGCTGGATGAGACATAAGGGTGGACACTCTTGGGGCTGAGAGGTTTGGTGAGGTTGGGTGAGCAAACGCAGACCCTTTAAAGTAATACTGCGTGCTACCCATCGCATGGGTCCCAAATCTCCAGGTTCAAGGGCATCTTCCTACATCGAAAACATGCATGAGAAACCCAGAAGATGGTACACCGTGTGATGGGGAAAGGTTTCTAAAACGCACCTCATTTCTCATCTCCTTGTGCTCGGGTTCGCCATTCCAGCCACTTTACCAGCAATCTCCCTACTTGGAGCCTCAGCACCTTTAACCTCCTGTTCCGTACAGGTTGCAATTTGTCCTGAGGATGAACGGGAAGACGGGGAACCAATGAGAGACTAGCTCTTGGTGTTGGGACAGGCACAGGTCACTCTATTTTCCCATCAGGAAGAAGAATTAACCACAGGCTCAGCCTGCCCCCCGGAACCAGAACAGGGCCTGAAGCCATCCTGCGCTTTTGCGGCCAGCTCCCAAAAAAGCGACTTGTAAAATGGAGCTTCAGGGCACTGCAATTCACAAACCTGCAGAGTTATAAATGATAACTCTCGTCCACAAATATATTGAGGGAAGGCAAAGAAGAGGATTTGAAATCAAGGCAGAATTGCAGGAAACAGATTTCAGGAGGTAGATTCGAATCGCCTTTAAAGCACATGAAAAGCGGCAAAACGTTGACAATGATGCCCTTGGCCAAAAAGGGCGTATGCGTTTTTTCCTGAATATATTCAGGAAAAAACGCATACGCCCTTTTTGGCCAACCAAGCAACCTGGAAAGGCAAATCAGCGCTACAAAGAAGTCTCGCTTCCCATCGGTCAAGAGGGCCATGCTGAAAAAAGTGTCAAAACCAGAAATGCAGGACAGGCCATGGAGAAATGGGAGCCTTGCTACACTGATGGGCGGGATGTAAATTGCCAACAGCCACTCTGGAGAAGTGTACGGTGTGTCCTGAAACATCTAAAAAACACAGCTTAGAGAGCATAGGGCACTTCCACGCATGGGGGGATAAAGTGGGAAAATTGAAAATCAGCAAGACACAAGCACCCCAAAGTTTAGGGCTGCTCTGTTGACAAGGACCTCCACTTCATTCCACCTTAAATATCCCAGGAAAGCGAAAAATGGATCAAAAAGTTGTGGTCCTTATGTACAATGGAATATCACTCAGCCATGAAATCAATGTCATAAGGCTAGTAGCAGCATGATGAGTGGATTTAGGTAAGACGATTCTAAGTGAAATAAGTCACACAGAAAAGGACACTTCTCATAAGGTGTCACTTATAGAGGGAATGTAAAAACCGTTACACTTGAACTGAATTACAAAACAGAACAGAGTCACACATGCAGAAAACACACTATGGCTGCTTAACGGGAAAGGTGAGGTGGGGTGATACATAAAACAAGAGCTTCAAATTAGCTCAGATACCGTTCCATAAACCCAATATGTAATAGACAAGACCTACTCCTTGCTCCGAGAACTGGACTCAACACGCCCGATTCACCGCACAAGAATATATCTGACTAGTAATAATCTTAAAACCTATGTATTGATATCTCTCTGTTAGTGTGTCAAGTGTGTGTAAAGCGGCATAAACACAGCCGTGAAAAGCAGCTAAACCCCATTATAAAACTAAATTACTTTTAAAAACCCATGAAACAAAGACAGGGAAAGAGAGAGAAATTCTTACACAATTCGTTCAGGGGCTGTGATGCAACCTGGATTGACCATATCTAGACCCACAGCTGGATGAGACATAAGGGTGGACACTCTTGGGGCTGAGAGGTTTGGTGAGGTTGTGTGAGCAAATGCAGACCCTTTAAAGTAATACTGCGTGCTACCCATCGCATGGGTCCCAAATCTCCAGGTTCAAGGGCATCTTCCTACATCGAAAACATGCATGAGAAACCCAGAAGAGGGTACACCGTGTGATGGGGAAAGGTTTCTAAAACGCACCTCATTTCTCATCTCCTTGTGCTCGGGTTCGCCATTCCAGCCACTTTACCAGCAATCTCCCTACTTGGAGCCTCAGCACCTTTAACCTCCTGTTCCGTACAGGTTGCAATTTGTCCTGAGGATGAACGGGAAGACGGGGAACCAATGAGAGACTAGCTCTTGGTGTTGGGACAGGCACAGGTCACTCTATTTTCCCATCAGGAAGAAGAATTAACCACAGGCTCAGCCTGCCCCCCGGAACCAGAACAGGGCCTGAAGCCATCCTGCGCTTTTGCGGCCAGCTCCCAAAAAAGCGACTTGTAAAATGGAGCTTCAGGGCACTGCAATTCACAAACCTGCAGAGTTATAAATGATAACTCTCGTCCACAAATATATTGAGGGAAGGCAAAGAAGAGGATTTGAAATCAAGGCAGAATTGCAGGAAACAGATTTCAGGAGGTAGATTCGAATCGCCTTTAAAGCACATGAAAAGCGGCAAAACGTTGACAATGATGCCCTTGGCCAAAAAGGGCGTATGCGTTTTTTCCTGAATATATTCAGGAAAAAACGCATACGCCCTTTTTGGCCAACCAAGCAACCTGGAAAGGCAAATCAGCGCTACAAAGAAGTCTCGCTTCCCATCGGTCAAGAGGGCCATGCTGAAAAAAGTGTCAAAACCAGAAATGCAGGACAGGCCATGGAGAAATGGGAGCCTTGCTACACTGATGGGCGGGATGTAAATTGCCAACAGCCACTCTGGAGAAGTGTACGGTGTGTCCTGAAACATCTAAAAAACACAGCTTAGAGAGCATAGGGCACTTCCACGCATGGGGGGATAAAGTGGGAAAATTGAAAATCAGCAAGACACAAGCACCCCAAAGTTTAGGGCTGCTCTGTTGACAAGGACCTCCACTTCATTCCACCTTAAATATCCCAGGAAAGCGAAAAATGGATCAAAAAGTTGTGGTCCTTATGTACAATGGAATATCACTCAGCCATGAAATCAATGTCATAAGGCTAGTAGCAGCATGATGAGTGGATTTAGGTAAGACGATTCTAAGTGAAATAAGTCACACAGAAAAGGACACTTCTCATAAGGTGTCACTTATAGAGGGAATGTAAAAACCGTTACACTTGAACTGAATTACAAAACAGAACAGAGTCACACATGCAGAAAACACACTATGGCTGCTTAACGGGAAAGGTGAGGTGGGGTGATACATAAAACAAGAGCTTCAAATTAGCTCAGATACCGTTCCATAAACCCAATATGTAATAGACAAGACCTACTCCTTGCTCAGAGAACTGGACTCAACACGCCCGATTCACCGCACAAGAATATATCTGACTAGTAATAATCTTAAAACCTATGTATTGATATCTCTCTGTTAGTGTGTCAAGTGGGTGTAAAGCGGCATAAACACAGCCGTGAAAAGCAGCTAAACCCCATTATAAAAATAAATTACTTTTAAAAACCCATGAAACAAAGACAGGGAAAGAGAGAGAAATTCTTACACAATTCGTTCAGGGGCTGTGATGCAACCTGGATTGACCATATCTAGACCCACAGCTGGATGAGACATAAGGGTGGACACTCTTGGGGCTGAGAGGTTTGGTGAGGTTGGGTGAGCAAACGCAGACCCTTTAAAGTAATACTGCGTGCTACCCATCGCATGGGTCCCAAATCTCCAGGTTCAAGGGCATCTTCCTACATCGAAAACATGCATGAGAAACCCAGAAGATGGTACACCGTGTGATGGGGAAAGGTTTCTAAAACGCACCTCATTTCTCATCTCCTTGTGCTCGGGTTCGCCATTCCAGCCACTTTACCAGCAATCTCCCTACTTGGAGCCTCAGCACCTTTAACCTCCTGTTCCGTACAGGTTGCAATTTGTCCTGAGGATGAACGGGAAGACGGGGAACCAATGAGAGACTAGCTCTTGGTGTTGGGACAGGCACAGGTCACTCTATTTTCCCATCAGGAAGAAGAATTAACCACAGGCTCAGCCTGCCCCCCGGAACCAGAACAGGGCCTGAAGCCATCCTGCGCTTTTGCGGCCAGCTCCCAAAAAAGCGACTTGTAAAATGGAGCTTCAGGGCACTGCAATTCACAAACCTGCAGAGTTATAAATGATAACTCTCGTCCACAAATATATTGAGGGAAGGCAAAGAAGAGGATTTGAAATCAAGGCAGAATTGCAGGAAACAGATTTCAGGAGGTAGATTCGAATCGCCTTTAAAGCACATGAAAAGCGGCAAAACGTTGACAATGATGCCCTTGGCCAAAAAGGGCGTATGCGTTTTTTCCTGAATATATTCAGGAAAAAACGCATACGCCCTTTTTGGCCAACCAAGCAACCTGGAAAGGCAAATCAGCGCTACAAAGAAGTCTCGCTTCCCATCGGTCAAGAGGGCCATGCTGAAAAAAGTGTCAAAACCAGAAATGCAGGACAGGCCATGGAGAAATGGGAGCCTTGCTACACTGATGGGCGGGATGTAAATTGCCAACAGCCACTCTGGAGAAGTGTACGGTGTGTCCTGAAACATCTAAAAAACACAGCTTAGAGAGCATAGGGCACTTCCACGCATGGGGGGATAAAGTGGGAAAATTGAAAATCAGCAAGACACAAGCACCCCAAAGTTTAGGGCTGCTCTGTTGACAAGGACCTCCACTTCATTCCACCTTAAATATCCCAGGAAAGCGAAAAATGGATCAAAAAGTTGTGGTCCTTATGTACAATGGAATATCACTCAGCCATGAAATCAATGTCATAAGGCTAGTAGCAGCATGATGAGTGGATTTAGGTAAGACGATTCTAAGTGAAATAAGTCACACAGAAAAGGACACTTCTCATAAGGTGTCACTTATAGAGGGAATGTAAAAACCGTTACACTTGAACTGAATTACAAAACAGAACAGAGTCACACATGCAGAAAACACACTATGGCTGCTTAACGGGAAAGGTGAGGTGGGGTGATACATAAAACAAGAGCTTCAAATTAGCTCAGATACCGTTCCATAAACCCAATATGTAATAGACAAGACCTACTCCTTGCTCAGAGAACTGGACTCAACACGCCCGATTCACCGCACAAGAATATATCTGACTAGTAATAATCTTAAAACCTATGTATTGATATCTCTCTGTTAGTGTGTCAAGTGTGTGTAAAGCGGCATAAACACAGCCGTGAAAAGCAGCTAAACCCCATTATAAAACTAAATTACTTTTAAAAACCCATGAAACAAAGACAGGGAAAGAGAGAGAAATTCTTACACAATTCGTTCAGGGGCTGTGATGCAACCTGGATTGACCATATCTAGACCCACAGCTGGATGAGACATAAGGGTGGACACTCTTGGGGCTGAGAGGTTTGGTGAGGTTGTGTGAGCAAATGCAGACCCTTTAAAGTAATACTGCGTGCTACCCATCGCATGGGTCCCAAATCTCCAGGTTCAAGGGCATCTTCCTACATCGAAAACATGCATGAGAAACCCAGAAGAGGGTACACCGTGTGATGGGGAAAGGTTTCTAAAACGCACCTCATTTCTCATCTCCTTGTGCTCGGGTTCGCCATTCCAGCCACTTTACCAGCAATCTCCCTACTTGGAGCCTCAGCACCTTTAACCTCCTGTTCCGTACAGGTTGCAATTTGTCCTGAGGATGAACGGGAAGACGGGGAACCAATGAGAGACTAGCTCTTGGTGTTGGGACAGGCACAGGTCACTCTATTTTCCCATCAGGAAGAAGAATTAACCACAGGCTCAGCCTGCCCCCCGGAACCAGAACAGGGCCTGAAGCCATCCTGCGCTTTTGCGGCCAGCTCCCAAAAAAGCGACTTGTAAAATGGAGCTTCAGGGCACTGCAATTCACAAACCTGCAGAGTTATAAATGATAACTCTCGTCCACAAATATATTGAGGGAAGGCAAAGAAGAGGATTTGAAATCAAGGCAGAATT
Organism: Balaenoptera physalus; assembly: GCF_965194825.1. Lineage (NCBI taxonomy): Eukaryota > Metazoa > Chordata > Mammalia > Artiodactyla > Balaenopteridae > Balaenoptera > Balaenoptera physalus. The sequence goes on from NW_028126470.1 coordinate 2,177,443, forward strand.
GCAGGAAACAGATTTCAGGAGGTAGATTCGAATCGCCTTTAAAGCACATGAAAAGCGGCAAAACGTTGACAATGATGCCCTTGGCCAAAAAGGGCGTATGCGTTTTTTCCTGAATATATTCAGGAAAAAACGCATACGCCCTTTTTGGCCAACCAAGCAACCTGGAAAGGCAAATCAGCGCTACAAAGAAGTCTCGCTTCCCATCGGTCAAGAGGGCCATGCTGAAAAAAGTGTCAAAACCAGAAATGCAGGACAGGCCATGGAGAAATGGGAGCCTTGCTACACTGATGGGCGGGATGTAAATTGCCAACAGCCACTCTGGAGAAGTGTACGGTGTGTCCTGAAACATCTAAAAAACACAGCTTAGAGAGCATAGGGCACTTCCACGCATGGGGGGATAAAGTGGGAAAATTGAAAATCAGCAAGACACAAGCACCCCAAAGTTTAGGGCTGCTCTGTTGACAAGGACCTCCACTTCATTCCACCTTAAATATCCCAGGAAAGCGAAAAATGGATCAAAAAGTTGTGGTCCTTATGTACAATGGAATATCACTCAGCCATGAAATCAATGTCATAAGGCTAGTAGCAGCATGATGAGTGGATTTAGGTAAGACGATTCTAAGTGAAATAAGTCACACAGAAAAGGACACTTCTCATAAGGTGTCACTTATAGAGGGAATGTAAAAACCGTTACACTTGAACTGAATTACAAAACAGAACAGAGTCACACATGCAGAAAACACACTATGGCTGCTTAACGGGAAAGGTGAGGTGGGGTGATACATAAAACAAGAGCTTCAAATTAGCTCAGATACCGTTCCATAAACCCAATATGTAATAGACAAGACCTACTCCTTGCTCAGAGAACTGGACTCAACACGCCCGATTCACCGCACAAGAATATATCTGACTAGTAATAATCTTAAAACCTATGTATTGATATCTCTCTGTTAGTGTGTCAAGTGTGTGTAAAGCGGCATAAACACAGCCGTGAAAAGCAGCTAAACCCCATTATAAAACTAAATTACTTTTAAAAACCCATGAAACAAAGACAGGGAAAGAGAGAGAAATTCTTACACAATTCGTTCAGGGGCTGTGATGCAACCTGGATTGACCATATCTAGACCCACAGCTGGATGAGACATAAGGGTGGACACTCTTGGGGCTGAGAGGTTTGGTGAGGTTGTGTGAGCAAATGCAGACCCTTTAAAGTAATACTGCGTGCTACCCATCGCATGGGTCCCAAATCTCCAGGTTCAAGGGCATCTTCCTACATCGAAAACATGCATGAGAAACCCAGAAGAGGGTACACCGTGTGATGGGGAAAGGTTTCTAAAACGCACCTCATTTCTCATCTCCTTGTGCTCGGGTTCGCCATTCCAGCCACTTTACTAGCAATCTCCCTACTTGGAGCCTCAGCACCTTTAACCTCCTGTTCCGAACAGGTTGCAATTTGTCCTGAGGATGAACGGGAAGACGGGGAACCAATGAGAGACTAGCTCTTGGTGTTGGGACAGGCACAGGTCACTCTATTTTCCCATCAGGAAGAAGAATTAACCACAGGCTCAGCCTGCCCCCCGGAACCAGAACAGGGCCTGAAGCCATCCTGCGCTTTTGCGGCCAGCTCCCAAAAAAGCGACTTGTAAAATGGAGCTTCAGGGCACTGCAATTCACAAACCTGCAGAGTTATAAATGATAACTCTCGTCCACAAATATATTGAGGGAAGGCAAAGAAGAGGATTTGAAATCAAGGCAGAATTGCAGGAAACAGATTTCAGGAGGTAGATTCGAATCGCCTTTAAAGCACATGAAAAGCGGCAAAACGTTGACAATGATGCCCTTGGCCAAAAAGGGCGTATGCGTTTTTTCCTGAATATATTCAGGAAAAAACGCATACGCCCTTTTTGGCCAACCAAGCAACCTGGAAAGGCAAATCAGCGCTACAAAGAAGTCTCGCTTCCCATCGGTCAAGAGGGCCATGCTGAAAAAAGTGTCAAAACCAGAAATGCAGGACAGGCCATGGAGAAATGGGAGCCTTGCTACACTGATGGGCGGGATGTAAATTGCCAACAGCCACTCTGGAGAAGTGTACGGTGTGTCCTGAAACATCTAAAAAACACAGCTTAGAGAGCATAGGGCACTTCCACGCATGGGGGGATAAAGTGGGAAAATTGAAAATCAGCAAGACACAAGCACCCCAAAGTTTAGGGCTGCTCTGTTGACAAGGACCTCCACTTCATTCCACCTTAAATATCCCAGGAAAGCGAAAAATGGATCAAAAAGTTGTGGTCCTTATGTACAATGGAATATCACTCAGCCATGAAATCAATGTCATAAGGCTAGTAGCAGCATGATGAGTGGATTTAGGTAAGACGATTCTAAGTGAAATAAGTCACACAGAAAAGGACACTTCTCATAAGGTGTCACTTATAGAGGGAATGTAAAAACCGTTACACTTGAACTGAATTACAAAACAGAACAGAGTCACACATGCAGAAAACACACTATGGCTGCTTAACGGGAAAGGTGAGGTGGGGTGATACATAAAACAAGAGCTTCAAATTAGCTCAGATACCGTTCCATAAACCCAATATGTAATAGACAAGACCTACTCCTTGCTCAGAGAACTGGACTCAACACGCCCGATTCACCGCACAAGAATATATCTGACTAGTAATAATCTTAAAACCTATGTATTGATATCTCTCTGTTAGTGTGTCAAGTGTGTGTAAAGCGGCATAAACACAGCCGTGAAAAGCAGCTAAACCCCATTATAAAACTAAATTACTTTTAAAAACCCATGAAACAAAGACAGGGAAAGAGAGAGAAATTCTTACACAATTCGTTCAGGGGCTGTGATGCAACCTGGATTGACCATATCTAGACCCACAGCTGGATGAGACATAAGGGTGGACACTCTTGGGGCTGAGAGGTTTGGTGAGGTTGTGTGAGCAAATGCAGACCCTTTAAAGTAATACTGCGTGCTACCCATCGCATGGGTCCCAAATCTCCAGGTTCAAGGGCATCTTCCTACATCGAAAACATGCATGAGAAACCCAGAAGAGGGTACACCGTGTGATGGGGAAAGGTTTCTAAAACGCACCTCATTTCTCATCTCCTTGTGCTCGGGTTCGCCATTCCAGCCACTTTACTAGCAATCTCCCTACTTGGAACCTCAGCACCTTTAACCTCCTGTTCCGAACAGGTTGCAATTTGTCCTGAGGATGAACGGGAAGACGGGGAACCAATGAGAGACTAGCTCTTGGTGTTGGGACAGGCACAGGTCACTCTATTTTCCCATCAGGAAGAAGAATTAACCACAGGCTCAGCCTGCCCCCCGGAACCAGAACAGGGCCTGAAGCCATCCTGCGCTTTTGCGGACAGCTCCCAAAAAAGCGAGTTGTAAAATGGAGCGTCAGGGCACTGCAATTCACAAACCTGCAGAGTTATAAATGATAACTCTCGTCCACAAATATATTGAGGGAAGGCAAAGAAGAGGATTTGAAATCAAGGCAGAATTGCAGGAAACAGATTTCAGGATGTAGATTCGAATCGCCTTTAAAGCACATGAAAAGGGGCAAAACGTTGACAATGATGCCCTTGGCCAAAAAGGGCGTATGCGTTTTTTCCTGAATATATTCAGGAAAAAACGCATACGCCCTTTTTGGCCAACCAAGCAACCTGGAAAGGCAAATCAGCGCTACAAAGAAGTCTCGCTTCCCATCGGTCAAAAGGGCCATGCTGAAAAAAGTGTCAAAACCAGAAATGCAGGACAGGCCATGGAGAAATGGGAGCCTTGCTACACTGATGGGCGGGATGTAAATTGCCAACAGCCACTCTGGAGAAGTGTACGGTGTGTCCTGAAACATCTAAAAAACACAGCTTAGAGAGCATAGGGCACTTCCACGCATGGGGGGATAAAGTGGGAAAATTGAAAATCAGCAAGACACAAGCACCCCAAAGTTTAGGGCTGCTCTGTTGACAAGGACCTCCACTTCATTCCACCTTAAATATCCCAGGAAAGCGAAAAATGGATCAAAAAGTTGTGGTCCTTATGTACAATGGAATATCACTCAGCCATGAAATCAATGTCAAAAGGCTAGTAGCAGCATGATGAGTGGATTTAGGTAAGACGATTCTAAGTGAAATAAGTCACACAGAAAAGGACACTTCTCGTAAGGTGTCACTTATAGAGGGAATGTAAAAACCGTTACACTTGAACTGAATTACAAAACAGAACAGAGTCACACATGCAGAAAACACACTATGGCTGCTTACCGGAAAGGTGAGGTGAGGTGATACATAAAACAAGAGCTTCAAATTAGCTCAGATACCGTTCCATAAACCCAATATGTAATAGACAAGACCTACTCCTTGCTCAGAGAACTGGACTCAACACGCCCGATTCACCGCACAAGAATATATCTGACTAGTAATAATCTTAAAACCTATGTATTGATATCTCTCTGTTAGTGTGTCAAGTGGGTGTAAAGCGGCATAAACACAGCCGTGAAAAGCAGCTAAACCCCATTATAAAACTAAATTACTTTTAAAAACCCATGAAACAAAGACAGGGAAAGAGAGAGAAATTCTTACACAATTCGTTCAGGGGCTGTGATGCAACCTGGATTGACCATATCTAGACCCACAGCTGGATGAGACATAAGGGTGGACACTCTTGGGGCTGAGAGGTTTGGTGAGGTTGTGTGAGCAAATGCAGACCCTTTAAAGTAATACTGCGTGCTACCCATCGCATGGGTCCCAAATCTCCAGGTTCAAGGGCATCTTCCTACATCGAAAACATGCATGAGAAACCCAGAAGAGGGTACACCGTGTGATGGGGAAAGGTTTCTAAAACGCACCTCATTTCTCATCTCCTTGTGCTCGGGTTCGCCATTCCAGCCACTTTACTAGCAATCTCCCTACTTGGAACCTCAGCACCTTTAACCTCCTGTTCCGAACAGGTTGCAATTTGTCCTGAGGATGAACGGGAAGACGGGGAACCAATGAGAGACTAGCTCTTGGTGTTGGGACAGGCACAGGTCACTCTATTTTCCCATCAGGAAGAAGAATTAACCACAGGCTCAGCCTGCCCCCCGGAACCAGAACAGGGCCTGAAGCCATCCTGCGCTTTTGCGGACAGCTCCCAAAAAAGCGAGTTGTAAAATGGAGCGTCAGGGCACTGCAATTCACAAACCTGCAGAGTTATAAATGATAACTCTCGTCCACAAATATATTGAGGGAAGGCAAAGAAGAGTATTTGAAATCAAGGCAGAATTGCAGGAAACAGATTTCAGGAGGTAGATTCGAATCGCCTTTAAAGCACATGAAAAGCGGCAAAACGTTGACAATGATGCCCTTGGCCAAAAAGGGCGTATGTGTTTGTTCCTGAATATATTCAGGAAAAAACGCATACGCCCTTTTTGGCCAACCAAGCAACCTGGAAAGGCAAATCAGCGCTACAAAGAAGTCTCGCTTCCCATCGGTCAAAAGGGCCATGCTGAAAAAAGTGTCAAAACCAGAAATGCAGGACAGGCCATGGAGAAATGGGAGCCTTGCTACACTGATGGGCGGGATGTAAATTGCCAACAGCCACTCTGGAGAAGGGTACGGTGTGTCCTGAAACATCTAAAAAACACAGCTTAGAGAGCATAGGGCACTTCCACGCATGGGGGGATAAAGTGGGAAAATTGAAAATCAGCAAGACACAAGCACCCCAAAGTTTAGGGCTGCTCTGTCGACAAGGACCTCCACTTTATTCCACCTTAAATATCCCAGGAAAGCGAAAAATGGATCAAAAAGTTGTGGTCCTTATGTACAATGGAATATCACTCAGCCATGAAATCAATGTCATAAGGCTAGTAGCAGCATGATGAGTGGATTTAGGTAAGACAATTCTAAGTGAAATAAGTCACACAGAAAAGGACACTTCTCATAAGGTGTCACTTATAGAGGGAATGTAAAAACCGTTACACTTGAACTGAATTACAAAACAGAACAGAGTCACACATGCAGAAAACACACTATGGCTGCTTAACGGGAAAGGTGAGGTGGGGTGATACATAAAACAAGAGCTTCAAATTAGCTCAGATACCGTTCCATAAACCCAATATGTAATAGACAAGACCTACTCCTTGCTCAGAGAACTGGACTCAACACGCCCGATTCACCGCACAAGAATATATCTGACTAGTAATAATCTTAAAACCTATGTATTGATATCTCTCTGTTAGTGTGTCAAGTGTGTGTAAAGCGGCATAAACACAGCCGTGAAAAGCAGCTAAACCCCATTATAAAACTAAATTACTTTTAAAAACCCATGAAACAAAGACAGGGAAAGAGAGAGAAATTCTTACACAATTCGTTCAGGGGCTGTGATGCAACCTGGATTGACCATATCTAGACCCACAGCTGGATGAGACATAAGGGTGGACACTCTTGGGGCTGAGAGGTTTGGTGAGGTTGTGTGAGCAAATGCAGACCCTTTAAAGTAATACTGCGTGCTACCCATCGCATGGGTCCCAAATCTCCAGGTTCAAGGGCATCTTCCTACATCGAAAACATGCATGAGAAACCCAGAAGAGGGTACACCGTGTGATGGGGAAAGGTTTCTAAAACGCACCTCATTTCTCATCTCCTTGTGCTCGGGTTCGCCATTCCAGCCACTTTACTAGCAATCTCCCTACTTGGAGCCTCAGCACCTTTAACCTCCTGTTCCGAACAGGTTGCAATTTGTCCTGAGGATGAACGGGAAGACGGGGAACCAATGAGAGACTAGCTCTTGGTGTTGGGACAGGCACAGGTCACTCTATTTTCCCATCAGGAAGAAGAATTAACCACAGGCTCAGCCTGCCCCCCGGAACCAGAACAGGGCCTGAAGCCATCCTGCGCTTTTGCGGACAGCTCCCAAAAAAGCGAGTTGTAAAATGGAGCGTCAGGGCACTGCAATTCACAAACCTGCAGAGTTATAAATGATAACTCTCGTCCACAAATATATTGAGGGAAGGCAAAGAAGAGGATTTCAAATCAAGGCAGAATTGCAGGAAACAAATTTCAGGAGGTAGATTCGAATCGCCTTTAAAGCACATGAAAAGCGGCAAAACGTTGACAATGATGCCCTTGGCCAAAAAGAGCGTATGCGTTTTTTCCTGAATATATTCAGGAAAAAACGCATACGCCCTTTTTGGCCAACCAAGCAACCTGGAAAGGCAAATCAGCGCTACAAAGAAGTCTCGCTTCCCATCGGTCAAAAGGGCCATGCTGAAAAAAGTGTCAAAACCAGAAATGCAGGACAGGCCATGGAGAAATGGGAGCCTTGCTACACTGATGGGCGGGATGTAAATTGCCAACAGCCACTCTGGAGAAGGGAACGGTGTGTCCTGAAACATCTAAAAAACACAGCTTAGAGAGCATAGGGCACTTCCACGCATGGGGGGATAAAGTGGGAAAATTGAAAATCAGCAAGACACAAGCACCCCAAAGTTTAGGGCTGCTCTGTCGACAAGGACCTCCACTTCATTCCACCTTAAATATCCCAGGAAAGCGAAAAATGGATCAAAAAGTTGTGGTCCTTATGTACAATGGAATATCACTCAGCCATGAAATCAATGTCATAAGGCTAGTAGCAGCATGATGAGTGGATTTAGGTAAGACGATTCTAAGTGAAATAAGTCACACAGAAAAGGACACTTCTCATAAGGTGTCACTTATAGAGGGAATGTAAAAACCGTTACACTTGAACTGAATTACAAAACAGAACAGAGTCACACATGCAGAAAACACACTATGGCTGCTTAACGGGAAAGGTGAGGTGGGGTGATACATAAAACAAGAGCTTCAAATTAGCTCAGATACCGTTCCATAAACCCAATATGTAATAGACAAGACCTACTCCTTGCTCAGAGAACTGGACTCAACACGCCCGATTCACCGCACAAGAATATATCTGACTAGTAATAATCTTAAAACCTATGTATTGATATCTCTCTGTTAGTGTGTCAAGTTTGTGTAAAGCGGCATAAACACAGCCGTGAAAAGCAGCTAAACCCCATTATAAAAATAAATTACTTTTAAAAACCCATGAAACAAAGACAGGGAAAGAGAGAGAAATTCTTACACAATTCGTTCAGGGGCTGTGATGCAACCTGGATTGACCATATCTAGACCCACAGCTGGATGAGACATAAGGGTGGACACTCTTGGGGCTGAGAGGTTTGGTGAGGTTGGGTGAGCAAACGCAGACCCTTTAAAGTAATACTGCGTGCTACCCATCGCATGGGTCCCAAATCTCCAGGTTCAAGGGCATCTTCCTACATCGAAAACATGCATGAGAAACCCAGAAGATGGTACACCGTGTGATGGGGAAAGGTTTCTAAAACGCACCTCATTTCTTATCTCCTTGTGCTCGGGTTCGCCATTCCAGCCACTTTACCAGCAATCTCCCTACTTGGAGCCTCAGCACCTTTAACCTCCTGTTCCATACAGGTTGCAATTTGTCCTGAGGATGAACGGGAAGACGGGGAACCAATGAGAGACTAGCTCTTGGTGTTGGGACAGGCACAGGTCACTCTATTTTCCCATCAGGAAGAAGAATTAACCACATGCTCAGCCTGCCCCCCGGAACCAGAACAGGGCCTGAAGCCATCCTGCGCTTTTGCGGCCAGCTCCCAAAAAAGCGACTTGTAAAATGGAGCTTCAGGGCACTGCAATTCACAAACCTGCAGAGTTATAAATGATAACTCTCGTCCACAAATATATTGAGGGAAGGCAAAGAAGAGGATTTGAAATCAAGGCAGAATTGCAGGAAACAGATTTCAGGAGGTAGATTCGAATCGCCTTTAAAGCACATGAAAAGCGGCAAAACGTTGACAATGATGCCCTTGGCCAAAAAGGGCGTATGCGTTTTTTCCTGAATATATTCAGGAAAAAACGCATACGCCCTTTTTGGCCAACCAAGCAACCTGGAAAGGCAAATCAGCGCTACAAAGAAGTCTCGCTTCCCATCGGTCAAGAGGGCCATGCTGAAAAAAGTGTCAAAACCAGAAATGCAGGACAGGCCATGGAGAAATGGGAGCCTTGCTACACTGATGGGCGGGATGTAAATTGCCAACAGCCACTCTGGAGAAGTGTACGGTGTGTCCTGAAACATCTAAAAAACACAGCTTAGAGAGCATAGGGCACTTCCACGCATGGGGGGATAAAGTGGGAAAATTGAAAATCAGCAAGACACAAGCACCCCAAAGTTTAGGGCTGCTCTGTTGACAAGGACCTCCACTTCATTCCACCTTAAATATCCCAGGAAAGCGAAAAATGGATCAAAAAGTTGTGGTCCTTATGTACAATGGAATATCACTCAGCCATGAAATCAATGTCATAAGGCTAGTAGCAGCATGATGAGTGGATTTAGGTAAGACGATTCTAAGTGAAATAAGTCACACAGAAAAGGACACTTCTCATAAGGTGTCACTTATAGAGGGAATGTAAAAACCGTTACACTTGAACTGAATTACAAAACAGAACAGAGTCACACATGCAGAAAACACACTATGGCTGCTTAACGGGAAAGGTGAGGTGGGGTGATACATAAAACAAGAGCTTCAAATTAGCTCAGATACCGTTCCATAAACCCAATATGTAATAGACAAGACCTACTCCTTGCTCAGAGAACTGGACTCAACACGCCCGATTCACCGCACAAGAATATATCTGACTAGTAATAATCTTAAAACCTATGTATTGATATCTCTCTGTTAGTGTGTCAAGTGTGTGTAAAGCGGCATAAACACAGCCGTGAAAAGCAGCTAAACCCCATTATAAAACTAAATTACTTTTAAAAACCCATGAAACAAAGACAGGGAAAGAGAGAGAAATTCTTACACAATTCGTTCAGGGGCTGTGATGCAACCTGGATTGACCATATCTAGACCCACAGCTGGATGAGACATAAGGGTGGACACTCTTGGGGCTGAGAGGTTTGGTGAGGTTGTGTGAGCAAATGCAGACCCTTTAAAGTAATACTGCGTGCTACCCATCGCATGGGTCCCAAATCTCCAGGTTCAAGGGCATCTTCCTACATCGAAAACATGCATGAGAAACCCAGAAGAGGGTACACCGTGTGATGGGGAAAGGTTTCTAAAACGCACCTCATTTCTCATCTCCTTGTGCTCGGGTTCGCCATTCCAGCCACTTTACTAGCAATCTCCCTACTTGGAACCTCAGCACCTTTAACCTCCTGTTCCGAACAGGTTGCAATTTGTCCTGAGGATGAATGGGAAGACGGGGAACCAATGAGAGACTAGCTCTTGGTGTTGGGACAGGCACAGGTCACTCTATTTTCCCATCAGGAAGAAGAATTAACCACAGGCTCAGCCTGCCCCCCGGAACCAGAACAGGGCCTGAAGCCATCCTGCGCTTTTGCGGACAGCTCCCAAAAAAGCGAGTTGTAAAATGGAGCGTCAGGGCACTGCAATTCACAAACCTGCAGAGTTATAAATGATAACTCTCGTCCACAAATATATTGAGGGAAGGCAAAGAAGAGGATTTCAAATCAAGGCAGAATTGCAGGAAACAGATTTCAGGAGGTAGATTCGAATCGCCTTTAAAGCACATGAAAAGCGGCAAAACGTTGACAATGATGCCCTTGGCCAAAAAGGGCGTATGCGTTTTTTCCTGAATATATTCAGGAAAAAACGCATACGCCCTTTTTGGCCAACCAAGCAACCTGGAAAGGCAAATCAGCGCTACAAAGAAGTCTCGCTTCCCATCGGTCAAAAGGGCCATGCTGAAAAAAGTGTCAAAACCAGAAATGCAGGAGAGGCCATGGAGAAATGGGAGCCTTGCTACACTGATGGGCGGGATGTAAATTGCCAACAGCCACTCTGGAGAAGTGTACGGTGTGTCCTGAAACATCTAAAAAACACAGCTTAGAGAGCATAGGGCACTTCCACGCATGGGGGTATAAAGTGGGAAAATTGAAAATCAGCAAGACACAAGCACCCCAAAGTTTAGGGCTGCTCTGTTGACAAGGACCTCCACTTCATTCCACCTTAAATATCCCAGGAAAGAGAAAAATGGATAAAAAAGTTGTGGTCCTTATGTACAATGGAATATCACTCAGCCATGAAATCAATGTCATAAGGCTAGTAGCAGCATGATGAGTGGATTTAGGTACGACGATTCTAAGTGAAATAAGTCCCACAGAAAAGGACACTTCTCATAAGGTGTCACTTATAGAGGAAATGTAAAAACCGTTACACTTGAACTGAGTTACAAAACAGAACAGAGTCACACATGCAGAAAACACACTATGGCTCCTTAACGGGAAAGGTGAGGTGGGGTGATACATAAAACAAGAGTTTCAAATTAGCTCTGATACCGTTCCATAAACCCAATATGTAATAGACAAGACCTACTCCTTGCTCAGAGAACTGGACTCAACACGCCCGATTCACCGCACAAGAATATATCTGACTAGTAATAATCTTAAAACCTATGTATTGATATCTCTCTGTTAGTGTGTCAAGTTTGTGTAAAGCGGCATAAACACAGCCGTGAAAAGCAGCTAAACCCCATTATAAAAATAAATTACTTTTAAAAACCCATGAAACAAAGACAGGGAAAGAGAGAGAAATTCTTACACAATTCGTTCAGGGGCTGTGATGCAACCTGGATTGACCATATCTAGACCCACAGCTGGATGAGACATAAGGGTGGACACTCTTGGGGCTGAGAGGTTTGGTGAGGTTGGGTGAGCAAACGCAGACCCTTTAAAGTAATACTGCGTGCTACCCATCGCATGGGTCCCAAATCTCCAGGTTCAAGGGCATCTTCCTACATCGAAAACATGCATGAGAAACCCAGAAGATGGTACACCGTGTGATGGGGAAAGGTTTCTAAAACGCACCTCATTTCTCATCTCCTTGTGCTCGTGTTCGCCATTCCAGCCACTTTACCAGCAATCTCCCTACTTGGAGCCTCAGCACCTTTAACCTCCTGTTCCATACAGGTTGCAATTTGTCCTGAGGATGAACGGGAAGACGGGGAACCAATGAGAGACTAGCTCTTGGTGTTGGGACAGGCACAGGTCACTCTATTTTCCCATCAGGAAGAAGAATTAACCACAGGCTCAGCCTGCCCCCCGGAACCAGAACAGGGCCTGAAGCCATCCTGCGCTTTTGCGGCCAGCTCCCAAAAAAGCGACTTGTAAAATGGAGCTTCAGGGCACTGCAATTCACAAACCTGCAGAGTTATAAATGATAACTCTCGTCCACAAATATATTGAGGGAAGGCAAAGAAGAGGATTTGAAATCAAGGCAGAATTGCAGGAAACAGATTTCAGGAGGTAGATTCGAATCGCCTTTAAAGCACATGAAAAGCGGCAAAACGTTGACAATGATGCCCTTGGCCAAAAAGGGCGTATGCGTTTTTTCCTGAATATATTCAGGAAAAAACGCATACGCCCTTTTTGGCCAACCAAGCAACCTGGAAAGGCAAATCAGCGCTACAAAGAAATCTCGCTTCCCATCGGTCAAGAGGGCCATGCTGAAAAAAGTGTCAAAACCAGAAATGCAGGACAGGCCATGGAGAAATGGGAGCCTTGCTACACTGATGGGCGGGATGTAAATTGCCAACAGCCACTCTGGAGAAGTGTACGGTGTGTCCTGAAACATCTAAAAAACACAGCTTAGAGAGCATAGGGCACTTCCACGCATGGGGGGATAAAGTGGGAAAATTGAAAATCAGCAAGACACAAGCACCCCAAAGTTTAGGGCTGCTCTGTTGACAAGGACCTCCACTTCATTCCACCTTAAATATCCCAGGAAAGCGAAAAATGGATCAAAAAGTTGTGGTCCTTATGTACAATGGAATATCACTCAGCCATGAAATCAATGTCATAAGGCTAGTAGCAGCATGATGAGTGGATTTAGGTAAGACGATTCTAAGTGAAATAAGTCACACAGAAAAGGACACTTCTCATAAGGTGTCACTTATAGAGGGAATGTAAAAACCGTTACACTTGAACTGAATTACAAAACAGAACAGAGTCACACATGCAGAAAACACACTATGGCTGCTTAACGGGAAAGGTGAGGTGGGGTGATACATAAAACAAGAGCTTCAAATTAGCTCAGATACCGTTCCATAAACCCAATATGTAATAGACAAGACCTACTCCTTGCTCAGAGAACTGGACTCAACACGCCCGATTCACCGCACAAGAATATATCTGACTAGTAATAATCTTAAAACCTATGTATTGATATCTCTCTGTTAGTGTGTCAAGTGTGTGTAAAGCGGCATAAACACAGCCGTGAAAAGCAGCTAAACACCATTATAAAACTAAATTACTTTTAAAAACCCATGAAACAAAGACAGGGAAAGAGAGAGAAATTCTTACACAATTCGTTCAGGGGCTGTGATGCAACCTGGATTGACCATATCTAGACCCACAGCTGGATGAGACATAAGGGTGGACACTCTTGGGGCTGAGAGGTTTGGTGAGGTTGTGTGAGCAAATGCAGACCCTTTAAAGTAATACTGCGTGCTACCCATCGCATGGGTCCCAAATCTCCAGGTTCAAGGGCATCTTCCTACATCGAAAACATGCATGAGAAACCCAGAAGAGGGTACACCGTGTGATGGGGAAAGGTTTCTAAAACGCACCTCATTTCTCATCTCCTTGTGCTCGGGTTCGCCATTCCAGCCACTTTACTAGCAATCTCCCTACTTGGAACCTCAGCACCTTTAACCTCCTGTTCCGAACAGGTTGCAATTTGTCCTGAGGATGAATGGGAAGACGGGGAACCAATGAGAGACTAGCTCTTGGTGTTGGGACAGGCACAGGTCACTCTATTTTCCCATCAGGAAGAAGAATTAACCACAGGCTCAGCCTGCCCCCCGGAACCAGAACAGGGCCTGAAGCCATCCTGCGCTTTTGCGGCCAGCTCCCAAAAAAGCGACTTGTAAAATGGAGCTTCAGGGCACTGCAATTCACAAACCTGCAGAGTTATAAATGATAACTCTCGTCCACAAATATATTGAGGGAAGGCAAAGAAGAGGATTTGAAATCAAGGCAGAATTGCAGGAAACAGATTTCAGGAGGTAGATTCGAATCGCCTTTAAAGCACATGAAAAGCGGCAAAACGTTGACAATGATGCCCTTGGCCAAAAAGGGCGTATGCGTTTTTTCCTGAATATATTCAGGAAAAAACGCATACGCCCTTTTTGGCCAACCAAGCAACCTGGAAAGGCAAATCAGCGCTACAAAGAAGTCTCGCTTCCCATCGGTCAAGAGGGCCATGCTGAAAAAAGTGTCAAAACCAGAAATGCAGGACAGGCCATGGAGAAATGGGAGCCTTGCTACACTGATGGGCGGGATGTAAATTGCCAACAGCCACTCTGGAGAAGTGTACGGTGTGTCCTGAAACATCTAAAAAACACAGCTTAGAGAGCATAGGGCACTTCCACGCATGGGGGGATAAAGTGGGAAAATTGAAAATAAGCAAGACACAAGCACCCCAAAGTTTAGGGCTGCTCTGTTGACAAGGACCTCCACTTCATTCCACCTTAAATATCCCAGGAAAGCGAAAAATGGATCAAAAAGTTGTGGTCCTTATGTACAATGGAATATCACTCAGCCATGAAATCAATGTCATAAGGCTAGTAGCAGCATGATGAGTGGATTTAGGTAAGACGATTCTAAGTGAAATAAGTCACACAGAAAAGGACACTTCTCATAAGGTGTCACTTATAGAGGGAATGTAAAAACCGTTACACTTGAACTGAATTACAAAACAGAACAGAGTCACACATGCAGAAAACACACTATGGCTGCTTAACGGGAAAGGTGAGGTGGGGTGATACATAAAACAAGAGCTTCAAATTAGCTCAGATACCGTTCCATAAACCCAATATGTAATAGACAAGACCTACTCCTTGCTCAGAGAACTGGACTCAACACGCCCGATTCACCGCACAAGAATATATCTGACTAGTAATAATCTTAAAACCTATGTATTGATATCTCTCTGTTAGTGTGTCAAGTTTGTGTAAAGCGGCATAAACACAGCCGTGAAAAGCAGCTAAACCCCATTATAAAAATAAATTACTTTTAAAAACCCATGAAACAAAGACAGGGAAAGAGAGAGAAATTCTTACACAATTCGTTCAGGGGCTGTGATGCAACCTGGATTGACCATATCTAGACCCACAGCTGGATGAGACATAAGGGTGGACACTCTTGGGGCTGAGAGGTTTGGTGAGGTTGGGTGAGCAAACGCAGACCCTTTAAAGTAATACTGCGTGCTACCCATCGCATGGGTCCCAAATCTCCAGGTTCAAGGGCATCTTCCTACATCGAAAACATGCATGAGAAACCCAGAAGATGGTACACCGTGTGATGGGGAAAGGTTTCTAAAACGCACCTCATTTCTTATCTCCTTGTGCTCGGGTTCGCCATTCCAGCCACTTTACCAGCAATCTCCCTACTTGGAGCCTCAGCACCTTTAACCTCCTGTTCCATACAGGTTGCAATTTGTCCTGAGGATGAACGGGAAGACGGGGAACCAATGAGAGACTAGCTCTTGGTGTTGGGACAGGCACAGGTCACTCTATTTTCCCATCAGGAAGAAGAATTAACCACATGCTCAGCCTGCCCCCCGGAACCAGAACAGGGCCTGAAGCCATCCTGCGCTTTTGCGGCCAGCTCCCAAAAAAGCGACTTGTAAAATGGAGCTTCAGGGCACTGCAATTCACAAACCTGCAGAGTTATAAATGATAACTCTCGTCCACAAATATATTGAGGGAAGGCAAAGAAGAGGATTTGAAATCAAGGCAGAATTGCAGGAAACAGATTTCAGGAGGTAGATTCGAATCGCCTTTAAAGCACATGAAAAGCGGCAAAACGTTGACAATGATGCCCTTGGCCAAAAAGGGCGTATGCGTTTTTTCCTGAATATATTCAGGAAAAAACGCATACGCCCTTTTTGGCCAACCAAGCAACCTGGAAAGGCAAATCAGCGCTACAAAGAAGTCTCGCTTCCCATCGGTCAAGAGGGCCATGCTGAAAAAAGTGTCAAAACCAGAAATGCAGGACAGGCCATGGAGAAATGGGAGCCTTGCTACACTGATGGGCGGGATGTAAATTGCCAACAGCCACTCTGGAGAAGTGTACGGTGTGTCCTGAAACATCTAAAAAACACAGCTTAGAGAGCATAGGGCACTTCCACGCATGGGGGGATAAAGTGGGAAAATTGAAAATCAGCAAGACACAAGCACCCCAAAGTTTAGGGCTGCTCTGTTGACAAGGACCTCCACTTCATTCCACCTTAAATATCCCAGGAAAGCGAAAAATGGATCAAAAAGTTGTGGTCCTTATGTACAATGGAATATCACTCAGCCATGAAATCAATGTCATAAGGCTAGTAGCAGCATGATGAGTGGATTTAGGTAAGACGATTCTAAGTGAAATAAGTCACACAGAAAAGGACACTTCTCGTAAGGTGTCACTTATAGAGGGAATGTAAAAACCGTTACACTTGAACTGAATTACAAAACAGAACAGAGTCACACATGCAGAAAACACACTATGGCTGCTTAACGGGAAAGGTGAGGTGGGGTGATACATAAAACAAGAGCTTCAAATTAGCTCAGATACCGTTCCATAAACCCAATATGTAATAGACAAGACCTACTCCTTGCTCAGAGAACTGGACTCAACACGCCCGATTCACCGCACAAGAATATATCTGACTAGTAATAATCTTAAAACCTATGTATTGATATCTCTCTGTTAGTGTGTCAAGTGTGTGTAAAGCGGCATAAACACAGCCGTGAAAAGCAGCTAAACCCCATTATAAAACTAAATTACTTTTAAAAACCCATGAAACAAAGACAGGGAAAGAGAGAGAAATTCTTACACAATTCGTTCAGGGGCTGTGATGCAACCTGGATTGACCATATCTAGACCCACAGCTGGATGAGACATAAGGGTGGACACTCTTGGGGCTGAGAGGTTTGGTGAGGTTGTGTGAGCAAATGCAGACCCTTTAAAGTAATACTGCGTGCTACCCATCGCATGGGTCCCAAATCTCCAGGTTCAAGGGCATCTTCCTACATCGAAAACATGCATGAGAAACCCAGAAGAGGGTACACCGTGTGATGGGGAAAGGTTTCTAAAACGCACCTCATTTCTCATCTCCTTGTGCTCGGGTTCGCCATTCCAGCCACTTTACTAGCAATCTCCCTACTTGGAACCTCAGCACCTTTAACCTCCTGTTCCGAACAGGTTGCAATTTGTCCTGAGGATGAATGGGAAGACGGGGAACCAATGAGAGACTAGCTCTTGGTGTTGGGACAGGCACAGGTCACTCTATTTTCCCATCAGGAAGAAGAATTAACCACAGGCTCAGCCTGCCCCCCGGAACCAGAACAGGGCCTGAAGCCATCCTGCGCTTTTGCGGACAGCTCCCAAAAAAGCGAGTTGTAAAATGGAGCGTCAGGGCACTGCAATTCACAAACCTGCAGAGTTATAAATGATAACTCTCGTCCACAAATATATTGAGGGAAGGCAAAGAAGAGGATTTCAAATCAAGGCAGAATTGCAGGAAACAGATTTCAGGAGGTAGATTCGAATCGCCTTTAAAGCACATGAAAAGCGGCAAAACGTTGACAATGATGCCCTTGGCCAAAAAGGGCGTATGCGTTTTTTCCTGAATATATTCAGGAAAAAACGCATACGCCCTTTTTGGCCAACCAAGCAACCTGGAAAGGCAAATCAGCGCTACAAAGAAGTCTCGCTTCCCATCGGTCAAAAGGGCCATGCTGAAAAAAGTGTCAAAACCAGAAATGCAGGACAGGCCATGGAGAAATGGGAGCCTTGCTACACTGATGGGCGGGATGTAAATTGCCAACAGCCACTCTGGAGAAGTGTACGGTGTGTCCTGAAACATCTAAAAAACACAGCTTAGAGAGCATAGGGCACTTCCACGCATGGGGGGATAAAGTGGGAAAATTGAAAATCAGCAAGACACAAGCACCCCAAAGTTTAGGGCTGCTCTGTTGACAAGGACCTCCACTTCATTCCACCTTAAATATCCCAGGAAAGCGAAAAATGGATCAAAAAGTTGTGGTCCTTATGTACAATGGAATATCACTCAGCCATGAAATCAATGTCATAAGGCTAGTAGCAGCATGATGAGTGGATTTAGGTAAGACGATTCTAAGTGAAATAAGTCACACAGAAAAGGACACTTCTCGTAAGGTGTCACTTATAGAGGGAATGTAAAAACCGTTACACTTGAACTGAATTACAAAACAGAACAGAGTCACACATGCAGAAAACACACTATGGCTGCTTAACGGGAAAGGTGAGGTGGGGTGATACATAAAACAAGAGCTTCAAATTAGCTCAGATACCGTTCCATAAACCCAATATGTAATAGACAAGACCTACTCCTTGCTCAGAGAACTGGACTCAACACGCCCGATTCACCGCACAAGAATATATCTGACTAGTAATAATCTTAAAACCTATGTATTGATATCTCTCTGTTAGTGTGTCAAGTGGGTGTAAAGCGGCATAAACACAGCCGTGAAAAGCAGCTAAACCCCATTATAAAAATAAATTACTTTTAAAAACCCATGAAACAAAGACAGGGAAAGAGAGAGAAATTCTTACACAATTCGTTCAGGGGCTGTGATGCAACCTGGATTGACCATATCTAGACCCACAGCTGGATGAGACATAAGGGTGGACACTCTTGGGGCTGAGAGGTTTGGTGAGGTTGGGTGAGCAAACGCAGACCCTTTAAAGTAATACTGCGTGCTACCCATCGCATGGGTCCCAAATCTCCAGGTTCAAGGGCATCTTCCTACATCGAAAACATGCATGAGAAACCCAGAAGATGGTACACCGTGTGATGGGGAAAGGTTTCTAAAACGCACCTCATTTCTCATCTCCTTGTGCTCGGGTTCGCCATTCCAGCCACTTTACCAGCAATCTCCCTACTTGGAGCCTCAGCACCTTTAACCTCCTGTTCCGTACAGGTTGCAATTTGTCCTGAGGATGAACGGGAAGACGGGGAACCAATGAGAGACTAGCTCTTGGTGTTGGGACAGGCACAGGTCACTCTATTTTCCCATCAGGAAGAAGAATTAACCACAGGCTCAGCCTGCCCCCCGGAACCAGAACAGGGCCTGAAGCCATCCTGCGCTTTTGCGGCCAGCTCCCAAAAAAGCGACTTGTAAGATGGATCTTCAGGGCACTGCAATTCACAAACCTGCAGAGTTATAAATGATAACTCTCGTCCACAAATATATTGAGGGAAGGCAAAGAAGAGGATTTGAAATCAAGGCAGAATTGCAGAAAACAGATTTCAGGAGGTAGATTCGAATCGCCTTTAAAGCACATGAAAAGCGGCAAAACGTTGACAATGATGCCCTTGGCCAAAAAGGGCGTATGCGTTTTTTCCTGAATATATTCAGGAAAAAACGCATACGCCCTTTTTGGCCAACCAAGCAACCTGGAAAGGCAAATCAGCGCTACAAAGAAGTCTCACTTCCCATCGGTCAAGAGGGCCATGCTGAAAAAAGTGTCAAAACCAGAAATGCAGGACAGGCCATGGAGAAATGGGAGCCTTGCTACACTGATGGGCGGGATGTAAATTGCCAACAGCCACTCTGGAGAAGTGTACGGTGTGTCCTGAAACATCTAAAAAACACAGCTTAGAGAGCATAGGGCACTTCCACGCATGGGGGGATAAAGTGGGAAAATTGAAAATCAGCAAGACACAAGCACCCCAAAGTTTAGGGCTGCTCTGTTGACAAGGACCTCCACTTCATTCCACCTTAAATATCCCAGGAAAGCGAAAAATGGATCAAAAAGTTGTGGTCCTTATGTACAATGGAATATCACTCAGCCATGAAATCAATGTCATAAGGCTAGTAGCAGCATGATGAGTGGATTTAGGTAAGACGATTCTAAGTGAAATAAGTCACACAGAAAAGGACACTTCTCGTAAGGTGTCACTTATAGAGGGAATGTAAAAACCGTTACACTTGAACTGAATTACAAAACAGAACAGAGTCACACATGCAGAAAACACACTATGGCTGCTTAACGGGAAAGGTGAGGTGGGGTGATACATAAAACAAGAGCTTCAAATTAGCTCAGATACCGTTCCATAAACCCAATATGTAATAGACAAGACCTACTCCTTGCTCAGAGAACTGGACTCAACACGCCCGATTCACCGCACAAGAATATATCTGACTAGTAATAATCTTAAAACCTATGTATTGATATCTCTCTGTTAGTGTGTCAAGTGTGTTTAAAGCGGCATAAACACAGCCGTGAAAAGCAGATAAACCCCATTATAAAACTAAATTACTTTTAAAAACCCATGAAACAAAGACAGGGAAAGAGAGAGAAATACTTACACAATTCGTTCAGGGGCTGTGATGCAACCTGGATTGACCATATCTAGACCCACAGCTGGATGAGACATAAGGGTGGACACTCTTGGGGCTGAGAGGTTTGGTGAGGTTGGGTGAGCAAACGCAGACCCTTTAAAGTAATACTGCGTGCTACCCATCGCATGGGTCCCAAATCTCCAGGTTCAAGGGCATCTTCCTACATCGAAAACATGCATGAGAAACCCAGAAGATGGTACACCGTGTGATGGGGAAAGGTTTCTAAAACGCACCTCATTTCTTATCTCCTTGTGCTCGGGTTCGCCATTCCAGCCACTTTACCAGCAATCTCCCTACTTGGAGCCTCAGCACCTTTAACCTCCTGTTCCATACAGGTTGCAATTTGTCCTGAGGATGAACGGGAAGACGGGGAACCAATGAGAGACTAGCTCTTGGTGTTGGGACAGGCACAGGTCACTCTATTTTCCCATCAGGAAGAAGAATTAACCACATGCTCAGCCTGCCCCCCGGAACCAGAACAGGGCCTGAAGCCATCCTGCGCTTTTGCGGCCAGCTCCCAAAAAAGCGACTTGTAAAATGGAGCTTCAGGGCACTGCAATTCACAAACCTGCAGAGTTATAAATGATAACTCTCGTCCACAAATATATTGAGGGAAGGCAAAGAAGAGGATTTGAAATCAAGGCAGAATTGCAGGAAACAGATTTCAGGAGGTAGATTCGAATCGCCTTTAAAGCACATGAAAAGCGGCAAAACGTTGACAATGATGCCCTTGGCCAAAAAGGGCGTATGCGTTTTTTCCTGAATATATTCAGGAAAAAACGCATACGCCCTTTTTGGCCAACCAAGCAACCTGGAAAGGCAAATCAGCGCTACAAAGAAGTCTCGCTTCCCATCGGTCAAGAGGGCCATGCTGAAAAAAGTGTCAAAACCAGAAATGCAGGACAGGCCATGGAGAAATGGGAGCCTTGCTACACTGATGGGCGGGATGTAAATTGCCAACAGCCACTCTGGAGAAGTGTACGGTGTGTCCTGAAACATCTAAAAAACACAGCTTAGAGAGCATAGGGCACTTCCACGCATGGGGGGATAAAGTGGGAAAATTGAAAATCAGCAAGACACAAGCACCCCAAAGTTTAGGGCTGCTCTGTTGACAAGGACCTCCACTTCATTCCACCTTAAATATCCCAGGAAAGCGAAAAATGGATCAAAAAGTTGTGGTCCTTATGTACAATGGAATATCACTCAGCCATGAAATCAATGTCATAAGGCTAGTAGCAGCATGATGAGTGGATTTAGGTAAGACGATTCTAAGTGAAATAAGTCACACAGAAAAGGACACTTCTCGTAAGGTGTCACTTATAGAGGGAATGTAAAAACCGTTACACTTGAACTGAATTACAAAACAGAACAGAGTCACACATGCAGAAAACACACTATGGCTGCTTAACGGGAAAGGTGAGGTGGGGTGATACATAAAACAAGAGCTTCAAATTAGCTCAGATACCGTTCCATAAACCCAATATGTAATAGACAAGACCTACTCCTTGCTCAGAGAACTGGACTCAACACGCCCGATTCACCGCACAAGAATATATCTGACTAGTAATAATCTTAAAACCTATGTATTGATATCTCTCTGTTAGTGTGTCAAGTGTGTGTAAAGCGGCATAAACACAGCCGTGAAAAGCAGCTAAACCCCATTATAAAACTAAATTACTTTTAAAAACCCATGAAACAAAGACAGGGAAAGAGAGAGAAATTCTTACACAATTCGTTCAGGGGCTGTGATGCAACCTGGATTGACCATATCTAGACCCACAGCTGGATGAGACATAAGGGTGGACACTCTTGGGGCTGAGAGGTTTGGTGAGGTTGTGTGAGCAAATGCAGACCCTTTAAAGTAATACTGCGTGCTACCCATCGCATGGGTCCCAAATCTCCAGGTTCAAGGGCATCTTCCTACATCGAAAACATGCATGAGAAACCCAGAAGAGGGTACACCGTGTGATGGGGAAAGGTTTCTAAAACGCACCTCATTTCTCATCTCCTTGTGCTCGGGTTCGCCATTCCAGCCACTTTACTAGCAATCTCCCTACTTGGAACCTCAGCACCTTTAACCTCCTGTTCCGAACAGGTTGCAATTTGTCCTGAGGATGAATGGGAAGACGGGGAACCAATGAGAGACTAGCTCTTGGTGTTGGGACAGGCACAGGTCACTCTATTTTCCCATCAGGAAGAAGAATTAACCACAGGCTCAGCCTGCCCCCCGGAACCAGAACAGGGCCTGAAGCCATCCTGCGCTTTTGCGGACAGCTCCCAAAAAAGCGAGTTGTAAAATGGAGCGTCAGGGCACTGCAATTCACAAACCTGCAGAGTTATAAATGATAACTCTCGTCCACAAATATATTGAGGGAAGGCAAAGAAGAGGATTTCAAATCAAGGCAGAATTGCAGGAAACAGATTTCAGGAGGTAGATTCGAATCGCCTTTAAAGCACATGAAAAGCGGCAAAACGTTGACAATGATGCCCTTGGCCAAAAAGGGCGTATGCGTTTTTTCCTGAATATATTCAGGAAAAAACGCATACGCCCTTTTTGGCCAACCAAGCAACCTGGAAAGGCAAATCAGCGCTACAAAGAAGTCTCGCTTCCCATCGGTCAAAAGGGCCATGCTGAAAAAAGTGTCAAAACCAGAAATGCAGGACAGGCCATGGAGAAATGGGAGCCTTGCTACACTGATGGGCGGGATGTAAATTGCCAACAGCCACTCTGGAGAAGTGTACGGTGTGTCCTGAAACATCTAAAAAACACAGCTTAGAGAGCATAGGGCACTTCCACGCATGGGGGGATAAAGTGGGAAAATTGAAAATCAGCAAGACACAAGCACCCCAAAGTTTAGGGCTGCTCTGTTGACAAGGACCTCCACTTCATTCCACCTTAAATATCCCAGGAAAGCGAAAAATGGATCAAAAAGTTGTGGTCCTTATGTACAATGGAATATCACTCAGCCATGAAATCAATGTCATAAGGCTAGTAGCAGCATGATGAGTGGATTTAGGTAAGACGATTCTAAGTGAAATAAGTCACACAGAAAAGGACACTTCTCGTAAGGTGTCACTTATAGAGGGAATGTAAAAACCGTTACACTTGAACTGAATTACAAAACAGAACAGAGTCACACATGCAGAAAACACACTATGGCTGCTTAACGGGAAAGGTGAGGTGGGGTGATACATAAAACAAGAGCTTCAAATTAGCTCAGATACCGTTCCATAAACCCAATATGTAATAGACAAGACCTACTCCTTGCTCAGAGAACTGGACTCAACACGCCCGATTCACCGCACAAGAATATATCTGACTAGTAATAATCTTAAAACCTATGTATTGATATCTCTCTGTTAGTGTGTCAAGTGGGTGTAAAGCGGCATAAACACAGCCGTGAAAAGCAGCTAAACCCCATTATAAAAATAAATTACTTTTAAAAACCCATGAAACAAAGACAGGGAAAGAGAGAGAAATTCTTACACAATTCGTTCAGGGGCTGTGATGCAACCTGGATTGACCATATCTAGACCCACAGCTGGATGAGACATAAGGGTGGACACTCTTGGGGCTGAGAGGTTTGGTGAGGTTGGGTGAGCAAACGCAGACCCTTTAAAGTAATACTGCGTGCTACCCATCGCATGGGTCCCAAATCTCCAGGTTCAAGGGCATCTTCCTACATCGAAAACATGCATGAGAAACCCAGAAGATGGTACACCGTGTGATGGGGAAAGGTTTCTAAAACGCACCTCATTTCTCATCTCCTTGTGCTCGGGTTCGCCATTCCAGCCACTTTACCAGCAATCTCCCTACTTGGAGCCTCAGCACCTTTAACCTCCTGTTCCGTACAGGTTGCAATTTGTCCTGAGGATGAACGGGAAGACGGGGAACCAATGAGAGACTAGCTCTTGGTGTTGGGACAGGCACAGGTCACTCTATTTTCCCATCAGGAAGAAGAATTAACCACAGGCTCAGCCTGCCCCCCGGAACCAGAACAGGGCCTGAAGCCATCCTGCGCTTTTGCGGCCAGCTCCCAAAAAAGCGACTTGTAAGATGGATCTTCAGGGCACTGCAATTCACAAACCTGCAGAGTTATAAATGATAACTCTCGTCCACAAATATATTGAGGGAAGGCAAAGAAGAGGATTTGAAATCAAGGCAGAATTGCAGAAAACAGATTTCAGGAGGTAGATTCGAATCGCCTTTAAAGCACATGAAAAGCGGCAAAACGTTGACAATGATGCCCTTGGCCAAAAAGGGCGTATGCGTTTTTTCCTGAATATATTCAGGAAAAAACGCATACGCCCTTTTTGGCCAACCAAGCAACCTGGAAAGGCAAATCAGCGCTACAAAGAAGTCTCACTTCCCATCGGTCAAGAGGGCCATGCTGAAAAAAGTGTCAAAACCAGAAATGCAGGACAGGCCATGGAGAAATGGGAGCCTTGCTACACTGATGGGCGGGATGTAAATTGCCAACAGCCACTCTGGAGAAGTGTACGGTGTGTCCTGAAACATCTAAAAAACACAGCTTAGAGAGCATAGGGCACTTCCACGCATGGGGGGATAAAGTGGGAAAATTGAAAATCAGCAAGACACAAGCACCCCAAAGTTTAGGGCTGCTCTGTTGACAAGGACCTCCACTTCATTCCACCTTAAATATCCCAGGAAAGCGAAAAATGGATCAAAAAGTTGTGGTCCTTATGTACAATGGAATATCACTCAGCCATGAAATCAATGTCATAAGGCTAGTAGCAGCATGATGAGTGGATTTAGGTAAGACGATTCTAAGTGAAATAAGTCACACAGAAAAGGACACTTCTCGTAAGGTGTCACTTATAGAGGGAATGTAAAAACCGTTACACTTGAACTGAATTACAAAACAGAACAGAGTCACACATGCAGAAAACACACTATGGCTGCTTAACGGGAAAGGTGAGGTGGGGTGATACATAAAACAAGAGCTTCAAATTAGCTCAGATACCGTTCCATAAACCCAATATGTAATAGACAAGACCTACTCCTTGCTCAGAGAACTGGACTCAACACGCCCGATTCACCGCACAAGAATATATCTGACTAGTAATAATCTTAAAACCTATGTATTGATATCTCTCTGTTAGTGTGTCAAGTGTGTTTAAAGCGGCATAAACACAGCCGTGAAAAGCAGATAAACCCCATTATAAAACTAAATTACTTTTAAAAACCCATGAAACAAAGACAGGGAAAGAGAGAGAAATACTTACACAATTCGTTCAGGGGCTGTGATGCAACCTGGATTGACCATATCTAGACCCACAGCTGGATGAGACATAAGGGTGGACACTCTTGGGGCTGAGAGGTTTGGTGAGGTTGGGTGAGCAAACGCAGACCCTTTAAAGTAATACTGCGTGCTACCCATCGCATGGGTCCCAAATCTCCAGGTTCAAGGGCATCTTCCTACATCGAAAACATGCATGAGAAACCCAGAAGATGGTACACCGTGTGATGGGGAAAGGTTTCTAAAACGCACCTCATTTCTCATCTCCTTGTGCTCGGGTTCGCCATTCCTGCCACTTTACTAGCAATCTCCCTACTTGGAGCCTCAGCACCTTTAACCTCCTGTTCCGTACAGGTTGTAATTTGTCCTGAGGATGAACGGGAAGACGGGGAACCAATGAGAGACTAGCTCTTGGTGTTGGGACAGGCACAGGACACTCTATTTTCCCATCAGGAAGAAGAATTAACCACAGGCTCAGCCTGCCCCCCGGAACCAGAACAGGGCCTGAAGCCATCCTGCGCTTTTGCGGACAGCTCCCAAAAAAGCGAGTTGTAAAATGGAGCGTCAGGGCACTGCAATTCACAAACCTGCAGAGTTATAAATGATAACTCTCGTCCACAAATATATTGAGGGAAGGCAAAGAAGAGGATTTGAAATCAAGGCAGAATTGCAGGAAACAGATTTCAGGAGGTAGATTCGAATCGCCTTTAAAGCACATGAAAAGGGGCAAAACGTTGACAATGATGCCCTTGGCCAAAAAGGGCGTATGCGTTTTTTCCTGAATATATTCAGGAAAAAACGCATACGCCCTTTTTGGCCAACCAAGCAACCTGGAAAGGCAAATCAGCGCTACAAAGAAGTCTCGCTTCCCATCGGTCAAAAGGGCCATGCTGAAAAAAGTGTCAAAACCAGAAATGCAGGACAGGCCATGGAGAAATGGGAGCCTTGCTACACTGATGGGCGGGATGTAAATTGCCAACAGCCACTCTGGAGAAGTGTACGGTGTGTCCTGAAACATCTAAAAAACACAGCTTAGAGAGCATAGGGCACTTCCACGCATGGGGGGATAAAGTGGGAAAATTGAAAATCAGCAAGACACAAGCACCCCAAAGTTTAGGGCTGCTCTGTTGACAAGGACCTCCACTTCATTCCACCTTAAATATCCCAGGAAAGCGAAAAATGGATCAAAAAGTTGTGGTCCTTATGTACAATGGAATATCACTCAGCCATGAAATCAATGTCATAAGGCTAGTAGCAGCATGATGAGTGGATTTAGGTAAGACGATTCTAAGTGAAATAAGTCACACAGAAAAGGACACTTCTCGTAAGGTGTCACTTATAGAGGGAATGTAAAAACCGTTACACTTGAACTGAATTACAAAACAGAACAGAGTCACACATGCAGAAAACACACTATGGCTGCTTAACGGGAAAGGTGAGGTGGGGTGATACATAAAACAAGAGCTTCAAATTAGCTCAGATACCGTTCCATAAACCCAATATGTAATAGACAAGACCTACTCCTTGCTCAGAGAACTGGACTCAACACGCCCGATTCACCACACAAGAATATATCTGACTAGTAATAATCTTAAAACCTATGTATTGATATCTCTCTGTTAGTGTGTCAAGTGGGTGTAAAGCGGCATAAACACAGCCGTGAAAAGCAGCTAAACCCCATTATAAAAATAAATTACTTTTAAAAACCCATGAAACAAAGACAGGGAAAGAGAGAGAAATTCTTACACAATTCGTTCAGGGGCTGTGATGCAACCTGGATTGACCATATCTAGACCCACAGCTGGATGAGACATAAGGGTGGACACTCTTGGGGCTGAGAGGTTTGGTGAGGTTGGGTGAGCAAACGCAGACCCTTTAAAGTAATACTGCGTGCTACCCATCGCATGGGTCCCAAATCTCCAGGTTCAAGGGCATCTTCCTACATCGAAAACATGCATGAGAAACCCAGAAGATGGTACACCGTGTGATGGGGAAAGGTTTCTAAAACGCACCTCATTTCTCATCTCCTTGTGTTCGGGTTCGCCATTCCAGCCACTTTACCAGCAATCTCCCTACTTGGAGCCTCAGCACCTTTAACCTCCTGTTCCGTACAGGTTGCAATTTGTCCTGAGGATGAACGGGAAGACGGGGAACCAATGAGAGACTAGCTCTTGGTGTTGGGACAGGCACAGGTCACTCTATTTTCCCATCAGGAAGAAGAATTAACCACAGGCTCAGCCTGCCCCCCGGAACCAGAACAGGGCCTGAAGCCATCCTGCGCTTTTGCGGCCAGCTCCCAAAAAAGCGACTTGTAAGATGGATCTTCAGGGCACTGCAATTCACAAACCTGCAGAGTTATAAATGATAACTCTCGTCCACAAATATATTGAGGGAAGGCAAAGAAGAGGATTTGAAATCAAGGCAGAATTGCAGAAAACAGATTTCAGGAGGTAGATTCGAATCGCCTTTAAAGCACATGAAAAGCGGCAAAACGTTGACAATGATGCCCTTGGCCAAAAAGGGCGTATGCGTTTTTTCCTGAATATATTCAGGAAAAAACGCATACGCCCTTTTTGGCCAACCAAGCAACCTGGAAAGGCAAATCAGCGCTACAAAGAAGTCTCACTTCCCATCGGTCAAGAGGGCCATGCTGAAAAAAGTGTCAAAACCAGAAATGCAGGACAGGCCATGGAGAAATGGGAGCCTTGCTACACTGATGGGCGGGATGTAAATTGCCAACAGCCACTCTGGAGAAGTGTACGGTGTGTCCTGAAACATCTAAAAAACACAGCTTAGAGAGCATAGGGCACTTCCACGCATGGGGGGATAAAGTGGGAAAATTGAAAATCAGCAAGACACAAGCACCCCAAAGTTTAGGGCTGCTCTGTTGACAAGGACCTCCACTTCATTCCACCTTAAATATCCCAGGAAAGCGAAAAATGGATCAAAAAGTTGTGGTCCTTATGTACAATGGAATATCACTCAGCCATGAAATCAATGTCATAAGGCTAGTAGCAGCATGATGAGTGGATTTAGGTAAGACGATTCTAAGTGAAATAAGTCACACAGAAAAGGACACTTCTCGTAAGGTGTCACTTATAGAGGGAATGTAAAAACCGTTACACTTGAACTGAATTACAAAACAGAACAGAGTCACACATGCAGAAAACACACTATGGCTGCTTAACGGGAAAGGTGAGGTGGGGTGATACATAAAACAAGAGCTTCAAATTAGCTCAGATACCGTTCCATAAACCCAATATGTAATAGACAAGACCTACTCCTTGCTCAGAGAACTGGACTCAACACGCCCGATTCACCGCACAAGAATATATCTGACTAGTAATAATCTTAAAACCTATGTATTGATATCTCTCTGTTAGTGTGTCAAGTGGGTGTAAAGCGGCATAAACACAGCCGTGAAAAGCAGCTAAACCCCATTATAAAAATAAATTACTTTTAAAAACCCATGAAACAAAGACAGGGAAAGAGAGAGAAATTCTTACACAATTCGTTCAGGGGCTGTGATGCAACCTGGATTGACCATATCTAGACCCACAGCTGGATGAGACATAAGGGTGGACACTCTTGGGGCTGAGAGGTTTGGTGAGGTTGGGTGAGCAAACGCAGACCCTTTAAAGTAATACTGCGTGCTACCCATCGCATGGGTCCCAAATCTCCAGGTTCAAGGGCATCTTCCTACATTGAAAACATGCATGAGAAACCCAGAAGATGGTACACCGTGTGATGGGGAAAGGTTTCTAAAACGCACCTCATTTCTCATCTCCTTGTGCTCGGGTTCGCCATTCCAGCCACTTTACCAGCAATCTCCCTACTTGGAGCCTCAGCACCTTTAACCTCCTGTTCCGTACAGGTTGCAATTTGTCCTGAGGATGAACGGGAAGACGGGGAACCAATGAGAGACTAGCTCTTGGTGTTGGGACAGGCACAGGTCACTCTATTTTCCCATCAGGAAGAAGAATTAACCACAGGCTCAGCCTGCCCCCCGGAACCAGAACAGGGCCTGAAGCCATCCTGCGCTTTTGCGGCCAGCTCCCAAAAAAGCGACTTGTAAAATGGAGCTTCAGGGCACTGCAATTCACAAACCTGCAGAGTTATAAATGATAACTCTCGTCCACAAATATATTGAGGGAAGGCAAAGAAGAGGATTTGAAATCAAGGCAGAATTGCAGGAAACAGATTTCAGGAGGTAGATTCGAATCGCCTTTAAAGCACATGAAAAGCGGCAAAACGTTGACAATGATGCCCTTGGCCAAAAAGGGCGTATGCGTTTTTTCCTGAATATATTCAGGAAAAAACGCATACGCCCTTTTTGGCCAACCAAGCAACCTGGAAAGGCAAATCAGCGCTACAAAGAAGTCTCGCTTCCCATCGGTCAAGAGGGCCATGCTGAAAAAAGTGTCAAAACCAGAAATGCAGGACAGGCCATGGAGAAATGGGAGCCTTGCTACACTGATGGGCGGGATGTAAATTGCCAACAGCCACTCTGGAGAAGTGTACGGTGTGTCCTGAAACATCTAAAAAACACAGCTTAGAGAGCATAGGGCACTTCCACGCATGGGGGGATAAAGTGGGAAAATTGAAAATCAGCAAGACACAAGCACCCCAAAGTTTAGGGCTGCTCTGTTGACAAGGACCTCCACTTCATTCCACCTTAAATATCCCAGGAAAGCGAAAAATGGATCAAAAAGTTGTGGTCCTTATGTACAATGGAATATCACTCAGCCATGAAATCAATGTCATAAGGCTAGTAGCAGCATGATGAGTGGATTTAGGTAAGACGATTCTAAGTGAAATAAGTCACACAGAAAAGGACACTTCTCATAAGGTGTCACTTATAGAGGGAATGTAAAAACCGTTACACTTGAACTGAATTACAAAACAGAACAGAGTCACACATGCAGAAAACACACTATGGCTGCTTAACGGGAAAGGTGAGGTGGGGTGATACATAAAACAAGAGCTTCAAATTAGCTCAGATACCGTTCCATAAACCCAATATGTAATAGACAAGACCTACTCCTTGCTCCGAGAACTGGACTCAACACGCCCGATTCACCGCACAAGAATATATCTGACTAGTAATAATCTTAAAACCTATGTATTGATATCTCTCTGTTAGTGTGTCAAGTGTGTGTAAAGCGGCATAAACACAGCCGTGAAAAGCAGCTAAACCCCATTATAAAACTAAATTACTTTTAAAAACCCATGAAACAAAGACAGGGAAAGAGAGAGAAATTCTTACACAATTCGTTCAGGGGCTGTGATGCAACCTGGATTGACCATATCTAGACCCACAGCTGGATGAGACATAAGGGTGGACACTCTTGGGGCTGAGAGGTTTGGTGAGGTTGTGTGAGCAAATGCAGACCCTTTAAAGTAATACTGCGTGCTACCCATCGCATGGGTCCCAAATCTCCAGGTTCAAGGGCATCTTCCTACATCGAAAACATGCATGAGAAACCCAGAAGAGGGTACACCGTGTGATGGGGAAAGGTTTCTAAAACGCACCTCATTTCTCATCTCCTTGTGCTCGGGTTCGCCATTCCAGCCACTTTACTAGCAATCTCCCTACTTGGAACCTCAGCACCTTTAACCTCCTGTTCCGAACAGGTTGCAATTTGTCCTGAGGATGAACGGGAAGACGGGGAACCAATGAGAGACTAGCTCTTGGTGTTGGGACAGGCACAGGTCACTCTATTTTCCCATCAGGAAGAAGAATTAACCACAGGCTCAGCCTGCCCCCCGGAACCAGAACAGGGCCTGAAGCCATCCTGCGCTTTTGCGGACAGCTCCCAAAAAAGCGAGTTGTAAAATGGAGCGTCAGGGCACTGCAATTCACAAACCTGCAGAGTTATAAATGATAACTCTCGTCCACAAATATATTGAGGGAAGGCAAAGAAGAGGATTTGAAATCAAGGCAGAATTGCAGGAAACAGATTTCAGGAGGTAGATTCGAATCGCCTTTAAAGCACATGAAAAGGGGCAAAACGTTGACAATGATGCCCTTGGCCAAAAAGGGCGTATGCGTTTTTTCCTGAATATATTCAGGAAAAAACGCATACGCCCTTTTTGGCCAACCAAGCAACCTGGAAAGGCAAATCAGCGCTACAAAGAAGTCTCGCTTCCCATCGGTCAAAAGGGCCATGCTGAAAAAAGTGTCAAAACCAGAAATGCAGGACAGGCCATGGAGAAATGGGAGCCTTGCTACACTGATGGGCGGGATGTAAATTGCCAACAGCCACTCTGGAGAAGTGTACGGTGTGTCCTGAAACATCTAAAAAACACAGCTTAGAGAGCATAGGGCACTTCCACGCATGGGGGGATAAAGTGGGAAAATTGAAAATCAGCAAGACACAAGCACCCCAAAGTTTAGGGCTGCTCTGTTGACAAGGACCTCCACTTCATTCCACCTTAAATATCCCAGGAAAGCGAAAAATGGATCAAAAAGTTGTGGTCCTTATGTACAATGGAATATCACTCAGCCATGAAATCAATGTCATAAGGCTAGTAGCAGCATGATGAGTGGATTTAGGTAAGACGATTCTAAGTGAAATAAGTCACACAGAAAAGGACACTTCTCGTAAGGTGTCACTTATAGAGGGAATGTAAAAACCGTTACACTTGAACTGAATTACAAAACAGAACAGAGTCACACATGCAGAAAACACACTATGGCTGCTTAACGGGAAAGGTGAGGTGGGGTGATACATAAAACAAGAGCTTCAAATTAGCTCAGATACCGTTCCATAAACCCAATATGTAATAGACAAGACCTACTCCTTGCTCAGAGAACTGGACTCAACACGCCCGATTCACCGCACAAGAATATATCTGACTAGTAATAATCTTAAAACCTATGTATTGATATCTCTCTGTTAGTGTGTCAAGTGGGTGTAAAGCGGCATAAACACAGCCGTGAAAAGCAGCTAAACCCCATTATAAAAATAAATTACTTTTAAAAACCCATGAAACAAAGACAGGGAAAGAGAGAGAAATTCTTACACAATTCGTTCAGGGGCTGTGATGCAACCTGGATTGACCATATCTAGACCCACAGCTGGATGAGACATAAGGGTGGACACTCTTGGGGCTGAGAGGTTTGGTGAGGTGGGGTGAGCAAACGCAGACCCTTTAAAGTAATACTGCGTGCTACCCATCGCATGGGTCCCAAATCTCCAGGTTCAAGGGCATCTTCCTACATCGAAAACATGCATGAGAAACCCAGAAGATGGTACACCGTGTGATGGGGAAAGGTTTCTAAAACGCACCTCATTTCTCATCTCCTTGTGCTCGGGTTCGCCATTCCAGCCACTTTACCAGCAATCTCCCTACTTGGAGCCTCAGCACCTTTAACCTCCTGTTCCGTACAGGTTGCAATTTGTCCTGAGGATGAACGGGAAGACGGGGAACCAATGAGAGACTAGCTCTTGGTGTTGGGACAGGCACAGGTCACTCTATTTTCCCATCAGGAAGAAGAATTAACCACAGGCTCAGCCTGCCCCCCGGAACCAGAACAGGGCCTGAAGCCATCCTGCGCTTTTGCGGCCAGCTCCCAAAAAAGCGACTTGTAAAATGGAGCTTCAGGGCACTGCAATTCACAAACCTGCAGAGTTATAAATGATAACTCTCGTCCACAAATATATTGAGGGAAGGCAAAGAAGAGGATTTGAAATCAAGGCAGAATTGCAGGAAACAGATTTCAGGAGGTAGATTCGAATCGCCTTTAAAGCACATGAAAAGCGGCAAAACGTTGACAATGATGCCCTTGGCCAAAAAGGGCGTATGCGTTTTTTCCTGAATATATTCAGGAAAAAACGCATACGCCCTTTTTGGCCAACCAAGCAACCTGGAAAGGCAAATCAGCGCTACAAAGAAGTCTCGCTTCCCATCGGTCAAGAGGGCCATGCTGAAAAAAGTGTCAAAACCAGAAATGCAGGACAGGCCATGGAGAAATGGGAGCCTTGCTACACTGATGGGCGGGATGTAAATTGCCAACAGCCACTCTGGAGAAGTGTACGGTGTGTCCTGAAACATCTAAAAAACACAGCTTAGAGAGCATAGGGCACTTCCACGCATGGGGGGATAAAGTGGGAAAATTGAAAATCAGCAAGACACAAGCACCCCAAAGTTTAGGGCTGCTCTGTTGACAAGGACCTCCACTTCATTCCACCTTAAATATCCCAGGAAAGCGAAAAATGGATCAAAAAGTTGTGGTCCTTATGTACAATGGAATATCACTCAGCCATGAAATCAATGTCATAAGGCTAGTAGCAGCATGATGAGTGGATTTAGGTAAGACGATTCTAAGTGAAATAAGTCACACAGAAAAGGACACTTCTCATAAGGTGTCACTTATAGAGGGAATGTAAAAACCGTTACACTTGAACTGAATTACAAAACAGAACAGAGTCACACATGCAGAAAACACACTATGGCTGCTTAACGGGAAAGGTGAGGTGGGGTGATACATAAAACAAGAGCTTCAAATTAGCTCAGATACCGTTCCATAAACCCAATATGTAATAGACAAGACCTACTCCTTGCTCAGAGAACTGGACTCAACACGCCCGATTCACCGCACAAGAATATATCTGACTAGTAATAATCTTAAAACCTATGTATTGATATCTCTCTGTTAGTGTGTCAAGTTTGTGTAAAGCGGCATAAACACAGCCGTGAAAAGCAGCTAAACCCCATTATAAAAATAAATTACTTTTAAAAACCCATGAAACAAAGACAGGGAAAGAGAGAGAAATTCTTACACAATTCGTTCAGGGGCTGTGATGCAACCTGGATTGACCATATCTAGACCCACAGCTGGATGAGACATAAGGGTGGACACTCTTGGGGCTGAGAGGTTTGGTGAGGTTGGGTGAGCAAACGCAGACCCTTTAAAGTAATACTGCGTGCTACCCATCGCATGGGTCCCAAATCTCCAGGTTCAAGGGCATCTTCCTACATCGAAAACATGCATGAGAAACCCAGAAGATGGTACACCGTGTGATGGGGAAAGGTTTCTAAAACGCACCTCATTTCTCATCTCCTTGTGCTCGGGTTCGCCATTCCAGCCACTTTACCAGCAATCTCCCTACTTGGAGCCTCAGCACCTTTAACCTCCTGTTCCATACAGGTTGCAATTTGTCCTGAGGATGAACGGGAAGACGGGGAACCAATGAGAGACTAGCTCTTGGTGTTGGGACAGGCACAGGTCACTCTATTTTCCCATCAGGAAGAAGAATTAACCACAGGCTCAGCCTGCCCCCCGGAACCAGAACAGGGCCTGAAGCCATCCTGCGCTTTTGCGGCCAGCTCCCAAAAAAGCGACTTGTAAAATGGAGCTTCAGGGCACTGCAATTCACAAACCTGCAGAGTTATAAATGATAACTCTCGTCCACAAATATATTGAGGGAAGGCAAAGAAGAGGATTTGAAATCAAGGCAGAATTGCAGGAAACAGATTTCAGGAGGTAGATTCGAATCGCCTTTAAAGCACATGAAAAGCGGCAAAACGTTGACAATGATGCCCTTGGCCAAAAAGGGCGTATGCGTTTTTTCCTGAATATATTCAGGAAAAAACGCATACGCCCTTTTTGGCCAACCAAGCAACCTGGAAAGGCAAATCAGCGCTACAAAGAAGTCTCGCTTCCCATCGGTCAAGAGGGCCATGCTGAAAAAAGTGTCAAAACCAGAAATGCAGGACAGGCCATGGAGAAATGGGAGCCTTGCTACACTGATGGGCGGGATGTAAATTGCCAACAGCCACTCTGGAGAAGTGTACGGTGTGTCCTGAAACATCTAAAAAACACAGCTTAGAGAGCATAGGGCACTTCCACGCATGGGGGGATAAAGTGGGAAAATTGAAAATCAGCAAGACACAAGCACCCCAAAGTTTAGGGCTGCTCTGTTGACAAGGACCTCCACTTCATTCCACCTTAAATATCCCAGGAAAGCGAAAAATGGATCAAAAAGTTGTGGTCCTTATGTACAATGGAATATCACTCAGCCATGAAATCAATGTCATAAGGCTAGTAGCAGCATGATGAGTGGATTTAGGTAAGACGATTCTAAGTGAAATAAGTCACACAGAAAAGGACACTTCTCATAAGGTGTCACTTATAGAGGGAATGTAAAAACCGTTACACTTGAACTGAATTACAAAACAGAACAGAGTCACACATGCAGAAAACACACTATGGCTGCTTAACGGGAAAGGTGAGGTGGGGTGATACATAAAACAAGAGCTTCAAATTAGCTCAGATACCGTTCCATAAACCCAATATGTAATAGACAAGACCTACTCCTTGCTCCGAGAACTGGACTCAACACGCCCGATTCACCGCACAAGAATATATCTGACTAGTAATAATCTTAAAACCTATGTATTGATATCTCTCTGTTAGTGTGTCAAGTGTGTGTAAAGCGGCATAAACACAGCCGTGAAAAGCAGCTAAACCCCATTATAAAACTAAATTACTTTTAAAAACCCATGAAACAAAGACAGGGAAAGAGAGAGAAATTCTTACACAATTCGTTCAGGGGCTGTGATGCAACCTGGATTGACCATATCTAGACCCACAGCTGGATGAGACATAAGGGTGGACACTCTTGGGGCTGAGAGGTTTGGTGAGGTTGTGTGAGCAAATGCAGACCCTTTAAAGTAATACTGCGTGCTACCCATCGCATGGGTCCCAAATCTCCAGGTTCAAGGGCATCTTCCTACATCGAAAACATGCATGAGAAACCCAGAAGAGGGTACACCGTGTGATGGGGAAAGGTTTCTAAAACGCACCTCATTTCTCATCTCCTTGTGCTCGGGTTCGCCATTCCAGCCACTTTACTAGCAATCTCCCTACTTGGAACCTCAGCACCTTTAACCTCCTGTTCCGAACAGGTTGCAATTTGTCCTGAGGATGAACGGGAAGACGGGGAACCAATGAGAGACTAGCTCTTGGTGTTGGGACAGGCACAGGTCACTCTATTTTCCCATCAGGAAGAAGAATTAACCACAGGCTCAGCCTGCCCCCCGGAACCAGAACAGGGCCTGAAGCCATCCTGCGCTTTTGCGGACAGCTCCCAAAAAAGCGAGTTGTAAAATGGAGCGTCAGGGCACTGCAATTCACAAACCTGCAGAGTTATAAATGATAACTCTCGTCCACAAATATATTGAGGGAAGGCAAAGAAGAGGATTTGAAATCAAGGCAGAATTGCAGGAAACAGATTTCAGGAGGTAGATTCGAATCGCCTTTAAAGCACATGAAAAGGGGCAAAACGTTGACAATGATGCCCTTGGCCAAAAAGGGCGTATGCGTTTTTTCCTGAATATATTCAGGAAAAAACGCATACGCCCTTTTTGGCCAACCAAGCAACCTGGAAAGGCAAATCAGCGCTACAAAGAAGTCTCGCTTCCCATCGGTCAAAAGGGCCATGCTGAAAAAAGTGTCAAAACCAGAAATGCAGGACAGGCCATGGAGAAATGGGAGCCTTGCTACACTGATGGGCGGGATGTAAATTGCCAACAGCCACTCTGGAGAAGTGTACGGTGTGTCCTGAAACATCTAAAAAACACAGCTTAGAGAGCATAGGGCACTTCCACGCATGGGGGGATAAAGTGGGAAAATTGAAAATCAGCAAGACACAAGCACCCCAAAGTTTAGGGCTGCTCTGTTGACAAGGACCTCCACTTCATTCCACCTTAAATATCCCAGGAAAGCGAAAAATGGATCAAAAAGTTGTGGTCCTTATGTACAATGGAATATCACTCAGCCATGAAATCAATGTCATAAGGCTAGTAGCAGCATGATGAGTGGATTTAGGTAAGACGATTCTAAGTGAAATAAGTCACACAGAAAAGGACACTTCTCGTAAGGTGTCACTTATAGAGGGAATGTAAAAACCGTTACACTTGAACTGAATTACAAAACAGAACAGAGTCACACATGCAGAAAACACACTATGGCTGCTTAACGGGAAAGGTGAGGTGGGGTGATACATAAAACAAGAGCTTCAAATTAGCTCAGATACCGTTCCATAAACCCAATATGTAATAGACAAGACCTACTCCTTGCTCAGAGAACTGGACTCAACACGCCCGATTCACCGCACAAGAATATATCTGACTAGTAATAATCTTAAAACCTATGTATTGATATCTCTCTGTTAGTGTGTCAAGTGGGTGTAAAGCGGCATAAACACAGCCGTGAAAAGCAGCTAAACCCCATTATAAAAATAAATTACTTTTAAAAACCCATGAAACAAAGACAGGGAAAGAGAGAGAAATTCTTACACAATTCGTTCAGGGGCTGTGATGCAACCTGGATTGACCATATCTAGACCCACAGCTGGATGAGACATAAGGGTGGACACTCTTGGGGCTGAGAGGTTTGGTGAGGTGGGGTGAGCAAACGCAGACCCTTTAAAGTAATACTGCGTGCTACCCATCGCATGGGTCCCAAATCTCCAGGTTCAAGGGCATCTTCCTACATCGAAAACATGCATGAGAAACCCAGAAGATGGTACACCGTGTGATGGGGAAAGGTTTCTAAAACGCACCTCATTTCTCATCTCCTTGTGCTCGGGTTCGCCATTCCAGCCACTTTACCAGCAATCTCCCTACTTGGAGCCTCAGCACCTTTAACCTCCTGTTCCGTACAGGTTGCAATTTGTCCTGAGGATGAACGGGAAGACGGGGAACCAATGAGAGACTAGCTCTTGGTGTTGGGACAGGCACAGGTCACTCTATTTTCCCATCAGGAAGAAGAATTAACCACAGGCTCAGCCTGCCCCCCGGAACCAGAACAGGGCCTGAAGCCATCCTGCGCTTTTGCGGCCAGCTCCCAAAAAAGCGACTTGTAAAATGGAGCTTCAGGGCACTGCAATTCACAAACCTGCAGAGTTATAAATGATAACTCTCGTCCACAAATATATTGAGGGAAGGCAAAGAAGAGGATTTGAAATCAAGGCAGAATTGCAGGAAACAGATTTCAGGAGGTAGATTCGAATCGCCTTTAAAGCACATGAAAAGCGGCAAAACGTTGACAATGATGCCCTTGGCCAAAAAGGGCGTATGCGTTTTTTCCTGAATATATTCAGGAAAAAACGCATACGCCCTTTTTGGCCAACCAAGCAACCTGGAAAGGCAAATCAGCGCTACAAAGAAGTCTCGCTTCCCATCGGTCAAGAGGGCCATGCTGAAAAAAGTGTCAAAACCAGAAATGCAGGACAGGCCATGGAGAAATGGGAGCCTTGCTACACTGATGGGCGGGATGTAAATTGCCAACAGCCACTCTGGAGAAGTGTACGGTGTGTCCTGAAACATCTAAAAAACACAGCTTAGAGAGCATAGGGCACTTCCACGCATGGGGGGATAAAGTGGGAAAATTGAAAATCAGCAAGACACAAGCACCCCAAAGTTTAGGGCTGCTCTGTTGACAAGGACCTCCACTTCATTCCACCTTAAATATCCCAGGAAAGCGAAAAATGGATCAAAAAGTTGTGGTCCTTATGTACAATGGAATATCACTCAGCCATGAAATCAATGTCATAAGGCTAGTAGCAGCATGATGAGTGGATTTAGGTAAGACGATTCTAAGTGAAATAAGTCACACAGAAAAGGACACTTCTCATAAGGTGTCACTTATAGAGGGAATGTAAAAACCGTTACACTTGAACTGAATTACAAAACAGAACAGAGTCACACATGCAGAAAACACACTATGGCTGCTTAACGGGAAAGGTGAGGTGGGGTGATACATAAAACAAGAGCTTCAAATTAGCTCAGATACCGTTCCATAAACCCAATATGTAATAGACAAGACCTACTCCTTGCTCAGAGAACTGGACTCAACACGCCCGATTCACCGCACAAGAATATATCTGACTAGTAATAATCTTAAAACCTATGTATTGATATCTCTCTGTTAGTGTGTCAAGTGTGTGTAAAGCGGCATAAACACAGCCGTGAAAAGCAGCTAAACCCCATTATAAAACTAAATTACTTTTAAAAACCCATGAAACAAAGACAGGGAAAGAGAGAGAAATTCTTACACAATTCGTTCAGGGGCTGTGATGCAACCTGGATTGACCATATCTAGACCCACAGCTGGATGAGACATAAGGGTGGACACTCTTGGGGCTGAGAGGTTTGGTGAGGTTGTGTGAGCAAATGCAGACCCTTTAAAGTAATACTGCGTGCTACCCATCGCATGGGTCCCAAATCTCCAGGTTCAAGGGCATCTTCCTACATCGAAAACATGCATGAGAAACCCAGAAGAGGGTACACCGTGTGATGGGGAAAGGTTTCTAAAACGCACCTCATTTCTCATCTCCTTGTGCTCGGGTTCGCCATTCCAGCCACTTTACCAGCAATCTCCCTACTTGGAGCCTCAGCACCTTTAACCTCCTGTTCCGTACAGGTTGCAATTTGTCCTGAGGATGAACGGGAAGACGGGGAACCAATGAGAGACTAGCTCTTGGTGTTGGGACAGGCACAGGTCACTCTATTTTCCCATCAGGAAGAAGAATTAACCACAGGCTCAGCCTGCCCCCCGGAACCAGAACAGGGCCTGAAGCCATCCTGCGCTTTTGCGGCCAGCTCCCAAAAAAGCGACTTGTAAAATGGAGCTTCAGGGCACTGCAATTCACAAACCTGCAGAGTTATAAATGATAACTCTCGTCCACAAATATATTGAGGGAAGGCAAAGAAGAGGATTTGAAATCAAGGCAGAATTGCAGGAAACAGATTTCAGGAGGTAGATTCGAATCGCCTTTAAAGCACATGAAAAGCGGCAAAACGTTGACAATGATGCCCTTGGCCAAAAAGGGCGTATGCGTTTTTTCCTGAATATATTCAGGAAAAAACGCATACGCCCTTTTTGGCCAACCAAGCAACCTGGAAAGGCAAATCAGCGCTACAAAGAAGTCTCGCTTCCCATCGGTCAAGAGGGCCATGCTGAAAAAAGTGTCAAAACCAGAAATGCAGGACAGGCCATGGAGAAATGGGAGCCTTGCTACACTGATGGGCGGGATGTAAATTGCCAACAGCCACTCTGGAGAAGTGTACGGTGTGTCCTGAAACATCTAAAAAACACAGCTTAGAGAGCATAGGGCACTTCCACGCATGGGGGGATAAAGTGGGAAAATTGAAAATCAGCAAGACACAAGCACCCCAAAGTTTAGGGCTGCTCTGTTGACAAGGACCTCCACTTCATTCCACCTTAAATATCCCAGGAAAGCGAAAAATGGATCAAAAAGTTGTGGTCCTTATGTACAATGGAATATCACTCAGCCATGAAATCAATGTCATAAGGCTAGTAGCAGCATGATGAGTGGATTTAGGTAAGACGATTCTAAGTGAAATAAGTCACACAGAAAAGGACACTTCTCATAAGGTGTCACTTATAGAGGGAATGTAAAAACCGTTACACTTGAACTGAATTACAAAACAGAACAGAGTCACACATGCAGAAAACACACTATGGCTGCTTAACGGGAAAGGTGAGGTGGGGTGATACATAAAACAAGAGCTTCAAATTAGCTCAGATACCGTTCCATAAACCCAATATGTAATAGACAAGACCTACTCCTTGCTCAGAGAACTGGACTCAACACGCCCGATTCACCGCACAAGAATATATCTGACTAGTAATAATCTTAAAACCTATGTATTGATATCTCTCTGTTAGTGTGTCAAGTGTGTGTAAAGCGGCATAAACACAGCCGTGAAAAGCAGCTAAACCCCATTATAAAACTAAATTACTTTTAAAAACCCATGAAACAAAGACAGGGAAAGAGAGAGAAATTCTTACACAATTCGTTCAGGGGCTGTGATGCAACCTGGATTGACCATATCTAGACCCACAGCTGGATGAGACATAAGGGTGGACACTCTTGGGGCTGAGAGGTTTGGTGAGGTTGTGTGAGCAAATGCAGACCCTTTAAAGTAATACTGCGTGCTACCCATCGCATGGGTCCCAAATCTCCAGGTTCAAGGGCATCTTCCTACATCGAAAACATGCATGAGAAACCCAGAAGAGGGTACACCGTGTGATGGGGAAAGGTTTCTAAAACGCACCTCATTTCTCATCTCCTTGTGCTCGGGTTCGCCATTCCAGCCACTTTACTAGCAATCTCCCTACTTGGAACCTCAGCACCTTTAACCTCCTGTTCCGAACAGGTTGCAATTTGTCCTGAGGATGAACGGGAAGACGGGGAACCAATGAGAGACTAGCTCTTGGTGTTGGGACAGGCACAGGTCACTCTATTTTCCCATCAGGAAGAAGAATTAACCACAGGCTCAGCCTGCCCCCCGGAACCAGAACAGGGCCTGAAGCCATCCTGCGCTTTTGCGGACAGCTCCCAAAAAAGCGAGTTGTAAAATGGAGCGTCAGGGCACTGCAATTCACAAACCTGCAGAGTTATAAATGATAACTCTCGTCCACAAATATATTGAGGGAAGGCAAAGAAGAGGATTTGAAATCAAGGCAGAATTGCAGGAAACAGATTTCAGGAGGTAGATTCGAATCGCCTTTAAAGCACATGAAAAGGGGCAAAACGTTGACAATGATGCCCTTGGCCAAAAAGGGCGTATGCGTTTTTTCCTGAATATATTCAGGAAAAAACGCATACGCCCTTTTTGGCCAACCAAGCAACCTGGAAAGGCAAATCAGCGCTACAAAGAAGTCTCGCTTCCCATCGGTCAAAAGGGCCATGCTGAAAAAAGTGTCAAAACCAGAAATGCAGGACAGGCCATGGAGAAATGGGAGCCTTGCTACACTGATGGGCGGGATGTAAATTGCCAACAGCCACTCTGGAGAAGTGTACGGTGTGTCCTGAAACATCTAAAAAACACAGCTTAGAGAGCATAGGGCACTTCCACGCATGGGGGGATAAAGTGGGAAAATTGAAAATCAGCAAGACACAAGCACCCCAAAGTTTAGGGCTGCTCTGTTGACAAGGACCTCCACTTCATTCCACCTTAAATATCCCAGGAAAGCGAAAAATGGATCAAAAAGTTGTGGTCCTTATGTACAATGGAATATCACTCAGCCATGAAATCAATGTCATAAGGCTAGTAGCAGCATGATGAGTGGATTTAGGTAAGACGATTCTAAGTGAAATAAGTCACACAGAAAAGGACACTTCTCGTAAGGTGTCACTTATAGAGGGAATGTAAAAACCGTTACACTTGAACTGAATTACAAAACAGAACAGAGTCACACATGCAGAAAACACACTATGGCTGCTTAACGGGAAAGGTGAGGTGGGGTGATACATAAAACAAGAGCTTCAAATTAGCTCAGATACCGTTCCATAAACCCAATATGTAATAGACAAGACCTACTCCTTGCTCAGAGAACTGGACTCAACACGCCCGATTCACCGCACAAGAATATATCTGACTAGTAATAATCTTAAAACCTATGTATTGATATCTCTCTGTTAGTGTGTCAAGTGGGTGTAAAGCGGCATAAACACAGCCGTGAAAAGCAGCTAAACCCCATTATAAAAATAAATTACTTTTAAAAACCCATGAAACAAAGACAGGGAAAGAGAGAGAAATTCTTACACAATTCGTTCAGGGGCTGTGATGCAACCTGGATTGACCATATCTAGACCCACAGCTGGATGAGACATAAGGGTGGACACTCTTGGGGCTGAGAGGTTTGGTGAGGTTGGGTGAGCAAACGCAGACCCTTTAAAGTAATACTGCGTGCTACCCATCGCATGGGTCCCAAATCTCCAGGTTCAAGGGCATCTTCCTACATCGAAAACATGCATGAGAAACCCAGAAGATGGTACACCGTGTGATGGGGAAAGGTTTCTAAAACGCACCTCATTTCTCATCTCCTTGTGCTCGGGTTCGCCATTCCAGCCACTTTACCAGCAATCTCCCTACTTGGAGCCTCAGCACCTTTAACCTCCTGTTCCGTACAGGTTGCAATTTGTCCTGAGGATGAACGGGAAGACGGGGAACCAATGAGAGACTAGCTCTTGGTGTTGGGACAGGCACAGGTCACTCTATTTTCCCATCAGGAAGAAGAATTAACCACATGCTCAGCCTGCCCCCCGGAACCAGAACAGGGCCTGAAGCCATCCTGCGCTTTTGCGGCCAGCTCCCAAAAAAGCGACTTGTAAGATGGATCTTCAGGGCACTGCAATTCACAAACCTGCAGAGTTATAAATGATAACTCTCGTCCACAAATATATTGAGGGAAGGCAAAGAAGAGGATTTGAAATCAAGGCAGAATTGCAGAAAACAGATTTCAGGAGGTAGATTCGAATCGCCTTTAAAGCACATGAAAAGCGGCAAAACGTTGACAATGATGCCCTTGGCCAAAAAGGGCGTATGCGTTTTTTCCTGAATATATTCAGGAAAAAACGCATACGCCCTTTTTGGCCAAC
Source organism: Balaenoptera physalus (assembly GCF_965194825.1). NCBI lineage: Eukaryota > Metazoa > Chordata > Mammalia > Artiodactyla > Balaenopteridae > Balaenoptera > Balaenoptera physalus. Next base: position 2,221,595 of record NW_028126470.1, read on the forward strand.
CAAGCAACCTGGAAAGGCAAATCAGCGCTACAAAGAAGTCTCACTTCCCATCGGTCAAGAGGGCCATGCTGAAAAAAGTGTCAAAACCAGAAATGCAGGACAGGCCATGGAGAAATGGGAGCCTTGCTACACTGATGGGCGGGATGTAAATTGCCAACAGCCACTCTGGAGAAGTGTACGGTGTGTCCTGAAACATCTAAAAAACACAGCTTAGAGAGCATAGGGCACTTCCACGCATGGGGGGATAAAGTGGGAAAATTGAAAATCAGCAAGACACAAGCACCCCAAAGTTTAGGGCTGCTCTGTTGACAAGGACCTCCACTTCATTCCACCTTAAATATCCCAGGAAAGCGAAAAATGGATCAAAAAGTTGTGGTCCTTATGTACAATGGAATATCACTCAGCCATGAAATCAATGTCATAAGGCTAGTAGCAGCATGATGAGTGGATTTAGGTAAGACGATTCTAAGTGAAATAAGTCACACAGAAAAGGACACTTCTCGTAAGGTGTCACTTATAGAGGGAATGTAAAAACCGTTACACTTGAACTGAATTACAAAACAGAACAGAGTCACACATGCAGAAAACACACTATGGCTGCTTAACGGGAAAGGTGAGGTGGGGTGATACATAAAACAAGAGCTTCAAATTAGCTCAGATACCGTTCCATAAACCCAATATGTAATAGACAAGACCTACTCCTTGCTCAGAGAACTGGACTCAACACGCCCGATTCACCGCACAAGAATATATCTGACTAGTAATAATCTTAAAACCTATGTATTGATATCTCTCTGTTAGTGTGTCAAGTGTGTTTAAAGCGGCATAAACACAGCCGTGAAAAGCAGATAAACCCCATTATAAAACTAAATTACTTTTAAAAACCCATGAAACAAAGACAGGGAAAGAGAGAGAAATACTTACACAATTCGTTCAGGGGCTGTGATGCAACCTGGATTGACCATATCTAGACCCACAGCTGGATGAGACATAAGGGTGGACACTCTTGGGGCTGAGAGGTTTGGTGAGGTTGGGTGAGCAAACGCAGACCCTTTAAAGTAATACTGCGTGCTACCCATCGCATGGGTCCCAAATCTCCAGGTTCAAGGGCATCTTCCTACATCGAAAACATGCATGAGAAACCCAGAAGATGGTACACCGTGTGATGGGGAAAGGTTTCTAAAACGCACCTCATTTCTCATCTCCTTGTGCTCGGGTTCGCCATTCCTGCCACTTTACTAGCAATCTCCCTACTTGGAGCCTCAGCACCTTTAACCTCCTGTTCCGTACAGGTTGTAATTTGTCCTGAGGATGAACGGGAAGACGGGGAACCAATGAGAGACTAGCTCTTGGTGTTGGGACAGGCACAGGACACTCTATTTTCCCATCAGGAAGAAGAATTAACCACAGGCTCAGCCTACACCCCGGAACCAGAACAGGGCCTGAAGCCATCCTGCGCTTTTGCGGCCAGCTCCCAAAAAAGCGACTTGTAAGATGGAGCTTCAGGGCACTGCAATTCACAAACCTGCAGAGTTATAAATGTTAACTCTCGTCCACAAATATATTGAGGGAAGGCAAAGAACAGGATTTGAAATCAAGGCAGAATTGCAGGAAACAGATTTCAGGAGGTAGATTCGAATCGCCTTTAAAGCACATGAAAAGGGGCAAAACGTTGACAATGATGCCCTTGGCCAAAAAGGGCGTATGCGTTTTTTCCTGAATATATTCAGGAAAAAACGCATACGCCCTTTTTGGCCAACCAAGCAACCTGGAAAGGCAAATCAGCGCTACAAAGAAGTCTCGCTTCCCATCGGTCAAAAGGGCCATGCTGAAAAAAGTGTCAAAACCAGAAATGCAGGACAGGCCATGGAGAAATGGGAGCCTTGCTACACTGATGGGCGGGATGTAAATTGCCAACAGCCACTCTGGAGAAGTGTACGGTGTGTCCTGAAACATCTAAAAAACACAGCTTAGAGAGCATAGGGCACTTCCACGCATGGGGGGATAAAGTGGGAAAATTGAAAATCAGCAAGACACAAGCACCCCAAAGTTTAGGGCTGCTCTGTTGACAAGGACCTCCACTTCATTCCACCTTAAATATCCCAGGAAAGCGAAAAATGGATCAAAAAGTTGTGGTCCTTATGTACAATGGAATATCACTCAGCCATGAAATCAATGTCATAAGGCTAGTAGCAGCATGATGAGTGGATTTAGGTAAGACGATTCTAAGTGAAATAAGTCACACAGAAAAGGACACTTCTCGTAAGGTGTCACTTATAGAGGGAATGTAAAAACCGTTACACTTGAACTGAATTACAAAACAGAACAGAGTCACACATGCAGAAAACACACTATGGCTGCTTAACGGGAAAGGTGAGGTGGGGTGATACATAAAACAAGAGCTTCAAATTAGCTCAGATACCGTTCCATAAACCCAATATGTAATAGACAAGACCTACTCCTTGCTCAGAGAACTGGACTCAACACGCCCGATTCACCGCACAAGAATATATCTGACTAGTAATAATCTTAAAACCTATGTATTGATATCTCTCTGTTAGTGTGTCAAGTGTGTGTAAAGCGGCATAAACACAGCCGTGAAAAGCAGCTAAACCCCATTATAAAAATAAATTACTTTTAAAAACCCATGAAACAAAGACAGGGAAAGAGAGAGAAATTCTTACACAATTCGTTCAGGGGCTGTGATGCAACCTGGATTGACCATATCTAGACCCACAGCTGGATGAGACATAAGGGTGGACACTCTTGGGGCTGAGAGGTTTGGTGAGGTTGTGTGAGCAAATGCAGACCCTTTAAAGTAATACTGCGTGCTACCCATCGCATGGGTCCCAAATCTCCAGGTTCAAGGGCATCTTCCTACATCGAAAACATGCATGAGAAACCCAGAAGAGGGTACACCGTGTGATGGGGAAAGGTTTCTAAAACGCACCTCATTTCTCATCTCCTTGTGCTCGGGTTCGCCATTCCAGCCACTTTACCAGCAATCTCCCTACTTGGAGCCTCAGCACCTTTAACCTCCTGTTCCGTACAGGTTGCAATTTGTCCTGAGGATGAACGGGAAGACGGGGAACCAATGAGAGACTAGCTCTTGGTGTTGGGACAGGCACAGGTCACTCTATTTTCCCATCAGGAAGAAGAATTAACCACAGGCTCAGCCTGCCCCCCGGAACCAGAACAGGGCCTGAAGCCATCCTGCGCTTTTGCGGACAGCTCCCAAAAAAGCGAGTTGTAAAATGGAGCGTCAGGGCACTGCAATTCACAAACCTGCAGAGTTATAAATGATAACTCTCGTCCACAAATATATTGAGGGAAGGCAAAGAAGAGGATTTGAAATCAAGGCAGAATTGCAGGAAACAGATTTCAGGAGGTAGATTCGAATCGCCTTTAAAGCACATGAAAAGGGGCAAAACGTTGACAATGATGCCCTTGGCCAAAAAGGGCGTATGCGTTTTTTCCTGAATATATTCAGGAAAAAACGCATACGCCCTTTTTGGCCAACCAAGCAACCTGGAAAGGCAAATCAGCGCTACAAAGAAGTCTCGCTTCCCATCGGTCAAAAGGGCCATGCTGAAAAAAGTGTCAAAACCAGAAATGCAGGACAGGCCATGGAGAAATGGGAGCCTTGCTACACTGATGGGCGGGATGTAAATTGCCAACAGCCACTCTGGAGAAGTGTACGGTGTGTCCTGAAACATCTAAAAAACACAGCTTAGAGAGCATAGGGCACTTCCACGCATGGGGGGATAAAGTGGGAAAATTGAAAATCAGCAAGACACAAGCACCCCAAAGTTTAGGGCTGCTCTGTTGACAAGGACCTCCACTTCATTCCACCTTAAATATCCCAGGAAAGCGAAAAATGGATCAAAAAGTTGTGGTCCTTATGTACAATGGAATATCACTCAGCCATGAAATCAATGTCATAAGGCTAGTAGCAGCATGATGAGTGGATTTAGGTAAGACGATTCTAAGTGAAATAAGTCACACAGAAAAGGACACTTCTCGTAAGGTGTCACTTATAGAGGGAATGTAAAAACCGTTACACTTGAACTGAATTACAAAACAGAACAGAGTCACACATGCAGAAAACACACTATGGCTGCTTAACGGGAAAGGTGAGGTGGGGTGATACATAAAACAAGAGCTTCAAATTAGCTCAGATACCGTTCCATAAACCCAATATGTAATAGACAAGACCTACTCCTTGCTCAGAGAACTGGACTCAACACGCCCGATTCACCACACAAGAATATATCTGACTAGTAATAATCTTAAAACCTATGTATTGATATCTCTCTGTTAGTGTGTCAAGTGGGTGTAAAGCGGCATAAACACAGCCGTGAAAAGCAGCTAAACCCCATTATAAAAATAAATTACTTTTAAAAACCCATGAAACAAAGACAGGGAAAGAGAGAGAAATTCTTACACAATTCGTTCAGGGGCTGTGATGCAACCTGGATTGACCATATCTAGACCCACAGCTGGATGAGACATAAGGGTGGACACTCTTGGGGCTGAGAGGTTTGGTGAGGTTGGGTGAGCAAACGCAGACCCTTTAAAGTAATACTGCGTGCTACCCATCGCATGGGTCCCAAATCTCCAGGTTCAAGGGCATCTTCCTACATCGAAAACATGCATGAGAAACCCAGAAGATGGTACACCGTGTGATGGGGAAAGGTTTCTAAAACGCACCTCATTTCTCATCTCCTTGTGTTCGGGTTCGCCATTCCAGCCACTTTACCAGCAATCTCCCTACTTGGAGCCTCAGCACCTTTAACCTCCTGTTCCGTACAGGTTGCAATTTGTCCTGAGGATGAACGGGAAGACGGGGAACCAATGAGAGACTAGCTCTTGGTGTTGGGACAGGCACAGGTCACTCTATTTTCCCATCAGGAAGAAGAATTAACCACAGGCTCAGCCTGCCCCCCGGAACCAGAACAGGGCCTGAAGCCATCCTGCGCTTTTGCGGCCAGCTCCCAAAAAAGCGACTTGTAAGATGGATCTTCAGGGCACTGCAATTCACAAACCTGCAGAGTTATAAATGATAACTCTCGTCCACAAATATATTGAGGGAAGGCAAAGAAGAGGATTTGAAATCAAGGCAGAATTGCAGAAAACAGATTTCAGGAGGTAGATTCGAATCGCCTTTAAAGCACATGAAAAGCGGCAAAACGTTGACAATGATGCCCTTGGCCAAAAAGGGCGTATGCGTTTTTTCCTGAATATATTCAGGAAAAAACGCATACGCCCTTTTTGGCCAACCAAGCAACCTGGAAAGGCAAATCAGCGCTACAAAGAAGTCTCACTTCCCATCGGTCAAGAGGGCCATGCTGAAAAAAGTGTCAAAACCAGAAATGCAGGACAGGCCATGGAGAAATGGGAGCCTTGCTACACTGATGGGCGGGATGTAAATTGCCAACAGCCACTCTGGAGAAGTGTACGGTGTGTCCTGAAACATCTAAAAAACACAGCTTAGAGAGCATAGGGCACTTCCACGCATGGGGGGATAAAGTGGGAAAATTGAAAATCAGCAAGACACAAGCACCCCAAAGTTTAGGGCTGCTCTGTTGACAAGGACCTCCACTTCATTCCACCTTAAATATCCCAGGAAAGCGAAAAATGGATCAAAAAGTTGTGGTCCTTATGTACAATGGAATATCACTCAGCCATGAAATCAATGTCATAAGGCTAGTAGCAGCATGATGAGTGGATTTAGGTAAGACGATTCTAAGTGAAATAAGTCACACAGAAAAGGACACTTCTCGTAAGGTGTCACTTATAGAGGGAATGTAAAAACCGTTACACTTGAACTGAATTACAAAACAGAACAGAGTCACACATGCAGAAAACACACTATGGCTGCTTAACGGGAAAGGTGAGGTGGGGTGATACATAAAACAAGAGCTTCAAATTAGCTCAGATACCGTTCCATAAACCCAATATGTAATAGACAAGACCTACTCCTTGCTCAGAGAACTGGACTCAACACGCCCGATTCACCGCACAAGAATATATCTGACTAGTAATAATCTTAAAACCTATGTATTGATATCTCTCTGTTAGTGTGTCAAGTGGGTGTAAAGCGGCATAAACACAGCCGTGAAAAGCAGCTAAACCCCATTATAAAAATAAATTACTTTTAAAAACCCATGAAACAAAGACAGGGAAAGAGAGAGAAATTCTTACACAATTCGTTCAGGGGCTGTGATGCAACCTGGATTGACCATATCTAGACCCACAGCTGGATGAGACATAAGGGTGGACACTCTTGGGGCTGAGAGGTTTGGTGAGGTTGGGTGAGCAAACGCAGACCCTTTAAAGTAATACTGCGTGCTACCCATCGCATGGGTCCCAAATCTCCAGGTTCAAGGGCATCTTCCTACATTGAAAACATGCATGAGAAACCCAGAAGATGGTACACCGTGTGATGGGGAAAGGTTTCTAAAACGCACCTCATTTCTCATCTCCTTGTGCTCGGGTTCGCCATTCCAGCCACTTTACCAGCAATCTCCCTACTTGGAGCCTCAGCACCTTTAACCTCCTGTTCCGTACAGGTTGCAATTTGTCCTGAGGATGAACGGGAAGACGGGGAACCAATGAGAGACTAGCTCTTGGTGTTGGGACAGGCACAGGTCACTCTATTTTCCCATCAGGAAGAAGAATTAACCACAGGCTCAGCCTGCCCCCCGGAACCAGAACAGGGCCTGAAGCCATCCTGCGCTTTTGCGGCCAGCTCCCAAAAAAGCGACTTGTAAAATGGAGCTTCAGGGCACTGCAATTCACAAACCTGCAGAGTTATAAATGATAACTCTCGTCCACAAATATATTGAGGGAAGGCAAAGAAGAGGATTTGAAATCAAGGCAGAATTGCAGGAAACAGATTTCAGGAGGTAGATTCGAATCGCCTTTAAAGCACATGAAAAGCGGCAAAACGTTGACAATGATGCCCTTGGCCAAAAAGGGCGTATGCGTTTTTTCCTGAATATATTCAGGAAAAAACGCATACGCCCTTTTTGGCCAACCAAGCAACCTGGAAAGGCAAATCAGCGCTACAAAGAAGTCTCGCTTCCCATCGGTCAAGAGGGCCATGCTGAAAAAAGTGTCAAAACCAGAAATGCAGGACAGGCCATGGAGAAATGGGAGCCTTGCTACACTGATGGGCGGGATGTAAATTGCCAACAGCCACTCTGGAGAAGTGTACGGTGTGTCCTGAAACATCTAAAAAACACAGCTTAGAGAGCATAGGGCACTTCCACGCATGGGGGGATAAAGTGGGAAAATTGAAAATCAGCAAGACACAAGCACCCCAAAGTTTAGGGCTGCTCTGTTGACAAGGACCTCCACTTCATTCCACCTTAAATATCCCAGGAAAGCGAAAAATGGATCAAAAAGTTGTGGTCCTTATGTACAATGGAATATCACTCAGCCATGAAATCAATGTCATAAGGCTAGTAGCAGCATGATGAGTGGATTTAGGTAAGACGATTCTAAGTGAAATAAGTCACACAGAAAAGGACACTTCTCATAAGGTGTCACTTATAGAGGGAATGTAAAAACCGTTACACTTGAACTGAATTACAAAACAGAACAGAGTCACACATGCAGAAAACACACTATGGCTGCTTAACGGGAAAGGTGAGGTGGGGTGATACATAAAACAAGAGCTTCAAATTAGCTCAGATACCGTTCCATAAACCCAATATGTAATAGACAAGACCTACTCCTTGCTCCGAGAACTGGACTCAACACGCCCGATTCACCGCACAAGAATATATCTGACTAGTAATAATCTTAAAACCTATGTATTGATATCTCTCTGTTAGTGTGTCAAGTGTGTGTAAAGCGGCATAAACACAGCCGTGAAAAGCAGCTAAACCCCATTATAAAACTAAATTACTTTTAAAAACCCATGAAACAAAGACAGGGAAAGAGAGAGAAATTCTTACACAATTCGTTCAGGGGCTGTGATGCAACCTGGATTGACCATATCTAGACCCACAGCTGGATGAGACATAAGGGTGGACACTCTTGGGGCTGAGAGGTTTGGTGAGGTTGTGTGAGCAAATGCAGACCCTTTAAAGTAATACTGCGTGCTACCCATCGCATGGGTCCCAAATCTCCAGGTTCAAGGGCATCTTCCTACATCGAAAACATGCATGAGAAACCCAGAAGAGGGTACACCGTGTGATGGGGAAAGGTTTCTAAAACGCACCTCATTTCTCATCTCCTTGTGCTCGGGTTCGCCATTCCAGCCACTTTACTAGCAATCTCCCTACTTGGAACCTCAGCACCTTTAACCTCCTGTTCCGAACAGGTTGCAATTTGTCCTGAGGATGAACGGGAAGACGGGGAACCAATGAGAGACTAGCTCTTGGTGTTGGGACAGGCACAGGTCACTCTATTTTCCCATCAGGAAGAAGAATTAACCACAGGCTCAGCCTGCCCCCCGGAACCAGAACAGGGCCTGAAGCCATCCTGCGCTTTTGCGGACAGCTCCCAAAAAAGCGAGTTGTAAAATGGAGCGTCAGGGCACTGCAATTCACAAACCTGCAGAGTTATAAATGATAACTCTCGTCCACAAATATATTGAGGGAAGGCAAAGAAGAGGATTTGAAATCAAGGCAGAATTGCAGGAAACAGATTTCAGGAGGTAGATTCGAATCGCCTTTAAAGCACATGAAAAGGGGCAAAACGTTGACAATGATGCCCTTGGCCAAAAAGGGCGTATGCGTTTTTTCCTGAATATATTCAGGAAAAAACGCATACGCCCTTTTTGGCCAACCAAGCAACCTGGAAAGGCAAATCAGCGCTACAAAGAAGTCTCGCTTCCCATCGGTCAAAAGGGCCATGCTGAAAAAAGTGTCAAAACCAGAAATGCAGGACAGGCCATGGAGAAATGGGAGCCTTGCTACACTGATGGGCGGGATGTAAATTGCCAACAGCCACTCTGGAGAAGTGTACGGTGTGTCCTGAAACATCTAAAAAACACAGCTTAGAGAGCATAGGGCACTTCCACGCATGGGGGGATAAAGTGGGAAAATTGAAAATCAGCAAGACACAAGCACCCCAAAGTTTAGGGCTGCTCTGTTGACAAGGACCTCCACTTCATTCCACCTTAAATATCCCAGGAAAGCGAAAAATGGATCAAAAAGTTGTGGTCCTTATGTACAATGGAATATCACTCAGCCATGAAATCAATGTCATAAGGCTAGTAGCAGCATGATGAGTGGATTTAGGTAAGACGATTCTAAGTGAAATAAGTCACACAGAAAAGGACACTTCTCGTAAGGTGTCACTTATAGAGGGAATGTAAAAACCGTTACACTTGAACTGAATTACAAAACAGAACAGAGTCACACATGCAGAAAACACACTATGGCTGCTTAACGGGAAAGGTGAGGTGGGGTGATACATAAAACAAGAGCTTCAAATTAGCTCAGATACCGTTCCATAAACCCAATATGTAATAGACAAGACCTACTCCTTGCTCAGAGAACTGGACTCAACACGCCCGATTCACCGCACAAGAATATATCTGACTAGTAATAATCTTAAAACCTATGTATTGATATCTCTCTGTTAGTGTGTCAAGTGGGTGTAAAGCGGCATAAACACAGCCGTGAAAAGCAGCTAAACCCCATTATAAAAATAAATTACTTTTAAAAACCCATGAAACAAAGACAGGGAAAGAGAGAGAAATTCTTACACAATTCGTTCAGGGGCTGTGATGCAACCTGGATTGACCATATCTAGACCCACAGCTGGATGAGACATAAGGGTGGACACTCTTGGGGCTGAGAGGTTTGGTGAGGTGGGGTGAGCAAACGCAGACCCTTTAAAGTAATACTGCGTGCTACCCATCGCATGGGTCCCAAATCTCCAGGTTCAAGGGCATCTTCCTACATCGAAAACATGCATGAGAAACCCAGAAGATGGTACACCGTGTGATGGGGAAAGGTTTCTAAAACGCACCTCATTTCTCATCTCCTTGTGCTCGGGTTCGCCATTCCAGCCACTTTACCAGCAATCTCCCTACTTGGAGCCTCAGCACCTTTAACCTCCTGTTCCGTACAGGTTGCAATTTGTCCTGAGGATGAACGGGAAGACGGGGAACCAATGAGAGACTAGCTCTTGGTGTTGGGACAGGCACAGGTCACTCTATTTTCCCATCAGGAAGAAGAATTAACCACAGGCTCAGCCTGCCCCCCGGAACCAGAACAGGGCCTGAAGCCATCCTGCGCTTTTGCGGCCAGCTCCCAAAAAAGCGACTTGTAAAATGGAGCTTCAGGGCACTGCAATTCACAAACCTGCAGAGTTATAAATGATAACTCTCGTCCACAAATATATTGAGGGAAGGCAAAGAAGAGGATTTGAAATCAAGGCAGAATTGCAGGAAACAGATTTCAGGAGGTAGATTCGAATCGCCTTTAAAGCACATGAAAAGCGGCAAAACGTTGACAATGATGCCCTTGGCCAAAAAGGGCGTATGCGTTTTTTCCTGAATATATTCAGGAAAAAACGCATACGCCCTTTTTGGCCAACCAAGCAACCTGGAAAGGCAAATCAGCGCTACAAAGAAGTCTCGCTTCCCATCGGTCAAGAGGGCCATGCTGAAAAAAGTGTCAAAACCAGAAATGCAGGACAGGCCATGGAGAAATGGGAGCCTTGCTACACTGATGGGCGGGATGTAAATTGCCAACAGCCACTCTGGAGAAGTGTACGGTGTGTCCTGAAACATCTAAAAAACACAGCTTAGAGAGCATAGGGCACTTCCACGCATGGGGGGATAAAGTGGGAAAATTGAAAATCAGCAAGACACAAGCACCCCAAAGTTTAGGGCTGCTCTGTTGACAAGGACCTCCACTTCATTCCACCTTAAATATCCCAGGAAAGCGAAAAATGGATCAAAAAGTTGTGGTCCTTATGTACAATGGAATATCACTCAGCCATGAAATCAATGTCATAAGGCTAGTAGCAGCATGATGAGTGGATTTAGGTAAGACGATTCTAAGTGAAATAAGTCACACAGAAAAGGACACTTCTCATAAGGTGTCACTTATAGAGGGAATGTAAAAACCGTTACACTTGAACTGAATTACAAAACAGAACAGAGTCACACATGCAGAAAACACACTATGGCTGCTTAACGGGAAAGGTGAGGTGGGGTGATACATAAAACAAGAGCTTCAAATTAGCTCAGATACCGTTCCATAAACCCAATATGTAATAGACAAGACCTACTCCTTGCTCAGAGAACTGGACTCAACACGCCCGATTCACCGCACAAGAATATATCTGACTAGTAATAATCTTAAAACCTATGTATTGATATCTCTCTGTTAGTGTGTCAAGTGTGTGTAAAGCGGCATAAACACAGCCGTGAAAAGCAGCTAAACCCCATTATAAAACTAAATTACTTTTAAAAACCCATGAAACAAAGACAGGGAAAGAGAGAGAAATTCTTACACAATTCGTTCAGGGGCTGTGATGCAACCTGGATTGACCATATCTAGACCCACAGCTGGATGAGACATAAGGGTGGACACTCTTGGGGCTGAGAGGTTTGGTGAGGTTGTGTGAGCAAATGCAGACCCTTTAAAGTAATACTGCGTGCTACCCATCGCATGGGTCCCAAATCTCCAGGTTCAAGGGCATCTTCCTACATCGAAAACATGCATGAGAAACCCAGAAGAGGGTACACCGTGTGATGGGGAAAGGTTTCTAAAACGCACCTCATTTCTCATCTCCTTGTGCTCGGGTTCGCCATTCCAGCCACTTTACCAGCAATCTCCCTACTTGGAGCCTCAGCACCTTTAACCTCCTGTTCCATACAGGTTGCAATTTGTCCTGAGGATGAACGGGAAGACGGGGAACCAATGAGAGACTAGCTCTTGGTGTTGGGACAGGCACAGGTCACTCTATTTTCCCATCAGGAAGAAGAATTAACCACAGGCTCAGCCTGCCCCCCGGAACCAGAACAGGGCCTGAAGCCATCCTGCGCTTTTGCGGCCAGCTCCCAAAAAAGCGACTTGTAAAATGGAGCTTCAGGGCACTGCAATTCACAAACCTGCAGAGTTATAAATGATAACTCTCGTCCACAAATATATTGAGGGAAGGCAAAGAAGAGGATTTGAAATCAAGGCAGAATTGCAGGAAACAGATTTCAGGAGGTAGATTCGAATCGCCTTTAAAGCACATGAAAAGCGGCAAAACGTTGACAATGATGCCCTTGGCCAAAAAGGGCGTATGCGTTTTTTCCTGAATATATTCAGGAAAAAACGCATACGCCCTTTTTGGCCAACCAAGCAACCTGGAAAGGCAAATCAGCGCTACAAAGAAGTCTCGCTTCCCATCGGTCAAGAGGGCCATGCTGAAAAAAGTGTCAAAACCAGAAATGCAGGACAGGCCATGGAGAAATGGGAGCCTTGCTACACTGATGGGCGGGATGTAAATTGCCAACAGCCACTCTGGAGAAGTGTACGGTGTGTCCTGAAACATCTAAAAAACACAGCTTAGAGAGCATAGGGCACTTCCACGCATGGGGGGATAAAGTGGGAAAATTGAAAATCAGCAAGACACAAGCACCCCAAAGTTTAGGGCTGCTCTGTTGACAAGGACCTCCACTTCATTCCACCTTAAATATCCCAGGAAAGCGAAAAATGGATCAAAAAGTTGTGGTCCTTATGTACAATGGAATATCACTCAGCCATGAAATCAATGTCATAAGGCTAGTAGCAGCATGATGAGTGGATTTAGGTAAGACGATTCTAAGTGAAATAAGTCACACAGAAAAGGACACTTCTCATAAGGTGTCACTTATAGAGGGAATGTAAAAACCGTTACACTTGAACTGAATTACAAAACAGAACAGAGTCACACATGCAGAAAACACACTATGGCTGCTTAACGGGAAAGGTGAGGTGGGGTGATACATAAAACAAGAGCTTCAAATTAGCTCAGATACCGTTCCATAAACCCAATATGTAATAGACAAGACCTACTCCTTGCTCAGAGAACTGGACTCAACACGCCCGATTCACCGCACAAGAATATATCTGACTAGTAATAATCTTAAAACCTATGTATTGATATCTCTCTGTTAGTGTGTCAAGTGTGTGTAAAGCGGCATAAACACAGCCGTGAAAAGCAGCTAAACCCCATTATAAAACTAAATTACTTTTAAAAACCCATGAAACAAAGACAGGGAAAGAGAGAGAAATTCTTACACAATTCGTTCAGGGGCTGTGATGCAACCTGGATTGACCATATCTAGACCCACAGCTGGATGAGACATAAGGGTGGACACTCTTGGGGCTGAGAGGTTTGGTGAGGTTGTGTGAGCAAATGCAGACCCTTTAAAGTAATACTGCGTGCTACCCATCGCATGGGTCCCAAATCTCCAGGTTCAAGGGCATCTTCCTACATCGAAAACATGCATGAGAAACCCAGAAGAGGGTACACCGTGTGATGGGGAAAGGTTTCTAAAACGCACCTCATTTCTCATCTCCTTGTGCTCGGGTTCGCCATTCCAGCCACTTTACTAGCAATCTCCCTACTTGGAACCTCAGCACCTTTAACCTCCTGTTCCGAACAGGTTGCAATTTGTCCTGAGGATGAACGGGAAGACGGGGAACCAATGAGAGACTAGCTCTTGGTGTTGGGACAGGCACAGGTCACTCTATTTTCCCATCAGGAAGAAGAATTAACCACAGGCTCAGCCTGCCCCCCGGAACCAGAACAGGGCCTGAAGCCATCCTGCGCTTTTGCGGACAGCTCCCAAAAAAGCGAGTTGTAAAATGGAGCGTCAGGGCACTGCAATTCACAAACCTGCAGAGTTATAAATGATAACTCTCGTCCACAAATATATTGAGGGAAGGCAAAGAAGAGGATTTGAAATCAAGGCAGAATTGCAGGAAACAGATTTCAGGAGGTAGATTCGAATCGCCTTTAAAGCACATGAAAAGGGGCAAAACGTTGACAATGATGCCCTTGGCCAAAAAGGGCGTATGCGTTTTTTCCTGAATATATTCAGGAAAAAACGCATACGCCCTTTTTGGCCAACCAAGCAACCTGGAAAGGCAAATCAGCGCTACAAAGAAGTCTCGCTTCCCATCGGTCAAAAGGGCCATGCTGAAAAAAGTGTCAAAACCAGAAATGCAGGACAGGCCATGGAGAAATGGGAGCCTTGCTACACTGATGGGCGGGATGTAAATTGCCAACAGCCACTCTGGAGAAGTGTACGGTGTGTCCTGAAACATCTAAAAAACACAGCTTAGAGAGCATAGGGCACTTCCACGCATGGGGGGATAAAGTGGGAAAATTGAAAATCAGCAAGACACAAGCACCCCAAAGTTTAGGGCTGCTCTGTTGACAAGGACCTCCACTTCATTCCACCTTAAATATCCCAGGAAAGCGAAAAATGGATCAAAAAGTTGTGGTCCTTATGTACAATGGAATATCACTCAGCCATGAAATCAATGTCATAAGGCTAGTAGCAGCATGATGAGTGGATTTAGGTAAGACGATTCTAAGTGAAATAAGTCACACAGAAAAGGACACTTCTCGTAAGGTGTCACTTATAGAGGGAATGTAAAAACCGTTACACTTGAACTGAATTACAAAACAGAACAGAGTCACACATGCAGAAAACACACTATGGCTGCTTAACGGGAAAGGTGAGGTGGGGTGATACATAAAACAAGAGCTTCAAATTAGCTCAGATACCGTTCCATAAACCCAATATGTAATAGACAAGACCTACTCCTTGCTCAGAGAACTGGACTCAACACGCCCGATTCACCGCACAAGAATATATCTGACTAGTAATAATCTTAAAACCTATGTATTGATATCTCTCTGTTAGTGTGTCAAGTGGGTGTAAAGCGGCATAAACACAGCCGTGAAAAGCAGCTAAACCCCATTATAAAACTAAATTACTTTTAAAAACCCATGAAACAAAGACAGGGAAAGAGAGAGAAATTCTTACACAATTCGTTCAGGGGCTGTGATGCAACCTGGATTGACCATATCTAGACCCACAGCTGGATGAGACATAAGGGTGGACACTCTTGGGGCTGAGAGGTTTGGTGAGGTTGTGTGAGCAAATGCAGACCCTTTAAAGTAATACTGCGTGCTACCCATCGCATGGGTCCCAAATCTCCAGGTTCAAGGGCATCTTCCTACATCGAAAACATGCATGAGAAACCCAGAAGAGGGTACACCGTGTGATGGGGAAAGGTTTCTAAAACGCACCTCATTTCTCATCTCCTTGTGCTCGGGTTCGCCATTCCAGCCACTTTACTAGCAATCTCCCTACTTGGAACCTCAGCACCTTTAACCTCCTGTTCCGAACAGGTTGCAATTTGTCCTGAGGATGAACGGGAAGACGGGGAACCAATGAGAGACTAGCTCTTGGTGTTGGGACAGGCACAGGTCACTCTATTTTCCCATCAGGAAGAAGAATTAACCACAGGCTCAGCCTGCCCCCCGGAACCAGAACAGGGCCTGAAGCCATCCTGCGCTTTTGCGGACAGCTCCCAAAAAAGCGAGTTGTAAAATGGAGCGTCAGGGCACTGCAATTCACAAACCTGCAGAGTTATAAATGATAACTCTCGTCCACAAATATATTGAGGGAAGGCAAAGAAGAGGATTTGAAATCAAGGCAGAATTGCAGGAAACAGATTTCAGGAGGTAGATTCGAATCGCCTTTAAAGCACATGAAAAGCGGCAAAACGTTGACAATGATGCCCTTGGCCAAAAAGGGCGTATGTGTTTGTTCCTGAATATATTCAGGAAAAAACGCATACGCCCTTTTTGGCCAACCAAGCAACCTGGAAAGGCAAATCAGCGCTACAAAGAAGTCTCGCTTCCCATCGGTCAAAAGGGCCATGCTGAAAAAAGTGTCAAAACCAGAAATGCAGGACAGGCCATGGAGAAATGGGAGCCTTGCTACACTGATGGGCGGGATGTAAATTGCCAACAGCCACTCTGGAGAAGGGTACGGTGTGTCCTGAAACATCTAAAAAACACAGCTTAGAGAGCATAGGGCACTTCCACGCATGGGGGGATAAAGTGGGAAAATTGAAAATCAGCAAGACACAAGCACCCCAAAGTTTAGGGCTGCTCTGTCGACAAGGACCTCCACTTTATTCCACCTTAAATATCCCAGGAAAGCGAAAAATGGATCAAAAAGTTGTGGTCCTTATGTACAATGGAATATCACTCAGCCATGAAATCAATGTCATAAGGCTAGTAGCAGCATGATGAGTGGATTTAGGTAAGACAATTCTAAGTGAAATAAGTCACACAGAAAAGGACACTTCTCATAAGGTGTCACTTATAGAGGGAATGTAAAAACCGTTACACTTGAACTGAATTACAAAACAGAACAGAGTCACACATGCAGAAAACACACTATGGCTGCTTAACGGGAAAGGTGAGGTGGGGTGATACATAAAACAAGAGCTTCAAATTAGCTCAGATACCGTTCCATAAACCCAATATGTAATAGACAAGACCTACTCCTTGCTCAGAGAACTGGACTCAACACGCCCGATTCACCGCACAAGAATATATCTGACTAGTAATAATCTTAAAACCTATGTATTGATATCTCTCTGTTAGTGTGTCAAGTGGGTGTAAAGCGGCATAAACACAGCCGTGAAAAGCAGCTAAACCCCATTATAAAACTAAATTACTTTTAAAAACCCATGAAACAAAGACAGGGAAAGAGAGAGAAATTCTTACACAATTCGTTCAGGGGCTGTGATGCAACCTGGATTGACCATATCTAGACCCACAGCTGGATGAGACATAAGGGTGGACACTCTTGGGGCTGAGAGGTTTGGTGAGGTTGTGTGAGCAAATGCAGACCCTTTAAAGTAATACTGCGTGCTACCCATCGCATGGGTCCCAAATCTCCAGGTTCAAGGGCATCTTCCTACATCGAAAACATGCATGAGAAACCCAGAAGAGGGTACACCGTGTGATGGGGAAAGGTTTCTAAAACGCACCTCATTTCTCATCTCCTTGTGCTCGGGTTCGCCATTCCAGCCACTTTACTAGCAATCTCCCTACTTGGAACCTCAGCACCTTTAACCTCCTGTTCCGAACAGGTTGCAATTTGTCCTGAGGATGAACGGGAAGACGGGGAACCAATGAGAGACTAGCTCTTGGTGTTGGGACAGGCACAGGTCACTCTATTTTCCCATCAGGAAGAAGAATTAACCACAGGCTCAGCCTGCCCCCCGGAACCAGAACAGGGCCTGAAGCCATCCTGCGCTTTTGCGGACAGCTCCCAAAAAAGCGAGTTGTAAAATGGAGCGTCAGGGCACTGCAATTCACAAACCTGCAGAGTTATAAATGATAACTCTCGTCCACAAATATATTGAGGGAAGGCAAAGAAGAGGATTTGAAATCAAGGCAGAATTGCAGGAAACAGATTTCAGGAGGTAGATTCGAATCGCCTTTAAAGCACATGAAAAGCGGCAAAACGTTGACAATGATGCCCTTGGCCAAAAAGGGCGTATGTGTTTGTTCCTGAATATATTCAGGAACAAACGCATACGCCCTTTTTGGCCAACCAAGCAACCTGGAAAGGCAAATCAGCGCTACAAAGAAGTCTCGCTTCCCATCGGTCAAAAGGGCCATGCTGAAAAAAGTGTCAAAACCAGAAATGCAGGACAGGCCATGGAGAAATGGGAGCCTTGCTACACTGATGGGCGGGATGTAAATTGCCAACAGCCACTCTGGAGAAGGGTACGGTGTGTCCTGAAACATCTAAAAAACACAGCTTAGAGAGCATAGGGCACTTCCACGCATGGGGGGATAAAGTGGGAAAATTGAAAATCAGCAAGACACAAGCACCCCAAAGTTTAGGGCTGCTCTGTCGACAAGGACCTCCACTTTATTCCACCTTAAATATCCCAGGAAAGCGAAAAATGGATCAAAAAGTTGTGGTCCTTATGTACAATGGAATATCACTCAGCCATGAAATCAATGTCATAAGGCTAGTAGCAGCATGATGAGTGGATTTAGGTAAGACAATTCTAAGTGAAATAAGTCACACAGAAAAGGACACTTCTCATAAGGTGTCACTTATAGAGGGAATGTAAAAACCGTTACACTTGAACTGAATTACAAAACAGAACAGAGTCACACATGCAGAAAACACACTATGGCTGCTTAACGGGAAAGGTGAGGTGGGGTGATACATAAAACAAGAGCTTCAAATTAGCTCAGATACCGTTCCATAAACCCAATATGTAATAGACAAGACCTACTCCTTGCTCAGAGAACTGGACTCAACACGCCCGATTCACCGCACAAGAATATATCTGACTAGTAATAATCTTAAAACCTATGTATTGATATCTCTCTGTTAGTGTGTCAAGTGTGTGTAAAGCGGCATAAACACAGCCGTGAAAAGCAGCTAAACCCCATTATAAAACTAAATTACTTTTAAAAACCCATGAAACAAAGACAGGGAAAGAGAGAGAAATTCTTACACAATTCGTTCAGGGGCTGTGATGCAACCTGGATTGACCATATCTAGACCCACAGCTGGATGAGACATAAGGGTGGACACTCTTGGGGCTGAGAGGTTTGGTGAGGTTGTGTGAGCAAATGCAGACCCTTTAAAGTAATACTGCGTGCTACCCATCGCATGGGTCCCAAATCTCCAGGTTCAAGGGCATCTTCCTACATCGAAAACATGCATGAGAAACCCAGAAGAGGGTACACCGTGTGATGGGGAAAGGTTTCTAAAACGCACCTCATTTCTCATCTCCTTGTGCTCGGGTTCGCCATTCCAGCCACTTTACTAGCAATCTCCCTACTTGGAGCCTCAGCACCTTTAACCTCCTGTTCCGAACAGGTTGCAATTTGTCCTGAGGATGAACGGGAAGACGGGGAACCAATGAGAGACTAGCTCTTGGTGTTGGGACAGGCACAGGTCACTCTATTTTCCCATCAGGAAGAAGAATTAACCACAGGCTCAGCCTGCCCCCCGGAACCAGAACAGGGCCTGAAGCCATCCTGCGCTTTTGCGGACAGCTCCCAAAAAAGCGAGTTGTAAAATGGAGCGTCAGGGCACTGCAATTCACAAACCTGCAGAGTTATAAATGATAACTCTCGTCCACAAATATATTGAGGGAAGGCAAAGAAGAGGATTTCAAATCAAGGCAGAATTGCAGGAAACAAATTTCAGGAGGTAGATTCGAATCGCCTTTAAAGCACATGAAAAGCGGCAAAACGTTGACAATGATGCCCTTGGCCAAAAAGAGCGTATGCGTTTTTTCCTGAATATATTCAGGAAAAAACGCATACGCCCTTTTTGGCCAACCAAGCAACCTGGAAAGGCAAATCAGCGCTACAAAGAAGTCTCGCTTCCCATCGGTCAAAAGGGCCATGCTGAAAAAAGTGTCAAAACCAGAAATGCAGGACAGGCCATGGAGAAATGGGAGCCTTGCTACACTGATGGGCGGGATGTAAATTGCCAAAAGCCACTCTGGAGAAGGGAACGGTGTGTCCTGAAACATCTAAAAAACACAGCTTAGAGAGCATAGGGCACTTCCACGCATGGGGGGATAAAGTGGGAAAATTGAAAATCAGCAAGACACAAGCACCCCAAAGTTTAGGGCTGCTCTGTCGACAAGGACCTCCACTTCATTCCACCTTAAATATCCCAGGAAAGCGAAAAATGGATCAAAAAGTTGTGGTCCTTATGTACAATGGAATATCACTCAGCCATGAAATCAATGTCATAAGGCTAGTAGCAGCATGATGAGTGGATTTAGGTAAGACGATTCTAAGTGAAATAAGTCACACAGAAAAGGACACTTCTCATAAGGTGTCACTTATAGAGGGAATGTAAAAACCGTTACACTTGAACTGAATTACAAAACAGAACAGAGTCACACATGCAGAAAACACACTATGGCTGCTTAACGGGAAAGGTGAGGTGGGGTGATACATAAAACAAGAGCTTCAAATTAGCTCAGATACCGTTCCATAAACCCAATATGTAATAGACAAGACCTACTCCTTGCTCAGAGAACTGGACTCAACACGCCCGATTCACCGCACAAGAATATATCTGACTAGTAATAATCTTAAAACCTATGTATTGATATCTCTCTGTTAGTGTGTCAAGTTTGTGTAAAGCGGCATAAACACAGCCGTGAAAAGCAGCTAAACCCCATTATAAAAATAAATTACTTTTAAAAACCCATGAAACAAAGACAGGGAAAGAGAGAGAAATTCTTACACAATTCGTTCAGGGGCTGTGATGCAACCTGGATTGACCATATCTAGACCCACAGCTGGATGAGACATAAGGGTGGACACTCTTGGGGCTGAGAGGTTTGGTGAGGTTGGGTGAGCAAACGCAGACCCTTTAAAGTAATACTGCGTGCTACCCATCGCATGGGTCCCAAATCTCCAGGTTCAAGGGCATCTTCCTACATCGAAAACATGCATGAGAAACCCAGAAGATGGTACACCGTGTGATGGGGAAAGGTTTCTAAAACGCACCTCATTTCTCATCTCCTTGTGCTCGTGTTCGCCATTCCAGCCACTTTACCAGCAATCTCCCTACTTGGAGCCTCAGCACCTTTAACCTCCTGTTCCATACAGGTTGCAATTTGTCCTGAGGATGAACGGGAAGACGGGGAACCAATGAGAGACTAGCTCTTGGTGTTGGGACAGGCACAGGTCACTCTATTTTCCCATCAGGAAGAAGAATTAACCACAGGCTCAGCCTGCCCCCCGGAACCAGAACAGGGCCTGAAGCCATCCTGCGCTTTTGCGGCCAGCTCCCAAAAAAGCGACTTGTAAAATGGAGCTTCAGGGCACTGCAATTCACAAACCTGCAGAGTTATAAATGATAACTCTCGTCCACAAATATATTGAGGGAAGGCAAAGAAGAGGATTTGAAATCAAGGCAGAATTGCAGGAAACAGATTTCAGGAGGTAGATTCGAATCGCCTTTAAAGCACATGAAAAGCGGCAAAACGTTGACAATGATGCCCTTGGCCAAAAAGGGCGTATGCGTTTTTTCCTGAATATATTCAGGAAAAAACGCATACGCCCTTTTTGGCCAACCAAGCAACCTGGAAAGGCAAATCAGCGCTACAAAGAAGTCTCGCTTCCCATCGGTCAAGAGGGCCATGCTGAAAAAAGTGTCAAAACCAGAAATGCAGGACAGGCCATGGAGAAATGGGAGCCTTGCTACACTGATGGGCGGGATGTAAATTGCCAACAGCCACTCTGGAGAAGTGTACGGTGTGTCCTGAAACATCTAAAAAACACAGCTTAGAGAGCATAGGGCACTTCCACGCATGGGGGGATAAAGTGGGAAAATTGAAAATCAGCAAGACACAAGCACCCCAAAGTTTAGGGCTGCTCTGTTGACAAGGACCTCCACTTCATTCCACCTTAAATATCCCAGGAAAGCGAAAAATGGATCAAAAAGTTGTGGTCCTTATGTACAATGGAATATCACTCAGCCATGAAATCAATGTCATAAGGCTAGTAGCAGCATGATGAGTGGATTTAGGTAAGACGATTCTAAGTGAAATAAGTCACACAGAAAAGGACACTTCTCATAAGGTGTCACTTATAGAGGGAATGTAAAAACCGTTACACTTGAACTGAATTACAAAACAGAACAGAGTCACACATGCAGAAAACACACTATGGCTGCTTAACGGGAAAGGTGAGGTGGGGTGATACATAAAACAAGAGCTTCAAATTAGCTCAGATACCGTTCCATAAACCCAATATGTAATAGACAAGACCTACTCCTTGCTCAGAGAACTGGACTCAACACGCCCGATTCACCGCACAAGAATATATCTGACTAGTAATAATCTTAAAACCTATGTATTGATATCTCTCTGTTAGTGTGTCAAGTGTGTGTAAAGCGGCATAAACACAGCCGTGAAAAGCAGCTAAACCCCATTATAAAACTAAATTACTTTTAAAAACCCATGAAACAAAGACAGGGAAAGAGAGAGAAATTCTTACACAATTCGTTCAGGGGCTGTGATGCAACCTGGATTGACCATATCTAGACCCACAGCTGGATGAGACATAAGGGTGGACACTCTTGGGGCTGAGAGGTTTGGTGAGGTTGGGTGAGCAAATGGAGACCCTTTAAAGTAATACTGCGTGCTACCCATCGCATGGGTCCCAAATCTCCAGGTTCAAGGGCATCTTCCTACATCGAAAACATGCATGAGAAACCCAGAAGAGGGTACACCGTGTGATGGGGAAAGGTTTCTAAAACGCACCTCATTTCTCATCTCCTTGTGCTCGGGTTCGCCATTCCAGCCACTTTACTAGCAATCTCCCTACTTGGAACCTCAGCACCTTTAACCTCCTGTTCCGAACAGGTTGCAATTTGTCCTGAGGATGAATGGGAAGACGGGGAACCAATGAGAGACTAGCTCTTGGTGTTGGGACAGGCACAGGTCACTCTATTTTCCCATCAGGAAGAAGAATTAACCACAGGCTCAGCCTGCCCCCCGGAACCAGAACAGGGCCTGAAGCCATCCTGCGCTTTTGCGGACAGCTCCCAAAAAAGCGAGTTGTAAAATGGAGCGTCAGGGCACTGCAATTCACAAACCTGCAGAGTTATAAATGATAACTCTCGTCCACAAATATATTGAGGGAAGGCAAAGAAGAGGATTTGAAATCAAGGCAGAATTGCAGGAAACAGATTTCAGGAGGTAGATTCGAATCGCCTTTAAAGCACATGAAAAGCGGCAAAACGTTGACAATGATGCCCTTGGCCAAAAAGGGCGTATGCGTTTTTTCCTGAATATATTCAGGAAAAAACGCATACGCCCTTTTTGGCCAACCAAGCAACCTGGAAAGGCAAATCAGCGCTACAAAGAAGTCTCGCTTCCCATCGGTCAAGAGGGCCATGCTGAAAAAAGTGTCAAAACCAGAAATGCAGGACAGGCCATGGAGAAATGGGAGCCTTGCTACACTGATGGGCGGGATGTAAATTGCCAACAGCCACTCTGGAGAAGTGTACGGTGTGTCCTGAAACATCTAAAAAACACAGCTTAGAGAGCATAGGGCACTTCCACGCATGGGGGGATAAAGTGGGAAAATTGAAAATCAGCAAGACACAAGCACCCCAAAGTTTAGGGCTGCTCTGTCGACAAGGACCTCCACTTTATTCCACCTTAAATATCCCAGGAAAGCGAAAAATGGATCAAAAAGTTGTGGTCCTTATGTACAATGGAATATCACTCAGCCATGAAATCAATGTCATAAGGCTAGTAGCAGCATGATGAGTGGATTTAGGTAAGACAATTCTAAGTGAAATAAGTCACACAGAAAAGGACACTTCTCATAAGGTGTCACTTATAGAGGGAATGTAAAAACCGTTACACTTGAACTGAATTACAAAACAGAACAGAGTCACACATGCAGAAAACACACTATGGCTGCTTAACGGGAAAGGTGAGGTGGGGTGATACATAAAACAAGAGCTTCAAATTAGCTCAGATACCGTTCCATAAACCCAATATGTAATAGACAAGACCTACTCCTTGCTCAGAGAACTGGACTCAACACGCCCGATTCACCGCACAAGAATATATCTGACTAGTAATAATCTTAAAACCTATGTATTGATATCTCTCTGTTAGTGTGTCAAGTGTGTGTAAAGCGGCATAAACACAGCCGTGAAAAGCAGCTAAACCCCATTATAAAACTAAATTACTTTTAAAAACCCATGAAACAAAGACAGGGAAAGAGAGAGAAATTCTTACACAATTCGTTCAGGGGCTGTGATGCAACCTGGATTGACCATATCTAGACCCACAGCTGGATGAGACATAAGGGTGGACACTCTTGGGGCTGAGAGGTTTGGTGAGGTTGTGTGAGCAAATGCAGACCCTTTAAAGTAATACTGCGTGCTACCCATCGCATGGGTCCCAAATCTCCAGGTTCAAGGGCATCTTCCTACATCGAAAACATGCATGAGAAACCCAGAAGAGGGTACACCGTGTGATGGGGAAAGGTTTCTAAAACGCACCTCATTTCTCATCTCCTTGTGCTCGGGTTCGCCATTCCAGCCACTTTACTAGCAATCTCCCTACTTGGAGCCTCAGCACCTTTAACCTCCTGTTCCGAACAGGTTGCAATTTGTCCTGAGGATGAACGGGAAGACGGGGAACCAATGAGAGACTAGCTCTTGGTGTTGGGACAGGCACAGGTCACTCTATTTTCCCATCAGGAAGAAGAATTAACCACAGGCTCAGCCTGCCCCCCGGAACCAGAACAGGGCCTGAAGCCATCCTGCGCTTTTGCGGACAGCTCCCAAAAAAGCGAGTTGTAAAATGGAGCGTCAGGGCACTGCAATTCACAAACCTGCAGAGTTATAAATGATAACTCTCGTCCACAAATATATTGAGGGAAGGCAAAGAAGAGGATTTCAAATCAAGGCAGAATTGCAGGAAACAAATTTCAGGAGGTAGATTCGAATCGCCTTTAAAGCACATGAAAAGCGGCAAAACGTTGACAATGATGCCCTTGGCCAAAAAGAGCGTATGCGTTTTTTCCTGAATATATTCAGGAAAAAACGCATACGCCCTTTTTGGCCAACCAAGCAACCTGGAAAGGCAAATCAGCGCTACAAAGAAGTCTCGCTTCCCATCGGTCAAAAGGGCCATGCTGAAAAAAGTGTCAAAACCAGAAATGCAGGACAGGCCATGGAGAAATGGGAGCCTTGCTACACTGATGGGCGGGATGTAAATTGCCAAAAGCCACTCTGGAGAAGGGAACGGTGTGTCCTGAAACATCTAAAAAACACAGCTTAGAGAGCATAGGGCACTTCCACGCATGGGGGGATAAAGTGGGAAAATTGAAAATCAGCAAGACACAAGCACCCCAAAGTTTAGGGCTGCTCTGTCGACAAGGACCTCCACTTCATTCCACCTTAAATATCCCAGGAAAGCGAAAAATGGATCAAAAAGTTGTGGTCCTTATGTACAATGGAATATCACTCAGCCATGAAATCAATGTCATAAGGCTAGTAGCAGCATGATGAGTGGATTTAGGTAAGACGATTCTAAGTGAAATAAGTCACACAGAAAAGGACACTTCTCATAAGGTGTCACTTATAGAGGGAATGTAAAAACCGTTACACTTGAACTGAATTACAAAACAGAACAGAGTCACACATGCAGAAAACACACTATGGCTGCTTAACGGGAAAGGTGAGGTGGGGTGATACATAAAACAAGAGCTTCAAATTAGCTCAGATACCGTTCCATAAACCCAATATGTAATAGACAAGACCTACTCCTTGCTCAGAGAACTGGACTCAACACGCCCGATTCACCGCACAAGAATATATCTGACTAGTAATAATCTTAAAACCTATGTATTGATATCTCTCTGTTAGTGTGTCAAGTTTGTGTAAAGCGGCATAAACACAGCCGTGAAAAGCAGCTAAACCCCATTATAAAAATAAATTACTTTTAAAAACCCATGAAACAAAGACAGGGAAAGAGAGAGAAATTCTTACACAATTCGTTCAGGGGCTGTGATGCAACCTGGATTGACCATATCTAGACCCACAGCTGGATGAGACATAAGGGTGGACACTCTTGGGGCTGAGAGGTTTGGTGAGGTTGGGTGAGCAAACGCAGACCCTTTAAAGTAATACTGCGTGCTACCCATCGCATGGGTCCCAAATCTCCAGGTTCAAGGGCATCTTCCTACATCGAAAACATGCATGAGAAACCCAGAAGATGGTACACCGTGTGATGGGGAAAAGTTTCTAAAACGCACCTCATTTCTCATCTCCTTGTGCTCGTGTTCGCCATTCCAGCCACTTTACCAGCAATCTCCCTACTTGGAGCCTCAGCACCTTTAACCTCCTGTTCCATACAGGTTGCAATTTGTCCTGAGGATGAACGGGAAGACGGGGAACCAATGAGAGACTAGCTCTTGGTGTTGGGACAGGCACAGGTCACTCTATTTTCCCATCAGGAAGAAGAATTAACCACAGGCTCAGCCTGCCCCCCGGAACCAGAACAGGGCCTGAAGCCATCCTGCGCTTTTGCGGCCAGCTCCCAAAAAAGCGACTTGTAAAATGGAGCTTCAGGGCACTGCAATTCACAAACCTGCAGAGTTATAAATGATAACTCTCGTCCACAAATATATTGAGGGAAGGCAAAGAAGAGGATTTGAAATCAAGGCAGAATTGCAGGAAACAGATTTCAGGAGGTAGATTCGAATCGCCTTTAAAGCACATGAAAAGCGGCAAAACGTTGACAATGATGCCCTTGGCCAAAAAGGGCGTATGCGTTTTTTCCTGAATATATTCAGGAAAAAACGCATACGCCCTTTTTGGCCAACCAAGCAACCTGGAAAGGCAAATCAGCGCTACAAAGAAGTCTCGCTTCCCATCGGTCAAGAGGGCCATGCTGAAAAAAGTGTCAAAACCAGAAATGCAGGACAGGCCATGGAGAAATGGGAGCCTTGCTACACTGATGGGCGGGATGTAAATTGCCAACAGCCACTCTGGAGAAGTGTACGGTGTGTCCTGAAACATCTAAAAAACACAGCTTAGAGAGCATAGGGCACTTCCACGCATGGGGGGATAAAGTGGGAAAATTGAAAATCAGCAAGACACAAGCACCCCAAAGTTTAGGGCTGCTCTGTTGACAAGGACCTCCACTTCATTCCACCTTAAATATCCCAGGAAAGCGAAAAATGGATCAAAAAGTTGTGGTCCTTATGTACAATGGAATATCACTCAGCCATGAAATCAATGTCATAAGGCTAGTAGCAGCATGATGAGTGGATTTAGGTAAGACGATTCTAAGTGAAATAAGTCACACAGAAAAGGACACTTCTCATAAGGTGTCACTTATAGAGCGAATGTAAAAACCGTTACACTTGAACTGAATTACAAAACAGAACAGAGTCACACATGCAGAAAACACACTATGGCTGCTTAACGGGAAAGGTGAGGTGGGGTGATACATAAAACAAGAGCTTCAAATTAGCTCAGATACCGTTCCATAAACCCAATATGTAATAGACAAGACCTACTCCTTGCTCAGAGAACTGGACTCAACACGCCCGATTCACCGCACAAGAATATATCTGACTAGTAATAATCTTAAAACCTATGTATTGATATCTCTCTGTTAGTGTGTCAAGTGTGTGTAAAGCGGCATAAACACAGCCGTGAAAAGCAGCTAAACCCCATTATAAAAATAAATTACTTTTAAAAACCCATGAAACAAAGACAGGGAAAGAGAGAGAAATTCTTACACAATTCGTTCAGGGGCTGTGATGCAACCTGGATTGACCATATCTAGACCCACAGCTGGATGAGACATAAGGGTGGACACTCTTGGGGCTGAGAGGTTTGGTGAGGTTGGGTGAGCAAATGCAGACCCTTTAAAGTAATACTGCGTGCTACCCATCGCATGGGTCCCAAATCTCCAGGTTCAAGGGCATCTTCCTACATCGAAAACATGCATGAGAAACCCAGAAGAGGGTACACCGTGTGATGGGGAAAGGTTTCTAAAACGCACCTCATTTCTCATCTCCTTGTGCTCGGGTTCGCCATTCCAGCCACTTTACTAGCAATCTCCCTACTTGGAACCTCAGCACCTTTAACCTCCTGTTCCGAACAGGTTGCAATTTGTCCTGAGGATGAATGGGAAGACGGGGAACCAATGAGAGACTAGCTCTTGGTGTTGGGACAGGCACAGGTCACTCTATTTTCCCATCAGGAAGAAGAATTAACCACAGGCTCAGCCTGCCCCCCGGAACCAGAACAGGGCCTGAAGCCATCCTGCGCTTTTGCGGACAGCTCCCAAAAAAGCGAGTTGTAAAATGGAGCGTCAGGGCACTGCAATTCACAAACCTGCAGAGTTATAAATGATAACTCTCGTCCACAAATATATTGAGGGAAGGCAAAGAAGAGGATTTGAAATCAAGGCAGAATTGCAGGAAACAGATTTCAGGAGGTAGATTCGAATCGCCTTTAAAGCACATGAAAAGCGGCAAAACGTTGACAATGATGCCCTTGGCCAAAAAGGGCGTATGCGTTTTTTCCTGAATATATTCAGGAAAAAACGCATACGCCCTTTTTGGCCAACCAAGCAACCTGGAAAGGCAAATCAGCGCTACAAAGAAGTCTCGCTTCCCATCGGTCAAGAGGGCCATGCTGAAAAAAGTGTCAAAACCAGAAATGCAGGACAGGCCATGGAGAAATGGGAGCCTTGCTACACTGATGGGCGGGATGTAAATTGCCAACAGCCACTCTGGAGAAGTGTACGGTGTGTCCTGAAACATCTAAAAAACACAGCTTAGAGAGCATAGGGCACTTCCACGCATGGGGGGATAAAGTGGGAAAATTGAAAATCAGCAAGACACAAGCACCCCAAAGTTTAGGGCTGCTCTGTTGACAAGGACCTCCACTTCATTCCACCTTAAATATCCCAGGAAAGCGAAAAATGGATCAAAAAGTTGTGGTCCTTATGTACAATGGAATATCACTCAGCCATGAAATCAATGTCATAAGGCTAGTAGCAGCATGATGAGTGGATTTAGGTAAGACGATTCTAAGTGAAATAAGTCACACAGAAAAGGACACTTCTCATAAGGTGTCACTTATAGAGGGAATGTAAAAACCGTTACACTTGAACTGAATTACAAAACAGAACAGAGTCACACATGCAGAAAACACACTATGGCTGCTTAACGGGAAAGGTGAGGTGGGGTGATACATAAAACAAGAGCTTCAAATTAGCTCAGATACCGTTCCATAAACCCAATATGTAATAGACAAGACCTACTCCTTGCTCAGAGAACTGGACTCAACACGCCCGATTCACCGCACAAGAATATATCTGACTAGTAATAATCTTAAAACCTATGTATTGATATCTCTCTGTTAGTGTGTCAAGTTTGTGTAAAGCGGCATAAACACAGCCGTGAAAAGCAGCTAAACCCCATTATAAAAATAAATTACTTTTAAAAACCCATGAAACAAAGACAGGGAAAGAGAGAGAAATTCTTACACAATTCGTTCAGGGGCTGTGATGCAACCTGGATTGACCATATCTAGACCCACAGCTGGATGAGACATAAGGGTGGACACTCTTGGGGCTGAGAGGTTTGGTGAGGTTGGGTGAGCAAACGCAGACCCTTTAAAGTAATACTGCGTGCTACCCATCGCATGGGTCCCAAATCTCCAGGTTCAAGGGCATCTTCCTACATCGAAAACATGCATGAGAAACCCAGAAGATGGTACACCGTGTGATGGGGAAAGGTTTCTAAAACGCACCTCATTTCTCATCTCCTTGTGCTCGGGTTCGCCATTCCAGCCACTTTACCAGCAATCTCCCTACTTGGAGCCTCAGCACCTTTAACCTCCTGTTCCATACAGGTTGCAATTTGTCCTGAGGATGAACGGGAAGACGGGGAACCAATGAGAGACTAGCTCTTGGTGTTGGGACAGGCACAGGTCACTCTATTTTCCCATCAGGAAGAAGAATTAACCACAGGCTCAGCCTGCCCCCCGGAACCAGAACAGGGCCTGAAGCCATCCTGCGCTTTTGCGGCCAGCTCCCAAAAAAGCGACTTGTAAAATGGAGCTTCAGGGCACTGCAATTCACAAACCTGCAGAGTTATAAATGATAACTCTCGTCCACAAATATATTGAGGGAAGGCAAAGAAGAGGATTTGAAATCAAGGCAGAATTGCAGGAAACAGATTTCAGGAGGTAGATTCGAATCGCCTTTAAAGCACATGAAAAGCGGCAAAACGTTGACAATGATGCCCTTGGCCAAAAAGGGCGTATGCGTTTTTTCCTGAATATATTCAGGAAAAAACGCATACGCCCTTTTTGGCCAACCAAGCAACCTGGAAAGGCAAATCAGCGCTACAAAGAAGTCTCGCTTCCCATCGGTCAAGAGGGCCATGCTGAAAAAAGTGTCAAAACCAGAAATGCAGGACAGGCCATGGAGAAATGGGAGCCTTGCTACACTGATGGGCGGGATGTAAATTGCCAACAGCCACTCTGGAGAAGTGTACGGTGTGTCCTGAAACATCTAAAAAACACAGCTTAGAGAGCATAGGGCACTTCCACGCATGGGGGGATAAAGTGGGAAAATTGAAAATCAGCAAGACACAAGCACCCCAAAGTTTAGGGCTGCTCTGTTGACAAGGACCTCCACTTCATTCCACCTTAAATATCCCAGGAAAGCGAAAAATGGATCAAAAAGTTGTGGTCCTTATGTACAATGGAATATCACTCAGCCATGAAATCAATGTCATAAGGCTAGTAGCAGCATGATGAGTGGATTTAGGTAAGACGATTCTAAGTGAAATAAGTCACACAGAAAAGGACACTTCTCATAAGGTGTCACTTATAGAGGGAATGTAAAAACCGTTACACTTGAACTGAATTACAAAACAGAACAGAGTCACACATGCAGAAAACACACTATGGCTGCTTAACGGGAAAGGTGAGGTGGGGTGATACATAAAACAAGAGCTTCAAATTAGCTCAGATACCGTTCCATAAACCCAATATGTAATAGACAAGACCTACTCCTTGCTCAGAGAACTGGACTCAACACGCCCGATTCACCGCACAAGAATATATCTGACTAGTAATAATCTTAAAACCTATGTATTGATATCTCTCTGTTAGTGTGTCAAGTGTGTGTAAAGCGGCATAAACACAGCCGTGAAAAGCAGCTAAACCCCATTATAAAACTAAATTACTTTTAAAAACCCATGAAACAAAGACAGGGAAAGAGAGAGAAATTCTTACACAATTCGTTCAGGGGCTGTGATGCAACCTGGATTGACCATATCTAGACCCACAGCTGGATGAGACATAAGGGTGGACACTCTTGGGGCTGAGAGGTTTGGTGAGGTTGTGTGAGCAAATGCAGACCCTTTAAAGTAATACTGCGTGCTACCCATCGCATGGGTCCCAAATCTCCAGGTTCAAGGGCATCTTCCTACATCGAAAACATGCATGAGAAACCCAGAAGAGGGTACACCGTGTGATGGGGAAAGGTTTCTAAAACGCACCTCATTTCTCATCTCCTTGTGCTCGGGTTCGCCATTCCAGCCACTTTACTAGCAATCTCCCTACTTGGAACCTCAGCACCTTTAACCTCCTGTTCCGAACAGGTTGCAATTTGTCCTGAGGATGAATGGGAAGACGGGGAACCAATGAGAGACTAGCTCTTGGTGTTGGGACAGGCACAGGTCACTCTATTTTCCCATCAGGAAGAAGAATTAACCACAGGCTCAGCCTGCCCCCCGGAACCAGAACAGGGCCTGAAGCCATCCTGCGCTTTTGCGGACAGCTCCCAAAAAAGCGAGTTGTAAAATGGAGCGTCAGGGCACTGCAATTCACAAACCTGCAGAGTTATAAATGATAACTCTCGTCCACAAATATATTGAGGGAAGGCAAAGAAGAGGATTTCAAATCAAGGCAGAATTGCAGGAAACAGATTTCAGGAGGTAGATTCGAATCGCCTTTAAAGCACATGAAAAGCGGCAAAACGTTGACAATGATGCCCTTGGCCAAAAAGGGCGTATGCGTTTGTTCCTGAATATATTCAGGAAAAAACGCATACGCCCTTTTTGGCCAACCAAGCAACCTGGAAAGGCAAATCAGCGCTACAAAGAAGTCTCGCTTCCCATCGGTCAAGAGGGCCATGCTGAAAAAAGTGTCAAAACCAGAAATGCAGGACAGGCCATGGAGAAATGGGAGCCTTGCTACACTGATGGGCGGGATGTAAATTGCCAACAGCCACTCTGGAGAAGGGTACGGTGTGTCCTGAAACATCTAAAAAACACAGCTTAGAGAGCA
Source organism: Balaenoptera physalus (assembly GCF_965194825.1). Classification (NCBI taxonomy): domain Eukaryota; kingdom Metazoa; phylum Chordata; class Mammalia; order Artiodactyla; family Balaenopteridae; genus Balaenoptera; species Balaenoptera physalus. Next base: position 2,253,495 of record NW_028126470.1, read on the forward strand.
TAGGGCACTTCCACGCATGGGGGGATAAAGTGGGAAAATTGAAAATCAGCAAGACACAAGCACCCCAAAGTTTAGGGCTGCTCTGTTGACAAGGACCTCCACTTCATTCCACCTTAAATATCCCAGGAAAGCGAAAAATGGATCAAAAAGTTGTGGTCCTTATGTACAATGGAATATCACTCAGCCATGAAATCAATGTCATAAGGCTAGTAGCAGCATGATGAGTCGATTTAGGTAAGACGATTCTAAGTGAAATAAGTCACACAGAAAAGGACACTTCTCATAAGGTGTCACTTATAGAGGGAATGTAAAAACCGTTACACTTGAACTGAATTACAAAACAGAACAGAGTCACACATGCAGAAAACACACTATGGCTGCTTAACGGGAAAGGTGAGGTGGGGTGATACATAAAACAAGAGCTTCAAATTAGCTCAGATACCGTTCCATAAACCCAATATGTAATAGACAAGACCTACTCCTTGCTCAGAGAACTGGACTCAACACGCCCGATTCACCGCACAAGAATATATCTGACTAGTAATAATCTTAAAACCTATGTATTGATATCTCTCTGTTAGTGTGTCAAGTTTGTGTAAAGCGGCATAAACACAGCCGTGAAAAGCAGCTAAACCCCATTATAAAAATAAATTACTTTTAAAAACCCATGAAACAAAGACAGGGAAAGAGAGAGAAATTCTTACACAATTCGTTCAGGGGCTGTGATGCAACCTGGATTGACCATATCTAGACCCACAGCTGGATGAGACATAAGGGTGGACACTCTTGGGGCTGAGAGGTTTGGTGAGGTTGGGTGAGCAAACGCAGACCCTTTAAAGTAATACTGCGTGCTACCCATCGCATGGGTCCCAAATCTCCAGGTTCAAGGGCATCTTCCTACATCGAAAACATGCATGAGAAACCCAGAAGATGGTACACCGTGTGATGGGGAAAGGTTTCTAAAACGCACCTCATTTCTCATCTCCTTGTGCTCGGGTTCGCCATTCCAGCCACTTTACCAGCAATCTCCCTACTTGGAGCCTCAGCACCTTTAACCTCCTGTTCCATACAGGTTGCAATTTGTCCTGAGGATGAACGGGAAGACGGGGAACCAATGAGAGACTAGCTCTTGGTGTTGGGACAGGCACAGGTCACTCTATTTTCCCATCAGGAAGAAGAATTAACCACAGGCTCAGCCTGCCCCCCGGAACCAGAACAGGGCCTGAAGCCATCCTGCGCTTTTGCGGCCAGCTCCCAAAAAAGCGACTTGTAAAATGGAGCTTCAGGGCACTGCAATTCACAAACCTGCAGAGTTATAAATGATAACTCTCGTCCACAAATATATTGAGGGAAGGCAAAGAAGAGGATTTGAAATCAAGGCAGAATTGCAGGAAACAGATTTCAGGAGGTAGATTCGAATCGCCTTTAAAGCACATGAAAAGCGGCAAAACGTTGACAATGATGCCCTTGGCCAAAAAGGGCGTATGCGTTTTTTCCTGAATATATTCAGGAAAAAACGCATACGCCCTTTTTGGCCAACCAAGCAACCTGGAAAGGCAAATCAGCGCTACAAAGAAGTCTCGCTTCCCATCGGTCAAGAGGGCCATGCTGAAAAAAGTGTCAAAACCAGAAATGCAGGACAGGCCATGGAGAAATGGGAGCCTTGCTACACTGATGGGCGGGATGTAAATTGCCAACAGCCACTCTGGAGAAGTGTACGGTGTGTCCTGAAACATCTAAAAAACACAGCTTAGAGAGCATAGGGCACTTCCACGCATGGGGGGATAAAGTGGGAAAATTGAAAATCAGCAAGACACAAGCACCCCAAAGTTTAGGGCTGCTCTGTTGACAAGGACCTCCACTTCATTCCACCTTAAATATCCCAGGAAAGCGAAAAATGGATCAAAAAGTTGTGGTCCTTATGTACAATGGAATATCACTCAGCCATGAAATCAATGTCATAAGGCTAGTAGCAGCATGATGAGTGGATTTAGGTAAGACGATTCTAAGTGAAATAAGTCACACAGAAAAGGACACTTCTCATAAGGTGTCACTTATAGAGGGAATGTAAAAACCGTTACACTTGAACTGAATTACAAAACAGAACAGAGTCACACATGCAGAAAACACACTATGGCTGCTTAACGGGAAAGGTGAGGTGGGGTGATACATAAAACAAGAGCTTCAAATTAGCTCAGATACCGTTCCATAAACCCAATATGTAATAGACAAGACCTACTCCTTGCTCAGAGAACTGGACTCAACACGCCCGATTCACCGCACAAGAATATATCTGACTAGTAATAATCTTAAAACCTATGTATTGATATCTCTCTGTTAGTGTGTCAAGTGTGTGTAAAGCGGCATAAACACAGCCGTGAAAAGCAGCTAAACCCCATTATAAAACTAAATTACTTTTAAAAACCCATGAAACAAAGACAGGGAAAGAGAGAGAAATTCTTACACAATTCGTTCAGGGGCTGTGATGCAACCTGGATTGACCATATCTAGACCCACAGCTGGATGAGACATAAGGGTGGACACTCTTGGGGCTGAGAGGTTTGGTGAGGTTGTGTGAGCAAATGCAGACCCTTTAAAGTAATACTGCGTGCTACCCATCGCATGGGTCCCAAATCTCCAGGTTCAAGGGCATCTTCCTACATCGAAAACATGCATGAGAAACCCAGAAGAGGGTACACCGTGTGATGGGGAAAGGTTTCTAAAACGCACCTCATTTCTCATCTCCTTGTGCTCGGGTTCGCCATTCCAGCCACTTTACTAGCAATCTCCCTACTTGGAACCTCAGCACCTTTAACCTCCTGTTCCGAACAGGTTGCAATTTGTCCTGAGGATGAATGGGAAGACGGGGAACCAATGAGAGACTAGCTCTTGGTGTTGGGACAGGCACAGGTCACTCTATTTTCCCATCAGGAAGAAGAATTAACCACAGGCTCAGCCTGCCCCCCGGAACCAGAACAGGGCCTGAAGCCATCCTGCGCTTTTGCGGACAGCTCCCAAAAAAGCGAGTTGTAAAATGGAGCGTCAGGGCACTGCAATTCACAAACCTGCAGAGTTATAAATGATAACTCTCGTCCACAAATATATTGAGGGAAGGCAAAGAAGAGGATTTCAAATCAAGGCAGAATTGCAGGAAACAGATTTCAGGAGGTAGATTCGAATCGCCTTTAAAGCACATGAAAAGCGGCAAAACGTTGACAATGATGCCCTTGGCCAAAAAGGGCGTATGCGTTTGTTCCTGAATATATTCAGGAAAAAACGCATACGCCCTTTTTGGCCAACCAAGCAACCTGGAAAGGCAAATCAGCGCTACAAAGAAGTCTCGCTTCCCATCGGTCAAAAGGGCCATGCTGAAAAAAGTGTCAAAACCAGAAATGCAGGACAGGCCATGGAGAAATGGGAGCCTTGCTACACTGATGGGCGGGATGTAAATTGCCAACAGCCACTCTGGAGAAGGGTACGGTGTGTCCTGAAACATCTAAAAAACACAGCTTAGAGAGCATAGGGCACTTCCACGCATGGGGGGATAAAGTGGGAAAATTGAAAATCAGCAAGACACAAGCACCCCAAAGTTTAGGGCTGCTCTGTCGACAAGGACCTCCACTTCATTCCACCTTAAATATCCCAGGAAAGCGAAAAATGGATCAAAAAGTTGTGGTCCTTATGTACAATGGAATATCACTCAGCCATGAAATCAATGTCATAAGGCTAGTAGCAGCATGATGAGTGGATTTAGGTAAGACGATTCTAAGTGAAATAAGTCACACAGAAAAGGACACTTCTCATAAGGTGTCACTTATAGAGGGAATGTAAAAACCATTACACTTGAACTGAATTACAAAACAGAACAGAGTCACACATGCAGAAAACACACTATGGCTGCTTAACGGGAAAGGTGAGGTGGGGTGATACATAAAACAAGAGCTTCAAATTAGCTCAGATACCGTTCCATAAACCCAATATGTAATAGACAAGACCTACTCCTTGCTCAGAGAACTGGACTCAACACGCCCGATTCACCGCACAAGAATATATCTGACTAGTAATAATCTTAAAACCTATGTATTGATATCTCTCTGTTAGTGTGTCAAGTGTGTGTAAAGCGGCATAAACACAGCCGTGAAAAGCAGCTAAACCCCATTATAAAACTAAATTACTTTTAAAAACCCATGAAACAAAGACAGGGAAAGAGAGAGAAATTCTTACACAATTCGTTCAGGGGCTGTGATGCAACCTGGATTGACCATATCTAGACCCACAGCTGGATGAGACATAAGGGTGGACACTCTTGGGGCTGAGAGGTTTGGTGAGGTTGTGTGAGCAAATGCAGACCCTTTAAAGTAATACTGCGTGCTACCCATCGCATGGGTCCCAAATCTCCAGGTTCAAGGGCATCTTCCTACATCGAAAACATGCATGAGAAACCCAGAAGAGGGTACACCGTGTGATGGGGAAAGGTTTCTAAAACGCACCTCATTTCTCATCTCCTTGTGCTCGGGTTCGCCATTCCAGCCACTTTACTAGCAATCTCCCTACTTGGAGCCTCAGCACCTTTAACCTCCTGTTCCGAACAGGTTGCAATTTGTCCTGAGGATGAACGGGAAGACGGGGAACCAATGAGAGACTAGCTCTTGGTGTTGGGACAGGCACAGGTCACTCTATTTTCCCATCAGGAAGAAGAATTAACCACAGGCTCAGCCTGCCCCCCGGAACCAGAACAGGGCCTGAAGCCATCCTGCGCTTTTGCGGACAGCTCCCAAAAAAGCGAGTTGTAAAATGGAGCGTCAGGGCACTGCAATTCACAAACCTGCAGAGTTATAAATGATAACTCTCGTCCACAAATATATTGAGGGAAGGCAAAGAAGAGGATTTCAAATCAAGGCAGAATTGCAGGAAACAAATTTCAGGAGGTAGATTCGAATCGCCTTTAAAGCACATGAAAAGCGGCAAAACGTTGACAATGATGCCCTTGGCCAAAAAGAGCGTATGCGTTTTTTCCTGAATATATTCAGGAAAAAACGCATACGCCCTTTTTGGCCAACCAAGCAACCTGGAAAGGCAAATCAGCGCTACAAAGAAGTCTCGCTTCCCATCGGTCAAAAGGGCCATGCTGAAAAAAGTGTCAAAACCAGAAATGCAGGACAGGCCATGGAGAAATGGGAGCCTTGCTACACTGATGGGCGGGATGTAAATTGCCAACAGCCACTCTGGAGAAGTGTACGGTGTGTCCTGAAACATCTAAAAAACACAGCTTAGAGAGCATAGGGCACTTCCACGCATGGGGGGATAAAGTGGGAAAATTGAAAATCAGCAAGACACAAGCACCCCAAAGTTTAGGGCTGCTCTGTCGACAAGGACCTCCACTTCATTCCACCTTAAATATCCCAGGAAAGCGAAAAATGGATCAAAAAGTTGTGGTCCTTATGTACAATGGAATATCACTCAGCCATGAAATCAATGTCATAAGGCTAGTAGCAGCATGATGAGTGGATTTAGGTAAGACGATTCTAAGTGAAATAAGTCACACAGAAAAGGACACTTCTCGTAAGGTGTCACTTATAGAGGGAATGTAAAAACCGTTACACTTGAACTGAATTACAAAACAGAACAGAGTCACACATGCAGAAAACACACTATGGCTGCTTAACGGGAAAGGTGAGGTGGGGTGATACATAAAACAAGAGTTTCAAATTAGCTCAGATACCGTTCCATAAGCCCAATATGTAATAGACAAGACCTACTCCTTGCTCAGAGAACTGGACTCAACACGCCCGATTCACCGCACAAGAATATATCTGACTAGTAATAATCTTAAAACCTATGTATTGATATCTCTCTGTTAGTGTGTCAAGAGGGTGTAAAGCGGCATAAACAAAGCAGTGAAAAGCAGCTAAATCCCATTATAAGAATAAATTACTTTTAAAAACCCATGAAACAAAAACAGGGAAAGAGAGAGAAATTCTTACACAATTCGTTCAGGGGCTGTGATGCAACCTGGATTGACCATATCTAGACCCACAACTGGATGAGACATAAGGGTGGACACTCTTGGGGCTGAGAGGTTTGGTGAGGTTGGGTGAGCAAACGCAGACCCTTTAAAGTAATACTGCGTGCTACCCATCGCATGGGTCCCAAATCTCCAGGTTCAAGGGCATCTTCCTACATCGAAAACATGCATGAGAAACCCAGAAGATGGTACACCGTGTGATGGGGAAAGGTTTCTAAAACGCACCTCATTTCTCATCTCCTTGTGCTCGGGTTCGCCATTCCAGCCACTTTACCAGCAATCTCCCTACCTGGAGCCTCAGCACCTTTAACCTCCTGTTCCGTACAGGTTGCAATTTGTCCTGAGGATGAACGGGAAGACGGGGAACCAATGAGAGACTAGCTCTTGGTGTTGGGACAGGCACAGGTCACTCTATTTTCCCATCAGGAAGAAGAATTAACCACAGGCTCAGCCTGCCCCCCGGAACCAGAACAGGGCCTGAAGCCATCCAGCGCTTTTGCGGCCAGCTCCCAAAAAAGCGACTTGTAAGATGGAGCTTCAGGGCACTGCAATTCACAAACCTGCAGAGTTATAAATGATAACTCTCGTCCACAAATATATTGAGGGAAGGCAAAGAAGAGGATTTGAAATCAAGGCAGAATTGCAGGAAACAGATTTCAGGAGGTAGATTCGAATCGCCTTTAAAGCACATGAAAAGCGGCAAAACGTTGACAATGATGCCCTTGGCCAAAAAGGGCGTATGCGTTTTTTCCTGAATATATTCAGGAAAAAACGCATACGCCCTTTTTGGCCAACCAAGCAACCTGGAAAGGCAAATCAGCGCTACAAAGAAGTCTCGCTTCCCATCGGTCAAAAGGGCCATGCTGAAAAAAGTGTCAAAACCAGAAATGCAGGACAGGCCATGGAGAAATGGGAGCCTTGCTACACTGATGGGCGGGATGTAAATTGCCAACAGCCACTCTGGAGAAGTGTACGGTGTGTCCTGAAACATCTAAAAAACACAGCTTAGAGAGCATAGGGCACTTCCACGCATGGGGGGATAAAGTGGGAAAATTGAAAATCAGCAAGACACAAGCACCCCAAAGTTTAGGGCTGCTCTGTTGACAAGGACCTCCACTTCATTCCACCTTAAATATCCCAGGAAAGCGAAAAATGGATCAAAAAGTTGTGGTCCTTATGTACAATGGAATATCACTCAGCCATGAAATCAATGTCATAAGGCTAGTAGCAGCATGATGAGTGGATTTAGGTAAGACGATTCTAAGTGAAATAAGTCACACAGAAAAGGACACTTCTCGTAAGGTGTCACTTATAGAGGGAATGTAAAAACCGTTACACTTGAACTGAATTACAAAACAGAACAGAGTCACACATGCAGAAAACACACTATGGCTGCTTAACGGGAAAGGTGAGGTGGGGTGATACATAAAACAAGAGTTTCAAATTAGCTCAGATACCGTTCCATAAGCCCAATATGTAATAGACAAGACCTACTCCTTGCTCAGAGAACTGGACTCAACACGCCCGATTCACCGCACAAGAATATATCTGACTAGTAATAATCTTAAAACCTATGTATTGATATCTCTCTGTTAGTGTGTCAAGAGGGTGTAAAGCGGCATAAACAAAGCAGTGAAAAGCAGCTAAATCCCATTATAAGAATAAATTACTTTTAAAAACCCATGAAACAAAAACAGGGAAAGAGAGAGAAATTCTTACACAATTCGTTCAGGGGCTGTGATGCAACCTGGATTGACCATATCTAGACCCACAACTGGATGAGACATAAGGGTGGACACTCTTGGGGCTGAGAGGTTTGGTGAGGTTGGGTGAGCAAACGCAGACCCTTTAAAGTAATACTGCGTGCTACCCATCGCATGGGTCCCAAATCTCCAGGTTCAAGGGCATCTTCCTACATCGAAAACATGCATGAGAAACCCAGAAGACGGTACACCGTGTGATGGGGAAAGGTTTCTAAAACGCACCTCATTTCTCATCTCCTTGTGCTCGGGTTCGCCATTTCAGCTACTTTACTAGCAATCTCCCTACTTGGAGCATCAGCACCTTTAACCTCCTGTTCCGTACAGGTTGCAATTTGTCCTGAGGATGAACGGGAAGACGGGGAACCAATGAGAGACTAGCTCTTGGTGTTGGGACAGGCACAGGTCACTCTATTTTCCCATCAGGAAGAAGAATTAACCACAGGCTCAGCCTGCCCCCCGGAACCAGAAAAGGGCCTGAAGCCATCCTGCACTTTTGCGGCCAGCTCCCAAAAAAGCGACTTGTAAAATAGAGCTTCAGGGCACTGCAATTCACAAACCTGCAGAGTTATAAATGATAACTCTCGTCCACAAATATATTGAGGGAAGGCAAAGAAGAGGATTTGAAATCAAGGAAGAATTGCAGGAAACAGATTTCAGGAGGTAGATTCGAATCGCCTTTAAAGCACATGAAAAGCGGCAAAACGTTGACAATGATGCCCTTGGCCAAAAAGGGCGTATGCGTTTTTTCCTGAATATATTCAGGAAAAAACGCATACGCCCTTTTTGGCCAACCAAGCAACCTGGAAAGGCAAATCAGCGCTACAAAGAAGTCTCGCTTCCCATCGGTCAAAAGGGCCATGCTGAAAAAAGTGTCAAAACCAGAAATGCAGGACAGGCCATGGAGAAATGGGAGCCTTGCTACACTGATGGGCGGGATGTAAATTGCCAACAGCCACTCTGGAGAAGTGTACGGTGTGTCCTGAAACATCTAAAAAACACAGCTTAGAGAGCATAGGGCACTTCCACGCATGGGGGGATAAAGTGGGAAAATTGAAAATCAGCAAGACACAAGCACCCCAAAGTTTAGGGCTGCTCTGTTGACAAGGACCTCCACTTCATTCCACCTTAAATATCCCAGGAAAGCGAAAAATGGATCAAAAAGTTGTGGTCCTTATGTACAATGGAATATCACTCAGCCATGAAATCAATGTCATAAGGCTAGTAGCAGCATGATGAGTGGATTTAGGTAAGACGATTCTAAGTGAAATAAGTCACACAGAAAAGGACACTTCTCGTAAGGTGTCACTTATAGAGGGAATGTAAAAACCGTTACACTTGAACTGAATTACAAAACAGAACAGAGTCACACATGCAGAAAACACACTATGGCTGCTTAACGGGAAAGGTGAGGTGGGGTGATACATAAAACAAGAGTTTCAAATTAGCTCAGATACCGTTCCATAAGCCCAATATGTAATAGACAAGACCTACTCCTTGCTCAGAGAACTGGACTCAACACGCCCGATTCACCGCACAAGAATATATCTGACTAGTAATAATCTTAAAACCTATGTATTGATATCTCTCTGTTAGTGTGTCAAGAGGGTGTAAAGCGGCATAAACAAAGCAGTGAAAAGCAGCTAAATCCCATTATAAGAATAAATTACTTTTAAAAACCCATGAAACAAAAACAGGGAAAGAGAGAGAAATTCTTACACAATTCGTTCAGGGGCTGTGATGCAACCTGGATTGACCATATCTAGACCCACAACTGGATGAGACATAAGGGTGGACACTCTTGGGGCTGAGAGGTTTGGTGAGGTTGGGTGAGCAAACGCAGACCCTTTAAAGTAATACTGCGTGCTACCCATCGCATGGGTCCCAAATCTCCAGGTTCAAGGGCATCTTCCTACATCGAAAACATGCATGAGAAACCCAGAAGACGGTACACCGTGTGATGGGGAAAGGTTTCTAAAACGCACCTCATTTCTCATCTCCTTGTGCTCGGGTTCGCCATTTCAGCTACTTTACTAGCAATCTCCCTACTTGGAGCATCAGCACCTTTAACCTCCTGTTCCGTACAGGTTGCAATTTGTCCTGAGGATGAACGGGAAGACGGGGAACCAATGAGAGACTAGCTCTTGGTGTTGGGACAGGCACAGGTCACTCTATTTTCCCATCAGGAAGAAGAATTAACCACAGGCTCAGCCTGCCCCCCGGAACCAGAAAAGGGCCTGAAGCCATCCTGCACTTTTGCGGCCAGCTCCCAAAAAAGCGACTTGTAAAATAGAGCTTCAGGGCACTGCAATTCACAAACCTGCAGAGTTATAAATGATAACTCTCGTCCACAAATATATTGAGGGAAGGCAAAGAAGAGGATTTCAAATCAAGGCAGAATTGCAGGAAACAGATTTCAGGAGGTAGATTCGAATCGCCTTTAAAGCACATGAAAAGCGGCAAAACGTTGACAATGATGCCCTTGGCCAAAAAGGGCGTATGCGTTTTTTCCTGAATATATTCAGGAAAAAACGCATACGCCCTTTTTGGCCAACCAAGCAACCTGGAAAGGCAAATCAGCGCTACAAAGAAGTCTCGCTTCCCATCGGTCAAAAGGGCCATGCTGAAAAAAGTGTCAAAACCAGAAATGCAGGACAGGCCATGGAGAAATGGGAGCCTTGCTACACTGATGGGCTGGATGTAAATTGCCAACAGCCACTCTGAAGAAGGGTACGGTGTGTCCTGAAACATCTAAAAAACACAGCTTAGAGAGCATAGGGCACTTCCACGCATGGGGGGATAAAGTGGGAAAATTGAAAATCAGCAAGACACAAGCACCCCAAAGTTTAGGGCTGCTCTGTCGACAAGGACCTCCACTTCATTCCACCTTAAATATCCCAAGAAAGCGAAAAATGGATCAAAAAGTTGTGGTCCTTATGTACAATGGAATATCACTCAGCCATGAAATCAATGTCATAAGGCTAGTAGCAGCATGATGAGTGGATTTAGGTAAGACGATTCTAAGTGAAATAAGTCACACAGAAAAGGACACTTCTCATAAGGTGTCACTTATAGAGGGAATGTAAAAACCGTTACACTTGAACTGAATTACAAAACAGAACAGAGTCACACATGCAGAAAACACACTATGGCTGCTTAACGGGAAAGGTGAGGTGGGGTGATACATAAAACAAGAGCTTCAAATTAGCTCAGATACCGTTCCATAAACCCAATATGTAATAGACAAGACCTACTCCTTGCTCAGAGAACTGGACTCAACACGCCCGATTCACCGCACAAGAATATATCTGACTAGTAATAATCTTAAAACCTATGTATTGATATCTCTCTGTTAGTTTGTCAAGTTTGTGTAAAGCGGCATAAACACAGCCGTGAAAAGCAGCTAAACCCCATTATAAAAATAAATTACTTTTAAAAACCCATGAAACAAAGACAGGGAAAGAGAGAGAAATTCTTACACAATTCGTTCAGGGGCTGTGATGCAACCTGGATTGACCATATCTAGACCCACAGCTGGATGAGACATAAGGGTGGACACTCTTGGGGCTGAGAGGTTTGGTGAGGTTGGGTTAGCAAACGCAGACCCTTTAAAGTAATACTGCGTGCTACCCATCGCATGGGTCCCAAATCTCCAGGTTCAAGGGAATCTTCCTACATCGAAAACATGCATGAGAAACCCAGAAGATGGTACACCGTGTGATGGGGAAAGGTTTCTAAAACGCACCTCATTTCTCATCTCCTTGTGCTCGGGTTCGCCATTCCTGCCACTTTACTAGCAATCTCCCTACTTGGAGCCTCAGCACCTTTAACCTCCTGTTCCGTACAGGTTGCAATTTGTCCTGAGTATGAACGGGAAGACGGGGAACCAATGAGAGACTAGCTCTTGGTGTTGGGACAGGCACAGGTCACTCTATTTTCCCATCAGGAAGAAGAATTAACCACAGGCTCAGCCTGCCCCCCGGAACCAGAACAGGGCCTGAAGCCATCCTGCGCTTTTGCGGCCAGCTCCCAAAAAAGCGACTTGTAAGATGGAGCTTCAGGGCACTGCAATTCACAAACCTGCAGAGTTATAAATGATAACTCTCGTCCACAAATATATTGAGGGAAGGCAAAGAAGAGGATTTGAAATCAAGGCAGAATTGCAGGAAACAGATTTCAGGAGGTAGATTCGAATCGCCTTTAAAGCACATGAAAAGCGGCAAAACGTTGACAATGATGCCCTTGGCCAAAAAGGGCGTATGCGTTTTTTCCTGAATATATTAAGGAAAAAACGCATACGCCCTTTTTGGCCAACCAAGCAACCTGGAAAGGCAAATCAGCGCTACAAAGAAGTCTCGCTTCCCATCGGTCAAAAGGGCCATGCTGAAAAAAGTGTCAAAACCAGAAATGCAGGACAGGCCATGGAGAAATGGGAGCCTTGCTACACTGATGGGCGGGATGTAAATTGCCAACAGCCACTCTGGAGAAGTGTACGGTGTGTCCTGAAACATCTAAAAAACACAGCTTAGAGAGCATAGGGCACTTCCACGCATGGGGGGATAAAGTGGGAAAATTGAAAATCAGCAAGACACAAGCACCCCAAAGTTTAGGGCTGCTCTGTTGACAAGGACCTCCACTTCATTCCACCTTAAATATCCCAGGAAAGCGAAAAATGGATCAAAAAGTTGTGGTCCTTATGTACAATGGAATAACACTCAGCCATGAAATCAATGTCATAAGGCTAGTAGCAGCATGATGAGTGGATTTAGGTAAGACGATTCTAAGTGAAATAAGTCACACAGAAAAGGACACTTCTCATAAGGTGTCACTTATAGAGGGAATGTAAAAACCGTTACACTTGAACTGAATTACAAAACAGAACAGAGTCACACATGCAGAAAACACACTATGGCTGCTTAACGGGAAAGGTGAGGTGGGGTGATCCATAAAACAAGAGTTTCAAATTAGCTCAGATACCGTTCCATAAACCCAATATGTAATAGACAAGACCTACTCCTTGCTCAGAGAACTGGACTCAACACGCCCGATTCACCGCACAAGAATATATCTGACTAGTAATAATCTTAAAACCTATGTATTGATATCTCTCTGTTAGTGTGTCAAGTGGGTGTAAAGCGGCATAAACACAGCCCTGAAAAGCAGCTAAACCCCATTATAAAAATAAATTACTTTTAAAAACCCATGAAACAAAGACAGGGAAAGAGAGAGAAATTCTTACCCAATTCGTTCAGGGGCTGTGATGCAACCTGGATTGACCATATCTAGACCCACAGCTGGATGAGACATAAGGGTGGACACTCTTGGGGCTGAGAGGTTTGGTGAGGTTGTGTGAGCAAATGCAGACCCTTTAAAGTAATACTGCGTGCTACCCATCGCATGGGTCCCAAATCTCCAGGTTCAAGGGCATCTTCCTACATCGAAAACATGCATGAGAAACCCAGAAGAGGGTACACCGTGTGATGGGGAAAGCTTTCTAAAACGCACCTCATTTCTCATCTCCTTGTGCTCGGGTTCGCCATTCCAGCCACTTTACTAGCAATCTCCCTACTTGGAGCCTCAGCACCTTTAACCTCCTGTTCCGAACAGGTTGCAATTTGTCCTGAGGATGAACGGGAAGACGGGGAACCAATGAGAGACTAGCTCTTGGTGTTGGGACAGGCACAGGTCACTCTATTTTCCCATCAGGAAGAAGAATTAACCACAGGCTCAGCCTGCCCCCCGGAACCAGAACAGGGCCTGAAGCCATCCTGCGCTTTTGCGGACAGCTCCCAAAAAAGCGAGTTGTAAAATGGAGCGTCAGGGCACTGCAATTCACAAACCTGCAGAGTTATAAATGATAACTCTCGTCCACAAATATATTGAGGGAAGGCAAAGAAGAGGATTTCAAATCAAGGCAGAATTGCAGGAAACAAATTTCAGGAGGTAGATTCGAATCGCCTTTAAAGCACATGAAAAGCGGCAAAACGTTGACAATGATGCCCTTGGCCAAAAAGAGCGTATGCGTTTTTTCCTGAATATATTCAGGAAAAAACGCATACGCCCTTTTTGGCCAACCAAGCAACCTGGAAAGGCAAATCAGCGCTACAAAGAAGTCTCGCTTCCCATCGGTCAAAAGGGCCATGTTGAAAAAAGTGTCAAAACCAGAAATGCAGGACAGGCCATGGAGAAATGGGAGCCTTGCTACACTGATGGGCGGGATGTAAATTGCCAACAGCCACTCTGGAGAAGGGAACGGTGTGTCCTGAAACATCTAAAAAACACAGCTTAGAGAGCATAGGGCACTTCCACGCATGGGGGGATAAAGTGGGAAAATTGAAAATCAGCAAGACACAAGCACCCCAAAGTTTAGGGCTGCTCTGTCGACAAGGACCTCCACTTCATTCCACCTTAAATATCCCAGGAAAGCGAAAAATGGATCAAAAAGTTGTGGTCCTTATGTACAATGGAATATCACTCAGCCATGAAATCAATGTCATAAGGCTAGTAGCAGCATGATGAGTGGATTTAGGTAAGACGATTCTAAGTGAAATAAGTCACACAGAAAAGGACACTTCTCATAAGGTGTCACTTATAGAGGGAATGTAAAAACCGTTACACTTGAACTGAATTACAAAACAGAACAGAGTCACACATGCAGAAAACACACTATGGCTGCTTAACGGGAAAGGTGAGGTGGGGTGATACATAAAACAAGAGCTTCAAATTAGCTCAGATACCGTTCCATAAACCCAATATGTAATAGACAAGACCTACTCCTTGCTCAGAGAACTGGACTCAACACGCCCGATTCACCGCACAAGAATATATCTGACTAGTAATAATCTTAAAACCTATGTATTGATATCTCTCTGTTAGTGTGTCAAGTTTGTGTAAAGCGGCATAAACACAGCCGTGAAAAGCAGCTAAACCCCATTATAAAAATAAATTACTTTTAAAAACCCATGAAACAAAGACAGGGAAAGAGAGAGAAATTCTTACACAATTCGTTCAGGGGCTGTGATGCAACCTGGATTGACCATATCTAGACCCACAGCTGGATGAGACATAAGGGTGGACACTCTTGGGGCTGAGAGGTTTGGTGAGGTTGGGTGAGCAAACGCAGACCCTTTAAAGTAATACTGCGTGCTACCCATCGCATGGGTCCCAAATCTCCAGGTTCAAGGGCATCTTCCTACATCGAAAACATGCATGAGAAACCCAGAAGATGGTACACCGTGTGATGGGGAAAGGTTTCTAAAACGCACCTCATTTCTCATCTCCTTGTGCTCGGGTTCGCCATTCCAGCCACTTTACCAGCAATCTCCCTACCTGGAGCCTCAGCACCTTTAACCTCCTGTTCCGTACAGGTTGCAATTTGTCCTGAGGATGAACGGGAAGACGGGGAACCAATGAGAGACTAGCTCTTGGTGTTGGGACAGGCACAGGTCACTCTATTTTCCCATCAGGAAGAAGAATTAACCACAGGCTCAGCCTGCCCCCCGGAACCAGAACAGGGCCTGAAGCCATCCAGCGCTTTTGCGGCCAGCTCCCAAAAAAGCGACTTGTAAGATGGAGCTTCAGGGCACTGCAATTCACAAACCTGCAGAGTTATAAATGATAACTCTCGTCCACAAATATATTGAGGGAAGGCAAAGAAGAGGATTTGAAATCAAGGCAGAATTGCAGGAAACAGATTTCAGGAGGTAGATTCGAATCGCCTTTAAAGCACATGAAAAGCGGCAAAACGTTGACAATGATGCCCTTGGCCAAAAAGGGCGTATGCGTTTTTTCCTGAATATATTCAGGAAAAAACGCATACGCCCTTTTTGGCCAACCAAGCAACCTGGAAAGGCAAATCAGCGCTACAAAGAAGTCTCGCTTCCCATCGGTCAAAAGGGCCATGCTGAAAAAAGTGTCAAAACCAGAAATGCAGGACAGGCCATGGAGAAATGGGAGCCTTGCTACACTGATGGGCGGGATGTAAATTGCCAACAGCCACTCTGGAGAAGTGTACGGTGTGTCCTGAAACATCTAAAAAACACAGCTTAGAGAGCATAGGGCACTTCCACGCATGGGGGGATAAAGTGGAAAAATTGAAAATCAGCAAGACACAAGCACCCCAAAGTTTAGGGCTGCTCTGTTGACAAGGACCTCCACTTCATTCCACCTTAAATATCCCAGGAAAGCGAAAAATGGATCAAAAAGTTGTGGTCCTTATGTACAATGGAATATCACTCAGCCATGAAATCAATGTCATAAGGCTAGTAGCAGCATGATGAGTGGATTTAGGTAAGACGATTCTAAGTGAAATAAGTCACACAGAAAAGGACACTTCTCGTAAGGTGTCACTTATAGAGGGAATGTAAAAACCGTTACACTTGAACTGAATTACAAAACAGAACAGAGTCACACATGCAGAAAACACACTATGGCTGCTTAACGGGAAAGGTGAGGTGGGGTGATACATAAAACAAGAGTTTCAAATTAGCTCAGATACCGTTCCATAAGCCCAATATGTAATAGACAAGACCTACTCCTTGCTCAGAGAACTGGACTCAACACGCCCGATTCACCGCACAAGAATATATCTGACTAGTAATAATCTTAAAACCTATGTATTGATATCTCTCTGTTAGTGTGTCAAGAGGGTGTAAAGCGGCATAAACAAAGCAGTGAAAAGCAGCTAAATCCCATTATAAGAATAAATTACTTTTAAAAACCCATGAAACAAAAACAGGGAAAGAGAGAGAAATTCTTACACAATTCGTTCAGGGGCTGTGATGCAACCTGGATTGACCATATCTAGACCCACAACTGGATGAGACATAAGGGTGGACACTCTTGGGGCTGAGAGGTTTGGTGAGGTTGGGTGAGCAAACGCAGACCCTTTAAAGTAATACTGCGTGCTACCCATCGCATGGGTCCCAAATCTCCAGGTTCAAGGGCATCTTCCTACATCGAAAACATGCATGAGAAACCCAGAAGATGGTACACCGTGTGATGGGGAAAGGTTTCTAAAACGCACCTCATTTCTCATCTCCTTGTGCTCGGGTTCGCCATTTCAGCTACTTTACTAGCAATCTCCCTACTTGGAGCATCAGCACCTTTAACCTCCTGTTCCGTACAGGTTGCAATTTGTCCTGAGGATGAACGGGAAGACGGGGAACCAATGAGAGACTAGCTCTTGGTGTTGGGACAGGCACAGGTCACTCTATTTTCCCATCAGGAAGAAGAATTAACCACAGGCTCAGCCTGCCCCCCGGAACCAGAAAAGGGCCTGAAGCCATCCTGCACTTTTGCGGCCAGCTCCCAAAAAAGCGACTTGTAAAATAGAGCTTCAGGGCACTGCAATTCACAAACCTGCAGAGTTATAAATGATAACTCTCGTCCACAAATATATTGAGGGAAGGCAAAGAAGAGGATTTGAAATCAAGGAAGAATTGCAGGAAACAGATTTCAGGAGGTAGATTCGAATCGCCTTTAAAGCACATGAAAAGCGGCAAAACGTTGACAATGATGCCCTTGGCCAAAAAGGGCGTATGCGTTTTTTCCTGAATATATTCAGGAAAAAACGCATACGCCCTTTTTGGCCAACCAAGCAACCTGGAAAGGCAAATCAGCGCTACAAAGAAGTCTCGCTTCCCATCGGTCAAAAGGGCCATGCTGAAAAAAGTGTCAAAACCAGAAATGCAGGACAGGCCATGGAGAAATGGGAGCCTTGCTACACTGATGGGCGGGATGTAAATTGCCAACAGCCACTCTGGAGAAGTGTACGGTGTGTCCTGAAACATCTAAAAAACACAGCTTAGAGAGCATAGGGCACTTCCACGCATGGGGGGATAAAGTGGGAAAATTGAAAATCAGCAAGACACAAGCACCCCAAAGTTTAGGGCTGCTCTGTTGACAAGGACCTCCACTTCATTCCACCTTAAATATCCCAGGAAAGCGAAAAATGGATCAAAAAGTTGTGGTCCTTATGTACAATGGAATATCACTCAGCCATGAAATCAATGTCATAAGGCTAGTAGCAGCATGATGAGTGGATTTAGGTAAGACGATTCTAAGTGAAATAAGTCACACAGAAAAGGACACTTCTCGTAAGGTGTCACTTATAGAGGGAATGTAAAAACCGTTACACTTGAACTGAATTACAAAACAGAACAGAGTCACACATGCAGAAAACACACTATGGCTGCTTAACGGGAAAGGTGAGGTGGGGTGATACATAAAACAAGAGTTTCAAATTAGCTCAGATACCGTTCCATAAGCCCAATATGTAATAGACAAGACCTACTCCTTGCTCAGAGAACTGGACTCAACACGCCCGATTCACCGCACAAGAATATATCTGACTAGTAATAATCTTAAAACCTATGTATTGATATCTCTCTGTTAGTGTGTCAAGAGGGTGTAAAGCGGCATAAACAAAGCAGTGAAAAGCAGCTAAATCCCATTATAAGAATAAATTACTTTTAAAAACCCATGAAACAAAAACAGGGAAAGAGAGAGAAATTCTTACACAATTCGTTCAGGGGCTGTGATGCAACCTGGATTGACCATATCTAGACCCACAACTGGATGAGACATAAGGGTGGACACTCTTGGGGCTGAGAGGTTTGGTGAGGTTGGGTGAGCAAACGCAGACCCTTTAAAGTAATACTGCGTGCTACCCATCGCATGGGTCCCAAATCTCCAGGTTCAAGGGCATCTTCCTACATCGAAAACATGCATGAGAAACCCAGAAGATGGTACACCGTGTGATGGGGAAAGGTTTCTAAAACGCACCTCATTTCTCATCTCCTTGTGCTCGGGTTCGCCATTTCAGCTACTTTACTAGCAATCTCCCTACTTGGAGCATCAGCACCTTTAACCTCCTGTTCCGTACAGGTTGCAATTTGTCCTGAGGATGAACGGGAAGACGGGGAACCAATGAGAGACTAGCTCTTGGTGTTGGGACAGGCACAGGTCACTCTATTTTCCCATCAGGAAGAAGAATTAACCACAGGCTCAGCCTGCCCCCCGGAACCAGAAAAGGGCCTGAAGCCATCCTGCACTTTTGCGGCCAGCTCCCAAAAAAGCGACTTGTAAAATAGAGCTTCAGGGCACTGCAATTCACAAACCTGCAGAGTTATAAATGATAACTCTCGTCCACAAATATATTGAGGGAAGGCAAAGAAGAGGATTTGAAATCAAGGAAGAATTGCAGGAAACAGATTTCAGGAGGTAGATTCGAATCGCCTTTAAAGCACATGAAAAGCGGCAAAACGTTGACAATGATGCCCTTGGCCAAAAAGGGCGTATGCGTTTTTTCCTGAATATATTCAGGAAAAAACGCATACGCCCTTTTTGGCCAACCAAGCAACCTGGAAAGGCAAATCAGCGCTACAAAGAAGTCTCGCTTCCCATCGGTCAAAAGGGCCATGCTGAAAAAAGTGTCAAAACCAGAAATGCAGGACAGGCCATGGAGAAATGGGAGCCTTGCTACACTGATGGGCGGGATGTAAATTGCCAACAGCCACTCTGGAGAAGTGTACGGTGTGTCCTGAAACATCTAAAAAACACAGCTTAGAGAGCATAGGGCACTTCCACGCATGGGGGGATAAAGTGGGAAAATTGAAAATCAGCAAGACACAAGCACCCCAAAGTTTAGGGCTGCTCTGTTGACAAGGACCTCCACTTCATTCCAC
Organism: Balaenoptera physalus; assembly: GCF_965194825.1. NCBI lineage: Eukaryota > Metazoa > Chordata > Mammalia > Artiodactyla > Balaenopteridae > Balaenoptera > Balaenoptera physalus. The sequence continues at coordinate 2,272,967 of NW_028126470.1, forward strand.
CTTAAATATCCCAGGAAAGCGAAAAATGGATCAAAAAGTTGTGGTCCTTATGTACAATGGAATATCACTCAGCCATGAAATCAATGTCATAAGGCTAGTAGCAGCATGATGAGTGGATTTAGGTAAGACGATTCTAAGTGAAATAAGTCACACAGAAAAGGACACTTCTCGTAAGGTGTCACTTATAGAGGGAATGTAAAAACCGTTACACTTGAACTGAATTACAAAACAGAACAGAGTCACACATGCAGAAAACACACTATGGCTGCTTAACGGGAAAGGTGAGGTGGGGTGATACATAAAACAAGAGTTTCAAATTAGCTCAGATACCGTTCCATAAGCCCAATATGTAATAGACAAGACCTACTCCTTGCTCAGAGAACTGGACTCAACACGCCCGATTCACCGCACAAGAATATATCTGACTAGTAATAATCTTAAAACCTATGTATTGATATCTCTCTGTTAGTGTGTCAAGAGGGTGTAAAGCGGCATAAACAAAGCAGTGAAAAGCAGCTAAATCCCATTATAAGAATAAATTACTTTTAAAAACCCATGAAACAAAAACAGGGAAAGAGAGAGAAATTCTTACACAATTCGTTCAGGGGCTGTGATGCAACCTGTATTGACCATATCTAGACCCACAACTGGATGAGACATAAGGGTGGACACTCTTGGGGCTGAGAGGTTTGGTGAGGTTGGGTGAGCAAACGCAGACCCTTTAAAGTAATACTGCGTGCTACCCATCGCATGGGTCCCAAATCTCCAGGTTCAAGGGCATCTTCCTACATCGAAAACATGCATGAGAAACCCAGAAGACGGTACACCGTGTGATGGGGAAAGGTTTCTAAAACGCACCTCATTTCTCATCTCCTTGTGCTCGGGTTCGCCATTTCAGCTACTTTACTAGCAATCTCCCTACTTGGAGCATCAGCACCTTTAACCTCCTGTTCCGTACAGGTTGCAATTTGTCCTGAGGATGAACGGGAAGACGGGGAACCAATGAGAGACTAGCTCTTGGTGTTGGGACAGGCACAGGTCACTCTATTTTCCCATCAGGAAGAAGAATTAACCACAGGCTCAGCCTGCCCCCCGAAACCAGAACAGGGCCTGAAGCCATCCTGCGCTTTTGCGGCCAGCTCCCAAAAAAGCGACTTGTAAAATAGAGCTTCAGGGCACTGCAATTCACAAACCTGCAGAGTTATAAATGATAACTCTCGTCCACAAATATATTGAGGGAAGGCAAAGAAGAGGATTTCAAATCAAGGCAGAATTGCAGGAAACAGATTTCAGGAGGTAGATTCGAATCGCCTTTAAAGCACATGAAAAGCGGCAAAACGTTGACAATGATGCCCTTGGCCAAAAAGGGCGTATGCGTTTTTTCCTGAATATATTCAGGAAAAAACGCATACGCCCTTTTTGGCCAACCAAGCAACCTGGAAAGGCAAATCAGCGCTACAAAGAAGTCTCGCTTCCCATCGGTCAAAAGGGCCATGCTGAAAAAAGTGTCAAAACCAGAAATGCAGGACAGGCCATGGAGAAATGGGAGCCTTGCTACACTGATGGGCTGGATGTAAATTGCCAACAGCCACTCTGAAGAAGGGTACGGTGTGTCCTGAAACATCTAAAAAACACAGCTTAGAGAGCATAGGGCACTTCCACGCATGGGGGGATAAAGTGGGAAAATTGAAAATCAGCAAGACACAAGCACCCCAAAGTTTAGGGCTGCTCTGTCGACAAGGACCTCCACTTCATTCCACCTTAAATATCCCAAGAAAGCGAAAAATGGATCAAAAAGTTGTGGTCCTTATGTACAATGGAATATCACTCAGCCATGAAATCAATGTCATAAGGCTAGTAGCAGCATGATGAGTGGATTTAGGTAAGACGATTCTAAGTGAAATAAGTCACACAGAAAAGGACACTTCTCATAAGGTGTCACTTATAGAGGGAATGTAAAAACCGTTACACTTGAACTGAATTACAAAACAGAACAGAGTCACACATGCAGAAAACACACTATGGCTGCTTAACGGGAAAGGTGAGGTGGGGTGATACATAAAACAAGAGCTTCAAATTAGCTCAGATACCGTTCCATAAACCCAATATGTAATAGACAAGACCTACTCCTTGCTCAGAGAACTGGACTCAACACGCCCGATTCACCGCACAAGAATATATCTGACTAGTAATAATCTTAAAACCTATGTATTGATATCTCTCTGTTAGTTTGTCAAGTTTGTGTAAAGCGGCATAAACACAGCCGTGAAAAGCAGCTAAACCCCATTATAAAAATAAATTACTTTTAAAAACCCATGAAACAAAGACAGGGAAAGAGAGAGAAATTCTTACACAATTCGTTCAGGGGCTGTGATGCAACCTGGATTGACCATATCTAGACCCACAGCTGGATGAGACATAAGGGTGGACACTCTTGGGGCTGAGAGGTTTGGTGAGGTTGGGTTAGCAAACGCAGACCCTTTAAAGTAATACTGCGTGCTACCCATCGCATGGGTCCCAAATCTCCAGGTTCAAGGGAATCTTCCTACATCGAAAACATGCATGAGAAACCCAGAAGATGGTACACCGTGTGATGGGGAAAGGTTTCTAAAACGCACCTCATTTCTCATCTCCTTGTGCTCGGGTTCGCCATTCCTGCCACTTTACTAGCAATCTCCCTACTTGGAGCCTCAGCACCTTTAACCTCCTGTTCCGTACAGGTTGCAATTTGTCCTGAGTATGAACGGGAAGACGGGGAACCAATGAGAGACTAGCTCTTGGTGTTGGGACAGGCACAGGTCACTCTATTTTCCCATCAGGAAGAAGAATTAACCACAGGCTCAGCCTGCCCCCCGGAACCAGAACAGGGCCTGAAGCCATCCTGCGCTTTTGCGGCCAGCTCCCAAAAAAGCGACTTGTAAGATGGAGCTTCAGGGCACTGCAATTCACAAACCTGCAGAGTTATAAATGATAACTCTCGTCCACAAATATATTGAGGGAAGGCAAAGAAGAGGATTTGAAATCAAGGCAGAATTGCAGGAAACAGATTTCAGGAGGTAGATTCGAATCGCCTTTAAAGCACATGAAAAGCGGCAAAACGTTGACAATGATGCCCTTGGCCAAAAAGGGCGTATGCGTTTTTTCCTGAATATATTCAGGAAAAAACGCATACGCCCTTTTTGGCCAACCAAGCAACCTGGAAAGGCAAATCAGCGCTACAAAGAAGTCTCGCTTCCCATCGGTCAAAAGGGCCATGCTGAAAAAAGTGTCAAAACCAGAAATGCAGGACAGGCCATGGAGAAATGGGAGCCTTGCTACACTGATGGGCGGGATGTAAATTGCCAACAGCCACTCTGGAGAAGTGTACGGTGTGTCCTGAAACATCTAAAAAACACAGCTTAGAGAGCATAGGGCACTTCCACGCATGGGGGGATAAAGTGGGAAAATTGAAAATCAGCAAGACACAAGCACCCCAAAGTTTAGGGCTGCTCTGTTGACAAGGACCTCCACTTCATTCCACCTTAAATATCCCAGGAAAGCGAAAAATGGATCAAAAAGTTGTGGTCCTTATGTACAATGGAATAACACTCAGCCATGAAATCAATGTCATAAGGCTAGTAGCAGCATGATGAGTGGATTTAGGTAAGACGATTCTAAGTGAAATAAGTCACACAGAAAAGGACACTTCTCATAAGGTGTCACTTATAGAGGGAATGTAAAAACCGTTACACTTGAACTGAATTACAAAACAGAACAGAGTCACACATGCAGAAAACACACTATGGCTGCTTAACTGGAAAGGTGAGGTGGGGTGATCCATAAAACAAGAGTTTCAAATTAGCTCAGATACCGTTCCATAAACCCAATATGTAATAGACAAGACCTACTCCTTGCTCAGAGAACTGGACTCAACACGCCCGATTCACCGCACAAGAATATATCTGACTAGTAATAATCTTAAAACCTATGTATTGATATCTCTCTGTTAGTGTGTCAAGTGGGTGTAAAGCGGCATAAACACAGCCCTGAAAAGCAGCTAAACCCCATTATAAAAATAAATTACTTTTAAAAACCCATGAAACAAAGACAGGGAAAGAGAGAGAAATTCTTACCCAATTCGTTCAGGGGCTGTGATGCAACCTGGATTGACCATATCTAGACCCACAGCTGGATGAGACATAAGGGTGGACACTCTTGGGGCTGAGAGGTTTGGTGAGGTTGTGTGAGCAAATGCAGACCCTTTAAAGTAATACTGCGTGCTACCCATCGCATGGGTCCCAAATCTCCAGGTTCAAGGGCATCTTCCTACATCGAAAACATGCATGAGAAACCCAGAAGAGGGTACACCGTGTGATGGGGAAAGCTTTCTAAAACGCACCTCATTTCTCATCTCCTTGTGCTCGGGTTCGCCATTCCAGCCACTTTACTAGCAATCTCCCTACTTGGAGCCTCAGCACCTTTAACCTCCTGTTCCGAACAGGTTGCAATTTGTCCTGAGGATGAACGGGAAGACGGGGAACCAATGAGAGACTAGCTCTTGGTGTTGGGACAGGCACAGGTCACTCTATTTTCCCATCAGGAAGAAGAATTAACCACAGGCTCAGCCTGCCCTCCGGAACCAGAACAGGGCCTGAAGCCATCCTGCGCTTTTGCGGACAGCTCCCAAAAAAGCGAGTTGTAAAATGGAGCGTCAGGGCACTGCAATTCACAAACCTGCAGAGTTATAAATGATAACTCTCGTCCACAAATATATTGAGGGAAGGCAAAGAAGAGGATTTCAAATCAAGGCAGAATTGCAGGAAACAGATTTCAGGAGGTAGATTCGAATCGCCTTTAAAGCACATGAAAAGCGGCAAAACGTTGACAATGATGCCCTTGGCCAAAAAGGGCGGATGCGTTTTTTCCTGAATATATTCAGGAAAAAACGCATACGCCCTTTTTGGCCAACCAAGCAACCTGGAAAGGCAAATCAGCGCTACAAAGAAGTCTCGCTTCCCATCGGTCAAAAGGGCCATGCTGAAAAAAGTGTCAAAACCAGAAATGCAGGACAGGCCATGGAGAAATGGGAGCCTTGCTACACTGATGGGCTGGATGTAAATTGCCAACAGCCACTCTGAAGAAGGGTACGGTGTGTCCTGAAACATCTAAAAAACACAGCTTAGAGAGCATAGGGCACTTCCACGCATGGGGGGATAAAGTGGGAAAATTGAAAATCAGCAAGACACAAGCACCCCAAAGTTTAGGGCTGCTCTGTCGACAAGGACCTCCACTTCATTCCACCTTAAATATCCCAGGAAAGCGAAAAATGGATCAAAAAGTTGTGGTCCTTATGTACAATGGAATATCACTCAGCCATGAAATCAATGTCATAAGGCTAGTAGCAGCATGATGAGTGGATTTAGGTAAGACGATTCTAAGTGAAATAAGTCACACAGAAAAGGACACTTCTCATAAGGTGTCACTTATAGAGGGAATGTAAAAACCGTTACACTTGAACTGAATTACAAAACAGAACAGAGTCACACATGCAGAAAACACACTATGGCTGCTTAACGGGAAAGGTGAGGTGGGGTGATACATAAAACAAGAGCTTCAAATTAGCTCAGATACCGTTCCATAAACCCAATATGTAATAGACAAGACCTACTCCTTGCTCAGAGAACTGGACTCAACACGCCCGATTCACCGCACAAGAATATATCTGACTAGTAATAATCTTAAAACCTATGTATTGATATCTCTCTGTTAGTTTGTCAAGTTTGTGTAAAGCGGCATAAACACAGCCGTGAAAAGCAGCTAAACCCCATTATAAAAATAAATTACTTTTAAAAACCCATGAAACAAAGACAGGGAAAGAGAGAGAAATTCTTACACAATTCGTTCAGGGGCTGTGATGCAACCTGGATTGACCATATCTAGACCCACAGCTGGATGAGACATAAGGGTGGACACTCTTGGGGCTGAGAGGTTTGGTGAGGTTGGGTTAGCAAACGCAGACCCTTTAAAGTAATACTGCGTGCTACCCATCGCATGGGTCCCAAATCTCCAGGTTCAAGGGCATCTTCCTACATCGAAAACATGCATGAGAAACCCAGAAGATGGTACACCGTGTGATGGGGAAAGGTTTCTAAAACGCACCTCATTTCTCATCTCCTTGTGCTCGGGTTCGCCATTCCAGCCACTTTACTAGCAATCTCCCTACTTGGAGCCTCAGCACCTTTAACCTCCTGTTCCGTACAGGTTGCAATTTGTCCTGAGGATGAACGGGAAGACGGGGAACCAATGAGAGACTAGCTCTTGGTGTTGGGACAGGCACAGGTCACTCTATTTTCCCATCAGGAAGAAGAATTAACCACAGGCTCAGCCTGCCCCCCGAAACCAGAACAGGGCCTGAAGCCATCCTGCGCTTTTGCGGCCAGCTCCCAAAAAAGCGACTTGTAAGATGGAGCTTCAGGGCACTGCAATTCACAAACCTGCAGAGTTATAAATGATAACTCTCGTCCACAAATATATTGAGGGAAGGCAAAGAAGAGGATTTGAAATCAAGGCAGAATTGCAGGAAACAGATTTCAGGAGGTAGATTCGAATCGCCTTTAAAGCACATGAAAAGCGGCAAAACGTTGACAATGATGCCCTTGGCCAAAAAGGGCGTATGCGTTTTTTCCTGAATATATTCAGGAAAAAACGCATACGCCCTTTTTGGCCAACCAAGCAACCTGGAAAGGCAAATCAGCGCTACAAAGAAGTCTCGCTTCCCATCGGTCAAAAGGGCCATGCTGAAAAAAGTGTCAAAACCAGAAATGCAGGACAGGCCATGGAGAAATGGGAGCCTTGCTACACTGATGGGCGGGATGTAAATTGCCAACAGCCACTCTGGAGAAGTGTACGGTGTGTCCTGAAACATCTAAAAAACACAGCTTAGAGAGCATAGGGCACTTCCACGCATGGGGGGATAAAGTGGGAAAATTGAAAATCAGCAAGACACAAGCACCCCAAAGTTTAGGGCTGCTCTGTAGACAAGGACCTCCACTTCATTCCACCTTAAATATCCCAGGAAAGCGAAAAATGGATCAAAAAGTTGTGGTCCTTATGTACAATGGAATATCACTCAGCCATGAAATCAATGTCATAAGGCTAGTAGCAGCATGATGAGTGGATTTAGGTAAGACGATTCTAAGTGAAATAAGTCACACAGAAAAGGACACTTCTCGTAAGGTGTCACTTATAGAGGGAATGTAAAAACCGTTACACTTGAACTGAATTACAAAACAGAACAGAGTCACACATGCAGAAAACACACTATGGCTGCTTAACGGGAAAGGTGAGGTGGGGTGATACATAAAACAAGAGCTTCAAATTAGCTCAGATACCGTTCCATAAACCCAATATGTAATAGACAAGACCTACTCCTTGCTCAGAGAACTGGACTCAACACGCCCGATTCACCGCACAAGAATATATCTGACTAGTAATAATCTTAAAACCTATGTATTGATATCTCTCTGTTAGTTTGTCAAGTTTGTGTAAAGCGGCATAAACACAGCCGTGAAAAGCAGCTAAACCCCATTATAAAAATAAATTACTTTTAAAAACCCATGAAACAAAGACAGGGAAAGAGAGAGAAATTCTTACACAATTCGTTCAGGGGCTGTGATGCAACCTGGATTGACCATATCTAGACCCACAGCTGGATGAGACATAAGGGTGGACACTCTTGGGGCTGAGAGGTTTGGTGAGGTTGGGTTAGCAAACGCAGACCCTTTAAAGTAATACTGCGTGCTACCCATCGCATGGGTCCCAAATCTCCAGGTTCAAGGGCATCTTCCTACATCGAAAACATGCATGAGAAACCCAGAAGATGGTACACCGTGTGATGGGGAAAGGTTTCTAAAACGCACCTCATTTCTCATCTCCTTGTGCTCGGGTTCGCCATTCCAGCCACTTTACTAGCAATCTCCCTACTTGGAGCCTCAGCACCTTTAACCTCCTGTTCCGTACAGGTTGCAATTTGTCCTGAGGATGAACGGGAAGACGGGGAACCAATGAGAGACTAGCTCTTGGTGTTGGGACAGGCACAGGTCACTCTATTTTCCCATCAGGAAGAAGAATTAACCACAGGCTCAGCCTGCCCCCCGGAACCAGAACAGGGCCTGAAGCCATCCTGCGCTTTTGCGGCCAGCTCCCAAAAAAGCGACTTGTAAGATGGAGCTTCAGGGCACTGCAATTCACAAACCTGCAGAGTTATAAATGATAACTCTCGTCCACAAATATATTGAGGGAAGGCAAAGAAGAGGATTTGAAATCAAGGCAGAATTGCAGGAAACAGATTTCAGGAGGTAGATTCGAATCGCCTTTAAAGCACATGAAAAGCGGCAAAACGTTGACAATGATGCCCTTGGCCAAAAAGGGCGTATGCGTTTTTTCCTGAATATATTCAGGAAAAAACGCATACGCCCTTTTTGGCCAACCAAGCAACCTGGAAAGGCAAATCAGCGCTACAAAGAAGTCTCGCTTCCCATCGGTCAAAAGGGCCATGCTGAAAAAAGTGTCAAAACCAGAAATGCAGGACAGGCCATGGAGAAATGGGAGCCTTGCTACACTGATGGGCGGGATGTAAATTGCCAACAGCCACTCTGGAGAAGTGTACGGTGTGTCCTGAAACATCTAAAAAACACAGCTTAGAGAGCATAGGGCACTTCCACGCATGGGGGGATAAAGTGGGAAAATTGAAAATCAGCAAGACACAAGCACCCCAAAGTTTAGGGCTGCTCTGTTGACAAGGACCTCCACTTCATTCCACCTTAAATATCCCAGGAAAGCGAAAAATGGATCAAAAAGTTGTGGTCCTTATGTACAATGGAATATCACTCAGCCATGAAATCAATGTCATAAGGCTAGTAGCAGCATGATGAGTGGATTTAGGTAAGACGATTCTAAGTGAAATAAGTCACACAGAAAAGGACACTTCTCGTAAGGTGTCACTTATAGAGGGAATGTAAAAACCGTTACACTTGAACTGAATTACAAAACAGAACAGAGTCACACATGCAGAAAACACACTATGGCTGCTTAACGGGAAAGGTGAGGTGGGGTGATACATAAAACAAGAGTTTCAAATTAGCTCAGATACCGTTCCATAAGCCCAATATGTAATAGACAAGACCTACTCCTTGCTCAGAGAACTGGACTCAACACGCCCGATTCACCGCACAAGAATATATCTGACTAGTAATAATCTTAAAACCTATGTATTGATATCTCTCTGTTAGTGTGTCAAGAGGGTGTAAAGCGGCATAAACAAAGCAGTGAAAAGCAGCTAAACCCCATTATAAAAATAAATTACTTTCAAAAACCCATGAAACAAAAACAGGGAAAGAGAGAGAAATTCTTACACAATTCGTTCAGGGGCTGTGATGCAACCTGGATTGACCATATCTAGACCCACAACTGGATGAGACATAAGGGTGGACACTCTTGGGGCTGAGAGGTTTGGTGAGGTTGGGTGAGCAAACGCAGACCCTTTAAAGTAATACTGCGTGCTACCCATCGCATGGGTCCCAAATCTCCAGGTTCAAGGGCATCTTCCTACATCGAAAACATGCATGAGAAACCCAGAAGATGGTACACCGTGTGATGGGGAAAGGTTTCTAAAACGCACCTCATTTCTCATCTCCTTGTGCTCGGGTTCGCCATTCCAGCCACTTTACTAGCAATCTCCCTACTTGGAGCATCAGCACCTTTAACCTCCTGTTCCGTACAGGTTGCAATTTGTCCTGAGGATGAACGGGAAGACGGGGAACCAATGAGAGACTAGCTCTTGGTGTTGGGACAGGCACAGGTCACTCTATTTTCCCATCAGGAAGAAGAATTAACCACAGGCTCAGCCTGCCCCCCGGAACCAGAACAGGGCCTGAAGCCATCCTGCGCTTTTGCGGCCAGCTCCCAAAAATGCGACTTGTAAAATGGAGCTTCAGGGCACTGCAATTCACAAACCTGCAGAGTTATAAATGATAACTCTCGTCCACAAATATATTGAGGGAAGGCAAAGAAGAGGATTTGAAATCAAGGCAGAATTGCAGGAAACAGATTTCAGGAGGTAGATTCGAATCGCCTTTAAAGCACATGAAAAGCGGCAAAACGTTGACAATGATGCCCTTGGCCAAAAAGGGCGTATGCGTTTTTTCCTGAATATATTCAGGAAAAAACGCATACGCCCTTTTTGGCCAACCAAGCAACCTGGAAAGGCAAATCAGCGCTACAAAGAAGTCTCGCTTCCCATCGGTCAAAAGGGCCATGCTGAAAAAAGTGTCAAAACCAGAAATGCAGGACAGGCCATGGAGAAATGGGAGCCTTGCTACACTTATGGGCGGGATGTAAATTGCCAACAGCCACTCTGGAGAAGTGTACGGTGTGTCCTGAAACATCTAAAAAACACAGCTTAGAGAGCATAGGGCACTTCCACGCATGGGGGGATAAAGTGGGAAAATTGAAAATCAGCAAGACACAAGCACCCCAAAGTTTAGGGCTGCTCTGTTGACAAGGACCTCCACTTCATTCCACCTTAAATATCCCAGGAAAGCGAAAAATGGATCAAAAAGTTGTGGCCCTTATGTACAATGGAATAACACTCAGCCATGAAATCAATGTCATAAGGCTAGTAGCAGCATGATGAGTGGATTTAGGTAAGACGATTCTAAGTGAAATAAGTCACACAGAAAAGGACACTTCTCATAAGGTGTCACTTATAGAGGGAATGTAAAAACCGTTACACTTGAACTGAATTACAAAACAGAACAGAGTCACACATGCAGAAAACACACTATGGCTGCTTAACGGGAAAGGTGAGGTGGGGTGATACATAAAACAAGAGTTTCAAATTAGCTCAGATACCGTTCCATAAGCCCAATATGTAATAGACAAGACCTACTCCTTGCTCAGAGAACTGGACTCAACACGCCCGATTCACCGCACAAGAATATATCTGACTAGTAATAATCTTAAAACCTATGTATTGATATCTCTCTGTTAGTGTGTCAAGTGGGTGTAAAGCGGCATAAACACAGCCGTGAAAAGCAGCTAAACCCCATTATAAAAATAAATTACTTTTAAAAACCCATGAAACAAAGACAGGGAAAGAGAGAGAAATTCTTACACAATTCGTTCAGGGGCTGTGATGCCACCTGGATTGACCATATCTAGACCCACAGCTGGATGAGACATAAGGGTGGACACTCTTGGGGCTGAGAGGTTTGGTGAGGTTGGGTGAGCAAACGCAGACCCTTTAAAGTAATACTGCGTGCTACCCATCGCATGGGTCCCAAATCTCCAGGTTCAAGGGCATCTTCCTACATCGAAAACATGCATGAGAAACCCAGAAGATGGTACACCGTGTGATGGGGAAAGGTTTCTAAAACGCACCTCATTTCTCATCTCCTTGTGCTCGGGTTCGCCATTCCAGCCACTTTACTAGCAATCTCCCTACTTGGAGCCTCAGCACCTTTAACCTCCTGTTCCGTACAGGTTGCAATTTGTCCTGAGGATGAACGGGAAGACGGGGAACCAATGAGAGACTAGCTCTTGGTGTTGGGACAGGCACAGGTCACTCTATTTTCCCATCAGGAAGAAGAATTAACCACAGGCTCAGCCTGCCCCCCGGAACCAGAACAGGGCCTGAAGCCATCCTGCGCTTTTGCGGCCAGCTCCCAAAAAAGCGACTTGTAAGATGGAGCTTCAGGGCACTGCAATTCACAAACCTGCAGAGTTATAAATGATAACTCTCGTCCACAAATATATTGAGGGAAGGCAAAGAAGAGGATTTGAAATCAAGGCAGAATTGCAGGAAACAGATTTCAGGAGGTAGATTCGAATCGCCTTTAAAGCACATGAAAAGCGGCAAAACGTTGACAATGATGCCCTTGGCCAAAAAGGGCGTATGCGTTTTTTCCTGAATATATTCAGGAAAAAACGCATACGCCCTTTTTGGCCAACCAAGCAACCTGGAAAGGCAAATCAGCGCTACAAAGAAGTCTCGCTTCCCATCGGTCAAAAGGGCCATGCTGAAAAAAGTGTCAAAACCAGAAATGCAGGACAGGCCATGGAGAAATGGGAGCCTTGCTACACTGATGGGCGGGATGTAAATTGCCAACAGCCACTCTGGAGAAGTGTACGGTGTGTCCTGAAACATCTAAAAAACACAGCTTAGAGAGCATAGGGCACTTCCACGCATGGGGGGATAAAGTGGGAAAATTGAAAATCAGCAAGACACAAGCACCCCAAAGTTTAGGGCTGCTCTGTTGACAAGGACCTCCACTTCATTCCACCTTAAATATCCCAGGAAAGCGAAAAATGGATCAAAAAGTTGTGGCCCTTATGTACAATGGAATAACACTCAGCCATGAAATCAATGTCATAAGGCTAGTAGCAGCATGATGAGTGGATTTAGGTAAGACGATTCTAAGTGAAATAAGTCACACAGAAAAGGACACTTCTCATAAGGTGTCACTTATAGAGGGAATGTAAAAACCGTTACACTTGAACTGAATTACAAAACAGAACAGAGTCACACATGCAGAAAACACACTATGGCTGCTTAACGGGAAAGGTGAGGTGGGGTGATACATAAAACAAGAGTTTCAAATTAGCTCAGATACCGTTCCATAAGCCCAATATGTAATAGACAAGACCTACTCCTTGCTCAGAGAACTGGACTCAACACGCCCGATTCACCGCACAAGAATATATCTGACTAGTAATAATCTTAAAACCTATGTATTGATATCTCTCTGTTAGTGTGTCAAGTGGGTGTAAAGCGGCATAAACACAGCCGTGAAAAGCAGCTAAACCCCATTATAAAAATAAATTACTTTTAAAAACCCATGAAACAAAGACAGGGAAAGAGAGAGAAATTCTTACACAATTCGTTCAGGGGCTGTGATGCAACCTGGATTGACCATATCTAGACCCACAGCTGGATGAGACATAAGGGTGGACACTCTTGGGGCTGAGAGGTTTGGTGAGGTTGGGTGAGCAAACGCAGACCCTTTAAAGTAATACTGCGTGCTACCCATCGCATGGGTCCCAAATCTCCAGGTTCAAGGGCATCTTCCTACATCGAAAACATGCATGAGAAACCCAGAAGATGGTACACCGTGTGATGGGGAAAGGTTTCTAAAACGCACCTCATTTCTCATCTCCTTGTGCTCGGGTTCGCCATTCCAGCCACTTTACTAGCAATCTCCCTACTTGGAGCCTCAGCACCTTTAACCTCCTGTTCCGTACAGGTTGCAATTTGTCCTGAGGATGAACGGGAAGACGGGGAACCAATGAGAGACTAGCTCTTGGTGTTGGGACAGGCACAGGTCACTCTATTTTCCCATCAGGAAGAAGAATTAACCACAGGCTCAGCCTGCCCCCCGGAACCAGAACAGGGCCTGAAGCCATCCTGCGCTTTTGCGGCCAGCTCCCAAAAAAGCGACTTGTAAGATGGAGCTTCAGGGCACTGCAATTCACAAACCTGCAGAGTTATAAATGATAACTCTCGTCCACAAATATATTGAGGGAAGGCAAAGAAGAGGATTTGAAATCAAGGCAGAATTGCAGGAAACAGATTTCAGGAGGTAGATTCGAATCGCCTTTAAAGCACATGAAAAGCGGCAAAACGTTGACAATGATGCCCTTGGCCAAAAAGGGCGTATGCGTTTTTTCCTGAATATATTCAGGAAAAAACGCATACGCCCTTTTTGGCCAACCAAGCAACCTGGAAAGGCAAATCAGCGCTACAAAGAAGTCTCGCTTCCCATCGGTCAAAAGGGCCATGCTGAAAAAAGTGTCAAAACCAGAAATGCAGGACAGGCCATGGAGAAATGGGAGCCTTGCTACACTGATGGGCGGGATGTAAATTGCCAACAGCCACTCTGGAGAAGTGTACGGTGTGTCCTGAAACATCTAAAAAACACAGCTTAGAGAGCATAGGGCACTTCCACGCATGGGGGGATAAAGTGGGAAAATTGAAAATCAGCAAGACACAAGCACCCCAAAGTTTAGGGCTGCTCTGTTGACAAGGACCTCCACTTCATTCCACCTTAAATATCCCAGGAAAGCGAAAAATGGATCAAAAAGTTGTGGTCCTTATGTACAATGGAATATCACTCAGCCATGAAATCAATGTCATAAGGCTAGTAGCAGCATGATGAGTGGATTTAGGTAAGACGATTCTAAGTGAAATAAGTCACACAGAAAAGGACACTTCTCATAAGGTGTCACTTATAGAGGGAATGTAAAAACCGTTACACTTGAACTGAATTACAAAACAGAACAGAGTCACACATGCAGAAAACACACTATGGCTGCTTAACGGGAAAGGTGAGGTGGGGTGATACATAAAACAAGAGTTTCAAATTAGCTCAGATACCGTTCCATAAGCCCAATATGTAATAGACAAGACCTACTCCTTGCTCAGAGAACTGGACTCAACACGCCCGATTCACCGCACAAGAATATATCTGACTAGTAATAATCTTAAAACCTATGTATTGATATCTCTCTGTTAGTGTGTCAAGTGGGTGTAAAGCGGCATAAACACAGCCGTGAAAAGCAGCTAAACCCCATTATAAAAATAAATTACTTTTAAAAACCCATGAAACAAAGACAGGGAAAGAGAGAGAAATTCTTACACAATTCGTTCAGGGGCTGTGATGCCACCTGGATTGACCATATCTAGACCCACAGCTGGATGAGACATAAGGGTGGACACTCTTGGGGCTGAGAGGTTTGGTGAGGTTGGGTGAGCAAACGCAGACCCTTTAAAGTAATACTGCGTGCTACCCATCGCATGGGTCCCAAATCTCCAGGTTCAAGGGCATCTTCCTACATCGAAAACATGCATGAGAAACCCAGAAGATGGTACACCGTGTGATGGGGAAAGGTTTCTAAAACGCACCTCATTTCTCATCTCCTTGTGCTCGGGTTCGCCATTCCAGCCACTTTACTAGCAATCTCCCTACTTGGAGCCTCAGCACCTTTAACCTCCTGTTCCGTACAGGTTGCAATTTGTCCTGAGGATGAACGGGAAGACGGGGAACCAATGAGAGACTAGCTCTTGGTGTTGGGACAGGCACAGGTCACTCTATTTTCCCATCAGGAAGAAGAATTAACCACAGGCTCAGCCTGCCCCCCGGAACCAGAACAGGGCCTGAAGCCATCCTGCGCTTTTGCGGCCAGCTCCCAAAAAAGCGACTTGTAAGATGGAGCTTCAGGGCACTGCAATTCACAAACCTGCAGAGTTATAAATGATAACTCTCGTCCACAAATATATTGAGGGAAGGCAAAGAAGAGGATTTGAAATCAAGGCAGAATTGCAGGAAACAGATTTCAGGAGGTAGATTCGAATCGCCTTTAAAGCACATGAAAAGCGGCAAAACGTTGACAATGATGCCCTTGGCCAAAAAGGGCGTATGCGTTTTTTCCTGAATATATTCAGGAAAAAACGCATACGCCCTTTTTGGCCAACCAAGCAACCTGGAAAGGCAAATCAGCGCTACAAAGAAGTCTCGCTTCCCATCGGTCAAAAGGGCCATGCTGAAAAAAGTGTCAAAACCAGAAATGCAGGACAGGCCATGGAGAAATGGGAGCCTTGCTACACTGATGGGCGGGATGTAAATTGCCAACAGCCACTCTGGAGAAGTGTACGGTGTGTCCTGAAACATCTAAAAAACACAGCTTAGAGAGCATAGGGCACTTCCACGCATGGGGGGATAAAGTGGGAAAATTGAAAATCAGCAAGACACAAGCACCCCAAAGTTTAGGGCTGCTCTGTTGACAAGGACCTCCACTTCATTCCACCTTAAATATCCCAGGAAAGCGAAAAATGGATCAAAAAGTTGTGGTCCTTATGTACAATGGAATATCACTCAGCCATGAAATCAATGTCATAAGGCTAGTAGCAGCATGATGAGTGGATTTAGGTAAGACGATTCTAAGTGAAATAAGTCACACAGAAAAGGACACTTCTCATAAGGTGTCACTTATAGAGGGAATGTAAAAACCGTTACACTTGAACTGAATTACAAAACAGAACAGAGTCACACATGCAGAAAACACACTATGGCTGCTTAACGGGAAAGGTGAGGTGGGGTGATACATAAAACAAGAGTTTCAAATTAGCTCAGATACCGTTCCATAAGCCCAATATGTAATAGACAAGACCTACTCCTTGCTCAGAGAACTGGACTCAACACGCCCGATTCACCGCACAAGAATATATCTGACTAGTAATAATCTTAAAACCTATGTATTGATATCTCTCTGTTAGTGTGTCAAGTGGGTGTAAAGCGGCATAAACACAGCCGTGAAAAGCAGCTAAACCCCATTATAAAAATAAATTACTTTTAAAAACCCATGAAACAAAGACAGGGAAAGAGAGAGAAATTCTTACACAATTCGTTCAGGGGCTGTGATGCCACCTGGATTGACCATATCTAGACCCACAGCTGGATGAGACATAAGGGTGGACACTCTTGGGGCTGAGAGGTTTGGTGAGGTTGGGTGAGCAAACGCAGACCCTTTAAAGTAATACTGCGTGCTACCCATCGCATGGGTCCCAAATCTCCAGGTTCAAGGGCATCTTCCTACATCGAAAACATGCATGAGAAACCCAGAAGATGGTACACCGTGTGATGGGGAAAGGTTTCTAAAACGCACCTCATTTCTCATCTCCTTGTGCTCGGGTTCGCCATTCCAGCCACTTTACTAGCAATCTCCCTACTTGGAGCCTCAGCACCTTTAACCTCCTGTTCCGTACAGGTTGCAATTTGTCCTGAGGATGAACGGGAAGACGGGGAACCAATGAGAGACTAGCTCTTGGTGTTGGGACAGGCACAGGTCACTCTATTTTCCCATCAGGAAGAAGAATTAACCACAGGCTCAGCCTGCCCCCCGGAACCAGAACAGGGCCTGAAGCCATCCTGCGCTTTTGCGGCCAGCTCCCAAAAAAGCGACTTGTAAGATGGAGCTTCAGGGCACTGCAATTCACAAACCTGCAGAGTTATAAATGATAACTCTCGTCCACAAATATATTGAGGGAAGGCAAAGAAGAGGATTTGAAATCAAGGCAGAATTGCAGGAAACAGATTTCAGGAGGTAGATTCGAATCGCCTTTAAAGCACATGAAAAGCGGCAAAACGTTGACAATGATGCCCTTGGCCAAAAAGGGCGTATGCGTTTTTTCCTGAATATATTCAGGAAAAAACGCATACGCCCTTTTTGGCCAACCAAGCAACCTGGAAAGGCAAATCAGCGCTACAAAGAAGTCTCGCTTCCCATCGGTCAAAAGGGCCATGCTGAAAAAAGTGTCAAAACCAGAAATGCAGGACAGGCCATGGAGAAATGGGAGCCTTGCTACACTGATGGGCGGGATGTAAATTGCCAACAGCCACTCTGGAGAAGTGTACGGTGTGTCCTGAAACATCTAAAAAACACAGCTTAGAGAGCATAGGGCACTTCCACGCATGGGGGGATAAAGTGGGAAAATTGAAAATCAGCAAGACACAAGCACCCCAAAGTTTAGGGCTGCTCTGTTGACAAGGACCTCCACTTCATTCCACCTTAAATATCCCAGGAAAGCGAAAAATGGATCAAAAAGTTGTGGTCCTTATGTACAATGGAATATCACTCAGCCATGAAATCAATGTCATAAGGCTAGTAGCAGCATGATGAGTGGATTTAGGTAAGACGATTCTAAGTGAAATAAGTCACACAGAAAAGGACACTTCTCATAAGGTGTCACTTATAGAGGGAATGTAAAAACCGTTACACTTGAACTGAATTACAAAACAGAACAGAGTCACACATGCAGAAAACACACTATGGCTGCTTAACGGGAAAGGTGAGGTGGGGTGATACATAAAACAAGAGCTTCAAATTAGCTCAGATACCGTTCCATAAACCCAATATGTAATAGACAAGACCTACTCCTTGCTCAGAGAACTGGACTCAACACGCCCGATTCACCGCACAAGAATATATCTGACTAGTAATAATCTTAAAACCTATGTATTGATATCTCTCTGTTAGTTTGTCAAGTTTGTGTAAAGCGGCATAAACACAGCCGTGAAAAGCAGCTAAACCCCATTATAAAAATAAATTACTTTTAAAAACCCATGAAACAAAGACAGGGAAAGAGAGAGAAATTCTTACACAATTCGTTCAGGGGCTGTGATGCAACCTGGATTGACCATATCTAGACCCACAGCTGGATGAGACATAAGGGTGGACACTCTTGGGGCTGAGAGGTTTGGTGAGGTTGGGTTAGCAAACGCAGACCCTTTAAAGTAATACTGCGTGCTACCCATCGCATGGGTCCCAAATCTCCAGGTTCAAGGGCATCTTCCTACATCGAAAACATGCATGAGAAACCCAGAAGATGGTACACCGTGTGATGGGGAAAGGTTTCTAAAACGCACCTCATTTCTCATCTCCTTGTGCTCGGGTTCGCCATTCCAGCCACTTTACTAGCAATCTCCCTACTTGGAGCCTCAGCACCTTTAACCTCCTGTTCCGTACAGGTTGCAATTTGTCCTGAGGATGAACGGGAAGACGGGGAACCAATGAGAGACTAGCTCTTGGTGTTGGGACAGGCACAGGTCACTCTATTTTCCCATCAGGAAGAAGAATTAACCACAGGCTCAGCCTGCCCCCCGGAACCAGAACAGGGCCTGAAGCCATCCTGCGCTTTTGCGGCCAGCTCCCAAAAAAGCGACTTGTAAGATGGAGCTTCAGGGCACTGCAATTCACAAACCTGCAGAGTTATAAATGATAACTCTCGTCCACAAATATATTGAGGGAAGGCAAAGAAGAGGATTTGAAATCAAGGCAGAATTGCAGGAAACAGATTTCAGGAGGTAGATTCGAATCGCCTTTAAAGCACATGAAAAGCGGCAAAACGTTGACAATGATGCCCTTGGCCAAAAAGGGCGTATGCGTTTTTTCCTGAATATATTCAGGAAAAAACGCATACGCCCTTTTTGGCCAACCAAGCAACCTGGAAAGGCAAATCAGCGCTACAAAGAAGTCTCGCTTCCCATCGGTCAAAAGGGCCATGCTGAAAAAAGTGTCAAAACCAGAAATGCAGGACAGGCCATGGAGAAATGGGAGCCTTGCTACACTGATGGGCGGGATGTAAATTACCAACAGCCACTCTGGAGAAGTGTACGGTGTGTCCTGAAACATCTAAAAAACACAGCTTAGAGAGCATAGGGCACTTCCACGCATGGGGGGATAAAGTGGGAAAATTGAAAATCAGCAAGACACAAGCACCCCAAAGTTTAGGGCTGCTCTGTTGACAAGGACCTCCACTTCATTCCACCTTAAATATCCCAGGAAAGCGAAAAATGGATCAAAAAGTTGTGGTCCTTATGTACAATGGAATATCACTCAGCCATGAAATCAATGTCATAAGGCTAGTAGCAGCATGATGAGTGGATTTAGGTAAGACGATTCTAAGTGAAATAAGTCACACAGAAAAGGACACTTCTCGTAAGGTGTCACTTATAGAGGGAATGTAAAAACCGTTACACTTGAACTGAATTACAAAACAGAACAGAGTCACACATGCAGAAAACACACTATGGCTGCTTAACGGGAAAGGTGAGGTGGGGTGATACATAAAACAAGAGCTTCAAATTAGCTCAGATACCGTTCCATAAACCCAATATGTAATAGACAAGACCTACTCCTTGCTCAGAGAACTGGACTCAACACGCCCGATTCACCGCACAAGAATATATCTGACTAGTAATAATCTTAAAACCTATGTATTGATATCTCTCTGTTAGTTTGTCAAGTTTGTGTAAAGCGGCATAAACACAGCCGTGAAAAGCAGCTAAACCCCATTATAAAAATAAATTACTTTTAAAAACCCATGAAACAAAGACAGGGAAAGAGAGAGAAATTCTTACACAATTCGTTCAGGGGCTGTGATGCAACCTGGATTGACCATATCTAGACCCACAGCTGGATGAGACATAAGGGTGGACACTCTTGGGGCTGAGAGGTTTGGTGAGGTTGGGTTAGCAAACGCAGACCCTTTAAAGTAATACTGCGTGCTACCCATCGCATGGGTCCCAAATCTCCAGGTTCAAGGGCATCTTCCTACATCGAAAACATGCATGAGAAACCCAGAAGATGGTACACCGTGTGATGGGGAAAGGTTTCTAAAACGCACCTCATTTCTCATCTCCTTGTGCTCGGGTTCGCCATTCCAGCCACTTTACTAGCAATCTCCCTACTTGGAGCCTCAGCACCTTTAACCTCCTGTTCCGTACAGGTTGCAATTTGTCCTGAGGATGAACGGGAAGACGGGGAACCAATGAGAGACTAGCTCTTGGTGTTGGGACAGGCACAGGTCACTCTATTTTCTCATCAGGAAGAAGAATTAACCACAGGCTCAGCCTGCCCCCCGGAACCAGAACAGGGCCTGAAGCCATCCTGCGCTTTTGCGGCCAGCTCCCAAAAAAGCGACTTGTAAGATGGAGCTTCAGGGCACTGCAATTCACAAACCTGCAGAGTTATAAATGATAACTCTCGTCCACAAATATATTGAGGGAAGGCAAAGAAGAGGATTTGAAATCAAGGCAGAATTGCAGGAAACAGATTTCAGGAGGTAGATTCGAATCGCCTTTAAAGCACATGAAAAGCGGCAAAACGTTGACAATGATGCCCTTGGCCAAAAAGGGCGTATGCGTTTTTTCCTGAATATATTCAGGAAAAAACGCATACGCCCTTTTTGGCCAACCAAGCAACCTGGAAAGGCAAATCAGCGCTACAAAGAAGTCTCGCTTCCCATCGGTCAAAAGGGCCATGCTGAAAAAAGTGTCAAAACCAGAAATGCAGGACAGGCCATGGAGAAATGGGAGCCTTGCTACACTGATGGGCGGGATGTAAATTGCCAACAGCCACTCTGGAGAAGTGTACGGTGTGTCCTGAAACATCTAAAAAACACAGCTTAGAGAGCATAGGGCACTTCCACGCATGGGGGGATAAAGTGGGAAAATTGAAAATCAGCAAGACACAAGCACCCCAAAGTTTAGGGCTGCTCTGTTGACAAGGACCTCCACTTCATTCCACCTTAAATATCCCAGGAAAGCGAAAAATGGATCAAAAAGTTGTGGTCCTTATGTACAATGGAATATCACTCAGCCATGAAATCAATGTCATAAGGCTAGTAGCAGCATGATGAGTGGATTTAGGTAAGACGATTCTAAGTGAAATAAGTCACACAGAAAAGGACACTTCTCGTAAGGTGTCACTTATAGAGGGAATGTAAAAACCGTTACACTTGAACTGAATTACAAAACAGAACAGAGTCACACATGCAGAAAACACACTATGGCTGCTTAACGGGAAAGGTGAGGTGGGGTGATACATAAAACAAGAGTTTCAAATTAGCTCAGATACCGTTCCATAAGCCCAATATGTAATAGACAAGACCTACTCCTTGCTCAGAGAACTGGACTCAACACGCCCGATTCACCGCACAAGAATATATCTGACTAGTAATAATCTTAAAACCTATGTATTGATATCTCTCTGTTAGTGTGTCAAGAGGGTGTAAAGCGGCATAAACAAAGCAGTGAAAAGCAGCTAAACCCCATTATAAAAATAAATTACTTTCAAAAACCCATGAAACAAAAACAGGGAAAGAGAGAGAAATTCTTACACAATTCGTTCAGGGGCTGTGATGCAACCTGGATTGACCATATCTAGACCCACAACTGGATGAGACATAAGGGTGGACACTCTTGGGGCTGAGAGGTTTGGTGAGGTTGGGTGAGCAAACGCAGACCCTTTAAAGTAATACTGCGTGCTACCCATCGCATGGGTCCCAAATCTCCAGGTTCAAGGGCATCTTCCTACATCGAAAACATGCATGAGAAACCCAGAAGATGGTACACCGTGTGATGGGGAAAGGTTTCTAAAACGCACCTCATTTCTCATCTCCTTGTGCTCGGGTTCGCCATTCCAGCCACTTTACTAGCAATCTCCCTACTTGGAGCATCAGCACCTTTAACCTCCTGTTCCGTACAGGTTGCAATTTGTCCTGAGGATGAACGGGAAGACGGGGAACCAATGAGAGACTAGCTCTTGGTGTTGGGACAGGCACAGGTCACTCTATTTTCCCATCAGGAAGAAGAATTAACCACAGGCTCAGCCTGCCCCCCGGAACCAGAACAGGGCCTGAAGCCATCCTGCGCTTTTGCGGCCAGCTCCCAAAAATGCGACTTGTAAAATGGAGCTTCAGGGCACTGCAATTCACAAACCTGCAGAGTTATAAATGATAACTCTCGTCCACAAATATATTGAGGGAAGGCAAAGAAGAGGATTTGAAATCAAGGCAGAATTGCAGGAAACAGATTTCAGGAGGTAGATTCGAATCGCCTTTAAAGCACATGAAAAGCGGCAAAACGTTGACAATGATGCCCTTGGCCAAAAAGGGCGTATGCGTTTTTTCCTGAATATATTCAGGAAAAAACGCATACGCCCTTTTTGGCCAACCAAGCAACCTGGAAAGGCAAATCAGCGCTACAAAGAAGTCTCGCTTCCCATCGGTCAAAAGGGCCATGCTGAAAAAAGTGTCAAAACCAGAAATGCAGGACAGGCCATGGAGAAATGGGAGCCTTGCTACACTTATGGGCGGGATGTAAATTGCCAACAGCCACTCTGGAGAAGTGTACGGTGTGTCCTGAAACATCTAAAAAACACAGCTTAGAGAGCATAGGGCACTTCCACGCATGGGGGGATAAAGTGGGAAAATTGAAAATCAGCAAGACACAAGCACCCCAAAGTTTAGGGCTGCTCTGTTGACAAGGACCTCCACTTCATTCCACCTTAAATATCCCAGGAAAGCGAAAAATGGATCAAAAAGTTGTGGCCCTTATGTACAATGGAATAACACTCAGCCATGAAATCAATGTCATAAGGCTAGTAGCAGCATGATGAGTGGATTTAGGTAAGACGATTCTAAGTGAAATAAGTCACACAGAAAAGGACACTTCTCATAAGGTGTCACTTATAGAGGGAATGTAAAAACCGTTACACTTGAACTGAATTACAAAACAGAACAGAGTCACACATGCAGAAAACACACTATGGCTGCTTAACGGGAAAGGTGAGGTGGGGTGATACATAAAACAAGAGTTTCAAATTAGCTCAGATACCGTTCCATAAGCCCAATATGTAATAGACAAGACCTACTCCTTGCTCAGAGAACTGGACTCAACACGCCCGATTCACCGCACAAGAATATATCTGACTAGTAATAATCTTAAAACCTATGTATTGATATCTCTCTGTTAGTGTGTCAAGTGGGTGTAAAGCGGCATAAACACAGCCGTGAAAAGCAGCTAAACCCCATTATAAAAATAAATTACTTTTAAAAACCCATGAAACAAAGACAGGGAAAGAGAGAGAAATTCTTACACAATTCGTTCAGGGGCTGTGATGCCACCTGGATTGACCATATCTAGACCCACAGCTGGATGAGACATAAGGGTGGACACTCTTGGGGCTGAGAGGTTTGGTGAGGTTGGGTGAGCAAACGCAGACCCTTTAAAGTAATACTGCGTGCTACCCATCGCATGGGTCCCAAATCTCCAGGTTCAAGGGCATCTTCCTACATCGAAAACATGCATGAGAAACCCAGAAGATGGTACACCGTGTGATGGGGAAAGGTTTCTAAAACGCACCTCATTTCTCATCTCCTTGTGCTCGGGTTCGCCATTCCAGCCACTTTACTAGCAATCTCCCTACTTGGAGCCTCAGCACCTTTAACCTCCTGTTCCGTACAGGTTGCAATTTGTCCTGAGGATGAACGGGAAGACGGGGAACCAATGAGAGACTAGCTCTTGGTGTTGGGACAGGCACAGGTCACTCTATTTTCCCATCAGGAAGAAGAATTAACCACAGGCTCAGCCTGCCCCCCGGAACCAGAACAGGGCCTGAAGCCATCCTGCGCTTTTGCGGCCAGCTCCCAAAAAAGCGACTTGTAAGATGGAGCTTCAGGGCACTGCAATTCACAAACCTGCAGAGTTATAAATGATAACTCTCGTCCACAAATATATTGAGGGAAGGCAAAGAAGAGGATTTGAAATCAAGGCAGAATTGCAGGAAACAGATTTCAGGAGGTAGATTCGAATCGCCTTTAAAGCACATGAAAAGCGGCAAAACGTTGACAATGATGCCCTTGGCCAAAAAGGGCGTATGCGTTTTTTCCTGAATATATTCAGGAAAAAACGCATACGCCCTTTTTGGCCAACCAAGCAACCTGGAAAGGCAAATCAGCGCTACAAAGAAGTCTCGCTTCCCATCGGTCAAAAGGGCCATGCTGAAAAAAGTGTCAAAACCAGAAATGCAGGACAGGCCATGGAGAAATGGGAGCCTTGCTACACTGATGGGCGGGATGTAAATTGCCAACAGCCACTCTGGAGAAGTGTACGGTGTGTCCTGAAACATCTAAAAAACACAGCTTAGAGAGCATAGGGCACTTCCACGCATGGGGGGATAAAGTGGGAAAATTGAAAATCAGCAAGACACAAGCACCCCAAAGTTTAGGGCTGCTCTGTTGACAAGGACCTCCACTTCATTCCACCTTAAATATCCCAGGAAAGCGAAAAATGGATCAAAAAGTTGTGGTCCTTATGTACAATGGAATATCACTCAGCCATGAAATCAATGTCATAAGGCTAGTAGCAGCATGATGAGTGGATTTAGGTAAGACGATTCTAAGTGAAATAAGTCACACAGAAAAGGACACTTCTCGTAAGGTGTCACTTATAGAGGGAATGTAAAAACCGTTACACTTGAACTGAATTACAAAACAGAACAGAGTCACACATGCAGAAAACACACTATGGCTGCTTAACGGGAAAGGTGAGGTGGGGTGATACATAAAACAAGAGTTTCAAATTAGCTCAGATACCGTTCCATAAGCCCAATATGTAATAGACAAGACCTACTCCTTGCTCAGAGAACTGGACTCAACACGCCCGATTCACCGCACAAGAATATATCTGACTAGTAATAATCTTAAAACCTATGTATTGATATCTCTCTGTTAGTGTGTCAAGAGGGTGTAAAGCGGCATAAACAAAGCAGTGAAAAGCAGCTAAACCCCATTATAAAAATAAATTACTTTCAAAAACCCATGAAACAAAAACAGGGAAAGAGAGAGAAATTCTTACACAATTCGTTCAGGGGCTGTGATGCAACCTGGATTGACCATATCTAGACCCACAACTGGATGAGACATAAGGGTGGACACTCTTGGGGCTGAGAGGTTTGGTGAGGTTGGGTGAGCAAACGCAGACCCTTTAAAGTAATACTGCGTGCTACCCATCGCATGGGTCCCAAATCTCCAGGTTCAAGGGCATCTTCCTACATCGAAAACATGCATGAGAAACCCAGAAGATGGTACACCGTGTGATGGGGAAAGGTTTCTAAAACGCACCTCATTTCTCATCTCCTTGTGCTCGGGTTCGCCATTCCAGCCACTTTACTAGCAATCTCCCTACTTGGAGCATCAGCACCTTTAACCTCCTGTTCCGTACAGGTTGCAATTTGTCCTGAGGATGAACGGGAAGACGGGGAACCAATGAGAGACTAGCTCTTGGTGTTGGGACAGGCACAGGTCACTCTATTTTCCCATCAGGAAGAAGAATTAACCACAGGCTCAGCCTGCCCCCCGGAACCAGAACAGGGCCTGAAGCCATCCTGCGCTTTTGCGGCCAGCTCCCAAAAATGCGACTTGTAAAATGGAGCTTCAGGGCACTGCAATTCACAAACCTGCAGAGTTATAAATGATAACTCTCGTCCACAAATATATTGAGGGAAGGCAAAGAAGAGGATTTGAAATCAAGGCAGAATTGCAGGAAACAGATTTCAGGAGGTAGATTCGAATCGCCTTTAAAGCACATGAAAAGCGGCAAAACGTTGACAATGATGCCCTTGGCCAAAAAGGGCGTATGCGTTTTTTCCTGAATATATTCAGGAAAAAACGCATACGCCCTTTTTGGCCAACCAAGCAACCTGGAAAGGCAAATCAGCGCTACAAAGAAGTCTCGCTTCCCATCGGTCAAAAGGGCCATGCTGAAAAAAGTGTCAAAACCAGAAATGCAGGACAGGCCATGGAGAAATGGGAGCCTTGCTACACTTATGGGCGGGATGTAAATTGCCAACAGCCACTCTGGAGAAGTGTACGGTGTGTCCTGAAACATCTAAAAAACACAGCTTAGAGAGCATAGGGCACTTCCACGCATGGGGGGATAAAGTGGGAAAATTGAAAATCAGCAAGACACAAGCACCCCAAAGTTTAGGGCTGCTCTGTTGACAAGGACCTCCACTTCATTCCACCTTAAATATCCCAGGAAAGCGAAAAATGGATCAAAAAGTTGTGGCCCTTATGTACAATGGAATAACACTCAGCCATGAAATCAATGTCATAAGGCTAGTAGCAGCATGATGAGTGGATTTAGGTAAGACGATTCTAAGTGAAATAAGTCACACAGAAAAGGACACTTCTCATAAGGTGTCACTTATAGAGGGAATGTAAAAACCGTTACACTTGAACTGAATTACAAAACAGAACAGAGTCACACATGCAGAAAACACACTATGGCTGCTTAACGGGAAAGGTGAGGTGGGGTGATACATAAAACAAGAGTTTCAAATTAGCTCAGATACCGTTCCATAAGCCCAATATGTAATAGACAAGACCTACTCCTTGCTCAGAGAACTGGACTCAACACGCCCGATTCACCGCACAAGAATATATCTGACTAGTAATAATCTTAAAACCTATGTATTGATATCTCTCTGTTAGTGTGTCAAGTGGGTGTAAAGCGGCATAAACACAGCCGTGAAAAGCAGCTAAACCCCATTATAAAAATAAATTACTTTTAAAAACCCATGAAACAAAGACAGGGAAAGAGAGAGAAATTCTTACACAATTCGTTCAGGGGCTGTGATGCCACCTGGATTGACCATATCTAGACCCACAGCTGGATGAGACATAAGGGTGGACACTCTTGGGGCTGAGAGGTTTGGTGAGGTTGGGTGAGCAAACGCAGACCCTTTAAAGTAATACTGCGTGCTACCCATCGCATGG
The DNA here is from genome assembly GCF_965194825.1 of Balaenoptera physalus. Classification (NCBI taxonomy): domain Eukaryota; kingdom Metazoa; phylum Chordata; class Mammalia; order Artiodactyla; family Balaenopteridae; genus Balaenoptera; species Balaenoptera physalus. Next base: position 2,300,121 of record NW_028126470.1, read on the forward strand.
GTCCCAAATCTCCAGGTTCAAGGGCATCTTCCTACATCGAAAACATGCATGAGAAACCCAGAAGATGGTACACCGTGTGATGGGGAAAGGTTTCTAAAACGCACCTCATTTCTCATCTCCTTGTGCTCGGGTTCGCCATTCCAGCCACTTTATTAGCAATCTCCCTACTTGGAGCCTCAGCACCTTTAACCTCCTGTTCCGTACAGGTTGCAATTTGTCCTGAGGATGAACGGGAAGACGGGGAACCAATGAGAGACTAGCTCTTGGTGTTGGGACAGGCACAGGTCACTCTATTTTCCCATCAGGAAGAAGAATTAACCACAGGCTCAGCCTGCCCCCCGGAACCAGAACAGGGCCTGAAGCCATCCTGCGCTTTTGCGGCCAGCTCCCAAAAATGCGACTTGTAAAATGGAGCTTCAGGGCACTGCAATTCACAAACCTGCAGAGTTATAAATGATAACTCTCGTCCACAAATATATTGAGGGAAGGCAAAGAAGAGGATTTGAAATCAAGGCAGAATTGCAGGAAACAGATTTCAGGAGGTAGATTCGAATCGCCTTTAAAGCACATGAAAAGCGGCAAAACGTTGACAATGATGCCCTTGGCCAAAAAGGGCGTATGCGTTTTTTCCTGAATATATTCAGGAAAAAACGCATACGCCCTTTTTGGCCAACCAAGCAACCTGGAAAGGCAAATCAGCGCTACAAAGAAGTCTCGCTTCCCATCGGTCAAAAGGGCCATGCTGAAAAAAGTGTCAAAACCAGAAATGCAGGACAGGCCATGGAGAAATGGGAGCCTTGCTACACTGATGGGCGGGATGTAAATTGCCAACAGCCACTCTGGAGAAGGGTACGGTGTGTCCTGAAACATCTAAAAAACACAGCTTAGAGAGCATAGGGCACTTCCACGCATGGGGGGATAAAGTGGGAAAATTGAAAATCAGCAAGACACAAGCACCCCAAAGTTTAGGGCTGCTCTGTCGACAAGGACCTCCACTTTATTCCACCTTAAATATCCCAGGAAAGCGAAAAATGGATCAAAAAGTTGTGGTCCTTATGTACAATGGAATATCACTCAGCCATGAAATCAATGTCATAAGGCTAGTAGCAGCATGATGAGTGGATTTAGGTAAGACAATTCTAAGTGAAATAAGTCACACAGAAAAGGACACTTCTCATAAGGTGTCACTTATAGAGGGAATGTAAAAACCGTTACACTTGAACTGAATTACAAAACAGAACAGAGTCACACATGCAGAAAACACACTATGGCTGCTTAACGGGAAAGGTGAGGTGGGGTGATACATAAAACAAGAGCTTCAAATTAGCTCAGATACCGTTCCATAAACCCAATATGTAATAGACAAGACCTACTCCTTGCTCAGAGAACTGGACTCAACACGCCCGATTCACCGCACAAGAATATATCTGACTAGTAATAATCTTAAAACCTATGTATTGATATCTCTCTGTTAGTGTGTCAAGTGGGTGTAAAGCGGCATAAACACAGCCGTGAAAAGCAGCTAAACCCCATTATAAAACTAAATTACTTTTAAAAACCCATGAAACAAAGACAGGGAAAGAGAGAGAAATTCTTACACAATTCGTTCAGGGGCTGTGATGCAACCTGGATTGACCATATCTAGACCCACAGCTGGATGAGACATAAGGGTGGACACTCTTGGGGCTGAGAGGTTTGGTGAGGTTGTGTGAGCAAATGCAGACCCTTTAAAGTAATACTGCGTGCTACCCATCGCATGGGTCCCAAATCTCCAGGTTCAAGGGCATCTTCCTACATCGAAAACATGCATGAGAAACCCAGAAGAGGGTACACCGTGTGATGGGGAAAGGTTTCTAAAACGCACCTCATTTCTCATCTCCTTGTGCTCGGGTTCGCCATTCCAGCCACTTTACTAGCAATCTCCCTACTTGGAACCTCAGCACCTTTAACCTCCTGTTCCGAACAGGTTGCAATTTGTCCTGAGGATGAACGGGAAGACGGGGAACCAATGAGAGACTAGCTCTTGGTGTTGGGACAGGCACAGGTCACTCTATTTTCCCATCAGGAAGAAGAATTAACCACAGGCTCAGCCTGCCCCCCGGAACCAGAACAGGGCCTGAAGCCATCCTGCGCTTTTGCGGACAGCTCCCAAAAAAGCGAGTTGTAAAATGGAGCGTCAGGGCACTGCAATTCACAAACCTGCAGAGTTATAAATGATAACTCTCGTCCACAAATATATTGAGGGAAGGCAAAGAAGAGGATTTGAAATCAAGGCAGAATTGCAGGAAACAGATTTCAGGAGGTAGATTCGAATCGCCTTTAAAGCACATGAAAAGCGGCAAAACGTTGACAATGATGCCCTTGGCCAAAAAGGGCGTATGTGTTTGTTCCTGAATATATTCAGGAAAAAACGCATACGCCCTTTTTGGCCAACCAAGCAACCTGGAAAGGCAAATCAGCGCTACAAAGAAGTCTCGCTTCCCATCGGTCAAAAGGGCCATGCTGAAAAAAGTGTCAAAACCAGAAATGCAGGACAGGCCATGGAGAAATGGGAGCCTTGCTACACTGATGGGCGGGATGTAAATTGCCAACAGCCACTCTGGAGAAGGGTACGGTGTGTCCTGAAACATCTAAAAAACACAGCTTAGAGAGCATAGGGCACTTCCACGCATGGGGGGATAAAGTGGGAAAATTGAAAATCAGCAAGACACAAGCACCCCAAAGTTTAGGGCTGCTCTGTCGACAAGGACCTCCACTTTATTCCACCTTAAATATCCCAGGAAAGCGAAAAATGGATCAAAAAGTTGTGGTCCTTATGTACAATGGAATATCACTCAGCCATGAAATCAATGTCATAAGGCTAGTAGCAGCATGATGAGTGGATTTAGGTAAGACAATTCTAAGTGAAATAAGTCACACAGAAAAGGACACTTCTCATAAGGTGTCACTTATAGAGGGAATGTAAAAACCGTTACACTTGAACTGAATTACAAAACAGAACAGAGTCACACATGCAGAAAACACACTATGGCTGCTTAACGGGAAAGGTGAGGTGGGGTGATACATAAAACAAGAGCTTCAAATTAGCTCAGATACCGTTCCATAAACCCAATATGTAATAGACAAGACCTACTCCTTGCTCAGAGAACTGGACTCAACACGCCCGATTCACCGCACAAGAATATATCTGACTAGTAATAATCTTAAAACCTATGTATTGATATCTCTCTGTTAGTGTGTCAAGTGTGTGTAAAGCGGCATAAACACAGCCGTGAAAAGCAGCTAAACCCCATTATAAAACTAAATTACTTTTAAAAACCCATGAAACAAAGACAGGGAAAGAGAGAGAAATTCTTACACAATTCGTTCAGGGGCTGTGATGCAACCTGGATTGACCATATCTAGACCCACAGCTGGATGAGACATAAGGGTGGACACTCTTGGGGCTGAGAGGTTTGGTGAGGTTGTGTGAGCAAATGCAGACCCTTTAAAGTAATACTGCGTGCTACCCATCGCATGGGTCCCAAATCTCCAGGTTCAAGGGCATCTTCCTACATCGAAAACATGCATGAGAAACCCAGAAGAGGGTACACCGTGTGATGGGGAAAGGTTTCTAAAACGCACCTCATTTCTCATCTCCTTGTGCTCGGGTTCGCCATTCCAGCCACTTTACTAGCAATCTCCCTACTTGGAGCCTCAGCACCTTTAACCTCCTGTTCCGAACAGGTTGCAATTTGTCCTGAGGATGAACGGGAAGACGGGGAACCAATGAGAGACTAGCTCTTGGTGTTGGGACAGGCACAGGTCACTCTATTTTCCCATCAGGAAGAAGAATTAACCACAGGCTCAGCCTGCCCCCCGGAACCAGAACAGGGCCTGAAGCCATCCTGCGCTTTTGCGGACAGCTCCCAAAAAAGCGAGTTGTAAAATGGAGCGTCAGGGCACTGCAATTCACAAACCTGCAGAGTTATAAATGATAACTCTCGTCCACAAATATATTGAGGGAAGGCAAAGAAGAGGATTTCAAATCAAGGCAGAATTGCAGGAAACAAATTTCAGGAGGTAGATTCGAATCGCCTTTAAAGCACATGAAAAGCGGCAAAACGTTGACAATGATGCCCTTGGCCAAAAAGAGCGTATGCGTTTTTTCCTGAATATATTCAGGAAAAAACGCATACGCCCTTTTTGGCCAACCAAGCAACCTGGAAAGGCAAATCAGCGCTACAAAGAAGTCTCGCTTCCCATCGGTCAAAAGGGCCATGCTGAAAAAAGTGTCAAAACCAGAAATGCAGGACAGGACATGGAGAAATGGGAGCCTTGCTACACTGATGGGCGGGATGTAAATTGCCAACAGCCACTCTGGAGAAGGGAACGGTGTGTCCTGAAACATCTAAAAAACACAGCTTAGAGAGCATAGGGCACTTCCACGCATGGGGGGATAAAGTGGGAAAATTGAAAATCAGCAAGACACAAGCACCCCAAAGTTTAGGGCTGCTCTGTCGACAAGGACCTCCACTTCATTCCACCTTAAATATCCCAGGAAAGCGAAAAATGGATCAAAAAGTTGTGGTCCTTATGTACAATGGAATATCACTCAGCCATGAAATCAATGTCATAAGGCTAGTAGCAGCATGATGAGTGGATTTAGGTAAGACGATTCTAAGTGAAATAAGTCACACAGAAAAGGACACTTCTCATAAGGTGTCACTTATAGAGGGAATGTAAAAACCGTTACACTTGAACTGAATTACAAAACAGAACAGAGTCACACATGCAGAAAACACACTATGGCTGCTTAACGGGAAAGGTGAGGTGGGGTGATACATAAAACAAGAGCTTCAAATTAGCTCAGATACCGTTCCATAAACCCAATATGTAATAGACAAGACCTACTCCTTGCTCAGAGAACTGGACTCAACACGCCCGATTCACCGCACAAGAATATATCTGACTAGTAATAATCTTAAAACCTATGTATTGATATCTCTCTGTTAGTGTGTCAAGTTTGTGTAAAGCGGCATAAACACAGCCGTGAAAAGCAGCTAAACCCCATTATAAAAATAAATTACTTTTAAAAACCCATGAAACAAAGACAGGGAAAGAGAGAGAAATTCTTACACAATTCGTTCAGGGGCTGTGATGCAACCTGGATTGACCATATCTAGACCCACAGCTGGATGAGACATAAGGGTGGACACTCTTGGGGCTGAGAGGTTTGGTGAGGTTGGGTGAGCAAACGCAGACCCTTTAAAGTAATACTGCGTGCTACCCATCGCATGGGTCCCAAATCTCCAGGTTCAAGGGCATCTTCCTACATCGAAAACATGCATGAGAAACCCAGAAGATGGTACACCGTGTGATGGGGAAAGGTTTCTAAAACGCACCTCATTTCTCATCTCCTTGTGCTCGGGTTCGCCATTCCAGCCACTTTACCAGCAATCTCCCTACTTGGAGCCTCAGCACCTTTAACCTCCTGTTCCATACAGGTTGCAATTTGTCCTGAGGATGAACGGGAAGACGGGGAACCAATGAGAGACTAGCTCTTGGTGTTGGGACAGGCACAGGTCACTCTATTTTCCCATCAGGAAGAAGAATTAACCACAGGCTCAGCCTGCCCCCCGGAACCAGAACAGGGCCTGAAGCCATCCTGCGCTTTTGCGGCCAGCTCCCAAAAAAGCGACTTGTAAAATGGAGCTTCAGGGCACTGCAATTCACAAACCTGCAGAGTTATAAATGATAACTCTCGTCCACAAATATATTGAGGGAAGGCAAAGAAGAGGATTTGAAATCAAGGCAGAATTGCAGGAAACAGATTTCAGGAGGTAGATTCGAATCGCCTTTAAAGCACATGAAAAGCGGCAAAACGTTGACAATGATGCCCTTGGCCAAAAAGGGCGTATGCGTTTTTTCCTGAATATATTCAGGAAAAAACGCATACGCCCTTTTTGGCCAACCAAGCAACCTGGAAAGGCAAATCAGCGCTACAAAGAAGTCTCGCTTCCCATCGGTCAAGAGGGCCATGCTGAAAAAAGTGTCAAAACCAGAAATGCAGGACAGGCCATGGAGAAATGGGAGCCTTGCTACACTGATGGGCGGGATGTAAATTGCCAACAGCCACTCTGGAGAAGTGTACGGTGTGTCCTGAAACATCTAAAAAACACAGCTTAGAGAGCATAGGGCACTTCCACGCATGGGGGGATAAAGTGGGAAAATTGAAAATCAGCAAGACACAAGCACCCCAAAGTTTAGGGCTGCTCTGTTGACAAGGACCTCCACTTCATTCCACCTTAAATATCCCAGGAAAGCGAAAAATGGATCAAAAAGTTGTGGTCCTTATGTACAATGGAATATCACTCAGCCATGAAATCAATGTCATAAGGCTAGTAGCAGCATGATGAGTGGATTTAGGTAAGACGATTCTAAGTGAAATAAGTCACACAGAAAAGGACACTTCTCGTAAGGTGTCACTTATAGAGGGAATGTAAAAACCGTTACACTTGAACTGAATTACAAAACAGAACAGAGTCACACATGCAGAAAACACACTATGGCTGCTTAACGGGAAAGGTGAGGTGGGGTGATACATAAAACAAGAGCTTCAAATTAGCTCAGATACCGTTCCATAAACCCAATATGTAATAGACAAGACCTACTCCTTGCTCAGAGAACTGGACTCAACACGCCCGATTCACCGCACAAGAATATATCTGACTAGTAATAATCTTAAAACCTATGTATTGATATCTCTCTGTTAGTGTGTCAAGTGGGTGTAAAGCGGCATAAACACAGCCGTGAAAAGCAGCTAAACCCCATTATAAAAATAAATTACTTTTAAAAACCCATGAAACAAAGACAGGGAAAGAGAGAGAAATTCTTACACAATTCGTTCAGGGGCTGTGATGCAACCTGGATTGACCATATCTAGACCCACAGCTGGATGAGACATAAGGGTGGACACTCTTGGGGCTGAGAGGTTTGGTGAGGTTGGGTGAGCAAACGCAGACCCTTTAAAGTAATACTGCGTGCTACCCATCGCATGGGTCCCAAATCTCCAGGTTCAAGGGCATCTTCCTACATTGAAAACATGCATGAGAAACCCAGAAGATGGTACACCGTGTGATGGGGAAAGGTTTCTAAAACGCACCTCATTTCTCATCTCCTTGTGCTCGGGTTCGCCATTCCAGCCACTTTACCAGCAATCTCCCTACTTGGAGCCTCAGCACCTTTAACCTCCTGTTCCGTACAGGTTGCAATTTGTCCTGAGGATGAACGGGAAGACGGGGAACCAATGAGAGACTAGCTCTTGGTGTTGGGACAGGCACAGGTCACTCTATTTTCCCATCAGGAAGAAGAATTAACCACAGGCTCAGCCTGCCCCCCGGAACCAGAACAGGGCCTGAAGCCATCCTGCGCTTTTGCGGCCAGCTCCCAAAAAAGCGACTTGTAAAATGGAGCTTCAGGGCACTGCAATTCACAAACCTGCAGAGTTATAAATGATAACTCTCGTCCACAAATATATTGAGGGAAGGCAAAGAAGAGGATTTGAAATCAAGGCAGAATTGCAGGAAACAGATTTCAGGAGGTAGATTCGAATCGCCTTTAAAGCACATGAAAAGCGGCAAAACGTTGACAATGATGCCCTTGGCCAAAAAGGGCGTATGCGTTTTTTCCTGAATATATTCAGGAAAAAACGCATACGCCCTTTTTGGCCAACCAAGCAACCTGGAAAGGCAAATCAGCGCTACAAAGAAGTCTCGCTTCCCATCGGTCAAGAGGGCCATGCTGAAAAAAGTGTCAAAACCAGAAATGCAGGACAGGCCATGGAGAAATGGGAGCCTTGCTACACTGATGGGCGGGATGTAAATTGCCAACAGCCACTCTGGAGAAGTGTACGGTGTGTCCTGAAACATCTAAAAAACACAGCTTAGAGAGCATAGGGCACTTCCACGCATGGGGGGATAAAGTGGGAAAATTGAAAATCAGCAAGACACAAGCACCCCAAAGTTTAGGGCTGCTCTGTTGACAAGGACCTCCACTTCATTCCACCTTAAATATCCCAGGAAAGCGAAAAATGGATCAAAAAGTTGTGGTCCTTATGTACAATGGAATATCACTCAGCCATGAAATCAATGTCATAAGGCTAGTAGCAGCATGATGAGTGGATTTAGGTAAGACGATTCTAAGTGAAATAAGTCACACAGAAAAGGACACTTCTCATAAGGTGTCACTTATAGAGGGAATGTAAAAACCGTTACACTTGAACTGAATTACAAAACAGAACAGAGTCACACATGCAGAAAACACACTATGGCTGCTTAACGGGAAAGGTGAGGTGGGGTGATACATAAAACAAGAGCTTCAAATTAGCTCAGATACCGTTCCATAAACCCAATATGTAATAGACAAGACCTACTCCTTGCTCAGAGAACTGGACTCAACACGCCCGATTCACCGCACAAGAATATATCTGACTAGTAATAATCTTAAAACCTATGTATTGATATCTCTCTGTTAGTGTGTCAAGTGTGTGTAAAGCGGCATAAACACAGCCGTGAAAAGCAGCTAAACCCCATTATAAAACTAAATTACTTTTAAAAACCCATGAAACAAAGACAGGGAAAGAGAGAGAAATTCTTACACAATTCGTTCAGGGGCTGTGATGCAACCTGGATTGACCATATCTAGACCCACAGCTGGATGAGACATAAGGGTGGACACTCTTGGGGCTGAGAGGTTTGGTGAGGTTGTGTGAGCAAATGCAGACCCTTTAAAGTAATACTGCGTGCTACCCATCGCATGGGTCCCAAATCTCCAGGTTCAAGGGCATCTTCCTACATCGAAAACATGCATGAGAAACCCAGAAGAGGGTACACCGTGTGATGGGGAAAGGTTTCTAAAACGCACCTCATTTCTCATCTCCTTGTGCTCGGGTTCGCCATTCCAGCCACTTTACTAGCAATCTCCCTACTTGGAACCTCAGCACCTTTAACCTCCTGTTCCGAACAGGTTGCAATTTGTCCTGAGGATGAATGGGAAGACGGGGAACCAATGAGAGACTAGCTCTTGGTGTTGGGACAGGCACAGGTCACTCTATTTTCCCATCAGGAAGAAGAATTAACCACAGGCTCAGCCTGCCCCCCGGAACCAGAACAGGGCCTGAAGCCATCCTGCGCTTTTGCGGACAGCTCCCAAAAAAGCGAGTTGTAAAATGGAGCGTCAGGGCACTGCAATTCACAAACCTGCAGAGTTATAAATGATAACTCTCGTCCACAAATATATTGAGGGAAGGCAAAGAAGAGGATTTGAAATCAAGGCAGAATTGCAGGAAACAGATTTCAGGAGGTAGATTCGAATCGCCTTTAAAGCACATGAAAAGCGGCAAAACGTTGACAATGATGCCCTTGGCCAAAAAGGGCGTATGCGTTTTTTCCTGAATATATTCAGGAAAAAACGCATACGCCCTTTTTGGCCAACCAAGCAACCTGGAAAGGCAAATCAGCGCTACAAAGAAGTCTCGCTTCCCATCGGTCAAGAGGGCCATGCTGAAAAAAGTGTCAAAACCAGAAATGCAGGACAGGCCATGGAGAAATGGGAGCCTTGCTACACTGATGGGCGGGATGTAAATTGCCAACAGCCACTCTGGAGAAGTGTACGGTGTGTCCTGAAACATCTAAAAAACACAGCTTAGAGAGCATAGGGCACTTCCACGCATGGGGGGATAAAGTGGGAAAATTGAAAATCAGCAAGACACAAGCACCCCAAAGTTTAGGGCTGCTCTGTTGACAAGGACCTCCACTTCATTCCACCTTAAATATCCCAGGAAAGCGAAAAATGGATCAAAAAGTTGTGGTCCTTATGTACAATGGAATATCACTCAGCCATGAAATCAATGTCATAAGGCTAGTAGCAGCATGATGAGTGGATTTAGGTAAGACGATTCTAAGTGAAATAAGTCACACAGAAAAGGACACTTCTCATAAGGTGTCACTTATAGAGGGAATGTAAAAACCGTTACACTTGAACTGAATTACAAAACAGAACAGAGTCACACATGCAGAAAACACACTATGGCTGCTTAACGGGAAAGGTGAGGTGGGGTGATACATAAAACAAGAGCTTCAAATTAGCTCAGATACCGTTCCATAAACCCAATATGTAATAGACAAGACCTACTCCTTGCTCAGAGAACTGGACTCAACACGCCCGATTCACCGCACAAGAATATATCTGACTAGTAATAATCTTAAAACCTATGTATTGATATCTCTCTGTTAGTGTGTCAAGTTTGTGTAAAGCGGCATAAACACAGCCGTGAAAAGCAGCTAAACCCCATTATAAAAATAAATTACTTTTAAAAACCCATGAAACAAAGACAGGGAAAGAGAGAGAAATTCTTACACAATTCGTTCAGGGGCTGTGATGCAACCTGGATTGACCATATCTAGACCCACAGCTGGATGAGACATAAGGGTGGACACTCTTGGGGCTGAGAGGTTTGGTGAGGTTGGGTGAGCAAACGCAGACCCTTTAAAGTAATACTGCGTGCTACCCATCGCATGGGTCCCAAATCTCCAGGTTCAAGGGCATCTTCCTACATCGAAAACATGCATGAGAAACCCAGAAGATGGTACACCGTGTGATGGGGAAAGGTTTCTAAAACGCACCTCATTTCTCATCTCCTTGTGCTCGGGTTCGCCATTCCAGCCACTTTACCAGCAATCTCCCTACTTGGAGCCTCAGCACCTTTAACCTCCTGTTCCATACAGGTTGCAATTTGTCCTGAGGATGAACGGGAAGACGGGGAACCAATGAGAGACTAGCTCTTGGTGTTGGGACAGGCACAGGTCACTCTATTTTCCCATCAGGAAGAAGAATTAACCACAGGCTCAGCCTGCCCCCCGGAACCAGAACAGGGCCTGAAGCCATCCTGCGCTTTTGCGGCCAGCTCCCAAAAAAGCGACTTGTAAAATGGAGCTTCAGGGCACTGCAATTCACAAACCTGCAGAGTTATAAATGATAACTCTCGTCCACAAATATATTGAGGGAAGGCAAAGAAGAGGATTTGAAATCAAGGCAGAATTGCAGGAAACAGATTTCAGGAGGTAGATTCGAATCGCTTTTAAAGCACATGAAAAGCGGCAAAACGTTGACAATGATGCCCTTGGCCAAAAAGGGCGTATGCGTTTTTTCCTGAATATATTCAGGAAAAAACGCATACGCCCTTTTTGGCCAACCAAGCAACCTGGAAAGGCAAATCAGCGCTACAAAGAAGTCTCGCTTCCCATCGGTCAAGAGGGCCATGCTGAAAAAAGTGTCAAAACCAGAAATGCAGGACAGGCCATGGAGAAATGGGAGCCTTGCTACACTGATGGGCGGGATGTAAATTGCCAACAGCCACTCTGGAGAAGTGTACGGTGTGTCCTGAAACATCTAAAAAACACAGCTTAGAGAGCATAGGGCACTTCCACGCATGGGGGGATAAAGTGGGAAAATTGAAAATCAGCAAGACACAAGCACCCCAAAGTTTAGGGCTGCTCTGTTGACAAGGACCTCCACTTCATTCCACCTTAAATATCCCAGGAAAGCGAAAAATGGATCAAAAAGTTGTGGTCCTTATGTACAATGGAATATCACTCAGCCATGAAATCAATGTCATAAGGCTAGTAGCAGCATGATGAGTGGATTTAGGTAAGACGATTCTAAGTGAAATAAGTCACACAGAAAAGGACACTTCTCATAAGGTGTCACTTATAGAGGGAATGTAAAAACCGTTACACTTGAACTGAATTACAAAACAGAACAGAGTCACACATGCAGAAAACACACTATGGCTGCTTAACGGGAAAGGTGAGGTGGGGTGATACATAAAACAAGAGCTTCAAATTAGCTCAGATACCGTTCCATAAACCCAATATGTAATAGACAAGACCTACTCCTTGCTCAGAGAACTGGACTCAACACGCCCGATTCACCGCACAAGAATATATCTGACTAGTAATAATCTTAAAACCTATATATTGATATCTCTCTGTTAGTGTGTCAAGTGTGTGTAAAGCGGCATAAACACAGCCGTGAAAAGCAGCTAAACCCCATTATAAAACTAAATTACTTTTAAAAACCCATGAAACAAAGACAGGGAAAGAGAGAGAAATTCTTACACAATTCGTTCAGGGGCTGTGATGCAACCTGGATTGACCATATCTAGACCCACAGCTGGATGAGACATAAGGGTGGACACTCTTGGGGCTGAGAGGTTTGGTGAGGTTGTGTGAGCAAATGCAGACCCTTTAAAGTAATACTGCGTGCTACCCATCGCATGGGTCCCAAATCTCCAGGTTCAAGGGCATCTTCCTACATCGAAAACATGCATGAGAAACCCAGAAGAGGGTACACCGTGTGATGGGGAAAGGTTTCTAAAACGCACCTCATTTCTCATCTCCTTGTGCTCGGGTTCGCCATTCCAGCCACTTTACTAGCAATCTCCCTACTTGGAACCTCAGCACCTTTAACCTCCTGTTCCGAACAGGTTGCAATTTGTCCTGAGGATGAATGGGAAGACGGGGAACCAATGAGAGACTAGCTCTTGGTGTTGGGACAGGCACAGGTCACTCTATTTTCCCATCAGGAAGAAGAATTAACCACAGGCTCAGCCTGCCCCCCGGAACCAGAACAGGGCCTGAAGCCATCCTGCGCTTTTGCGGACAGCTCCCAAAAAAGCGAGTTGTAAAATGGAGCGTCAGGGCACTGCAATTCACAAACCTGCAGAGTTATAAATGATAACTCTCGTCCACAAATATATTGAGGGAAGGCAAAGAAGAGGATTTCAAATCAAGGCAGAATTGCAGGAAACAGATTTCAGGAGGTAGATTCGAATCGCCTTTAAAGCACATGAAAAGCGGCAAAACGTTGACAATGATGCCCTTGGCCAAAAAGGGCGTATGCGTTTGTTCCTGAATATATTCAGGAACAAACGCATACGCCCTTTTTGGCCAACCAAGCAACCTGGAAAGGCAAATCAGCGCTACAAAGAAGTCTCGCTTCCCATCGGTCAAAAGGGCCATGCTGAAAAAAGTGTCAAAACCAGAAATGCAGGACAGGCCATGGAGAAATGGGAGCCTTGCTACACTGATGGGCGGGATGTAAATTGCCAACAGCCACTCTGGAGAAGGGTACGGTGTGTCCTGAAACATCTAAAAAACACAGCTTAGAGAGCATAGGGCACTTCCACGCATGGGGGGATAAAGTGGGAAAATTGAAAATCAGCAAGACACAAGCACCCCAAAGTTTAGGGCTGCTCTGTCGACAAGGACCTCCACTTCATTCCACCTTAAATATCCCAGGAAAGCGAAAAATGGATCAAAAAGTTGTGGTCCTTATGTACAATGGAATATCACTCAGCCATGAAATCAATGTCATAAGGCTAGTAGCAGCATGATGAGTGGATTTAGGTAAGACGATTCTAAGTGAAATAAGTCACACAGAAAAGGACACTTCTCATAAGGTGTCACTTATAGAGGGAATGTAAAAACCATTACACTTGAACTGAATTACAAAACAGAACAGAGTCACACATGCAGAAAACACACTATGGCTGCTTAACGGGAAAGGTGAGGTGGGGTGATACATAAAACAAGAGCTTCAAATTAGCTCAGATACCGTTCCATAAACCCAATATGTAATAGACAAGACCTACTCCTTGCTCAGAGAACTGGACTCAACACGCCCGATTCACCGCACAAGAATATATCTGACTAGTAATAATCTTAAAACCTATGTATTGATATCTCTCTGTTAGTGTGTCAAGTGTGTGTAAAGCGGCATAAACACAGCCGTGAAAAGCAGCTAAACCCCATTATAAAACTAAATTACTTTTAAAAACCCATGAAACAAAGACAGGGAAAGAGAGAGAAATTCTTACACAATTCGTTCAGGGGCTGTGATGCAACCTGGATTGACCATATCTAGACCCACAGCTGGATGAGACATAAGGGTGGACACTCTTGGGGCTGAGAGGTTTGGTGAGGTTGTGTGAGCAAATGCAGACCCTTTAAAGTAATACTGCGTGCTACCCATCGCATGGGTCCCAAATCTCCAGGTTCAAGGGCATCTTCCTACATCGAAAACATGCATGAGAAACCCAGAAGAGGGTACACCGTGTGATGGGGAAAGGTTTCTAAAACGCACCTCATTTCTCATCTCCTTGTGCTCGGGTTCGCCATTCCAGCCACTTTACTAGCAATCTCCCTACTTGGAGCCTCAGCACCTTTAACCTCCTGTTCCGAACAGGTTGCAATTTGTCCTGAGGATGAACGGGAAGACGGGGAACCAATGAGAGACTAGCTCTTGGTGTTGGGACAGGCACAGGTCACTCTATTTTCCCATCAGGAAGAAGAATTAACCACAGGCTCAGCCTGCCCCCCGGAACCAGAACAGGGCCTGAAGCCATCCTGCGCTTTTGCGGCCAGCTCCCAAAAAAGCGACTTGTAAAATGGAGCTTCAGGGCACTGCAATTCACAAACCTGCAGAGTTATAAATGATAACTCTCGTCCACAAATATATTGAGGGAAGGCAAAGAAGAGGATTTGAAATCAAGGCAGAATTGCAGGAAACAGATTTCAGGAGGTAGATTCGAATCGCCTTTAAAGCACATGAAAAGCGGCAAAACGTTGACAATGATGCCCTTGGCCAAAAAGGGCGTATGCGTTTTTTCCTGAATATATTCAGGAAAAAACGCATACGCCCTTTTTGGCCAACCAAGCAACCTGGAAAGGCAAATCAGCGCTACAAAGAAGTCTCGCTTCCCATCGGTCAAGAGGGCCATGCTGAAAAAAGTGTCAAAACCAGAAATGCAGGACAGGCCATGGAGAAATGGGAGCCTTGCTACACTGATGGGCGGGATGTAAATTGCCAACAGCCACTCTGGAGAAGTGTACGGTGTGTCCTGAAACATCTAAAAAACACAGCTTAGAGAGCATAGGGCACTTCCACGCATGGGGGGATAAAGTGGGAAAATTGAAAATCAGCAAGACACAAGCACCCCAAAGTTTAGGGCTGCTCTGTTGACAAGGACCTCCACTTCATTCCACCTTAAATATCCCAGGAAAGCGAAAAATGGATCAAAAAGTTGTGGTCCTTATGTACAATGGAATATCACTCAGCCATGAAATCAATGTCATAAGGCTAGTAGCAGCATGATGAGTGGATTTAGGTAAGACGATTCTAAGTGAAATAAGTCACACAGAAAAGGACACTTCTCATAAGGTGTCACTTATAGAGGGAATGTAAAAACCGTTACACTTGAACTGAATTACAAAACAGAACAGAGTCACACATGCAGAAAACACACTATGGCTGCTTAACGGGAAAGGTGAGGTGGGGTGATACATAAAACAAGAGCTTCAAATTAGCTCAGATACCGTTCCATAAACCCAATATGTAATAGACAAGACCTACTCCTTGCTCAGAGAACTGGACTCAACACGCCCGATTCACCGCACAAGAATATATCTGACTAGTAATAATCTTAAAACCTATGTATTGATATCTCTCTGTTAGTGTGTCAAGTGTGTGTAAAGCGGCATAAACACAGCCGTGAAAAGCAGCTAAACCCCATTATAAAACTAAATTACTTTTAAAAACCCATGAAACAAAGACAGGGAAAGAGAGAGAAATTCTTACACAATTCGTTCAGGGGCTGTGATGCAACCTGGATTGACCATATCTAGACCCACAGCTGGATGAGACATAAGGGTGGACACTCTTGGGGCTGAGAGGTTTGGTGAGGTTGTGTGAGCAAATGCAGACCCTTTAAAGTAATACTGCGTGCTACCCATCGCATGGGTCCCAAATCTCCAGGTTCAAGGGCATCTTCCTACATCGAAAACATGCATGAGAAACCCAGAAGAGGGTACACCGTGTGATGGGGAAAGGTTTCTAAAACGCACCTCATTTCTCATCTCCTTGTGCTCGGGTTCGCCATTCCAGCCACTTTACTAGCAATCTCCCTACTTGGAACCTCAGCACCTTTAACCTCCTGTTCCGAACAGGTTGCAATTTGTCCTGAGGATGAATGGGAAGACGGGGAACCAATGAGAGACTAGCTCTTGGTGTTGGGACAGGCACAGGTCACTCTATTTTCCCATCAGGAAGAAGAATTAACCACAGGCTCAGCCTGCCCCCCGGAACCAGAACAGGGCCTGAAGCCATCCTGCGCTTTTGCGGACAGCTCCCAAAAAAGCGAGTTGTAAAATGGAGCGTCAGGGCACTGCAATTCACAAACCTGCAGAGTTATAAATGATAACTCTCGTCCACAAATATATTGAGGGAAGGCAAAGAAGAGGATTTGAAATCAAGGCAGAATTGCAGGAAACAGATTTCAGGAGGTAGATTCGAATCGCCTTTAAAGCACATGAAAAGCGGCAAAACGTTGACAATGATGCCCTTGGCCAAAAAGGGCGTATGCGTTTTTTCCTGAATATATTCAGGAAAAAACGCATACGCCCTTTTTGGCCAACCAAGCAACCTGGAAAGGCAAATCAGCGCTACAAAGAAGTCTCGCTTCCCATCGGTCAAGAGGGCCATGCTGAAAAAAGTGTCAAAACCAGAAATGCAGGACAGGCCATGGAGAAATGGGAGCCTTGCTACACTGATGGGCGGGATGTAAATTGCCAACAGCCACTCTGGAGAAGTGTACGGTGTGTCCTGAAACATCTAAAAAACACAGCTTAGAGAGCATAGGGCACTTCCACGCATGGGGGGATAAAGTGGGAAAATTGAAAATCAGCAAGACACAAGCACCCCAAAGTTTAGGGCTGCTCTGTTGACAAGGACCTCCACTTCATTCCACCTTAAATATCCCAGGAAAGCGAAAAATGGATCAAAAAGTTGTGGTCCTTATGTACAATGGAATATCACTCAGCCATGAAATCAATGTCATAAGGCTAGTAGCAGCATGATGAGTGGATTTAGGTAAGACGATTCTAAGTGAAATAAGTCACACAGAAAAGGACACTTCTCATAAGGTGTCACTTATAGAGGGAATGTAAAAACCGTTACACTTGAACTGAATTACAAAACAGAACAGAGTCACACATGCAGAAAACACACTATGGCTGCTTAACGGGAAAGGTGAGGTGGGGTGATACATAAAACAAGAGCTTCAAATTAGCTCAGATACCGTTCCATAAACCCAATATGTAATAGACAAGACCTACTCCTTGCTCAGAGAACTGGACTCAACACGCCCGATTCACCGCACAAGAATATATCTGACTAGTAATAATCTTAAAACCTATGTATTGATATCTCTCTGTTAGTGTGTCAAGTTTGTGTAAAGCGGCATAAACACAGCCGTGAAAAGCAGCTAAACCCCATTATAAAAATAAATTACTTTTAAAAACCCATGAAACAAAGACAGGGAAAGAGAGAGAAATTCTTACACAATTCGTTCAGGGGCTGTGATGCAACCTGGATTGACCATATCTAGACCCACAGCTGGATGAGACATAAGGGTGGACACTCTTGGGGCTGAGAGGTTTGGTGAGGTTGGGTGAGCAAACGCAGACCCTTTAAAGTAATACTGCGTGCTACCCATCGCATGGGTCCCAAATCTCCAGGTTCAAGGGCATCTTCCTACATCGAAAACATGCATGAGAAACCCAGAAGATGGTACACCGTGTGATGGGGAAAGGTTTCTAAAACGCACCTCATTTCTCATCTCCTTGTGCTCGGGTTCGCCATTCCAGCCACTTTACCAGCAATCTCCCTACTTGGAGCCTCAGCACCTTTAACCTCCTGTTCCATACAGGTTGCAATTTGTCCTGAGGATGAACGGGAAGACGGGGAACCAATGAGAGACTAGCTCTTGGTGTTGGGACAGGCACAGGTCACTCTATTTTCCCATCAGGAAGAAGAATTAACCACAGGCTCAGCCTGCCCCCCGGAACCAGAACAGGGCCTGAAGCCATCCTGCGCTTTTGCGGCCAGCTCCCAAAAAAGCGACTTGTAAAATGGAGCTTCAGGGCACTGCAATTCACAAACCTGCAGAGTTATAAATGATAACTCTCGTCCACAAATATATTGAGGGAAGGCAAAGAAGAGGATTTGAAATCAAGGCAGAATTGCAGGAAACAGATTTCAGGAGGTAGATTCGAATCGCTTTTAAAGCACATGAAAAGCGGCAAAACGTTGACAATGATGCCCTTGGCCAAAAAGGGCGTATGCGTTTTTTCCTGAATATATTCAGGAAAAAACGCATACGCCCTTTTTGGCCAACCAAGCAACCTGGAAAGGCAAATCAGCGCTACAAAGAAGTCTCGCTTCCCATCGGTCAAGAGGGCCATGCTGAAAAAAGTGTCAAAACCAGAAATGCAGGACAGGCCATGGAGAAATGGGAGCCTTGCTACACTGATGGGCGGGATGTAAATTGCCAACAGCCACTCTGGAGAAGTGTACGGTGTGTCCTGAAACATCTAAAAAACACAGCTTAGAGAGCATAGGGCACTTCCACGCATGGGGGGATAAAGTGGGAAAATTGAAAATCAGCAAGACACAAGCACCCCAAAGTTTAGGGCTGCTCTGTTGACAAGGACCTCCACTTCATTCCACCTTAAATATCCCAGGAAAGCGAAAAATGGATCAAAAAGTTGTGGTCCTTATGTACAATGGAATATCACTCAGCCATGAAATCAATGTCATAAGGCTAGTAGCAGCATGATGAGTGGATTTAGGTAAGACGATTCTAAGTGAAATAAGTCACACAGAAAAGGACACTTCTCATAAGGTGTCACTTATAGAGGGAATGTAAAAACCGTTACACTTGAACTGAATTACAAAACAGAACAGAGTCACACATGCAGAAAACACACTATGGCTGCTTAACGGGAAAGGTGAGGTGGGGTGATACATAAAACAAGAGCTTCAAATTAGCTCAGATACCGTTCCATAAACCCAATATGTAATAGACAAGACCTACTCCTTGCTCAGAGAACTGGACTCAACACGCCCGATTCACCGCACAAGAATATATCTGACTAGTAATAATCTTAAAACCTATATATTGATATCTCTCTGTTAGTGTGTCAAGTGTGTGTAAAGCGGCATAAACACAGCCGTGAAAAGCAGCTAAACCCCATTATAAAACTAAATTACTTTTAAAAACCCATGAAACAAAGACAGGGAAAGAGAGAGAAATTCTTACACAATTCGTTCAGGGGCTGTGATGCAACCTGGATTGACCATATCTAGACCCACAGCTGGATGAGACATAAGGGTGGACACTCTTGGGGCTGAGAGGTTTGGTGAGGTTGTGTGAGCAAATGCAGACCCTTTAAAGTAATACTGCGTGCTACCCATCGCATGGGTCCCAAATCTCCAGGTTCAAGGGCATCTTCCTACATCGAAAACATGCATGAGAAACCCAGAAGAGGGTACACCGTGTGATGGGGAAAGGTTTCTAAAACGCACCTCATTTCTCATCTCCTTGTGCTCGGGTTCGCCATTCCAGCCACTTTACTAGCAATCTCCCTACTTGGAACCTCAGCACCTTTAACCTCCTGTTCCGAACAGGTTGCAATTTGTCCTGAGGATGAATGGGAAGACGGGGAACCAATGAGAGACTAGCTCTTGGTGTTGGGACAGGCACAGGTCACTCTATTTTCCCATCAGGAAGAAGAATTAACCACAGGCTCAGCCTGCCCCCCGGAACCAGAACAGGGCCTGAAGCCATCCTGCGCTTTTGCGGACAGCTCCCAAAAAAGCGAGTTGTAAAATGGAGCGTCAGGGCACTGCAATTCACAAACCTGCAGAGTTATAAATGATAACTCTCGTCCACAAATATATTGAGGGAAGGCAAAGAAGAGGATTTCAAATCAAGGCAGAATTGCAGGAAACAGATTTCAGGAGGTAGATTCGAATCGCCTTTAAAGCACATGAAAAGCGGCAAAACGTTGACAATGATGCCCTTGGCCAAAAAGGGCGTATGCGTTTGTTCCTGAATATATTCAGGAACAAACGCATACGCCCTTTTTGGCCAACCAAGCAACCTGGAAAGGCAAATCAGCGCTACAAAGAAGTCTCGCTTCCCATCGGTCAAAAGGGCCATGCTGAAAAAAGTGTCAAAACCAGAAATGCAGGACAGGCCATGGAGAAATGGGAGCCTTGCTACACTGATGGGCGGGATGTAAATTGCCAACAGCCACTCTGGAGAAGGGTACGGTGTGTCCTGAAACATCTAAAAAACACAGCTTAGAGAGCATAGGGCACTTCCACGCATGGGGGGATAAAGTGGGAAAATTGAAAATCAGCAAGACACAAGCACCCCAAAGTTTAGGGCTGCTCTGTCGACAAGGACCTCCACTTCATTCCACCTTAAATATCCCAGGAAAGCGAAAAATGGATCAAAAAGTTGTGGTCCTTATGTACAATGGAATATCACTCAGCCATGAAATCAATGTCATAAGGCTAGTAGCAGCATGATGAGTGGATTTAGGTAAGACGATTCTAAGTGAAATAAGTCACACAGAAAAGGACACTTCTCATAAGGTGTCACTTATAGAGGGAATGTAAAAACCATTACACTTGAACTGAATTACAAAACAGAACAGAGTCACACATGCAGAAAACACACTATGGCTGCTTAACGGGAAAGGTGAGGTGGGGTGATACATAAA
Source organism: Balaenoptera physalus (assembly GCF_965194825.1). Classification (NCBI taxonomy): domain Eukaryota; kingdom Metazoa; phylum Chordata; class Mammalia; order Artiodactyla; family Balaenopteridae; genus Balaenoptera; species Balaenoptera physalus. The sequence continues at coordinate 2,320,790 of NW_028126470.1, forward strand.
ACAAGAGCTTCAAATTAGCTCAGATACCGTTCCATAAACCCAATATGTAATAGACAAGACCTACTCCTTGCTCAGAGAACTGGACTCAACACGCCCGATTCACCGCACAAGAATATATCTGACTAGTAATAATCTTAAAACCTATGTATTGATATCTCTCTGTTAGTGTGTCAAGTGTGTGTAAAGCGGCATAAACACAGCCGTGAAAAGCAGCTAAACCCCATTATAAAACTAAATTACTTTTAAAAACCCATGAAACAAAGACAGGGAAAGAGAGAGAAATTCTTACACAATTCGTTCAGGGGCTGTGATGCAACCTGGATTGACCATATCTAGACCCACAGCTGGATGAGACATAAGGGTGGACACTCTTGGGGCTGAGAGGTTTGGTGAGGTTGTGTGAGCAAATGCAGACCCTTTAAAGTAATACTGCGTGCTACCCATCGCATGGGTCCCAAATCTCCAGGTTCAAGGGCATCTTCCTACATCGAAAACATGCATGAGAAACCCAGAAGAGGGTACACCGTGTGATGGGGAAAGGTTTCTAAAACGCACCTCATTTCTCATCTCCTTGTGCTCGGGTTCGCCATTCCAGCCACTTTACTAGCAATCTCCCTACTTGGAGCCTCAGCACCTTTAACCTCCTGTTCCGAACAGGTTGCAATTTGTCCTGAGGATGAACGGGAAGACGGGGAACCAATGAGAGACTAGCTCTTGGTGTTGGGACAGGCACAGGTCACTCTATTTTCCCATCAGGAAGAAGAATTAACAACAGGCTCAGCCTGCCCCCCGGAACCAGAACAGGGCCTGAAGCCATCCTGCGCTTTTGCGGACAGCTCCCAAAAAAGCGAGTTGTAAAATGGAGCGTCAGGGCACTGCAATTCACAAACCTGCAGAGTTATAAATGATAACTCTCGTCCACAAATATATTGAGGGAAGGCAAAGAAGAGGATTTCAAATCAAGGCAGAATTGCAGGAAACAAATTTCAGGAGGTAGATTCGAATCGCCTTTAAAGCACATGAAAAGCGGCAAAACGTTGACAATGATGCCCTTGGCCAAAAAGAGCGTATGCGTTTTTTCCTGAATATATTCAGGAAAAAACGCATACGCCCTTTTTGGCCAACCAAGCAACCTGGAAAGGCAAATCAGCGCTACAAAGAAGTCTCGCTTCCCATCGGTCAAAAGGGCCATGTTGAAAAAAGTGTCAAAACCAGAAATGCAGGACAGGCCATGGAGAAATGGGAGCCTTGCTACACTGATGGGCGGGATGTAAATTGCCAACAGCCACTCTGGAGAAGGGAACGGTGTGTCCTGAAACATCTAAAAAACACAGCTTAGAGAGCATAGGGCACTTCCACGCATGGGGGGATAAAGTGGGAAAATTGAAAATCAGCAAGACACAAGCACCCCAAAGTTTAGGGCTGCTCTGTCGACAAGGACCTCCACTTCATTCCACCTTAAATATCCCAGGAAAGCGAAAAATGGATCAAAAAGTTGTGGTCCTTATGTACAATGGAATATCACTCAGCCATGAAATCAATGTCATAAGGCTAGTAGCAGCATGATGAGTGGATTTAGGTAAGACGATTCTAAGTGAAATAAGTCACACAGAAAAGGACACTTCTCATAAGGTGTCACTTATAGAGGGAATGTAAAAACCGTTACACTTGAACTGAATTACAAAACAGAACAGAGTCACACATGCAGAAAACACACTATGGCTGCTTAACGGGAAAGGTGAGGTGGGGTGATACATAAAACAAGAGTTTCAAATTAGCTCAGATACCGTTCCATAAACCCAATATGTAATAGACATGACCTACTCCTTGCTCAGAGAACTGGACTCAACACGCCCGATTCACCGCACAAGAATATATCTGACTAGTAATAATCTTAAAACCTATGTATTGATATCTCTCTGTTAGTGTGTCAAGTTTGTGTAAAGCGGCATAAACACAGCCGTGAAAAGCAGCTAAACCCCATTATAAAAATAAATTACTTTTAAAAACCCATGAAACAAAGACAGGGAAAGAGAGAGAAATTCTTACACAATTCGTTCAGGGGCTGTGATGCAACCTGGATTGACCATATCTAGACCCACAGCTGGATGAGACATAAGGGTGGACACTCTTGGGGCTGAGAGGTTTGGTGAGGTTGGGTGAGCAAACCCAGACCCTTTAAAGTAATACTGCGTGCTACCCATCGCATGGGTCCCAAATCTCCAGGTTCAAGAGCATCTTCCTACATCGAAAACATGCATGAGAAACCCAGAAGAGGGTACACCGTGTGATGGGGAAAGGTTTCTAAAACGCACCTCATTTCTCATCTCCTTGTGCTCGGGTTCGCCATTCCTGCCACTTTACTAGCAATCTCCCTACTTGGAGCCTCAGCACCTTTAACCTCCTGTTCCGTACAGGTTGCAATTTGTCCTGAGGATGAACGGGAAGACGGGGAACCAATGAGAGACTAGCTCTTGGTGTTGGGACAGGCACAGGTCACTCTATTTTCCCATCAGGAAGAAGAATTAACCACAGGCTCAGCCTGCCCCCCGGAACCAGAACAGGGCCTGAAGCCATCCTGCGCTTTTGCGGCCAGCTCCCAAAAAAGCGACTTGTAAGATGGAGCTTCAGGGCACTGCAATTCACAAACCTGCAGAGTTATAAATGATAACTCTCGTCCACAAATATATTGAGGGAAGGCAAAGAAGAGGATTTGAAATCAAGGCAGAATTGCAGGAAACAGATTTCAGGAGGTAGATTCGAATCGCCTTTAAAGCACATGAAAAGCGGCAAAACGTTGACAATGATGCCCTTGGCCAAAAAGGGCGTATGCGTTTTTTCCTGAATATATTCAGGAAAAAACGCATACGCCCTTTTTGGCCAACCAAGCAACCTGGAAAGGCAAATCAGCGCTACAAAGAAGTCTCGCTTCCCATCGGTCAAAAGGGCCATGCTGAAAAAAGTGTCAAAACCAGAAATGCAGGACAGGCCATGGAGAAATGGGAGCCTTGCTACACTGATGGGCGGGATGTAAATTGCCAACAGCCACTCTGGAGAAGTGTACGGTGTGTCCTGAAACATCTAAAAAACACAGCTTAGAGAGCATAGGGCACTTCCACGCATGGGGGGATAAAGTGGGAAAATTGAAAATCAGCAAGACACAAGCACCCCAAAGTTTAGGGCTGCTCTGTTGACAAGGACCTCCACTTCATTCCACCTTAAATATCCCAGGAAAGCGAAAAATGGATCAAAAAGTTGTGGTCCTTATGTACAATGGAATAACACTCAGCCATGAAATCAATGTCATAAGGCTAGTAGCAGCATGATGAGTGGATTTAGGTAAGACGATTCTAAGTGAAATAAGTCACACAGTAAAGGACACTTCTCGTAAGGTGTCACTTATAGAGGGAATGTAAAAACCGTTACACTTGAACTGAATTACAAAACAGAACAGAGTCACACATGCAGAAAACACACTATGGCTACTTAACGGGAAAGGTGAGGTGGGGTGATACATAAAACAAGAGTTTCAAATTAGCTCAGATACCGTTCCATAAGCCCAATATGTAATAGACAAGACCTACTCCTTGCTCAGAGAACTGGACTCAACACGCCCGATTCACCGCACAAGAATATATCTGACTAGTAATAATCTTAAAACCTATGTATTGATATCTCTCTGTTAGTGTGTCAAGAGGGTGTAAAGCGGCATAAACAAAGCAGTGAAAAGCAGCTAAATCCCATTATAAGAATAAATTACTTTTAAAAACCCATGAAACAAAAACAGGGAAAGAGAGAGAAATTCTTACACAATTCGTTCAGGGGCTGTGATGCAACCTGGATTGACCATATCTAGACCCACAAATGGATGAGACATAAGGGTGGACACTCTTGGGGCTGAGAGGTTTGGTGAGGTTGGGTGAGCAAACGCAGACCCTTTAAAGTAATACTGCGTGCTACCCATCGCATGGGTCCCAAATCTCCAGGTTCAAGGGCATCTTCCTACATCGAAAACATGCATGAGAAACCCAGAAGATGGTACACCGTGTGATGGGGAAAGGTTTCTAAAACGCACCTCATTTCTCATCTCCTTGTGCTCGGGTTCGCCATTTCAGCTACTTTACTAGCAATCTCCCTACTTGGAGCATCAGCACCTTTAACCTCCTGTTCCGTACAGGTTGCAATTTGTCCTGAGGATGAACGGGAAGACGGGGAACCAATGAGAGACTAGCTCTTGGTGTTGGGACAGGCACAGATCACTCTATTTTCCCATCAGGAAGAAGAATTAACCACAGGCTCAGCCTGCCCCCCGGAACCAGAACAGGGCCTGAAGCCATCCTGCGCTTTTGCGGCCAGCTCCCAAAAATGCGACTTGTAAAATGGAGCTTCAGGGCACTGCAATTCACAAACCTGCAGAGTTATAAATGATAACTCTCGTCCACAAATATATTGAGGGAAGGCAAAGAAGAGGATTTGAAATCAAGGCAGAATTGCAGGAAACAGATTTCAGGAGGTAGATTCGAATCGCCTTTAAAGCACATGAAAAGCGGCAAAACGTTGACAATGATGCCCTTGGCCAAAAAGGGCGTATGTGTTTGTTCCTGAATATATTCAGGAAAAAACGCATACGCCCTTTTTGGCCAACCAAGCAACCTGGAAAGGCAAATCAGCGCTACAAAGAAGTCTCGCTTCCCATCGGTCAAAAGGGCCATGCTGAAAAAAGTGTCAAAACCAGAAATGCAGGACAGGCCATGGAGAAATGGGAGCCTTGCTACACTGATGGGCGGGATGTAAATTGCCAACAGCCACTCTGGAGAAGGGTACGGTGTGTCCTGAAACATCTAAAAAACACAGCTTAGAGAGCATAGGGCACTTCCACGCATGGGGGGATAAAGTGGGAAAATTGAAAATCAGCAAGACACAAGCACCCCAAAGTTTAGGGCTGCTCTGTCGACAAGGACCTCCACTTTATTCCACCTTAAATATCCCAGGAAAGCGAAAAATGGATCAAAAAGTTGTGGTCCTTATGTACAATGGAATATCACTCAGCCATGAAATCAATGTCATAAGGCTAGTAGCAGCATGATGAGTGGATTTAGGTAAGACAATTCTAAGTGAAATAAGTCACACAGAAAAGGACACTTCTCATAAGGTGTCACTTATAGAGGGAATGTAAAAACCGTTACACTTGAACTGAATTACAAAACAGAACAGAGTCACACATGCAGAAAACACACTATGGCTGCTTAACGGGAAAGGTGAGGTGGGGTGATACATAAAACAAGAGCTTCAAATTAGCTCAGATACCGTTCCATAAACCCAATATGTAATAGACAAGACCTACTCCTTGCTCAGAGAACTGGACTCAACACGCCCGATTCACCGCACAAGAATATATCTGACTAGTAATAATCTTAAAACCTATGTATTGATATCTCTCTGTTAGTGTGTCAAGTGGGTGTAAAGCGGCATAAACACAGCCGTGAAAAGCAGCTAAACCCCATTATAAAACTAAATTACTTTTAAAAACCCATGAAACAAAGACAGGGAAAGAGAGAGAAATTCTTACACAATTCGTTCAGGGGCTGTGATGCAACCTGGATTGACCATATCTAGACCCACAGCTGGATGAGACATAAGGGTGGACACTCTTGGGGCTGAGAGGTTTGGTGAGGTTGTGTGAGCAAATGCAGACCCTTTAAAGTAATACTGCGTGCTACCCATCGCATGGGTCCCAAATCTCCAGGTTCAAGGGCATCTTCCTACATCGAAAACATGCATGAGAAACCCAGAAGAGGGTACACCGTGTGATGGGGAAAGGTTTCTAAAACGCACCTCATTTCTCATCTCCTTGTGCTCGGGTTCGCCATTCCAGCCACTTTACTAGCAATCTCCCTACTTGGAACCTCAGCACCTTTAACCTCCTGTTCCGAACAGGTTGCAATTTGTCCTGAGGATGAACGGGAAGACGGGGAACCAATGAGAGACTAGCTCTTGGTGTTGGGACAGGCACAGGTCACTCTATTTTCCCATCAGGAAGAAGAATTAACCACAGGCTCAGCCTGCCCCCCGGAACCAGAACAGGGCCTGAAGCCATCCTGCGCTTTTGCGGACAGCTCCCAAAAAAGCGAGTTGTAAAATGGAGCGTCAGGGCACTGCAATTCACAAACCTGCAGAGTTATAAATGATAACTCTCGTCCACAAATATATTGAGGGAAGGCAAAGAAGAGGATTTGAAATCAAGGCAGAATTGCAGGAAACAGATTTCAGGAGGTAGATTCGAATCGCCTTTAAAGCACATGAAAAGCGGCAAAACGTTGACAATGATGCCCTTGGCCAAAAAGGGCGTATGTGTTTGTTCCTGAATATATTCAGGAAAAAACGCATACGCCCTTTTTGGCCAACCAAGCAACCTGGAAAGGCAAATCAGCGCTACAAAGAAGTCTCGCTTCCCATCGGTCAAAAGGGCCATGCTGAAAAAAGTGTCAAAACCAGAAATGCAGGACAGGCCATGGAGAAATGGGAGCCTTGCTACACTGATGGGCGGGATGTAAATTGCCAACAGCCACTCTGGAGAAGGGTACGGTGTGTCCTGAAACATCTAAAAAACACAGCTTAGAGAGCATAGGGCACTTCCACGCATGGGGGGATAAAGTGGGAAAATTGAAAATCAGCAAGACACAAGCACCCCAAAGTTTAGGGCTGCTCTGTCGACAAGGACCTCCACTTTATTCCACCTTAAATATCCCAGGAAAGCGAAAAATGGATCAAAAAGTTGTGGTCCTTATGTACAATGGAATATCACTCAGCCATGAAATCAATGTCATAAGGCTAGTAGCAGCATGATGAGTGGATTTAGGTAAGACAATTCTAAGTGAAATAAGTCACACAGAAAAGGACACTTCTCATAAGGTGTCACTTATAGAGGGAATGTAAAAACCGTTACACTTGAACTGAATTACAAAACAGAACAGAGTCACACATGCAGAAAACACACTATGGCTGCTTAACGGGAAAGGTGAGGTGGGGTGATACATAAAACAAGAGCTTCAAATTAGCTCAGATACCGTTCCATAAACCCAATATGTAATAGACAAGACCTACTCCTTGCTCAGAGAACTGGACTCAACACGCCCGATTCACCGCACAAGAATATATCTGACTAGTAATAATCTTAAAACCTATGTATTGATATCTCTCTGTTAGTGTGTCAAGTGTGTGTAAAGCGGCATAAACACAGCCGTGAAAAGCAGCTAAACCCCATTATAAAACTAAATTACTTTTAAAAACCCATGAAACAAAGACAGGGAAAGAGAGAGAAATTCTTACACAATTCGTTCAGGGGCTGTGATGCAACCTGGATTGACCATATCTAGACCCACAGCTGGATGAGACATAAGGGTGGACACTCTTGGGGCTGAGAGGTTTGGTGAGGTTGTGTGAGCAAATGCAGACCCTTTAAAGTAATACTGCGTGCTACCCATCGCATGGGTCCCAAATCTCCAGGTTCAAGGGCATCTTCCTACATCGAAAACATGCATGAGAAACCCAGAAGAGGGTACACCGTGTGATGGGGAAAGGTTTCTAAAACGCACCTCATTTCTCATCTCCTTGTGCTCGGGTTCGCCATTCCAGCCACTTTACTAGCAATCTCCCTACTTGGAGCCTCAGCACCTTTAACCTCCTGTTCCGAACAGGTTGCAATTTGTCCTGAGGATGAACGGGAAGACGGGGAACCAATGAGAGACTAGCTCTTGGTGTTGGGACAGGCACAGGTCACTCTATTTTCCCATCAGGAAGAAGAATTAACCACAGGCTCAGCCTGCCCCCCGGAACCAGAACAGGGCCTGAAGCCATCCTGCGCTTTTGCGGACAGCTCCCAAAAAAGCGAGTTGTAAAATGGAGCGTCAGGGCACTGCAATTCACAAACCTGCAGAGTTATAAATGATAACTCTCGTCCACAAATATATTGAGGGAAGGCAAAGAAGAGGATTTCAAATCAAGGCAGAATTGCAGGAAACAAATTTCAGGAGGTAGATTCGAATCGCCTTTAAAGCACATGAAAAGCGGCAAAACGTTGACAATGATGCCCTTGGCCAAAAAGAGCGTATGCGTTTTTTCCTGAATATATTCAGGAAAAAACGCATACGCCCTTTTTGGCCAACCAAGCAACCTGGAAAGGCAAATCAGCGCTACAAAGAAGTCTCGCTTCCCATCGGTCAAAAGGGCCATGCTGAAAAAAGTGTCAAAACCAGAAATGCAGGACAGGACATGGAGAAATGGGAGCCTTGCTACACTGATGGGCGGGATGTAAATTGCCAACAGCCACTCTGGAGAAGGGAACGGTGTGTCCTGAAACATCTAAAAAACACAGCTTAGAGAGCATAGGGCACTTCCACGCATGGGGGGATAAAGTGGGAAAATTGAAAATCAGCAAGACACAAGCACCCCAAAGTTTAGGGCTGCTCTGTCGACAAGGACCTCCACTTCATTCCACCTTAAATATCCCAGGAAAGCGAAAAATGGATCAAAAAGTTGTGGTCCTTATGTACAATGGAATATCACTCAGCCATGAAATCAATGTCATAAGGCTAGTAGCAGCATGATGAGTGGATTTAGGTAAGACGATTCTAAGTGAAATAAGTCACACAGAAAAGGACACTTCTCATAAGGTGTCACTTATAGAGGGAATGTAAAAACCGTTACACTTGAACTGAATTACAAAACAGAACAGAGTCACACATGCAGAAAACACACTATGGCTGCTTAACGGGAAAGGTGAGGTGGGGTGATACATAAAACAAGAGCTTCAAATTAGCTCAGATACCGTTCCATAAACCCAATATGTAATAGACAAGACCTACTCCTTGCTCAGAGAACTGGACTCAACACGCCCGATTCACCGCACAAGAATATATCTGACTAGTAATAATCTTAAAACCTATGTATTGATATCTCTCTGTTAGTGTGTCAAGTTTGTGTAAAGCGGCATAAACACAGCCGTGAAAAGCAGCTAAACCCCATTATAAAAATAAATTACTTTTAAAAACCCATGAAACAAAGACAGGGAAAGAGAGAGAAATTCTTACACAATTCGTTCAGGGGCTGTGATGCAACCTGGATTGACCATATCTAGACCCACAGCTGGATGAGACATAAGGGTGGACACTCTTGGGGCTGAGAGGTTTGGTGAGGTTGGGTGAGCAAACGCAGACCCTTTAAAGTAATACTGCGTGCTACCCATCGCATGGGTCCCAAATCTCCAGGTTCAAGGGCATCTTCCTACATCGAAAACATGCATGAGAAACCCAGAAGATGGTACACCGTGTGATGGGGAAAGGTTTCTAAAACGCACCTCATTTCTCATCTCCTTGTGCTCGGGTTCGCCATTCCAGCCACTTTACCAGCAATCTCCCTACTTGGAGCCTCAGCACCTTTAACCTCCTGTTCCATACAGGTTGCAATTTGTCCTGAGGATGAACGGGAAGACGGGGAACCAATGAGAGACTAGCTCTTGGTGTTGGGACAGGCACAGGTCACTCTATTTTCCCATCAGGAAGAAGAATTAACCACAGGCTCAGCCTGCCCCCCGGAACCAGAACAGGGCCTGAAGCCATCCTGCGCTTTTGCGGCCAGCTCCCAAAAAAGCGACTTGTAAAATGGAGCTTCAGGGCACTGCAATTCACAAACCTGCAGAGTTATAAATGATAACTCTCGTCCACAAATATATTGAGGGAAGGCAAAGAAGAGGATTTGAAATCAAGGCAGAATTGCAGGAAACAGATTTCAGGAGGTAGATTCGAATCGCCTTTAAAGCACATGAAAAGCGGCAAAACGTTGACAATGATGCCCTTGGCCAAAAAGGGCGTATGCGTTTTTTCCTGAATATATTCAGGAAAAAACGCATACGCCCTTTTTGGCCAACCAAGCAACCTGGAAAGGCAAATCAGCGCTACAAAGAAGTCTCGCTTCCCATCGGTCAAGAGGGCCATGCTGAAAAAAGTGTCAAAACCAGAAATGCAGGACAGGCCATGGAGAAATGGGAGCCTTGCTACACTGATGGGCGGGATGTAAATTGCCAACAGCCACTCTGGAGAAGTGTACGGTGTGTCCTGAAACATCTAAAAAACACAGCTTAGAGAGCATAGGGCACTTCCACGCATGGGGGGATAAAGTGGGAAAATTGAAAATCAGCAAGACACAAGCACCCCAAAGTTTAGGGCTGCTCTGTTGACAAGGACCTCCACTGCATTCCACCTTAAATATCCCAGGAAAGCGAAAAATGGATCAAAAAGTTGTGGTCCTTATGTACAATGGAATATCACTCAGCCATGAAATCAATGTCATAAGGCTAGTAGCAGCATGATGAGTGGATTTAGGTAAGACGATTCTAAGTGAAATAAGTCACACAGAAAAGGACACTTCTCGTAAGGTGTCACTTATAGAGGGAATGTAAAAACCGTTACACTTGAACTGAATTACAAAACAGAACAGAGTCACACATGCAGAAAACACACTATGGCTGCTTAACGGGAAAGGTGAGGTGGGGTGATACATAAAACAAGAGCTTCAAATTAGCTCAGATACCGTTCCATAAACCCAATATGTAATAGATAAGACCTACTCCTTGCTCAGAGAACTGGACTCAACACGCCCGATTCACCGCACAAGAATATATCTGACTAGTAATAATCTTAAAACCTATGTATTGATATCTCTCTGTTAGTGTGTCAAGTGGGTGTAAAGCGGCATAAACACAGCCGTGAAAAGCAGCTAAACCCCATTATAAAAATAAATTACTTTTAAAAACCCATGAAACAAAGACAGGGAAAGAGAGAGAAATTCTTACACAATTCGTTCAGGGGCTGTGATGCAACCTGGATTGACCATATCTAGACCCACAGCTGGATGAGACATAAGGGTGGACACTCTTGGGGCTGAGAGGTTTGGTGAGGTTGGGTGAGCAAACGCAGACCCTTTAAAGTAATACTGCGTGCTACCCATCGCATGGGTCCCAAATCTCCAGGTTCAAGGGCATCTTCCTACATTGAAAACATGCATGAGAAACCCAGAAGATGGTACACCGTGTGATGGGGAAAGGTTTCTAAAACGCACCTCATTTCTCATCTCCTTGTGCTCGGGTTCGCCATTCCAGCCACTTTACCAGCAATCTCCCTACTTGGAGCCTCAGCACCTTTAACCTCCTGTTCCGTACAGGTTGCAATTTGTCCTGAGGATGAACGGGAAGACGGGGAACCAATGAGAGACTAGCTCTTGGTGTTGGGACAGGCACAGGTCACTCTATTTTCCCATCAGGAAGAAGAATTAACCACAGGCTCAGCCTGCCCCCCGGAACCAGAACAGGGCCTGAAGCCATCCTGCGCTTTTGCGGCCAGCTCCCAAAAAAGCGACTTGTAAAATGGAGCTTCAGGGCACTGCAATTCACAAACCTGCAGAGTTATAAATGATAACTCTCGTCCACAAATATATTGAGGGAAGGCAAAGAAGAGGATTTGAAATCAAGGCAGAATTGCAGGAAACAGATTTCAGGAGGTAGATTCGAATCGCCTTTAAAGCACATGAAAAGCGGCAAAACGTTGACAATGATGCCCTTGGCCAAAAAGGGCGTATGCGTTTTTTCCTGAATATATTCAGGAAAAAACGCATACGCCCTTTTTGGCCAACCAAGCAACCTGGAAAGGCAAATCAGCGCTACAAAGAAGTCTCGCTTCCCATCGGTCAAGAGGGCCATGCTGAAAAAAGTGTCAAAACCAGAAATGCAGGACAGGCCATGGAGAAATGGGAGCCTTGCTACACTGATGGGCGGGATGTAAATTGCCAACAGCCACTCTGGAGAAGTGTACGGTGTGTCCTGAAACATCTAAAAAACACAGCTTAGAGAGCATAGGGCACTTCCACGCATGGGGGGATAAAGTGGGAAAATTGAAAATCAGCAAGACACAAGCACCCCAAAGTTTAGGGCTGCTCTGTTGACAAGGACCTCCACTTCATTCCACCTTAAATATCCCAGGAAAGCGAAAAATGGATCAAAAAGTTGTGGTCCTTATGTACAATGGAATATCACTCAGCCATGAAATCAATGTCATAAGGCTAGTAGCAGCATGATGAGTGGATTTAGGTAAGACGATTCTAAGTGAAATAAGTCACACAGAAAAGGACACTTCTCATAAGGTGTCACTTATAGAGGGAATGTAAAAACCGTTACACTTGAACTGAATTACAAAACAGAACAGAGTCACACATGCAGAAAACACACTATGGCTGCTTAACGGGAAAGGTGAGGTGGGGTGATACATAAAACAAGAGCTTCAAATTAGCTCAGATACCGTTCCATAAACCCAATATGTAATAGACAAGACCTACTCCTTGCTCAGAGAACTGGACTCAACACGCCCGATTCACCGCACAAGAATATATCTGACTAGTAATAATCTTAAAACCTATGTATTGATATCTCTCTGTTAGTGTGTCAAGTGTGTGTAAAGCGGCATAAACACAGCCGTGAAAAGCAGCTAAACCCCATTATAAAACTAAATTACTTTTAAAAACCCATGAAACAAAGACAGGGAAAGAGAGAGAAATTCTTACACAATTCGTTCAGGGGCTGTGATGCAACCTGGATTGACCATATCTAGACCCACAGCTGGATGAGACATAAGGGTGGACACTCTTGGGGCTGAGAGGTTTGGTGAGGTTGTGTGAGCAAATGCAGACCCTTTAAAGTAATACTGCGTGCTACCCATCGCATGGGTCCCAAATCTCCAGGTTCAAGGGCATCTTCCTACATCGAAAACATGCATGAGAAACCCAGAAGAGGGTACACCGTGTGATGGGGAAAGGTTTCTAAAACGCACCTCATTTCTCATCTCCTTGTGCTCGGGTTCGCCATTCCAGCCACTTTACTAGCAATCTCCCTACTTGGAACCTCAGCACCTTTAACCTCCTGTTCCGAACAGGTTGCAATTTGTCCTGAGGATGAATGGGAAGACGGGGAACCAATGAGAGACTAGCTCTTGGTGTTGGGACAGGCACAGGTCACTCTATTTTCCCATCAGGAAGAAGAATTAACCACAGGCTCAGCCTGCCCCCCGGAACCAGAACAGGGCCTGAAGCCATCCTGCGCTTTTGCGGACAGCTCCCAAAAAAGCGAGTTGTAAAATGGAGCGTCAGGGCACTGCAATTCACAAACCTGCAGAGTTATAAATGATAACTCTCGTCCACAAATATATTGAGGGAAGGCAAAGAAGAGGATTTGAAATCAAGGCAGAATTGCAGGAAACAGATTTCAGGAGGTAGATTCGAATCGCCTTTAAAGCACATGAAAAGCGGCAAAACGTTGACAATGATGCCCTTGGCCAAAAAGGGCGTATGCGTTTTTTCCTGAATATATTCAGGAAAAAACGCATACGCCCTTTTTGGCCAACCAAGCAACCTGGAAAGGCAAATCAGCGCTACAAAGAAGTCTCGCTTCCCATCGGTCAAGAGGGCCATGCTGAAAAAAGTGTCAAAACCAGAAATGCAGGACAGGCCATGGAGAAATGGGAGCCTTGCTACACTGATGGGCGGGATGTAAATTGCCAACAGCCACTCTGGAGAAGTGTACGGTGTGTCCTGAAACATCTAAAAAACACAGCTTAGAGAGCATAGGGCACTTCCACGCATGGGGGGATAAAGTGGGAAAATTGAAAATCAGCAAGACACAAGCACCCCAAAGTTTAGGGCTGCTCTGTTGACAAGGACCTCCACTTCATTCCACCTTAAATATCCCAGGAAAGCGAAAAATGGATCAAAAAGTTGTGGTCCTTATGTACAATGGAATATCACTCAGCCATGAAATCAATGTCATAAGGCTAGTAGCAGCATGATGAGTGGATTTAGGTAAGACGATTCTAAGTGAAATAAGTCACACAGAAAAGGACACTTCTCATAAGGTGTCACTTATAGAGGGAATGTAAAAACCGTTACACTTGAACTGAATTACAAAACAGAACAGAGTCACACATGCAGAAAACACACTATGGCTGCTTAACGGGAAAGGTGAGGTGGGGTGATACATAAAACAAGAGCTTCAAATTAGCTCAGATACCGTTCCATAAACCCAATATGTAATAGACAAGACCTACTCCTTGCTCAGAGAACTGGACTCAACACGCCCGATTCACCGCACAAGAATATATCTGACTAGTAATAATCTTAAAACCTATGTATTGATATCTCTCTGTTAGTGTGTCAAGTTTGTGTAAAGCGGCATAAACACAGCCGTGAAAAGCAGCTAAACCCCATTATAAAAATAAATTACTTTTAAAAACCCATGAAACAAAGACAGGGAAAGAGAGAGAAATTCTTACACAATTCGTTCAGGGGCTGTGATGCAACCTGGATTGACCATATCTAGACCCACAGCTGGATGAGACATAAGGGTGGACACTCTTGGGGCTGAGAGGTTTGGTGAGGTTGGGTGAGCAAACGCAGACCCTTTAAAGTAATACTGCGTGCTACCCATCGCATGGGTCCCAAATCTCCAGGTTCAAGGGCATCTTCCTACATCGAAAACATGCATGAGAAACCCAGAAGATGGTACACCGTGTGATGGGGAAAGGTTTCTAAAACGCACCTCATTTCTCATCTCCTTGTGCTCGGGTTCGCCATTCCAGCCACTTTACCAGCAATCTCCCTACTTGGAGCCTCAGCACCTTTAACCTCCTGTTCCATACAGGTTGCAATTTGTCCTGAGGATGAACGGGAAGACGGGGAACCAATGAGAGACTAGCTCTTGGTGTTGGGACAGGCACAGGTCACTCTATTTTCCCATCAGGAAGAAGAATTAACCACAGGCTCAGCCTGCCCCCCGGAACCAGAACAGGGCCTGAAGCCATCCTGCGCTTTTGCGGCCAGCTCCCAAAAAAGCGACTTGTAAAATGGAGCTTCAGGGCACTGCAATTCACAAACCTGCAGAGTTATAAATGATAACTCTCGTCCACAAATATATTGAGGGAAGGCAAAGAAGAGGATTTGAAATCAAGGCAGAATTGCAGGAAACAGATTTCAGGAGGTAGATTCGAATCGCTTTTAAAGCACATGAAAAGCGGCAAAACGTTGACAATGATGCCCTTGGCCAAAAAGGGCGTATGCGTTTTTTCCTGAATATATTCAGGAAAAAACGCATACGCCCTTTTTGGCCAACCAAGCAACCTGGAAAGGCAAATCAGCGCTACAAAGAAGTCTCGCTTCCCATCGGTCAAGAGGGCCATGCTGAAAAAAGTGTCAAAACCAGAAATGCAGGACAGGCCATGGAGAAATGGGAGCCTTGCTACACTGATGGGCGGGATGTAAATTGCCAACAGCCACTCTGGAGAAGTGTACGGTGTGTCCTGAAACATCTAAAAAACACAGCTTAGAGAGCATAGGGCACTTCCACGCATGGGGGGATAAAGTGGGAAAATTGAAAATCAGCAAGACACAAGCACCCCAAAGTTTAGGGCTGCTCTGTTGACAAGGACCTCCACTTCATTCCACCTTAAATATCCCAGGAAAGCGAAAAATGGATCAAAAAGTTGTGGTCCTTATGTACAATGGAATATCACTCAGCCATGAAATCAATGTCATAAGGCTAGTAGCAGCATGATGAGTGGATTTAGGTAAGACGATTCTAAGTGAAATAAGTCACACAGAAAAGGACACTTCTCATAAGGTGTCACTTATAGAGGGAATGTAAAAACCGTTACACTTGAACTGAATTACAAAACAGAACAGAGTCACACATGCAGAAAACACACTATGGCTGCTTAACGGGAAAGGTGAGGTGGGGTGATACATAAAACAAGAGCTTCAAATTAGCTCAGATACCGTTCCATAAACCCAATATGTAATAGACAAGACCTACTCCTTGCTCAGAGAACTGGACTCAACACGCCCGATTCACCGCACAAGAATATATCTGACTAGTAATAATCTTAAAACCTATGTATTGATATCTCTCTGTTAGTGTGTCAAGTGTGTGTAAAGCGGCATAAACACAGCCGTGAAAAGCAGCTAAACCCCATTATAAAACTAAATTACTTTTAAAAACCCATGAAACAAAGACAGGGAAAGAGAGAGAAATTCTTACACAATTCGTTCAGGGGCTGTGATGCAACCTGGATTGACCATATCTAGACCCACAGCTGGATGAGACATAAGGGTGGACACTCTTGGGGCTGAGAGGTTTGGTGAGGTTGTGTGAGCAAATGCAGACCCTTTAAAGTAATACTGCGTGCTACCCATCGCATGGGTCCCAAATCTCCAGGTTCAAGGGCATCTTCCTACATCGAAAACATGCATGAGAAACCCAGAAGAGGGTACACCGTGTGATGGGGAAAGGTTTCTAAAACGCACCTCATTTCTCATCTCCTTGTGCTCGGGTTCGCCATTCCAGCCACTTTACTAGCAATCTCCCTACTTGGAACCTCAGCACCTTTAACCTCCTGTTCCGAACAGGTTGCAAATTGTCCTGAGGATGAATGGGAAGACGGGGAACCAATGAGAGACTAGCTCTTGGTGTTGGGACAGGCACAGGTCACTCTATTTTCCCATCAGGAAGAAGAATTAACCACAGGCTCAGCCTGCCCCCCGGAACCAGAACAGGGCCTGAAGCCATCCTGCGCTTTTGCGGACAGCTCCCAAAAAAGCGAGTTGTAAAATGGAGCGTCAGGGCACTGCAATTCACAAACCTGCAGAGTTATAAATGATAACTCTCGTCCACAAATATATTGAGGGAAGGCAAAGAAGAGGATTTCAAATCAAGGCAGAATTGCAGGAAACAGATTTCAGGAGGTAGATTCGAATCGCCTTTAAAGCACATGAAAAGCGGCAAAACGTTGACAATGATGCCCTTGGCCAAAAAGGGCGTATGCGTTTGTTCCTGAATATATTCAGGAACAAACGCATACGCCCTTTTTGGCCAACCAAGCAACCTGGAAAGGCAAATCAGCGCTACAAAGAAGTCTCGCTTCCCATCGGTCAAAAGGGCCATGCTGAAAAAAGTGTCAAAACCAGAAATGCAGGACAGGCCATGGAGAAATGGGAGCCTTGCTACACTGATGGGCGGGATGTAAATTGCCAACAGCCACTCTGGAGAAGGGTACGGTGTGTCCTGAAACATCTAAAAAACACAGCTTAGAGAGCATAGGGCACTTCCACGCATGGGGGGATAAAGTGGGAAAATTGAAAATCAGCAAGACACAAGCACCCCAAAGTTTAGGGCTGCTCTGTCGACAAGGACCTCCACTTCATTCCACCTTAAATATCCCAGGAAAGCGAAAAATGGATCAAAAAGTTGTGGTCCTTATGTACAATGGAATATCACTCAGCCATGAAATCAATGTCATAAGGCTAGTAGCAGCATGATGAGTGGATTTAGGTAAGACGATTCTAAGTGAAATAAGTCACACAGAAAAGGACACTTCTCATAAGGTGTCACTTATAGAGGGAATGTAAAAACCATTACACTTGAACTGAATTACAAAACAGAACAGAGTCACACATGCAGAAAACACACTATGGCTGCTTAACGGGAAAGGTGAGGTGGGGTGATACATAAAACAAGAGCTTCAAATTAGCTCAGATACCGTTCCATAAACCCAATATGTAATAGACAAGACCTACTCCTTGCTCAGAGAACTGGACTCAACACGCCCGATTCACCGCACAAGAATATATCTGACTAGTAATAATCTTAAAACCTATGTATTGATATCTCTCTGTTAGTGTGTCAAGTGTGTGTAAAGCGGCATAAACACAGCCGTGAAAAGCAGCTAAACCCCATTATAAAACTAAATTACTTTTAAAAACCCATGAAACAAAGACAGGGAAAGAGAGAGAAATTCTTACACAATTCGTTCAGGGGCTGTGATGCAACCTGGATTGACCATATCTAGACCCACAGCTGGATGAGACATAAGGGTGGACACTCTTGGGGCTGAGAGGTTTGGTGAGGTTGTGTGAGCAAATGCAGACCCTTTAAAGTAATACTGCGTGCTACCCATCGCATGGGTCCCAAATCTCCAGGTTCAAGGGCATCTTCCTACATCGAAAACATGCATGAGAAACCCAGAAGAGGGTACACCGTGTGATGGGGAAAGGTTTCTAAAACGCACCTCATTTCTCATCTCCTTGTGCTCGGGTTCGCCATTCCAGCCACTTTACTAGCAATCTCCCTACTTGGAGCCTCAGCACCTTTAACCTCCTGTTCCGAACAGGTTGCAATTTGTCCTGAGGATGAACGGGAAGACGGGGAACCAATGAGAGACTAGCTCTTGGTGTTGGGACAGGCACAGGTCACTCTATTTTCCCATCAGGAAGAAGAATTAACCACAGGCTCAGCCTGCCCCCCGGAACCAGAACAGGGCCTGAAGCCATCCTGCGCTTTTGCGGACAGCTCCCAAAAAAGCGAGTTGTAAAATGGAGCGTCAGGGCACTGCAATTCACAAACCTGCAGAGTTATAAATGATAACTCTCGTCCACAAATATATTGAGGGAAGGCAAAGAAGAGGATTTCAAATCAAGGCAGAATTGCAGGAAACAAATTTCAGGAGGTAGATTCGAATCGCCTTTAAAGCACATGAAAAGCGGCAAAACGTTGACAATGATGCCCTTGGCCAAAAAGAGCGTATGCGTTTTTTCCTGAATATATTCAGGAAAAAACGCATACGCCCTTTTTGGCCAACCAAGCAACCTGGAAAGGCAAATCAGCGCTACAAAGAAGTCTCGCTTCCCATCGGTCAAAAGGGCCATGTTGAAAAAAGTGTCAAAACCAGAAATGCAGGACAGGCCATGGAGAAATGGGAGCCTTGCTACACTGATGGGCGGGATGTAAATTGCCAACAGCCACTCTGGAGAAGGGAACGGTGTGTCCTGAAACATCTAAAAAACACAGCTTAGAGAGCATAGGGCACTTCCACGCATGGGGGGATAAAGTGGGAAAATTGAAAATCAGCAAGACACAAGCACCCCAAAGTTTAGGGCTGCTCTGTCGACAAGGACCTCCACTTCATTCCACCTTAAATATCCCAGGAAAGCGAAAAATGGATCAAAAAGTTGTGGTCCTTATGTACAATGGAATATCACTCAGCCATGAAATCAATGTCATAAGGCTAGTAGCAGCATGATGAGTGGATTTAGGTAAGACGATTCTAAGTGAAATAAGTCACACAGAAAAGGACACTTCTCATAAGGTGTCACTTATAGAGGGAATGTAAAAACCGTTACACTTGAACTGAATTACAAAACAGAACAGAGTCACACATGCAGAAAACACACTATGGCTGCTTAACGGGAAAGGTGAGGTGGGGTGATACATAAAACAAGAGCTTCAAATTAGCTCAGATACCGTTCCATAAACCCAATATGTAATAGACATGACCTACTCCTTGCTCAGAGAACTGGACTCAACACGCCCGATTCACCGCACAAGAATATATCTGACTAGTAATAATCTTAAAACCTATGTATTGATATCTCTCTGTTAGTGTGTCAAGTTTGTGTAAAGCGGCATAAACACAGCCGTGAAAAGCAGCTAAACCCCATTATAAAAATAAATTACTTTTAAAAACCCATGAAACAAAGACAGGGAAAGAGAGAGAAATTCTTACACAATTCGTTCAGGGGCTGTGATGCAACCTGGATTGACCATATCTAGACCCACAGCTGGATGAGACATAAGGGTGGACACTCTTGGGGCTGAGAGGTTTGGTGAGGTTGGGTGAGCAAACCCAGACCCTTTAAAGTAATACTGCGTGCTACCCATCGCATGGGTCCCAAATCTCCAGGTTCAAGAGCATCTTCCTACATCGAAAACATGCATGAGAAACCCAGAAGAGGGTACACCGTGTGATGGGGAAAGGTTTCTAAAACGCACCTCATTTCTCATCTCCTTGTGCTCGGGTTCGCCATTCCTGCCACTTTACTAGCAATCTCCCTACTTGGAGCCTCAGCACCTTTAACCTCCTGTTCCGTACAGGTTGCAATTTGTCCTGAGGATGAACGGGAAGACGGGGAACCAATGAGAGACTAGCTCTTGGTGTTGGGACAGGCACAGGTCACTCTATTTTCCCATCAGGAAGAAGAATTAACCACAGGCTCAGCCTGCCCCCCGGAACCAGAACAGGGCCTGAAGCCATCCTGCGCTTTTGCGGCCAGCTCCCAAAAAAGCGACTTGTAAGATGGAGCTTCAGGGCACTGCAATTCACAAACCTGCAGAGTTATAAATGATAACTCTCGTCCACAAATATATTGAGGGAAGGCAAAGAAGAGGATTTGAAATCAAGGCAGAATTGCAGGAAACAGATTTCAGGAGGTAGATTCGAATCGCCTTTAAAGCACATGAAAAGCGGCAAAACGTTGACAATGATGCCCTTGGCCAAAAAGGGCGTATGCGTTTTTTCCTGAATATATTCAGGAAAAAACGCATACGCCCTTTTTGGCCAACCAAGCAACCTGGAAAGGCAAATCAGCGCTACAAAGAAGTCTCGCTTCCCATCGGTCAAAAGGGCCATGCTGAAAAAAGTGTCAAAACCAGAAATGCAGGACAGGCCATGGAGAAATGGGAGCCTTGCTACACTGATGGGCGGGATGTAAATTGCCAACAGCCACTCTGGAGAAGTGTACGGTGTGTCCTGAAACATCTAAAAAACACAGCTTAGAGAGCATAGGGCACTTCCACGCATGGGGGGATAAAGTGGGAAAATTGAAAATCAGCAAGACACAAGCACCCCAAAGTTTAGGGCTGCTCTGTTGACAAGGACCTCCACTTCATTCCACCTTAAATATCCCAGGAAAGCGAAAAATGGATCAAAAAGTTGTGGTCCTTATGTACAATGGAATAACACTCAGCCATGAAATCAATGTCATAAGGCTAGTAGCAGCATGATGAGTGGATTTAGGTAAGACGATTCTAAGTGAAATAAGTCACACAGTAAAGGACACTTCTCGTAAGGTGTCACTTATAGAGGGAATGTAAAAACCGTTACACTTGAACTGAATTACAAAACAGAACAGAGTCACACATGCAGAAAACACACTATGGCTGCTTAACGGGAAAGGTGAGGTGGGGTGATACATAAAACAAGAGTTTCAAATTAGCTCAGATACCGTTCCATAAGCCCAATATGTAATAGACAAGACCTACTCCTTGCTCAGAGAACTGGACTCAACACGCCCGATTCACCGCACAAGAATATATCTGACTAGTAATAATCTTAAAACCTATGTATTGATATCTCTCTGTTAGTGTGTCAAGAGGGTGTAAAGCGGCATAAACAAAGCAGTGAAAAGCAGCTAAATCCCATTATAAGAATAAATTACTTTTTAAAACCCATGAAACAAAAACAGGGAAAGAGAGAGAAATTCTTACACAATTCGTTCAGGGGCTGTGATGCAACCTGGATTGACCATATCTAGACCCACAACTGGATGAGACATAAGGGTGGACACTCTTGGGGCTGAGAGGTTTGGTGAGGTTGGGTGAGCAAACGCAGACCCTTTAAAGTAATACTGCGTGCTACCCATCGCATGGGTCCCAAATCTCTAGGTTCAAGGGCATCTTCCTACATCGAAAACATGCATGAGAAACCCAGAAGATGGTACACCGTGTGATGGGGAAAGGTTTCTAAAACGCACCTCATTTCTCATCTCCTTGTGCTCGGGTTCGCCATTTCAGCTACTTTACTAGCAATCTCCCTACTTGGAGCATCAGCACCTTTAACCTCCTGTTCCGTACAGGTTGCAATTTGTCCTGAGGATGAACGGGAAGACGGGGAACCAATGAGAGACTAGCTCTTGGTGTTGGGACAGGCACAGGTCACTCTATTTTCCCATCAGGAAGAAGAATTAACCACAGGCTCAGCCTGCCCCCCGGAACCAGAACAGGGCCTGAAGCCATCCTGCGCTTTTGCGGACAGCTCCCAAAAATGCGACTTGTAAAATGGAGCTTCAGGGCACTGCAATTCACAAACCTGCAGAGTTATAAATGATAACTCTCGTCCACAAATATATTGAGGGAAGGCAAAGAAGAGGATTTGAAATCAAGGCAGAATTGCAGGAAACAGATTTCAGGAGGTAGATTCGAATCGCCTTTAAAGCACATGAAAAGCGGCAAAACGTTGACAATGATGCCCTTGGCCAAAAAGGGCGTATGCGTTTTTTCCTGAATATATTCAGGAAAAAACGCATACGCCCTTTTTGGCCAACCAAGCAACCTGGAAAGGCAAATCAGCGCTACAAAGAAGTCTCGCTTCCCATCGGTCAAAAGGGCCATGCTGAAAAAAGTGTCAAAACCAGAAATGCAGGACAGGCCATGGAGAAATGGGAGCCTTGCTACACTGATGGGCGGGATGTAAATTGCCAACAGCCACTCTGGAGAAGGGTACGGTGTGTCCTGAAACATCTAAAAAACACAGCTTAGAGAGCATAGGGCACTTCCACGCATGGGGGGATAAAGTGGGAAAATTGAAAATCAGCAAGACACAAGCACCCCAAAGTTTAGGGCTGCTCTGTCGACAAGGACCTCCACTTTATTCCACCTTAAATATCCCAGGAAAGCGAAAAATGGATCAAAAAGTTGTGGTCCTTATGTACAATGGAATATCACTCAGCCATGAAATCAATGTCATAAGGCTAGTAGCAGCATGATGAGTGGATTTAGGTAAGACAATTCTAAGTGAAATAAGTCACACAGAAAAGGACACTTCTCATAAGGTGTCACTTATAGAGGGAATGTAAAAACCGTTACACTTGAACTGAATTACAAAACAGAACAGAGTCACACATGCAGAAAACACACTATGGCTGCTTAACGGGAAAGGTGAGGTGGGGTGATACATAAAACAAGAGCTTCAAATTAGCTCAGATACCGTTCCATAAACCCAATATGTAATAGACAAGACATACTCCTTGCTCAGAGAACTGGACTCAACACGCCCGATTCACCGCACAAGAATATATCTGACTAGTAATAATCTTAAAACCTATGTATTGATATCTCTCTGTTAGTGTGTCAAGTGGGTGTAAAGCGGCATAAACACAGCCGTGAAAAGCAGCTAAACCCCATTATAAAACTAAATTACTTTTAAAAACCCATGAAACAAAGACAGGGAAAGAGAGAGAAATTCTTACACAATTCGTTCAGGGGCTGTGATGCAACCTGGATTGACCATATCTAGACCCACAGCTGGATGAGACATAAGGGTGGACACTCTTGGGGCTGAGAGGTTTGGTGAGGTTGTGTGAGCAAATGCAGACCCTTTAAAGTAATACTGCGTGCTACCCATCGCATGGGTCCCAAATCTCCAGGTTCAAGGGCATCTTCCTACATCGAAAACATGCATGAGAAACCCAGAAGAGGGTACACCGTGTGATGGGGAAAGGTTTCTAAAACGCACCTCATTTCTCATCTCCTTGTGCTCGGGTTCGCCATTCCAGCCACTTTACTAGCAATCTCCCTACTTGGAACCTCAGCACCTTTAACCTCCTGTTCCGAACAGGTTGCAATTTGTCCTGAGGATGAACGGGAAGACGGGGAACCAATGAGAGACTAGCTCTTGGTGTTGGGACAGGCACAGGTCACTCTATTTTCCCATCAGGAAGAAGAATTAACCACAGGCTCAGCCTGCCCCCCGGAACCAGAACAGGGCCTGAAGCCATCCTGCGCTTTTGCGGACAGCTCCCAAAAAAGCGAGTTGTAAAATGGAGCGTCAGGGCACTGCAATTCACAAACCTGCAGAGTTATAAATGATAACTCTCGTCCACAAATATATTGAGGGAAGGCAAAGAAGAGGATTTGAAATCAAGGCAGAATTGCAGGAAACAGATTTCAGGAGGTAGATTCGAATCGCCTTTAAAGCACATGAAAAGCGGCAAAACGTTGACAATGATGCCCTTGGCCAAAAAGGGCGTATGTGTTTGTTCCTGAATATATTCAGGAAAAAACGCATACGCCCTTTTTGGCCAACCAAGCAACCTGGAAAGGCAAATCAGCGCTACAAAGAAGTCTCGCTTCCCATCGGTCAAAAGGGCCATGCTGAAAAAAGTGTCAAAACCAGAAATGCAGGACAGGCCATGGAGAAATGGGAGCCTTGCTACACTGATGGGCGGGATGTAAATTGCCAACAGCCACTCTGGAGAAGGGTACGGTGTGTCCTGAAACATCTAAAAAACACAGCTTAGAGAGCATAGGGCACTTCCACGCATGGGGGGATAAAGTGGGAAAATTGAAAATCAGCAAGACACAAGCACCCCAAAGTTTAGGGCTGCTCTGTCGACAAGGACCTCCACTTTATTCCACCTTAAATATCCCAGGAAAGCGAAAAATGGATCAAAAAGTTGTGGTCCTTATGTACAATGGAATATCACTCAGCCATGAAATCAATGTCATAAGGCTAGTAGCAGCATGATGAGTGGATTTAGGTAAGACAATTCTAAGTGAAATAAGTCACACAGAAAAGGACACTTCTCATAAGGTGTCACTTATAGAGGGAATGTAAAAACCGTTACACTTGAACTGAATTACAAAACAGAACAGAGTCACACATGCAGAAAACACACTATGGCTGCTTAACGGGAAAGGTGAGGTGGGGTGATACATAAAACAAGAGCTTCAAATTAGCTCAGATACCGTTCCATAAACCCAATATGTAATAGACAAGACCTACTCCTTGCTCAGAGAACTGGACTCAACACGCCCGATTCACCGCACAAGAATATATCTGACTAGTAATAATCTTAAAACCTATGTATTGATATCTCTCTGTTAGTGTGTCAAGTGTGTGTAAAGCGGCATAAACACAGCCGTGAAAAGCAGCTAAACCCCATTATAAAACTAAATTACTTTTAAAAACCCATGAAACAAAGACAGGGAAAGAGAGAGAAATTCTTACACAATTCGTTCAGGGGCTGTGATGCAACCTGGATTGACCATATCTAGACCCACAGCTGGATGAGACATAAGGGTGGACACTCTTGGGGCTGAGAGGTTTGGTGAGGTTGGGTGAGCAAACGCAGACCCTTTAAAGTAATACTGCGTGCTACCCATCGCATGGGTCCCAAATCTCCAGGTTCAAGGGCATCTTCCTACATCGAAAACATGCATGAGAAACCCAGAAGATGGTACACCGTGTGATGGGGAAAGGTTTCTAAAACGCACCTCATTTCTCATCTCCTTGTGCTCGGGTTCGCCATTCCAGCCACTTTACCAGCAATCTCCCTACTTGGAGCCTCAGCACCTTTAACCTCCTGTTCCATACAGGTTGCAATTTGTCCTGAGGATGAACGGGAAGACGGGGAACCAATGAGAGACTAGCTCTTGGTGTTGGGACAGGCACAGGTCACTCTATTTTCCCATCAGGAAGAAGAATTAACCACAGGCTCAGCCTGCCCCCCGGAACCAGAACAGGGCCTGAAGCCATCCTGCGCTTTTGCGGCCAGCTCCCAAAAAAGCGACTTGTAAAATGGAGCTTCAGGGCACTGCAATTCACAAACCTGCAGAGTTATAAATGATAACTCTCGTCCACAAATATATTGAGGGAAGGCAAAGAAGAGGATTTGAAATCAAGGCAGAATTGCAGGAAACAGATTTCAGGAGGTAGATTCGAATCGCCTTTAAAGCACATGAAAAGCGGCAAAACGTTGACAATGACGCCCTTGGCCAAAAAGGGCGTATGCGTTTTTTCCTGAATATATTCAGGAAAAAACGCATACGCCCTTTTTGGCCAACCAAGCAACCTGGAAAGGCAAATCAGCGCTACAAAGAAGTCTCGCTTCCCATCGGTCAAGAGGGCCATGCTGAAAAAAGTGTCAAAACCAGAAATGCAGGACAGGCCATGGAGAAATGGGAGCCTTGCTACACTGATGGGCGGGATGTAAATTGCCAACAGCCACTCTGGAGAAGTGTACGGTGTGTCCTGAAACATCTAAAAAACACAGCTTAGAGAGCATAGGGCACTTCCACGCATGGGGGGATAAAGTGGGAAAATTGAAAATCAGCAAGACACAAGCACCCCAAAGTTTAGGGCTGCTCTGTTGACAAGGACCTCCACTTCATTCCACCTTAAATATCCCAGGAAAGCGAAAAATGGATCAAAAAGTTGTGGTCCTTATGTACAATGGAATATCACTCAGCCATGAAATCAATGTCATAAGGCTAGTAGCAGCATGATGAGTGGATTTAGGTAAGACGATTCTAAGTGAAATAAGTCACACAGAAAAGGACACTTCTCATAAGGTGTCACTTATAGAGGGAATGTAAAAACCGTTACACTTGAACTGAATTACAAAACAGAACAGAGTCACACATGCAGAAAACACACTATGGCTGCTTAACGGGAAAGGTGAGGTGGGGTGATACATAAAACAAGAGCTTCAAATTAGCTCAGATACCGTTCCATAAACCCAATATGTAATAGACAAGACCTACTCCTTGCTCAGAGAACTGGACTCAACACGCCCGATTCACCGCACAAGAATATATCTGACTAGTAATAATCTTAAAACCTATGTATTGATATCTCTCTGTTAGTGTGTCAAGTTTGTGTAAAGCGGCATAAACACAGCCGTGAAAAGCAGCTAAACCCCATTATAAAAATAAATTACTTTTAAAAACCCATGAAACAAAGACAGGGAAAGAGAGAGAAATTCTTACACAATTCGTTCAGGGGCTGTGATGCAACCTGGATTGACCATATCTAGACCCACAGCTGGATGAGACATAAGGGTGGACACTCTTGGGGCTGAGAGGTTTGGTGAGGTTGGGTGAGCAAACGCAGACCCTTTAAAGTAATACTGCGTGCTACCCATCGCATGGGTCCCAAATCTCCAGGTTCAAGGGCATCTTCCTACATCGAAAACATGCATGAGAAACCCAGAAGATGGTACACTGTGTGATGGGGAAAGGTTTCTAAAACGCACCTCATTTCTCATCTCCTTGTTCTCGGGTTCGCCATTCCAGCCACTTTACCAGCAATCTCCCTACTTGGAGCCTCAGCACCTTTAACCTCCTGTTCCATACAGGTTGCAATTTGTCCTGAGGATGAACGGGAAGACGGGGAACCAATGAGAGACTAGCTCTTGGTGTTGGGACAGGCACAGGTCACTCTATTTTCCCATCAGGAAGAAGAATTAACCACAGGCTCAGCCTGCCCCCCGGAACCAGAACAGGGCCTGAAGCCATCCTGCGCTTTTGCGGCCAGCTCCCAAAAAAGCGACTTGTAAAATGGAGCTTCAGGGCACTGCAATTCACAAACCTGCAGAGTTATAAATGATAACTCTCGTCCACAAATATATTGAGGGAAGGCAAAGAAGAGGATTTGAAATCAAGGCAGAATTGCAGGAAACAGATTTCAGGAGGTAGATTCGAATCGCCTTTAAAGCACATGAAAAGCGGCAAAACGTTGACAATGATGCCCTTGGCCAAAAAGGGCGTATGCGTTTTTTCCTGAATATATTCAGGAAAAAACGCATACGCCCTTTTTGGCCAACCAAGCAACCTGGAAAGGCAAATCAGCGCTACAAAGAAGTCTCGCTTCCCATCGGTCAAGAGGGCCATGCTGAAAAAAGTGTCAAAACCAGAAATGCAGGACAGGCCATGGAGAAATGGGAGCCTTGCTACACTGATGGGCGGGATGTAAATTGCCAACAGCCACTCTGGAGAAGTGTACGGTGTGTCCTGAAACATCTAAAAAACACAGCTTAGAGAGCATAGGGCACTTCCACGCATGGGGGGATAAAGTGGGAAAATTGAAAATCAGCAAGACACAAGCACCCCAAAGTTTAGGGCTGCTCTGTTGACAAGGACCTCCACTTCATTCCACCTTAAATATCCCAGGAAAGCGAAAAATGGATCAAAAAGTTGTGGTCCTTATGTACAATGGAATATCACTCAGCCATGAAATCAATGTCATAAGGCTAGTAGCAGCATGATGAGTGGATTTAGGTAAGACGATTCTAAGTGAAATAAGTCACACAGAAAAGGACACTTCTCATAAGGTGTCACTTATAGAGGGAATGTAAAAACCGTTACACTTGAACTGAATTACAAAACAGAACAGAGTCACACATGCAGAAAACACACTATGGCTGCTTAACGGGAAAGGTGAGGTGGGGTGATACATAAAACAAGAGCTTCAAATTAGCTCAGATACCGTTCCATAAACCCAATATGTAATAGACAAGACCTACTCCTTGCTCAGAGAACTGGACTCAACACGCCCGATTCACCGCACAAGAATATATCTGACTAGTAATAATCTTAAAACCTATGTATTGATATCTCTCTGTTAGTGTGTCAAGTTTGTGTAAAGCGGCATAAACACAGCCGTGAAAAGCAGCTAAACCCCATTATAAAAATAAATTACTTTTAAAAACCCATGAAACAAAGACAGGGAAAGAGAGAGAAATTCTTACACAATTCGTTCAGGGGCTGTGATGCAACCTGGATTGACCATATCTAGACCCACAGCTGGATGAGACATAAGGGTGGACACTCTTGGGGCTGAGAGGTTTGGTGAGGTTGGGTGAGCAAACGCAGACCCTTTAAAGTAATACTGCGTGCTACCCATCGCATGGGTCCCAAATCTCCAGGTTCAAGGGCATCTTCCTACATCGAAAACATGCATGAGAAACCCAGAAGATGGTACACCGTGTGATGGGGAAAGGTTTCTAAAACGCACCTCATTTCTCATCTCCTTGTGCTCGGGTTCGCCATTCCAGCCACTTTACCAGCAATCTCCCTACTTGGAGCCTCAGCACCTTTAACCTCCTGTTCCATACAGGTTGCAATTTGTCCTGAGGATGAACGGGAAGACGGGGAACCAATGAGAGACTAGCTCTTGGTGTTGGGACAGGCACAGGTCACTCTATTTTCCCATCAGGAAGAAGAATTAACCACAGGCTCAGCCTGCCCCCCGGAACCAGAACAGGGCCTGAAGCCATCCTGCGCTTTTGCGGCCAGCTCCCAAAAAAGCGACTTGTAAAATGGAGCTTCAGGGCACTGCAATTCACAAACCTGCAGAGTTATAAATGATAACTCTCGTCCACAAATATATTGAGGGAAGGCAAAGAAGAGGATTTGAAATCAAGGCAGAATTGCAGGAAACAGATTTCAGGAGGTAGATTCGAATCGCTTTTAAAGCACATGAAAAGCGGCAAAACGTTGACAATGATGCCCTTGGCCAAAAAGGGCGTATGCGTTTTTTCCTGAATATATTCAGGAAAAAACGCATACGCCCTTTTTGGCCAACCAAGCAACCTGGAAAGGCAAATCAGCGCTACAAAGAAGTCTCGCTTCCCATCGGTCAAGAGGGCCATGCTGAAAAAAGTGTCAAAACCAGAAATGCAGGACAGGCCATGGAGAAATGGGAGCCTTGCTACACTGATGGGCGGGATGTAAATTGCCAACAGCCACTCTGGAGAAGTGTACGGTGTGTCCTGAAACATCTAAAAAACACAGCTTAGAGAGCATAGGGCACTTCCACGCATGGGGGGATAAAGTGGGAAAATTGAAAATCAGCAAGACACAAGCACCCCAAAGTTTAGGGCTGCTCTGTTGACAAGGACCTCCACTTCGTTCCACCTTAAATATCCCAGGAAAGCGAAAAATGGATCAAAAAGTTGTGGTCCTTATGTACAATGGAATATCACTCAGCCATGAAATCAATGTCATAAGGCTAGTAGCAGCATGATGAGTGGATTTAGGTAAGACGATTCTAAGTGAAATAAGTCACACAGAAAAGGACACTTCTCATAAGGTGTCACTTATAGAGGGAATGTAAAAACCGTTACACTTGAACTGAATTACAAAACAGAACAGAGTCACACATGCAGAAAACACACTATGGCTGCTTAACGGGAAAGGTGAGGTGGGGTGATACATAAAACAAGAGCTTCAAATTAGCTCAGATACCGTTCCATAAACCCAATATGTAATAGACAAGACCTACTCCTTGCTCAGAGAACTGGACTCAACACGCCCGATTCACCGCACAAGAATATATCTGACTAGTAATAATCTTAAAACCTATGTATTGATATCTCTCTGTTAGTGTGTCAAGTGTGTGTAAAGCGGCATAAACACAGCCGTGAAAAGCAGCTAAACCCCATTATAAAACTAAATTACTTTTAAAAACCCATGAAACAAAGACAGGGAAAGAGAGAGAAATTCTTACACAATTCGTTCAGGGGCTGTGATGCAACCTGGATTGACCATATCTAGACCCACAGCTGGATGAGACATAAGGGTGGACACTCTTGGGGCTGAGAGGTTTGGTGAGGTTGTGTGAGCAAACGCAGACCCTTTAAAGTAATACTGCGTGCTACCCATCGCATGGGTCCCAAATCTCCAGGTTCAAGGGCATCTTCCTACATCGAAAACATGCATGAGAAACCCAGAAGAGGGTACACCGTGTGATGGGGAAAGGTTTCTAAAACGCACCTCATTTCTCATCTCCTTGTGCTCGGGTTCGCCATTCCAGCCACTTTACTAGCAATCTCCCTACTTGGAACCTCAGCACCTTTAACCTCCTGTTCCGAACAGGTTGCAATTTGTCCTGAGGATGAATGGGAAGACGGGGAACCAATGAGAGACTAGCTCTTGGTGTTGGGACAGGCACAGGTCACTCTATTTTCCCATCAGGAAGAAGAATTAACCACAGGCTCAGCCTGCCCCCCGGAACCAGAACAGGGCCTGAAGCCATCCTGCGCTTTTGCGGACAGCTCCCAAAAAAGCGAGTTGTAAAATGGAGCGTCAGGGCACTGCAATTCACAAACCTGCAGAGTTATAAATGATAACTCTCGTCCACAAATATATTGAGGGAAGGCAAAGAAGAGGATTTCAAATCAAGGCAGAATTGCAGGAAACAGATTTCAGGAGGTAGATTCGAATCGCCTTTAAAGCACATGAAAAGCGGCAAAACGTTGACAATGATGCCCTTGGCCAAAAAGGGCGTATGCGTTTGTTCCTGAATATATTCAGGAACAAACGCATACGCCCTTTTTGGCCAACCAAGCAACCTGGAAAGGCAAATCAGCGCTACAAAGAAGTCTCGATTCCCATCGGTCAAAAGGGCCATGCTGAAAAAAGTGTCAAAACCAGAAATGCAGGACAGGCCATGGAGAAATGGGAGCCTTGCTACACTGATGGGCGGGATGTAAATTGCCAACAGCCACTCTGGAGAAGGGTACGGTGTGTCCTGAAACATCTAAAAAACACAGCTTAGAGAGCATAGGGCACTTCCACGCATGGGGGGATAAAGTGGGAAAATTGAAAATCAGCAAGACACAAGCACCCCAAAGTTTAGGGCTGCTCTGTCGACAAGGACCTCCACTTCATTCCACCTTAAATATCCCAGGAAAGCGAAAAATGGATCAAAAAGTTGTGGTCCTTATGTACAATGGAATATCACTCAGCCATGAAATCAATGTCATAAGGCTAGTAGCAGCATGATGAGTGGATTTAGGTAAGACGATTCTAAGTGAAATAAGTCACACAGAAAAGGACACTTCTCATAAGGTGTCACTTATAGAGGGAATGTAAAAACCATTACACTTGAACTGAATTACAAAACAGAACAGAGTCACACATGCAGAAAACACACTATGGCTGCTTAACGGGAAAGGTGAGGTGGGGTGATACATAAAACAAGAGCTTCAAATTAGCTCAGATACCGTTCCATAAACCCAATATGTAATAGACAAGACCTACTCCTTGCTCAGAGAACTGGACTCAACACGCCCGATTCACCGCACAAGAATATATCTGACTAGTAATAATCTTAAAACCTATGTATTGATATCTCTCTGTTAGTGTGTCAAGTGTGTGTAAAGCGGCATAAACACAGCCGTGAAAAGCAGCTAAACCCCATTATAAAACTAAATTACTTTTAAAAACCCATGAAACAAAGACAGGGAAAGAGAGAGAAATTCTTACACAATTCGTTCAGGGGCTGTGATGCAACCTGGATTGACCATATCTAGACCCACAGCTGGATGAGACATAAGGGTGGACACTCTTGGGGCTGAGAGGTTTGGTGAGGTTGTGTGAGCAAATGCAGACCCTTTAAAGTAATACTGCGTGCTACCCATCGCATGGGTCCCAAATCTCCAGGTTCAAGGGCATCTTCCTACATCGAAAACATGCATGAGAAACCCAGAAGAGGGTACACCGTGTGATGGGGAAAGGTTTCTAAAACGCACCTCATTTCTCATCTCCTTGTGCTCGGGTTCGCCATTCCAGCCACTTTACTAGCAATCTCCCTACTTGGAGCCTCAGCACCTTTAACCTCCTGTTCCGAACAGGTTGCAATTTGTCCTGAGGATGAACGGGAAGACGGGGAACCAATGAGAGACTAGCTCTTGGTGTTGGGACAGGCACAGGTCACTCTATTTTCCCATCAGGAAGAAGAATTAACCACAGGCTCAGCCTGCCCCCCGGAACCAGAACAGGGCCTGAAGCCATCCTGCGCTTTTGCGGACAGCTCCCAAAAAAGCGAGCTGTAAAATGGAGCGTCAGGGCACTGCAATTCACAAACCTGCAGAGTTATAAATGATAACTCTCGTCCACAAATATATTGAGGGAAGGCAAAGAAGAGGATTTCAAATCAAGGCAGAATTGCAGGAAACAAATTTCAGGAGGTAGATTCGAATCGCCTTTAAAGCACATGAAAAGCGGCAAAACGTTGACAATGATGCCCTTGGCCAAAAAGAGCGTATGCGTTTTTTCCTGAATATATTCAGGAAAAAACGCATACGCCCTTTTTGGCCAACCAAGCAACCTGGAAAGGCAAATCAGCGCTACAAAGAAGTCTCGCTTCCCATCGGTCAAAAGGGCCATGTTGAAAAAAGTGTCAAAACCAGAAATGCAGGACAGGCCATGGAGAAATGGGAGCCTTGCTACACTGATGGGCGGGATGTAAATTGCCAACAGCCACTCTGGAGAAGGGAACGGTGTGTCCTGAAACATCTAAAAAACACAGCTTAGAGAGCATAGGGCACTTCCACGCATGGGGGGATAAAGTGGGAAAATTGAAAATCAGCAAGACACAAGCACCCCAAAGTTTAGGGCTGCTCTGTCGACAAGGACCTCCACTTCATTCCACCTTAAATATCCCAGGAAAGCGAAAAATGGATCAAAAAGTTGTGGTCCTTATGTACAATGGAATATCACTCAGCCATGAAATCAATGTCATAAGGCTAGTAGCAGCATGATGAGTGGATTTAGGTAAGACGATTCTAAGTGAAATAAGTCACACAGAAAAGGACACTTCTCATAAGGTGTCACTTATAGAGGGAATGTAAAAACCGTTACACTTGAACTGAATTACAAAACAGAACAGAGTCACACATGCAGAAAACACACTATGGCTGCTTAACGGGAAAGGTGAGGTGGGGTGATACATAAAACAAGAGCTTCAAATTAGCTCAGATACCGTTCCATAAACCCAATATGTAATAGACAAGACCTACTCCTTGCTCAGAGAACTGGACTCAACACGCCCGATTCACCGCACAAGAATATATCTGACTAGTAATAATCTTAAAACCTATGTATTGATATCTCTCTGTTAGTGTGTCAAGTTTGTGTAAAGCGGCATAAACACAGCCGTGAAAAGCAGCTAAACCCCATTATAAAAATAAATTACTTTTAAAAACCCATGAAACAAAGACAGGGAAAGAGAGAGAAATTCTTACACAATTCGTTCAGGGGCTGTGATGCAACCTGGATTGACCATATCTAGACCCACAGCTGGATGAGACATAAGGGTGGACACTCTTGGGGCTGAGAGGTTTGGTGAGGTTGGGTGAGCAAACGCAGACCCTTTAAAGTAATACTGCGTGCTACCCATCGCATGGGTCCCAAATCTCCAGGTTCAAGAGCATCTTCCTACATCGAAAACATGCATGAGAAACCCAGAAGAGGGTACACCGTGTGATGGGGAAAGGTTTCTAAAACGCACCTCATTTCTCATCTCCTTGTGCTCGGGTTCGCCATTCCTGCCACTTTACTAGCAATCTCCCTACTTGGAGCCTCAGCACCTTTAACCTCCTGTTCCGTACAGGTTGCAATTTGTCCTGAGGATGAACGGGAAGACGGGGAACCAATGAGAGACTAGCTCTTGGTGTTGGGACAGGCACAGGTCACTCTATTTTCCCATCAGGAAGAAGAATTAACCACAGGCTCAGCCTGCCCCCCGGAACCAGAACAGGGCCTGAAGCCATCCTGCGCTTTTGCGGCCAGCTCCCAAAAAAGCGACTTGTAAGATGGAGCTTCAGGGCACTGCAATTCACAAACCTGCAGAGTTATAAATGATAACTCTCGTCCACAAATATATTGAGGGAAGGCAAAGAAGAGGATTTGAAATCAAGGCAGAATTGCAGGAAACAGATTTCAGGAGGTAGATTCGAATCGCCTTTAAAGCACATGAAAAGCGGCAAAACGTTGACAATGATGCCCTTGGCCAAAAAGGGCGTATGCGTTTTTTCCTGAATATATTCAGGAAAAAACGCATACGCCCTTTTTGGCCAACCAAGCAACCTGGAAAGGCAAATCAGCGCTACAAAGAAGTCTCGCTTCCCATCGGTCAAAAGGGCCATGCTGAAAAAAGTGTCAAAACCAGAAATGCAGGACAGGCCATGGAGAAATGGGAGCCTTGCTACACTGATGGGCGGGATGTAAATTGCCAACAGCCACTCTGGAGAAGTGTACGGTGTGTCCTGAAACATCTAAAAAACACAGCTTAGAGAGCATAGGGCACTTCCACGCATGGGGGGATAAAGTGGGAAAATTGAAAATCAGCAAGACACAAGCACCCCAAAGTTTAGGGCTGCTCTGTTGACAAGGACCTCCACTTCATTCCACCTTAAATATCCCAGGAAAGCGAAAAATGGATCAAAAAGTTGTGGTCCTTATGTACAATGGAATAACACTCAGCCATGAAATCAATGTCATAAGGCTAGTAGCAGCATGATGAGTGGATTTAGGTAAGACGATTCTAAGTGAAATAAGTCACACAGTAAAGGACACTTCTCGTAAGGTGTCACTTATAGAGGGAATGTAAAAACCGTTACACTTGAACTGAATTACAAAACAGAACAGAGTCACACATGCAGAAAACACACTATGGCTGCTTAACGGGAAAGGTGAGGTGGGGTGATACATAAAACAAGAGTTTCAAATTAGCTCAGATACCGTTCCATAAGCCCAATATGTAATAGACAAGAACTACTCCTTGCTCAGAGAACTGGACTCAACACGCCCGATTCACCGCACAAGAATATATCTGACTAGTAATAATCTTAAAACCTATGTATTGATATCTCTCTGTTAGTGTGTCAAGAGGGTGTAAAGCGGCATAAACAAAGCAGTGAAAAGCAGCTAAATCCCATTATAAGAATAAATTACTTTTAAAAACCCATGAAACAAAAACAGGGAAAGAGAGAGAAATTCTTACACAATTCGTTCAGGGGCTGTGATGCAACCTGGATTGACCATATCTAGACCCACAACTGGATGAGACATAAGGGTGGACACTCTTGGGGCTGAGAGGTTTGGTGAGGTTGGGTGAGCAAACGCAGACCCTTTAAAGTAATACTGCGTGCTACCCATCGCATGGGTCCCAAATCTCCAGGTTCAAGGGCATCTTCCTACATCGAAAACATGCATGAGAAACCCAGAAGATGGTACACCGTGTGATGGGGAAAGGTTTCTAAAACGCACCTCATTTCTCATCTCCTTGTGCTCGGGTTCGCCATTTCAGCTACTTTACTAGCAATCTCCCTACTTGGAGCATCAGCACCTTTAACCTCCTGTTCCGTACAGGTTGCAATTTGTCCTGAGGATGAACGGGAAGACGGGGAACCAATGAGAGACTAGCTCTTGGTGTTGGGACAGGCACAGGTCACTCTATTTTCCCATCAGGAAGAAGAATTAACCACAGGCTCAGCCTGCCCCCCGGAACCAGAAAAGGGCCTGAAGCCATCCTGCACTTTTGCGGCCAGCTCCCAAAAAAGCGACTTGTAACATAGAGCTTCAGGGCACTGCAATTCACAAACCTGCAGAGTTATAAATGATAACTCTCGTCCACAAATATATTGAGGGAAGGCAAAGAAGAGGATTTGAAATCAAGGAAGAATTGCAGGAAACAGATTTCAGGAGGTAGATTCGAATCGCCTTTAAAGCACATGAAAAGCGGCAAAACGTTGACAATGATGCCCTTGGCCAAAAAGGGCGTATGCGTTTTTTCCTGAATATATTCAGGAAAAAACGCATACGCCCTTTTTGGCCAACCAAGCAACCTGGAAAGGCAAATCAGCGCTACAAAGAAGTCTCGCTTCCCATCGGTTAAAAGGGCCATGCTGAAAAAAGTGTCAAAACCAGAAATGCAGGACAGGCCATGGAGAAATGGGAGCCTTGCTACACTGATGGGCGGGATGTAAATTGCCAACAGCCACTCTGGAGAAGTGTACGGTGTGTCCTGAAACATCTAAAAAACACAGCTTAGAGAGCATAGGGCACTTCCACGCATGGGGGGATAAAGTGGGAAAATTGAAAATCAGCAAGACACAAGCACCCCAAAGTTTAGGGCTGCTCTGTTGACAAGGACCTCCACTTCATTCCACCTTAAATATCCCAGGAAAGCGAAAAATGGATCAAAAAGTTGTGGTCCTTATGTACAATGGAATATCACTCAGCCATGAAATCAATGTCATAAGGCTAGTAGCAGCATGATGAGTGGATTTAGGTAAGACGATTCTAAGTGAAATAAGTCACACAGAAAAGGACACTTCTCGTAAGGTGTCACTTATAGAGGGAATGTAAAAACCGTTACACTTGAACTGAATTACAAAAAAGAACAGAGTCACACATGCAGAAAACACACTATGGCTGCTTAACGGGAAAGGTGAGGTGGGGTGATACATAAAACAAGAGTTTCAAATTAGCTCAGATACCGTTCCATAAGCCCAATATGTAATAGACAAGACCTACTCCTTGCTCAGAGAACTGGACTCAACACGCCCGATTCACCGCACAAGAATATATCTGACTAGTAATAATCTTAAAACCTATGTATTGATATCTCTCTGTTAGTGTGTCAAGAGGGTGTAAAGCGGCATAAACAAAGCAGTGAAAAGCAGCTAAATCCCATTATAAGAATAAATTACTTTTAAAAACCCATGAAACAAAAACAGGGAAAGAGAGAGAAATTCTTACACAATTCGTTCAGGGGCTGTGATGCAACCTGGATTGACCATATCTAGACCCACAACTGGATGAGACATAAGGGTGGACACTCTTGGGGCTGAGAGGTTTGGTGAGGTTGGGTGAGCAAACGCAGACCCTTTAAAGTAATACTGCGTGCTACCCATCGCATGGGTCCCAAATCTCCAGGTTCAAGGGCATCTTCCTACATCGAAAACATGCATGAGAAACCCAGAAGACGGTACACCGTGTGATGGGGAAAGGTTTCTAAAACGCACCTCATTTCTCATCTCCTTGTGCTCGGGTTCGCCATTTCAGCTACTTTACTAGCAATCTCCCTACTTGGAGCATCAGCACCTTTAACCTCCTGTTCCGTACAGGTTGCAATTTGTCCTGAGGATGAACGGGAAGACGGGGAACCAATGAGAGACTAGCTCTTGGTGTTGGGACAGGCACAGGTCACTCTATTTTCCCATCAGGAAGAAGAATTAACCACAGGCTCAGCCTGCCCCCCGGAACCAGTAAAGGGCCTGAAGCCATCCTGCACTTTTGCGGCCAGCTCCCAAAAAAGCGACTTGTAAAATAGAGCTTCAGGGCACTGCAATTCACAAACCTGCAGAGTTATAAATGATAACTCTCGTCCACAAATATATTGAGGGAAGGCAAAGAAGAGGATTTGAAATCAAGGAAGAATTGCAGGAAACAGATTTCAGGAGGTAGATTCGAATCGCCTTTAAAGCACATGAAAAGCGGCAAAACGTTGACAATGATGCCCTTGGCCAAAAAGGGCATATGCGTTTTTTCCTGAATATATTCAGGAAAAAACGCATACGCCCTTTTTGGCCAACCAAGCAACCTGGAAAGGCAAATCAGCGCTACAAAGAAGTCTCGCTTCCCATCGGTCAAAAGGGCCATGCTGAAAAAAGTGTCAAAACCAGAAATGCAGGACAGGCCATGGAGAAATGGGAGCCTTGCTACACTGATGGGCGGGATGTAAATTGCCAACAGCCACTCTGGAGAAGTGTACGGTGTGTCCTGAAACATCTAAAAAACACAGCTTAGAGAGCATAGGGCACTTCCACGCATGGGGGGATAAAGTGGGAAAATTGAAAATCAGCAAGACACAAGCACCCCAAAGTTTAGGGCTGCTCTGTTGACAAGGACCTCCACTTCATTCCACCTTAAATATCCCAGGAAAGCGAAAAATGGATCAAAAAGTTGTGGTCCTTATGTACAATGGAATAACACTCAGCCATGAAATCAATGTCATAAGGCTAGTAGCAGCATGATGAGTGGATTTAGGTAAGACGATTCTAAGTGAAATAAGTCACACAGAAAAGGACACTTCTCATAAGGTGTCACTTATAGAGGGAATGTAAAAACCGTTACACTTGAACTGAATTACAAAACAGAACAGAGTCACACATGCAGAAAACACACTATGGCTGCTTAAGGCGAAAGGTGAGGTGGGGTGATACATAAAACAAGAGTTTCAAATTAGCTCAGATACCGTTCCATAAGCCCAATATGTAATAGACAAGACCTACTCCTTGCTCAGAGAACTGGACTCAACACGCCCGATTCACCGCACAAGAATATATCTGACTAGTAATAATCTTAAAACCTATGTATTGATATCTCTCTGTTAGTGTGTCAAGTGGGTGTAAAGCGGCATAAACACAGCCCTGAAAAGCAGCTAAACCCCATTATAAAAATAAATTACTTTTAAAAACCCATGAAACAAAGACAGGGAAAGAGAGAGAAATTCTTACCCAATTCGTTCAGGGGCTGTGATGCAACCTGGATTGACCATATCTAGACCCACAGCTGGATGAGACATAAGGGTGGACACTCTTGGGGCTGAGAGGTTTGGTGAGGTTGTGTGAGCAAATGCAGACCCTTTAAAGTAATACTGCGTGCTACCCATCGCATGGGTCCCAAATCTCCAGGTTCAAGAGCATCTTCCTACATCGAAAACATGCATGAGAAACCCAGAAGAGGGTACACCGTGTGATGGGGAAAGGTTTCTAAAACGCACCTCATTTCTCATCTCCTTGTGCTCGGGTTCGCCATTCCTGCCACTTTACTAGCAATCTCCCTACTTGGAGCCTCAGCACCTTTAACCTCCTGTTCCGAACAGGTTGCAATTTGTCCTGAGGATGAACGGGAAGACGGGGAACCAATGAGAGACTAGCTCTTGGTGTTGGGACAGGCACAGGTCACTCTATTTTCCCATCAGGAAGAAGAATTAACCACAGGCTCAGCCTGCCCTCCGGAACCAGAACAGGGCCTGAAGCCATCCTGCGCTTTTGCGGACAGCTCCCAAAAAAGCGAGTTGTAAAATGGAGCGTCAGGGCACTGCAATTCACAAACCTGCAGAGTTATAAATGATAACTCTCGTCCACAAATATATTGAGGGAAGGCAAAGAAGAGGATTTCAAATCAAGGCAGAATTGCAGGAAACAGATTTCAGGAGGTAGATTCGAATCGCCTTTAAAGCACATGAAAAGCGGCAAAACGTTGACAATGATGCCCTTGGCCAAA
Organism: Balaenoptera physalus; assembly: GCF_965194825.1. Taxonomy (NCBI): domain Eukaryota; kingdom Metazoa; phylum Chordata; class Mammalia; order Artiodactyla; family Balaenopteridae; genus Balaenoptera; species Balaenoptera physalus. Next base: position 2,360,571 of record NW_028126470.1, read on the forward strand.
AAGGGCGTATGCGTTTTTTCCTGAATATATTCAGGAAAAAACGCATACGCCCTTTTTGGCCAACCAAGCAACCTGGAAAGGCAAATCAGCGCTACAAAGAAGTCTCGCTTCCCATCGGTCAAAAGGGCCATGCTGAAAAAAGTGTCAAAACCAGAAATGCAGGACAGGCCATGGAGAAATGGGAGCCTTGCTACACTGATGGGCTGGATGTAAATTGCCAACAGCCACTCTGAAGAAGGGTACGGTGTGTCCTGAAACATCTAAAAAACACAGCTTAGAGAGCATAGGGCACTTCCACGCATGGGGGGATAAAGTGGGAAAATTGAAAATCAGCAAGACACAAGCACCCCAAAGTTTAGGGCTGCTCTGTCGACAAGGACCTCCACTTCATTCCACCTTAAATATCCCAAGAAAGCGAAAAATGGATCAAAAAGTTGTGGTCCTTATGTACAATGGAATATCACTCAGCCATGAAATCAATGTCATAAGGCTAGTAGCAGCATGATGAGTGGATTTAGGTAAGACGATTCTAAGTGAAATAAGTCACACAGAAAAGGACACTTCTCATAAGGTGTCACTTATAGAGGGAATGTAAAAACCGTTACACTTGAACTGAATTACAAAACAGAACAGAGTCACACATGCAGAAAACACACTATGGCTGCTTAACGGGAAAGGTGAGGTGGGGTGATACATAAAACAAGAGCTTCAAATTAGCTCAGATACCGTTCCATAAACCCAATATGTAATAGACAAGACCTACTCCTTGCTCAGAGAACTGGACTCAACACGCCCGATTCACCGCACAAGAATATATCTGACTAGTAATAATCTTAAAACATATGTATTGATATCTCTCTGTTAGTTTGTCAAGTTTGTGTAAAGCGGCATAAACACAGCCGTGAAAAGCAGCTAAACCCCATTATAAAAATAAATTACTTTTAAAAACCCATGAAACAAAGACAGGGAAAGAGAGAGAAATTCTTACACAATTCGTTCAGGGGCTGTGATGCAACCTGGATTGACCATATCTAGACCCACAGCTGGATGAGACATAAGGGTGGACACTCTTGGGGCTGAGAGGTTTGGTGAGGTTGGGTTAGCAAACGCAGACCCTTTAAAGTAATACTGCGTGCTACCCATCGCATGGGTCCCAAATCTCCAGGTTCAAGGGAATCTTCCTACATCGAAAACATGCATGAGAAACCCAGAAGATGGTACACCGTGTGATGGGGAAAGGTTTCTAAAACGCACCTCATTTCTCATCTCCTTGTGCTCGGGTTCGCCATTCCTGCCACTTTACTAGCAATCTCCCTACTTGGAGCCTCAGCACCTTTAACCTCCTGTTCCGTACAGGTTGCAATTTGTCCTGAGTATGAACGGGAAGACGGGGAACCAATGAGAGACTAGCTCTTGGTGTTGGGACAGGCACAGGTCACTCTATTTTCCCATCAGGAAGAAGAATTAACCACAGGCTCAGCCTGCCCCCCGGAACCAGAACAGGGCCTGAAGCCATCCTGCGCTTTTGCGGCCAGCTCCCAAAAAAGCGACTTGTAAGATGGAGCTTCAGGGCACTGCAATTCACAAACCTGCAGAGTTATAAATGATAACTCTCGTCCACAAATATATTGAGGGAAGGCAAAGAAGAGGATTTGAAATCAAGGCAGAATTGCAGGAAACAGATTTCAGGAGGTAGATTCGAATCGCCTTTAAAGCACATGAAAAGCGGCAAAACGTTGACAATGATGCCCTTGGCCAAAAAGGGCGTATGCGTTTTTTCCTGAATATATTCAGGAAAAAACGCATACGCCCTTTTTGGCCAACCAAGCAACCTGGAAAGGCAAATCAGCGCTACAAAGAAGTCTCGCTTCCCATCGGTCAAAAGGGCCATGCTGAAAAAAGTGTCAAAACCAGAAATGCAGGACAGGCCATGGAGAAATGGGAGCCTTGCTACACTGATGGGCGGGATGTAAATTGCCAACAGCCACTCTGGAGAAGTGTACGGTGTGTCCTGAAACATCTAAAAAACACAGCTTAGAGAGCATAGGGCACTTCCACGCATGGGGGGATAAAGTGGGAAAATTGAAAATCAGCAAGACACAAGCACCCCAAAGTTTAGGGCTGCTCTGTTGACAAGGACCTCCACTTCATTCCACCTTAAATATCCCAGGAAAGCGAAAAATGGATCAAAAAGTTGTGGTCCTTATGTACAATGGAATAACACTCAGCCATGAAATCAATGTCATAAGGCTAGTAGCAGCATGATGAGTGGATTTAGGTAAGACGATTCTAAGTGAAATAAGTCACACAGAAAAGGACACTTCTCATAAGGTGTCACTTATAGAGGGAATGTAAAAACCGTTACACTTGAACTGAATTACAAAACAGAACAGAGTCACACATGCAGAAAACACACTATGGCTGCTTAACGGGAAAGGTGAGGTGGGGTGATACATAAAACAAGAGTTTCAAATTAGCTCAGATACCGTTCCATAAACCCAATATGTAATAGACAAGACCTACTCCTTGCTCAGAGAACTGGACTCAACACGCCCGATTCACCGCACAAGAATATATCTGATTAGTAATAATCTTAAAACCTATGTATTGATATCTCTCTGTTAGTGTGTCAAGTGGGTGTAAAGCGGCATAAACACAGCCGTGAAAAGCAGCTAAACCCCATTATAAAACTAAATTACTTTTAAAAACCCATGAAACAAAGACAGGGAAAGAGAGAGAAATTCTTACACAATTCGTTCAGGGGCTGTGATGCAACCTGGATTGACCATATCTAGACCCACAGCTGGATGAGACATAAGGGTGGACACTCTTGGGGCTGAGAGGTTTGGTGAGGTTGGGTGAGCAAACGCAGACCCTTTAATGTAATACTGCGTGCTACCCATCGCATGGGTCCCAAATCTCCAGGTTCAAGGGCATCTTCCTACATCGAAAACATGCATGAGAAACCCAGAAGATGGTACACCGTGTGATGGGGAAAGGTTTCTAAAACGCACCTCATTTCTCATCTCCTTGTGCTCAGGTTCGCCATTCCAGCCACTTTACTAGCAATCTCCCTACTTGGAGCATCAGCACCTTTAACCTCCTGTTCCGTACAGGTTGCAATTTGTCCTGAGGATGAACGGGAAGACGGGGAACCAATGAGAGACTAGCTCTTGGTGTTGGGACAGGCACAGGTCACTCTATTTTCCCATCAGGAAGAAGAATTAACCACAGGCTCAGCCTGCCCCCCGGAACCAGAACAGGGCCTGAAGCCATCCTGCGCTTTTGCGGCCAGCTCCCAAAAAAGCGACTTGTAAAATGGAGCTTCAGGGCACTGCAATTCACAAACCTGCAGAGTTATAAATGATAACTCTCGTCCACAAATATATTGAGGGAAGGCAAAGAAGAGGATTTGAAATCAAGGAAGAATTGCAGGAAACAGATTTCAGGAGGTAGATTCGAATCGCCTTTAAAGCACATGAAAAGCGGCAAAACGTTGACAATGATGCCCTTGGCCAAAAAGGGCGTATGCGTTTTTTCCTGAATATATTCAGGAAAAAACGCATACGCCCTTTTTGGCCAACCAAGCAACCTGGAAAGGCAAATCAGCGCTACAAAGAAGTCTCGCTTCCCATCGGTCAAAAGGGCCATGCTGAAAAAAGTGTCAAAACCAGAAATGCAGGACAGGCCATGGAGAAATGGGAGCCTTGCTACACTGATGGGCGGGATGTAAATTGCCAACAGACACTCTGGAGAAGTGTACGGTGTGTCCTGAAACATCTAAAAAACACAGCTTAGAGAGCATAGGGCACTTCCACGCATGGGGGGATAAAGTGGGAAAATTGAAAATCAGCAAGACACAAGCACCCCAAAGTTTAGGGCTGCTCTGTTGACAAGGACCTCCACTTCATTCCACCTTAAATATCCAAGGAAAGCGAAAAATGGATCAAAAAGTTGTGGTCCTTATGTACAATGGAATAACACTCAGCCATGAAATCAATGTCATAAGGCTAGTAGCAGCATGATGAGTGGATTTAGGTAAGACGATTCTAAGTGAAATAAGTCACACAGAAAAGGACACTTCTCATAAGGTGTCACTTATAGAGGGAATGTAAAAACCGTTACACTTGAACTGAATTACAAAACAGAACAGAGTCACACATGCAGAAAACACACTATGGCTGCTTAACGGGAAAGGTGAGGTGGGGTGATCCATAAAACAAGAGTTTCAAATTAGCTCAGATACCGTTCCATAAACCCAATATGTAATAGACAAGACCTACTCCTTGCTCAGAGAACTGGACTCAACACGCCCGATTCACCGCACAAGAATATATCTGACTAGTAATAATCTTAAAACCTATGTATTGATATCTCTCTGTTAGTGTGTCAAGTGGGTGTAAAGCGGCATAAACACAGCCCTGAAAAGCAGCTAAACCCCATTATAAAAATAAATTACTTTTAAAAACCCATGAAACAAAGACAGGGAAAGAGAGAGAAATTCTTACCCAATTCGTTCAGGGGCTGTGATGCAACCTGGATTGACCATATCTAGACCCACAGCTGGATGAGACATAAGGGTGGACACTCTTGGGGCTGAGAGGTTTGGTGAGGTTGTGTGAGCAAATGCAGACCCTTTAAAGTAATACTGCGTGCTACCCATCGCATGGGTCCCAAATCTCCAGGTTCAAGGGCATCTTCCTACATCGAAAACATGCATGAGAAACCCAGAAGAGGGTACACCGTGTGATGGGGAAAGCTTTCTAAAACGCACCTCATTTCTCATCTCCTTGTGCTCGGGTTCGCCATTCCAGCCACTTTACTAGCAATCTCCCTACTTGGAGCCTCAGCACCTTTAACCTCCTGTTCCGAACAGGTTGCAATTTGTCCTGAGGATGAACGGGAAGACGGGGAACCAATGAGAGACTAGCTCTTGGTGTTGGGACAGGCACAGGTCACTCTATTTTCCCATCAGGAAGAAGAATTAACCACAGGCTCAGCCTGCCCCCCAGAACCAGAACAGGGCCTGAAGCCATCCTGCGCTTTTGCGGCCAGCTCCCAAAAATGCGACTTGTAAAATGGAGCTTCAGGGCACTGCAATTCACAAACCTGCACAGTTATAAATGATAACTCTCGTCCACAAATATATTGAGGGAAGGCAAAGAAGAGGATTTGAAATCAAGGCAGAATTGCAGGAAACAGATTTCAGGAGGTAGATTCGAATCGCCTTTAAAGCACATGAAAAGCGGCAAAACGTTGACAATGATGCCCTTGGCCAAAAAGGGCGTATGTGTTTTTTCCTGAATATATTCAGGAAAAAACGCATACGCCCTTTTTGGCCAACCAAGCAACCTGGAAAGGCAAATTAGTGCTACAAAGAAGTCTCGCTTCCCATCGGTCAAAAGGGCCATGCTGAAAAAAGTGTCAAAACCAGAAATGCAGGACAGGCCATGGAGAAATGGGAGCCTTGCTACACTGATGGGCGGGATGTAAATTGCCAACAGCCACTCTGGAGAAGTGTACGGTGTGTCCTGAAACATCTAAAAAACACAGCTTAGAGAGCATAGGGCACTTCCACGCATGGGGGGATAAAGTGGGAAAATTGAAAATCAGCAAGACAGAAGCACCCCAAAGTTTAGGGCTGCTCTGTTGACAAGGACCTCCACTTCATTCCACCTTAAATATCCCAGGAAAGCGAAAAATGGATCAAAAAGTTGTGGTCCTTATGTACAATGGAATATCACTCAGCCATGAAATCAATGTCATAAGGCTAGTAGCAGCATGATGAGTGGATTTAGGTAAGACGATTCTAAGTGAAATAAGTCACACAGAAAAGGACACTTCTCGTAAGGTGTCACTTATAGAGGGAATGTAAAAACCGTTACACTTGAACTGAATTACAAAACAGAACAGAGTCACACATGCAGAAAACACACTATGGCTGCTTAACGGGAAAGGTGAGGTGGGGTGATACATAAAACAAGAGTTTCAAATTAGCTCAGATACCGTTCCATAAGCCCAATATGTAATAGACAAGACCTACTCCTTGCTCAGAGAACTGGACTCAACACGCCCGATTCACCGCACAAGAATATATCTGACTAGTAATAATCTTAAAACCTATGTATTGATATCTCTCTGTTAGTGTGTCAAGAGGGTGTAAAGCGGCATAAACAAAGCAGTGAAAAGCAGCTAAATCCCATTATAAGAATAAATTACTTTTAAAAACCCATGAAACAAAAACAGGGAAAGAGAGAGAAATTCTTACACAATTCGTTCAGGGGCTGTGATGCAACCTGGATTGACCATATCTAGACCCACAACTGGATGAGACATAAGGGTGGACACTCTTGGGGCTGAGAGGTTTGGTGAGGTTGGGTGAGCAAACGCAGACCCTTTAAAGTAATACTGCGTGCTACCCATCGCATGGGTCCCAAATCTCCAGGTTCAAGGGCATCTTCCTACATCGAAAACATGCATGAGAAACCCAGAAGATGGTACACCGTGTGATGGGGAAAGGTTTCTAAAACGCACCTCATTTCTCATCTCCTTGTGCTCGGGTTCGCCATTTCAGCTACTTTACTAGCAATCTCCCTACTTGGAGCATCAGCACCTTTAACCTCCTGTTCCGTACAGGTTGCAATTTGTCCTGAGGATGAACGGGAAGACGGGGAACCAATGAGAGACTAGCTCTTGGTGTTGGGACAGGCACAGGTCACTCTATTTTCCCATCAGGAAGAAGAATTAACCACAGGCTCAGCCTGCCCCCCGGAACCAGAAAAGGGCCTGAAGCCATCCTGCACTTTTGCGGCCAGCTCCCAAAAAAGCGACTTGTAAAATAGAGCTTCAGGGCACTGCAATTCACAAACCTGCAGAGTTATAAATGATAACTCTCGTCCACAAATATATTGAGGGAAGGCAAAGAAGAGGATTTGAAATCAAGGAAGAATTGCAGGAAACAGATTTCAGGAGGTAGATTCGAATCGCCTTTAAAGCACATGAAAAGCGGCAAAACGTTGACAATGATGCCCTTGGCCAAAAAGGGCGTATGCGTTTTTTCCTGAATATATTCAGGAAAAAACGCATACGCCCTTTTTGGCCAACCAAGCAACCTGGAAAGGCAAATCAGCGCTACAAAGAAGTCTCGCTTCCCATCGGTCAAAAGGGCCATGCTGAAAAAAGTGTCAAAACCAGAAATGCAGGACAGGCCATGGAGAAATGGGAGCCTTGCTACACTGATGGGCGGGATGTAAATTGCCAACAGCCACTCTGGAGAAGTGTACGGTGTGTCCTGAAACATCTAAAAAACACAGCTTAGAGAGCATAGGGCACTTCCACGCATGGGGGGATAAAGTGGGAAAATTGAAAATCAGCAAGACACAAGCACCCCAAAGTTTAGGGCTGCTCTGTTGACAAGGACCTCCACTTCATTCCACCTTAAATATCCCAGGAAAGCGAAAAATGGATCAAAAAGTTGTGGTCCTTATGTACAATGGAATATCACTCAGCCATGAAATCAATGTCATAAGGCTAGTAGCAGCATGATGAGTGGATTTAGGTAAGACGATTCTAAGTGAAATAAGTCACACAGAAAAGGACACTTCTCATAAGGTGTCACTTATAGAGGGAATGTAAAAACCGTTACACTTGAACTGAATTACAAAACAGAACAGAGTCACACATGCAGAAAACACACTATGGCTGCTTAACGGGAAAGGTGAGGTGGGGTGATACATAAAACAAGAGTTTCAAATTAGCTCAGATACCGTTCCATAAGCCCAATATGTAATAGACAAGACCTACTCCTTGCTCAGAGAACTGGACTCAACACGCCCGATTCACCGCACAAGAATATATCTGACTAGTAATAATCTTAAAACCTATGTATTGATATCTCTCTGTTAGTGTGTCAAGAGGGTGTAAAGCGGCATAAACAAAGCAGTGAAAAGCAGCTAAATCCCATTATAAGAATAAATTACTTTTAAAAACCCATGAAACAAAAACAGGGAAAGAGAGAGAAATTCTTACACAATTCGTTCAGGGGCTGTGATGCAACCTGGATTGACCATATCTAGACCCACAACTGGATGAGACATAAGGGTGGACACTCTTGGGGCTGAGAGGTTTGGTGAGGTTGGGTGAGCAAACGCAGACCCTTTAAAGTAATACTGCGTGCTACCCATCGCATGGGTCCCAAATCTCCAGGTTCAAGGGCATCTTCCTACATCGAAAACATGCATGAGAAACCCAGAAGACGGTACACCGTGTGATGGGGAAAGGTTTCTAAAACGCACCTCATTTCTCATCTCCTTGTGCTCGGGTTCGCCATTTCAGCTACTTTACTAGCAATCTCCCTACTTGGAGCATCAGCACCTTTAACCTCCTGTTCCGTACAGGTTGCAATTTGTCCTGAGGATGAACGGGAAGACGGGGAACCAATGAGAGACTAGCTCTTGGTGTTGGGACAGGCACAGGTCACTCTATTTTCCCATCAGGAAGAAGAATTAACCACAGGCTCAGCCTGCCCCCCGGAACCAGTAAAGGGCCTGAAGCCATCCTGCACTTTTGCGGCCAGCTCCCAAAAAAGCGACTTGTAAAATAGAGCTTCAGGGCACTGCAATTCACAAACCTGCAGAGTTATAAATGATAACTCTCGTCCACAAATATATTGAGGGAAGGCAAAGAAGAGGATTTGAAATCAAGGAAGAATTGCAGGAAACAGATTTCAGGAGGTAGATTCGAATCGCCTTTAAAGCACATGAAAAGCGGCAAAACGTTGACAATGATGCCCTTGGCCAAAAAGGGCGTATGCGTTTTTTCCTGAATATATTCAGGAAAAAACGCATACGCCCTTTTTGGCCAACCAAGCAACCTGGAAAGGCAAATCAGCGCTACAAAGAAGTCTCGCTTCCCATCGGTCAAAAGGGCCATGCTGAAAAAAGTGTCAAAACCAGAAATGCAGGACAGGCCATGGAGAAATGGGAGCCTTGCTACACTGATGGGCGGGATGTAAATTGCCAACAGCCACTCTGGAGAAGTGTACGGTGTGTCCTGAAACATCTAAAAAACACAGCTTAGAGAGCATAGGGCACTTCCACGCATGGGGGGATAAAGTGGGAAAATTGAAAATCAGCAAGACACAAGCACCCCAAAGTTTAGGGCTGCTCTGTTGACAAGGACCTCCACTTCATTCCACCTTAAATATCCCAGGAAAGCGAAAAATGGATCAAAAAGTTGTGGTCCTTATGTACAATGGAATAACACTCAGCCATGAAATCAATGTCATAAGGCTAGTAGCAGCATGATGAGTGGATTTAGGTAAGACGATTCTAAGTGAAATAAGTCACACAGAAAAGGACACTTCTCATAAGGTGTCACTTATAGAGGGAATGTAAAAACCGTTACACTTGAACTGAATTACAAAACAGAACAGAGTCACACATGCAGAAAACACACTATGGCTGCTTAAGGCGAAAGGTGAGGTGGGGTGATACATAAAACAAGAGTTTCAAATTAGCTCAGATACCGTTCCATAAGCCCAATATGTAATAGACAAGACCTACTCCTTGCTCAGAGAACTGGACTCAACACGCCCGATTCACCGCACAAGAATATATCTGACTAGTAATAATCTTAAAACCTATGTATTGATATCTCTCTGTTAGTGTGTCAAGTGGGTGTAAAGCGGCATAAACACAGCCCTGAAAAGCAGCTAAACCCCATTATAAAAATAAATTACTTTTAAAAACCCATGAAACAAAGACAGGGAAAGAGAGAGAAATTCTTACCCAATTCGTTCAGGGGCTGTGATGCAACCTGGATTGACCATATCTAGACCCACAGCTGGATGAGACATAAGGGTGGACACTCTTGGGGCTGAGAGGTTTGGTGAGGTTGTGTGAGCAAATGCAGACCCTTTAAAGTAATACTGCGTGCTACCCATCGCATGGGTCCCAAATCTCCAGGTTCAAGAGCATCTTCCTACATCGAAAACATGCATGAGAAACCCAGAAGAGGGTACACCGTGTGATGGGGAAAGGTTTCTAAAACGCACCTCATTTCTCATCTCCTTGTGATCGGGTTCGCCATTCCTGCCACTTTACTAGCAATCTCCCTACTTGGAGCCTCAGCACCTTTAACCTCCTGTTCCGAACAGGTTGCAATTTGTCCTGAGGATGAACGGGAAGACGGGGAACCAATGAGAGACTAGCTCTTGGTGTTGGGACAGGCACAGGTCACTCTATTTTCCCATCAGGAAGAAGAATTAACCACAGGCTCAGCCTGCCCTCCGGAACCAGAACAGGGCCTGAAGCCATCCTGCGCTTTTGCGGACAGCTCCCAAAAAAGCGAGTTGTAAAATGGAGCGTCAGGGCACTGCAATTCACAAACCTGCAGAGTTATAAATGATAACTCTCGTCCACAAATATATTGAGGGAAGGCAAAGAAGAGGATTTCAAATCAAGGCAGAATTGCAGGAAACAGATTTCAGGAGGTAGATTCGAATCGCCTTTAAAGCACATGAAAAGCGGCAAAACGTTGACAATGATGCCCTTGGCCAAAAAGGGCGTATGCGTTTTTTCCTGAATATATTCAGGAAAAAACGCATACGCCCTTTTTGGCCAACCAAGCAACCTGGAAAGGCAAATCAGCGCTACAAAGAAGTCTCGCTTCCCATCGGTCAAAAGGGCCATGCTGAAAAAAGTGTCAAAACCAGAAATGCAGGACAGGCCATGGAGAAATGGGAGCCTTGCTACACTGATGGGCTGGATGTAAATTGCCAACAGCCACTCTGAAGAAGGGTACGGTGTGTCCTGAAACATCTAAAAAACACAGCTTAGAGAGCATAGGGCACTTCCACGCATGGGGGGATAAAGTGGGAAAATTGAAAATCAGCAAGACACAAGCACCCCAAAGTTTAGGGCTGCTCTGTCGACAAGGACCTCCACTTCATTCCACCTTAAATATCCCAAGAAAGCGAAAAATGGATCAAAAAGTTGTGGTCCTTATGTACAATGGAATATCACTCAGCCATGAAATCAATGTCATAAGGCTAGTAGCAGCATGATGAGTGGATTTAGGTAAGACGATTCTAAGTGAAATAAGTCACACAGAAAAGGACACTTCTCATAAGGTGTCACTTATAGAGGGAATGTAAAAACCGTTACACTTGAACTGAATTACAAAACAGAACAGAGTCACACATGCAGAAAACACACTATGGCTGCTTAACGGGAAAGGTGAGGTGGGGTGATACATAAAACAAGAGCTTCAAATTAGCTCAGATACCGTTCCATAAACCCAATATGTAATAGACAAGACCTACTCCTTGCTCAGAGAACTGGACTCAACACGCCCGATTCACCGCACAAGAATATATCTGACTAGTAATAATCTTAAAACCTATGTATTGATATCTCTCTGTTAGTGTGTCAAGTGGGTGTAAAGCGGCATAAACACAGCCGTGAAAAGCAGCTAAACCCCATTATAAAAATAAATTACTTTTAAAAACCCATGAAACAAAGACAGGGAAAGAGAGAGAAATTCTTACACAATTCGTTCAGGGGCTGTGATGCAACCTGGATTGACCATATCTAGACCCACAGCTGGATGAGACATAAGGGTGGACACTCTTGGGGCTGAGAGGTTTGGTGAGGTTGGGTTAGCAAACGCAGACCCTTTAAAGTAATACTGCGTGCTACCCATCGCATGGGTCCCAAATCTCCAGGTTCAAGGGAATCTTCCTACATCGAAAACATGCATGAGAAACCCAGAAGATGGTACACCGTGTGATGGGGAAAGGTTTCTAAAACGCACCTCATTTCTCATCTCCTTGTGCTCGGGTTCGCCATTCCTGCCACTTTACTAGCAATCTCCCTACTTGGAGCCTCAGCACCTTTAACCTCCTGTTCCGTACAGGTTGCAATTTGTCCTGAGTATGAACGGGAAGACGGGGAACCAATGAGAGACTAGCTCTTGGTGTTGGGACAGGCACAGGTCACTCTATTTTCCCATCAGGAAGAAGAATTAACCACAGGCTCAGCCTGCCCCCCGGAACCAGAACAGGGCCTGAAGCCATCCTGCGCTTTTGCGGCCAGCTCCCAAAAAAGCGACTTGTAAGATGGAGCTTCAGGGCACTGCAATTCACAAACCTGCAGAGTTATAAATGATAACTCTCGTCCACAAATATATTGAGGGAAGGCAAAGAAGAGGATTTGAAATCAAGGAAGAATTGCAGGAAACAGATTTCAGGAGGTAGATTCGAATCGCCTTTAAAGCACATGAAAAGCGGCAAAACGTTGACAATGATGCCCTTGGCCAAAAAGGGCGTATGCGTTTTTTCCTGAATATATTCAGGAAAAAACGCATACGCCCTTTTTGGCCAACCAAGCAACCTGGAAAGGCAAATCAGCGCTACAAAGAAGTCTCGCTTCCCATCGGTCAAAAGGGCCATGCTGAAAAAAGTGTCAAAACCAGAAATGCAGGACAGGCCATGGAGAAATGGGAGCCTTGCTACACTGATGGGCGGGATGTAAATTGCCAACAGCCACTCTGGAGAAGTGTACGGTGTGTCCTGAAACATCTAAAAAACACAGCTTAGAGAGCATAGGGCACTTCCACGCATGGGGGGATAAAGTGGGAAAATTGAAAATCAGCAAGACACAAGCACCCCAAAGTTTAGGGCTGCTCTGTTGACAAGGACCTCCACTTCATTCCACCTTAAATATCCCAGGAAAGCGAAAAATGGATCAAAAAGTTGTGGTCCTTATGTACAATGGAATAACACTCAGCCATGAAATCAATGTCATAAGGCTAGTAGCAGCATGATGAGTGGATTTAGGTAAGACGATTCTAAGTGAAATAAGTCACACAGAAAAGGACACTTCTCATAAGGTGTCACTTATAGAGGGAATGTAAAAACCGTTACACTTGAACTGAATTACAAAACAGAACAGAGTCACACATGCAGAAAACACACTATGGCTGCTTAACGGGAAAGGTGAGGTGGGGTGATACATAAAACAAGAGTTTCAAATTAGCTCAGATACCGTTCCGTAAACCCAATATGTAATAGACAAGACCTACTCCTTGCTCAGAGAACTGGACTCAACACGCCCGATTCACCGCACAAGAATATATCTGATTAGTAATAATCTTAAAACCTATGTATTGATATCTCTCTGTTAGTGTGTCAAGTGGGTGTAAAGCGGCATAAACACAGCCGTGAAAAGCAGCTAAACCCCATTATAAAACTAAATTACTTTTAAAAACCCATGAAACAAAGACAGGGAAAGAGAGAGAAATTCTTACACAATTCGTTCAGGGGCTGTGATGCAACCTGGATTGACCATATCTAGACCCACAGCTGGATGAGACATAAGGGTGGACACTCTTGGGGCTGAGAGGTTTGGTGAGGTTGGGTGAGCAAACGCAGACCCTTTAATGTAATACTGCGTGCTACCCATCGCATGGGTCCCAAATCTCCAGGTTCAAGGGCATCTTCCTACATCGAAAACATGCATGAGAAACCCAGAAGATGGTACACCGTGTGATGGGGAAAGGTTTCTAAAACGCACCTCATTTCTCATCTCCTTGTGCTCGGGTTCGCCATTCCAGCCACTTTACTAGCAATCTCCCTACTTGGAGCATCAGCACCTTTAACCTCCTGTTCCGTACAGGTTGCAATTTGTCCTGAGGATGAACGGGAAGACGGGGAACCAATGAGAGACTAGCTCTTGGTGTTGGGACAGGCACAGGTCACTCTATTTTCCCATCAGGAAGAAGAATTAACCACAGGCTCAGCCTGCCCCCCGGAACCAGAACAGGGCCTGAAGCCATCCTGCGCTTTTGCGGCCAGCTCCCAAAAAAGCGACTTGTAAAATGGAGCTTCAGGGCACTGCAATTCACAAACCTGCAGAGTTATAAATGATAACTCTCGTCCACAAATATATTGAGGGAAGGCAAAGAAGAGGATTTGAAATCAAGGAAGAATTGCAGGAAACAGATTTCAGGAGGTAGATTCGAATCGCCTTTAAAGCACATGAAAAGCGGCAAAACGTTGACAATGATGCCCTTGGCCAAAAAGGGCGGATGCGTTTTTTCCTGAATATATTCAGGAAAAAACGCATACGCCCTTTTTGACCAACCAAGCAACCTGGAAAGGCAAATCAGCGCTACAAAGAAGTCTCGCTTCCCATCGGTCAAAAGGGCCATGCTGAAAAAAGTGTCAAAACCAGAAATGCAGGACAGGCCATGGAGAAATGGGAGCCTTGCTACACTGATGGGCTGGATGTAAATTGCCAACAGCCACTCTGAAGAAGGGTACGGTGTGTCCTGAAACATCTAAAAAACACAGCTTAGAGAGCATAGGGCACTTCCACGCATGGGGGGATAAAGTGGGAAAATTGAAAATCAGCAAGACACAAGCACCCCAAAGTTTAGGGCTGCTCTGTCGACAAGGACCTCCACTTCATTCCACCTTAAATATCCCAGGAAAGCGAAAAATGGATCAAAAAGTTGTGGTCCTTATGTACAATGGAATATCACTCAGCCATGAAATCAATGTCATAAGGCTAGTAGCAGCATGATGAGTGGATTTAGGTAAGACGATTCTAAGTGAAATAAGTCACACAGAAAAGGACACTTCTCATAAGGTGTCATTTATAGAGGGAATGTAAAAACCGTTACACTTGAACTGAATTACAAAACAGAACAGAGTCACACATGCAGAAAACACACTATGGCTGCTTAACGGGAAAGGTGAGGTGGGGTGATACATAAAACAAGAGCTTCAAATTAGCTCAGATACCGTTCCATAAACCCAATATGTAATAGACAAGACCTACTCCTTGCTCAGAGAACTGGACTCAACACGCCCGATTCACCGCACAAGAATATATCTGACTAGTAATAATCTTAAAACCTATGTATTGATATCTCTCTGTTAGTTTGTCAAGTTTGTGTAAAGCGGCATAAACACAGCCGTGAAAAGCAGCTAAACCCCATTATAAAAATAAATTACTTTTAAAAACCCATGAAACAAAGACAGGGAAAGAGAGAGAAATTCTTACACAATTCGTTCAGGGGCTGTGATGCAACCTGGATTGACCATATCTAGACCCACAGCTGGATGAGACATAAGGGTGGACACTCTTGGGGCTGAGAGGTTTGGTGAGGTTGGGTGAGCAAACGCAGACCCTTTAAAGTAATACTGCGTGCTACCCATCGCATGGGTCCCAAATCTCCAGGTTCAAGGGCATCTTCCTACATCGAAAACATGCATGAGAAACCCAGAAGATGGTACACCGTGTGATGGGGAAAGGTTTCTAAAACGCACCTCATTTCTCATCTCCTTGTGCTCGGGTTCGCCATTCCAGCCACTTTACTAGCAATCTCCCTACTTGGAGCCTCAGCACCTTTAACCTCCTGTTCCGTACAGGTTGCAATTTGTCCTGAGGATGAACGGGAAGACGGGGAACCAATGAGAGACTAGCTCTTGGTGTTGGGACAGGCACAGGTCACTCTATTTTCCCATCAGGAAGAAGAATTAACCACAGGCTCAGCCTGCCCCCCGGAACCAGAACAGGGCCTGAAGCCATCCTGCGCTTTTGCGGCCAGCTCCCAAAAAAGCGACTTGTAAGATGGAGCTTCAGGGCACTGCAATTCACAAACCTGCAGAGTTATAAATGATAACTCTCGTCCACAAATATATTGAGGGAAGGCAAAGAAGAGGATTTGAAATCAAGGCAGAATTGCAGGAAACAGATTTCAGGAGGTAGATTCGAATCGCCTTTAAAGCACATGAAAAGCGGCAAAACGTTGACAATGATGCCCTTGGCCAAAAAGGGCGTATGCGTTTTTTCCTGAATATATTCAGGAAAAAACGCATACGCCCTTTTTGGCCAACCAAGCAACCTGGAAAGGCAAATCAGCGCTACAAAGAAGTCTCGCTTCCCATCGGTCAAAAGGGCCATGCTGAAAAAAGTGTCAAAACCAGAAATGCAGGACAGGCCATGGAGAAATGGGAGCCTTGCTACACTGATGGGCGGGATGTAAATTGCCAACAGCCACTCTGGAGAAGTGTACGGTGTGTCCTGAAACATCTAAAAAACACAGCTTAGAGAGCATAGGGCACTTCCACGCATGGGGGGATAAAGTGGGAAAATTGAAAATCAGCAAGACACAAGCACCCCAAAGTTTAGGGCTGCTCTGTTGACAAGGACCTCCACTTCATTCCACCTTAAATATCCCAGGAAAGCGAAAAATGGATCAAAAAGTTGTGGTCCTTATGTACAATGGAATATCACTCAGCCATGAAATCAATGTCATAAGGCTAGTAGCAGCATGATGAGTGGATTTAGGTAAGACGATTCTAAGTGAAATAAGTCACACAGAAAAGGACACTTCTCGTAAGGTGTCACTTATAGAGGGAATGTAAAAACCGTTACACTTGAACTGAATTACAAAACAGAACAGAGTCACACATGCAGAAAACACACTATGGCTGCTTAACGGGAAAGGTGAGGTGGGGTGATACATAAAACAAGAGCTTCAAATTAGCTCAGATACCGTTCCATAAACCCAATATGTAATAGACAAGACCTACTCCTTGCTCAGAGAACTGGACTCAACACGCCCGATTCACCGCACCAGAATATATCTGACTAGTAATAATCTTAAAACCTATGTATTGATATCTCTCTGTTAGTTTGTTAAGTTTGTGTAAAGCGGCATAAACACAGCCGTGAAAAGCAGCTAAACCCCATTATAAAAATAAATTACTTTTAAAAACCCATGAAACAAAGACAGGGAAAGAGAGAGAAATTCTTACACAATTCGTTCAGGGGCTGTGATGCAACCTGGATTGACCATATCTAGACCCACAGCTGGATGAGACATAAGGGTGGACACTCTTGGGGCTGAGAGGTTTGGTGAGGTTGGGTGAGCAAACGCAGACCCTTTAAAGTAATACTGCGTGCTACCCATCGCATGGGTCCCAAATCTCCAGGTTCAAGGGCATCTTCCTACATCGAAAACATGCATGAGAAACCCAGAAGATGGTACACCGTGTGATGGGGAAAGGTTTCTAAAACGCACCTCATTTCTCATCTCCTTGTGCTCGGGTTCGCCATTCCAGCCACTTTACTAGCAATCTCCCTACTTGGAGCCTCAGCACCTTTAACCTCCTGTTCCGTACAGGTTGCAATTTGTCCTGAGGATGAACGGGAAGACGGGGAACCAATGAGAGACTAGCTCTTGGTGTTGGGACAGGCACAGGTCACTCTATTTTCCCATCAGGAAGAAGAATTAACCACAGGCTCAGCCTGCCCCCCGGAACCAGAACAGGGCCTGAAGCCATCCTGCGCTTTTGCGGCCAGCTCCCAAAAAAGCGACTTGTAAGATGGAGCTTCAGGGCACTGCAATTCACAAACCTGCAGAGTTATAAATGATAACTCTCGTCCACAAATATATTGAGGGAAGGCAAAGAAGAGGATTTGAAATCAAGGCAGAATTGCAGGAAACAGATTTCAGGAGGTAGATTCGAATCGCCTTTAAAGCACATGAAAAGCGGCAAAACGTTGACAATGATGCCCTTGGCCAAAAAGGGCGTATGCGTTTTTTCCTGAATATATTCAGGAAAAAACGCATACGCCCTTTTTGGCCAACCAAGCAACCTGGAAAGGCAAATCAGCGCTACAAAGAAGTCTCGCTTCCCATCGGTCAAAAGGGCCATGCTGAAAAAAGTGTCAAAACCAGAAATGCAGGACAGGCCATGGAGAAATGGGAGCCTTGCTACACTGATGGGCGGGATGTAAATTGCCAACAGCCACTCTGGAGAAGTGTACGGTGTGTCCTGAAACATCTAAAAAACACAGCTTAGAGAGCATAGGGCACTTCCACGCATGGGGGGATAAAGTGGGAAAATTGAAAATCAGCAAGACACAAGCACCCCAAAGTTTAGGGCTGCTCTGTTGACAAGGACCTCCACTTCATTCCACCTTAAATATCCCAGGAAAGCGAAAAATGGATCAAAAAGTTGTGGTCCTTATGTACAATGGAATATCACTCAGCCATGAAATCAATGTCATAAGGCTAGTAGCAGCATGATGAGTGGATTTAGGTAAGACGATTCTAAGTGAAATAAGTCACACAGAAAAGGACACTTCTCGTAAGGTGTCACTTATAGAGGGAATGTAAAAACCGTTACACTTGAACTGAATTACAAAACAGAACAGAGTCACACATGCAGAAAACACACTATGGCTGCTTAACGGGAAAGGTGAGGTGGGGTGATACATAAAACAAGAGTTTCAAATTAGCTCAGATACCGTTCCATAAGCCCAATATGTAATAGACAAGACCTACTCCTTGCTCAGAGAACTGGACTCAACACGCCCGATTCACCGCACAAGAATATATCTGACTAGTAATAATCTTAAAACCTATGTATTGATATCTCTCTGTTAGTGTGTCAAGAGGGTGTAAAGCGGCATAAACAAAGCAGTGAAAAGCAGCTAAACCCCATTATAAAAATAAATTACTTTCAAAAACCCATGAAACAAAAACAGGGAAAGAGAGAGAAATTCTTACACAATTCGTTCAGGGGCTGTGATGCAACCTGGATTGACCATATCTAGACCCACAACTGGATGAGACATAAGGGTGGACACTCTTGGGGCTGAGAGGTTTGGTGAGGTTGGGTGAGCAAACGCAGACCCTTTAAAGTAATACTGCGTGCTACCCATCGCATGGGTCCCAAATCTCCAGGTTCAAGGGCATCTTCCTACATCGAAAACATGCATGAGAAACCCAGAAGATGGTACACCGTGTGATGGGGAAAGGTTTCTAAAACGCACCTCATTTCTCATCTCCTTGTGCTCGGGTTCGCCATTCCAGCCACTTTACTAGCAATCTCCCTACTTGGAGCATCAGCACCTTTAACCTCCTGTTCCGTACAGGTTGCAATTTGTCCTGAGGATGAACGGGAAGACGGGGAACCAATGAGAGACTAGCTCTTGGTGTTGGGACAGGCACAGGTCACTCTATTTTCCCATCAGGAAGAAGAATTAACCACAGGCTCAGCCTGCCCCCCGGAACCAGAACAGGGCCTGAAGCCATCCTGTGCTTTTGCGGCCAGCTCCCAAAAATGCGACTTGTAAAATGGAGCTTCAGGGCACTGCAATTCACAAACCTGCAGAGTTATAAATGATAACTCTCGTCCACAAATATATTGAGGGAAGGCAAAGAAGAGGATTTGAAATCAAGGCAGAATTGCAGGAAACAGATTTCAGGAGGTAGATTCGAATCGCCTTTAAAGCACATGAAAAGCGGCAAAACGTTGACAATGATGCCCTTGGCCAAAAAGGGCGTATGCGTTTTTTCCTGAATATATTCAGGAAAAAACGCATACGCCCTTTTTGGCCAACCAAGCAACCTGGAAAGGCAAATCAGCGCTACAAAGAAGTCTCGCTTCCCATCGGTCAAAAGGGCCATGCTGAAAAAAGTGTCAAAACCAGAAATGCAGGACAGGCCATGGAGAAATGGGAGCCTTGCTACACTTATGGGCGGGATGTAAATTGCCAACAGCCACTCTGGAGAAGTGTACGGTGTGTCCTGAAACATCTAAAAAACACAGCTTAGAGAGCATAGGGCACTTCCACGCATGGGGGGATAAAGTGGGAAAATTGAAAATCAGCAAGACACAAGCACCCCAAAGTTTAGGGCTGCTCTGTTGACAAGGACCTCCACTTCATTCCACCTTAAATATCCCAGGAAAGCGAAAAATGGATCAAAAAGTTGTGGCCCTTATGTACAATGGAATAACACTCAGCCATGAAATCAATGTCATAAGGCTAGTAGCAGCATGATGAGTGGATTTAGGTAAGACGATTCTAAGTGAAATAAGTCACACAGAAAAGGACACTTCTCATAAGGTGTCACTTATAGAGGGAATGTAAAAACCGTTACACTTGAACTGAATTACAAAACAGAACAGAGTCACACATGCAGAAAACACACTATGGCTGCTTAACGGGAAAGGTGAGGTGGGGTGATACATAAAACAAGAGTTTCAAATTAGCTCAGATACCGTTCCATAAGCCCAATATGTAATAGACAAGACCTACTCCTTGCTCAGAGAACTGGACTCAACACGCCCGATTCACCGCACAAGAATATATCTGACTAGTAATAATCTTAAAACCTATGTATTGATATCTCTCTGTTAGTGTGTCAAGTGGGTGTAAAGCGGCATAAACACAGCCGTGAAAAGCAGCTAAACCCCATTATAAAAATAAATTACTTTTAAAAACCCATGAAACAAAGACAGGGAAAGAGAGAGAAATTCTTACACAATTCGTTCAGGGGCTGTGATGCCACCTGGATTGACCATATCTAGACCCACAGCTGGATGAGACATAAGGGTGGACACTCTTGGGGCTGAGAGGTTTGGTGAGGTTGGGTGAGCAAACGCAGACCCTTTAAAGTAATACTGCGTGCTACCCATCGCATGGGTCCCAAATCTCCAGGTTCAAGGGCATCTTCCTACATCGAAAACATGCATGAGAAACCCAGAAGATGGTACACCGTGTGATGGGGAAAGGTTTCTAAAACGCACCTCATTTCTCATCTCCTTGTGCTCGGGTTGGCCATTTCAGCCACTTTACTAGCAATCTCCCTACTTGGAGCATCAGCACCTTTAACCTCCTGTTCCGTACAGGTTGCAATTTGTCCTGAGGATGAACGGGAAGACGGGGAACCAATGAGAGACTAGCTCTTGGTGTTGGGACAGGCACAGGTCACTCTATTTTCCCATCAGGAAGAAGAATTAACCACAGGCTCAGCCTGCCCCCCGGAACCAGAACAGGGCCTGAAGCCATCCTGCGCTTTTGCGGCCAGCTCCCAAAAAAGCGACTTGTAAGATGGAGCTTCAGGGCACTGCAATTCACAAACCTGCAGAGTTATAAATGATAACTCTCGTCCACAAATATATTGAGGGAAGGCAAAGAAGAGGATTTGAAATCAAGGCAGAATTGCAGGAAACAGATTTCAGGAGGTAGATTCGAATCGCCTTTAAAGCACATGAAAAGCGGCAAAACGTTGACAATGATGCCCTTGGCCAAAAAGGGCGTATGCGTTTTTTCCTGAATATATTCAGGAAAAAACGCATACGCCCTTTTTGGCCAACCAAGCAACCTGGAAAGGCAAATCAGCGCTACAAAGAAGTCTCGCTTCCCATCGGTCAAAAGGGCCATGCTGAAAAAAGTGTCAAAACCAGAAATGCAGGACAGGCCATGGAGAAATGGGAGCCTTGCTACACTGATGGGCGGGATGTAAATTGCCAACAGCCACTCTGGAGAAGTGTACGGTGTGTCCTGAAACATCTAAAAAACACAGCTTAGAGAGCATAGGGCACTTCCACGCATGGGGGGATAAAGTGGGAAAATTGAAAATCAGCAAGACACAAGCACCCCAAAGTTTAGGGCTGCTCTGTTGACAAGGACCTCCACTTCATTCCACCTTAAATATCCCAGGAAAGCGAAAAATGGATCAAAAAGTTGTGGTCCTTATGTACAATGGAATATCACTCAGCCATGAAATCAATGTCATAAGGCTAGTAGCAGCATGATGAGTGGATTTAGGTAAGACGATTCTAAGTGAAATAAGTCACACAGAAAAGGACACTTCTCGTAAGGTGTCACTTATAGAGGGAATGTAAAAACCGTTACACTTGAACTGAATTACAAAACAGAACAGAGTCACACATGCAGAAAACACACTATGGCTGCTTAACGGGAAAGGTGAGGTGGGGTGATACATAAAACAAGAGTTTCAAATTAGCTCAGATACCGTTCCATAAGCCCAATATGTAATAGACAAGACCTACTCCTTGCTCAGAGAACTGGACTCAACACGCCCGATTCACCGCACAAGAATATATCTGACTAGTAATAATCTTAAAACCTATGTATTGATATCTCTCTGTTAGTGTGTCAAGAGGGTGTAAAGCGGCATAAACAAAGCAGTGAAAAGCAGCTAAACCCCATTATAAAAATAAATTACTTTCAAAAACCCATGAAACAAAAACAGGGAAAGAGAGAGAAATTCTTACACAATTCGTTCAGGGGCTGTGATGCAACCTGGATTGACCATATCTAGACCCACAACTGGATGAGACATAAGGGTGGACACTCTTGGGGCTGAGAGGTTTGGTGAGGTTGGGTGAGCAAACGCAGACCCTTTAAAGTAATACTGCGTGCTACCCATCGCATGGGTCCCAAATCTCCAGGTTCAAGGGCATCTTCCTACATCGAAAACATGCATGAGAAACCCAGAAGATGGTACACCGTGTGATGGGGAAAGGTTTCTAAAACGCACCTCATTTCTCATCTCCTTGTGCTCGGGTTCGCCATTCCAGCCACTTTACTAGCAATCTCCCTACTTGGAGCATCAGCACCTTTAACCTCCTGTTCCGTACAGGTTGCAATTTGTCCTGAGGATGAACGGGAAGACGGGGAACCAATGAGAGACTAGCTCTTGGTGTTGGGACAGGCACAGGTCACTCTATTTTCCCATCAGGAAGAAGAATTAACCACAGGCTCAGCCTGCCCCCCGGAACCAGAACAGGGCCTGAAGCCATCCTGCGCTTTTGCGGCCAGCTCCCAAAAATGCGACTTGTAAAATGGAGCTTCAGGGCACTGCAATTCACAAACCTGCAGAGTTATAAATGATAACTCTCGTCCACAAATATATTGAGGGAAGGCAAAGAAGAGGATTTGAAATCAAGGCAGAATTGCAGGAAACAGATTTCAGGAGGTAGATTCGAATCGCCTTTAAAGCACATGAAAAGCGGCAAAACGTTGACAATGATGCCCTTGGCCAAAAAGGGCGTATGCGTTTTTTCCTGAATATATTCAGGAAAAAACGCATACGCCCTTTTTGGCCAACCAAGCAACCTGGAAAGGCAAATCAGCGCTACAAAGAAGTCTCGCTTCCCATCGGTCAAAAGGGCCATGCTGAAAAAAGTGTCAAAACCAGAAATGCAGGACAGGCCATGGAGAAATGGGAGCCTTGCTACACTTATGGGCGGGATGTAAATTGCCAACAGCCACTCTGGAGAAGTGTACGGTGTGTCCTGAAACATCTAAAAAACACAGCTTAGAGAGCATAGGGCACTTCCACGCATGGGGGGATAAAGTGGGAAAATTGAAAATCAGCAAGACACAAGCACCCCAAAGTTTAGGGCTGCTCTGTTGACAAGGACCTCCACTTCATTCCACCTTAAATATCCCAGGAAAGCGAAAAATGGATCAAAAAGTTGTGGCCCTTATGTACAATGGAATAACACTCAGCCATGAAATCAATGTCATAAGGCTAGTAGCAGCATGATGAGTGGATTTAGGTAAGACGATTCTAAGTGAAATAAGTCACACAGAAAAGGACACTTCTCATAAGGTGTCACTTATAGAGGGAATGTAAAAACCGTTACACTTGAACTGAATTACAAAACAGAACAGAGTCACACATGCAGAAAACACACTATGGCTGCTTAACGGGAAAGGTGAGGTGGGGTGATACATAAAACAAGAGTTTCAAATTAGCTCAGATACCGTTCCATAAGCCCAATATGTAATAGACAAGACCTACTCCTTGCTCAGAGAACTGGACTCAACACGCCCGATTCACCGCACAAGAATATATCTGACTAGTAATAATCTTAAAACCTATGTATTGATATCTCTCTGTTAGTGTGTCAAGTGGGTGTAAAGCGGCATAAACACAGCCGTGAAAAGCAGCTAAACCCCATTATAAAAATAAATTACTTTTAAAAACCCATGAAACAAAGACAGGGAAAGAGAGAGAAATTCTTACACAATTCGTTCAGGGGCTGTGATGCCACCTGGATTGACCATATCTAGACCCACACCTGGATGAGACATAAGGGTGGACACTCTTGGGGCTGAGAGGTTTGGTGAGGTTGGGTGAGCAAACGCAGACCCTTTAAAGTAATACTGCGTGCTACCCATCGCATGGGTCCCAAATCTCCAGGTTCAAGGGCATCTTCCTACATCGAAAACATGCATGAGAAACCCAGAAGATGGTACACCGTGTGATGGGGAAAGGTTTCTAAAACGCACCTCATTTCTCATCTCCTTGTGCTCGGGTTCGCCATTCCAGCCACTTTATTAGCAATCTCCCTACTTGGAGCCTCAGCACCTTTAACCTCCTGTTCCGTACAGGTTGCAATTTGTCCTGAGGATGAACGGGAAGACGGGGAACCAATGAGAGACTAGCTCTTGGTGTTGGGACAGGCACAGGTCACTCTATTTTCCCATCAGGAAGAAGAATTAACCACAGGCTCAGCCTGCCCCCCGGAACCAGAACAGGGCCTGAAGCCATCCTGCGCTTTTGCGGCCAGCTCCCAAAAATGCGACTTGTAAAATGGAGCTTCAGGGCACTGCAATTCACAAACCTGCAGAGTTATAAATGATAACTCTCGTCCACAAATATATTGAGGGAAGGCAAAGAAGAGGATTTGAAATCAAGGCAGAATTGCAGGAAACAGATTTCAGGAGGTAGATTCGAATCGCCTTTAAAGCACATGAAAAGCGGCAAAACGTTGACAATGATGCCCTTGGCCAAAAAGGGCGTATGCGTTTTTTCCTGAATATATTCAGGAAAAAACGCATACGCCCTTTTTGGCCAACCAAGCAACCTGGAAAGGCAAATCAGCGCTACAAAGAAGTCTCGCTTCCCATCGGTCAAAAGGGCCATGCTGAAAAAAGTGTCAAAACCAGAAATGCAGGACAGGCCATGGAGAAATGGGAGCCTTGCTACACTGATGGGCGGGATGTAAATTTCCAACAGCCACTCTGGAGAAGTGTACGGTGTGTCCTGAAACATCTAAAAAACACAGCTTAGAGAGCATAGGGCACTTCCACGCATGGGGGGATAAAGTGGGAAAATTGAAAATCAGCAAGACACAAGCACCCCAAAGTTTAGGGCTGCTCTGTTGACAAGGACCTCCACTTCATTCCACCTTAAATATCCCAGGAAAGCGAAAAATGGATCAAAAAGTTGTGGTCCTTATGTACAATGGAATATCACTCAGCCATGAAATCAATGTCATAAGGCTAGTAGCAGCATGATGAGTGGATTTAGGTAAGACAATACTAAGTGAAATAAGTCACACAGAAAAAGAAACTTCTCATAAGGTGTCACTTATAGAGGGAATGTAAAAACCGTTACACTTGAACTGAATTACAAAACAGAACAGAGTCACACATGCAGAAAACACACTATGGCTGCTTAACGGGAAAGGTGAGGTGGGGTGATACATAAAACAAGAGTTTCAAATTAGCTCAGATACCGTTCCATAAACCCAATATGTAATAGACAAGACCTACTCCTTGCTCAGAGAACTGGACTCAACACGCCCGATTCACCGCACAAGAATATATCTGACTAGTAATAATCTTAAAACCTATGTATTGATATCTCTCTGTTAGTGTGTCAAGTGGGTGTAAAGCGGCATAAACACAGCCGTGAAAAGCAGCTAAACCCCATTATAAAAATAAATTACTTTTAAAAACCCATGAAACAAAGACAGGGAAAGAGAGAGAAATTCTTACACAATTCGTTCAGGGGCTGTGATGCCACCTGGAGTGACCATATCTAGACCCACAGCTGGATGAGACATAAGGGTGGACACTCTTGGGGCTGAGAGGTTTGGTGAGGTTGGGTGAGCAAACGCAGACCCTTTAAAGTAATACTGCGTGCTACCCATCGCATGGGTCCCAAATCTCCAGGTTCAAGGGCATCTTCCTACATCGAAAACATGCATGAGAAACCCAGAAGATGGTACACCGTGTGATGGGGAAAGGTTTCTAAAACGCACCTCATTTCTCATCTCCTTGTGCTCGGGTTCGCCATTCCAGCCACTTTACTAGCAATCTCCCTACTTGGAGCCTCAGCACCTTTAACCTCCTGTTCCGTACAGGTTGCAATTTGTCCTGAGGATGAACGGGAAGACGGGGAACCAATGAGAGACTAGCTCTTGGTGTTGGGACAGGCACAGGTCACTCTATTTTCCCATCAGGAAGAAGAATTAACCACAGGCTCAGCCTGCCCCCCGGAACCAGAACAGGGCCTGAAGCCATCCTGCGCTTTTGCGGCCAGCTCCCAAAAATGCGACTTGTAAAATGGAGCTTCAGGGCACTGCAATTCACAAACCTGCAGAGTTATAAATGATAACTCTCGTCCACAAATATATTGAGGGAAGGCAAAGAAGAGGATTTGAAATCAAGGCAGAATTGCAGGAAACAGATTTCAGGAGGTAGATTCGAATCGCCTTTAAAGCACATGAAAAGCGGCAAAACGTTGACAATGATGCCCTTGGCCAAAAAGGGCGTATGCGTTTTTTCCTGAATATATTCAGGAAAAAACGCATACGCCCTTTTTGGCCAACCAAGCAACCTGGAAAGGCAAATCAGCGCTACAAAGAAGTCTCGCTTCCCATCGGTCAAAAGGGCCATGCTGAAAAAAGTGTCAAAACCAGAAATGCAGGACAGGCCATGGAGAAATGGGAGCCTTGCTACACTTATGGGCGGGATGTAAATTGCCAACAGCCACTCTGGAGAAGTGTACGGTGTGTCCTGAAACATCTAAAAAACACAGCTTAGAGAGCATAGGGCACTTCCACGCATGGGGGGATAAAGTGGGAAAATTGAAAATCAGCAAGACACAAGCACCCCAAAGTTTAGGGCTGCTCTGTTGACAAGGACCTCCACTTCATTCCACCTTAAATATCCCAGGAAAGCGAAAAATGGATCAAAAAGTTGTGGCCCTTATGTACAATGGAATAACACTCAGCCATGAAATCAATGTCATAAGGCTAGTAGCAGCATGATGAGTGGATTTAGGTAAGACGATTCTAAGTGAAATAAGTCACACAGAAAAGGACACTTCTCATAAGGTGTCACTTATAGAGGGAATGTAAAAACCGTTACACTTGAACTGAATTACAAAACAGAACAGAGTCACACATGCAGAAAACACACTATGGCTGCTTAACGGGAAAGGTGAGGTGGGGTGATACATAAAACAAGAGTTTCAAATTAGCTCAGATACCGTTCCATAAGCCCAATATGTAATAGACAAGACCTACTCCTTGCTCAGAGAACTGGACTCAACACGCCCGATTCACCGCACAAGAATATATCTGACTAGTAATAATCTTAAAACCTATGTATTGATATCTCTCTGTTAGTGTGTCAAGTGGGTGTAAAGCGGCATAAACACAGCCGTGAAAAGCAGCTAAACCCCATTATAAAAATAAATTACTTTTAAAAACCCATGAAACAAAGACAGGGAAAGAGAGAGAAATTCTTACACAATTCGTTCAGGGGCTGTGATGCCACCTGGATTGACCATATCTAGACCCACACCTGGATGAGACATAAGGGTGGACACTCTTGGGGCTGAGAGGTTTGGTGAGGTTGGGTGAGCAAACGCAGACCCTTTAAAGTAATACTGCGTGCTACCCATCGCATGGGTCCCAAATCTCCAGGTTCAAGGGCATCTTCCTACATCGAAAACATGCATGAGAAACCCAGAAGATGGTACACCGTGTGATGGGGAAAGGTTTCTAAAACGCACCTCATTTCTCATCTCCTTGTGCTCGGGTTCGCCATTCCAGCCACTTTATTAGCAATCTCCCTACTTGGAGCCTCAGCACCTTTAACCTCCTGTTCCGTACAGGTTGCAATTTGTCCTGAGGATGAACGGGAAGACGGGGAACCAATGAGAGACTAGCTCTTGGTGTTGGGACAGGCACAGGTCACTCTATTTTCCCATCAGGAAGAAGAATTAACCACAGGCTCAGCCTGCCCCCCGGAACCAGAACAGGGCCTGAAGCCATCCTGCGCTTTTGCGGCCAGCTCCCAAAAATGCGACTTGTAAAATGGAGCTTCAGGGCACTGCAATTCACAAACCTGCAGAGTTATAAATGATAACTCTCGTCCACAAATATATTGAGGGAAGGCAAAGAAGAGGATTTGAAATCAAGGCAGAATTGCAGGAAACAGATTTCAGGAGGTAGATTCGAATCGCCTTTAAAGCACATGAAAAGCGGCAAAACGTTGACAATGATGCCCTTGGCCAAAAAGGGCGTATGCGTTTTTTCCTGAATATATTCAGGAAAAAACGCATACGCCCTTTTTGGCCAACCAAGCAACCTGGAAAGGCAAATCAGCGCTACAAAGAAGTCTCGCTTCCCATCGGTCAAAAGGGCCATGCTGAAAAAAGTGTCAAAACCAGAAATGCAGGACAGGCCATGGAGAAATGGGAGCCTTGCTACACTGATGGGCGGGATGTAAATTGCCAACAGCCACTCTGGAGAAGTGTACGGTGTGTCCTGAAACATCTAAAAAACACAGCTTAGAGAGCATAGGGCACTTCCACGCATGGGGGGATAAAGTGGGAAAATTGAAAATCAGCAAGACACAAGCACCCCAAAGTTTAGGGCTGCTCTGTTGACAAGGACCTCCACTTCATTCCACCTTAAATATCCCAGGAAAGCGAAAAATGGATCAAAAAGTTGTGGTCCTTATGTACAATGGAATATCACTCAGCCATGAAATCAATGTCATAAGGCTAGTAGCACCATGATGAGTGGATTTAGGTAAGACAATACTAAGTGAAATAAGTCACACAGAAAAAGAAACTTCTCATAAGGTGTCACTTATAGAGGGAATGTAAAAACCGTTACACTTGAACTGAATTACAAAACAGAACAGAGTCACACATGCAGAAAACACACTATGGCTGCTTAACGGGAAAGGTGAGGTGGGGTGATACATAAAACAAGAGTTTCAAATTAGCTCAGATACCGTTCCATAAACCCAATATGTAATAGACAAGACCTACTCCTTGCTCAGAGAACTGGACTCAACACGCCCGATTCACCGCACAAGAATATATCTGACTAGTAATAATCTTAAAACCTATGTATTGATATCTCTCTGTTAGTGTGTCAAGTGGGTGTAAAGCGGCATAAACACAGCCGTGAAAAGCAGCTAAACCCCATTATAAAAATAAATTACTTTTAAAAACCCATGAAACAAAGACAGGGAAAGAGAGAGAAATTCTTACACAATTCGTTCAGGGGCTGTGATGCCACCTGGAGTGACCATATCTAGACCCACAGCTGGATGAGACATAAGGGTGGACACTCTTGGGGCTGAGAGGTTTGGTGAGGTTGGGTGAGCAAACGCAGACCCTTTAAAGTAATACTGCGTGCTACCCATCGCATGGGTCCCAAATCTCCAGGTTCAAGGGCATCTTCCTACATCGAAAACATGCATGAGAAACCCAGAAGATGGTACACCGTGTGATGGGGAAAGGTTTCTAAAACGCACCTCATTTCTCATCTCCTTGTGCTCGGGTTCGCCATTCCAGCCACTTTACTAGCAATCTCCCTACTTGGAGCCTCAGCACCTTTAACCTCCTGTTCCGTACAGGTTGCAATTTGTCCTGAGGATGAACGGGAAGACGGGGAACCAATGAGAGACTAGCTCTTGGTGTTGGGACAGGCACAGGTCACTCTATTTTCCCATCAGGAAGAAGAATTAACCACAGGCTCAGCCTGCCCCCCGGAACCAGAACAGGGCCTGAAGCCATCCTGCGCTTTTGCGGCCAGCTCCCAAAAATGCGACTTGTAAAATGGAGCTTCAGGG
Source organism: Balaenoptera physalus (assembly GCF_965194825.1). Classification (NCBI taxonomy): domain Eukaryota; kingdom Metazoa; phylum Chordata; class Mammalia; order Artiodactyla; family Balaenopteridae; genus Balaenoptera; species Balaenoptera physalus. The sequence goes on from NW_028126470.1 coordinate 2,390,303, forward strand.
CACTGCAATTCACAAACCTGCAGAGTTATAAATGATAACTCTCGTCCACAAATATATTGAGGGAAGGCAAAGAAGAGGATTTGAAATCAAGGCAGAATTGCAGGAAACAGATTTCAGGAGGTAGATTCGAATCGCCTTTAAAGCACATGAAAAGCGGCAAAACGTTGACAATGATGCCCTTGGCCAAAAAGGGCGTATGCGTTTTTCCCTGAATATATTCAGGAAAAAACGCATACGCCCTTTTTGGCCAACCAAGCAACCTGGAAAGGCAAATCAGCGCTACAAAGAAGTCTCGCTTCCCATCGGTCAAAAGGGCCATGCTGAAAAAAGTGTCAAAACCAGAAATGCAGGACAGGCCATGGAGAAATGGGAGCCTTGCTACACTGATGGGCGGGATGTAAATTGCCAACAGCCACTCTGGAGAAGTGTACGGTGTGTCCTGAAACATCTAAAAAACACAGCTTAGAGAGCATAGGGCACTTCCACGCATGGGGGGATAAAGTGGGAAAATTGAAAATCAGCAAGACACAAGCACCCCAAAGTTTAGGGCTGCTCTGTTGACAAGGACCTCCACTTCATTCCACCTTAAATATCCCAGGAAAGCGAAAAATGGATCAAAAAGTTGTGGTCCTTATGTACAATGGAATAACACTCAGCCATGAAATCAATGTCATAAGGCTAGTAGCAGCATGATGAGTGGATTTAGGTAAGACGATTCTAAGTGAAATAAGTCACACAGAAAAGGACACTTCTCATAAGGTGTCACTTATAGAGGGAATGTAAAAACCGTTACACTTGAACTGAATTACAAAACAGAACAGAGTCACACATGCAGAAAACACACTATGGCTGCTTAACGGGAAAGGTGAGGTGGGGTGATACATAAAACAAGAGTTTCAAATTAGCTCAGATACCGTTCCATAAGCCCAATATGTAATAGACAAGACCTACTCCTTGCTCAGAGAACTGGACTCAACACGCCCGATTCACCGCACAAGAATATATCTGACTAGTAATAATCTTAAAACCTATGTATTGATATCTCTCTGTTAGTGTGTCAAGTGGGTGTAAAGCGGCATAAACACAGCCGTGAAAAGCAGCTAAACCCCATTATAAAAATAAATTACTTTTAAAAACCCATGAAACAAAGACAGGGAAAGAGAGAGAAATTCTTACACAATTCGTTCAGGGGCTGTGATGCCACCTGGAGTGACCATATCTAGACCCACAGCTGGATGAGACATAAGGGTGGACACTCTTGGGGCTGAGAGGTTTGGTGAGGTTGGGTGAGCAAACGCAGACCCTTTAAAGTAATACTGCGTGCTACCCATCGCATGGGTCCCAAATCTCCAGGTTCAAGGGCATCTTCCTACATCGAAAACATGCATGAGAAACCCAGAAGATGGTACACCGTGTGATGGGGAAAGGTTTCTAAAACGCACCTCATTTCTCATCTCCTTGTGCTCGGGTTCGCCATTCCAGCCACTTTACTAGCAATCTCCCTACTTGGAGCCTCAGCACCTTTAACCTCCTGTTCCGTACAGGTTGCAATTTGTCCTGAGGATGAACGGGAAGACGGGGAACCAATGAGAGACTAGCTCTTGGTGTTGGGACAGGCACAGGTCACTCTATTTTCCCATCAGGAAGAAGAATTAACCACAGGCTCAGCCTGCCCCCCGGAACCAGAACAGGGCCTGAAGCCATCCTGCGCTTTTGCGGCCAGCTCCCAAAAATGCGAATTGTAAAATGGAGCTTCAGGGCACTGCAATTCACAAACCTGCAGAGTTATAAATGATAACTCTCGTCCACAAATATATTGAGGGAAGGCAAAGAAGAGGATTTGAAATCAAGGCAGAATTGCAGGAAACAGATTTCAGGAGGTAGATTCGAATCGCCTTTAAAGCACATGAAAAGCGGCAAAACGTTGACAATGATGCCCTTGGCCAAAAAGGGCGTATGCGTTTTTCCCTGAATATATTCAGGAAAAAACGCATACGCCCTTTTTGGCCAACCAAGCAACCTGGAAAGGCAAATCAGCGCTACAAAGAAGTCTCGCTTCCCATCGGTCAAAAGGGCCATGCTGAAAAAAGTGTCAAAACCAGAAATGCAGGACAGGCCATGGAGAAATGGGAGCCTTGCTACACTGATGGGCGGGATGTAAATTGCCAACAGCCACTCTGGAGAAGTGTACGGTGTGTCCTGAAACATCTAAAAAACACAGCTTAGAGAGCATAGGGCACTTCCACGCATGGGGGGATAAAGTGGGAAAATTGAAAATCAGCAAGACACAAGCACCCCAAAGTTTAGGGCTGCTCTGTTGACAAGGACCTCCACTTCATTCCACCTTAAATATCCCAGGAAAGCGAAAAATGGATCAAAAAGTTGTGGTCCTTATGTACAATGGAATAACACTCAGCCATGAAATCAATGTCATAAGGCTAGTAGCAGCATGATGAGTGGATTTAGGTAAGACGATTCTAAGTGAAATAAGTCACACAGAAAAGGACACTTCTCATAAGGTGTCACTTATAGAGGGAATGTAAAAACCGTTACACTTGAACTGAATTACAAAACAGAACAGAGTCACACATGCAGAAAACACACTATGGCTGCTTAACGGGAAAGGTGAGGTGGGGTGATACATAAAACAAGAGTTTCAAATTAGCTCAGATACCGTTCCATAAGCCCAATATGTAATAGACAAGACCTACTCCTTGCTCAGAGAACTGGACTCAACACGCCCGATTCACCGCACAAGAATATATCTGACTAGTAATAATCTTAAAACCTATGTATTGATATCTCTCTGTTAGTGTGTCAAGTGGGTGTAAAGCGGCATAAACACAGCCGTGAAAAGCAGCTAAACCCCATTATAAAAATAAATTACTTTTAAAAACCCATGAAACAAAGACAGGGAAAGAGAGAGAAATTCTTACACAATTCGTTCAGGGGCTGTGATGCCACCTGGATTGACCATATCTAGACCCACAGCTGGATGAGACATAAGGGTGGACACTCTTGGGGCTGAGAGGTTTGGTGAGGTTGGGTGAGCAAACGCAGACCCTTTAAAGTAATACTGCGTGCTACCCATCGCATGGGTCCCAAATCTCCAGGTTCAAGGGCATCTTCCTACATCGAAAACATGCATGAGAAACCCAGAAGATGGTACACCGTGTGATGGGGAAAGGTTTCTAAAACGCACCTCATTTCTCATCTCCTTGTGCTCGGGTTCGCCATTCCAGCCACTTTATTAGCAATCTCCCTACTTGGAGCCTCAGCACCTTTAACCTCCTGTTCCGTACAGGTTGCAATTTGTCCTGAGGATGAACGGGAAGACGGGGAACCAATGAGAGACTAGCTCTTGGTGTTGGGACAGGCACAGGTCACTCTATTTTCCCATCAGGAAGAAGAATTAACCACAGGCTCAGCCTGCCCCCCGGAACCAGAACAGGGCCTGAAGCCATCCTGCGCTTTTGCGGCCAGCTCCCAAAAATGCGACTTGTAAAATGGAGCTTCAGGGCACTGCAATTCACAAACCTGCAGAGTTATAAATGATAACTCTCGTCCACAAATATATTGAGGGAAGGCAAAGAAGAGGATTTGAAATCAAGGCAGAATTGCAGGAAACAGATTTCAGGAGGTAGATTCGAATCGCCTTTAAAGCACATGAAAAGCGGCAAAACGTTGACAATGATGCCCTTGGCCAAAAAGGGCGTATGCGTTTTTTCCTGAATATATTCAGGAAAAAACGCATACGCCCTTTTTGGCCAACCAAGCAACCTGGAAAGGCAAATCAGCGCTACAAAGAAGTCTCGCTTCCCATCGGTCAAAAGGGCCATGCTGAAAAAAGTGTCAAAACCAGAAATGCAGGACAGGCCATGGAGAAATGGGAGCCTTGCTACACTGATGGGCGGGATGTAAATTGCCAACAGCCACTCTGGAGAAGTGTACGGTGTGTCCTGAAACATCTAAAAAACACAGCTTAGAGAGCATAGGGCACTTCCACGCATGGGGGGATAAAGTGGGAAAATTGAAAATCAGCAAGACACAAGCACCCCAAAGTTTAGGGCTGCTCTGTTGACAAGGACCTCCACTTCATTCCACCTTAAATATCCCAGGAAAGCGAAAAATGGATCAAAAAGTTGTGGTCCTTATGTACAATGGAATATCACTCAGCCATGAAATCAATGTCATAAGGCTAGTAGCAGCATGATGAGTGGATTTAGGTAAGACAATACTAAGTGAAATAAGTCACACAGAAAAAGAAACTTCTCATAAGGTGTCACTTATAGAGGGAATGTAAAAACCGTTACACTTGAACTGAATTACAAAACAGAACAGAGTCACACATGCAGAAAACACACTATGGCTGCTTAACGGGAAAGGTGAGGTGGGGTGATACATAAAACAAGAGTTTCAAATTAGCTCAGATACCGTTCCATAAACCCAATATGTAATAGACAAGACCTACTCCTTGCTCAGAGAACTGGACTCAACACGCCCGATTCACCGCACAAGAATATATCTGACTAGTAATAATCTTAAAACCTATGTATTGATATCTCTCTGTTAGTGTGTCAAGTGGGTGTAAAGCGGCATAAACACAGCCGTGAAAAGCAGCTAAACCCCATTATAAAAATAAATTACTTTTAAAAACCCATGAAACAAAGACAGGGAAAGAGAGAGAAATTCTTACACAATTCGTTCAGGGGCTGTGATGCCACCTGGAGTGACCATATCTAGACCCACAGCTGGATGAGACATAAGGGTGGACACTCTTGGGGCTGAGAGGTTTGGTGAGGTTGGGTGAGCAAACGCAGACCCTTTAAAGTAATACTGCGTGCTACCCATCGCATGGGTCCCAAATCTCCAGGTTCAAGGGCATCTTCCTACATCGAAAACATGCATGAGAAACCCAGAAGATGGTACACCGTGTGATGGGGAAAGGTTTCTAAAACGCACCTCATTTCTCATCTCCTTGTGCTCGGGTTCGCCATTCCAGCCACTTTACTAGCAATCTCCCTACTTGGAGCCTCAGCACCTTTAACCTCCTGTTCCGTACAGGTTGCAATTTGTCCTGAGGATGAACGGGAAGACGGGGAACCAATGAGAGACTAGCTCTTGGTGTTGGGACAGGCACAGGTCACTCTATTTTCCCATCAGGAAGAAGAATTAACCACAGGCTCAGCCTGCCCCCCGGAACCAGAACAGGGCCTGAAGCCATCCTGCGCTTTTGCGGCCAGCTCCCAAAAATGCGACTTGTAAAATGGAGCTTCAGGGCACTGCAATTCACAAACCTGCAGAGTTATAAATGATAACTCTCGTCCACAAATATATTGAGGGAAGGCAAAGAAGAGGATTTGAAATCAAGGCAGAATTGCAGGAAACAGATTTCAGGAGGTAGATTCGAATCGCCTTTAAAGCACATGAAAAGCGGCAAAACGTTGACAATGATGCCCTTGGCCAAAAAGGGCGTATGCGTTTTTCCCTGAATATATTCAGGAAAAAACGCATACGCCCTTTTTGGCCAACCAAGCAACCTGGAAAGGCAAATCAGCGCTACAAAGAAGTCTCGCTTCCCATCGGTCAAAAGGGCCATGCTGAAAAAAGTGTCAAAACCAGAAATGCAGGACAGGCCATGGAGAAATGGGAGCCTTGCTACACTGATGGGCGGGATGTAAATTGCCAACAGCCACTCTGGAGAAGTGTACGGTGTGTCCTGAAACATCTAAAAAACACAGCTTAGAGAGCATAGGGCACTTCCACGCATGGGGGGATAAAGTGGGAAAATTGAAAATCAGCAAGACACAAGCACCCCAAAGTTTAGGGCTGCTCTGTTGACAAGGACCTCCACTTCATTCCACCTTAAATATCCCAGGAAAGCGAAAAATGGATCAAAAAGTTGTGGTCCTTATGTACAATGGAATAACACTCAGCCATGAAATCAATGTCATAAGGCTAGTAGCAGCATGATGAGTGGATTTAGGTAAGACGATTCTAAGTGAAATAAGTCACACAGAAAAGGACACTTCTCATAAGGTGTCACTTATAGAGGGAATGTAAAAACCGTTACACTTGAACTGAATTACAAAACAGAACAGAGTCACACATGCAGAAAACACACTATGGCTGCTTAACGGGAAAGGTGAGGTGGGGTGATACATAAAACAAGAGTTTCAAATTAGCTCAGATACCGTTCCATAAGCCCAATATGTAATAGACAAGACCTACTCCTTGCTCAGAGAACTGGACTCAACACGCCCGATTCACCGCACAAGAATATATCTGACTAGTAATAATCTTAAAACCTATGTATTGATATCTCTCTGTTAGTGTGTCAAGTGGGTGTAAAGCGGCATAAACACAGCCGTGAAAAGCAGCTAAACCCCATTATAAAAATAAATTACTTTTAAAAACCCATGAAACAAAGACAGGGAAAGAGAGAGAAATTCTTACACAATTCGTTCAGGGGCTGTGATGCCACCTGGAGTGACCATATCTAGACCCACAGCTGGATGAGACATAAGGGTGGACACTCTTGGGGCTGAGAGGTTTGGTGAGGTTGGGTGAGCAAACGCAGACCCTTTAAAGTAATACTGCGTGCTACCCATCGCATGGGTCCCAAATCTCCAGGTTCAAGGGCATCTTCCTACATCGAAAACATGCATGAGAAACCCAGAAGATGGTACACCGTGTGATGGGGAAAGGTTTCTAAAACGCACCTCATTTCTCATCTCCTTGTGCTCGGGTTCGCCATTCCAGCCACTTTACTAGCAATCTCCCTACTTGGAGCCTCAGCACCTTTAACCTCCTGTTCCGTACAGGTTGCAATTTGTCCTGAGGATGAACGGGAAGACGGGGAACCAATGAGAGACTAGCTCTTGGTGTTGGGACAGGCACAGGTCACTCTATTTTCCCATCAGGAAGAAGAATTAACCACAGGCTCAGCCTGCCCCCCGGAACCAGAACAGGGCCTGAAGCCATCCTGCGCTTTTGCGGCCAGCTCCCAAAAATGCGACTTGTAAAATGGAGCTTCAGGGCACTGCAATTCACAAACCTGCAGAGTTATAAATGATAACTCTCGTCCACAAATATATTGAGGGAAGGCAAAGAAGAGGATTTGAAATCAAGGCAGAATTGCAGGAAACAGATTTCAGGAGGTAGATTCGAATCGCCTTTAAAGCACATGAAAAGCGGCAAAACGTTGACAATGATGCCCTTGGCCAAAAAGGGCGTATGCGTTTTTCCCTGAATATATTCAGGAAAAAACGCATACGCCCTTTTTGGCCAACCAAGCAACCTGGAAAGGCAAATCAGCGCTACAAAGAAGTCTCGCTTCCCATCGGTCAAAAGGGCCATGCTGAAAAAAGTGTCAAAACCAGAAATGCAGGACAGGCCATGGAGAAATGGGAGCCTTGCTACACTGATGGGCGGGATGTAAATTGCCAACAGCCACTCTGGAGAAGTGTACGGTGTGTCCTGAAACATCTAAAAAACACAGCTTAGAGAGCATAGGGCACTTCCACGCATGGGGGGATAAAGTGGGAAAATTGAAAATCAGCAAGACACAAGCACCCCAAAGTTTAGGGCTGCTCTGTTGACAAGGACCTCCACTTCATTCCACCTTAAATATCCCAGGAAAGCGAAAAATGGATCAAAAAGTTGTGGTCCTTATGTACAATGGAATAACACTCAGCCATGAAATCAATGTCATAAGGCTAGTAGCAGCATGATGAGTGGATTTAGGTAAGACGATTCTAAGTGAAATAAGTCACACAGAAAAGGACACTTCTCATAAGGTGTCACTTATAGAGGGAATGTAAAAACCGTTACACTTGAACTGAATTACAAAACAGAACAGAGTCACACATGCAGAAAACACACTATGGCTGCTTAACGGGAAAGGTGAGGTGGGGTGATACATAAAACAAGAGTTTCAAATTAGCTCAGATACCGTTCCATAAGCCCAATATGTAATAGACAAGACCTACTCCTTGCTCAGAGAACTGGACTCAACACGCCCGATTCACCGCACAAGAATATATCTGACTAGTAATAATCTTAAAACCTATGTATTGATATCTCTCTGTTAGTGTGTCAAGTGGGTGTAAAGCGGCATAAACACAGCCGTGAAAAGCAGCTAAACCCCATTATAAAAATAAATTACTTTTAAAAACCCATGAAACAAAGACAGGGAAAGAGAGAGAAATTCTTACACAATTCGTTCAGGGGCTGTGATGCCACCTGGATTGACCATATCTAGACCCACAGCTGGATGAGACATAAGGGTGGACACTCTTGGGGCTGAGAGGTTTGGTGAGGTTGGGTGAGCAAACGCAGACCCTTTAAAGTAATACTGCGTGCTACCCATCGCATGGGTCCCAAATCTCCAGGTTCAAGGGCATCTTCCTACATCGAAAACATGCATGAGAAACCCAGAAGATGGTACACCGTGTGATGGGGAAAGGTTTCTAAAACGCACCTCATTTCTCATCTCCTTGTGCTCGGGTTCGCCATTCCAGCCACTTTACTAGCAATCTCCCTACTTGGAGCATCAGCACCTTTAACCTCCTGTTCCGTACAGGTTGCAATTTGTCCTGAGGATGAACGGGAAGACGGGGAACCAATGAGAGACTAGCTCTTGGTGTTGGGACAGGCACAGGTCACTCTATTTTCCCATCACGAAGAAGAATTAACCACAGGCTCAGCCTGCCCCCCGGAACCAGAACAGGGCCTGAAGCCCTCCTGCGCTTTTGCGGCCAGCCCCCAAAAATGCGACTTGTAAAATGGAGCTTCAGGGCACTGCAATTCACAAACCTGCAGAGTTATAAATGATAACTCTCGTCCACAAATATATTGAGGGAAGGCAAAGAAGAGGATTTGAAATCAAGGCAGAATTGCAGGAAACAGATTTCAGGAGGTAGATTCGAATCGCCTTTAAAGCACATGAAAAGCGGCAAAACGTTGACAATGATGCCCTTGGCCAAAAAGGGCGTATGCGTTTTTTCCTGAATATATTCAGGAAAAAACGCATACGCCCTTTTTGGCCAACCAAGCAACCTGGAAAGGCAAATCAGCGCTACAAAGAAGTCTCGCTTCCCATCGGTCAAAAGGGCCATGCTGAAAAAAGTGTCAAAACCAGAAATGCAGGACAGGCCATGGAGAAATGGGAGCCTTGCTACACTGATGGGCGGGATGTAAATTGCCAACAGCCACTCTGGAGAAGTGTACGGTGTGTCCTGAAACATCTAAAAAACACAGCTTAGAGAGCATAGGGCACTTCCACGCATGGGGGGATAAAGTGGGAAAATTGAAAATCAGCAAGACACAAGCACCCCAAAGTTTAGGGCTGCTCTGTTGACAAGGACCTCCACTTCATTCCACCTTAAATATCCCAGGAAAGCGAATAATGGATCAAAAAGTTGTGGTCCTTATGTACAATGGAATATCACTCAGCCATGAAATCAATGTCATAAGGCTAGTAGCAGCATGATGAGTGGATTTAGGTAAGACAATACTAAGTGAAATAAGTCACACAGAAAAAGAAACTTCTCATAAGGTGTCACTTATAGAGGGAATGTAAAAACCGTTACACTTGAACTGAATTACAAAACAGAACAGAGTCACACATGCAGAAAACACACTATGGCTGCTTAACGGGAAAGGTGAGGTGGGGTGATACATAAAACAAGAGTTTCAAATTAGCTCAGATACCGTTCCATAAACCCAATATGTAATAGACAAGACCTACTCCTTGCTCAGAGAAATGGACTCAACACGCCCGATTCACCGCACAAGAATATATCTGACTAGTAATAATCTTAAAACCTATGTATTGATATCTCTCTGTTAGTGTGTCAAGTGGGTGTAAAGCGGCATAAACACAGCCGTGAAAAGCAGCTAAACCCCATTATAAAAATAAATTACTTTTAAAAACCCATGAAACAAAGACAGGGAAAGAGAGAGAAATTCTTACACAATTCGTTCAGGGGCTGTGATGCCACCTGGATTGACCATATCTAGACCCACAGCTGGATGAGACATAAGGGTGGACACTCTTGGGGCTGAGAGGTTTGGTGAGGTTGGGTGAGCAAACGCAGACCCTTTAAAGTAATACTGCGTGCTACCCATCGCATGGGTCTCAAATCTCCAGGTTCAAGGGCATCTTCCTACATCGAAAACATGCATGAGAAACCCAGAAGATGGTACACCGTGTGATGGGGAAAGGTTTCTAAAACGCACCTCATTTCTCATCTCCTTGTGCTCGGTTTCGCCATTCCAGCCACTTTACTAGCAATCTCCCTACTTGGAGCATCAGCACCTTTAACCTCCTGTTCCGTACAGGTTGCAATTTGTCCTGAGGATGAACGGGAAGACGGGGAACCAATGAGAGACTAGCTCTTGGTGTTGGGACAGGCACAGGTCACTCTATTTTCCCATCAGGAAGAAGAATTAACCACAGGCTCAGCCTGCCCCCCGGAACCAGAACAGGGCCTGAAGCCATCCTGCGCTTTTGCGGCCAGCTCCCAAAAATGCGACTTGTAAAATGGAGCTTCAGGGCACTGCAATTCACAAACCTGCAGAGTTATAAATGATAACTCTCGTCCACAAATATATTGAGGGAAGGCAAAGAAGAGGATTTGAAATCAAGGCTGAATTGCAGGAAACAGATTTCAGGAGGTAGATTCGAATCGCCTTTAAAGCACATGAAAAGCGGCAAAACGTTGACAATGATGCCCTTGGCCAAAAAGGGCGTATGCGTTTTTTCCTGAATATATTCAGGAAAAAACGCATACGCCCTTTTTGGCCAACCAAGCAACCTGGAAAGGCAAATCAGCGCTACAAAGAAGTCTCGCTTCCCATCGGTCAAAAGGGCCATGCTGAAAAAAGTGTCAAAACCAGAAATGCAGGACAGGCCATGGAGAAATGGGAGCCTTGCTACACTGATGGGCGGGATGTAAATTGCCAACAGCCACTCTGGAGAAGTGTACGGTGTGTCCTGAAACATCTAAAAAACACAGCTTAGAGAGCATAGGGCACTTCCACGCATGGGGGGATAAAGTGGGAAAATTGAAAATCAGCAAGACACAAGCACCCCAAAGTTTAGGGCTGCTCTGTTGACAAGGACCTCCACTTCATTCCACCTTAAATATCCCAGGAAAGCGAAAAATGGATCAAAAAGTTGTGGTCCTTATGTACAATGGAATAACACTCAGCCATGAAATCAATGTCATAAGGCTAGTAGCAGCATGATGAGTGGATTTAGGTAAGACGATTCTAAGTGAAATAAGTCACACAGAAAAGGACACTTCTCATAAGGTGTCACTTATAGAGGGAATGTAAAAACCGTTACACTTGAACTGAATTACAAAACAGAACAGAGTCACACATGCAGAAAACACACTATGGCTGCTTAACGGGAAAGGTGAGGTGGGGTGATACATAAAACAAGAGTTTCAAATTAGCTCAGATACCGTTCCATAAGCCCAATATGTAATAGACAAGACCTACTCCTTGCTCAGAGAACTGGACTCAACACGCCCGATTCACCGCACAAGAATATATCTGACTAGTAATAATCTTAAAACCTATGTATTGATATCTCTCTGTTAGTGTGTCAAGAGGGTGTAAAGCGGCATAAACAAAGCAGTGAAAAGCAGCTAAACCCCATTATAAAAATAAATTACTTTTAAAAACCCATGAAACAAAAACAGGGAAAGAGAGAGAAATTCTTACACAATTCGTTCAGGGGCTGTGATGCAACCTGGATTGACCATATCTAGACCCACAACTGGATGAGACATAAGGGTGGACACTCTTGGGGCTGAGAGGTTTGGTGAGGTTGGGTGAGCAAACGCAGACCCTTTAAAGTAATACTGCGTGCTACCCATCGCATGGGTCCCAAATCTCCAGGTTCAAGGGCATCTTCCTACATCGAAAACATGCATGAGAAACCCAGAAGATGGTACACCGTGTGATGGGGAAAGGTTTCTAAAACGCACCTCATTTCTCATCTCCTTGTGCTCGGGTTCGCCATTCCAGCCACTTTACTAGCAATCTCCCTACTTGGAGCATCAGCACCTTTAACCTCCTGTTCCGTACAGGTTGCAATTTGTCCTGAGGATGAACGGGAAGACGGGGAACCAATGAGAGACTAGCTCTTGGTGTTGGGACAGGCACAGGTCACTCTATTTTCCCATCAGGAAGAAGAATTAACCACAGGCTCAGCCTGCCCCCCGGAACCAGAACAGGGCCTGAAGCCATCCTGCGCTTTTGCGGCCAGCTCCCAAAAAAGAGACTTGTAAAATGGAGCTTCAGGGCACTGCAATTCACAAACCTGCAGAGTTATAAATGATAACTCTCGTCCACAAATATATTGAGGGAAGGCAAAGAAGAGGATTTGAAATCAAGGCAGAATTGCAGGAAACAGATTTCAGGAGGTAGATTCGAATCGCCTTTAAAGCACATGAAAAGCGGCAAAACGTTGACAATGATGCCCTTGGCCAAAAAGGGCGTATGCGTTTTTTCCTGAATATATTCAGGAAAAAACGCATACGCCCTTTTTGGCCAACCAAGCAACCTGGAAAGGCAAATCAGCGCTACTAAGAAGTCTCGCTTCCCATCGGTCAAAAGGGCCATGCTGAAAAAAGTGTCAAAACCAGAAATGCAGGACAGGCCATGGAGAAATGGGAGCCTTGCTACACTGATGGGCGGGATGTAAATTGCCAACAGCCACTCTGGAGAAGTGTACGGTGTGTCCTGAAACATCTAAAAAACACAGCTTAGAGAGCATAGGGCACTTCCACGCATGGGGGGATAAAGTGGGAAAATTGAAAATCAGCAAGACACAAGCACCCCAAAGTTTAGGGATGCTCTGTTGACAAGGACCTCCACTTCATTCCACCTTAAATATCCGAGGAAAGCGAAAAATGGATCAAAAAGTTGTGGTCCTTATGTACAATGGAATAACACTCAGCCATGAAATCAATGTCATAAGGCTAGTAGCAGCATGATGAGTGGATTTAGGTAAGACGATTCTAAGTGAAATAAGTCACACAGAAAAGGACACTTCTCATAAGGTGTCACTTATAGAGGGAATGTAAAAACCGTTACACTTGAACTGAATTACAAAACAGAACAGAGTCACACATGCAGAAAACACACTATGGCTGCTTAACGGGAAAGGTGAGGTGGGGTGATACATAAAACAAGAGTTTCAAATTAGCTCAGATACCGTTCCATAAACCCAATATGTAATAGACAAGACCTACTCCTTGCTCAGAGAACTGGACTCAACACGCCCGATTCACCGCACAAGAATATATCTGATTAGTAATAATCTTAAAACCTATGTATTGATATCTCTCTGTTAGTGTGTCAAGTGGGTGTAAAGCGGCATAAACACAGCCGTGAAAAGCAGCTAAACCCCATTATAAAAATAAATTACTTTTAAAAACCCATGAAACAAAGACAGGGAAAGAGAGAGAAATTCTTACACAATTCGTTCAGGGGCTGTGATGCAACCTGGATTGACCATATCTAGAACCACAGCTGGATGAGACATAAGGGTGGACACTCTTGGGGCTGAGAGGTTTGGTGAGGTTGGGTGAGCAAACGCAGACCCTTTAAAGTAATACTGCGTGCTACCCATCGCATGGGTCCCAAATCTCGAGGTTCAAGGGCATCTTCCTACATCGAAAACATGCATGAGAAACCCAGAAGATGGTACACCGTGTGATGGGGAAAGGTTTCTAAAACGCACCTCATTTCTCATCTCCTTGTGCTCGGGTTCGCCATTCCAGCCACTTTACTAGCAATCTCCCTACTTGGAGCATCAGCACCTTTAACCTCCTGTTCCGTACAGGTTGCAATTTTTCCTGAGGATGAACGGGAAGACGGGGAACCAATGAGAGACTAGCTCTTGGTGTTGGGACAGGCACAGGTCACTCTATTTTCCCATCAGGAAGAAGAATTAACCACAGGCTCAGCCTGCCCCCCGGAACCAGAACAGGGCCTGAAGCCATCCTGCGCTTTTGCGGCCAGCTCCCAAAAATGCGACTTGTAAAATGGAGCTTCAGGGCACTGCAATTCACAAACCTGCAGAGTTATAAATGATAACTCTCGTCCACAAATATATTGAGGGAAGGCAAAGAAGAGGATTTGAAATCAAGGCAGAATTGCATGAAACAGATTTCAGGAGGTAGATTCGAATCGCCTTTAAAGCACATGAAAAGCGGCAAAACGTTGACAATGATGCCCTTGGCCAAAAAGGGCGTATGCGTTTTTTCCTGAATATATTCAGGAAAAAACGCATACGCCCTTTTTGGCCAACCAAGCAACCTGGAAAGGCAAATCAGCGCTACAAAGAAGTCTCGCTTCCCATCGGTCAAAAGGGCCATGCTGAAAAAAGTGTCAAAACCAGAAATGCAGGACAGGCCATGGAGAAATGGGAGCCTTGCTACACTGATGGGCGGGATGTAAATTGCCAACAGCCACTCTGGAGAAGTGTACGGTGTGTCCTGAAACATCTAAAAAACACAGCTTAGAGAGCATAGGGCACTTCCACGCATGGGGGGATAAAGTGGGAAAATTGAAAATCAGCAAGACACAAGCACCCCAAAGTTTAGGGCTGCTCTGTTGACAAGGACCTCCACTTCATTCCACCTTAAATATCCCAGGAAAGCGAAAAATGGATCAAAAAGTTGTGGTCCTTATGTACAATGGAATAACACTCAGCCATGAAATCAATGTCATAAGGCTAGTAGCAGCATGATGAGTGGATTTAGGTAAGACGATTCTAAGTGAAATGAGTCACACAGAAAAGGACACTTCTCATAAGGTGTCACTTATAGAGGGAATGTAAAAACCGTTACACTTGAACTGAATTACAAAACAGAACAGAGTCACACATGCAGAAAACACACTATGGCTGCTTAACGGGAAAGGTGAGGTAGGGTGATACATAAAACAAGAGTTTCAAATTAGCTCAGATACCGTTCCATAAGCCCAATATGTAATAGACAAGACCTACTCCTTGCTCAGAGAACTGGACTCAACACGCCCGATTCACCGCACAAGAATATATCTGACTAGTAATAATCTTAAAACCTATGTATTGATATCTCTCTGTTAGTGTGTCAAGTGGGTGTAAAGCGGCATAAACACAGCCGTGAAAAGCAGCTAAACCCCATTATAAAAATAAATTACTTTTAAAAACCCATGAAACAAAGACAGGGAAAGAGAGAGAAATTCTTACACAATTCGTTCAGGGGCTGTGATGCCACCTGGATTGACCATATCTAGACCCACAGCTGGATGAGACATAAGGGTGGACACTCTTGGGGCTGAGAGGTTTGGTGAGGTTGGGTGAGCAAACGCAGACCCTTTAAAGTAATACTGCGTGCTACCCATCGCATGGGTCCCAAATCTCCAGGTTCAAGGGCATCTTCCTACATCGAAAATATGCATGAGAAACCCAGAAGATGGTACACCGTGTGATGGGGAAAGGTTTCTAAAACGCACCTCATTTCTCATCTCCTTGTGCTCGGGTTCGCCATTCCAGCCACTTTACTAGCAATCTCCCTACTTGGAGCATCAGCACCTTTAACCTCCTGTTCCGTACAGGTTGCAATTTGTCCTGAGGATGAACGGGAAGACGGGGAACCAATGAGAGACTAGCTCTTGGTGTTGGGACAGGCACAGGTCACTCTATTTTCCCATCAGGAAGAAGAATTAACCACAGGCTCAGCCTGCCCCCCAGAACCAGAACAGGGCCTGAAGCCATCCTGCGCTTTTGCGGCCAGCTCCCAAAAATGCGACTTGTAAAATGGAGCTTCAGGGCACTGCAATTCACAAACCTGCACAGTTATAAATGATAACTCTCGTCCACAAATATATTGAGGGAAGGCAAAGAAGAGGATTTGAAATCAAGGCAGAATTGCAGGAAACAGATTTCAGGAGGTAGATTCGAATCGCCTTTAAAGCACATGAAAAGCGGCAAAACGTTGACAATGATGCCCTTGGCCAAAAAGGGCGTATGCGTTTTTTCCTGAATATATTCAGGAAAAAACGCATACGCCCTTTTTGGCCAACCAAGCAACCTGGAAAGGCAAATCAGCGCTACAAAGAAGTCTCGCTTCCCATCGGTCAAAAGGGCCATGCTGAAAAAAGTGTCAAAACCAGAAATGCAGGACAGGCCATGGAGAAATGGGAGCCTTGCTACACTGATGGGCGGGATGTAAATTGCCAACAGCCACTCTGGAGAAGTGTACGGTGTGTCCTGAAACATCTAAAAAACACAGCTTAGAGAGCATAGGGCACTTCCACGCATGGGGGGATAAAGTGGGAAAATTGAAAATCAGCAAGACACAAGCACCCCAAAGTTTAGGGCTGCTCTGTTGACAAGGACCTCCACTTCATTCCACCTTAAATATCCCAGGAAAGCGAAAAATGGATAAAAAAGTTGTGGTCCTTATGTACAATGGAATATCACTCAGCCATGAAATCAATGTCATAAGGCTAGTAGCAGCATGATGAGTGGATTTAGGTAAGACAATACTAAGTGAAATAAGTCACACAGAAAAAGAAACTTCTCATAAGGTGTCACTTATAGAGGGAATGTAAAAACCGTTACACTTGAACTGAATTACAAAACAGAACAGAGTCACACATGCAGAAAACACACTATGGCTGCTTAACGGGAAAGGTGAGGTGGGGTGATACATAAAACAAGAGTTTCAAATTAGCTCAGATACCGTTCCATAAACCCAATATGTAATAGACAAGACCTACTCCTTGCTCAGAGAACTGGACTCAACACGCCCGATTCACCGCACAAGAATATATCTGACTAGTAATAATCTTAAAACCTATGTATTGATATCTCTCTGTTAGTGTGTCAAGTGGGTGTAAAGCGGCATAAACACAGCCGTGAAAAGCAGCTAAACCCCATTATAAAACTAAATTACTTTTAAAAACCCATGAAACAAAGACAGGGAAAGAGAGAGAAATTCTTACACAATTCGTTCAGGGGCTGTGATGCAACCTGGAGTGACCATATCTAGACCCACAGCTGGATGAGACATAAGGGTGGACACTCTTGGGGCTGAGAGGTTTGGTGAGGTTGGGTGAGCAAACGCAGACCCTTTAAAGTAATACTGCGTGCTACCCATCGCATGGGTCCCAAATCTCCAGGTTCAAGGGCATCTTCCTACATCGAAAACATGCATGAGAAACCCAGAAGATGGTACACCGTGTGATGGGGAAAGGTTTCTAAAACGCACCTCATTTCTCATCTCCTTGTGCTCGGGTTCGCCATTTCAGCCACTTTACTAGCAATCTCCCTACTTGGAGCATCAGCACCTTTAAACTCCTGTTCCGTACAGGTTGCAATTTGTCCTGAGGATGAACGGGAAGACGGGGAACCAATGAGAGACTAGCTCTTGGTGTTGGGACAGGCACAGGTCACTCTATTTTCCCATCAGGAAGAAGAATTAACCACAGGCTCAGCCTGCCCCCCGGAACCAGAAAAGGGCCTGAAGCCATCCTGCGCTTTTGCGGCCAGCTCCCAAAAAAGCGACTTGTAAAATGGAGCTTCAGGGCACTGCAATTCACAAACCTGCAGAGTTATAAATGATAACTCTCGTCCACAAATATATTGAGGGAAGGCAAAGAAGAGGATTTGAAATCAAGGCAGAATTGCAAGAAATAGATTTCAGGAGGTAGATTCGAATCGCCTTTAAAGCACATGAAAAGCGGCAGAACGTTGACAATGATGCCCTTGGCCAAAAAGGGCGTATGCGTTTTTTCCTGAATATATTCAGGAAAAAACGCATACGCCCTTTTTGGCCAACCAAGCAAACTGGAAAGGCAAATCAGCGCTACAAAGAAGTCTCGCATCCCATCGGTCAAAAGGGCCATGCTGAAAAAAGTGTCAAAACCAGAAATGCAGGACAGGCCATGGAGAAATGGGAGACTTGCTACACTGATGGGCGGGATGTAAATTGCCAACAGCCACTCTGGAGAAGTGTACGGTGTGTCCTGAAACATCTAAAAAACACAGCTTAGAGAGCATAGGGCACTTCCACGCATGGGGGGATAAAGTGGGAAAATTGAAAATCAGCAAGACACAAGCACCCCAAAGTTTAGGGCTGCTCTGTTGACAAGGACCTCCACTTCATTCCACCTTAAATATCCCAGGAAAGCGAAAAATGGATCAAAAAGTTGTGGTCCTTATGTACAATGGAATAACACTCAGCCATGAAATCAATGTCATAAGGCTAGTAGCAGCATGATGAGTGGATTTAGGTAAGACGATTCTAAGTGAAATAAGTCACACAGAAAAGGACACTTCTCATAAGGTGTCACTTATAGAGGGAATGTAAAAACCGTTACACTTGAACTGAATTACAAAACAGAACAGAGTCACACATGCAGAAAACACACTATGGCTGCTTAACGGGAAAGGTGAGGTGGGGTGATACATAAAACAAGAGTTTCAAATTAGCTCAGATACCGTTCCATGAACCCAATATGTAATAGACAAGACCTACTCCTTGCTCAGAGAACTGGACTCAACACGCCCGATTCACCGCACAAGAATATATCTGATTAGTAATAATCTTAAAACCTATGTATTGATATCTCTCTGTTAGTGTGTCAAGTGGGTGTAAAGCGGCATAAACACAGCCGTGAAAAGCAGCTAAACCCCATTATAAAAATAAATTACTTTTAAAAACCCATGAAACAAAGACAGGGAAAGAGAGAGAAATTCTTACACAATTCGTTCAGGGGCTGTGATGCCACCTGGATTGACCATATCTAGACCCACAGCTGGATGAGACATAAGGGTGGACACTCTTGGGGCTGAGAGGTTTGGTGAGGTTGGGTGAGCAAACGCAGACCCTTTAAAGTAATACTGCGTGCTACCCATCGCATGGGTCCCAAATCTCCAGGTTCAAGGGCATCTTCCTACATCGAAAACATGCATGAGAAACCCAGAAGATGGTACACCGTGTGATGGGGAAAGGTTTCTAAAACGCACCTCATTTCTCATCTCCTTGTGCTCGGGTTGGCCATTTCAGCCACTTTACTAGCAATCTCCCTACTTGGAGCATCAGCACCTTTAAACTCCTGTTCCGTACAGGTTGCAATTTGTCCTGAGGATGAACGGGAAGACGGGGAACCAATGAGAGACTAGCTCTTGGTGTTGGGACAGGCACAGGTCACTCTATTTTCCCATCAGGAAGAAGAATTAACCACAGGCTCAGCCTGCCCCCCGGAACCAGAAAAGGGCCTGAAGCCATCCTGCGCTTTTGCGGCCAGCTCCCAAAAAAGCGACTTGTAAAATGGAGCTTCAGGGCACTGCAATTCACAAACCTGCAGAGTTATAAATGATAACTCTCGTCCACAAATATATTGAGGGAAGGCAAAGAAGAGGATTTGAAATCAAGGCAGAATTGCAAGAAATAGATTTCAGGAGGTAGATTCGAATCGCCTTTAAAGCACATGAAAAGCGGCAGAACGTTGACAATGATGCCCTTGGCCAAAAAGGGCTTATGCGTTTTTTCCTGAATATATTCAGGAAAAAACGCATACGCCCTTTTTGGCCAACCAAGCAACCTGGAAAGGCAAATCAGCGCTACAAAGAAGTCTCGCTTCCCATCGGTCAAAAGGGCCATGTTGAAAAAAGTGTCAAAACCAGAAATGCAGGACAGGCCATGGAGAAATGGGAGCCTTGCTACACTGATGGGCGGGATGTAAATTGCCAACAGCCACTCTGGAGAAGTGTACGGTGTGTCCTGAAACATCTAAAAAACACAGCTTAGAGAGCATAGGGCACTTCCACGCATGGGGGGATAAAGTGGGAAAATTGAAAATCAGCAAGACACAAGCACCCCAAAGTTTAGGGCTGCTCTGTTGACAAGGACCTCCACTTCATTCCACCTTAAATATCCCAGGAAAGCGAAAAATGGATCAAAAAGTTGTGGTCCTTATGTACAATGGAATATCACTCAGCCATGAAATCAATGTCATAAGGCTAGTAGCAGCATGATGAGTGGATTTAGGTAAGAAAATACTAAGTGAAATAAGTCACACAGAAAAAGAAACTTCTCATAAGGTGTCACTTATAGAGGGAATGTAAAAACCGTTACACTTGAACTGAATTACAAAACAGAACAGAGTCACACATGCAGAAAACACACTATGGCTGCTTAACGGGAAAGGTGAGGTGGGGTGATACATAAAACAAGAGTTTCAAATTAGCTCAGATACCGTTCCATAAACCCAATATGTAATAGACAAGACCTACTCCTTGCTCAGAGAACTGGACTCAACACGCCCGATTCACCGCACAAGAATATATCTGACTAGTAATAATCTTAAAACCTATGTATTGATATCTCTCTGTTAGTGTGTCAAGTGGGTGTAAAGCGGCATAAACACAGCCGTGAAAAGCAGCTAAACCCCATTATAAAACTAAATTACTTTTAAAAACCCATGAAACAAAGACAGGGAAAGAGAGAGAAATTCTTACACAATTCGTTCAGGGGCTGTGATGCAACCTGGAGTGACCATATCTAGACCCACAGCTGGATGAGACATAAGGGTGGACACTCTTGGGGCTGAGAGGTTTGGTGAGGTTGGGTGAGCAAACGCAGACCCTTTAAAGTAATACTGCGTGCTACCCATCGCATGGGTCCCAAATCTCCAGGTTCAAGGGCATCTTCCTACATCGAAAACATGCATGAGAAACCCAGAAGATGGTACACCGTGTGATGGGGAAAGGTTTCTAAAACGCACCTCATTTCTCATCTCCTTGTGCTCGGGTTCGCCATTTCAGCCACTTTACTAGCAATCTCCCTACTTGGAGCATCAGCACCTTTAAACTCCTGTTCCGTACAGGTTGCAATTTGTCCTGAGGATGAACGGGAAGACGGGGAACCAATGAGAGACTAGCTCTTGGTGTTGGGACAGGCACAGGTCACTCTATTTTCCCATCAGGAAGAAGAATTAACCACAGGCTCAGCCTGCCCCCCGGAACCAGAAAAGGGCCTGAAGCCATCCTGCGCTTTTGCGGCCAGCTCCCAAAAAAGCGACTTGTAAAATGGAGCTTCAGGGCACTGCAATTCACAAACCTGCAGAGTTATAAATGATAACTCTCGTCCACAAATATATTGAGGGAAGGCAAAGAAGAGGATTTGAAATCAAGGCAGAATTGCAAGAAATAGATTTCAGGAGGTAGATTCGAATCGCCTTTAAAGCACATGAAAAGCGGCAGAACGTTGACAATGATGCCCTTGGCCAAAAAGGGCGTATGCGTTTTTTCCTGAATATATTCAGGAAAAAACGCATACGCCCTTTTTGGCCAACCAAGCAAACTGGAAAGGCAAATCAGCGCTACAAAGAAGTCTCGCATCCCATCGGTCAAAAGGGCCATGCTGAAAAAAGTGTCAAAACCAGAAATGCAGGACAGGCCATGGAGAAATGGGAGACTTGCTACACTGATGGGCGGGATGTAAATTGCCAACAGCCACTCTGGAGAAGTGTACGGTGTGTCCTGAAACATCTAAAAAACACAGCTTAGAGAGCATAGGGCACTTCCACGCATGGGGGGATAAAGTGGGAAAATTGAAAATCAGCAAGACACAAGCACCCCAAAGTTTAGGGCTGCTCTGTTGACAAGGACCTCCACTTCATTCCACCTTAAATATCCCAGGAAAGCGAAAAATGGATCAAAAAGTTGTGGTCCTTATGTACAATGGAATAACACTCAGCCATGAAATCAATGTCATAAGGCTAGTAGCAGCATGATGAGTGGATTTAGGTAAGACGATTCTAAGTGAAATAAGTCACACAGAAAAGGACACTTCTCATAAGGTGTCACTTATAGAGGGAATGTAAAAACCGTTACACTTGAACTGAATTACAAAACAGAACAGAGTCACACATGCAGAAAACACACTATGGCTGCTTAACGGGAAAGGTGAGGTGGGGTGATACATAAAACAAGAGTTTCAAATTAGCTCAGATACCGTTCCATGAACCCAATATGTAATAGACAAGACCTACTCCTTGCTCAGAGAACTGGACTCAACACGCCCGATTCACCGCACAAGAATATATCTGATTAGTAATAATCTTAAAACCTATGTATTGATATCTCTCTGTTAGTGTGTCAAGTGGGTGTAAAGCGGCATAAACACAGCCGTGAAAAGCAGCTAAACCCCATTATAAAAATAAATTACTTTTAAAAACCCATGAAACAAAGACAGGGAAAGAGAGAGAAATTCTTACACAATTCGTTCAGGGGCTGTGATGCCACCTGGATTGACCATATCTAGACCCACAGCTGGATGAGACATAAGGGTGGACACTCTTGGGGCTGAGAGGTTTGGTGAGGTTGGGTGAGCAAACGCAGACCCTTTAAAGTAATACTGCGTGCTACCCATCGCATGGGTCCCAAATCTCCAGGTTCAAGGGCATCTTCCTACATCGAAAACATGCATGAGAAACCCAGAAGATGGTACACCGTGTGATGGGGAAAGGTTTCTAAAACGCACCTCATTTCTCATCTCCTTGTGCTCGGGTTGGCCATTTCAGCCACTTTACTAGCAATCTCCCTACTTGGAGCATCAGCACCTTTAAACTCCTGTTCCGTACAGGTTGCAATTTGTCCTGAGGATGAACGGGAAGACGGGGAACCAATGAGAGACTAGCTCTTGGTGTTGGGACAGGCACAGGTCACTCTATTTTCCCATCAGGAAGAAGAATTAACCACAGGCTCAGCCTGCCCCCCGGAACCAGAAAAGGGCCTGAAGCCATCCTGCGCTTTTGCGGCCAGCTCCCAAAAAAGCGACTTGTAAAATGGAGCTTCAGGGCACTGCAATTCACAAACCTGCAGAGTTATAAATGATAACTCTCGTCCACAAATATATTGAGGGAAGGCAAAGAAGAGGATTTGAAATCAAGGCAGAATTGCAAGAAATAGATTTCAGGAGGTAGATTCGAATCGCCTTTAAAGCACATGAAAAGCGGCAGAACGTTGACAATGATGCCCTTGGCCAAAAAGGGCTTATGCGTTTTTTCCTGAATATATTCAGGAAAAAACGCATACGCCCTTTTTGGCCAACCAAGCAACCTGGAAAGGCAAATCAGCGCTACAAAGAAGTCTCGCTTCCCATCGGTCAAAAGGGCCATGTTGAAAAAAGTGTCAAAACCAGAAATGCAGGACAGGCCATGGAGAAATGGGAGCCTTGCTACACTGATGGGCGGGATGTAAATTGCCAACAGCCACTCTGGAGAAGTGTACGGTGTGTCCTGAAACATCTAAAAAACACAGCTTAGAGAGCATAGGGCACTTCCACGCATGGGGGGATAAAGTGGGAAAATTGAAAATCAGCAAGACACAAGCACCCCAAAGTTTAGGGCTGCTCTGTTGACAAGGACCTCCACTTCATTCCACCTTAAATATCCCAGGAAAGCGAAAAATGGATCAAAAAGTTGTGGTCCTTATGTACAATGGAATATCACTCAGCCATGAAATCAATGTCATAAGGCTAGTAGCAGCATGATGAGTGGATTTAGGTAAGAAAATACTAAGTGAAATAAGTCACACAGAAAAAGAAACTTCTCATAAGGTGTCACTTATAGAGGGAATGTAAAAACCGTTACACTTGAACTGAATTACAAAACAGAACAGAGTCACACATGCAGAAAACACACTATGGCTGCTTAACGGGAAAGGTGAGGTGGGGTGATACATAAAACAAGAGTTTCAAATTAGCTCAGATACCGTTCCATAAACCCAATATGTAATAGACAAGACCTACTCCTTGCTCAGAGAACTGGACTCAACACGCCCGATTCACCGCACAAGAATATATCTGACTAGTAATAATCTTAAAACCTATGTATTGATATCTCTCTGTTAGTGTGTCAAGTGGGTGTAAAGCGGCATAAACACAGCCGTGAAAAGCAGCTAAACCCCATTATAAAACTAAATTACTTTTAAAAACCCATGAAACAAAGACAGGGAAAGAGAGAGAAATTCTTACACAATTCGTTCAGGGGCTGTGATGCAACCTGGAGTGACCATATCTAGACCCACAGCTGGATGAGACATAAGGGTGGACACTCTTGGGGCTGAGAGGTTTGGTGAGGTTGGGTGAGCAAACGCAGACCCTTTAAAGTAATACTGCGTGCTACCCATCGCATGGGTCCCAAATCTCCAGGTTCAAGGGCATCTTCCTACATCGAAAACATGCATGAGAAACCCAGAAGATGGTACACCGTGTGATGGGGAAAGGTTTCTAAAACGCACCTCATTTCTCATCTCCTTGTGCTCGGGTTCGCCATTTCAGCCACTTTACTAGCAATCTCCCTACTTGGAGCATCAGCACCTTTAAACTCCTGTTCCGTACAGGTTGCAATTTGTCCTGAGGATGAACGGGAAGACGGGGAACCAATGAGAGACTAGCTCTTGGTGTTGGGACAGGCACAGGTCACTCTATTTTCCCATCAGGAAGAAGAATTAACCACAGGCTCAGCCTGCCCCCCGGAACCAGAAAAGGGCCTGAAGCCATCCTGCGCTTTTGCGGCCAGCTCCCAAAAAAGCGACTTGTAAAATGGAGCTTCAGGGCACTGCAATTCACAAACCTGCAGAGTTATAAATGATAACTCTCGTCCACAAATATATTGAGGGAAGGCAAAGAAGAGGATTTGAAATCAAGGCAGAATTGCAAGAAATAGATTTCAGGAGGTAGATTCGAATCGCCTTTAAAGCACATGAAAAGCGGCAGAACGTTGACAATGATGCCCTTGGCCAAAAAGGGCGTATGCGTTTTTTCCTGAATATATTCAGGAAAAAACGCATACGCCCTTTTTGGCCAACCAAGCAAACTGGAAAGGCAAATCAGCGCTACAAAGAAGTCTCGCATCCCATCGGTCAAAAGGGCCATGCTGAAAAAAGTGTCAAAACCAGAAATGCAGGACAGGCCATGGAGAAATGGGAGACTTGCTACACTGATGGGCGGGATGTAAATTGCCAACAGCCACTCTGGAGAAGTGTACGGTGTGTCCTGAAACATCTAAAAAACACAGCTTAGAGAGCATAGGGCACTTCCACGCATGGGGGGATAAAGTGGGAAAATTGAAAATCAGCAAGACACAAGCACCCCAAAGTTTAGGGCTGCTCTGTTGACAAGGACCTCCACTTCATTCCACCTTAAATATCCCAGGAAAGCGAAAAATGGATCAAAAAGTTGTGGTCCTTATGTACAATGGAATAACACTCAGCCATGAAATCAATGTCATAAGGCTAGTAGCAGCATGATGAGTGGATTTAGGTAAGACGATTCTAAGTGAAATAAGTCACACAGAAAAGGACACTTCTCATAAGGTGTCACTTATAGAGGGAATGTAAAAACCGTTACACTTGAACTGAATTACAAAACAGAACAGAGTCACACATGCAGAAAACACACTATGGCTGCTTAACGGGAAAGGTGAGGTGGGGTGATACATAAAACAAGAGTTTCAAATTAGCTCAGATACCGTTCCATGAACCCAATATGTAATAGACAAGACCTACTCCTTGCTCAGAGAACTGGACTCAACACGCCCGATTCACCGCACAAGAATATATCTGATTAGTAATAATCTTAAAACCTATGTATTGATATCTCTCTGTTAGTGTGTCAAGTGGGTGTAAAGCGGCATAAACACAGCCGTGAAAAGCAGCTAAACCCCATTATAAAAATAAATTACTTTTAAAAACCCATGAAACAAAGACAGGGAAAGAGAGAGAAATTCTTACACAATTCGTTCAGGGGCTGTGATGCCACCTGGATTGACCATATCTAGACCCACAGCTGGATGAGACATAAGGGTGGACACTCTTGGGGCTGAGAGGTTTGGTGAGGTTGGGTGAGCAAACGCAGACCCTTTAAAGTAATACTGCGTGCTACCCATCGCATGGGTCCCAAATCTCCAGGTTCAAGGGCATCTTCCTACATCGAAAATATGCATGAGAAACCCAGAAGATGGTACACCGTGTGATGGGGAAAGGTTTCTAAAACGCACCTCATTTCTCATCTCCTTGTGCTCGGGTTCGCCATTCCAGCCACTTTACTAGCAATCTCCCTACTTGGAGCATCAGCACCTTTAACCTCCTGTTCCGTACAGGTTGCAATTTGTCCTGAGGATGAACGGGAAGACGGGGAACCAATGAGAGACTAGCTCTTGGTGTTGGGACAGGCACAGGTCACTCTATTTTCCCATCAGGAAGAAGAATTAACCACAGGCTCAGCCTGCCCCCCAGAACGAGAACAGGGCCTGAAGCCATCCTGCGCTTTTGCGGCCAGCTCCCAAAAATGCGACTTGTAAAATGGAGCTTCAGGGCACTGCAATTCACAAACCTGCAGAGTTATAAATGATAACTCTCGTCCACAAATATATTGAGGGAAGGCAAAGAAGAGGATTTGAAATCAAGGCAGAATTACAGGAAACAGATTTCAGGAGGTAGATTCGAATCGCCTTTAAAGCACATGAAAAGCGGCAAAACGTTGACAATGATGCCCTTGGCCAAAAAGGGCGTATGCGTTTTTTCCTGAATATATTCAGGAAAAAACGCATACGCCCTTTTTGGCCAACCAAGCAACCTGGAAAGGCAAATCAGCGCTACAAAGAAGTCTCGCTTCCCATCGGTCAAAAGGGCCATGCTGAAAAAAGTGTCAAAACCAGAAATGCAGGACAGGCCATGGAGAAATGGGAGCCTTGCTACACTGATGGGCGGGATGTAAATTGCCAACAGCCACTCTGGAGAAGTGTACGGTGTCTCCTAAAACATCTAAAAAACACAGCTTAGAGAGCATAGGGCACTTCCACGCATGGGGGGATAAAGTGGGAAAATTGAAAATCAGCAAGACACAAGCACCCCAAAGTTTAGGGCTGCTCTGTTGACAAGGACCTCCACTTCATTCCACCTTAAATATCCCAGGAAAGCGAAAAATGGATCAAAAAGTTGTGGTCCTTATGTACAATGGAATAACACTCAGCCATGAAATCAATGTCATAAGGCTAGTAGCAGCATGATGAGTGGATTTATGTAAGACGATTCTAAGTGAAATGAGTCACACAGAAAAGGACACTTCTCATAAGGGGTCACTTATAGAGGGAATGTAAAAACCGTTACACTTGAACTGAATTACAAAACAGAACAGAGTCACACATGCAGAAAACACACTATGGCTGCTTAACGGGAAAGGTGAGGTGGGGTGATACATAAAACAAGAGTTTCAAATTAGCTCAGATACCGTTCCATAAGCCCAATATGTAATAGACAAGACCTACTCCTTGCTCAGAGAACTGGACTCAACACGCCCGATTCACCGCACAAGAATATATCTGACTAGTAATAATCTTAAAACCTATGTATTGATATCTCTCTGTTAGTGTGTCAAGTGGGTGTAAAGCGGCATAAACACAGCCGTGAAAAGCAGCTAAACCCCATTATAAAAATAAATTACTTTTAAAAACCCATGAAACAAAGACAGGGAAAGAGAGAGAAATTCTTACACAATTCGTTCAGGGGCTGTGATGCAACCTGGATTGACCATATCTAGACCCACAGCTGGATGAGACATAAGGGTGGACACTCTTGGGGCTGAGAGGTTTGGTGAGGTTGGGTGAGCAAACGCAGACCCTTTAAAGTAATACTGCGTGCTACCCATCGCATGGGTCCCAAATCTCCAGGTTCAAGGGCATCTTCCTACATCGAAAATATGCATGAGAAACCCAGAAGATGGTACACCGTGTGATGGGGAAAGGTTTCTAAAACGCACCTCATTTCTCATCTCCTTGTGCTCGGGTTCGCCATTCCAGCCACTTTACTAGCAATCTCCCTACTTGGAGCATCAGCACCTTTAACCTCCTGTTCCGTACAGGTTGCAATTTGTCCTGAGGATGAACGGGAAGACGGGGAACCAATGAGAGACTAGCTCTTGGTGTTGGGACAGGCACAGGTCACTCTATTTTCCCATCAGGAAGAAGAATTAACCACAGGCTCAGCCTGCCCCCCAGAACCAGAACAGGGCCTGAAGCCATCCTGCGCTTTTGCGGCCAGCTCCCAAAAATGCGACTTGTAAAATGGAGCTTCAGGGCACTGCAATTCACAAACCTGCAGAGTTATAAATGATAACTCTCGTCCACAAATATATTGAGGGAAGGCAAAGAAGAGGATTTGAAATCAAGGCAGAATTGCAGGAAACAGATTTCAGGAGGTAGATTCGAATCGCCTTTAAAGCACATGAAAAGCGGCAAAAGGTTGACAATGATGCCCTTGGCCAAAAAGGGCGTATGCGTTTTTTCCTGAATATATTCAGGAAAAAACGCATACGCCCTTTTTGGCCAACCAAGCAACCTGGAAAGGCAAATCAGCGCTACAAAGAAGTCTCGCTTCCCATCGGTCAAAAGGGCCATGCTGAAAAAAGTGTCAAAACCAGAAATGCAGGACAGGCCATGGAGAAATGGGAGCCTTGCTACACTGATGGGCGGGATGTAAATTGCCAACAGCCACTCTGGAGAAGTGTACGGTGTGTCCTGAAACATCTAAAAAACACAGCTTAGAGAGCATAGGGCACTTCCACGCATGGGGGGATAAAGTGGGAAAATTGAAAATCAGCAAGACACAAGCACCCCAAAGTTTAGGGCTGCTCTGTTGACAAGGACCTCCACTTCATTCCACCTTAAATATCCCAGGAAAGCGAAAAATGGATCAAAAAGTTGTGGTCCTTATGTACAATGGAATATCACTCAGCCATGAAATCAATGTCATAAGGCTAGTAGCAGCATGATGAGTGGATTTAGGTAAGACAATACTAAGTGAAATAAGTCACACAGAAAAAGAAACTTCTCATAAGGTGTCACTTATAGAGGGAATGTAAAAACCGTTACACTTGAACTGAATTACAAAACAGAACAGAGTCACACATGCAGAAAACACACTATGGCTGCTTAACGGGAAAGGTGAGGTGGGGTGATACATAAAACAAGAGTTTCAAATTAGCTCAGATACCGTTCCATAAACCCAATATGTAATAGACAAGACCTACTCCTTGCTCAGAGAACTGGACTCAACACGCCCGATTCACCGCACAAGAATATATCTGATTAGTAATAATCTTAAAACCTATGTATTGATATCTCTCTGTTAGTGTGTCAAGTGGGTGTAAAGCGGCATAAACACAGCCGTGAAAAGCAGCTAAACCCCATTATAAAAATAAATTACTTTTAAAAACCCATGAAACAAAGACAGGGAAAGAGAGAGAAATTCTTACACAATTCGTTCAGGGGCTGTGATGCAACCTGGATTGACCATATCTAGACCCACAGCTGGATGAGACATAAGGGTGGACACTCTTGGGGCTGAGAGGTTTGGTGAGGTTGGGTGAGCAAACGCAGACCCTTTAATGTAATACTGCGTGCTACCCATCGCATGGGTCCCAAATCTCCAGGTTCAAGGGCATCTTCCTACATCGAAAACATGCATGAGAAACCCAGAAGATGGTACACCGTGTGATGGGGAAAGGTTTCTAAAACGCACCTCATTTCTCATCTCCTTGTGCTCGGGTTCGCCATTCCAGCCACTTTACTAGCAATCTCCCTACTTGGAGCATCAGCACCTTTAACCTCCTGTTCCGTACAGGTTGCAATTTGTCCTGAGGATGAACGGGAAGACGGGGAACCAATGAGAGACTAGCTCTTGGTGTTGGGACAGGCACAGGTCACTCTATTTTCCCATCAGGAAGAAGAATTAACCACAGGCTCAGCCTGCCCCCCGGAACCAGAACAGGGCCTGAAGCCATCCTGCGCTTTTGCGGCCAGCTCCCAAAAAAGCGACTTGTAAAATGGAGCTTCAGGGCACTGCAATTCACAAACCTGCAGAGTTATAAATGATAACTCTCGTCCACAAATATATTGAGGGAAGGCAAAGAAGAGGATTTGAAATCAAGGAAGAATTGCAGGAAACAGATTTCAGGAGGTAGATTCGAATCGCCTTTAAAGCACATGAAAAGCGGCAAAACGTTGACAATGATGCCCTTGGCCAAAAAGGGCGTATGCGTTTTTTCCTGAATATATTCAGGAAAAAACGCATACGCCCTTTTTGGCCAACCAAGCAACCTGGAAAGGCAAATCAGCGCTACAAAGAAGTCTCGCTTCCCATCGGTCAAAAGGGCCATGCTGAAAAAAGTGTCAAAACCAGAAATGCAGGACAGGCCATGGAGAAATGGGAGCCTTGCTACACTGATGGGCGGGATGTAAATTGCCAACAGCCACTCTGGAGAAGTGTACGGTGTGTCCTGAAACATCTAAAAAACACAGCTTAGAGAGCATAGGGCACTTCCACGCATGGGGGGATAAAGTGGGAAAATTGAAAATCAGCAAGACACAAGCACCCCAAAGTTTAGGGCTGCTCTGTTGACAAGGACCTCCACTTCATTCCACCTTAAATATCCCAGGAAAGCGAAAAATGGATCAAAAAGTTGTGGTCCTTATGTACAATGGAATAACACTCAGCCATGAAATCAATGTCATAAGGCTAGTAGCAGCATGATGAGTGGATTTAGGTAAGACGATTCTAAGTGAAATGAGTCACACAGAAAAGGACACTTCTCATAAGGGGTCACTTATAGAGGGAATGTAAAAACCGTTACACTTGAACTGAATTACAAAACAGAACAGAGTCACACATGCAGAAAACACACTATGGCTGCTTAACGGGAAAGGTGAGGTGGGGTGATACATAAAACAAGAGTTTCAAATTAGCTCAGATACCGTTCCATAAGCCCAATATGTAATAGACAAGACCTACTCCTTGCTCAGAGAACTGGACTCAACACGCCCGATTCACCGCACAAGAATATATCTGACTAGTAATAATCTTAAAACCTATGTATTGATATCTCTCTGTTAGTGTGTCAAGTGGGTGTAAAGCGGCATAAACACAGCCGTGAAAAGCAGCTAAACCCCATTATAAAAATAAATTACTTTTAAAAACCCATGAAACAAAGACAGGGAAAGAGAGAGAAATTCTTACACAATTCGTTCAGGGGCTGTGATGCAACCTGGATTGACCATATCTAGACCCACAGCTGGATGAGACATAAGGGTGGACACTCTTGGGGCTGAGAGGTTTGGTGAGGTTGGGTGAGCAAACGCAGACCCTTTAATGTAATACTGCGTGCTACCCATCGCATGGGTCCCAAATCTCCAGGTTCAAGGGCATCTTCCTACATCGAAAACATGCATGAGAAACCCAGAAGATGGTACACCGTGTGATGGGGAAAGGTTTCTAAAACGCACCTCATTTCTCATCTCCTTGTGCTCGGGTTCGCCATTCCAGCCACTTTACTAGCAATCTCCCTACTTGGAGCATCAGCACCTTTAACCTCCTGTTCCGTACAGGTTGCAATTTGTCCTGAGGATGAACGGGAAGACGGGGAACCAATGAGAGACTAGCTCTTGGTGTTGGGACAGGCACAGGTCACTCTATTTTCCCATCAGGAAGAAGAATTAACCACAGGCTCAGCCTGCCCCCCGGAACCAGAACAGGGCCTGAAGCCATCCTGCGCTTTTGCGGCCAGCTCCCAAAAATGCGACTTGTAAAATGGAGCTTCAGGGCACTGCAATTCACAAACCTGCAGAGTTATAAATGATAACTCTCGTCCACAAATATATTGAGGGAAGGCAAAGAAGAGGATTTGAAATCAAGGCAGAATTGCAGGAAACAGATTTCAGGAGGTAGATTCGAATCGCCTTTAAAGCACATGAAAAGCGGCAAAACGTTGACAATGATGCCCTTGGCCAAAAAGGGCGTATGCGTTTTTTCCTGAATATATTCAGGAAAAAACGCATACGCCCTTTTTGGCCAACCAAGCAACCTGGAAAGGCAAATCAGCGCTACAAAGAAGTCTCGCTTCCCATCGGTCAAAAGGGCCATGCTGAAAAAAGTGTCAAAACCAGAAATGCAGGACAGGCCATGGAGAAATGGGAGCCTTGCTACACTGATGGGCGGGATGTAAATTGCCAACAGCCACTCTGGAGAAGTGTACGGTGTGTCCTGAAACATCTAAAAAACACAGCTTAGAGAGCATAGGGCACTTCCACGCATGGGGGGATAAAGTGGGAAAATTGAAAATCAGCAAGACACAAGCACCCCAAAGTTTAGGGCTGCTCTGTTGACAAGGACCTCCACTTCATTCCACCTTAAATATCCCAGGAAAGCGAAAAATGGATCAAAAAGTTGTGGTCCTTATGTACAATGGAATATCACTCAGCCATGAAATCAATGTCATAAGGCTAGTAGCAGCATGATGAGTGGATTTAGGTAAGACAATACTAAGTGAAATAAGTCACACAGAAAAAGAAACTTCTCATAAGGTGTCACTTATAGAGGGAATGTAAAAACCGTTACACTTGAACTGAATTACAAAACAGAACAGAGTCACACATGCAGAAAACACACTATGGCTGCTTAACGGGAAAGGTGAGGTGGGGTGATACATAAAACAAGAGTTTCAAATTAGCTCAGATACCGTTCCATAAACCCAATATGTAATAGACAAGACCTACTCCTTGCTCAGAGAACTGGACTCAACACGCCCGATTCACCGCACAAGAATATATCTGATTAGTAATAATCTTAAAACCTATGTATTGATATCTCTCTGTTAGTGTGTCAAGTGGGTGTAAAGCGGCATAAACACAGCCGTGAAAAGCAGCTAAACCCCATTATAAAAATAAATTACTTTTAAAAACCCATGAAACAAAGACAGGGAAAGAGAGAGAAATTCTTACACAATTCGTTCAGGGGCTGTGATGCAACCTGGATTGACCATATCTAGACCCACAGCTGGATGAGACATAAGGGTGGACACTCTTGGGGCTGAGAGTTTTGGTGAGGTTGGGTGAGCAAACGCAGACCCTTTAATGTAATACTGCGTGCTACCCATCGCATGGGTCCCAAATCTCCAGGTTCAAGGGCATCTTCCTACATCGAAAACATGCATGAGAAACCCAGAAGATGGTACACCGTGTGATGGGGAAAGGTTTCTAAAACGCACCTCATTTCTCATCTCCTTGTGCTCGGGTTCGCCATTCCAGCCACTTTACTAGCAATCTCCCTACTTGGAGCATCAGCACCTTTAACCTCCTGTTCCGTACAGGTTGCAATTTGTCCTGAGGATGAACGGGAAGACGGGGAACCAATGAGAGACTAGCTGTTGGTGTTGGGACAGGCACAGGTCACTCTATTTTCCCATCAGGAAGAAGAATTAACCACAGGCTCAGCCTGCCCCCCGGAACCAGAACAGGGCCTGAAGCCATCCTGCGCTTTTGCGGCCAGCTCCCTAAAAAGCGACTTGTAAAATGGAGCTTCAGGGCACTGCAATTCACAAACCTGCAGAGTTATAAATGATAACTCTCGTCCACAAATATATTGAGGGAAGGCAAAGAAGAGGATTTGAAATCAAGGAAGAATTGCAGGAAACAGATTTCAGGAGGTAGATTCGAATCGCCTTTAAAGCACATGAAAAGCGGCAAAACGTTGACAATGATGCCCTTGGCCAAAAAGGGCGTATGCGTTTTTTCCTGAATATATTCAGGAAAAAACGCATACGCCCTTTTTGGCCAACCAAGCAACCTGGAAAGGCAAATCAGCGCTACAAAGAAGTCTCGCTTCCCATCGGTCAAAAGGGCCATGCTGAAAAAAGTGTCAAAACCAGAAATGCAGGACAGGCCATGGAGAAATGGGAGCCTTGCTACACTGATGGGCGGGATGTAAATTGCCAACAGCCACTCTGGAGAAGTGTACGGTGTGTCCTGAAACATCTAAAAAACACAGCTTAGAGAGCATAGGGCACTTCCACGCATGGGGGGATAAAGTGGGAAAATTGAAAATCAGCAAGACACAAGCACCCCAAAGTTTAGGGCTGCTCTGTTGACAAGGACCTCCACTTCATTCCACCTTAAATATCCCAGGAAAGCGAAAAATGGATCAAAAAGTTGTGGTCCTTATGTACAATGGAATAACACTCAGCCATGAAATCAATGTCATAAGGCTAGTAGCAGCATGATGAGTGGATTTAGGTAAGACGATTCTAAGTGAAATGAGTCACACAGAAAAGGACACTTCTCATAAGGGGTCACTTATAGAGGGAATGTAAAAACCGTTACACTTGAACTGAATTACAAAACAGAACAGAGTCACACATGCAGAAAACACACTATGGCTGCTTAACGGGAAAGGTGAGGTGGGGTGATACATAAAACAAGAGTTTCAAATTAGCTCAGATACCGTTCCATAAGCCCAATATGTAATAGACAAGACCTACTCCTTGCTCAGAGAACTGGACTCAACACGCCCGATTCACCGCACAAGAATATATCTGACTAGTAATAATCTTAAAACCTATGTATTGATATCTCTCTGTTAGTGTGTCAAGTGGGTGTAAAGCGGCATAAACACAGCCGTGAAAAGCAGCTAAACCCCATTATAAAAATAAATTACTTTTAAAAACCCATGAAACAAAGACAGGGAAAGAGAGAGAAATTCTTACACAATTCGTTCAGGGGCTGTGATGCCACCTGGATTGACCATATCTAGACCCACAGCTGGATGAGACATAAGGGTGGACACTCTTGGGGCTGAGAGGTTTGGTGAGGTTGGGTGAGCAAACGCAGACCCTTTAAAGTAATACTGCGTGCTACCCATCGCATGGGTCCCAAATCTCCAGGTTCAAGGGCATCTTCCTACATCGAAAATATGCATGAGAAACCCAGAAGATGGTACACCGTGTGATGGGGAAAGGTTTCTAAAACGCACCTCATTTCTCATCTCCTTGTGCTCGGGTTCGCCATTCCAGCCACTTTACTAGCAATCTCCCTACTTGGAGCATCAGCACCTTTAACCTCCTGTTCCGTACAGGTTGCAATTTGTCCTGAGGATGAACGGGAAGACGGGGAACCAATGAGAGACTAGCTCTTGGTGTTGGGACAGGCACAGGTCACTCTATTTTCCCATCAGGAAGAAGAATTAACCACAGGCTCAGCCTGCCCCACAGAACCAGAACAGGGCCTGAAGCCATCCTGCGCTTTTGCGGCCAGCTCCCAAAAATGCGACTTGTAAAATGGAGCTTCAGGGCACTGCAATTCACAAACCTGCAGAGTTATAAATGATAACTCTCGTCCACAAATATATTGAGGGAAGGCAAAGAAGAGGATTTGAAATCAAGGCAGAATTGCAGGAAACAGATTTCAGGAGGTAGATTCGAATCGCCTTTAAAGCACATGAAAAGCGGCAAAACGTTGACAATGATGCCCTTGGCCAAAAAGGGCGTATGCGTTTTTTCCTGAATATATTCAGGAAAAAACGCATACGCCCTTTTTGGCCAACCAAGCAACCTGGAAAGGCAAATCAGCGCTACAAAGAAGTCTCGCTTCCCATCGGTCAAAAGGGCCATGCTGAAAAAAGTGTCAAAACCAGAAATGCAGGACAGGCCATGGAGAAATGGGAGCCTTGCTACACTGATGGGCGGGATGTAAATTGCCAACAGCCACTCTGGAGAAGTGTACGGTGTGTCCTGAAACATCTAAAAAACACAGCTTAGAGAGCATAGGGCACTTCCACGCATGGGGGGATAAAGTGGGAAAATTGAAAATCAGCAAGACACAAGCACCCCAAAGTTTAGGGCTGCTCTGTTGACAAGGACCTCCACTTCATTCCACCTTAAATATCCCAGGAAAGCGAAAAATGGATCAAAAAGTTGTGGTCCTTATGTACAATGGAATATCACTCAGCCATGAAATCAATGTCATAAGGCTAGTAGCAGCATGATGAGTGGATTTAGGTAAGACAATACTAAGTGAAATAAGTCACACAGAAAAAGAAACTTCTCATAAGGTGTCACTTATAGAGGGAATGTAAAAACCGTTACACTTGAACTGAATTACAAAACAGAACAGAGTCACACATGCAGAAAACACACTATGGCTGCTTAACGGGAAAGGTGAGGTGGGGTGATACATAAAACAAGAGTTTCAAATTAGCTCAGATACCGTTCCATAAACCCAATATGTAATAGACAAGACCTACTCCTTGCTCAGAGAACTGGACTCAACACGCCCGATTCACCGCACAAGAATATATCTGACTAGTAATAATCTTAAAACCTATGTATTGATATCTCTCTGTTAGTGTGTCAAGTGGGTGTAAAGCGGCATAAACACAGCCGTGAAAAGCAGCTAAACCCCATTATAAAACTAAATTACTTTTAAAAACCCATGAAACAAAGACAGGGAAAGAGAGAGAAATTCTTACACAATTCGTTCAGGGGCTGTGATGCAACCTGGAGTGACCATATCTAGACCCACAGCTGGATGAGACATAAGGGTGGACACTCTTGGGGCTGAGAGGTTTGGTGAGGTTGGGTGAGCAAACGCAGACCCTTTAAAGTAATACTGCGTGCTACCCATCGCATGGGTCCCAAATCTCCAGGTTCAAGGGCATCTTCCTACATCGAAAACATGCATGAGAAACCCAGAAGATGGTACACCGTGTGATGGGGAAAGGTTTCTAAAACGCACCTCATTTCTCATCTCCTTGTGCTCGGGTTCGCCATTTCAGCCACTTTACTAGCAATCTCCCTACTTGGAGCATCAGCACCTTTAAACTCCTGTTCCGTACAGGTTGCAATTTGTCCTGAGGATGAACGGGAAGACGGGGAACCAATGAGAGACTAGCTCTTGGTGTTGGGACAGGCACAGGTCACTCTATTTTCCCATCAGGAAGAAGAATTAACCACAGGCTCAGCCTGCCCCCCGGAACCAGAACAGGGCCTGAAGCCATCCTGCGCTTTTGCGGCCAGCTCCCAAAAAAGCGACTTGTAAAATGGAGCTTCAGGGCACTGCAATTCACAAACCTGCAGAGTTATAAATGATAACTCTCGTCCACAAATATATTGAGGGAAGGCAAAGAAGAGGATTTGAAATCAAGGCAGAATTGCAAGAAATAGATTTCAGGAGGTAGATTCGAATCGCCTTTAAAGCACATGAAAAGCGGCAGAACGTTGACAATGATGCCCTTGGCCAAAAAGGGCTTATGCGTTTTTTCCTGAATATATTCAGGAAAAAACGCATAAGCCCTTTTTGGCCAACCAAGCAACCTGGAAAGGCAAATCAGCGCTACAAAGAAGTCTCGCTTCCCATCGGTCAAAAGGGCCATGCTGAAAAAAGTGTCAAAACCAGAAATGCAGGACAGGCCATGGAGAAATGGGAGACTTGCTACACTGATGGGCGGGATGTAAATTGCCAACAGCCACTCTGGAGAAGTGTACGGTGTGTCCTGAAACATCTAAAAAACACAGCTTAGAGAGCATAGGGCACTTCCACGCATGGGGGGATAAAGTGGGAAAATTGAAAATCAGCAAGACACAAGCACCCCAAAGTTTAGGGCTGCTCTGTTGACAAGGACCTCCACTTCATTCCACCTTAAATATCCGAGGAAAGCGAAAAATGGATCAAAAAGTTGTGGTCCTTATGTACAATGGAATAACACTCAGCCATGAAATCAATGTCATAAGGCTAGTAGCAGCATGATGAGTGGATTTAGGTAAGACGATTCTAAGTGAAATAAGTCACACAGAAAAGGACACTTCTCATAAGGTGTCACTTATAGAGGGAATGTAAAAACCGTTACACTTGAACTGAATTACAAAACAGAACAGAGTCACACATGCAGAAAACACACTATGGCTGCTTAACGGGAAAGGTGAGGTGGGGTGATACATAAAACAAGTGTTTCAAATTAGCTCAGATACCGTTCCATGAACCCAATATGTAATAGACAAGACCTACTCCTTGCTCAGAGAACTGGACTCAACACGCCCGATTCACCGCACAAGAATATATCTGATTAGTAATAATCTTAAAACCTATGTATTGATATCTCTCTGTTAGTGTGTCAAGTGGGTGTAAAGCGGCATAAACACAGCCGTGAAAAGCAGCTAAACCCCATTATAAAAATAAATTACTTTTAAAAACCCATGAAACAAAGACAGGGAAAGAGAGAGAAATTCTTACACAATTCGTTCAGGGGCTGTGATGCAACCTGGATTGACCATATCTAGACCCACAGCTGGATGAGACATAAGGGTGGACACTCTTGGGGCTGAGAGGTTTGGTGAGGTTGGGTGAGCAAACGCAGACCCTTTAATGTAATACTGCGTGCTACCCATCGCATGGGTCCCAAATCTCCAGGTTCAAGGGCATCTTCCTACATCGAAAACATGCATGAGAAACCCAGAAGATGGTACACCGTGTGATGGGGAAAGGTTTCTAAAACGCACCTCATTTCTCATCTCCTTGTGCTCGGGTTCGCCATTCCAGCCACTTTACTAGCAATCTCCCTACTTGGAGCATCAGCACCTTTAACCTCCTGTTCCGTACAGGTTGCAATTTGTCCTGAGGATGAACGGGAAGACGGGGAACCAATGAGAGACTAGCTCTTCGTGTTGGGACAGGCACAGGTCACTCTATTTTCCCATCAGGAAGAAGAATTAACCACAGGCTCAGCCTGCCCCCCGGAACCAGAACAGGGCCTGAAGCCATCCTGCGCTTTTGCGGCCAGCTCCCAAAAATGCGACTTGTAAAATGGAGCTTCAGGGCACTGCAATTCACAAACCTGCAGAGTTATAAATGATAACTCTCGTCCACAAATATATTGAGGGAAGGCAAAGAAGAGGATTTGAAATCAAGGCAGAATTGCAGGAAACAGATTTCAGGAGGTAGATTCGAATCGCCTTTAAAGCACATGAAAAGCGGCAAAACGTTGACAATGATGCCCTTGGCCAAAAAGGGCGTATGCGTTTTTTCCTGAATATATTCAGGAAAAAACGCATACGCCCTTTTTGGCCAACCAAGCAACCTGGAAAGGCAAATCAGCGCTACAAAGAAGTCTCGCTTCCCATCGGTCAAAAGGGCCATGCTGAAAAAAGTGTCAAAACCAGAAATGCAGGACAGGCCATGGAGAAATGGGAGCCTTGCTACACTGATGGGCGGGATGTAAATTGCCAACAGCCACTCTGGAGAAGTGTACGGTGTGTCCTGAAACATCTAAAAAACACAGCTTAGAGAGCATAGGGCACTTCCACGCATGGGGGGATAAAGTGGGAAAATTGAAAATCAGCAAGACACAAGCACCCCAAAGTTTAGGGCTGCTCTGTTGACAAGGACCTCCACTTCATTCCACCTTAAATATCCCAGGAAAGCGAAAAATGGATCAAAAAGTTGTGGTCCTTATGTACAATGGAATATCACTCAGCCATGAAATCAATGTCATAAGGCTAGTAGCAGCATGATGAGTGGATTTAGGTAAGACAATACTAAGTGAAATAAGTCACACAGAAAAAGAAACTTCTCATAAGGTGTCACTTATAGAGGGAATGTAAAAACCGTTACACTTGAACTGAATTACAAAACAGAACAGAGTCACACATGCAGAAAACACACTATGGCTGCTTAACGGGAAAGGTGAGGTGGGGTGATACATAAAACAAGAGTTTCAAATTAGCTCAGATACCGTTCCATAAACCCAATATGTAATAGACAAGACCTACTCCTTGCTCAGAGAACTGGACTCAACACGCCCGATTCACCGCACAAGAATATATCTGATTAGTAATAATCTTAAAACCTATGTATTGATATCTCTCTGTTAGTGTGTCAAGTGGGTGTAAAGCGGCATAAACACAGCCGTGAAAAGCAGCTAAACCCCATTATAAAAATAAATTACTTTTAAAAACCCATGAAACAAAGACAGGGAAAGAGAGAGAAATTCTTACACAATTCGTTCAGGGGCTGTGATGCAACCTGGATTGACCATATCTAGACCCACAGCTGGATGAGACATAAGGGTGGACACTCTTGGGGCTGAGAGTTTTGGTGAGGTTGGGTGAGCAAACGCAGACCCTTTAATGTAATACTGCGTGCTACCCATCGCATGGGTCCCAAATCTCCAGGTTCAAGGGCATCTTCCTACATCGAAAACATGCATGAGAAACCCAGAAGATGGTACACCGTGTGATGGGGAAAGGTTTCTAAAACGCACCTCATTTCTCATCTCCTTGTGCTCGGGTTCGCCATTCCAGCCACTTTACTAGCAATCTCCCTACTTGGAGCATCAGCACCTTTAACCTCCTGTTCCGTACAGGTTGCAATTTGTCCTGAGGATGAACGGGAAGACGGGGAACCAATGAGAGACTAGCTGTTGGTGTTGGGACAGGCACAGGTCACTCTATTTTCCCATCAGGAAGAAGAATTAACCACAGGCTCAGCCTGCCCCCCGGAACCAGAACAGGGCCTGAAGCCATCCTGCGCTTTTGCGGCCAGCTCCCTAAAAAGCGACTTGTAAAATGGAGCTTCAGGGCACTGCAATTCACAAACCTGCAGAGTTATAAATGATAACTCTCGTCCACAAATATATTGAGGGAAGGCAAAGAAGAGGATTTGAAATCAAGGAAGAATTGCAGGAAACAGATTTCAGGAGGTAGATTCGAATCGCCTTTAAAGCACATGAAAAGCGGCAAAACGTTGACAATGATGCCCTTGGCCAAAAAGGGCGTATGCGTTTTTTCCTGAATATATTCAGGAAAAAACGCATACGCCCTTTTTGGCCAACCAAGCAACCTGGAAAGGCAAATCAGCGCTACAAAGAAGTCTCGCTTCCCATCGGTCAAAAGGGCCATGCTGAAAAAAGTGTCAAAACCAGAAATGCAGGACAGGCCATGGAGAAATGGGAGCCTTGCTACACTGATGGGCGGGATGTAAATTGCCAACAGCCACTCTGGAGAAGTGTACGGTGTGTCCTGAAACATCTAAAAAACACAGCTTAGAGAGCATAGGGCACTTCCACGCATGGGGGGATAAAGTGGGAAAATTGAAAATCAGCAAGACACAAGCACCCCAAAGTTTAGGGCTGCTCTGTTGACAAGGACCTCCACTTCATTCCACCTTAAATATCCCAGGAAAGCGAAAAATGGATCAAAAAGTTGTGGTCCTTATGTACAATGGAATAACACTCAGCCATGAAATCAATGTCATAAGGCTAGTAGCAGCATGATGAGTGGATTTAGGTAAGACGATTCTAAGTGAAATGAGTCACACAGAAAAGGACACTTCTCATAAGGGGTCACTTATAGAGGGAATGTAAAAACCGTTACACTTGAACTGA
This sequence comes from Balaenoptera physalus, assembly GCF_965194825.1. Lineage (NCBI taxonomy): Eukaryota > Metazoa > Chordata > Mammalia > Artiodactyla > Balaenopteridae > Balaenoptera > Balaenoptera physalus. Next base: position 2,431,587 of record NW_028126470.1, read on the forward strand.
ATTACAAAACAGAACAGAGTCACACATGCAGAAAACACACTATGGCTGCTTAACGGGAAAGGTGAGGTGGGGTGATACATAAAACAAGAGTTTCAAATTAGCTCAGATACCGTTCCATAAGCCCAATATGTAATAGACAAGACCTACTCCTTGCTCAGAGAACTGGACTCAACACGCCCGATTCACCGCACAAGAATATATCTGACTAGTAATAATCTTAAAACCTATGTATTGATATCTCTCTGTTAGTGTGTCAAGTGGGTGTAAAGCGGCATAAACACAGCCGTGAAAAGCAGCTAAACCCCATTATAAAAATAAATTACTTTTAAAAACCCATGAAACAAAGACAGGGAAAGAGAGAGAAATTCTTACACAATTCGTTCAGGGGCTGTGATGCCACCTGGATTGACCATATCTAGACCCACAGCTGGATGAGACATAAGGGTGGACACTCTTGGGGCTGAGAGGTTTGGTGAGGTTGGGTGAGCAAACGCAGACCCTTTAAAGTAATACTGCGTGCTACCCATCGCATGGGTCCCAAATCTCCAGGTTCAAGGGCATCTTCCTACATCGAAAATATGCATGAGAAACCCAGAAGATGGTACACCGTGTGATGGGGAAAGGTTTCTAAAACGCACCTCATTTCTCATCTCCTTGTGCTCGGGTTCGCCATTCCAGCCACTTTACTAGCAATCTCCCTACTTGGAGCATCAGCACCTTTAACCTCCTGTTCCGTACAGGTTGCAATTTGTCCTGAGGATGAACGGGAAGACGGGGAACCAATGAGAGACTAGCTCTTGGTGTTGGGACAGGCACAGGTCACTCTATTTTCCCATCAGGAAGAAGAATTAACCACAGGCTCAGCCTGCCCCCCAGAACCAGAACAGGGCCTGAAGCCATCCTGCGCTTTTGCGGCCAGCTCCCAAAAATGCGACTTGTAAAATGGAGCTTCAGGGCACTGCAATTCACAAACCTGCAGAGTTATAAATGATAACTCTCGTCCACAAATATATTGAGGGAAGGCAAAGAAGAGGATTTGAAATCAAGGCAGAATTGCAGGAAACAGATTTCAGGAGGTAGATTCGAATCGCCTTTAAAGCACATGAAAAGCGGCAAAACGTTGACAATGATGCCCTTGGCCAAAAAGGGCGTATGCGTTTTTTCCTGAATATATTCAGGAAAAAACGCATACGCCCTTTTTGGCCAACCAAGCAACCTGGAAAGGCAAATCAGCGCTACAAAGAAGTCTCGCTTCCCATCGGTCAAAAGGGCCATGCTGAAAAAAGTGTCAAAACCAGAAATGCAGGACAGGCCATGGAGAAATGGGAGCCTTGCTACACTGATGGGCGGGATGTAAATTGCCAACAGCCACTCTGGAGAAGTGTACGGTGTGTCCTGAAACATCTAAAAAACACAGCTTAGAGACCATAGGGCACTTCCACGCATGGGGGGATAAAGTGGGAAAATTGAAAATCAGCAAGACACAAGCACCCCAAAGTTTAGGGCTGCTCTGTTGACAAGGACCTCCACTTCATTCCACCTTAAATATCCCAGGAAAGCGAAAAATGGATCAAAAAGTTGTGGTCCTTATGTACAATGGAATATCACTCAGCCATGAAATCAATGTCATAAGGCTAGTAGCAGCATGATGAGTGGATTTAGGTAAGACAATACTAAGTGAAATAAGTCACACAGAAAAAGAAACTTCTCATAAGGTGTCACTTATAGAGGGAATGTAAAAACCGTTACACTTGAACTGAATTACAAAACAGAACAGAGTCACACATGCAGAAAACACACTATGGCTGCTTAACGGGAAAGGTGAGGTGGGGTGATACATAAAACAAGAGTTTCAAATTAGCTCAGATACCGTTCCATAAACCCAATATGTAATAGACAAGACCTACTCCTTGCTCAGAGAACTGGACTCAACACGCCCGATTCACCGCACAAGAATATATCTGATTAGTAATAATCTTAAAACCTATGTATTGATATCTCTCTGTTAGTGTGTCAAGTGGGTGTAAAGCGGCATAAACACAGCCGTGAAAAGCAGCTAAACCCCATTATAAAAATAAATTACTTTTAAAAACCCATGAAACAAAGACAGGGAAAGAGAGAGAAATTCTTACACAATTCGTTCAGGGGCTGTGATGCAACCTGGATTGACCATATCTAGACCCACAGCTGGATGAGACATAAGGGTGGACACTCTTGGGGCTGAGAGGTTTGGTGAGGTTGGGTGAGCAAACGCAGACCCTTTAATGTAATACTGCGTGCTACCCATCGCATGGGTCCCAAATCTCCAGGTTCAAGGGCATCTTCCTACATCGAAAACATGCATGAGAAACCCAGAAGATGGTACACCGTGTGATGGGGAAAGGTTTCTAAAACGCACCTCATTTCTCATCTCCTTGTGCTCGGGTTCGCCATTCCAGCCACTTTACTAGCAATCTCCCTACTTGGAGCATCAGCACCTTTAACCTCCTGTTCCGTACAGGTTGCAATTTGTCCTGAGGATGAACGGGAAGACGGGGAACCAATGAGAGACTAGCTCTTGGTGTTGGGACAGGCACAGGTCACTCTATTTTCCCATCAGGAAGAAGAATTAACCACAGGCTCAGCCTGCCCCCCGGAACCAGAACAGGGCCTGAAGCCATCCTGCGCTTTTGCGGCCAGCTCCCAAAAATGCGACTTGTAAAATGGAGCTTCAGGGCACTGCAATTCACAAACCTGCAGAGTTATAAATGATAACTCTCGTCCACAAATATATTGAGGGAAGGCAAAGAAGAGGATTTGAAATCAAGGCAGAATTGCAGGAAACAGATTTCAGGAGGTAGATTCGAATCGCCTTTAAAGCACATGAAAAGCGGCAAAACGTTGACAATGATGCCCTTGGCCAAAAAGGGCGTATGCGTTTTTTCCTGAATATATTCAGGAAAAAACGCATACGCCCTTTTTGGCCAACCAAGCAACCTGGAAAGGCAAATCAGCGCTACAAAGAAGTCTCGCTTCCCATCGGTCAAAAGGGCCATGCTGAAAAAAGTGTCAAAACCAGAAATGCAGGACAGGCCATGGAGAAATGGGAGCCTTGCTACACTGATGGGCGGGATGTAAATTGCCAACAGCCACTCTGGAGAAGTGTACGGTGTGTCCTGAAACATCTAAAAAACACAGCTTAGAGAGCATAGGGCACTTCCACGCATGGGGGGATAAAGTGGGAAAATTGAAAATCAGCAAGACACAAGCACCCCAAAGTTTAGGGCTGCTCTGTTGACAAGGACCTCCACTTCATTCCACCTTAAATATCCCAGGAAAGCGAAAAATGGATCAAAAAGTTGTGGTCCTTATGTACAATGGAATAACACTCAGCCATGAAATCAATGTCATAAGGCTAGTAGCAGCATGATGAGTGGATTTAGGTAAGACGATTCTAAGTGAAATGAGTCACACAGAAAAGGACACTTCTCATAAGGTGTCACTTATAGAGGGAATGTAAAAACCGTTACACTTGAACTGAATTACAAAACAGAACAGAGTCACACATGCAGAAAACACACTATGGCTGCTTAACGGGAAAGGTGAGGTGGGGTGATACATAAAACAAGAGTTTCAAATTAGCTCAGATACCGTTCCATAAGCCCAATATGTAATAGACAAGACCTACTCCTTGCTCAGAGAACTGGACTCAACACGCCCGATTCACCGCACAAGAATATATCTGACTAGTAATAATCTTAAAACCTATGTATTGATATCTCTCTGTTAGTGTGTCAAGTGGGTGTAAAGCGGCATAAACACAGCCGTGAAAAGCAGCTAAACCCCATTATAAAAATAAATTACTTTTAAAAACCCATGAAACAAAGACAGGGAAAGAGAGAGAAATTCTTACACAATTCGTTCAGGGGCTGTGATGCCACCTGGATTGACCATATCTAGACCCACAGCTGGATGAGACATAAGGGTGGACACTCTTGGGGCTGAGAGGTTTGGTGAGGTTGGGTGAGCAAACGCAGACCCTTTAAAGTAATACTGCGTGCTACCCATCGCATGGGTCCCAAATCTCCAGGTTCAAGGGCATCTTCCTACATCGAAAATATGCATGAGAAACCCAGAAGATGGTACACCGTGTGATGGGGAAAGGTTTCTAAAACGCACCTCATTTCTCATCTCCTTGTGCTCGGGTTCGCCATTCCAGCCACTTTACTAGCAATCTCCCTACTTGGAGCATCAGCACCTTTAACCTCCTGTTCCGTACAGGTTGCAATTTGTCCTGAGGATGAACGGGAAGACGGGGAACCAATGAGAGACTAGCTCTTGGTGTTGGGACAGGCACAGGTCACTCTATTTTCCCATCAGGAAGAAGAATTAACCACAGGCTCAGCCTGCCCCCCAGAACCAGAACAGGGCCTGAAGCCATCCTGCGCTTTTGCGGCCAGCTCCCAAAAATGCGACTTGTAAAATGGAGCTTCAGGGCACTGCAATTCACAAACCTGCAGAGTTATAAATGATAACTCTCGTCCACAAATATATTGAGGGAAGGCAAAGAAGAGGATTTGAAATCAAGGCAGAATTGCAGGAAACAGATTTCAGGAGGTAGATTCGAATCGCCTTTAAAGCACATGAAAAGCGGCAAAACGTTGACAATGATGCCCTTGGCCAAAAAGGGCGTATGCGTTTTTTCCTGAATATATTCAGGAAAAAACGCATACGCCCTTTTTGGCCAACCAAGCAACCTGGAAAGGCAAATCAGCGCTACAAAGAAGTCTCGCTTCCCATCGGTCAAAAGGGCCATGCTGAAAAAAGTGTCAAAACCAGAAATGCAGGACAGGCCATGGAGAAATGGGAGCCTTGCTACACTGATGGGCGGGATGTAAATTGCCAACAGCCACTCTGGAGAAGTGTACGGTGTGTCCTGAAACATCTAAAAAACACAGCTTAGAGAGCATAGGGCACTTCCACGCATGGGGGGATAAAGTGGGAAAATTGAAAATCAGCAAGACACAAGCACCCCAAAGTTTAGGGCTGCTCTGTTGACAAGGACCTCCACTTCATTCCACCTTAAATATCCCAGGAAAGCGAAAAATGGATCAAAAAGTTGTGGTCCTTATGTACAATGGAATATCACTCAGCCATGAAATCAATGTCATAAGGCTAGTAGCAGCATGATGAGTGGATTTAGGTAAGACAATACTAAGTGAAATAAGTCACACAGAAAAAGAAACTTCTCATAAGGTGTCACTTATAGAGGGAATGTAAAAACCGTTACACTTGAACTGAATTACAAAACAGAACAGAGTCACACATGCAGAAAACACACTATGGCTGCTTAACGGGAAAGGTGAGGTGGGGTGATACATAAAACAAGAGTTTCAAATTAGCTCAGATACCGTTCCATAAACCCAATATGTAATAGACAAGACCTACTCCTTGCTCAGAGAACCGGACTCAACACGCCCGATTCACCGCACAAGAATATATCTGACTAGTAATAATCTTAAAACCTATGTATTGATATCTCTCTGTTAGTGTGTCAAGTGGGTGTAAAGCGGCATAAACACAGCCGTGAAAAGCAGCTAAACCCCATTATAAAACTAAATTACTTTTAAAAACCCATGAAACAAAGACAGGGAAAGAGAGAGAAATTCTTACACAATTCGTTCAGGGGCTGTGATGCAACCTGGAGTGACCATATCTAGACCCACAGCTGGATGAGACATAAGGGTGGACACTCTTGGGGCTGAGAGGTTTGGTGAGGTTGGGTGAGCAAACGCAGACCCTTTAAAGTAATACTGCGTGCTACCCATCGCATGGGTCCCAAATCTCCAGGTTCAAGGGCATCTTCCTACATCGAAAACATGCATGAGAAACCCAGAAGATGGTACACCGTGTGATGGGGAAAGGTTTCTAAAACGCACCTCATTTCTCATCTCCTTGTGCTCGGGTTCGCCATTCCAGCCACTTTACTAGCAATCTCCCTACTTGGAGCATCAGCACCTTTAACCTCCTGTTCCGTACAGGTTGCAATTTGTCCTGAGGATGAACGGGAAGACGGGGAACCAATGAGAGACTAGCTCTTGGTGTTTGGACAGGCACAGGTCACTCTATTTTCCCATCAGGAAGAAGAATTAACCACAGGCTCAGCCTGACCCCCAGAACCAGAACAGGGCCTGAAGCCATCCTGCGCTTTTGCGGCCAGCTCCCAAAAACGCGACTTGTAAAATGGAGCTTCAGGGCACTGCAATTCACAAACCTGCAGAGTTATAAATGATAACTCTCGTCCACAAATATATTGAGGGAAGGCAAAGAAGAGGATTTGAAATCAAGGCAGAATTGCAGGAAACAGATTTCAGGAGGTAGATTCGAATCGCCTTTAAAGCACATGAAAAGCGGCAGAACGTTGACAATGATGCCCTTGGCCAAAAAGGGCGTATGCGTTTTTTCCTGAATATATTCAGGAAAAAACGCATACGCCCTTTTTGGCCAACCAAGCAACCTGGAAAGGCAAATCAGCGCTACAAAGAAGTCTCGCTTCCCATCGGTCAAAAGGGCCATGCTGAAAAAAGTGTCAAAACCAGAAATGCAGGACAGGCCATGGAGAAATGGGAGCCTTGCTACACTGATGGGCGGGATGTAAATTGCCAACAGCCACTCTGGAGAAGTGTACGGTGTGTCCTGAAACATCTAAAAAACACAGCTTAGAGAGCATAGGGCACTTCCACGCATGGGGGGATAAAGTGGGAAAATTGAAAATCAGCAAGACACAAGCACCCCAAAGTTTAGGGCTGCTCTGTTGACAAGGACCTCCACTTCATTCCACCTTAAATATCCCAGGAAAGCGAAAAATGGATCAAAAAGTTGTGGTCCTTATGTACAATGGAATATCACTCAGCCATGAAATCAATGTCATAAGGCTAGTAGCAGCATGATGAGTGGATTTAGGTAAGACAATACTAAGTGAAATAAGTCACACAGAAAAAGAAACTTCTCATAAGGTGTCACTTATAGAGGGAATGTAAAAACCGTTACACTTGAACTGAATTACAAAACAGAACAGAGTCACACATGCAGAAAACACACTATGGCTGCTTAACGGGAAAGGTGAGGTGGGGTGATACATAAAACAAGAGTTTCAAATTAGCTCAGATACCGTTCCATAAACCCAATATGTAATAGACAAGACCTACTCCTTGCTCAGAGAACTGGACTCAACACGCCCGATTCACCGCACAAGAATATATCTGACTAGTAATAATCTTAAAACCTATGTATTGATATCTCTCTGTTAGTGTGTCAAGTGGGTGTAAAGCGGCATAAACACAGCCGTGAAAAGCAGCTAAACCCCATTATAAAACTAAATTACTTTTAAAAACCCATGAAACAAAGACAGGGAAAGAGAGAGAAATTCTTACACAATTCGTTCAGGGGCTGTGATGCAACCTGGAGTGACCATATCTAGACCCACAGCTGGATGAGACATAAGGGTGGACACTCTTGGGGCTGAGAGGTTTGGTGAGGTTGGGTGAGCAAACGCAGACCCTTTAAAGTAATACTGCGTGCTACCCATCGCATGGGTCCCAAATCTCCAGGTTCAAGGGCATCTTCCTACATCGAAAACATGCATGAGAAACCCAGAAGATGGTACACCGTGTGATGGGGAAAGGTTTCTAAAACGCACCTCATTTCTCATCTCCTTGTGCTCGGGTTCGCCATTTCAGCCACTTTACTAGCAATCTCCCTACTTGGAGCATCAGCACCTTTAAACTCCTGTTCCGTACAGGTTGCAATTTGTCCTGAGGATGAACGGGAAGACGGGGAACCAATGAGAGACTAGCTCTTGGTGTTGGGACAGGCACAGGTCACTCTATTTTCCCATCAGGAAGAAGAATTAACCACAGGCTCAGCCTGCCCCCCGGAACCAGAAAAGGACCTGAAGCCATCCTGCGCTTTTGCGGCCAGCTCCCAAAAAAGCGACTTGTAAAATGGAGCTTCAGGGCACTGCAATTCACAAACCTGCAGAGTTATAAATGATAACTCTCGTCCACAAATATATTGAGGGAAGGCAAAGAAGAGGATTTGAAATCAAGGCAGAATTGCAAGAAATAGATTTCAGGAGGTAGATTCGAATCGCCTTTAAAGCACATGAAAAGCGGCAGAACGTTGACAATGATGCCCTTGGCCAAAAAGGGCTTATGCGTTTTTTCCTGAATATATTCAGGAAAAAACGCATACGCCCTTTTTGGCCAACCAAGCAACCTGGAAAGGCAAATCAGCGCTACAAAGAAGTCTCGCTTCCCATCGGTCAAAAGGGCCATGCTGAAAAAAGTGTCAAAACCAGAAATGCAGGACAGGCCATGGAGAAATGGGAGCCTTGCTACACTGATGGGCGGGATGTAAATTGCCAACAGCCACTCTGGAGAAGTGTACGGTGTGTCCTGAAACATCTAAAAAACACAGCTTAGAGAGCATAGGGCACTTTCACGCATGGGGGGATAAAGTGGGAAAATTGAAAATCAGCAAGACACAAGCACACCAAAGTTTAGGGCTGCTCTGTTGACAAGGACCTCCACTTCATTCCACCTTAAATATCCCAGGAAAGCGAAAAATGGATCAAAAAGTTGTGGTCCTTATGTACAATGGAATAACACTCAGCCATGAAATCAATGTCATAAGGCTAGTAGCAGCATGATGAGTGGATTTAGGTAAGACGATTCTAAGTGAAATAAGTCACACAGAAAAGGACACTTCTCATAAGGTGTCACTTATAGAGGGAATGTAAAAACCGTTACACTTGAACTGAATTACAAAACAGAACAGAGTCACACATGCAGAAAACACACTATGGCTGCTTAACGGGAAAGGTGAGGTGGGGTGATACATAAAACAAGAGTTTCAAATTAGCTCAGATACCGTTCCATAAACCCAATATGTAATAGACAAGACCTACTCCTTGCTCAGAGAACTGGACTCAACACGCCCTATTCACCGCAAAAGAATATATCTGACTAGTAATAATCTTAAAACCTATGTATTGATATCTCTCTGTTAGTGTGTCAAGTGGGTGTAAAGCGGCATAAACACAGCCGTGAAAAGCAGCTAAACCCCATTATAAAACTAAATTACTTTTAAAAACCCATGAAACAAAGACAGGGAAAGAGAGAGAAATTCTTACACAATTCGTTCAGGGGCTGTGATGCAACCTGGAGTGACCATATCTAGAACCACAGCTGGATGAGACATAAGGGTGGACACTCTTGGGGCTGAGAGGTTTGGTGAGGTTGGGTGAGCAAACGCAGACCCTTTAAAGTAATACTGCGTGCTACCCATCGCATGGGTCCCAAATCTCCAGGTTCAAGGGCATCTTCCTACATCGAAAACATGCATGAGAAACCCAGAAGATGGTACACCGTGTGATGGGGAAAGGTTTCTAAAACGCACCTCATTTCTCATCTCCTTGTGCTCGGGTTCGCCATTCCAGCCACTTTACTAGCAATCTCCCTACTTGGAGCATCAGCACCTTTAACCTCCTGTTCCGTACAGGTTGCAATTTGTCCTGAGGATGAACGGGAAGACGGGGAACCAATGAGAGACTAGCTCTTGGTGTTGGGACAGGCACAGGTCACTCTATTTTCCCATCAGGAAGAAGAATTAACCACAGGCTCAGCCTGACCCCCAGAACCAGAACAGGGCCTGAAGCCATCCTGCGCTTTTGCGGCCAGCTCCCAAAAATGCGACTTGTAAAATGGAGCTTCAGGGCACTGCAATTCACAAACCTGCAGAGTTATAAATGATAACTCTCGTCCACAAATATATTGAGGGAAGGCAAAGAAGAGGATTTGAAATCAAGGCAGAATTGCAGGAAACAGATTTCAGGAGGTAGATTCGAATCGCCTTTAAAGCACATGAAAAGCGGCAAAACGTTGACAATGATGCCCTTGGCCAAAAAGGGCGTATGCGTTTTTTCCTGAATATATTCAGGAAAAAACGCATACGCCCTTTTTGGCCAACCAAGCAACCTGGAAAGGCAAATCAGCGCTACAAAGAAGTCTCGCTTCCCATCGGTCAAAAGGGCCATGCTGAAAAAAGTGTCAAAACCAGAAATGCAGGACAGGCCATGGAGAAATGGGAGCCTTGCTACACTGATGGGCGGGATGTAAATTGCCAACAGCCACTCTGGAGAAGTGTACGGTGTGTCCTGAAACATCTAAAAAACACAGCTTAGAGAGCATAGGGCACTTCCACGCATGGGGGGATAAAGTGGGAAAATTGAAAATCAGCAAGACACAAGCACCCCAAAGTTTAGGGCTGCTCTGTTGACAAGGACCTCCACTTCATTCCACCTTAAATATCCCAGGAAAGCGAAAAATGGATCAAAAAGTTGTGGTCCTTATGTACAATGGAATATCACTCAGCCATGAAATCAATGTCATAAGGCTAGTAGCAGCATGATGAGTGGATTTAGGTAAGACAATACTAAGTGAAATAAGTCACACAGAAAAAGAAACTTCTCATAAGGTGTCACTTATAGAGGGAATGTAAAAACCGTTACACTTGAACTGAATTACAAAACAGAACAGAGTCACACATGCAGAAAACACACTATGGCTGCTTAACGGGAAAGGTGAGGTGGGGTGATACATAAAACAAGAGTTTCAAATTAGCTCAGATACCGTTCCATAAACCCAATATGTAATAGACAAGACCTACTCCTTGCTCAGAGAACTGGACTCAACACGCCCGATTCACCGCACAAGAATATATCTGACTAGTAATAATCTTAAAACCTATGTATTGATATCTCTCTGTTAGTGTGTCAAGTGGGTGTAAAGCGGCATAAACACAGCCGTGAAAAGCAGCTAAACCCCATTATAAAACTAAATTACTTTTAAAAACCCATGAAACAAAGACAGGGAAAGAGAGAGAAATTCTTACACAATTCGTTCAGGGGCTGTGATGCAACCTGGAGTGACCATATCTAGACCCACAGCTGGATGAGACATAAGGGTGGACACTCTTGGGGCTGAGAGGTTTGGTGAGGTTGGGTGAGCAAACGCAGACCCTTTAAAGTAATACTGCGTGCTACCCATCGCCTGGGTCCCAAATCTCCAGGTTCAAGGGCATCTTCCTACATCGAAAACATGCATGAGAAACCCAGAAGATGGTACACCGTGTGAAGGGGAAAGGTTTCTAAAACGCACCTCATTTCTCATCTCCTTGTGCTCGGGTTCGCCATTTCAGCCACTTTACTAGCAATCTCCCTACTTGGAGCATCAGCACCTTTAAACTCCTGTTCCGTACAGGTTGCAATTTGTCCTGAGGATGAACGGGAAGACGGGGAACCAATGAGAGACTAGCTCTTGGTGTTGGGACAGGCACAGGTCACTCTATTTTCCCATCAGGAAGAAGAATTAACCACAGGCTCAGCCTTCCCCCCGGAACCAGAAAAGGACCTGAAGCCATCCTGCGCTTTTGCGGCCAGCTCCCAAAAAAGCGACTTGTAAAATGGAGCTTCAGGGCACTGCAATTCACAAACCTGCAGAGTTATAAATGATAACTCTCGTCCACAAATATATTGAGGGAAGGCAAAGAAGAGGATTTGAAATCAAGGCAGAATTGCAAGAAATAGATTTCAGGAGGTAGATTCGAATCGCCTTTAAAGCACATGAAAAGCGGCAGAACGTTGACAATGATGCCCTTGGCCAAAAAGGGCTTATGCGTTTTTTCCTGAATATATTCAGGAAAAAACGCATACGCCCTTTTTGGCCAACCAAGCAACCTGGAAAGGCAAATCAGCGCTACAAAGAAGTCTCGCTTCCCATCGGTCAAAAGGGCCATGCTGAAAAAAGTGTCAAAACCAGAAATGCAGGACAGGCCATGGAGAAATGGGAGCCTTGCTACACTGATGGGCGGGATGTAAATTGCCAACAGCCACTCTGGAGAAGTGTACGGTGTGTCCTGAAACATCTAAAAAACACAGCTTAGAGAGCATAGGGCACTTTCACGCATGGGGGGATAAAGTGGGAAAATTGAAAATCAGCAAGACACAAGCACACCAAAGTTTAGGGCTGCTCTGTTGACAAGGACCTCCACTTCATTCCACCTTAAATATCCCAGGAAAGCGAAAAATGGATCAAAAAGTTGTGGTCCTTATGTACAATGGAATAACACTCAGCCATGAAATCAATGTCATAAGGCTAGTAGCAGCATGATGAGTGGATTTAGGTAAGACGATTCTAAGTGAAATAAGTCACACAGAAAAGGACACTTCTCATAAGGTGTCACTTATAGAGGGAATGTAAAAACCGTTACACTTGAACTGAATTACAAAACAGAACAGAGTCACACATGCAGAAAACACACTATGGCTGCTTAACGGGAAAGGTGAGGTGGGGTGATACATAAAACAAGAGTTTCAAATTAGCTCAGATACCGTTCCATAAACCCAATATGTAATAGACAAGACCTACTCCTTGCTCAGAGAACTGGACTCAACACGCCCTATTCACCGCAAAAGAATATATCTGACTAGTAATAATCTTAAAACCTATGTATTGATATCTCTCTGTTAGTGTGTCAAGTGGGTGTAAAGCGGCATAAACACAGCCGTGAAAAGCAGCTAAACCCCATTATAAAACTAAATTACTTTTAAAAACCCATGAAACAAAGACAGGGAAAGAGAGAGAAATTCTTACACAATTCGTTCAGGGGCTGTGATGCAACCTGGAGTGACCATATCTAGAACCACAGCTGGATGAGACATAAGGGTGGACACTCTTGGGGCTGAGAGGTTTGGTGAGGTTGGGTGAGCAAACGCAGACCCTTTAAAGTAATACTGCGTGCTACCCATCGCATGGGTCCCAAATCTCCAGGTTCAAGGGCATCTTCCTACATCGAAAACATGCATGAGAAACCCAGAAGATGGTACACCGTGTGATGGGGAAAGGTTTCTAAAACGCACCTCATTTCTCATCTCCTTGTGCTCGGGTTCGCCATTCCAGCCACTTTACTAGCAATCTCCCTACTTGGAGCATCAGCACCTTTAACCTCCTGTTCCGTACAGGTTGCAATTTGTCCTGAGGATGAACGGGAAGACGGGGAACCAATGAGAGACTAGCTCTTGGTGTTGGGACAGGCACAGGTCACTCTATTTTCCCATCAGGAAGAAGAATTAACCACAGGCTCAGCCTGCCCCCCGGAACCAGAACAGGGCCTGAAGCCATCCTGCGCTTTTGCGGCCAGCTCCCAAAAATGCGACTTGTAAAATGGAGCTTCAGGGCACTGCAATTCACAAACCTGCAGAGTTATAAATGATAACTCTCGTCCACAAATATATTGAGGGAAGGCAAAGAAGAGGATTTGAAATCAAGGCAGAATTGCAGGAAACAGATTTCAGGAGGTAGATTCGAATCGCCTTTAAAGCACATGAAAAGCGGCAAAACGTTGACAATGATGCCCTTGGCCAAAAAGGGCGTATGCGTTTTTTCCTGAATATATTCAGGAAAAAACTCATACGCCCTTTTTGGCCAACCAAGCAACCTGGAAAGGCAAATCAGCGCTACAAAGAAGTCTCGCTTCCCATCGGTCAAAAGGGCCATGCTGAAAAAAGTGTCAAAACCAGAAATGCAGGACAGGCCATGGAGAAATGGGAGCCTTGCTACACTGATGGGCGGGATGTAAATTGCCAACAGCCACTCTGGAGAAGTGTACGGTGTGTCCTGAAACATCTAAAAAACACAGTTTAGAGAGCATAGGGCACTTCCACGCATGGGGGGATAAAGTGGGAAAATTGAAAATCAGCAAGACACAAGCACCCCAAAGTTTAGGGCTGCTCTGTTGACAAGGACCTCCACTTCATTCCACCTTAAATATCCCAGGAAAGCGAAAAATGGATCAAAAAGTTGTGGTCCTTATGTACAATGGAATAACACTCAGCCATGAAATCAATGTCATAAGGCTAGTAGCAGCATGATGAGTGGATTTAGGTAAGACGATTCTAAGTGAAATAAGTCACACAGAAAAGGACACTTCTCATAAGGTGTCACTTATAGAGGGAATGTAAAAACCGTTACACTTGAACTGAATTACAAAACAGAACAGAGTCACACATGCAGAAAACACACTATGGCTGCTTAACGGGAAAGGTGAGGTGGGGTGATACATAAAACAAGAGTTTCAAATTAGCTCAGATACCGTTCCATGAACCCAATATGTAATAGACAAGACCTACTCCTTGCTCAGAGAACTGGACTCAACACGCCCGATTCACCGCACAAGAATATATCTGACTAGTAATAATCTTAAAACCTATGTATTGATATCTCTCTGTTAGTGTGTCAAGTGGGTGTAAAGCGGCATAAACACAGCCGTGAAAAGCAGCTAAACCCCATTATAAAACTAAATTACTTTTAAAAACCCATGAAACAAAGACAGGGAAAGAGAGAGAAATTCTTACACAATTCGTTCAGGGGCTGTGATGCAACCTGGAGTGACCATATCTAGAACCACAGCTGGATGAGACATAAGGGTGGACACTCTTGGGGCTGAGAGGTTTGGTGAGGTTGGGTGAGCAAACGCAGACCCTTTAAAGTAATACTGCGTGCTACCCATCGCATGGGTCCCAAATCTCCAGGTTCAAGGGCATCTTCCTACATCGAAAACATGCATGAGAAACCCAGAAGATGGTACACCGTGTGATGGGGAAAGGTTTCTAAAACGCACCTCATTTCTCATCTCCTTGTGCTCGGGTTCGCCATTCCAGCCACTTTACTAGCAATCTCCCTACTTGGAGCATCAGCACCTTTAACCTCCTGTTCCGTACAGGTTGCAATTTGTCCTGAGGATGAACGGGAAGACGGGGAACCAATGAGAGACTAGCTCTTGGTGTTGGGACAGGCACAGGTCACTCTATTTTCCCATCAGGAAGAAGAATTAACCACAGGCTCAGCCTGCCCCCCGGAACCAGAACAGGGCCTGAAGCCATCCTGCGCTTTTGCGGCCAGCTCCCAAAAATGCGACTTGTAAAATGGAGCTTCAGGGCACTGCAATTCACAAACCTGCAGAGTTATAAATGATAACTCTCGTCCACAAATATATTGAGGGAAGGCAAAGAAGAGGATTTGAAATCAAGGCAGAATTGCAGGAAACAGATTTCAGGAGGTAGATTCGAATCGCCTTTAAAGCACATGAAAAGCGGCAAAACGTTGACAATGATGCCCTTGGCCAAAAAGGGCGTATGCGTTTTTTCCTGAATATATTCAGGAAAAAACTCATACGCCCTTTTTGGCCAACCAAGCAACCTGGAAAGGCAAATCAGCGCTACAAAGAAGTCTCGCTTCCCATCGGTCAAAAGGGCCATGCTGAAAAAAGTGTCAAAACCAGAAATGCAGGACAGGCCATGGAGAAATGGGAGCCTTGCTACACTGATGGGCGGGATGTAAATTGCCAACAGCCACTCTGGAGAAGTGTACGGTGTGTCCTGAAACATCTAAAAAACACAGTTTAGAGAGCATAGGGCACTTCCACGCATGGGGGGATAAAGTGGGAAAATTGAAAATCAGCAAGACACAAGCACCCCAAAGTTTAGGGCTGCTCTGTTGACAAGGACCTCCACTTCATTCCACCTTAAATATCCCAGGAAAGCGAAAAATGGATCAAAAAGTTGTGGTCCTTATGTACAATGGAATAACACTCAGCCATGAAATCAATGTCATAAGGCTAGTAGCAGCATGATGAGTGGATTTAGGTAAGACGATTCTAAGTGAAATAAGTCACACAGAAAAGGACACTTCTCATAAGGTGTCACTTATAGAGGGAATGTAAAAACCGTTACACTTGAACTGAATTACAAAACAGAACAGAGTCACACATGCAGAAAACACACTATGGCTGCTTAACGGGAAAGGTGAGGTGGGGTGATACATAAAACAAGAGTTTCAAATTAGCTCAGATACCGTTCCATGAACCCAATATGTAATAGACAAGACCTACTCCTTGCTCAGAGAACTGGACTCAACACGCCCGATTCACCGCACAAGAATATATCTGACTAGTAATAATCTTAAAACCTATGTATTGATATCTCTCTGTTAGTGTGTCAAGTGGGTGTAAAGCGGCATAAACACAGCCGTGAAAAGCAGCTAAACCCCATTATAAAACTAAATTACTTTTAAAAACCCATGAAACAAAGACAGGGAAAGAGAGAGAAATTCTTACACAATTCGTTCAGGGGCTGTGATGCAACCTGGAGTGACCATATCTAGAACCACAGCTGGATGAGACATAAGGGTGGACACTCTTGGGGCTGAGAGGTTTGGTGAGGTTGGGTGAGCAAACGCAGACCCTTTAAAGTAATACTGCGTGCTACCCATCGCATGGGTCCCAAATCTCCAGGTTCAAGGGCATCTTCCTACATCGAAAACATGCATGAGAAACCCAGAAGATGGTACACCGTGTGATGGGGAAAGGTTTCTAAAACGCACCTCATTTCTCATCTCCTTGTGCTCGGGTTCGCCATTCCAGCCACTTTACTAGCAATCTCCCTACTTGGAGCATCAGCACCTTTAACCTCCTGTTCCGTACAGGTTGCAATTTGTCCTGAGGATGAACGGGAAGACGGGGAACCAATGAGAGACTAGCTCTTGGTGTTGGGACAGGCACAGGTCACTCTATTTTCCCATCAGGAAGAAGAATTAACCACAGGCTCAGCCTGCCCCCCGGAACCAGAACAGGGCCTGAAGCCATCCTGCGCTTTTGCGGCCAGCTCCCAAAAATGCGACTTGTAAAATGGAGCTTCAGGGCACTGCAATTCACAAACCTGCAGAGTTATAAATGATAACTCTCGTCCACAAATATATTGAGGGAAGGCAAAGAAGAGGATTTGAAATCAAGGCAGAATTGCAGGAAACAGATTTCAGGAGGTAGATTCGAATCGCCTTTAAAGCACATGAAAAGCGGCAAAACGTTGACAATGATGCCCTTGGCCAAAAAGGGCGTATGCGTTTTTTCCTGAATATATTCAGGAAAAAACTCATACGCCCTTTTTGGCCAACCAAGCAACCTGGAAAGGCAAATCAGCGCTACAAAGAAGTCTCGCTTCCCATCGGTCAAAAGGGCCATGCTGAAAAAAGTGTCAAAACCAGAAATGCAGGACAGGCCATGGAGAAATGGGAGCCTTGCTACACTGATGGGCGGGATGTAAATTGCCAACAGCCACTCTGGAGAAGTGTACGGTGTGTCCTGAAACATCTAAAAAACACAGTTTAGAGAGCATAGGGCACTTCCACGCATGGGGGGATAAAGTGGGAAAATTGAAAATCAGCAAGACACAAGCACCCCAAAGTTTAGGGCTGCTCTGTTGACAAGGACCTCCACTTCATTCCACCTTAAATATCCCAGGAAAGCGAAAAATGGATCAAAAAGTTGTGGTCCTTATGTACAATGGAATAACACTCAGCCATGAAATCAATGTCATAAGGCTAGTAGCAGCATGATGAGTGGATTTAGGTAAGACGATTCTAAGTGAAATAAGTCACACAGAAAAGGACACTTCTCATAAGGTGTCACTTATAGAGGGAATGTAAAAACCGTTACACTTGAACTGAATTACAAAACAGAACAGAGTCACACATGCAGAAAACACACTATGGCTGCTTAACGGGAAAGGTGAGGTGGGGTGATACATAAAACAAGAGTTTCAAATTAGCTCAGATACCGTTCCATAAGCCCAATATGTAATAGACAAGACCTACTCCTTGCTCAGAGAACTGGACTCAACACGCCCGATTCACCGCACAAGAATATATCTGACTAGTAATAATCTTAAAACCTATGTATTGATATCTCTCTGTTAGTGTGTCAAGTGGGTGTAAAGCGGCATAAACACAGCCGTGAAAAGCAGCTAAACCCCATTATAAAAATAAATTACTTTTAAAAACCCATGAAACAAAGACAGGGAAAGAGAGAGAAATTCTTACACAATTCGTTCAGGGGCTGTGATGCCACCTGGATTGACCATATCTAGACCCACAGCTGGATGAGACATAAGGGTGGACACTCTTGGGGCTGAGAGGTTTGGTGAGGTTGGGTGAGCAAACGCAGACCCTTTAAAGTAATACTGCGTGCTACCCATCGCATGGGTCCCAAATCTCCAGGTTCAAGGGCATCTTCCTACATCGAAAACATGCATGAGAAACCCAGAAGATGGTACACCGTGTGATGGGGAAAGGTTTCTAAAACGCACCTCATTTCTCATCTCCTTGTGCTCGGGTTCGCCATTCCAGCCACTTTACTAGCAATCTCCCTACTTGGAGCATCAGCACCTTTAACCTCCTGTTCCGTACAGGTTGCAATTTGTCCTGAGGATGAACGGGAAGACGGGGAACCAATGAGAGACTAGCTCTTGGTGTTGGGACAGGCACAGGTCACTCTATTTTCCCATCAGGAAGAAGAATTAACCACAGGCTCAGCCTGCCCCCCGGAACCAGAACAGGGCCTGAAGCCATCCTGCGCTTTTGCGGCCAGCTCCCAAAAATGCGACTTGTAAAATGGAGCTTCAGGGCACTGCAATTCACAAACCTGCAGAGTTATAAATGATAACTCTCGTCCACAAATATATTGAGGGAAGGCAAAGAAGAGGATTTGAAATCAAGGCAGAATTGCAGGAAACAGATTTCAGGAGGTAGATTCGAATCGCCTTTAAAGCACATGAAAAGCGGCAAAACGTTGACAATGATGCCCTTGGCCAAAAAGGGCGTATGCGTTTTTTCCTGAATATATTCAGGAAAAAACGCATACGCCCTTTTTGGCCAACCAAGCAACCTGGAAAGGCAAATCAGCGCTACAAAGAAGTCTCGCTTCCCATCGGTCAAAAGGGCCATGCTGAAAAAAGTGTCAAAACCAGAAATGCAGGACAGGCCATGGAGAAATGGGAGCCTTGCTACACTGATGGGCGGGATGTAAATTGCCAACAGCCACTCTGGAGAAGTGTACGGTGTGTCCTGAAACATCTAAAAAACACAGCTTAGAGAGCATAGGGCACTTCCAGGCATGGGGGGATAAAGTGGGAAAATTGAAAATCAGCAAGACACAAGCACCCCAAAGTTTAGGGCTGCTCTGTTGACAAGGACCTCCACTTCATTCCACCTTAAATATCCCAGGAAAGCGAAAAATGGATCAAAAAGTTGTGGTCCTTATGTACAATGGAATATCACTCAGCCATGAAATCAATGTCATAAGGCTAGTAGCAGCATGATGAGTGGATTTAGGTAAGACAATACTAAGTGAAATAAGTCACACAGAAAAAGAAACTTCTCATAAGGTGTCACTTATAGAGGGAATGTAAAAACCGTTACACTTGAACTGAATTACAAAACAGAACAGAGTCACACATGCAGAAAACACACTATGGCTGCTTAACGGGAAAGGTGAGGTGGGGTGATACATAAAACAAGAGTTTCAAATTAGCTCAGATACCGTTCCATAAGCCCAATATGTAATAGACAAGACCTACTCCTTGCTCAGAGAACTGGACTCAACACGCCCGATTCACCGCACAAGAATATATCTGACTAGTAATAATCTTAAAACCTATGTATTGATATCTCTCTGTTAGTGTGTCAAGTGGGTGCAAAGCGGCATAAACACAGCCGTGAAAAGCAGCTAAACCCCATTATAAAAATAAATTACTTTTAAAAACCCATGAAACAAAGACAGGGAAAGAGAGAGAAATTCTTACACAATTCGTTCAGGGGCTGTGATGCCACCTGGATTGACCATATCTAGACCCACAGCTGGATGAGACATAAGGGTGGACACTCTTGGGGCTGAGAGGTTTGGTGAGGTTGGGTGAGCAAACGCAGACCCTTTAAAGTAATACTGCGTGCTACCCATCGCATGGGTCCCAAATCTCCAGGTTCAAGGGCATCTTCCTACATCGAAAACATGCATGAGAAACCCAGAAGATGGTACACCGTGTGATGGGGAAAGGTTTCTAAAACGCACCTCATTTCTCATCTCCTTGTGCTCGGGTTCGCCATTCCAGCCACTTTACTAGCAATCTCCCTACTTGGAGCATCAGCACCTTTAACCTCCTGTTCCGTACAGGTTGCAATTTGTCCTGAGGATGAACGGGAAGACGGGGAACCAATGAGAGACTAGCTCTTGGTGTTGGGACAGGCACAGGTCACTCTATTTTCCCATCAGGAAGAAGAATTAACCACAGGCTCAGCCTGCCCCCCGGAACCAGAACAGGGCCTGAAGCCATCCTGCGCTTTTGCGGCCAGCTCCCAAAAATGCGACTTGTAAAATGGAGCTTCAGGGCACTGCAATTCACAAACCTGCAGAGTTATAAATGATAACTCTCGTCCACAAATATATTGAGGGAAGGCAAAGAAGAGGATTTGAAATCAAGGCAGAATTGCAGGAAACAGATTTCAGGAGGTAGATTCGAATCGCCTTTAAAGCACATGAAAAGCGGCAAAACGTTGACAATGATGCCCTTGGCCAAAAAGGGCGTATGCGTTTTTTCCTGAATATATTCAGGAAAAAACGCATACGCCCTTTTTGGCCAACCAAGCAACCTGGAAAGGCAAATCAGCGCTACAAAGAAGTCTCGCTTCCCATCGGTCAAAAGGGCCATGCTGAAAAAAGTGTCAAAACCAGAAATGCAGGACAGGCCATGGAGAAATGGGAGCCTTGCTACACTGATGGGCGGGATGTAAATTGCCAACAGCCACTCTGGAGAAGTGTACGGTGTGTCCTGAAACATCTAAAAAACACAGCTTAGAGAGCATAGGGCACTTCCACGCATGGGGGGATAAAGTGGGAAAATTGAAAATCAGCAAGACACAAGCACCCCAAAGTTTAGGGCTGCTCTGTTGACAAGGACCTCCACTTCATACCACCTTAAATATCCCAGGAAAGCGAAAAATGGATCAAAAAGTTGTGGTCCTTATGTACAATGGAATATCACTCAGCCATGAAATCAATGTCATAAGGCTAGTAGCAGCATGATGAGTGGATTTAGGTAAGATGCTTCTAAGTGAAATAAGTCACACAGAAAAGGACACTTCTCATAAGGTGTCACTTATAGAGGGAATGTAAAAACCGTTACACTTGAACTGAATTACAAAACAGAACAGAGTCACACATGCAGAAAACACACTATGGCTGCTTAACGGGAAAGGTGAGGTGGGGTGATACATAAAACAAGAGTTTCAAATTAGCTCAGATACCGTTCCATAAGCCCAATATGTAATAGACAAGACCTACTCCTTGCTCAGAGAACTGGACTCAACACGCCCGATTCACCGCACAAGAATATATCTGACTAGTAATAATCTTAAAACCTATGTATTGATATCTCTCTGTTAGTGTGTCAAGTGGGTGCAAAGCGGCATAAACACAGCCGTGAAAAGCAGCTAAACCCCATTATAAAAATAAATTACTTTTAAAAACCCATGAAACAAAGACAGGGAAAGAGAGAGAAATTCTTACACAATTCGTTCAGGGGCTGTGATGCCACCTGGATTGACCATATCTAGACCCACAGCTGGATGAGACATAAGGGTGGACACTCTTGGGGCTGAGAGGTTTGGTGAGGTTGGGTGAGCAAACGCAGACCCTTTAAAGTAATACTGCGTGCTACCCATCGCATGGGTCCCAAATCTCCAGGTTCAAGGGCATCTTCCTACATCGAAAACATGCATGAGAAACCCAGAAGATGGTACACCGTGTGATGGGGAAAGGTTTCTAAAACGCACCTCATTTCTCATCTCCTTGTGCTCGGGTTCGCCATTCCAGCCACTTTACTAGCAATCTCCCTACTTGGAGCATCAGCACCTTTAACCTCCTGTTCCGTACAGGTTGCAATTTGTCCTGAGGATGAACGGGAAGACGGGGAACCAATGAGAGACTAGCTCTTGGTGTTGGGACAGGCACAGGTCACTCTATTTTCCCATCAGGAAGAAGAATTAACCACAGGCTCAGCCTGCCCCCCGGAACCAGAACAGGGCCTGAAGCCATCCTGCGCTTTTGCGGCCAGCTCCCAAAAAAGCGACTTGTAAAATGGAGCTTCAGGGCACTGCAATTCACAAACCTGCAGAGTTATAAATGATAACTCTCGTCCACAAATATATTGAGGGAAGGCAAAGAAGAGGATTTGAAATCAAGGCAGAATTGCAGGAAACAGATTTCAGGAGGTAGATTCGAATCGCCTTTAAAGCACATGAAAAGCGGCAAAACGTTGACAATGATGCCCTTGGCCAAAAAGGGCGTATGCGTTTTTTCCTGAATATATTCAGGAAAAAACGCATACGCCCTTTTTGGCCAACCAAGCAACCTGGAAAGGCAAATCAGCGCTACAAAGAAGTCTCGCTTCCCATCGGTCAAAAGGGCCATGCTGAAAAAAGTGTCAAAACCAGAAATGCAGGACAGGCCATGGAGAAATGGGAGCCTTGCTACACTGATGGGCGGGATGTAAATTGCCAACAGCCACTCTGGAGAAGTGTACGGTGTGTCCTGAAACATCTAAAAAACACAGCTTAGAGAGCATAGGGCACTTCCACGCATGGGGGGGATAAAGTGGGAAAATTGAAAATCAGCAAGACACAAGCACCCCAAAGTTTAGGGCTGCTCTGTTGACAAGGACCTCCACTTCATTCCACCTTAAATATCCCAGGAAAGCGAAAAATGGATCAAAAAGTTGTGGTCCTTATGTACAATGGAATATCACTCAGCCATGAAATCAATGTCATAAGGCTAGTAGCAGCATGATGAGTGGATTTAGGTAAGATGCTTCTAAGTGAAATAAGTCACACAGAAAAGGACACTTCTCATAAGGTGTCACTTATAGAGGGAATGTAAAAACCGTTACACTTGAACTGAATTACAAAACAGAACAGAGTCACACATGCAGAAAACACACTATGGCTGCTTAACGGGAAAGGTGAGGTTGGGTGATACATAAAACAAGAGTTTCAAATTAGCTCAGATACCGTTCCATAAGCCCAATATGTAATAGACAAGACCTACTCCTTGCTCAGAGAACTGGACTCAACACGCCCGATTCACCGCACAAGAATATATCTGACTAGTAATAATCTTAAAACCTATGTATTGATATCTCTCTGTTAGTGTGTCAAGTGGGTGTAAAGCGGCATAAACACAGCCGTGAAAAGCAGCTAAACCCCATTATAAAACTAAATTACTTTTAAAAACCCATGAAACAAAGACAGGGAAAGAGAGAGAAATTCTTACACAATTCGTTCAGGGGCTGTGATGCCACCTGGATTGACCATATCTAGACCCACAGCTGGATGAGACATAAGGGTGGACACTCTTGGGGCTGAGAGGTTTGGTGAGGTTGGGTGAGCAAACGCAGATCCTTTAAGTAATACTGCGTGCTACCCATCGCATGGGTCCCAAATCTCCAGGTTCAAGGGCATCTTCCTACATCGAAAACATGCATGAGAAACCCAGAAGATGGTACACCGTGTGATGGGGAAAGGTTTCTAAAACGCACCTCATTTCTCATCTCCTTGTGCTCGGGTTCTCCATTCCAGCCACTTTACTAGCAATCTCCCTACTTGGAGCATCAGCACCTTTAACCTCCTGTTCCGTACAGGTTGCAATTTGTCCTGAGGATGAACGGGAAGACGGGGAACCAATGAGAGACTATCTCCTGGTGTTGGGACAGGCACAGGTCACTCTATTTTCCCATCAGGAAGAAGAATTAACCACAGGCTCAGCCTGCCCCCCGGAACCAGAACAGGGCCTGAAGCCATCCTGCGCTTTTGCGGCCAGCTCCCAAAAAAGCGACTTGTAAAATGGAGCTTCAGGGCACTGCAATTCACAAACCTGCAGAGTTATAAATGATAACTCTCGTCCACAAATATATTGAGGGAAGGCAAAGAAGAGGATTTGAAATCAAGGCAGAATTGCAGGAAACAGATTTCAGGAGGTAGATTCGAATCGCCTTTAAAGCACATGAAAAGCGGCAAAACGTTGACAATGATGCCCTTGGCCAAAAAGGGCGTATGCGTTTTTTCCTGAATATATTCAGGAAAAAACGCATACGCCCTTTTTGGCCAACCAAGCAACCTGGAAAGGCAAATCAGCGCTACAAAGAAGTCTCGCTTCCCATCGGTCAAGAGGGCCATGCTGAAAAAAGTGTCAAAACCAGAAATGCAGGACAGGCCATGGAGAAATGGGAGCCTTGCTACACTGATGGGCGGGATGTAAATTGCCAACAGCCACTCTGGAGAAGTGTACGGTGTGTCCTGAAACATCTAAAAAACACAGCTTAGAGAGCATAGGGCACTTCCACGCATGGGGGGGATAAAGTGGGAAAATTGAAAATCAGCAAGACACAAGCACCCCAAAGTTTAGGGCTGCTCTGTTGACAAGGACCTCCACTTCATTCCACCTTAAATATCCCAGGAAAGCGAAAAATGGATCAAAAAGTTGTGGTCCTTATGTACAATGGAATATCACTCAGCCATGAAATCAATGTCATAAGGCTAGTAGCAGCATGATGAGTGGATTTAGGTAAGACGATTCTAAGTGAAATAAGTCACACAGAAAAGGACACTTCTCATAAGGTGTCACTTATAGAGGGAATGTAAAAACCGTTACACTTGAACTGAATTACAAAACAGAACAGAGTCACACATGCAGAAAACACACTATGGCTGCTTAACGGGAAAGGTGAGGTGGGGTGATACATAAAACAAGAGTTTCAAATTAGCTCAGATACAGTTCCATAAACCCAATATGTAATAGACAAGACCTACTCCTTGCTCAGAGAACTGGACTCAACACGCCCGATTCACCGCACAAGAATATATCTGACTAGTAATAATCTTAAAACCTATGTATTGATATCTCTCTGTTAGTGTGTCAAGTGGGTGTAAAGCGGCATAAACACAGCCGTGAAAAGCAGCTAAACCCCATTATAAAAATAAATTACTTTTAAAAACCCATGAAACAAAGACAGGGAAAGAGAGAGAAATTCTTACACAATTCGTTCAGGGGCTGTGATGCAACCTGGATTGACCATATCTAGACCCACAGCTGGATGAGACATAAGGGTGGACACTCTTGGGGCTGAGAGGTTTGCTGAGGTTGGGTGAGCAAACGCAGATCCTTTAAGTAATACTGCATGCTACCCATCGCATGGGTCCCAAATCTCCAGGTTCAAGGGCATCTTCCTACATCGAAAATATGCATGAGAAACCCAGAAGATGGTACACCGTGTGATGGGGAAAGGTTTCTAAAACGCACCTCATTTCTCATCTCCTTGTGCTCGGGTTCTCCATTCCAGCCACTTTACTAGCAATCTCCCTACTTGGAGCATCAGCACCTTTAACCTCCTGTTCCGTACAGGTTGCAATTTGTCCTGAGGATGAACGGGAAGACGGGGAACCAATGAGAGACTAGCTCTTGGTGTTGGGACAGGCACAGGTCACTCTATTTTCCCATCAGGAAGAAGAATTAACCACAGGCTCAGCCTGCCCCCCGGAACCAGAACAGGGCCTGAAGCCATCCTGCGCTTTTGCGGCCAGCTCCCAAAAATCGACTTGTAAAATGGAGCTTCAGGGCACTGCAATTCACAAACCTGCAGAGTTATAAATGATAACTCTCGTCCACAAATATATTGAGGGAAGGCAAAGAAGAGGATTTGAAATCAAGGCAGAATTGCAGGAAACAGATTTCAGGAGGTAGATTCGAATCGCCTTTAAAGCACATGAAAAGCGGCAAAACGTTGACAATGATGCCCTTGGCCAAAAAGGGCGTATGCGTTTTTTCCTGAATATATTCAGGAAAAAACGCGTACGCCCTTTTTGGCCAACCAAGCAACCTGGAAAGGCAAATCAGCGCTACAAAGAAGTCTCGCTTCCCATCGGTCAAAAGGGCCATGCTGAAAAAAGTGTCAAAACCAGAAATGCAGGACAGGCCATGGAGAAATGGGAGCCTTGCTACACTAATGGGCGGGATGTAAATTGCCAACAGCCACTCTGGAGAAGTGTACGGTGTGTCCTGAAACATCTAAAAAACACAGCTTAGAGAGCATAGGGCGCTTCCACGCATGGGGGGATAAAGTGGGAAAATTGAAAATCAGCAAGACACAGGCACCCCAAAGTTTAGGGCTGCTCTGTTGACAAGGACCTCCACTTCATTCCACCTTAAATATCCCAGGAAAGCGAAAAATGGATCAAAAAGTTGTGGTCCTTATGTACAATGGAATATCACTCAGCCATGAAATCAATGTCATAAGGCTAGTAGCAGCATGATGAGTGGATTTAGGTAAGACGATTCTAAGTGAAATAAGTCACACAGAAAAGGACACTTCTCATAAGGTGTCACTTATAGAGGGAATGTAAAAACCGTTACACTTGAACTGAATTACAAAACAGAACAGAGTCACACATGCAGAAAACACACTATGGCTGCTTAACGGGAAAGGTGAGGTGGGGTGATACATAAAACAAGAGTTTCAAATTAGCTCAGATACCGTTGCATAAACCCAATATGTAATAGACAAGACCTACTCCTTGCTCAGAGAATTGACTCAACACGCCCGATTCACCGCACAAGAATATATCTGACTAGTAATAATCTTAAAACCTATGTATTGATATCTCTCTGTTAGTGTGTCAAGTGGGTGTAAAGCGGCATAAACACAGCCGTGAAAAGCAGCTAAACCCCATTATAAAAATAAATTACTTTTAAAAACCCATGAAACAAAGACAGGGAAAGAGAGAGAAATTCTTACACAATTCGTTCAGGGGCTGTGATGCAACCTGGATTGACCATATCTAGACCCACAGCTGGATGAGACATAAGGGTGGACACTCTTGGGGCTGAGAGGTTTGGTGAGGTTGGGTGAGCAAACGCAGACCCTTTAAAGTAATACTGCGTGCTACCCATCGCATGGGTCCCAAATCTCCAGGTTCAAGGGCATCTTCCTACATCGAAAACATGCATGAGAAACCCAGAAGATGGTACACCGTGTGATGGGGAAAGGTTTCTAAAACGCACCTCATTTCTCATCTCCTTGTGCTCGGGTTCGCCATTCCAGCCACTTTACTAGCAATCTCCCTACTTGGAGCCTCAGCACCTTTAACATCCTGTACCGTACAGGTTGCAATTTGTCCTGAGGATGAACGGGAAGACGGGGAACCAATGAGAGACTAGCTCTTGGTGTTGGGACAGGCACAGGTCACTCTATTTTCCCATCAGGAAGAAGAATTAACCACAGGCTCAGCCTACACCCCGGAACCAGAACAGGGCCTGAAGCCATCCTGCGCTTTTGTGGCCAGCCCCCAAAAATGCGACTTGTAAAATGGAGCTTCAGGGCACTGCAATTCACAAACCTGCAGAGTTATAAATGATAACTCTCGTCCACAAATATATTGAGGGAAGGCAAAGAAGAGGATTTGAAATCAAGGCAGAATTGCAGGAAACAGATTTCAGGAGGTAGATTCGAATCGCCTTTAAAGCACATGAAAAGCGGCAAAACGTTGACAATGATGCCCTTGGCCAAAAAGGGCGTATGCGTTTTTTCCTGAATATATTCAGGAAAAAACGCATACGCCCTTTTTGGCTAACCAAGCAACCTGGAAAGGCAAATCAGCGCTACAAAGAAGTCTCGCTTCCCATCGGTCAAAAGGGCCATGCTGAAAAAAGTGTCAAAACCAGAAATGCAGGACAGGCCATGGAGAAATGGGAGCCTTGCTACACTGATGGGCGGGATGTAAATTGCCAACAGCCACTCTGGAGAAGTGTACGGTGTGTCCTGAAACATCTAAAAAACACAGCTTAGAGAGCATAGGGCACTTCCACGCATGGGGGGATAAAGTGGGAAAATTGAAAATCAGCAAGACACAAGCACCCCAAAGTTTAGGGCTGCTCTGTTGACAAGGACCTCCACTTCATTCCACCTTAAATATCCCAGGAAAGCGAAAAATGGATCAAAAAGTTGTGGTCCTTATGTACAATGGAATATCACTCAGCCATGAAATCAATGTCATAAGGCTAGTAGCAGCATGATGAGTGGATTTAGGTAAGACAATACTAAGTGAAATAAGTCACACAGAAAAGGACACTTCTCATAAGGTGTCACTTATAGAGGGAATGTAAAAACCGTTACACTTGAACTGAATTACAAAACAGAACAGAGTCACACATGCAGAAAACACACTATGGCTGCTTAACGGGAAAGGTGAGGTGGGGTGATACATAAAACAAGAGTTTCAAATTAGCTCAGATACCGTTCCATAAACCCAATATGTAATAGACAAGACCTACTCCTTGCTCAGAGAACTGGACTCAACACGCCCGATTCACCGCACAAGAATATATCTGACTAGTAATAATCTTAAAACCTATGTATTGATATCTCTCTGTTAGTGTGTCAAGTGGGTGTAAAGCGGCATAAACACAGCCGTGAAAAGCAGCTAAACCCCATTATAAAAATAAATTACTTTTAAAAACCCATGAAACAAAGACAGGGAAAGAGAGAGAAATTCTTACCCAATTCGTTCAGGGGCTGTGATGCAACCTGGATTGACCATATCTAGACCCATAGCTGGATGAGACATAAGGGTGGACACTCTTGGGGCTGAGAGGTTTGGTGAGGTTGGGTGAGCAAACGCAGACCCTTTAAAGTAATACTGCGTGCTACCCATCGCATGGGTCCCAAATCTCCAGGTTCAAGGGCATCTTCCTACATCTAAAACATGCATGAGAAACCCAGAAGAGGGTACACCGTGTGATGGGGAAAGTTTTCTAAAACGCACCTCATTTCTCATCTCCTTGTGCTCGGGTTCGCCATTCCAGCCACTTTACTAGCAATCTCCCTACTTGGAACCTCAGCACCTTTAACCTCCTGTTCCGAACAGGTTGCAATTTGTCCTGAGGATGAACGGGAAGACGGGGAACCAATGAGAGACTAGCTCTTGGTGTTGGGACAGGCACAGTTCACTCTATTTTCCCATAAGGAAGAAGAATTAACCACAGGCTCAGCCTGCCCCCCGGAACCAGAACAGGGCCTGAAGCCATCCTGCGCATTTGGGGACAGCTCCCAAAAAAGCGAGTTGTAAAATGGAGCGTCAGGGCACTGCAATTCACAAACCTGCAGAGTTATAAATGATAACTCTCGTCCACAAATACATTGAGGGAAGGCAAAGAAGAGGATTTGAAATCAAGGCAGAATTGCAGGAAACAGATTTCAGGAGGTAGATTCGAATCGCCTTTAAAGCACATGAAAAGCGGCAAAACGTTGACAATGATGCCCTTGGCCAAAAAGGGCGTATGCGTTTTTTCCTGAATATATTCAGGAAAAAACGCATACGCCCTTTTTGGCCAACCAAGCAACCTGGAAAGGCAAATCAGCGCTACAAAGAAGTCTCGCTTCCCATCGGTCAAAAGGGCCATGCTGAAAAAAGTGTCAAAACCAGAAATGCAGGACAGGCCATGGAGAAATGGGAGCCTTGCTACACTGATGGGCGGGATGTAAATTGCCAACAGCCACTCTGGAGAAGGGTACGGTGTGTCCTGAAACATCTAAAAAACACAGGTTAGAGAGCATAGGGCACTTCCACGCATGGGGGGATAAAGTGGGAAAATTGAAAATCAGCAAGACATAAGCACCACAAAGTTTAGGGCTGCTCTGTCGACAAGGACCTCCACTTCATTCCACCTTAAATATCCCAGGAAAGCGAAAAATGGATCAAAAAGTTGTGGTCCTTATGTACAATGGAATATCACTCAGCCATGAAATCAATGTCATAAGGCTAGTAACAGCATGATGAGTGGATTTAGGTAAGACGATTCTAAGTGAAATAAGTCACACAGAAAAGGACACTTCTCATAAGGTGTCACTTATAGAGGGAATGTAAAAACCGTTACACATGAACTGAATTACAAAACAGAACAGAGTCACACATGCAGAAAACACACTATGGCTGCTTAACGGGAAAGGTGAGGTGGGGTGATCCATAAAACAAGAGTTTCAAATTAGCTCAGATACCGTTCCATAAACCCAATATGTAATAGACAAGACCTACTCTTGCTCAGACAACTGGACTCAACACGCCCGATTCACCGCACAAGAATATATCTGACTAGTAATAATCTTAAAAAATATGTTTTGATATCACTCTGTTAGTGTGTCATGTGGGTGTAAAGCGGCATAAACACAGCAGTGAAAAAAAAAAACACAGCAGTGAAAAGCAGCTAAACCCCAGTATAATAAGAAATTAAAAACCCATGAAACAAAGACAGTTATAGAGAAAGAAATTCTTACAAAATTAGTTCAGGGGCTGTGATGCAACCTGGATTGACCATATCTAGACCCACAGCTGGATGAGACATAAGGGTGTACACTCTTGGGGCTGAGAGTTTTGTGAGGTTGGGTGAGCAAACGCAGACCCTTTGAAGTAATACTGCGTGGTACCCATCCCATTGGTCCCAAATCTCCAGGTTCAAGGGCATCTTCCTACATCGAAAACACACATGAGAAACCCACACGACGGTACACTGTGTGATCGGGAAAGGTTTGTAAAACGCACCTCATTTCTCATCTCCTTGTGCTCGGGTTCACCAGTCCAGCCGCTATACTAGCAATCTCCGTACTTGGAAAATCAGCACCTTTAACCTCCTGTTTGGTACAGGTTGCAATTTGTCCTGAGGATGAACAGAAAGAGGGGGAACCAATAAGAGACAAGATCTAGGTTTTGGGACAGGCACAGGTCACTCTATTTTCCCAACAGGAAGAAGAATTAACCACAGGCTCAGCCTGCCCCCCGGAACCAGAACAGGGCCTGAAGCCATCCTGCGCTTTTGCGGCCAGCTCCCAAGAAAGTGACTTGTAAAATGGAGCTTCAGGGCACTGCAATTCACAAACCTTCACAGTAATAAATGATAACTCTCGTCCACAAATATATTGAGGGAAGGCAAAGAAGAGGATTTGAAATCAAGGCAGAATTGCAGGAAACAGATTTCAGGAGGTAGATTCGAATCGCCTTTAAAGCACATGAAAAGCGGCAAAACGTTGACAATGATGCCCTTGGCCAAAAAGGGCGTATGCGTTTTTTCCTGAATATATTCAGGAAAAAACGCATACGCCCTTTTTGGCCAACCAAGCAACCTGGAAAGGCAAATCAGCGCTACAAAGAAGTCTCGCTTCCCATCGGTCAAAAGGGCCATGCTGAAAAAAGTGTCAAAACCAGAAATGCAGGACAGGCCATGGAGAAATGGGAGCCTTGCTACACTGATGGGCGGGATGTAAACTGCCAACAGCCACTCTGGAGAAGTGTACGGTGTGTCCTGAAACATCTAAAAAACACAGCTTAGAGAGCATAGGGCACTTCCACGCATGGGGGGATAAAGTGGGAAAATTGAAAATCAGCAAGACCCAAGCACCCCAAAGTTTAGGGCTGCTCTGTTGACAAGGACCTCCACTTCATTCCACCTTAAATATCCCAGGAAAGCGAAAAATGGATCAAAAAGTTGTGGTCCTTATGTACAATGGAATATCACTCAGCCATGAAATCAATGTCATAAGGCTAGTAGCAGCATGATGAGTGGATTTAGGTAAGACGATTCTAATTGAAATAAGTCACACAGAAAAGGACACTTCTCATAAGGTGTCACTTATAGAGGGAATGTAAAAACCGTTACACTTGAACTGAATTACAAAACAGAACAGAGTCACACATGCAGAAAACACACTATGGCTGCTTAACGGGAAAGGTGAGGTGGGGTGATACATAAAACAAGAGTTTCAAATTAGCTCAGATACCGTTCCATAAACCCAATATGTAATAGACAAGACCTACTCCTTGCTCAGAGAACTGGACTCAACACGCCCGATTCACCGCACAAGAATATATCTGACTAGTAATAATCTTAAAACCTATGTATTGATATCTCTCTGTTAGTGTGTCAAGTGGGTGTAAAGCGGCATAAACACAGCCGTGAAAAGCAGCTAAACCCCATTATAAAAATAAATTACTTTTAAAAACCCATGGAACAAAGACAGGGAAAGAGAGAGAAATTCTTACACAATTCGTTCAGGGGCTGTGATGCAACCTGGATTGACCATATCTAGACCCACAGCTGGATGAGACATAAGGGTGGACACTCTTGGGGCTGAGAGGTTTGGTGAGGTTGGGTGAGCAAACGCAGACCCTTTAAAGTAATACTGCGTGCTACCCATCGCATGGGTCCCAAATCTCCAGGTTCAAGGGCATCTTCCTACATCGAAAACATGCATGAGAAACCCAGAAGATGGTACACCGTGTGATGGGGAAAGGTTTCTAAAACGCACCTCATTTCTCATCTCCTTGTGCTCGGGTTCGCCATTCCAGCCACTTTACTAGCAATCTCCCTACTTGGAGCCTCAGCACCTTTAACCTCCTGTTCCGTACAGGTTGCAATTTGTCCTGAGGATGAACGGGAAGACGGGGAACCAATGAGAGACTAGCTCTTGGTGTTGGGACAGGCACAGGTCACTCTATTTTCCCATCAGGAAGAAGAATTAACCACAGGCTCAGCCTGCCCCCCGGAACCAGAACAGGGCCTGAAGCCATCCTGCGCTTTTGCGGCCAGCTCCCAAAAAAGTGACTTGTAAAATGGAGCTTCAGGGCACTGCAATTCACAAACCTACAGAGTTATAAATGATAACTCTCGTCCACAAATATATTGAGGGAAGGCAAAGAAGAGGATTTGAAATCAAGGCAGAATTGCAGGAAACAGATTTCAGGAGGTAGATTCGAATCGCCTTTAAAGCACATGAAAAGCAGCAAAACGTTGACAATGATGCCCTTGGCCAAAAAGGGCGTATGCGTTTTTTACTGAATATATTCAGGAAAAAAAGCATACGCCCTTTTTGGCCAACCAAGCAACCTGGAAAGGCAAATCAGCGCTACAAAGAAGTCTCGCTTCCCATCGGTCAAAAGGGCCATGCTGAAAAAAGTGTCAAAACCAGAAATGCAGGACAGGCCATGGAGAAATGGGAGCCTTGCTACACTGATGGGCGGGATGTAAATTGCCAACAGCCACTCTGGAGAAGTGTACGGTGTGTCCTGAAACATCTAAAAAACACAGCTTAGAGAGCATAGGGCACTTCCACGCATGGGGGGATAAAGTGGGAAAATTGAAAATCAGCAAGACACAAGCACCCCAAAGTTTAGGGCTGCTCTGTTGACAAGGACCTCCACTTCATTCCACCTTAAATATCCCAGGAAAGCGAAAAATGGATAAAAAAGTTTTGGTCCTTATGTACAATGGAATATCACTCAGCCATGAAATCAATGTCATAAGGCTAGTAGCAGCATGATGAGTGGATTTAGGTACGACGATTCTAAGTGAAATAAGTCACACAGAAAAGGACACTTCTCATAAGGTGTCACTTATAGAGGGAATGTAAAAACCGTTACACTTGAACTGAATTACAAAACAGAACAGAGTCACACATGCAGAAAACACACTATGGCTGCTTAACGGGAAAGGTGAGGTGGGGTGATACATAAAACAAGAGTTTCAAATTAGCTCAGATACCGTTCCATAAACCCAATATGTAATAGACAAGACCTACTCCTTGCTCAGAGAACTGGACTCAACACGCCCGATTCACCGCACAAGAATATATCTGACTAGTAATAATCTTAAAACCTATGTATTGATATCTCTCTGTTAGTGTGTCAAGTGGGTGTAAAGCGGCATAAACACAGCCGTGAAAAGCAGCTAAACCCCATTATAAAAATAAATTACTTTTAAAAACCCATGAAACAAAGACAGGGAAAGAGAGAGAAATTCTTACACAATTCGTTCAGGGGCTATGATGCAACCTGGATTGACCATATCTAGACCCACAGCTGGATGAGACATAAGGGTGGACACTCTTGGGGCTGAGAGGTTTGGTGAGGTTGGGTGAGCAAACGCAGACCCTTTAAAGTAATACTGCGTGCTACCCATCGCATGGGTCCCAAATCTCCAGGTTCAAGGGCATCTTCCTACATCGAAAACATGCATGAGAAACCCAGAAGATGGTACACTGTGTGATGGGGAAAGGTTTCTAAAACGCACCTCATTTCTCATCTCCTTGTGCTCGGGTTCGCCATTCCAGCCACTTTACTAGCAATCTCCCTACTTGGAGCCTCAGCACCTTTAACCTCCTGTTCCGTACAGGTTGCAATTTGTCCTGAGGATGAACGGGAAGACGGGGAACCAATGAGAGACTAGCTCTTGGTGTTGGGACAGGCACAGGTCACTCTATTTTCCCATCAGGAAGAAGAATTAACCACAGGCTCAGCCTGCCCCCCGGAACCAGAACAGGGCCTGAAGCCATCCTGCGCTTTTGCGGCCAGCTCCCAAAAAAGTGACTTGTAAAATGGAGCTTCAGGGCACTGCAATTCACAAACCTACAGAGTTATAAATGATAACTCTCGTCCACAAATATATTGAGGGAAGGCAAAGAAGAGGATTTGAAATCAAGGCAGAATTGCAGGAAACAGATTTCAGGAGGTAGATTCGAATCGCCTTTAAAGCACATGAAAAGCGGCAAAACGTTGACAATGATGCCCTTGGCCAAAAAGGGCGTATGCGTTTTTTCCTGAATATATTCAGGAAAAAACGCATACGCCCTTTTTGGCCAACCAAGCAACCTGGAAAGGCAAATCAGCACTACAAAGAAGTCTCGCTTCCCATCGGTCAAAAGGGCCATGCTGAAAAAAGTGTCAAAACCAGAAATGCAGGACAGGCCATGGAGAAATGGGAGCCTTGCTACACTGATGGGCGGGATGTAAATTGCCAACAGCCACTCTGGAGAAGTGTACGGTGTGTCCTGAAACATCTAAAAAACACAGCTTAGAGAGCATAGGGCACTTCCACGCATGGGGGGATAAAGTGGGAAAATTGAAAATCAGCAAGACACAAGCACCCCAAAGTTTAGGGCTGCTCTGTTGACAAGGACCTCCACTTCATTCCACCTTAAATATCCCAGGAAAGCGAAAAATGGATCAAAAAGTTGTGGTCCTTATGTACAATGGAATATCACTCAGCCATGAAATCAATGTCATAAGGCTAGTAGCAGCATGATGAGTGGATTTAGGTAAGACGATTCTAAGTGAAATAAGTCACACAGAAAAGGACACTTCTCATAAGGTGTCACTTATAGAGGGAATGTAAAAACCGTTACACTTGAACTGAATTACAAAACAGAACAGAGTCACACATGCAGAAAACACACTATGGCTGCTTAACGGGAAAGGTGAGGTGGGGTGATCCATAAAACAAGAGTTTCAAATTAGCTCAGATACCGTTCCATAAACCCAATATGTAATAGACAAGACCTACTCCTTGCTCAGAGAACTGGACTCAACACGCCCGATTCACCGCACAAGAATATATCTGACTAGTAATCATCTTAAAACCTATGTATTGATATCTCTCTGTTAGTGTGTCAAGTGGGTGTAAAGCGGCATAAACACAGCCGTGAAAAGCAGCTAAACCCCATTATAAAAATAAATTACTTTTCAAAACCCATGAAACAAAGACAGGGAAAGAGAGAGAAATTCTTACACAATTCGTTCAGGGGCTGTGATGCAACCTGGATTGACCATATCTAGACCCACAGCTGGATGAGACATAAGGGTGGACACTCTTGGGGCTGAGAGGTTTGGTGAGGTTGGTTGAGCAAACGCAGACCCTTTAAAGTAATACTGCGTGCTACCCATCGCATGGGTCCCAAATCTCCAGGTTCAAGGGCATCTTCCTACATCGAAAACATGCATGAGAAACCCAGAAGAGGGTACACCGTGTGATGGGGAAAGGTTTCTAAAACGCACCTCATTTCTCATCTCCTTGTGCTCGGGTTCGCCATTCCAGCCACTTTACTAGCAATCTCCCTACTTGGAGCATCAGCACCTTTAACCTCCTGTTCCGTACAGGTTGCAATTTGTCCTGAGGATGAACGGGAAGACGGGGAACCAATGAGAGACTAGCTCTTGGTGTTGGGACAGGCACAGGTCACTCTATTTTCCCATCAGGAAGAAGAATTAACCACAGGCTCAGCCTGCCCCCCGGAACCAGAACAGGGCCTGAAGCCATCCTGCGCTTTTGCGGCCAGCTCCCAAAAATGCGACTTGTAAAATGGAGCTTCAGGGCACTGCAATTCACAAACCTGCAGAGTTATAAATGATAACTCTCGTCCACAAATATATTGAGGGAAGGCAAAGAAGAGGATTTGAAATCAAGGCAGAATTGCAGGAAACAGATTTCAGGAGGTAGATTCGAATCGCCTTTAAAGCACATGAAAAGCGGCAAAACGTTGACAATGATGCCCTTGGCCAAAAAGGGCGTATGCGTTTTTTCCTGAATATATTCAGGAAAAAACGCATACGCCCTTTTTGGCCAACCAAGCAACCTGGAAAGGCAAATCAGCGCTACAAAGAAGTCTCGCTTCCCATCGGTCAAAAGGGCCATGCTGAAAAAAGTGTCAAAACCAGAAATGCAGGACAGGCCATGGAGAAATGGGAGCCTTGCTACACTGATGGGCGGGATGTAAACTGCCAACAGCCACTCTGGAGAAGTGTACGGTGTGTCCTGAAACATCTAAAAAACACAGCTTAGAGAGCATAGGGCACTTCCACGCATGGGGGGATAAAGTGGGAAAATTGAAAATCAGCAAGACCCAAGCACCCCAAAGTTTAGGGCTGCTCTGTTGACAAGGACCTCCACTTCATTCCACCTTAAATATCCCAGGAAAGCGAAAAATGGATCAAAAAGTTGTGGTCCTTATGTACAATGGAATATCACTCAGCCATGAAATCAATGTCATAAGGCTAGTAGCAGCATGATGAGTGGATTTAGGTAAGACGATTCTAAGGGAAATAAGTCACACAGAAAAGGACACTTCTCATAAGGTGTCACTTATAGAGGGAATGTAAAAACCGTTACACTTGAACTGAATTACAAAACAGAACAGAGTCACACATGCAGAAAACACACTATGGCTGCTTAACGGGAAAGGTGAGGTGGGGTGATCCATAAAACAAGAGTTTCAAATTAGCTCAGATACCGTTCCATAAACCCAATATGTAATAGACAAGACCTACTCCTTGCTCAGAAAACTGGACTCAACACGCCCGATTCACCGCACAAGAATATATCTGACTAGTAATAATCTTAAAACCTATGTATTGATATCTCTCTGTTAGTGTGTCAAGTGGGTGTAAAGCGGCATAAACACAGCCGTGAAAAGCAGCTAAACCCCATTATAAAAATAAATTACTTTTAAAAACCCATGAAACAAAGACAGGGAAAGAGAGAGAAATTCTTACACAATTCGTTCAGGGGCTATGATGCAACCTGGATTGACCATATCTAGACCCACAGCTGGATGAGACATAAGGGTGGACACTCTTGGGGCTGAGAGGTTTGGTGAGGTTGGGTGAGCAAACGCAGACCCTTTAAAGTAATACTGCGTGCTACCCATCGCATGGGTCCCAAATCTCCAGGTTCAAGGGCATCTTCCTACATCGAAAACATGCATGAGAAACCCAGAAGATGGTACACCGTGTGATGGGGAAAGGTTTCTAAAACGCACCTCATTTCTCATCTCCTTGTGCTCGGGTTCGCCATTCCAGCCACTTTACTAGCAATCTCCCTACTTGGAGCCTCAGCACCTTTAACCTCCTGTTCCGTACAGGTTGCAATTTGTCCTGAGGATGAACGGGAAGACGGGGAACCAATGAGAGACTAGCTCTTGGTGTTGGGACAGGCACAGGTCACTCTATTTTCCCATCAGGAAGAAGAATTAACCACAGGCTCAGCCTGCCCCCCGGAACCAGAACAGGGCCTGAAGCCATCCTGCGCTTTTGCGGCCAGCTCCCAAAAATGCGACTTGTAAAATGGAGCTTCAGGGCACTGCAATTCACAAACCTGCAGAGTTATAAATGATAACTCTCGTCCACAAATATATTGAGGGAAGGCAAAGAAGAGGATTTGAAATCAAGGCAGAATTGCAGGAAACAGATTTCAGGAGGTAGATTCGAATCACCTTTAAAGCACATGAAAAGCGGCAAAACGTTGACAATGATGCCCTTGGCCAAAAAGGGCGTATGCGTTTTTTCCTGAATATATTCAGGAAAAAACGCATACGCCCTTTTTGGCCAACCAAGCAACCTGGAAAGGCAAATCAGCGCTACAAAGAAGTCTCGCTTCCCATCGGTCAAAAGGGCCATGCTGAAAAAAGTGTCAAAACCAGAAATGCAGGACAGGCCATGGAGAAATGGGAGCCTTGCTACACTGATGGGCGGGATGTAAATTGCCAACAGCCACTCTGGAGAAGTGTACGGTGTGTCCTGAAACATCTAAAAAACACAGCTTAGAGAGCATAGGGCACTTCCACGCATGGGGGGATAAAGTGGGAAAATTGAAAATCAGCAAGACCCAAGCACCCCAAAGTTTAGGGCTGCTCTGTTGACAAGGACCTCCACTTCATTCCACCTTAAATATCCCAGGAAAGCGAAAAATGGATCAAAAAGTTGTGGTCCTTATGTACAATGGAATATCACTCAGCCATGAAATCAATGTCATAAGGCTAGTAGCAGCATGATGAGTGGATTTAGGTAAGACGATTCTAGGTGAAATAAGTCACAAAGAAAAGGACACTTCTCATAAGGTGTCACTTATAGAGGGAATGTAAAAACCGTTACACTTGAACTGAATTACAAAACAGAACAGAGTCACACATGCAGAAAACACACTATGGCTGCTTAACGGGAAAGGTGAGGTGGGGTGATCCATAAAACAAGAGTTTCAAATTAGCTCAGATACCGTTCCATAAACCCAATATGTAATAGACAAGACCTACTCCTTGCTCAGAGAACTGGACTCAACACGCCCGATTCACCGCACAAGAATATATCTGACTAGTAATAATCTTAAAACCTATGTATTGATATCTCTCTGTTAGTGTGTCAAGTGGGTGTAAAGCGGCATAAACACAGCCGTGAAAAGCAGCTAAACCCCATTATAAAAATAAATTACTTTTAAAAACCCATGAAACAAAGACAGGGAAAGAGAGAGAAATTCTTACACAATTCGTTCAGGGGCTGTGATGCAACCTGGATTGACCATATCTAGACCCACAGCTGGATGAGACATAAGGGTGGACACTCTTGGGGCTGAGAGGTTTGGTGAGGTTGGGTGAGCAAACGCAGATCCTTTAAGTAATACTGCGTGCTACCCATCGCATGGGTCCCAAATCTCCAGGTTCAAGGGAATCTTCCTACATCGAAAACATGCATGAGAAACCCAGAAGATGGTACACCATGTGATGGGGAAAGGTTTCTAAAACGCACCTCATTTCTCATCTCCTT
This sequence comes from Balaenoptera physalus, assembly GCF_965194825.1. Classification (NCBI taxonomy): domain Eukaryota; kingdom Metazoa; phylum Chordata; class Mammalia; order Artiodactyla; family Balaenopteridae; genus Balaenoptera; species Balaenoptera physalus. Next base: position 2,470,973 of record NW_028126470.1, read on the forward strand.
GTGCTCGGGTTCGCCATTCCAGCCACTTTACTAGCAATCTCCCTACTTGGAGCCTCAGCACCTTTAACCTCCTGTTCCGTACAGGTTGCAATTTGTCCTGAGGATGAACGGGAAGACGGGGAACCAATGAGAGACTAGCTCTTGGTGTTGGGACAGGCACAGGTCACTCTATTTTCCCATCAGGAAGAAGAATTAACCACGGGCTCAGCCTACCCCCCGGAACCAGAACAGGGCCTGAAGCCATCCTGCGCTTTTGCGGCCAGCCCCCAAAAATGCGACTTGTAAAATGGAGCTTCAGGGCACTGCAATTCACAAACCTGCAGAGTTATAAATGATAACTCTCGTCCACAAATATATTGAGGGAAGGCAAAGAAGAGGATTTGAAATCAAGGCAGAATTGCAGGAAACAGATTTCAGGAGGTAGATTCGAATCGCCTTTAAAGCACATGAAAAGCGGCAAAACGTTGACAATGATGCCCTTGGCCAAAAAGGGCGTATGCGTTTTTTCCTGAATATATTCAGGAAAAAACGCATACGCCCTTTTTGGCCAACCAAGCAACCTGGAAAGGCAAATCAGCGCTACAAAGAAGTCTCGCTTCCCATCGGTCAAAAGGGCCATGCTGAAAAAAGTGTCAAAACCAGAAATGCAGGACAGGCCATGGAGAAATGGGAGCCTTGCTACACTGATGGGCGGGATGTAAATTGCCAACAGCCACTCTGGAGAAGTGTACGGTGTGTCCTGAAACATCTAAAAAACACAGCTTAGAGAGCATAGGGCACTTCCACGCATGGGGGGATAAAGTGGGAAAATTGAAAATCAGCAAGACACAAGCACCCCAAAGTTTAGGGCTCCTCTGTTGACAAGGACCTCCACTTCATTCCACCTTAAATATCCCAGGAAAGCGAAAAATGGATCAAAAAGTTGTGGTCCTTATGTACAATGGAATATCACTCAGCCATGAAATCAATGTCATAAGGCTAGTAGCAGCATGATGAGTGGATTTAGGTAAGACGATTCTAAGTGAAATAAGTCACACAGAAAAGGACACTTCTCATAAGGTGTCACTTATAGAGGGAATGTAAAAACCGTTACACTTGAACTGAATTACAAAACAGAACAGAGTCACACATGCAGAAAACACACTATGGCTGCTTAACGGGAAAGGTGAGGTGGGGTGATACATAAAACAAGAGCTTCAAATTAGCTCAAATACCGTTCCATAAACCCAATATGTAATAGACAAGACCTACTCCTTGCTCAGAGAACTGGACTCAACACGCCCGATTCACTGCACAAGAATATATCTGACTAGTAATAATCTTAAAACCTATGTATTGATATCTCTCTGTTAGTGTGTCAAGTGGGTGTAAAGCGGCATAAACACAGCCGTGAAAAGCAGCTAAACCCCATTATAAAAATAAATTACTTTTCAAAACCCATGAAACAAAGACAGGGAAAGAGAGAGAAATTCTTACACAATTCGTTCAGGGGCTGTGATGCAACCTGGATTGACCATATCTAGACCCACAGCTGGATGAGACATAAGGGTGGACACTCTTGGGGCTGAGAGGTTTGGTGAGGTTGGGTGAGCAAACGCAGACCCTTTAAAGTAATACTGCGTGCTACCCATCGCATGGGTCCCAAATCTCCAGGTTCAAGGGCATCTTCCTACATCGAAAACATGCATGAGAAACCCAGAGGATGGTACACCGTGTGATGGGGAAAGGTTACTAAAACGCACCTCATTTCTCATCTCCTTGTGCTCGGGTTCGCCATTCCAGCCACTTTACTAGCAATCTCCCTACTTGGAGCCTCAGCACCTTTAACCTCCTGTTCCGTACAGGTTGCAATTTGTCCTGAGGATGAACGGGAAGACGGGGAACCAATGAGAGACTAGCTCTTGGTGTTGGGACAGGCACAGGTCACTCTATTTTCCCATCAGGAAGAAGAATTAACCACAGGCTCAGCCTGCCCCCCGGAACCAGAACAGGGCCTGAAGCCATCCTGCGCTTTTGCGGCCAGCTCCCAAAAAAGTGACTTGTAAAATGGAGCTTCAGGGCACTGCAATTCACAAACCTGCAGAGTTATAAATGATAACTCTCGTCCACAAATATATTGAGGGAAGGCAAAGAAGAGGATTTGAAATCAAGGCAGAATTGCAGGAAACAGATTTCAGGAGGTAGATTCGAATCGCCTTTAAAGCACATGAAAAGCAGCAAAACGTTGACAATGATGCCCTTGGCCAAAAAGGGCGTAGGCGTTTTTTCCTGAATATATTCAGGAAAAAACGCGTACGCCCTTTTTGGCCAACCAAGCAACCTGGAAAGGCAAATCAGCGCTACAAAGAAGTCTCGCTTCCCATCGGTCAAAAGGGCCATGCTGAAAAAAGTGTCAAAACCAGAAATGCAGGACAGGCCATGGAGAAATGGGAGCCTTGCTACAGTGATGGGCGGGATGTAAATTGCCAACAGCCACTCTGGAGAAGTGTACGGTGTGTCCTGAAACATCTAAAAAACACAGCTTAGAGAGCATAGGGCGCTTCCACGCATGGGGGGATAAAGTGGGAAAATTGAAAATCAGCAAGACACAGGCACCCCAAAGTTTAGGGCTGCTCTGTTGACAAGGACCTCCACTTCATTCCACCTTAAATATCCCAGGAAAGCGAAAAATGGATCAAAAAGTTGTGGTCCTTATGTACAATGGAATATCACTCAGCCATGAAATCAATGTCATAAGGCTAGTAGCAGCATGATGAGTGGATTTAGGTAAGACGATTCTAAGTGAAATAAGTCACACAGAAAAGGACACTTCTCATAAGGTGTCACTTATAGAGGGAATGTAAAAACCGTTACACTTGAACTGAATTACAAAACAGAACAGAGTCACACATGCAGAAAACACACTATGGCTGCTTAACGGGAAAGGTGAGGTGGGGTGATACATAAAACAAGAGTTTCAAATTAGCTCAGATTCCGTTCCATAAACCCAATATGTAATAGACAAGACCTACTCCTTGCTCAGAGAACTGGACTCAACACGCCCGATTCACCGCACAAGAATATATCTGACTAGTAATAATCTTAAAACCTATGTATTGATACCTCTCTGTTAGTGTGTCAAGTGGGTGTAAAGCGGCATAAACACAGCCGTGAAAAGCAGCTAAACCCCATTATAAAAATAAATTACTTTTAAAAACCCATGAAACAAAGACAGGGAAAGAGAGAGAAATTCTTACCCAATTCGTTCAGGGGCTGTGATGCAACCTGGATTGACCATATCTAGACCCACAGCTGGATGAGACATAAGGGTGGACACTCTTGGGGCTGAGAGGTTCGGTGAGGTTGGGTGAGCAAACGCAGACCCTTTAAAGTAATACTGCGTGCTACCCATCGCATGGGTCCCAAATCTCCAGGTTCAAGGGCATCTTCCTACATCGAAAACATGCATGAGAAACCCAGAAGATGGTACACCGTGTGATGGGGAAAGGTTTCTAAAACGCACCTCATTTCTCATCTCCTTGTGCTCGGGTTCGCCATTCCAGCCACTTTACTAGCAATCTCCCTACTTGGAGCCTCAGCACTTTTAACCTCCTGTTCCGTACAGGTTGCAATTTGTCCTGAGGATGAACGGGAAGACGGGGAACCAATTAGAGACTAGCTCTTGGTGTTGGGACAGGCACAGGTCACTCTATTTTCCCATCAGGAAGAAGAATTAACCACAGGCTCAGCCTGCCCCCCGGAACCAGAACAGGGCCTGAAGCCATCCTGCGCTTTTGCGGCCAGCTCCCAAAAAAGTGACTTGTAAAATGGAGCTTCAGGGCACTGCAATTCACAAACCTGCAGAGTTATAAATGATAACTCTCGTCCACAAATATATTGAGGGAAGGCAAAGAAGAGGATTTGAAATCAAGGCAGAATTGCAGGAAACAGATTTCAGGAGGTAGATTCGAATCGCCTTTAAAGCACATGAAAAGCGGCAAAACGTTGACAATGATGCCCTTGGCCAAAAAGGGCGTATGCGTTTTTTCCTGAATATATTCAGGAAAAAACGCATACGCCCTTTTTGGCCAACCAAGCAACCTGGAAAGGCAAATCAGCGCTACAAAGAAGTCTCGCTTCCCATCGGTCAAAAGGGCCATGCTGAAAAAAGTGTCAAAACCAGAAATGCAGGACAGGCCATGGAGAAATGGGAGCCTTGCTACACTGATGGGCGGGATGTAAATTGCCAACAGCCACTCTGGAGAAGTGTACGGTGTGTCCTGAAACATCTAAAAAACACAGCTTAGAGAGCATAGGGCACTTCCACGCATGGGGGGATAAAGTGGGAAAATTGAAAATCAGCAAGACACAAGCACCCCAAAGTTTAGGGCTGCTCTGTTGACAAGGACCTCCACTTCATTCCACCTTAAATATCCCAGGAAAGCGAAAAATGGATCAAAAATTTGTGGTCCTTATGTACAATGGAATATCACTCAGCCATGAAATCAATGTCATAAGGCTAGTAGCAGCATGATGAGTGGATTTAGGTAAGACGATTCTAAGTGAAATAAGTCACACAGAAAAGGACACTTCTCATAAGGTGTCACTTATAGAGGGAATGTAAAAACCGTTACACTTGAACTGAATTACAAAACAGAACAGAGTCACACATGCAGAAAACACACTATGGCTGCTTAACGGGAAAGGTGAGGTGGGGTGATCCATAAAACAAGAGTTTCAAATTAGCTCAGATACCGTTCCATAAACCCAATATGTAATAGACAAGACCTACTCCTTGCTCAGAGAACTGGACTCAACACGCCCGATTCACCGCACAAGAATATATCTGACTAGTAATAATCTTAAAACCTATGTATTGATATCTCTCTGTTAGTGTGTCAAGTGGGTGTAAAGCGGCATAAACACAGCCGTGAAAAGCAGCTAAACCCCATTATAAAAATAAATTACTTTTCAAAACCCATGAAACAAAGACAGGGAAAGAGAGAGAAATTCTTACACAATTCGTTCAGGGGCTGTGATGCAACCTGGATTGACCATATCTAGACCCACAGCTGGATGAGACATAAGGGTGTACACTCTTGGGGCTGAGAGTTTTGTGAGGTTGGGTGAGCAAACGCAGACCCTTTAAAGTAATACTGCGTGCTACCCATCGCATGGGTCCCAAATCTCCAGGTTCAAGGGCATCTTCCTACATCGAAAACATGCATGAGAAACCCAGAAGATGGTACACCGTGTGATGGGGAAAGGTTACTAAAACGCACCTCATTTCTCATTTCCTTGTGCTCGGGTTCGCCATTCCAGCCACTTTACTAGCAATCTCCCTACTTGGAGCCTCAGCACCTTTAACCTCCTGTTCCGTACAGGTTGCAATTTGTCCTGAGGATGAACGGGAAGACGGGGAACCAATGAGAGACTAGCTCTTGGTGTTGGGACAGGCACAGGTCACTCTATTTTCCCATCAGGAAGAAGAATTAACCACAGGCTCAGCCTGCCCCCCGGAACCAGAACAGGGCCTGAAGCCATCCTGCGCTTTTGCGACCAGCTCCCAAAAAAGTGACTTGTAAAATGGAGCTTCAGGGCACTGCAATTCACAAACCTGCAGAGTTATAAATGATAACTCTCGTCCACAAATATATTGAGGGAAGGCAATGAAGAGGATTTGAAATCAAGGCAGAATTGCAGGAAACAGATTTCAGGAGGTAGATTCGAATCGCCTTTAAAGCACATGAAAAGCGGCAAAACGTTGACAATGATGCCCTTGGCCAAAAAGGGCGTATGCGTTTTTTCCTGAATATATTCAGGAAAAAACGCATACGCCCTTTTTGGCCAACCAAGCAACCTGGAAAGGCAAATCAGCGCTACAAAGAAGTCTCGCTTCTCATCGGTCAAAAGGGCCATGCTGAAAAAAGTGTCAAAACCAGAAATGCAGGACAGGCCATGGAGAAATGGGAGCCTTGCTACACTGATGGGCGGGATGTAAATTGCCAACAGCCACTCTGGAGAAGTGTACGGTGTGTCCTGAAACATCTAAAAAACACAGCTTAGAGAGCATAGGGCACTTCCACGCATGGGGGGATAAAGTGGGAAAATTGAAAATCAGCAAGACACAAGCACCCCAAAGTTTAGGGCTGCTCTGTTGACAAGGACCTCCACTTCATTCCACCTTAAATATCCCAGGAAAGCGAAAAATGGATCAAAAAGTTGTGGTCCTTATGTACAATGGAATATCACTCAGCCATGAAATCAATGTCATAAGGCTAGTAGCAGCATGATGAGTGGATTTAGGTAAGACGATTCTAAGTGAAATAAGTCACACAGAAAAGGACACTTCTCATAAGGTGTCACTTATAGAGGGAATGTAAAAACCGTTACACTTGAACTGAATTACAAAACAGAACAGAGTCACACATGCAGAAAACACACTATGGCTGCTTAACGGGAAAGGTGAGGTGGGGTGATCCATAAAACAAGAGTTTCAAATTAGCTCAGATACCGTTCCATAAACCCAATATGTAATAGACAAGACCTACTCCTTGCTCAGAGAACTGGACTCAACACGCCCGATTCACCGCACAAGAATATATCTGACTAGTAATAATCTTAAAACCTATGTATTGATATCTCTCTGTTAGTGTGTCAAGTGGGTGTAAAGCGGCATAAACACAGCCGTGAAAAGCAGCTAAACCCCATTATAAAAATAAATTACTTTTCAAAACCCATGAAACAAAGACAGGGAAAGAGAGAGAAATTCTTACCCAATTCGTTCAGGGGCTGTGATGCAACCTGGATTGACCATATCTAGACCCACAGCTGGATGAGACATAAGGGTGGACACTCTTGGGGCTGAGTGGTTTGGTGAGGTTGGGTGAGCAAACGCAGACCCTTTAAAGTAATACTGCGTGCTACCCATCGCATGGGTCCCAAATCTCCAGGTTCAAGGGCATCTTCCTACATCGAAAACATGCATGAGAAACCCAGAAGATGGTACACCGTGTGATGGGGAAAGGTTTCTAAAACGCACCTCATTTCTCATCTCCTTGTGCTCGGGTTCGCCATTCCAGCCACTTTACTAGCAATCTCCCTACTTGGAGCCTCAGCACCTTTAACCTCCTGTTCCGTACAGGTTGCAATTTGTCCTGAGGATGAACGGGAAGACGGGGAACCAATGAGAGACTAGCTCTTGGTGTTGGGACAGGCACAGGTCACTCTATTTTCCCATCAGGAAGAAGAATTAACCACAGGCTCAGCCTGCCCCCCGGAACCAGAACAGGGCCTGAAGCCATCCTGCGCTTTTGCGGCCAGCTCCCAAGAAAGCGACTTGTAAAATGGAGCTTCAGGGCACTGCAATTCACAAACCTGCAGAGTTATAAATGATAACTCTCGTCCACAAATATATTGAGGGAAGGCAAAGAAGAGGATTTGAAATCAAGGCAGAATTGCTGGAAACAGATTTCAGGAGGTAGATTCGAATCGCCTTTAAAGCACATGAAAAGCAGCAAAACGTTGACAATGATGCCCTTGGCCAAAAAGGGCGTATGCGTTTTTTACTGAATATATTCGGGAAAAAAACATACGCCCTTTTTGGCCAACCAAGCAACCTGGAAAGGCAAATCAGCGCTACAAAGAAGTCTCGCTTCCCATCGGTCAAAAGGGCCATGCTGAAAAAAGTGTCAAAACCAGAAATGCAGGACAGGCCATGGAGAAATGGGAGCCTTGCTACACTGATGGGCGGGATGTAAATTGCCAACAGCCACTCTGGAGAAGTGTACGGTGTGTCCTGAAACATCTAAAAAACACAGCTTAGAGAGCATAGGGCACTTCCAGGCATGGGGGGATAAAGTGGGAAAATTGAAAATCAGCAAGACACAAGCACCCCAAAGTTTAGGGCTGCTCTGTTGACAAGGACCTCCACTTCATTCCACCTTAAATATCCCAGGAAAGCGAAAAATGGATAAAAAAGTTTTGGTCCTTATGTACAATGGAATATCACTCAGCCATGAAATCAATGTCATAAGGCTAGTAGCAGCATGATGAGTGGATTTAGGTAAGACAATTCTAAGTGAAATAAGTCACACAGAAAAGGACACTTCTCATAAGGTGTCACTTATAGAGGGAATGTAAAAACCGTTACACTTGAACTGAATTACAAAACAGAACAGAGTCACACATGCAGAAAACACACTATGGCTGCTTAACGGGAAAGGTGAGGTGGAGTGATACATAAAACAAGAGTTTCAAATTAGCTCAGATTCCGTTCCATAAACCCAATATGTAATAGACAAGACCTACTCCTTGCTCAGAGAACTGGACTCAACACGCCCGATTCACCGCACAAGAATATATCTGACTAGTAATAATCTTAAAACCTATGTATTGATATCTCTCTGTTAGTGTGTCAAGTGGGAGTAAAGCGGCATAAACACAGCCGTGAAAAGCAGCTAAACCCCATTATAAAAATAAATTACTTTTCAAAACCCATGAAACAAAGACAGGGAAAGAGAGAGAAATTCTTACACAATTCGTTCAGGGGCTGTGATGCAACCTGGATTGACCATATCTAGACCCACAGCTGGATGAGACATAAGGGTGGACACTCTTGGGGCTGAGAGGTTTGGTGAGGTTGGGTGAGCAAACGCAGACCCTTTAAAGTAATACTGCGTGCTACCCATCGCATGGGTCCCAAATCTCCAGGTTCAAGGGCATCTTCCTACATCGAAAACATGCATGAGAAACCCAGAAGATGGTACACCGTGTGATGGGGAAAGGTTTCTAAAACGCACCTCATTTCTCATCTCCTTGTGCTCGGGTTCGCCATTCCAGCCACTTTACTAGCAATCTCCCTACTTGGAGCCTCAGCACTTTTAACCTCCTGTTCCGTACAGGTTGCAATTTGTCCTGAGGATGAACGGGAAGACGGGGAACCAATTAGAGACTAGCTCTTGGTGTTGGGACAGGCACAGGTCACTCTATTTTCCCATCAGGAAGAAGAATTAACCACAGGCTCAGCCTGCCCCCCGGAACCAGAACAGGGCCTGAAGCCATCCTGCGCTTTTGCGGCCAGCTCCCAAAAAAGTGACTTGTAAAATGGAGCTTCAGGGCACTGCAATTCACAAACCTGCAGAGTTATAAATGATAACTCTCGTCCACAAATATATTGAGGGAAGGCAAAGAAGAGGATTTGAAATCAAGGCAGAATTGCAGGAAACAGATTTCAGGAGGTAGATTCGAATCGCCTTTAAAGCACATGAAAAGCGGCAAAACGTTGACAATGATGCCCTTGGCCAAAAAGGGCGTATGCGTTTTTTCCTGAATATATTCAGGAAAAAACGCATACGCCCTTTTTGGCCAACCAAGCAACCTGGAAAGGCAAATCAGCGCTACAAAGAAGTCTCGCTTCCCATCGGTCAAAAGGGCCATGCTGAAAAAAGTGTCAAAACCAGAAATGCAGGACAGGCCATGGAGAAATGGGAGCCTTGCTACACTGATGGGCGGGATGTAAATTGCCAACAGCCACTCTGGAGAAGTGTACGGTGTGTCCTGAAACATCTAAAAAACACAGCTTAGAGAGCATAGGGCACTTCCACGCATGGGGGGATAAAGTGGGAAAATTGAAAATCAGCAAGACACAAGCACCCCAAAGTTTAGGGCTGCTCTGTTGACAAGGACCTCCACTTCATTCCACCTTAAATATCCCAGGAAAGCGAAAAATGGATCAAAAATTTGTGGTCCTTATGTACAATGGAATATCACTCAGCCATGAAATCAATGTCATAAGGCTAGTAGCAGCATGATGAGTGGATTTAGGTAAGACGATTCTAAGTGAAATAAGTCACACAGAAAAGGACACTTCTCATAAGGTGTCACTTATAGAGGGAATGTAAAAACCGTTACACTTGAACTGAATTACAAAACAGAACAGAGTCACACATGCAGAAAACACACTATGGCTGCTTAACGGGAAAGGTGAGGTGGGGTGATCCATAAAACAAGAGTTTCAAATTAGCTCAGATACCGTTCCATAAACCCAATATGTAATAGACAAGACCTACTCCTTGCTCAGAGAACTGGACTCAACACGCCCGATTCACCGCACAAGAATATATCTGACTAGTAATAATCTTAAAACCTATGTATTGATATCTCTCTGTTAGTGTGTCAAGTGGGTGTAAAGCGGCATAAACACAGCCGTGAAAAGCAGCTAAACCCCATTATAAAAATAAATTACTTTTCAAAACCCATGAAACAAAGACAGGGAAAGAGAGAGAAATTCTTACACAATTCGTTCAGGGGCTGTGATGCAACCTGGATTGACCATATCTAGACCCACAGCTGGATGAGACATAAGGGTGTACACTCTTGGGGCTGAGAGTTTTGTGAGGTTGGGTGAGCAAACGCAGACCCTTTAAAGTAATACTGCGTGCTACCCATCGCATGGGTCCCAAATCTCCAGGTTCAAGGGCATCTTCCTACATCGAAAACATGCATGAGAAACCCAGAAGATGGTACACCGTGTGATGGGGAAAGGTTACTAAAACGCACCTCATTTCTCATTTCCTTGTGCTCGGGTTCGCCATTCCAGCCACTTTACTAGCAATCTCCCTACTTGGAGCCTCAGCACCTTTAACCTCCTGTTCCGTACAGGTTGCAATTTGTCCTGAGGATGAACGGGAAGACGGGGAACCAATGAGAGACTAGCTCTTGGTGTTGGGACAGGCACAGGTCACTCTATTTTCCCATCAGGAAGAAGAATTAACCACAGGCTCAGCCTGCCCCCCGGAACCAGAACAGGGCCTGAAGCCATCCTGCGCTTTTGCGACCAGCTCCCAAAAAAGTGACTTGTAAAATGGAGCTTCAGGGCACTGCAATTCACAAACCTGCAGAGTTATAAATGATAACTCTCGTCCACAAATATATTGAGGGAAGGCAAAGAAGAGGATTTGAAATCAAGGCAGAATTGCAGGAAACAGATTTCAGGAGGTAGATTCGAATCGCCTTTAAAGCACATGAAAAGCGGCAAAACGTTGACAATGATGCCCTTGGCCAAAAAGGGCGTATGCGTTTTTTCCTGAATATATTCAGGAAAAAACGCATACGCCCTTTTTGGCCAACCAAGCAACCTGGAAAGGCAAATCAGCGCTACAAAGAAGTCTCGCTTCTCATCGGTCAAAAGGGCCATGCTGAAAAAAGTGTCAAAACCAGAAATGCAGGACAGGCCATGGAGAAATGGGAGCCTTGCTACACTGATGGGCGGGATGTAAATTGCCAACAGCCACTCTGGAGAAGTGTACGGTGTGTCCTGAAACATCTAAAAAACACAGCTTAGAGAGCATAGGGCACTTCCACGCATGGGGGGATAAAGTGGGAAAATTGAAAATCAGCAAGACACAAGCACCCCAAAGTTTAGGGCTGCTCTGTTGACAAGGACCTCCACTTCATTCCACCTTAAATATCCCAGGAAAGCGAAAAATGGATCAAAAAGTTGTGGTCCTTATGTACAATGGAATATCACTCAGCCATGAAATCAATGTCATAAGGCTAGTAGCAGCATGATGAGTGGATTTAGGTAAGACGATTGTAAGTGAAATAAGTCACACAGAAAAGGACACTTCTCATAAGGTGTCACTTATAGAGGGAATGTAAAAACCGTTACACTTGAACTGAATTACAAAACAGAACAGAGTCACACATGCAGAAAACACACTATGGCTGCTTAACGGGAAAGGTGAGGTGGGGTGATCCATAAAACAAGAGTTTCAAATTAGCTCAGATACCGTTCCATAAACCCAATATGTAATAGACAAGACCTACTCCTTGCTCAGAGAACTGGACTCAACACGCCCGATTCACCGCACAAGAATATATCTGACTAGTAATAATCTTAAAACCTATGTATTGATATCTCTCTGTTAGTGTGTCAAGTGGGTGTAAAGCGGCATAAACACAGCCGTGAAAAGCAGCTAAACCCCATTATAAAAATAAATTACTTTTCAAAACCCATGAAACAAAGACAGGGAAAGAGAGAGAAATTCTTACACAATTCGTTCAGGGGCTGTGATGCAACCTGGATTGACCATATCTAGACCCACAGCTGGATGAGACATAAGGGTGTACACTCTTGGGGCTGAGAGTTTTGTGAGGTTGGGTGAGCAAACGCAGACCCTTTAAAGTAATACTGCGTGCTACCCATCGCGTGGGTCCCAAATCTCCAGGTTCAAGGGCATCTTCCTACATCGAAAACATGCATGAGAAACCCAGAAGATGGTACACCGTGTGATGGGGAAAGGTTTCTAAAACGCACCTCATTTCTCATCTCCTTGTGCTCGGGTTCGCCATTCCAGCCACTTTACTAGCAATCTCCCTACTTGGAGCCTCAGCACCTTTAACCTCCTGTTCCGTACAGGTTGCAATTTGTCCTGAGGATGAACGGGAAGACGGGGAACCAATGAGAGACTAGCTCTTGGTGTTGGGACAGGCACAGGTCACTCTATTTTCCCATCAGGAAGAAGAATTAACCACAGGCACAGCCTGCCCCCCGGAACCAGAACAGGGCCTGAAGCCATCCTGCGCTTTTGCTGCCAGCTCCCAAAAAAGTGACTTGTAAAATGGAGCTTCAGGGCACTGCAATTCACAAACCTGCAGAGTTATAAATGATAACTCTCGTCCACAAATATATTGAGGGAAGGCAAAGAAGAGGATTTGAAATCAAGGCAGAATTGCAGGAAACAGATTTCAGGAGGTAGATTCGAATCGCCTTTAAAGCACATGAAAAGTGGCAAAACGTTGACAATGATGCCCTTGGCCAAAAAGGGCGTATGCGCTTTTTCCTGAATATATTCAAGAAAAAACGCATACGCCCTTTTTGGCCAACCAAGCAACCTGGAAAGGCAAATCAGCGCTACAAAGAAGTCTCGCTTCCCATCGGTCAAAAGGGCCATGCTGAAAAAAGTGTCAAAACCAGAAATGCAGGACAGGCCATGGAGAAATGGGAGCCTTGCTACACTGATGGGGGGGATGTAAATTGCCAACAGCCACTCTGGAGAAGTGTACGGTGTGTCCTGAAACATCTAAAAAACACAGCTTAGAGAGCATAGGGCACTTCCACGCATGGGGGGATAAAGTGGGAAAATTGAAAATCAGCAAGACACAGGCACCCCAAAGTTTAGGGCTCCTCTGTTGACAAGGACCTCCACTTCATTCCACCTTAAATATCCCAGGAAAGCGAAAAATGGATCAAAAAGTTGTGGTCCTTATGTACAATGGAATATCACTCAGCCATGAAATCAATGTCATAAGGCTAGTAGCAGCATGATGAGTGGATTTAGGTAAGACGATTCTAAGTGAAATAAGTCACACAGAAAAGGACACTTCTCATAAGGTGTCACTTATAGAGGGAATGTAAAAACCGTTACACTTGAACTGAATTACAAAACAGAACAGAGTCACACATGCAGAAAACACACTATGGCTGCTTAACGGGAAAGGTGAGGTGGAGTGATACATAAAACAAGAGTTTCAAATTAGCTCAGATTCCGTTCCATAAACCCAATATGTAATAGACAAGACCTACTCCTTGCTCAGAGAACTGGACTCAACACGCCCGATTCACCGCACAAGAATATATCTGACTAGTAATAATCTTAAAACCTATGTATTGATATCTCTCTGTTAGTGTGTCAAGTGGGTGTAAAGCGGCATAAACACAGCCGTGAAAAGCAGCTAAACCCCATTATAAAAATAAATTACTTTTCAAAACCCATGAAACAAAGACAGGGAAAGAGAGAGAAATTCTTACACAATTCGTTCAGGGGCTGTGATGCAACCTGGATTGACCATATCTAGACCCACAGCTGGATGAGACATAAGGGTGGACACTCTTGGGGCTGAGAGGTTTGGTGAGGTTGGGTGAGCAAACGCAGACCCTTTAAAGTAATACTGCGTGCTACCCATCGCATGGGTCCCAAATCTCCAGGTTCAAGGGCATCTTCCTACATCGAAAACATGCATGAGAAACCCAGAAGATGGTACACCGTGTGATGGGGAAAGGTTTCTAAAACGCACCTCATTTCTCATCTCCTTGTGCTCGGGTTCGCCATTCCAGCCACTTTACTAGCAATCTCCCTACTTGGAGCCTCAGCACTTTTAACCTCCTGTTCCGTACAGGTTGCAATTTGTCCTGAGGATGAACGGGAAGACGGGGAACCAATTAGAGACTAGCTCTTGGTGTTGGGACAGGCACAGGTCACTCTATTTTCCCATCAGGAAGAAGAATTAACCACAGGCTCAGCCTGCCCCCCGGAACCAGAACAGGGCCTGAAGCCATCCTGCGCTTTTGCGGCCAGCTCCCAAAAAAGTGACTTGTAAAATGGAGCTTCAGGGCACTGCAATTCACAAACCTGCAGAGTTATAAATGATAACTCTCGTCCACAAATATATTGAGGGAAGGCAAAGAAGAGGATTTGAAATCAAGGCAGAATTGCAGGAAACAGATTTCAGGAGGTAGATTCGAATCGCCTTTAAAGCACATGAAAAGCGGCAAAACGTTGACAATGATGCCCTTGGCCAAAAAGGGCGTATGCGTTTTTTCCTGAATATATTCAGGAAAAAACGCATACGCCCTTTTTGGCCAACCAAGCAACCTGGAAAGGCAAATCAGCGCTACAAAGAAGTCTCGCTTCCCATCGGTCAAAAGGGCCATGCTGAAAAAAGTGTCAAAACCAGAAATGCAGGACAGGCCATGGAGAAATGGGAGCCTTGCTACACTGATGGGCGGGATGTAAATTGCCAACAGCCACTCTGGAGAAGTGTACGGTGTGTCCTGAAACATCTAAAAAACACAGCTTAGAGAGCATAGGGCACTTCCACGCATGGGGGGATAAAGTGGGAAAATTGAAAATCAGCAAGACACAAGCACCCCAAAGTTTAGGGCTGCTCTGTTGACAAGGACCTCCACTTCATTCCACCTTAAATATCCCAGGAAAGCGAAAAATGGATCAAAAATTTGTGGTCCTTATGTACAATGGAATATCACTCAGCCATGAAATCAATGTCATAAGGCTAGTAGCAGCATGATGAGTGGATTTAGGTAAGACGATTCTAAGTGAAATAAGTCACACAGAAAAGGACACTTCTCATAAGGTGTCACTTATAGAGGGAATGTAAAAACCGTTACACTTGAACTGAATTACAAAACAGAACAGAGTCACACATGCAGAAAACACACTATGGCTGCTTAACGGGAAAGGTGAGGTGGGGTGATCCATAAAACAAGAGTTTCAAATTAGCTCAGATACCGTTCCATAAACCCAATATGTAATAGACAAGACCTACTCCTTGCTCAGAGAACTGGACTCAACACGCCCGATTCACCGCACAAGAATATATCTGACTAGTAATAATCTTAAAACCTATGTATTGATATCTCTCTGTTAGTGTGTCAAGTGGGTGTAAAGCGGCATAAACACAGCCGTGAAAAGCAGCTAAACCCCATTATAAAAATAAATTACTTTTCAAAACCCATGAAACAAAGACAGGGAAAGAGAGAGAAATTCTTACACAATTCGTTCAGGGGCTGTGATGCAACCTGGATTGACCATATCTAGACCCACAGCTGGATGAGACATAAGGGTGTACACTCTTGGGGCTGAGAGTTTTGTGAGGTTGGGTGAGCAAACGCAGACCCTTTAAAGTAATACTGCGTGCTACCCATCGCATGGGTCCCAAATCTCCAGGTTCAAGGGCATCTTCCTACATCGAAAACATGCATGAGAAACCCAGAAGATGGTACACCGTGTGATGGGGAAAGGTTACTAAAACGCACCTCATTTCTCATTTCCTTGTGCTCGGGTTCGCCATTCCAGCCACTTTACTAGCAATCTCCCTACTTGGAGCCTCAGCACCTTTAACCTCCTGTTCCGTACAGGTTGCAATTTGTCCTGAGGATGAACGGGAAGACGGGGAACCAATGAGAGACTAGCTCTTGGTGTTGGGACAGGCACAGGTCACTCTATTTTCCCATCAGGAAGAAGAATTAACCACAGGCTCAGCCTGCCCCCCGGAACCAGAACAGGGCCTGAAGCCATCCTGCGCTTTTGCGACCAGCTCCCAAAAAAGTGACTTGTAAAATGGAGCTTCAGGGCACTGCAATTCACAAACCTGCAGAGTTATAAATGATAACTCTCGTCCACAAATATATTGAGGGAAGGCAAAGAAGAGGATTTGAAATCAAGGCAGAATTGCAGGAAACAGATTTCAGGAGGTAGATTCGAATCGCCTTTAAAGCACATGAAAAGCGGCAAAACGTTGACAATGATGCCCTTGGCCAAAAAGGGCGTATGCGTTTTTTCCTGAATATATTCAGGAAAAAACGCATACGCCCTTTTTGGCCAACCAAGCAACCTGGAAAGGCAAATCAGCGCTACAAAGAAGTCTCGCTTCTCATCGGTCAAAAGGGCCATGCTGAAAAAAGTGTCAAAACCAGAAATGCAGGACAGGCCATGGAGAAATGGGAGCCTTGCTACACTGATGGGCGGGATGTAAATTGCCAACAGCCACTCTGGAGAAGTGTACGGTGTGTCCTGAAACATCTAAAAAACACAGCTTAGAGAGCATAGGGCACTTCCACGCATGGGGGGATAAAGTGGGAAAATTGAAAATCAGCAAGACACAAGCACCCCAAAGTTTAGGGCTGCTCTGTTGACAAGGACCTCCACTTCATTCCACCTTAAATATCCCAGGAAAGCGAAAAATGGATCAAAAAGTTGTGGTCCTTATGTACAATGGAATATCACTCAGCCATGAAATCAATGTCATAAGGCTAGTAGCAGCATGATGAGTGGATTTAGGTAAGACGATTGTAAGTGAAATAAGTCACACAGAAAAGGACACTTCTCATAAGGTGTCACTTATAGAGGGAATGTAAAAACCGTTACACTTGAACTGAATTACAAAACAGAACAGAGTCACACATGCAGAAAACACACTATGGCTGCTTAACGGGAAAGGTGAGGTGGGGTGATCCATAAAACAAGAGTTTCAAATTAGCTCAGATACCGTTCCATAAACCCAATATGTAATAGACAAGACCTACTCCTTGCTCAGAGAACTGGACTCAACACGCCCGATTCACCGCACAAGAATATATCTGACTAGTAATAATCTTAAAACCTATGTATTGATATCTCTCTGTTAGTGTGTCAAGTGGGTGTAAAGCGGCATAAACACAGCCGTGAAAAGCAGCTAAACCCCATTATAAAAATAAATTACTTTTCAAAACCCATGAAACAAAGACAGGGAAAGAGAGAGAAATTCTTACACAATTCGTTCAGGGGCTGTGATGCAACCTGGATTGACCATATCTAGACCCACAGCTGGATGAGACATAAGGGTGTACACTCTTGGGGCTGAGAGTTTTGTGAGGTTGGGTGAGCAAACGCAGACCCTTTAAAGTAATACTGCGTGCTACCCATCGCGTGGGTCCCAAATCTCCAGGTTCAAGGGCATCTTCCTACATCGAAAACATGCATGAGAAACCCAGAAGATGGTACACCGTGTGATGGGGAAAGGTTTCTAAAACGCACCTCATTTCTCATCTCCTTGTGCTCGGGTTCGCCATTCCAGCCACTTTACTAGCAATCTCCCTACTTGGAGCCTCAGCACCTTTAACCTCCTGTTCCGTACAGGTTGCAATTTGTCCTGAGGATGAACGGGAAGACGGGGAACCAATGAGAGACTAGCTCTTGGTGTTGGGACAGGCACAGGTCACTCTATTTTCCCATCAGGAAGAAGAATTAACCACAGGCACAGCCTGCCCCCCGGAACCAGAACAGGGCCTGAAGCCATCCTGCGCTTTTGCTGCCAGCTCCCAAAAAAGTGACTTGTAAAATGGAGCTTCAGGGCACTGCAATTCACAAACCTGCAGAGTTATAAATGATAACTCTCGTCCACAAATATATTGAGGGAAGGCAAAGAAGAGGATTTGAAATCAAGGCAGAATTGCAGGAAACAGATTTCAGGAGGTAGATTCGAATCGCCTTTAAAGCACATGAAAAGTGGCAAAACGTTGACAATGATGCCCTTGGCCAAAAAGGGCGTATGCGCTTTTTCCTGAATATATTCAAGAAAAAACGCATACGCCCTTTTTGGCCAACCAAGCAACCTGGAAAGGCAAATCAGCGCTACAAAGAAGTCTCGCTTCCCATCGGTCAAAAGGGCCATGCTGAAAAAAGTGTCAAAACCAGAAATGCAGGACAGGCCATGGAGAAATGGGAGCCTTGCTACACTGATGGGGGGGATGTAAATTGCCAACAGCCACTCTGGAGAAGTGTACGGTGTGTCCTGAAACATCTAAAAAACACAGCTTAGAGAGCATAGGGCACTTCCACGCATGGGGGGATAAAGTGGGAAAATTGAAAATCAGCAAGACACAGGCACCCCAAAGTTTAGGGCTCCTCTGTTGACAAGGACCTCCACTTCATTCCACCTTAAATATCCCAGGAAAGCGAAAAATGGATCAAAAAGTTGTGGTCCTTATGTACAATGGAATATCACTCAGCCATGAAATCAATGTCATAAGGCTAGTAGCAGCATGATGAGTGGATTTAGGTAAGACGATTCTAAGTGAAATAAGTCACACAGAAAAGGACACTTCTCATAAGGTGTCACTTATAGAGGGAATGTAAAAACCGTTACACTTGAACTGAATTACAAAACAGAACAGAGTCACACATGCAGAAAACACACTATGGCTGCTTAACGGGAAAGGTGAGGTGGGGTGATCCATAAAACAAGAGTTTCAAATTAGCTCAGATACCGTTCCATAAACCCAATATGTAATAGACAAGACCTACTCCTTGCTCAGAGAACTGGACTCAACACGCCCGATTCACCGCACAAGAATATATCTGACTAGTAATAATCTTAAAACCTATGTATTGATATCTCTCTGTTAGTGTGTCAAGTGGGTGTAAAGCGGCATAAACACAGCCCTGAAAAGCAGCTAAATCCCATTATAAAAATAAATTACCTTTAAAAACCCATGAAACAAAGACAGGGAAAGAGAGAGAAATTCTTACCCAATTCGTTCAGGGGCTGTGATGCAACCTGGATTGACCATATCTAGACCCATAGCTGGATGAGACATAAGGGTGGACACTCTTGGGGCTGAGAGGTTTGGTGAGGTTGGGTGAGCAAACGCAGACCCTTTAAAGTAATACTGCGTGCTACCCATCGCATGGGTCCCAAATCTCCAGGTTCAAGGGCATCTTCCTACATCGAAAACATGCATGAGATACCCAGAAGAGGGTACACCGTGTGATGGGGAAAGGTTTCTAAAACGCACCTCATTTCTCATCTCCTTGTGCTCGGGTTCGCCATTCCAGCCACTTTACTAGCAATCTCCCTACTTGGAGCCTCAGCACCTTTAACCTCCTGTTCCGAACAGGTTGCAATTTGTCCTGAGGATGAACGGGAAGACGGGGAACCAATGAGAGACTAGCTCTTGGTGTTGGGACAGGCACAGGTCACTCTATTTTCCCATCAGGAAGAAGAATTAACCACAGGCTCAGCCTGCCCCCCGGAACCAGAACAGGGCCTGAAGCCATCCTGCGCATTTGGGGACAGCTCCCAAAAAAGCGAGTTGTAAAATGGAGCGTCAGGGCACTGCAATTCACAAACCTGCAGAGTTATAAATGATAACTCTCGTCCACAAATACATTGAGGGAAGGCAAAGAAGAGGATTTCAAATCAAGGCAGAATTGCTGGAAACAGATTTCAGGAGGTAGATTCGAATCGCCTTTAAAACACATGAAAAGCTGCAAAACGTTGACAATGATGCCCTTGGCCAAAAAGGGCGTATGCGTTTTTTCCTGAATATATTCAGGAAAAAACGCATACGCCCTTTTTGGCCAACCAAGCAACCTGGAAAGGCAAATCAGCGCTACAAAGAAGTCTCACTTCCCATCGGTCAAAAGGGCCATGCTGAAAAAATTGTCAAAACCAGAAATGCAGGACAGGCCATGGAGAAATGGGAGCCTTGCTACACTGATGGGCGGGATGTAAATTGCCAACAGCCACTCTGGAGAAGGGTACGGTGTGTCCTGAAACATCTAAAAAACACAGGTTAGAGAGCATAGGGCACTTCCACGCATGGGGGGATAAAGTGGGAAAATTGAAAATCAGCAAGACAGAAGCACCCCAAAGTTTAGGGCTGCTCTGTCGACAAGGACCTCCACTTCATTCCACCTTAAATATCCCAGGAAAGCGAAAAATGGATCAAAAAGTTGTGGTCCTTATGTACAATGGAATATCACTCAGCCATGAAATCAATGTCATAAGGCTAGTAGCAGCATGATGAGTGGATTTAGGTAAGACGATTCTAAGTGAAATAAGTCACACAGAAGAGGACACTTCTCATAAGGTGTCACTTATAGAGGGAATGTAAAAACCGTTACACTTGAACTGAATTACAAAACAGAACAGAGTCACACATGCAGAAAACACACTATGGCTGCTTAACGGGAAAGGTGAGGTGGGGTGATACATAAAACAAGAGTTTCAAATTAGCTCAGATACCGTTCCATAAACCCAATATGTAATAGACAAGACCTACTCTTGCTCAGACAACTGGACTCAACACGCCCGATTCACCGCACAAGAATATATCTTACTAGTAATAATCTTAAAAAATATGTTTTGATATCACTCTCTTAGTGTGTCATGTGGGTGTAAAGCGGCATAAACACAGCAGTGAAAAAAAAAAAACACAGCAGTGAAAAGCAGCTAAACCCCAGTATAATAAGAAATTAAAAACCCATGAAACAAAGACAGTTATAGAGAAAGAAATTCTTACAAAATTAGTTCAGGGGCTGTGATGCAACCTGGATTGACCATATCTAGACCCACAGCTGGATGAGACATAAGGGTGTACACTCTTGGGGCTGAGAGTTTTGTGAGGTTGGGTGAGCAAACGCAGACCCTTTGAAGTAATACTGCGTGGTACCCATCCCATTGGTCCCAAATCTCCAGGTTCAAGGGCATCTTCCTACATCGAAAACACACATGAGAAACCCACACGACGGTACACTGTGTGATCGGGAAAGGTTTGTAAAACGCACCTCATTTCTCATCTCCTTGTGCTCGGGTTCACCAGTCCAGCCGCTATACTAGCAATCTCCGTACTTGGAAAATCAGCACCTTTAACCTCCTGTTTGGTACAGGTTGCAATTTGTCCTGAGGATGAACAGAAAGAGGGGGAACCAATAAGAGACAAGCTCTAGGTTTTGGGACAGGCACAGGTCACTCTATTTTCCCAACAGGAAGAAGAATTAACCACAGGCTCAGCCTGCCCCCCGGAACCAGAACAGGGCCTGAAGCCATCCTGCGCTTTTGCGGCCAGCTCCCAAGAAAGCGACTTGTAAAATGGAGCTTCAGGGCACTGCAATTCACAAACCTTCACAGTAATAAATGATAACTCTCGTCCACAAATATATTGAGGGAAGGCAAAGAAGAGGATTTGAAATCAAGGCAGAATTGCAGGAAACAGATTTCAGGAGGTAGATTCGAATCGCCTTTAAAGCACATGAAAAGCGGCAAAACGTTGACAATGATGCCCTTGGCCAAAAAGGGCGTATGCGTTTTTTCCTGAATATATTCAGGAAAAAACGCATACGCCCTTTTTGGCCAACCAAGCAACCTGGAAAGTCAAATCAGCGCTACAAAGAAGTCTCGCTTCCCATCGGTCAAAAGGGCCATGCTGAAAAAAGTGTCAAAACCAGAAATGCAGGACAGGCCATGGAGAAATGGGAGCCTTGCTACACTGATGGGCGGGATGTAAATTGCCAACAGCCACTCTGGAGAAGTGTACGGTGTGTCCTGAAACATCTAAAAAACACAGCTTAGAGAGCATAGGGCACTTCCACGCATGGGGGGATAAAGTGGGAAAATTGAAAATCAGCAAGACACAAGCACCCCAAAGTTTAGGGCTGCTCTGTTGACAAGGACCTCCACTTCATTCCACCTTAAATATCCCAGGAAAGCGAAAAATGGATCAAAAAGTTGTGGTCCTTATGTACAATGGAATATCACTCAGCCATGAAATCAATGTCATAAGGCTAGTAGCAGCATGATGAGTGGATTTAGGTAAGACGATTCTAAGTGAAATAAGTCACACAGAAAAGGACACTTCTCATAAGGTGTCACTTATAGAGGGAATGTAAAAACCGTTACACTTGAACTGAATTACAAAACAGAACAGAGTCACACATGCAGAAAACACACTATGGCTGCTTAACGGGAAAGGTGAGGTGGGGTGATCCATAAAACAAGAGTTTCAAATTAGCTCAGATACCGTTCCATAAACCCAATATGTAATAGACAAGACCTACTCCTTGCTCAGAGAACTGGACTCAACACGCCCGATTCACCGCACAAGAATATATCTGACTAGTAATAATCTTAAAACCTATGTATTGATATCTCTCTGTTAGTGTGTCAAGTGGGTGTAAAGCGGCATAAACACAGCCGTGAAAAGCAGCTAAACCCCATTATAAAAATAAATTACTTTTCAAAACCCATGAAACAAAGACAGGGAAAGAGAGAGAAATTCTTACACAATTCGTTCAGGGGCTGTGATGCAACCTGGATTGACCATATCTAGACCCACAGCTGGATGAGACATAAGGGTGTACACTCTTGGGGCTGAGAGTTTTGTGAGGTTGGGTGAGCAAACGCAGACCCTTTAAAGTAATACTGCGTGCTACCCATCGCGTGGGTCCCAAATCTCCAGGTTCAAGGGCATCTTCCTACATCGAAAACATGCATGAGAAACCCAGAAGATGGTACACCGTGTGATGGGGAAAGGTTTCTAAAACGCACCTCATTTCTCATCTCCTTGTGCTCGGGTTCGCCATTCCAGCCACTTTACTAGCAATCTCCCTACTTGGAGCCTCAGCACCTTTAACCTCCTGTTCCGTACAGGTTGCAATTTGTCCTGAGGATGAACGGGAAGACGGGGAACCAATGAGAGACTAGCTCTTGGTGTTGGGACAGGCACAGGTCACTCTATTTTCCCATCAGGAAGAAGAATTAACCACAGGCACAGCCTGCCCCCCGGAACCAGAACAGGGCCTGAAGCCATCCTGCGCTTTTGCTGCCAGCTCCCAAAAAAGTGACTTGTAAAATGGAGCTTCAGGGCACTGCAATTCACAAACCTGCAGAGTTATAAATGATAACTCTCGTCCACAAATATATTGAGGGAAGGCAAAGAAGAGGATTTGAAATCAAGGCAGAATTGCAGGAAACAGATTTCAGGAGGTAGATTCGAATCGCCTTTAAAGCACATGAAAAGTGGCAAAACGTTGACAATGATGCCCTTGGCCAAAAAGGGCGTATGCGCTTTTTCCTGAATATATTCAAGAAAAAACGCATACGCCCTTTTTGGCCAACCAAGCAACCTGGAAAGGCAAATCAGCGCTACAAAGAAGTCTCGCTTCCCATCGGTCAAAAGGGCCATGCTGAAAAAAGTGTCAAAACCAGAAATGCAGGACAGGCCATGGAGAAATGGGAGCCTTGCTACACTGATGGGGGGGATGTAAATTGCCAACAGCCACTCTGGAGAAGTGTACGGTGTGTCCTGAAACATCTAAAAAACACAGCTTAGAGAGCATAGGGCACTTCCACGCATGGGGGGATAAAGTGGGAAAATTGAAAATCAGCAAGACACAGGCACCCCAAAGTTTAGGGCTCCTCTGTTGACAAGGACCTCCACTTCATTCCACCTTAAATATCCCAGGAAAGCGAAAAATGGATCAAAAAGTTGTGGTCCTTATGTACAATGGAATATCACTCAGCCATGAAATCAATGTCATAAGGCTAGTAGCAGCATGATGAGTGGATTTAGGTAAGACGATTCTAAGTGAAATAAGTCACACAGAAAAGGACACTTCTCATAAGGTGTCACTTATAGAGGGAATGTAAAAACCGTTACACTTGAACTGAATTACAAAACAGAACAGAGTCACACATGCAGAAAACACACTATGGCTGCTTAACGGGAAAGGTGAGGTGGGGTGATCCATAAAACAAGAGTTTCAAATTAGCTCAGATACCGTTCCATAAACCCAATATGTAATAGACAAGACCTACTCCTTGCTCAGAGAACTGGACTCAACACGCCCGATTCACCGCACAAGAATATATCTGACTAGTAATAATCTTAAAACCTATGTATTGATATCTCTCTGTTAGTGTGTCAAGTGGGTGTAAAGCGGCATAAACACAGCCCTGAAAAGCAGCTAAATCCCATTATAAAAATAAATTACCTTTAAAAACCCATGAAACAAAGACAGGGAAAGAGAGAGAAATTCTTACCCAATTCGTTCAGGGGCTGTGATGCAACCTGGATTGACCATATCTAGACCCATAGCTGGATGAGACATAAGGGTGGACACTCTTGGGGCTGAGAGGTTTGGTGAGGTTGGGTGAGCAAACGCAGACCCTTTAAAGTAATACTGCGTGCTACCCATCGCATGGGTCCCAAATCTCCAGGTTCAAGGGCATCTTCCTACATCGAAAACATGCATGAGATACCCAGAAGAGGGTACACCGTGTGATGGGGAAAGGTTTCTAAAACGCACCTCATTTCTCATCTCCTTGTGCTCGGGTTCGCCATTCCAGCCACTTTACTAGCAATCTCCCTACTTGGAGCCTCAGCACCTTTAACCTCCTGTTCCGAACAGGTTGCAATTTGTCCTGAGGATGAACGGGAAGACGGGGAACCAATGAGAGACTAGCTCTTGGTGTTGGGACAGGCACAGGTCACTCTATTTTCCCATCAGGAAGAAGAATTAACCACAGGCTCAGCCTGCCCCCCGGAACCAGAACAGGGCCTGAAGCCATCCTGCGCATTTGGGGACAGCTCCCAAAAAAGCGAGTTGTAAAATGGAGCGTCAGGGCACTGCAATTCACAAACCTGCAGAGTTATAAATGATAACTCTCGTCCACAAATACATTGAGGGAAGGCAAAGAAGAGGATTTCAAATCAAGGCAGAATTGCTGGAAACAGATTTCAGGAGGTAGATTCGAATCGCCTTTAAAACACATGAAAAGCTGCAAAACGTTGACAATGATGCCCTTGGCCAAAAAGGGCGTATGCGTTTTTTCCTGAATATATTCAGGAAAAAACGCATACGCCCTTTTTGGCCAACCAAGCAACCTGGAAAGGCAAATCAGCGCTACAAAGAAGTCTCACTTCCCATCGGTCAAAAGGGCCATGCTGAAAAAATTGTCAAAACCAGAAATGCAGGACAGGCCATGGAGAAATGGGAGCCTTGCTACACTGATGGGCGGGATGTAAATTGCCAACAGCCACTCTGGAGAAGGGTACGGTGTGTCCTGAAACATCTAAAAAACACAGGTTAGAGAGCATAGGGCACTTCCACGCATGGGGGGATAAAGTGGGAAAATTGAAAATCAGCAAGACAGAAGCACCCCAAAGTTTAGGGCTGCTCTGTCGACAAGGACCTCCACTTCATTCCACCTTAAATATCCCAGGAAAGCGAAAAATGGATCAAAAAGTTGTGGTCCTTATGTACAATGGAATATCACTCAGCCATGAAATCAATGTCATAAGGCTAGTAGCAGCATGATGAGTGGATTTAGGTAAGACGATTCTAAGTGAAATAAGTCACACAGAAGAGGACACTTCTCATAAGGTGTCACTTATAGAGGGAATGTAAAAACCGTTACACTTGAACTGAATTACAAAACAGAACAGAGTCACACATGCAGAAAACACACTATGGCTGCTTAACGGGAAAGGTGAGGTGGGGTGATACATAAAACAAGAGTTTCAAATTAGCTCAGATACCGTTCCATAAACCCAATATGTAATAGACAAGACCTACTCTTGCTCAGACAACTGGACTCAACACGCCCGATTCACCGCACAAGAATATATCTTACTAGTAATAATCTTAAAAAATATGTTTTGATATCACTCTCTTAGTGTGTCATGTGGGTGTAAAGCGGCATAAACACAGCAGTGAAAAAAAAAAAACACAGCAGTGAAAAGCAGCTAAACCCCAGTATAATAAGAAATTAAAAACCCATGAAACAAAGACAGTTATAGAGAAAGAAATTCTTACAAAATTAGTTCAGGGGCTGTGATGCAACCTGGATTGACCATATCTAGACCCACAGCTGGATGAGACATAAGGGTGTACACTCTTGGGGCTGAGAGTTTTGTGAGGTTGGGTGAGCAAACGCAGACCCTTTGAAGTAATACTGCGTGGTACCCATCCCATTGGTCCCAAATCTCCAGGTTCAAGGGCATCTTCCTACATCGAAAACACACATGAGAAACCCACACGACGGTACACTGTGTGATCGGGAAAGGTTTGTAAAACGCACCTCATTTCTCATCTCCTTGTGCTCGGGTTCACCAGTCCAGCCGCTATACTAGCAATCTCCGTACTTGGAAAATCAGCACCTTTAACCTCCTGTTTGGTACAGGTTGCAATTTGTCCTGAGGATGAACAGAAAGAGGGGGAACCAATAAGAGACAAGCTCTAGGTTTTGGGACAGGCACAGGTCACTCTATTTTCCCAACAGGAAGAAGAATTAACCACAGGCTCAGCCTGCCCCCCGGAACCAGAACAGGGCCTGAAGCCATCCTGCGCTTTTGCGGCCAGCTCCCAAGAAAGCGACTTGTAAAATGGAGCTTCAGGGCACTGCAATTCACAAACCTTCACAGTAATAAATGATAACTCTCGTCCACAAATATATTGAGGGAAGGCAAAGAAGAGGATTTGAAATCAAGGCAGAATTGCAGGAAACAGATTTCAGGAGGTAGATTCGAATCGCCTTTAAAGCACATGAAAAGCGGCAAAACGTTGACAATGATGCCCTTGGCCAAAAAGGGCGTATGCGTTTTTTCCTGAATATATTCAGGAAAAAACGCATACGCCCTTTTTGGCCAACCAAGCAACCTGGAAAGTCAAATCAGCGCTACAAAGAAGTCTCGCTTCCCATCGGTCAAAAGGGCCATGCTGAAAAAAGTGTCAAAACCAGAAATGCAGGACAGGCCATGGAGAAATGGGAGCCTTGCTACACTGATGGGCGGGATGTAAATTGCCAACAGCCACTCTGGAGAAGTGTACGGTGTGTCCTGAAACATCTAAAAAACACAGCTTAGAGAGCATAGGGCACTTCCACGCATGGGGGGATAAAGTGGGAAAATTGAAAATCAGCAAGACACAAGCACCCCAAAGTTTAGGGCTGCTCTGTTGACAAGGACCTCCACTTCATTCCACCTTAAATATCCCAGGAAAGCGAAAAATGGATCAAAAAGTTGTGGTCCTTATGTACAATGGAATATCACTCAGCCATGAAATCAATGTCATAAGGCTAGTAGCAGCATGATGAGTGGATTTAGGTAAGACGATTCTAAGTGAAATAAGTCACACAGAAAAGGACACTTCTCATAAGGTGTCACTTATAGAGGGAATGTAAAAACCGTTACACTTGAACTGAATTACAAAACAGAACAGAGTCACACATGCAGAAAACACACTATGGCTGCTTAACGGGAAAGGTGAGGTGGGGTGATCCATAAAACAAGAGCTTCAAATTAGCTCAGATACCGTTCCATAAACCCAATATGTAATAGACAAGACCTACTCCTTGCTCAGAGAACTGGACTCAACACGCCCGATTCACCGCACAAGAATATATCTGACTAGTAATAATCTTAAAACCTATGTATTGATATCTCTCTGTTAGTGTGTCAAGTGGGTGTAAAGCGGCATAAACACAGCCGTGAAAAGCAGCTAAACCCCATTATAAAAATAAATTACTTTTCAAAACCCATGAAACAAAGACAGGGAAAGAGAGAGAAATTCTTACACAATTCGTTCAGGGGCTGTGATGCAACCTGGATTGACCATATCTAGACCCACAGCTGGATGAGACATAAGGGTGTACACTCTTGGGGCTGAGAGGTTTGGTGAGGTTGGGTGAGCAAACGCAGACCCTTTAAAGTAATACTGCGTGCTACCCATCGCATGGGTCCCAAATCTCCAGGTTCAAGGGCATCTTCCTACATCGAAAACATGCATGAGATACCCAGAAGAGGGTACACCGTGTGATGGGGAAAGGTTTCTAAAACGCACCTCATTTCTCATCTCCTTGTGCTCGGGTTCGCCATTCCAGCCACTTTACTAGCAATCTCCCTACTTGGAGCCTCAGCACCTTTAACCTCCTGTTCCGAACAGGTTGCAATTTGTCCTGAGGATGAACGGGAAGACGGGGAACCAATGAGAGACTAGCTCTTGGTGTTGGGACAGGCACAGGTCACTCTATTTTCCCATCAGGAAGAAGAATTAACCACAGGCTCAGCCTGCCCCCCGGAACCAGAACAGGGCCTGAAGCCATCCTGCGCATTTGGGGACAGCTCCCAAAAAAGCGAGTTGTAAAATGGAGCGTCAGGGCACTGCAATTCACAAACCTGCAGAGTTATAAATGATAACTCTCGTCCACAAATATATTGAGGGAAGGCAAAGAAGAGGATTTGAAATCAAGGCAGAATTGCAGGAAACAGATTTCAGGAGGTAGATTCGAATCGCCTTTAAAGCACATGAAAAGCGGCAAAACGTTGACAATGATGCCCTTGGCCAAAAAGGGCGTATGCGTTTTTTCCTGAATATATTCAGGAAAAAACGCATACGCCCTTTTTGGCCAACCAAGCAACCTGGAAAGGCAAATCAGCGCTACAAAGAAGTCTCGCTTCTCATCGGTCAAAAGGGCCATGCTGAAAAAAGTGTCAAAACCAGAAATGCAGGACAGGCCATGGAGAAATGGGAGCCTTGCTACACTGATGGGCGGGATGTAAATTGCCAACAGCCACTCTGGAGAAGTGTACGGTGTGTCCTGAAACATCTAAAAAACACAGCTTAGAGAGCATAGGGCACTTCCACGCATGGGGGGATAAAGTGGGAAAATTGAAAATCAGCAAGACACAAGCACCCCAAAGTTTAGGGCTGCTCTGTTGACAAGGACCTCCACTTCATTCCACCTTAAATATCCCAGGAAAGCGAAAAATGGATCAAAAAGTTGTGGTCCTTATGTACAATGGAATATCACTCAGCCATGAAATCAATGTCATAAGGCTAGTAGCAGCATGATGAGTGGATTTAGGTAAGACGATTGTAAGTGAAATAAGTCACACAGAAAAGGACACTTCTCATAAGGTGTCACTTATAGAGGGAATGTAAAAACCGTTACACTTGAACTGAATTACAAAACAGAACAGAGTCACACATGCAGAAAACACACTATGGCTGCTTAACGGGAAAGGTGAGGTGGGGTGATCCATAAAACAAGAGTTTCAAATTAGCTCAGATACCGTTCCATAAACCCAATATGTAATAGACAAGACCTACTCCTTGCTCAGAGAACTGGACTCAACACGCCCGATTCACCGCACAAGAATATATCTGACTAGTAATAATCTTAAAACCTATGTATTGATATCTCTCTGTTAGTGTGTCAAGTGGGTGTAAAGCGGCATAAACACAGCCGTGAAAAGCAGCTAAACCCCATTATAAAAATAAATTACTTTTCAAAACCCATGAAACAAAGACAGGGAAAGAGAGAGAAATTCTTACACAATTCGTTCAGGGGCTGTGATGCAACCTGGATTGACCATATCTAGACCCACAGCTGGATGAGACATAAGGGTGTACACTCTTGGGGCTGAGAGTTTTGTGAGGTTGGGTGAGCAAACGCAGACCCTTTAAAGTAATACTGCGTGCTACCCATCGCGTGGGTCCCAAATCTCCAGGTTCAAGGGCATCTTCCTACATCGAAAACATGCATGAGAAACCCAGAAGATGGTACACCGTGTGATGGGGAAAGGTTTCTAAAACGCACCTCATTTCTCATCTCCTTGTGCTCGGGTTCGCCATTCCAGCCACTTTACTAGCAATCTCCCTACTTGGAGCCTCAGCACCTTTAACCTCCTGTTCCGTACAGGTTGCAATTTGTCCTGAGGATGAACGGGAAGACGGGGAACCAATGAGAGACTAGCTCTTGGTGTTGGGACAGGCACAGGTCACTCTATTTTCCCATCAGGAAGAAGAATTAACCACAGGCACAGCCTGCCCCCCGGAACCAGAACAGGGCCTGAAGCCATCCTGCGCTTTTGCTGCCAGCTCCCAAAAAAGTGACTTGTAAAATGGAGCTTCAGGGCACTGCAATTCACAAACCTGCAGAGTTATAAATGATAACTCTCGTCCACAAATATATTGAGGGAAGGCAAAGAAGAGGATTTGAAATCAAGGCAGAATTGCAGGAAACAGATTTCAGGAGGTAGATTCGAATCGCCTTTAAAGCACATGAAAAGTGGCAAAACGTTGACAATGATGCCCTTGGCCAAAAAGGGCGTATGCGCTTTTTCCTGAATATATTCAAGAAAAAACGCATACGCCCTTTTTGGCCAACCAAGCAACCTGGAAAGGCAAATCAGCGCTACAAAGAAGTCTCGCTTCCCATCGGTCAAAAGGGCCATGCTGAAAAAAGTGTCAAAACCAGAAATGCAGGACAGGCCATGGAGAAATGGGAGCCTTGCTACACTGATGGGGGGGATGTAAATTGCCAACAGCCACTCTGGAGAAGTGTACGGTGTGTCCTGAAACATCTAAAAAACACAGCTTAGAGAGCATAGGGCACTTCCACGCATGGGGGGATAAAGTGGGAAAATTGAAAATCAGCAAGACACAGGCACCCCAAAGTTTAGGGCTCCTCTGTTGACAAGGACCTCCACTTCATTCCACCTTAAATATCCCAGGAAAGCGAAAAATGGATCAAAAAGTTGTGGTCCTTATGTACAATGGAATATCACTCAGCCATGAAATCAATGTCATAAGGCTAGTAGCAGCATGATGAGTGGATTTAGGTAAGACGATTCTAAGTGAAATAAGTCACACAGAAAAGGACACTTCTCATAAGGTGTCACTTATAGAGGGAATGTAAAAACCGTTACACTTGAACTGAATTACAAAACAGAACAGAGTCACACATGCAGAAAACACACTATGGCTGCTTAACGGGAAAGGTGAGGTGGGGTGATCCATAAAACAAGAGTTTCAAATTAGCTCAGATACCGTTCCATAAACCCAATATGTAATAGACAAGACCTACTCCTTGCTCAGAGAACTGGACTCAACACGCCCGATTCACCGCACAAGAATATATCTGACTAGTAATAATCTTAAAACCTATGTATTGATATCTCTCTGTTAGTGTGTCAAGTGGGTGTAAAGCGGCATAAACACAGCCCTGAAAAGCAGCTAAATCCCATTATAAAAATAAATTACCTTTAAAAACCCATGAAACAAAGACAGGGAAAGAGAGAGAAATTCTTACCCAATTCGTTCATGGGCTGTGATGCAACCTGGATTGACCATATCTAGACCCATAGCTGGATGAGACATAAGGGTGGACACTCTTGGGGCTGAGAGGTTTGGTGAGGTTGGGTGAGCAAACGCAGACCCTTTAAAGTAATACTGCGTGCTACCCATCGCATGGGTCCCAAATCTCCAGGTTCAAGGGCATCTTCCTACATCGAAAACATGCATGAGATACCCAGAAGAGGGTACACCGTGTGATGGGGAAAGGTTTCTAAAACGCACCTCATTTCTCATCTCCTTGTGCTCGGGTTCGCCATTCCAGCCACTTTACTAGCAATCTCCCTACTTGGAGCCTCAGCACCTTTAACCTCCTGTTCCGAACAGGTTGCAATTTGTCCTGAGGATGAACGGGAAGACGGGGAACCAATGAGAGACTAGCTCTTGGTGTTGGGACAGGCACAGGTCACTCTATTTTCCCATCAGGAAGAAGAATTAACCACAGGCTCAGCCTGCCCCCCGGAACCAGAACAGGGCCTGAAGCCATCCTGCGCATTTGGGGACAGCTCCCAAAAAAGCGAGTTGTAAAATGGAGCGTCAGGGCACTGCAATTCACAAACCTGCAGAGTTATAAATGATAACTCTCGTCCACAAATACATTGAGGGAAGGCAAAGAAGAGGATTTCAAATCAAGGCAGAATTGCTGGAAACAGATTTCAGGAGGTAGATTCGAATCGCCTTTAAAACACATGAAAAGCTGCAAAACGTTGACAATGATGCCCTTGGCCAAAAAGGGCGTATGCGTTTTTTCCTGAATATATTCAGGAAAAAACGCATACGCCCTTTTTGGCCAACCAAGCAACCTGGAAAGGCAAATCAGCGCTACAAAGAAGTCTCACTTCCCATCGGTCAAAAGGGCCATGCTGAAAAAATTGTCAAAACCAGAAATGCAGGACAGGCCATGGAGAAATGGGAGCCTTGCTACACTGATGGGCGATATGTAAATTGCCAACAGCCACTCTGGAGAAGGGTACGGTGTGTCCTGAAACATCTAAAAAACACAGGTTAGAGAGCATAGGGCACTTCCACGCATGGGGGGATAAAGTGGGAAAATTGAAAATCAGCAAGACAGAAGCACCCCAAAGTTTAGGGCTGCTCTGTCGACAAGGACCTCCACTTCATTCCACCTTAAATATCCCAGGAAAGCGAAAAATGGATCAAAAAGTTGTGGTCCTTATGTACAATGGAATATCACTCAGCCATGAAATCAATGTCATAAGGCTAGTAGCAGCATGATGAGTGGATTTAGGTAAGACGATTCTAAGTGAAATAAGTCACACAGAAGAGGACACTTCTCATAAGGTGTCACTTATAGAGGGAATGTAAAAACCGTTACACTTGAACTGAATTACAAAACAGAACAGAGTCACACATGCAGAAAACACACTATGGCTGCTTAACGGGAAAGGTGAGGTGGGGTGATACATAAAACAAGAGTTTCAAATTAGCTCAGATACCGTTCCATAAACCCAATATGTAATAGACAAGACCTACTCTTGCTCAGACAACTGGACTCAACACGCCCGATTCACCGCACAAGAATATATCTTACTAGTAATAATCTTAAAAAATATGTTTTGATATCACTCTCTTAGTGTGTCATGTGGGTGTAAAGCGGCATAAACACAGCAGTGAAAAAAAAAAAACACAGCAGTGAAAAGCAGCTAAACCCCAGTATAATAAGAAATTAAAAACCCATGAAACAAAGACAGTTATAGAGAAAGAAATTCTTACAAAATTAGTTCAGGGGCTGTGATGCAACCTGGATTGACCATATCTAGACCCACAGCTGGATGAGACATAAGGGTGTACACTCTTGGGGCTGAGAGTTTTGTGAGGTTGGGTGAGCAAACGCAGACCCTTTGAAGTAATACTGCGTGGTACCCATCCCATTGGTCCCAAATCTCCAGGTTCAAGGGCATCTTCCTACATCGAAAACACACATGAGAAACCCACACGACGGTACACTGTGTGATCGGGAAAGGTTTGTAAAACGCACCTCATTTCTCATCTCCTTGTGCTCGGGTTCACCAGTCCAGCCGCTATACTAGCAATCTCCGTACTTGGAAAATCAGCACCTTTAACCTCCTGTTTGGTACAGGTTGCAATTTGTCCTGAGGATGAACAGAAAGAGGGGGAACCAATAAGAGACAAGCTCTAGGTTTTGGGACAGGCACAGGTCACTCTATTTTCCCAACAGGAAGAAGAATTAACCACAGGCTCAGCCTGCCCCCCGGAACCAGAACAGGGCCTGAAGCCATCCTGCGCTTTTGCGGCCAGCTCCCAAGAAAGCGACTTGTAAAATGGAGCTTCAGGGCACTGCAATTCACAAACCTTCACAGTAATAAATGATAACTCTCGTCCACAAATATATTGAGGGAAGGCAAAGAAGAGGATTTGAAATCAAGGCAGAATTGCAGGAAACAGATTTCAGGAGGTAGATTCGAATCGCCTTTAAAGCACATGAAAAGCGGCAAAACGTTGACAATGATGCCCTTGGCCAAAAAGGGCGTATGCGTTTTTTCCTGAATATATTCAGGAAAAAACGCATACGCCCTTTTTGGCCAACCAAGCAACCTGGAAAGTCAAATCAGCGCTACAAAGAAGTCTCGCTTCCCATCGGTCAAAAGGGCCATGCTGAAAAAAGTGTCAAAACCAGAAATGCAGGACAGGCCATGGAGAAATGGGAGCCTTGCTACACTGATGGGCGGGATGTAAATTGCCAACAGCCACTCTGGAGAAGTGTACGGTGTGTCCTGAAACATCTAAAAAACACAGCTTAGAGAGCATAGGGCACTTCCACGCATGGGGGGATAAAGTGGGAAAATTGAAAATCAGCAAGACACAAGCACCCCAAAGTTTAGGGCTGCTCTGTTGACAAGGACCTCCACTTCATTCCACCTTAAATATCCCAGGAAAGCGAAAAATGGATCAAAAAGTTGTGGTCCTTATGTACAATGGAATATCACTCAGCCATGAAATCAATGTCATAAGGCTAGTAGCAGCATGATGAGTGGATTTAGGTAAGACGATTCTAAGTGAAATAAGTCACACAGAAAAGGACACTTCTCATAAGGTGTCACTTATAGAGGGAATGTAAAAACCGTTACACTTGAACTGAATTACAAAACAGAACAGAGTCACACATGCAGAAAACACACTATGGCTGCTTAACGGGAAAGGTGAGGTGGGGTGATCCATAAAACAAGAGCTTCAAATTAGCTCAGATACCGTTCCATAAACCCAATATGTAATAGACAAGACCTACTCCTTGCTCAGAGAACTGGACTCAACACGCCCGATTCACCGCACAAGAATATATCTGACTAGTAATAATCTTAAAACCTATGTATTGATATCTCTCTGTTAGTGTGTCAAGTGGGTGTAAAGCGGCATAAACACAGCCGTGAAAAGCAGCTAAACCCCATTATAAAAATAAATTACTTTTCAAAACCCATGAAACAAAGACAGGGAAAGAGAGAGAAATTCTTACACAATTCGTTCAGGGGCTGTGATGCAACCTGGATTGACCATATCTAGACCCACAGCTGGATGAGACATAAGGGTGTACACTCTTGGGGCTGAGAGGTTTGGTGAGGTTGGGTGAGCAAACGCAGACCCTTTAAAGTAATACTGCGTGCTACCCATCGCATGGGTCCCAAATCTCCAGGTTCAAGGGCATCTTCCTACATCGAAAACATGCATGAGATACCCAGAAGAGGGTACACCGTGTGATGGGGAAAGGTTTCTAAAACGCACCTCATTTCTCATCTCCTTGTGCTCGGGTTCGCCATTCCAGCCACTTTACTAGCAATCTCCCTACTTGGAGCCTCAGCACCTTTAACCTCCTGTTCCGAACAGGTTGCAATTTGTCCTGAGGATGAACGGGAAGACGGGGAACCAATGAGAGACTAGCTCTTGGTGTTGGGACAGGCACAGGTCACTCTATTTTCCCATCAGGAAGAAGAATTAACCACAGGCTCAGCCTGCCCCCCGGAACCAGAACAGGGCCTGAAGCCATCCTGCGCATTTGGGGACAGCTCCCAAAAAAGCGAGTTGTAAAATGGAGCGTCAGGGCACTGCAATTCACAAACCTGCAGAGTTATAAATGATAACTCTCGTCCACAAATACATTGAGGGAAGGCAAAGAAGAGGATTTCAAATCAAGGCAGAATTGCTGGAAACAGATTTCAGGAGGTAGATTCGAATCGCCTTTAAAACACATGAAAAGCTGCAAAACGTTGACAATGATGCCCTTGGCCAAAAAGGGCGTATGCGTTTTTTCCTGAATATATTCAGGAAAAAACGCATACGCCCTTTTTGGCCAACCAAGCAACCTGGAAAGGCAAATCAGCGCTACAAAGAAGTCTCACTTCCCATCGGTCAAAAGGGCCATGCTGAAAAAATTGTCAAAATCAGAAATGCAGGACAGGCCATGGAGAACTGGGAGCCTTGCTACACTGATGGGCGGGATGTAAATTGCCAACAGCCACTCTGGAGAAGGGTACGGTGTGTCCTGAAACATCTAAAAAACACAGGTTAGAGAGCATAGGGCACTTCCACGCATGGGGGGATAAAGTGGGAAAATTGAAAATCAGCAAGACAGAAGCACCCCAAAGTTTAGCGCTGCTCTGTCGACAAGGACCTCCACTTCATTCCACCTTAAATATCCCAGGAAAGCGAAAAATGGATCAAAAAGTTGTGGTCCTTATGTACAATGGAATATCACTCAGCCATGAAATCAATGTCATAAGGCTAGTAGCAGCATGATGAGTGGATTTAGGTAAGACGATTCTAAGTGAAATAAGTCACACAGAAGAGGACACTTCTCATAAGGTGTCACTTATAGAGGGAATGTAAAAACCGTTACACTTGAACTGAATTACAAAACAGAACAGAGTCACACATGCAGAAAACACACTATGGCTGCTTAACGGGAAAGGTGAGGTGGGGTGATCCATAAAACAAGAGTTTCAAATTAGCTCAGATACCGTTCCATAAACCCAATATGTAATAGACAAGACCTACTCCTTGCTCAGAGAACTGGACTCAACACGCCCGATTCACCGCACAAGAATATATCTGACTAGTAATAATCTTAAAACCTATGTATTGATATCTCTCTGTTAGTGTGTCAAGTGGGTGTAAAGCGGCATAAACACAGCCCTGAAAAGCAGCTAAATCCCATTATAAAAATAAATTACTTTTAAAAACCCATGAAACAAAGACAGGGAAAGAGAGAGAAATTCTTACCCAATTCGTTCAGGGGCTGTGATGCAACCTGGATTGACCATATCTAGACCCATAGCTGGATGAGACATAAGGGTGGACACTCTTGGGGCTGAGAGGTTTGGTGAGGTTGGGTGAGCAAACGCAGACCCTTTAAAGTAATACTGCGTGCTACCCATCGCATGGGTCCCAAATCTCCAGGTTCAAGGGCATCTTCCTACATCGAAAACATGCATGAGATACCCAGAAGAGGGTACACCGTGTGATGGGGAAAGGTTTCTAAAACGCACCTCATTTCTCATCTCCTTGTGCTCGGGTTCGCCATTCCAGCCACTTTACTAGCAATCTCCCTACTTGGAGCCTCAGCACCTTTAACCTCCTGTTCCGAACAGGTTGCAATTTGTCCTGAGGATGAACGGGAAGACGGGGAACCAATGAGAGACTAGCTCTTGGTGTTGGGACAGGCACAGGTCACTCTATTTTCCCATCAGGAAGAAGAATTAACCACAGGCTCAGCCTGCCCCCCGGAACCAGAACAGGGCCTGAAGCCATCCTGCGCATTTGGGGACAGCTCCCAAAAAAGCGAGTTGTAAAATGGAGCGTCAGGGCACTGCAATTCACAAACCTGCAGAGTTATAAATGATAACTCTCGTCCACAAATACATTGAGGGAAGGCAAAGAAGAGGATTTCAAATCAAGGCAGAATTGCTGGAAACAGATTTCAGGAGGTAGATTCGAATCGCCTTTAAAACACATGAAAAGCTGCAAAACGTTGACAATGATGCCCTTGGCCAAAAAGGGCGTATGCGTTTTTTCCTGAATATATTCAGGAAAAAACGCATACGCCCTTTTTGGCCAACCAAGCAACCTGGAAAGGCAAATCAGCGCTACAAAGAAGTCTCACTTCCCATCGGTCAAAAGGGCCATGCTGAAAAAATTGTCAAAACCAGAAATGCAGGACAGGCCATGGAGAAATGGGAGCCTTGCTACACTGATGGGCGGGATGTAAATTGCCAACAGCCACTCTGGAGAAGGGTACGGTGTGTCCTGAAACATCTAAAAAACACAGGTTAGAGAGCATAGGGCACTTCCACGCATGGGGGGATAAAGTGGGAAAATTGAAAATCAGCAAGACAGAAGCACCCCAAAGTTTAGGGCTGCTCTGTCGACAAGGACCTCCACTTCATTCCACCTTAAATATCCCAGGAAAGCGAAAAATGGATCAAAAAGTTGTGGTCCTTATGTACAATGGAATATCACTCAGCCATGAAATCAATGTCATAAGGCTAGTAGCAGCATGATGAGTGGATTTAGGTAAGACGATTCTAAGTGAAATAAGTCACACAGAAGAGGACACTTCTCATAAGGTGTCACTTATAGAGGGAATGTAAAAACCGTTACACTTGAACTGAATTACAAAACAGAACAGAGTCACACATGCAGAAAACACACTATGGCTGCTTAACGGGAAAGGTGAGGTGGGGTGATACATAAAACAAGAGTTTCAAATTAGCTCAGATACCGTTCCATAAACCCAATATGTAATAGACAAGACCTACTCTTGCTCAGACAACTGGACTCAACACGCCCGATTCACCGCACAAGAATATATCTTACTAGTAATAATCTTAAAAAATATGTTTTGATATCACTCTCTTAGTGTGTCATGTGGGTGTAAAGCGGCATAAACACAGCAGTGAAAAAAAAAAAACACAGCAGTGAAAAGCAGCTAAACCCCAGTATAATAAGAAATTAAAAACCCATGAAACAAAGACAGTTATAGAGAAAGAAATTCTTACAAAATTAGTTCAGGGGCTGTGATGCAACCTGGATTGACCATATCTAGACCCACAGCTGGATGAGACATAAGGGTGTACACTCTTGGGGCTGAGAGTTTTGTGAGGTTGGGTGAGCAAACGCAGACCCTTTGAAGTAATACTGCGTGGTACCCATCCCATTGGTCCCAAATCTCCAGGTTCAAGGGCATCTTCCTACATCGAAAACACACATGAGAAACCCACACGACGGTACACTGTGTGATCGGGAAAGGTTTGTAAAACGCACCTCATTTCTCATCTCCTTGTGCTCGGGTTCACCAGTCCAGCCGCTATACTAGCAATCTCCGTACTTGGAAAATCAGCACCTTTAACCTCCTGTTTGGTACAGGTTGCAATTTGTCCTGAGGATGAACAGAAAGAGGGGGAACCAATAAGAGACAAGCTCTAGGTTTTGGGACAGGCACAGGTCACTCTATTTTCCCAACAGGAAGAAGAATTAACCACAGGCTCAGCCTGCCCCCCGGAACCAGAACAGGGCCTGAAGCCATCCTGCGCTTTTGCGGCCAGCTCCCAAGAAAGCGACTTGTAAAATGGAGCTTCAGGGCACTGCAATTCACAAACCTTCACAGTAATAAATGATAACTCTCGTCCACAAATATATTGAGGGAAGGCAAAGAAGAGGATTTGAAATCAAGGCAGAATTGCAGGAAACAGATTTCAGGAGGTAGATTCGAATCGCCTTTAAAGCACATGAAAAGCGGCAAAACGTTGACAATGATGCCCTTGGCCAAAAAGGGCGTATGCGTTTTTTCCTGAATATATTCAGGAAAAAACGCATACGCCCTTTTTGGCCAACCAAGCAACCTGGAAAGTCAAATCAGCGCTACAAAGAAGTCTCGCTTCCCATCGGTCAAAAGGGCCATGCTGAAAAAAGTGTCAAAACCAGAAATGCAGGACAGGCCATGGAGAAATGGGAGCCTTGCTACACTGATGGGCGGGATGTAAATTGCCAACAGCCACTCTGGAGAAGTGTACGGTGTGTCCTGAAACATCTAAAAAACACAGCTTAGAGAGCATAGGGCACTTCCACGCATGGGGGGATAAAGTGGGAAAATTGAAAATCAGCAAGACACAAGCACCCCAAAGTTTAGGGCTGCTCTGTTGACAAGGACCTCCACTTCATTCCACCTTAAATATCCCAGGAAAGCGAAAAATGGATCAAAAAGTTGTGGTCCTTATGTACAATGGAATATCACTCAGCCATGAAATCAATGTCATAAGGCTAGTAGCAGCATGATGAGTGGATTTAGGTAAGACGATTCTAAGTGAAATAAGTCACACAGAAAAGGACACTTCTCATAAGGTGTCACTTATAGAGGGAATGTAAAAACCGTTACACTTGAACTGAATTACAAAACAGAACAGAGTCACACATGCAGAAAACACACTATGGCTGCTTAACGGGAAAGGTGAGGTGGGGTGATCCATAAAACAAGAGCTTCAAATTAGCTCAGATACCGTTCCATAAACCCAATATGTAATAGACAAGACCTACTCCTTGCTCAGAGAACTGGACTCAACACGCCCGATTCACCGCACAAGAATATATCTGACTAGTAATAATCTTAAAACCTATGTATTGATATCTCTCTGTTAGTGTGTCAAGTGGGTGTAAAGCGGCATAAACACAGCCGTGAAAAGCAGCTAAACCCCATTATAAAAATAAATTACTTTTCAAAACCCATGAAACAAAGACAGGGAAAGAGAGAGAAATTCTTACACAATTCGTTCAGGGGCTGTGATGCAACCTGGATTGACCATATCTAGACCCACAGCTGGATGAGACATAAGGGTGTACACTCTTGGGGCTGAGAGGTTTGGTGAGGTTGGGTGAGCAAACGCAGACCCTTTAAAGTAATACTGCGTGCTACCCATCGCATGGGTCCCAAATCTCCAGGTTCAAGGGCATCTTCCTACATCGAAAACATGCATGAGATACCCAGAAGAGGGTACACCGTGTGATGGGGAAAGGTTTCTAAAACGCACCTCATTTCTCATCTCCTTGTGCTCGGGTTCGCCATTCCAGCCACTTTACTAGCAATCTCCCTACTTGGAGCCTCAGCACCTTTAACCTCCTGTTCCGAACAGGTTGCAATTTGTCCTGAGGATGAACGGGAAGACGGGGAACCAATGAGAGACTAGCTCTTGGTGTTGGGACAGGCACAGGTCACTCTATTTTCCCATCAGGAAGAAGAATTAACCACAGGCTCAGCCTGCCCCCCGGAACCAGAACAGGGCCTGAAGCCATCCTGCGCATTTGGGGACAGCTCCCAAAAAAGCGAGTTGTAAAATGGAGCGTCAGGGCACTGCAATTCACAAACCTGCAGAGTTATAAATGATAACTCTCGTCCACAAATACATTGAGGGAAGGCAAAGAAGAGGATTTCAAATCAAGGCAGAATTGCTGGAAACAGATTTCAGGAGGTAGATTCGAATCGCCTTTAAAACACATGAAAAGCTGCAAAACGTTGACAATGATGCCCTTGGCCAAAAAGGGCGTATGCGTTTTTTCCTGAATATATTCAGGAAAAAACGCATACGCCCTTTTTGGCCAACCAAGCAACCTGGAAAGGCAAATCAGCGCTACAAAGAAGTCTCACTTCCCATCGGTCAAAAGGGCCATGCTGAAAAAATTGTCAAAATCAGAAATGCAGGACAGGCCATGGAGAACTGGGAGCCTTGCTACACTGATGGGCGGGATGTAAATTGCCAACAGCCACTCTGGAGAAGGGTACGGTGTGTCCTGAAACATCTAAAAAACACAGGTTAGAGAGCATAGGGCACTTCCACGCATGGGGGGATAAAGTGGGAAAATTGAAAATCAGCAAGACAGAAGCACCCCAAAGTTTAGCGCTGCTCTGTCGACAAGGACCTCCACTTCATTCCACCTTAAATATCCCAGGAAAGCGAAAAATGGATCAAAAAGTTGTGGTCCTTATGTACAATGGAATATCACTCAGCCATGAAATCAATGTCATAAGGCTAGTAGCAGCATGATGAGTGGATTTAG
Organism: Balaenoptera physalus; assembly: GCF_965194825.1. NCBI lineage: Eukaryota > Metazoa > Chordata > Mammalia > Artiodactyla > Balaenopteridae > Balaenoptera > Balaenoptera physalus. The sequence goes on from NW_028126470.1 coordinate 2,512,507, forward strand.
GTAAGACGATTCTAAGTGAAATAAGTCACACAGAAGAGGACACTTCTCATAAGGTGTCACTTATAGAGGGAATGTAAAAACCGTTACACTTGAACTGAATTACAAAACAGAACAGAGTCACACATGCAGAAAACACACTATGGCTGCTTAACGGGAAAGGTGAGGTGGGGTGATCCATAAAACAAGAGTTTCAAATTAGCTCAGATACCGTTCCATAAACCCAATATGTAATAGACAAGACCTACTCCTTGCTCAGAGAACTGGACTCAACACGCCCGATTCACCGCACAAGAATATATCTGACTAGTAATAATCTTAAAACCTATGTATTGATATCTCTCTGTTAGTGTGTCAAGTGGGTGTAAAGCGGCATAAACACAGCCCTGAAAAGCAGCTAAATCCCATTATAAAAATAAATTACTTTTAAAAACCCATGAAACAAAGACAGGGAAAGAGAGAGAAATTCTTACCCAATTCGTTCAGGGGCTGTGATGCAACCTGGATTGACCATATCTAGACCCATAGCTGGATGAGACATAAGGGTGGACACTCTTGGGGCTGAGAGGTTTGGTGAGGTTGGGTGAGCAAACGCAGACCCTTTAAAGTAATACTGCGTGCTACCCATCGCATGGGTCCCAAATCTCCAGGTTCAAGGGCATCTTCCTACATCGAAAACATGCATGAGATACCCAGAAGAGGGTACACCGTGTGATGGGGAAAGGTTTCTAAAACGCACCTCATTTCTCATCTCCTTGTGCTCGGGTTCGCCATTCCAGCCACTTTACTAGCAATCTCCCTACTTGGAGCCTCAGCACCTTTAACCTCCTGTTCCGAACAGGTTGCAATTTGTCCTGAGGATGAACGGGAAGACGGGGAACCAATGAGAGACTAGCTCTTGGTGTTGGGACAGGCACAGGTCACTCTATTTTCCCATCAGGAAGAAGAATTAACCACAGGCTCAGCCTGCCCCCCGGAACCAGAACAGGGCCTGAAGCCATCCTGCGCATTTGGGGACAGCTCCCAAAAAAGCGAGTTGTAAAATGGAGCGTCAGGGCACTGCAATTCACAAACCTGCAGAGTTATAAATGATAACTCTCGTCCACAAATACATTGAGGGAAGGCAAAGAAGAGGATTTCAAATCAAGGCAGAATTGCTGGAAACAGATTTCAGGAGGTAGATTCGAATCGCCTTTAAAACACATGAAAAGCTGCAAAACGTTGACAATGATGCCCTTGGCCAAAAAGGGCGTATGCGTTTTTTCCTGAATATATTCAGGAAAAAACGCATACGCCCTTTTTGGCCAACCAAGCAACCTGGAAAGGCAAATCAGCGCTACAAAGAAGTCTCACTTTCCATCGGTCAAAAGGGCCATGCTGAAAAAATTGTCAAAATCAGAAATGCAGGACAGGCCATGGAGAAATGGGAGCCTTGCTACACTGATGGGCGGGATGTAAATTGCCAACAGCCACTCTGGAGAAGGGTACGGTGTGTCCTGAAACATCTAAAAAACACAGGTTAGAGAGCATAGGGCACTTCCACGCATGGGGGGATAAAGTGGGAAAATTGAAAATCAGCAAGACAGAAGCACCCCAAAGTTTAGCGCTGCTCTGTCGACAAGGACCTCCACTTCATTCCACCTTAAATATCCCAGGAAAGCGAAAAATGGATCAAAAAGTTGTGGTCCTTATGTACAATGGAATATCACTCAGCCATGAAATCAATGTCATAAGGCTAGTAGCAGCATGATGAGTGGATTTAGGTAAGACGATTCTAAGTGAAATAAGTCACACAGAAGAGGACACTTCTCATAAGGTGTCACTTATAGAGGGAATGTAAAAACCGTTACACTTGAACTGAATTACAAAACAGAACAGAGTCACACATGCAGAAAACACACTATGGCTGCTTAACGGGAAAGGTGAGGTGGGGTGATCCATAAAACAAGAGTTTCAAATTAGCTCAGATACCGTTCCATAAACCCAATATGTAATAGACAAGACCTACTCCTTGCTCAGAGAACTGGACTCAACACGCCCGATTCACCGCACAAGAATATATCTGACTAGTAATAATCTTAAAACCTATGTATTGATATCTCTCTGTTAGTGTGTCAAGTGGGTGTAAAGCGGCATAAACACAGCCCTGAAAAGCAGCTAAATCCCATTATAAAAATAAATTACTTTTAAAAACCCATGAAACAAAGACAGGGAAAGAGAGAGAAATTCTTACCCAATTCGTTCAGGGGCTGTGATGCAACCTGGATTGACCATATCTAGACCCATAGCTGGATGAGACATAAGGGTGGACACTCTTGGGGCTGAGAGGTTTGGTGAGGTTGGGTGAGCAAACGCAGACCCTTTAAAGTAATACTGCGTGCTACCCATCGCATGGGTCCCAAATCTCCAGGTTCAAGGGCATCTTCCTACATCGAAAACATGCATGAGATACCCAGAAGAGGGTACACCGTGTGATGGGGAAAGGTTTCTAAAACGCACCTCATTTCTCATCTCCTTGTGCTCGGGTTCGCCATTCCAGCCACTTTACTAGCAATCTCCCTACTTGGAGCCTCAGCACCTTTAACCTCCTGTTCCGAACAGGTTGCAATTTGTCCTGAGGATGAACGGGAAGACGGGGAACCAATGAGAGACTAGCTCTTGGTGTTGGGACAGGCACAGGTCACTCTATTTTCCCATCAGGAAGAAGAATTAACCACAGGCTCAGCCTGCCCCCCGGAACCAGAACAGGGCCTGAAGCCATCCTGCGCATTTGGGGACAGCTCCCAAAAAAGCGAGTTGTAAAATGGAGCGTCAGGGCACTGCAATTCACAAACCTGCAGAGTTATAAATGATAACTCTCGTCCACAAATACATTGAGGGAAGGCAAAGAAGAGGATTTCAAATCAAGGCAGAATTGCTGGAAACAGATTTCAGGAGGTAGATTCGAATCGCCTTTAAAACACATGAAAAGCTGCAAAACGTTGACAATGATGCCCTTGGCCAAAAAGGGCGTATGCGTTTTTTCCTGAATATATTCAGGAAAAAACGCATACGCCCTTTTTGGCCAACCAAGCAACCTGGAAAGGCAAATCAGCGCTACAAAGAAGTCTCACTTCCCATCGGTCAAAAGGGCCATGCTGAAAAAATTGTCAAAACCAGAAATGCAGGACAGGCCATGGAGAAATGGGAGCCTTGCTACACTGATGGGCGGGATGTAAATTGCCAACAGCCACTCTGGAGAAGGGTACGGTGTGTCCTGAAACATCTAAAAAACACAGGTTAGAGAGCATAGGGCACTTCCACGCATGGGGGGATAAAGTGGGAAAATTGAAAATCAGCAAGACAGAAGCACCCCAAAGTTTAGGGCTGCTCTGTCGACAAGGACCTCCACTTCATTCCACCTTAAATATCCCAGGAAAGCGAAAAATGGATCAAAAAGTTGTGGTCCTTATGTACAATGGAATATCACTCAGCCATGAAATCAATGTCATAAGGCTAGTAGCAGCATGATGAGTGGATTTAGGTAAGACGATTCTAAGTGAAATAAGTCACACAGAAGAGGACACTTCTCATAAGGTGTCACTTATAGAGGGAATGTAAAAACCGTTACACTTGAACTGAATTACAAAACAGAACAGAGTCACACATGCAGAAAACACACTATGGCTGCTTAACGGGAAAGGTGAGGTGGGGTGATACATAAAACAAGAGTTTCAAATTAGCTCAGATACCGTTCCATAAACCCAATATGTAATAGACAAGACCTACTCTTGCTCAGACAACTGGACTCAACACGCCCGATTCACCGCACAAGAATATATCTGACTAGTAATAATCTTAAAAAATATGTTTTGATATCACTCTCTTAGTGTGTCATGTGGGTGTAAAGCGGCATAAACACAGCAGTGAAAAAAAAAAAAACACAGCAGTGAAAAGCAGCTAAACCCCAGTATAATAAGAAATTAAAAACCCATGAAACAAAGACAGTTATAGAGAAAGAAATTCTTACAAAATTAGTTCAGGGGCTGTGATGCAACCTGGATTGACCATATCTAGACCCACAGCTGGATGAGACATAAGGGTGTACACTCTTGGGGCTGAGAGTTTTGTGAGGTTGGGTGAGCAAACGCAGACCCTTTGAAGTAATACTGCGTGGTACCCATCCCATTGGTCCCAAATCTCCAGGTTCAAGGGCATCTTCCTACATCGAAAACACACATGAGAAACCCACACGACGGTACACTGTGTGATCGGGAAAGGTTTGTAAAACGCACCTCATTTCTCATCTCCTTGTGCTCGGGTTCACCAGTCCAGCCGCTATACTAGCAATCTCCGTACTTGGAAAATCAGCACCTTTAACCTCCTGTTTGGTACAGGTTGCAATTTGTCCTGAGGATGAACAGAAAGAGGGGGAACCAATAAGAGACAAGCTCTAGGTTTTGGGACAGGCACAGGTCACTCTATTTTCCCAACAGGAAGAAGAATTAACCACAGGCTCAGCCTGCCCCCCGGAACCAGAACAGGGCCTGAAGCCATCCTGCGCTTTTGCGGCCAGCTCCCAAGAAAGCGACTTGTAAAATGGAGCTTCAGGGCACTGCAATTCACAAACCTTCACAGTAATAAATGATAACTCTCGTCCACAAATATATTGAGGGAAGGCAAAGAAGAGGATTTGAAATCAAGGCAGAATTGCAGGAAACAGATTTCAGGAGGTAGATTCGAATCGCCTTTAAAGCACATGAAAAGCGGCAAAACGTTGACAATGATGCCCTTGGCCAAAAAGGGCGTATGCGTTTTTTCCTGAATATATTCAGGAAAAAACGCATACGCCCTTTTTGGCCAACCAAGCAACCTGGAAAGTCAAATCAGCGCTACAAAGAAGTCTCGCTTCCCATCGGTCAAAAGGGCCATGCTGAAAAAAGTGTCAAAACCAGAAATGCAGGACAGGCCATGGAGAAATGGGAGCCTTGCTACACTGATGGGCGGGATGTAAATTGCCAACAGCCACTCTGGAGAAGTGTACGGTGTGTCCTGAAACATCTAAAAAACACAGCTTAGAGAGCATAGGGCACTTCCACGCATGGGGGGATAAAGTGGGAAAATTGAAAATCAGCAAGACACAAGCACCCCAAAGTTTAGGGCTGCTCTGTTGACAAGGACCTCCACTTCATTCCACCTTAAATATCCCAGGAAAGCGAAAAATGGATCAAAAACTTGTGGTCCTTATGTACAATGGAATATCACTCAGCCATGAAATCAATGTCATAAGGCTAGTAGCAGCATGATGAGTGGATTTAGGTAAGACGATTCTAAGTGAAATAAGTCACACAGAAAAGGACACTTCTCATAAGGTGTCACTTATAGAGGGAATGTAAAAACCGTTACACTTGAACTGAATTACAAAACAGAACAGAGTCACACATGCAGAAAACACACTATGGCTGCTTAACGGGAAAGGTGAGGTGGGGTGATCCATAAAACAAGAGCTTCAAATTAGCTCAGATACCGTTCCATAAACCCAATATGTAATAGACAAGACCTACTCCTTGCTCAGAGAACTGGACTCAGCACGCCCGATTCACCGCACAAGAATATATCTGACTAGTAATAATCTTAAAACCTATGTATTGATATCTCTCTGTTAGTGTGTCAAGTGGGTGTAAAGCGGCATAAACACAGCCGTGAAAAGCAGCTAAACCCCATTATAAAAATAAATTACTTTTCAAAACCCATGAAACAAAGACAGGGAAAGAGAGAGAAATTCTTACACAATTCGTTCAGGGGCTGTGATGCAACCTGGATTGACCATATCTAGACCCACAGCTGGATGAGACATAAGGGTGTACACTCTTGGGGCTGAGAGTTTTGTGAGGTTGGGTGAGCAAACGCAGACCCTTTAAAGTAATACTGCGTGCTACCCATCGCATGGGTCCCAAATCTCCAGGTTCAAGGGCATCTTCCTACATCGAAAACATGCATGAGAAACCCAGAAGATGGTACACCGTGTGATGGGGAAAGGTTACTAAAACGCACCTCATTTCTCATCTCCTTGTGCTCGGGTTCGCCATTCCATCCACTTTACTAGCAATCTCCCTACTTGGAGCCTCAGCACCTTTAACCTCCTGTTCCGTACAGGTTGCAATTTGTCCTGAGGATGAACGGGAAGACGGGGAACCAATGAGAGACTAGCTCTTGGTGTTGGGACAGGCACAGGTCACTCTATTTTCCCATCAGGAAGAAGAATTAACCACAGGCTCAGCCTGCCCCCCGGAACCAGAACAGGGCCTGAAGCCATCCTGCGCTTTTGCGACCAGCTCCCAAAAAAGTGACTTGTAAAATGGACCTTCAGGGCACTGCAATTCACAAACCTGCAGAGTTATAAATGATAACTCTCGTCCACAAATACATTGAGGGAAGGCAAAGAAGAGGATTTCAAATCAAGGCAGAATTGCTGGAAACAGATTTCAGGAGGTAGATTCGAATCGCCTTTAAAACACATGAAAAGCTGCAAAACGTTGACAATGATGCCCTTGGCCAAAAAGGGCGTATGCGTTTTTTCCTGAATATATTCAGGAAAAAACGCATACGCCCTTTTTGGCCAACCAAGCAACCTGGAAAGGCAAATCAGCGCTACAAAGAAGTCTCACTTCCCATCGGTCAAAAGGGCCATGCTGAAAAAATTGTCAAAACCAGAAATGCAGGACAGGCCATGGAGAAATGGGAGCCTTGCTACACTGATGGGCGGGATGTAAATTGCCAACAGCCACTCTGGAGAAGGGTACGGTGTGTCCTGAAACATCTAAAAAACACAGGTTAGAGAGCATAGGGCACTTCCACGCATGGGGGGATAAAGTGGGAAAATTGAAAATCAGCAAGACAGAAGCACCCCAAAGTTTAGGGCTGCTCTGTCGACAAGGACCTCCACTTCATTCCACCTTAAATATCCCAGGAAAGCGAAAAATGGATCAAAAAGTTGTGGTCCTTATGTACAATGGAATATCACTCAGCCATGAAATCAATGTCATAAGGCTAGTAGCAGCATGATGAGTGGATTTAGGTAAGACGATTCTAAGTGAAATAAGTCACACAGAAGAGGACACTTCTCATAAGGTGTCACTTATAGAGGGAATGTAAAAACCGTTACACTTGAACTGAATTACAAAACAGAACAGAGTCACACATGCAGAAAACACACTATGGCTGCTTAACGGGAAAGGTGAGGTGGGGTGATACATAAAACAAGAGTTTCAAATTAGCTCAGATACCGTTCCATAAACCCAATATGTAATAGACAAGACCTACTCTTGCTCAGACAACTGGACTCAACACGCCCGATTCACCGCACAAGAATATATCTGACTAGTAATAATCTTAAAAAATATGTTTTGATATCACTCTCTTAGTGTGTCATGTGGGTGTAAAGCGGCAAAAACACAGCAGTGAAAAAAAAAAAAACACAGCAGTGAAAAGCAGCTAAACCCCAGTATAATAAGAAATTAAAAACCCATGAAACAAAGACAGTTATAGAGAAAGAAATTCTTAAAAATTAGTTCAGGGGCTGTGATGCAACCTGGATTGACCATATCTAGACCCACAGCTGGATGAGACATGAGGGTGTACACTCTTGGGGCTGAGAGTTTTGTGAGGTTGGGTGAGCAAACGCAGACCCTTTGAAGTAATACTGCGTGGTACCCATCCCATTGGTCCCAAATCTCCAGGTTCAAGGGCATCTTCCTACATCGAAAACACACATGAGAAACCCACACGACGGTACACTGTGTGATCGGGAAAGGTTTGTAAAACGCACCTCATTTCTCATCTCCTTGTGCTCGGGTTCACCAGTCCAGCCGCTATACTAGCAATCTCCGTACTTGGAAAATCAGCACCTTTAACCTCCTGTTTGGTACAGGTTGCAATTTGTCCTGAGGATGAACAGAAAGAGGGGGAACCAATAAGAGACAAGCTCTAGGTTTTGGGACAGGCACAGGTCACTCTATTTTCCCAACAGGAAGAAGAATTAACCACAGGCTCAGCCTGCCCCCCGGAACCAGAACAGGGCCTGAAGCCATCCTGCGCTTTTGCGGCCAGCTCCCAAGAAAGCGACTTGTAAAATGGAGCTTCAGGGCACTGCAATTCACAAACCTTCACAGTAATAAATGATAACTCTCGTCCACAAATATATTGAGGGAAGGCAAAGAAGAGGATTTGAAATCAAGGCAGAATTGCAGGAAACAGATTTCAGGAGGTAGATTCGAATCGCCTTTAAAGCACATGAAAAGCGGCAAAACGTTGACAATGATGCCCTTGGCCAAAAAGGGCGTATGCGTTTTTTCCTGAATATATTCAGGAAAAAACGCATACGCCCTTTTTGGCCAACCAAGCAACCTGGAAAGGCAAATCAGCGCTACAAAGAAGTCTCGCTTCCCATCGGTCAAAAGGGCCATGCTGAAAAAAGTGTCAAAACCAGAAATGCAGGACAGGCCATGGAGAAATGGGAGCCTTGCTACACTGATGGGCGGGATGTAAATTGCCAACAGCCACTCTGGAGAAGTGTACGGTGTGTCCTGAAACATCTAAAAAACACAGCTTAGAGAGCATAGGGCACTTCCACGCATGGGGGGATAAAGTGGGAAAATTGAAAATCAGCAAGACACAAGCACCCCAAAGTTTAGGGCTGCTCTGTTGACAAGGACCTCCACTTCATTCCACCTTAAATATCCCAGGAAAGCGAAAAATGGATCAAAAAGTTGTGGTCCTTATGTACAATGGAATATCACTCAGCCATGAAATCAATGTCATAAGGCTAGTAGCAGCATGATGAGTGGATTTAGGTAAGACGATTCTAAGTGAAATAAGTCACACAGAAAAGGACACTTCTCATAAGGTGTCACTTATAGAGGGAATGTAAAAACCGTTACACTTGAACTGAATTACAAAACAGAACAGAGTCACACATGCAGAAAACACACTATGGCTGCTTAACGGGAAAGGTGAGGTGGGGTGATCCATAAAACAAGAGCTTCAAATTAGCTCAGATACCGTTCCATAAACCCAATATGTAATAGACAAGACCTACTCCTTGCTCAGAGAACTGGACTCAACACGCCCGATTCACCGCACAAGAATATATCTGACTAGTAATAATCTTAAAACCTATGTATTGATATCTCTCTGTTAGTGTGTCAAGTGGGTGTAAAGCGGCATAAACACAGCCGTGAAAAGCAGCTAAACCCCATTATAAAAATAAATTACTTTTCAAAACCCATGAAACAAAGACAGGGAAAGAGAGAGAAATTCTTACACAATTCGTTCAGGGGCTGTGATGCAACCTGGATTGACCATATCTAGACCCACAGCTGGATGAGACATAAGGGTGTACACTCTTGGGGCTGAGAGTTTTGTGAGGTTGGGTGAGCAAACGCAGACCCTTTAAAGTAATACTGCGTGCTACCCATCGCATGGGTCCCAAATCTCCAGGTTCAAGGGCATCTTCCTACATCGAAAACATGCATGAGAAACCCAGAAGATGGTACACCGTGTGATGGGGAAAGGTTACTAAAACGCACCTCATTTCTCATCTCCTTGTGCTCGGGTTCGCCATTCCATCCACTTTACTAGCAATCTCCCTACTTGGAGCCTCAGCACCTTTAACCTCCTGTTCCGTACAGGTTGCAATTTGTCCTGAGGATGAACGGGAAGACGGGGAACCAATGAGAGACTAGCTCTTGGTGTTGGGACAGGCACAGGTCACTCTATTTTCCCATCAGGAAGAAGAATTAACCACAGGCTCAGCCTGCCCCCCGGAACCAGAACAGGGCCTGAAGCCATCCTGCGCTTTTGCGACCAGCTCCCAAAAAAGTGACTTGTAAAATGGACCTTCAGGGCACTGCAATTCACAAACCTGCAGAGTTATAAATGATAACTCTCGTCCACAAATATATTGAGGGAAGGCAAAGAAGAGGATTTGAAATCAAGGCAGAATTGCAGGAAACAGATTTCAGGAGGTAGATTCGAATCGCCTTTAAAGCACATGAAAAGCGGCAAAACGTTGACAATGATGCCCTTGGCCAAAAAGGGCGTATGCGTTTTTTCCTGAATATATTCAGGAAAAAACGCATACGCCCTTTTTGGCCAACCAAGCAACCTGGAAAGGCAAATCAGCGCTACAAAGAAGTCTCGCTTCCCATCGGTCAAAAGGGCCATGCTGAAAAAAGTGTCAAAACCAGAAATGCAGGACAGGCCATGGAGAAATGGGAGCCTTGCTACACTGATGGGCGGGATGTAAATTGCCAACAGCCACTCTGGAGAAGTGTACGGTGTGTCCTGAAACATCTAAAAAACACAGCTTAGAGAGCATAGGGCACTTCCACGCATGGGGGGATAAAGTGGGAAAATTGAAAATCAGCAAGACACAAGCACCCCAAAGTTTAGGGCTGCTCTGTTGACAAGGACCTCCACTTCATTCCACCTTAAATATCCCAGGAAAGCGAAAAATGGATCAAAAAGTTGTGGTCCTTATGTACAATGGAATATCACTCAGCCATGAAATCAATGTCATAAGGCTAGTAGCAGCATGATGAGTGGATTTAGGTAAGACGATTCTAAGTGAAATAAGTCACACAGAAAAGGACACTTCTCATAAGGTGTCACTTATAGAGGGAATGTAAAAACCGTTACACTTGAACTGAATTACAAAACAGAACAGAGTCACACATGCAGAAAACACACTATGGCTGCTTAACGGGAAAGGTGAGGTGGGGTGATCCATAAAACAAGAGTTCCAAATTAGCTCAGATACCGTTCCATAAACCCAATATGTAATAGACAAGACCTACTCCTTGCTCAGAGAACTGGACTCAACACGCCCGATTCACCGCACAAGAATATATCTGACTAGTAATAATCTTAAAACCTATGTATTGATATCTCTCTGTTAGTGTGTCAAGTGGGTGTAAAGCGGCATAAACACAGCCGTGAAAAGCAGCTAAACCCCATTATAAAAATAAATTACTTTTCAAAACCCATGAAACAAAGACAGGGAAAGAGAGAGAAATTCTTACACAATTCGTTCAGGGGCTGTGATGCAACCTGGATTGACCATATCTAGACCCACAGCTGGATGAGACATAAGGGTGTACACTCTTGGGGCTGAGAGTTTTGTGAGGTTGGGTGAGCAAACGCAGACCCTTTAAAGTAATACTGCGTGCTACCCATCGCGTGGGTCCCAAATCTCCAGGTTCAAGGGCATCTTCCTACATCGAAAACATGCATGAGAAACCCAGAAGATGGTACACCGTGTGATGGGGAAAGGTTACTAAAACGCACCTCATTTCTCATCTCCTTGTGCTCGGGTTCGCCATTCCAGCCACTTTACTAGCAATCTCCCTACTTGGAGCCTCAGCACCTTTAACCTCCTGTTCCGTACAGGTTGCAATTTGTCCTGAGGATGAACGGGAAGACGGGGAACCAATGAGAGACTAGCTCTTGGTGTTGGGACAGGCACAGGTCACTCTATTTTCCCATCAGGAAGAAGAATTAACCACAGGCTCAGCCTGCCACCCGGAACCAGAACAGGGCCTGAAGCCATCCTGCGCTTTTGCGACCAGCTCCCAAAAAAGTGACTTGTAAAATGGAGCTTCAGGGCACTGCAATTCACAAACCTGCAGAGTTATAAATGATAACTCTCGTCCACAAATATATTGAGGGAAGGCAAAGAAGAGGATTTGAAATCAAGGCAGAATTGCAGGAAACAGATTTCAGGAGGTAGATTCGAATCGCCTTTAAAGCACATGAAAAGCGGCAAAACGTTGACAATGATGCCCTTGGCCAAAAAGGGCGTATGCGTTTTTTCCTGAATATATTCAGGAAAAAACGCATACGCCCTTTTTGGCCAACCAAGCAACCTGGAAAGGCAAATCAGCGCTACAAAGAAGTCTCGCTTCCCATCGGTCAAAAGGGCCATGCTGAAAAAAGTGTCAAAACCAGAAATGCAGGACAGGCCATGGAGAAATGGGAGCCTTGCTACACTGATGGGCGGGATGTAAATTGCCAACAGCCACTCTGGAGAAGGGTACGGTGTGTCCTGAAACATCTAAAAAACACAGGTTAGAGAGCATAGGGCACTTCCACGCATGGGGGGATAAAGTGGGAAAATTGAAAATCAGCAAGACATAAGCACCACAAAGTTTAGGGCTGCTCTGTCGACAAGGACCTCCACTTCATTCCACCTTAAATATCCCAGGAAAGCGAAAAATGGATCAAAAAGTTGTGGTCCTTATGTACAATGGAATATCACTCAGCCATGAAATCAATGTCATAAGGCTAGTAACAGCATGATGAGTGGATTTAGGTAAGACGATTCTAAGTGAAATAAGTCACACAGAAAAGGACACTTCTCATAAGGTGTCACTTATAGAGGGAATGTAAAAACCGTTACACATGAACTGAATTACAAAACAGAACAGAGTCACACATGCAGAAAACACACTATGGCTGCTTAACGGGAAAGGTGAGGTGGGGTGATCCATAAAACAAGAGTTTCAAATTAGCTCAGATACCGTTCCATAAACCCAATATGTAATAGACAAGACCTACTCTTGCTCAGACAACTGGACTCAACACGCCCGATTCACCGCACAAGAATATATCTGACTAGTAATAATCTTAAAAAATATGTTTTGATATCACTCTGTTAGTGTGTCATGTGGGTGTAAAGCGGCATAAACACAGCAGTGAAAAAAAAAAACACAGCAGTGAAAAGCAGCTAAACCCCAGTATAATAAGAAATTAAAAACCCATGAAACAAAGACAGTTATAGAGAAAGAAATTCTTACAAAATTAGTTCAGGGGCTGTGATGCAACCTGGATTGACCATATCTAGACCCACAGCTGGATGAGACATAAGGGTGTACACTCTTGGGGCTGAGAGTTTTGTGAGGTTGGGTGAGCAAACGCAGACCCTTTGAAGTAATACTGCGTGGTACCCATCCCATTGGTCCCAAATCTCCAGGTTCAAGGGCATCTTCCTACATCGAAAACACACATGAGAAACCCACACGACGGTACACTGTGTGATCGGGAAAGGTTTGTAAAACGCACCTCATTTCTCATCTCCTTGTGCTCGGGTTCACCAGTCCAGCCGCTATACTAGCAATCTCCGTACTTGGAAAATCAGCACCTTTAACCTCCTGTTTGGTACAGGTTGCAATTTGTCCTGAGGATGAACAGAAAGAGGGGGAACCAATAAGAGACAAGATCTAGGTTTTGGGACAGGCACAGGTCACTCTATTTTCCCAACAGGAAGAAGAATTAACCACAGGCTCAGCCTGCCCCCCGGAACCAGAACAGGGCCTGAAGCCATCCTGCGCTTTTGCGGCCAGCTCCCAAGAAAGCGACTTGTAAAATGGAGCTTCAGGGCACTGCAATTCACAAACCTTCACAGTAATAAATGATAACTCTCGTCCACAAATATATTGAGGGAAGGCAAAGAAGAGGATTTGAAATCAAGGCAGAATTGCAGGAAACAGATTTCAGGAGGTAGATTCGAATCGCCTTTAAAGCACATGAAAAGCGGCAAAACGTTGACAATGATGCCCTTGGCCAAAAAGGGCGTATGCGTTTTTTCCTGAATATATTCAGGAAAAAACGCATACGCCCTTTTTGGCCAACCAAGCAACCTGGAAAGGCAAATCAGCGCTACAAAGAAGTCTCGCTTCCCATCGGTCAAAAGGGCCATGCTGAAAAAAGTGTCAAAACCAGAAATGCAGGACAGGCCATGGAGAAATGGGAGCCTTGCTACACTGATGGGCGGGATGTAAACTGCCAACAGCCACTCTGGAGAAGTGTACGGTGTGTCCTGAAACATCTAAAAAACACAGCTTAGAGAGCATAGGGCACTTCCACGCATGGGGGGATAAAGTGGGAAAATTGAAAATCAGCAAGACCCAAGCACCCCAAAGTTTAGGGCTGCTCTGTTGACAAGGACCTCCACTTCATTCCACCTTAAATATCCCAGGAAAGCGAAAAATGGATCAAAAAGTTGTGGTCCTTATGTACAATGGAATATCACTCAGCCATGAAATCAATGTCATAAGGCTAGTAGCAGCATGATGAGTGGATTTAGGTAAGACGATTCTAAGTGAAATAAGTCACACAGAAAAGGACACTTCTCATAAGGTGTCACTTATAGAGGGAATGTAAAAACCGTTACACTTGAACTGAATTACAAAACAGAACAGAGTCACACATGCAGAAAACACACTATGGCTGCTTAACGGGAAAGGTGAGGTGGGGTGATACATAAAACAAGAGTTTCAAATTAGCTCAGATACCGTTCCATAAACCCAATATGTAATAGACAAGACCTACTCCTTGCTCAGAGAACTGGACTCAACACGCCCGATTCACCGCACAAGAATATATCTGACTAGTAATAATCTTAAAACCTATGTATTGATATCTCTCTGTTAGTGTGTCAAGTGGGTGTAAAGCGGCATAAACACAGCCGTGAAAAGCAGCTAAACCCCATTATAAAAATAAATTACTTTTAAAAACCCATGAAACAAAGACAGGGAAAGAGAGAGAAATTCTTACACAATTCGTTCAGGGGCTGTGATGCAACCTGGATTGACCATATCTAGACCCACAGCTGGATGAGACATAAGGGTGGACACTCTTGGGGCTGAGAGGTTTGGTGAGGTTGGGTGAGCAAACGCAGACCCTTTAAAGTAATACTGCGTGCTACCCATCGCATGGGTCCCAAATCTCCAGGTTCAAGGGCATCTTCCTACATCGAAAACATGCATGAGAAACCCAGAAGATGGTACACCGTGTGATGGGGAAAGGTTTCTAAAACGCACCTCATTTCTCATCTCCTTGTGCTCGGGTTCGCCATTCCAGCCACTTTACTAGCAATCTCCCTACTTGGAGCCTCAGCACCTTTAACCTCCTGTTCCGTACAGGTTGCAATTTGTCCTGAGGATGAACGGGAAGACGGGGAACCAATGAGAGACTAGCTCTTGGTGTTGGGACAGGCACAGGTCACTCTATTTTCCCATCAGGAAGAAGAATTAACCACAGGCTCAGCCTGCCCCCCGGAACCAGAACAGGGCCTGAAGCCATCCTGCGCTTTTGCGGCCAGCTCCCAAAAAAGTGACTTGTAAAATGGAGCTTCAGGGCACTGCAATTCACAAACCTACAGAGTTATAAATGATAACTCTCGTCCACAAATATATTGAGGGAAGGCAAAGAAGAGGATTTGAAATCAAGGCAGAATTGCAGGAAACAGATTTCAGGAGGTAGATTCGAATCGCCTTTAAAGCACATGAAAAGCAGCAAAACGTTGACAATGATGCCCTTGGCCAAAAAGGGCGTATGCGTTTTTTACTGAATATATTCAGGAAAAAAAGCATACGCCCTTTTTGGCCAACCAAGCAACCTGGAAAGGCAAATCAGCGCTACAAAGAAGTCTCGCTTCCCATCGGTCAAAAGGGCCATGCTGAAAAAAGTGTCAAAACCAGAAATGCAGGACAGGCCATGGAGAAATGGGAGCCTTGCTACACTGATGGGCGGGATGTAAATTGCCAACAGCCACTCTGGAGAAGTGTACGGTGTGTCCTGAAACATCTAAAAAACACAGCTTAGAGAGCATAGGGCACTTCCACGCATGGGGGGATAAAGTGGGAAAATTGAAAATCAGCAAGACACAAGCACCCCAAAGTTTAGGGCTGCTCTGTTGACAAGGACCTCCACTTCATTCCACCTTAAATATCCCAGGAAAGCGAAAAATGGATAAAAAAGTTTTGGTCCTTATGTACAATGGAATATCACTCAGCCATGAAATCAATGTCATAAGGCTAGTAGCAGCATGATGAGTGGATTTAGGTACGACGATTCTAAGTGAAATAAGTCACACAGAAAAGGACACTTCTCATAAGGTGTCACTTATAGAGGGAATGTAAAAACCGTTACACTTGAACTGAATTACAAAACAGAACAGAGTCACACATGCAGAAAACACACTATGGCTGCTTAACGGGAAAGGTGAGGTGGGGTGATACATAAAACAAGAGTTTCAAATTAGCTCAGATACCGTTCCATAAACCCAATATGTAATAGACAAGACCTACTCCTTGCTCAGAGAACTGGACTCAACACGCCCGATTCACCGCACAAGAATATATCTGACTAGTAATAATCTTAAAACCTATGTATTGATATCTCTCTGTTAGTGTGTCAAGTGGGTGTAAAGCGGCATAAACACAGCCGTGAAAAGCAGCTAAACCCCATTATAAAAATAAATTACTTTTAAAAACCCATGAAACAAAGACAGGGAAAGAGAGAGAAATTCTTACACAATTCGTTCAGGGGCTATGATGCAACCTGGATTGACCATATCTAGACCCACAGCTGGATGAGACATAAGGGTGGACACTCTTGGGGCTGAGAGGTTTGGTGAGGTTGGGTGAGCAAACGCAGACCCTTTAAAGTAATACTGCGTGCTACCCATCGCATGGGTCCCAAATCTCCAGGTTCAAGGGCATCTTCCTACATCGAAAACATGCATGAGAAACCCAGAAGATGGTACACTGTGTGATGGGGAAAGGTTTCTAAAACGCACCTCATTTCTCATCTCCTTGTGCTCGGGTTCGCCATTCCAGCCACTTTACTAGCAATCTCCCTACTTGGAGCCTCAGCACCTTTAACCTCCTGTTCCGTACAGGTTGCAATTTGTCCTGAGGATGAACGGGAAGACGGGGAACCAATGAGAGACTAGCTCTTGGTGTTGGGACAGGCACAGGTCACTCTATTTTCCCATCAGGAAGAAGAATTAACCACAGGCTCAGCCTGCCCCCCGGAACCAGAACAGGGCCTGAAGCCATCCTGCGCTTTTGCGGCCAGCTCCCAAAAAAGTGACTTGTAAAATGGAGCTTCAGGGCACTGCAATTCACAAACCTACAGAGTTATAAATGATAACTCTCGTCCACAAATATATTGAGGGAAGGCAAAGAAGAGGATTTGAAATCAAGGCAGAATTGCAGGAAACAGATTTCAGGAGGTAGATTCGAATCGCCTTTAAAGCACATGAAAAGCGGCAAAACGTTGACAATGATGCCCTTGGCCAAAAAGGGCGTATGCGTTTTTTCCTGAATATATTCAGGAAAAAACGCATACGCCCTTTTTGGCCAACCAAGCAACCTGGAAAGGCAAATCAGCACTACAAAGAAGTCTCGCTTCCCATCGGTCAAAAGGGCCATGCTGAAAAAAGTGTCAAAACCAGAAATGCAGGACAGGCCATGGAGAAATGGGAGCCTTGCTACACTGATGGGCGGGA
The DNA here is from genome assembly GCF_965194825.1 of Balaenoptera physalus. Classification (NCBI taxonomy): domain Eukaryota; kingdom Metazoa; phylum Chordata; class Mammalia; order Artiodactyla; family Balaenopteridae; genus Balaenoptera; species Balaenoptera physalus. Next base: position 2,529,836 of record NW_028126470.1, read on the forward strand.
TGTAAATTGCCAACAGCCACTCTGGAGAAGTGTACGGTGTGTCCTGAAACATCTAAAAAACACAGCTTAGAGAGCATAGGGCACTTCCACGCATGGGGGGATAAAGTGGGAAAATTGAAAATCAGCAAGACACAAGCACCCCAAAGTTTAGGGCTGCTCTGTTGACAAGGACCTCCACTTCATTCCACCTTAAATATCCCAGGAAAGCGAAAAATGGATCAAAAAGTTGTGGTCCTTATGTACAATGGAATATCACTCAGCCATGAAATCAATGTCATAAGGCTAGTAGCAGCATGATGAGTGGATTTAGGTAAGACGATTCTAAGTGAAATAAGTCACACAGAAAAGGACACTTCTCATAAGGTGTCACTTATAGAGGGAATGTAAAAACCGTTACACTTGAACTGAATTACAAAACAGAACAGAGTCACACATGCAGAAAACACACTATGGCTGCTTAACGGGAAAGGTGAGGTGGGGTGATCCATAAAACAAGAGTTTCAAATTAGCTCAGATACCGTTCCATAAACCCAATATGTAATAGACAAGACCTACTCCTTGCTCAGAGAACTGGACTCAACACGCCCGATTCACCGCACAAGAATATATCTGACTAGTAATCATCTTAAAACCTATGTATTGATATCTCTCTGTTAGTGTGTCAAGTGGGTGTAAAGCGGCATAAACACAGCCGTGAAAAGCAGCTAAACCCCATTATAAAAATAAATTACTTTTAAAAACCCATGAAACAAAGACAGGGAAAGAGAGAGAAATTCTTACACAATTCGTTCAGGGGCTGTGATGCAACCTGGATTGACCATATCTAGACCCACAGCTGGATGAGACATAAGGGTGGACACTCTTGGGGCTGAGAGGTTTGGTGAGGTTGGTTGAGCAAACGCAGACCCTTTAAAGTAATACTGCGTGCTACCCATCGCATGGGTCCCAAATCTCCAGGTTCAAGGGCATCTTCCTACATCGAAAACATGCATGAGAAACCCAGAAGAGGGTACACCGTGTGATGGGGAAAGGTTTCTAAAACGCACCTCATTTCTCATCTCCTTGTGCTCGGGTTCGCCATTCCAGCCACTTTACTAGCAATCTCCCTACTTGGAGCATCAGCACCTTTAACCTCCTGTTCCGTACAGGTTGCAATTTGTCCTGAGGATGAACGGGAAGACGGGGAACCAATGAGAGACTAGCTCTTGGTGTTGGGACAGGCACAGGTCACTCTATTTTCCCATCAGGAAGAAGAATTAACCACAGGCTCAGCCTGCCCCCCGGAACCAGAACAGGGCCTGAAGCCATCCTGCGCTTTTGCGGCCAGCTCCCAAAAATGCGACTTGTAAAATGGAGCTTCAGGGCACTGCAATTCACAAACCTGCAGAGTTATAAATGATAACTCTCGTCCACAAATATATTGAGGGAAGGCAAAGAAGAGGATTTGAAATCAAGGCAGAATTGCAGGAAACAGATTTCAGGAGGTAGATTCGAATCGCCTTTAAAGCACATGAAAAGCGGCAAAACGTTGACAATGATGCCCTTGGCCAAAAAGGGCGTATGCGTTTTTTCCTGAATATATTCAGGAAAAAACGCATACGCCCTTTTTGGCCAACCAAGCAACCTGGAAAGGCAAATCAGCGCTACAAAGAAGTCTCGCTTCCCATCGGTCAAAAGGGCCATGCTGAAAAAAGTGTCAAAACCAGAAATGCAGGACAGGCCATGGAGAAATGGGAGCCTTGCTACACTGATGGGCGGGATGTAAACTGCCAACAGCCACTCTGGAGAAGTGTACGGTGTGTCCTGAAACATCTAAAAAACACAGCTTAGAGAGCATAGGGCACTTCCACGCATGGGGGGATAAAGTGGGAAAATTGAAAATCAGCAAGACCCAAGCACCCCAAAGTTTAGGGCTGCTCTGTTGACAAGGACCTCCACTTCATTCCACCTTAAATATCCCAGGAAAGCGAAAAATGGATCAAAAAGTTGTGGTCCTTATGTACAATGGAATATCACTCAGCCATGAAATCAATGTCATAAGGCTAGTAGCAGCATGATGAGTGGATTTAGGTAAGACGATTCTAAGGGAAATAAGTCACACAGAAAAGGACACTTCTCATAAGGTGTCACTTATAGAGGGAATGTAAAAACCGTTACACTTGAACTGAATTACAAAACAGAACAGAGTCACACATGCAGAAAACACACTATGGCTGCTTAACGGGAAAGGTGAGGTGGGGTGATCCATAAAACAAGAGTTTCAAATTAGCTCAGATACCGTTCCATAAACCCAATATGTAATAGACAAGACCTACTCCTTGCTCAGAGAACTGGACTCAACACGCCCGATTCACCGCACAAGAATATATCTGACTAGTAATAATCTTAAAACCTATGTATTGATATCTCTCTGTTAGTGTGTCAAGTGGGTGTAAAGCGGCATAAACACAGCCGTGAAAAGCAGCTAAACCCCATTATAAAAATAAATTACTTTTAAAAACCCATGAAACAAAGACAGGGAAAGAGAGAGAAATTCTTACACAATTCGTTCAGGGGCTATGATGCAACCTGGATTGACCATATCTAGACCCACAGCTGGATGAGACATAAGGGTGGACACTCTTGGGGCTGAGAGGTTTGGTGAGGTTGGGTGAGCAAACGCAGACCCTTTAAAGTAATACTGCGTGCTACCCATCGCATGGGTCCCAAATCTCCAGGTTCAAGGGCATCTTCCTACATCGAAAACATGCATGAGAAACCCAGAAGATGGTACACCGTGTGATGGGGAAAGGTTTCTAAAACGCACCTCATTTCTCATCTCCTTGTGCTCGGGTTCGCCATTCCAGCCACTTTACTAGCAATCTCCCTACTTGGAGCCTCAGCACCTTTAACCTCCTGTTCCGTACAGGTTGCAATTTGTCCTGAGGATGAACGGGAAGACGGGGAACCAATGAGAGACTAGCTCTTGGTGTTGGGACAGGCACAGGTCACTCTATTTTCCCATCAGGAAGAAGAATTAACCACAGGCTCAGCCTGCCCCCCGGAACCAGAACAGGGCCTGAAGCCATCCTGCGCTTTTGCGGCCAGCTCCCAAAAATGCGACTTGTAAAATGGAGCTTCAGGGCACTGCAATTCACAAACCTGCAGAGTTATAAATGATAACTCTCGTCCACAAATATATTGAGGGAAGGCAAAGAAGAGGATTTGAAATCAAGGCAGAATTGCAGGAAACAGATTTCAGGAGGTAGATTCGAATCACCTTTAAAGCACATGAAAAGCGGCAAAACGTTGACAATGATGCCCTTGGCCAAAAAGGTCGTATGCGTTTTTTCCTGAATATATTCAGGAAAAAACGCATACGCCCTTTTTGGCCAACCAAGCAACCTGGAAAGGCAAATCAGCGCTACAAAGAAGTCTCGCTTCCCATCGGTCAAAAGGGCCATGCTGAAAAAAGTGTCAAAACCAGAAATGCAGGACAGGCCATGGAGAAATGGGAGCCTTGCTACACTGATGGGCGGGATGTAAATTGCCAACAGCCACTCTGGAGAAGTGTACGGTGTGTCCTGAAACATCTAAAAAACACAGCTTAGAGAGCATAGGGCACTTCCACGCATGGGGGGATAAAGTGGGAAAATTGAAAATCAGCAAGACCCAAGCACCCCAAAGTTTAGGGCTGCTCTGTTGACAAGGACCTCCACTTCATTCCACCTTAAATATCCCAGGAAAGCGAAAAATGGATCAAAAAGTTGTGGTCCTTATGTACAATGGAATATCACTCAGCCATGAAATCAATGTCATAAGGCTAGTAGCAGCATGATGAGTGGATTTAGGTAAGACGATTCTAGGTGAAATAAGTCACACAGAAAAGGACACTTCTCATAAGGTGTCACTTATAGAGGGAATGTAAAAACCGTTACACTTGAACTGAATTACAAAACAGAACAGAGTCACACATGCAGAAAACACACTATGGCTGCTTAACGGGAAAGGTGAGGTGGGGTGATACATAAAACAGGAGTTTCAAATTAGCTCAGATACCGTTCCATAAACCCAATATGTAATAGACAAGACCTACTCCTTGCTCAGAGAACTGGACTCAACACGCCCGATTCACCGCACAAGAATATATCTGACTAGTAATAATCTTAAAACCTATGTATTGATATCTCTCTGTTAGTGTGTCAAGTGGGTGTAAAGCGGCATAAACACAGCCGTGAAAAGCAGCTAAACCCCATTATAAAAATAAATTACTTTTAAAAACCCATGAAACAAAGACAGGGAAAGAGAGAGAAATTCTTACACAATTCGTTCAGGGGCTGTGATGCAACCTGGATTGACCATATCTAGACCCACAGCTGGATGAGACATAAGGGTGGACGCTCTTGGGGCTGAGAGGTTTGGTGAGGTTGGGTGAGCAAACGCAGATCCTTTAAGTAATACTGCGTGCTACCCATCGCATGGGTCCCAAATCTCCAGGTTCAAGGGAATCTTCCTACATCGAAAACATGCATGAGAAACCCAGAAGATGGTACACCATGTGATGGGGAAAGGTTTCTAAAACGCACCTCATTTCTCATCTCCTTGTGCTCGGGTTCGCCATTCCAGCCACTTTACTAGCAATCTCCCTACTTGGAGCCTCAGCACCTTTAACCTCCTGTTCCGTACAGGTTGCAATTTGTCCTGAGGATGAACGGGAAGACGGGGAACCAATGAGAGACTAGCTCTTGGTGTTGGGACAGGCACAGGTCACTCTATTTTCCCATCAGGAAGAAGAATTAACCACAGGCTCAGCCTACCCCCCGGAACCAGAACAGGGCCTGAAGCCATCCTGCGCTTTTGCGGCCAGCCCCCAAAAATGCGACTTGTAAAATGGAGCTTCAGGGCACTGCAATTCACAAACCTGCAGAGTTATAAATGATAACTCTCGTCCACAAATATATTGAGGGAAGGCAAAGAAGAGGATTTGAAATCAAGGCAGAATTGCAGGAAACAGATTTCAGGAGGTAGATTCGAATCGCCTTTAAAGCACATGAAAAGCGGCAAAACGTTGACAATGATGCCCTTGGCCAAAAAGGGCGTATGCGTTTTTTCCTGAATATATTCAGGAAAAAACGCATACGCCCTTTTTGGCCAACCAAGCAACCTGGAAAGGCAAATCAGCGCTACAAAGAAGTCTCGCTTCCCATCGGTCAAAAGGGCCATGCTGAAAAAAGTGTCAAAACCAGAAATGCAGGACAGGCCATGGAGAAATGGGAGCCTTGCTACACTGATGGGCGGGATGTAAATTGCCAACAGCCACTCTGGAGAAGTGTACGGTGTGTCCTGAAACATCTAAAAAACACAGCTTAGAGAGCATAGGGCACTTCCACGCATGGGGGGATAAAGTGGGAAAATTGAAAATCAGCAAGACACAAGCACCCCAAAGTTTAGGGCTCCTCTGTTGACAAGGACCTCCACTTCATTCCACCTTAAATATCCCAGGAAAGCGAAAAATGGATCAAAAAGTTGTGGTCCTTATGTACAATGGAATATCACTCAGCCATGAAATCAATGTCATAAGGCTAGTAGCAGCATGATGAGTGGATTTAGGTAAGACGATTCTAAGTGAAATAAGTCACACAGAAAAGGACACTTCTCATAAGGTGTCACTTATAGAGGGAATGTAAAAACCGTTACACTTGAACTGAATTACAAAACAGAACAGAGTCACACATGCAGAAAACACACTATGGCTGCTTAACGGGAAAGGTGAGGTGGGGTGATACATAAAACAAGAGCTTCAAATTAGCTCAAATACCGTTCCATAAACCCAATATGTAATAGACAAGACCTACTCCTTGCTCAGAGAACTGGACTCAACACGCCCGATTCACTGCACAAGAATATATCTGACTAGTAATAATCTTAAAACCTATGTATTGATATCTCTCTGTTAGTGTGTCAAGTGGGTGTAAAGCGGCATAAACACAGCCGTGAAAAGCAGCTAAACCCCATTATAAAAATAAATTACTTTTCAAAACCCATGAAACAAAGACAGGGAAAGAGAGAGAAATTCTTACACAATTCGTTCAGGGGCTGTGATGCAACCTGGATTGACCATATCTAGACCCACAGCTGGATGAGACATAAGGGTGGACACTCTTGGGGCTGAGAGGTTTGGTGAGGTTGGGTGAGCAAACGCAGACCCTTTAAAGTAATACTGCGTGCTACCCATCGCATGGGTCCCAAATCTCCAGGTTCAAGGGCATCTTCCTACATCGAAAACATGCATGAGAAACCCAGAGGATGGTACACCGTGTGATGGGGAAAGGTTACTAAAACGCACCTCATTTCTCATCTCCTTGTGCTCGGGTTCGCCATTCCAGCCACTTTACTAGCAATCTCCCTACTTGGAGCCTCAGCACCTTTAACCTCCTGTTCCGTACAGGTTGCAATTTGTCCTGAGGATGAACGGGAAGACGGGGAACCAATGAGAGACTAGCTCTTGGTGTTGGGACAGGCACAGGTCACTCTATTTTCCCATCAGGAAGAAGAATTAACCACAGGCTCAGCCTGCCCCCCGGAACCAGAACAGGGCCTGAATCCATCCTGCGCTTTTGCGGCCAGCTCCCAAAAAAGTGACTTGTAAAATGGAGCTTCAGGGCACTGCAATTCACAAACCTGCAGAGTTATAAATGATAACTCTCGTCCACAAATATATTGAGGGAAGGCAAAGAAGAGGATTTGAAATCAAGGCAGAATTGCAGGAAACAGATTTCAGGAGGTAGATTCGAATCGCCTTTAAAGCACATGAAAAGCAGCAAAACGTTGACAATGATGCCCTTGGCCAAAAAGGGCGTAGGCGTTTTTTCCTGAATATATTCAGGAAAAAACGCGTACGCCCTTTTTGGCCAACCAAGCAACCTGGAAAGGCAAATCAGCGCTACAAAGAAGTCTCGCTTCCCATCGGTCAAAAGGGCCATGCTGAAAAAAGTGTCAAAACCAGAAATGCAGGACAGGCCATGGAGAAATGGGAGCCTTGCTACAGTGATGGGCGGGATGTAAATTGCCAACAGCCACTCTGGAGAAGTGTACGGTGTGTCCTGAAACATCTAAAAAACACAGCTTAGAGAGCATAGGGCGCCTCCACGCATGGGGGGATAAAGTGGGAAAATTGAAAATCAGCAAGACACAGGCACCCCAAAGTTTAGGGCTGCTCTGTTGACAAGGACCTCCACTTCATTCCACCTTAAATATCCCAGGAAAGCGAAAAATGGATCAAAAAGTTGTGGTCCTTATGTACAATGGAATATCACTCAGCCATGAAATCAATGTCATAAGGCTAGTAGCAGCATGATGAGTGGATTTAGGTAAGACGATTCTAAGTGAAATAAGTCACACAGAAAAGGACACTTCTCATAAGGTGTCACTTATAGAGGGAATGTAAAAACCGTTACACTTGAACTGAATTACAAAACAGAACAGAGTCACACATGCAGAAAACACACTATGGCTGCTTAACGGGAAAGGTGAGGTGGGGTGATACATAAAACAAGAGTTTCAAATTAGCTCAGATTCCGTTCCATAAACCCAATATGTAATAGACAAGACCTACTCCTTGCTCAGAGAACTGGACTCAACACGCCCGATTCACCGCACAAGAATATATCTGACTAGTAATAATCTTAAAACCTATGTATTGATATCTCTCTGTTAGTGTGTCAAGTGGGTGTAAAGCGGCATAAACACAGCCGTGAAAAGCAGCTAAACCCCATTATAAAAATAAATTACTTTTAAAAACCCATGAAACAAAGACAGGGAAAGAGAGAGAAATTCTTACCCAATTCGTTCAGGGGCTGTGATGCAACCTGGATTGACCATATCTAGACCCACAGCTGGATGAGACATAAGGGTGGACACTCTTGGGGCTGAGAGGTTCGGTGAGGTTGGGTGAGCAAACGCAGACCCTTTAAAGTAATACTGCGTGCTACCCATCGCATGGGTCCCAAATCTCCAGGTTCAAGGGCATCTTCCTACATCGAAAACATGCATGAGAAACCCAGAAGATGGTACACCGTGTGATGGGGAAAGGTTTCTAAAACGCACCTCATTTCTCATCTCCTTGTGCTCGGGTTCGCCATTCCAGCCACTTTACTAGCAATCTCCCTACTTGGAGCCTCAGCACTTTTAACCTCCTGTTCCGTACAGGTTGCAATTTGTCCTGAGGATGAACGGGAAGACGGGGAACCAATTAGAGACTAGCTCTTGGTGTTGGGACAGGCACAGGTCACTCTATTTTCCCATCAGGAAGAAGAATTAACCACAGGCTCAGCCTGCCCCCCGGAACCAGAACAGGGCCTGAAGCCATCCTGCGCTTTTGCGGCCAGCTCCCAAAAAAGTGACTTGTAAAATGGAGCTTCAGGGCACTGCAATTCACAAACCTGCAGAGTTATAAATGATAACTCTCGTCCACAAATATATTGAGGGAAGGCAAAGAAGAGGATTTGAAATCAAGGCAGAATTGCAGGAAACAGATTTCAGGAGGTAGATTCGAATCGCCTTTAAAGCACATGAAAAGCGGCAAAACGTTGACAATGATGCCCTTGGCCAAAAAGGGCGTATGCGTTTTTTCCTGAATATATTCAGGAAAAAACGCATACGCCCTTTTTGGCCAACCAAGCAACCTGGAAAGGCAAATCAGCGCTACAAAGAAGTCTCGCTTCCCATCGGTCAAAAGGGCCATGCTGAAAAAAGTGTCAAAACCAGAAATGCAGGACAGGCCATGGAGAAATGGGAGCCTTGCTACACTGATGGGCGGGATGTAAATTGCCAACAGCCACTCTGGAGAAGTGTACGGTGTGTCCTGAAACATCTAAAAAACACAGCTTAGAGAGCATAGGGCACTTCCACGCATGGGGGGATAAAGTGGGAAAATTGAAAATCAGCAAGACACAAGCACCCCAAAGTTTAGGGCTGCTCTGTTGACAAGGACCTCCACTTCATTCCACCTTAAATATCCCAGGAAAGCGAAAAATGGATCAAAAATTTGTGGTCCTTATGTACAATGGAATATCACTCAGCCATGAAATCAATGTCATAAGGCTAGTAGCAGCATGATGAGTGGATTTTGGTAAGACGATTCTAAGTGAAATAAGTCACACAGAAAAGGACACTTCTCATAAGGTGTCACTTATAGAGGGAATGTAAAAACCGTTACACTTGAACTGAATTACAAAACAGAACAGAGTCACACATGCAGAAAACACACTATGGCTGCTTAACGGGAAAGGTGAGGTGGGGTGATCCATAAAACAAGAGTTTCAAATTAGCTCAGATACCGTTCCATAAACCCAATATGTAATAGACAAGACCTACTCCTTGCTCAGAGAACTGGACTCAACACGCCCGATTCACCGCACAAGAATATATCTGACTAGTAATAATCTTAAAACCTATGTATTGATATCTCTCTGTTAGTGTGTCAAGTGGGTGTAAAGCGGCATAAACACAGCCGTGAAAAGCAGCTAAACCCCATTATAAAAATAAATTACTTTTCAAAACCCATGAAACAAAGACAGGGAAAGAGAGAGAAATTCTTACACAATTCGTTCAGGGGCTGTGATGCAACCTGGATTGACCATATCTAGACCCACAGCTGGATGAGACATAAGGGTGGACACTCTTGGGGCTGAGAGTTTTGTGAGGTTGGGTGAGCAAACGCAGACCCTTTAAAGTAATACTGCGTGCTACCCATCGCATGGGTCCCAAATCTCCAGGTTCAAGGGCATCTTCCTACATCGAAAACATGCATGAGAAACCCAGAAGATGGTACACCGTGTGATGGGGAAAGGTTACTAAAACGCACCTCATTTCTCATTTCCTTGTGCTCGGGTTCGCCATTCCAGCCACTTTACTAGCAATCTCCCTACTTGGAGCCTCAGCACCTTTAACCTCCTGTTCCGTACAGGTTGCAATTTGTCCTGAGGATGAACGGGAAGACGGGGAACCAATTAGAGACTAGCTCTTGGTGTTGGGACAGGCACAGGTCACTCTATTTTCCCATCAGGAAGAAGAATTAACCACAGGCTCAGCCTGCCCCCCGGAACCAGAACAGGGCCTGAAGCCATCCTGCGCTTTTGCGGCCAGCTCCCAAAAAAGTGACTTGTAAAATGGAGCTTCAGGGCACTGCAATTCACAAACCTGCAGAGTTATAAATGATAACTCTCGTCCACAAATATATTGAGGGAAGGCAAAGAAGAGGATTTGAAATCAAGGCAGAATTGCAGGAAACAGATTTCAGGAGGTAGATTCGAATCGCCTTTAAAGCACATGAAAAGCGGCAAAACGTTGACAATGATGCCCTTGGCCAAAAAGGGCGTATGCGTTTTTTCCTGAATATATTCAGGAAAAAACGCATACGCCCTTTTTGGCCAACCAAGCAACCTGGAAAGGCAAATCAGCGCTACAAAGAAGTCTCGCTTCCCATCGGTCAAAAGGGCCATGCTGAAAAAAGTGTCAAAACCAGAAATGCAGGACAGGCCATGGAGAAATGGGAGCCTTGCTACACTGATGGGCGGGATGTAAATTGCCAACAGCCACTCTGGAGAAGTGTACGGTGTGTCCTGAAACATCTAAAAAACACAGCTTAGAGAGCATAGGGCACTTCCACGCATGGGGGGATAAAGTGGGAAAATTGAAAATCAGCAAGACACAAGCACCCCAAAGTTTAGGGCTGCTCTGTTGACAAGGACCTCCACTTCATTCCACCTTAAATATCCCAGGAAAGCGAAAAATGGATCAAAAAGTTGTGGTCCTTATGTACAATGGAATATCACTCAGCCATGAAATCAATGTCATAAGGCTAGTAGCAGCATGATGAGTGGATTTAGGTAAGACGATTCTAAGTGAAATAAGTCACACAGAAAAGGACACTTCTCATAAGGTGTCACTTATAGAGGGAATGTAAAAACCGTTACACTTGAACTGAATTACAAAACAGAACAGAGTCACACATGCAGAAAACACACTATGGCTGCTTAACGGGAAAGGTGAGGTGGGGTGATCCATAAAACAAGAGTTTCAAATTAGCTCAGATACCGTTCCATAAACCCAATATGTAATAGACAAGACCTACTCCTTGCTCAGAGAACTGGACTCAACACGCCCGATTCACCGCACAAGAATATATCTGACTAGTAATAATCTTAAAACCTATGTATTGATATCTCTCTGTTAGTGTGTCAAGTGGGTGTAAAGCGGCATAAACACAGCCGTGAAAAGCAGCTAAACCCCATTATAAAAATAAATTACTTTTCAAAACCCATGAAACAAAGACAGGGAAAGAGAGAGAAATTCTTACACAATTCGTTGAGGGGCTGTGATGCAACCTGGATTGACCATATCTAGACCCACAGCTGGATGAGACATAAGGGTGTACACTCTTGGGGCTGAGAGTTTTGTGAGGTTGGGTGAGCAAACGCAGACCCTTTAAAGTAATACTGCGTGCTACCCATCGCGTGGGTCCCAAATCTCCAGGTTCAAGGGCATCTTCCTACATCGAAAACATGCATGAGAAACCCAGAAGATGGTACACCGTGTGATGGGGAAAGGTTTCTAAAACGCACCTCATTTCTCATCTCCTTGTGCTCGGGTTCGCCATTCCAGCCACTTTACTAGCAATCTCCCTACTTGGAGCCTCAGCACCTTTAACCTCCTGTTCCGTACAGGTTGCAATTTGTCCTGAGGATGAACGGGAAGACGGGGAACCAATGAGAGACTAGCTCTTGGTGTTGGGACAGGCACAGGTCACTCTATTTTCCCATCAGGAAGAAGAATTAACCACAGGCACAGCCTGCCCCCCGGAACCAGAACAGGGCCTGAAGCCATCCTGCGCTTTTGCTGCCAGCTCCCAAAAAAGTGACTTGTAAAATGGAGCTTCAGGGCACTGCAATTCACAAACCTGCAGAGTTATAAATGATAACTCTCGTCCACAAATATATTGAGGGAAGGCAAAGAAGAGGATTTGAAATCAAGGCAGAATTGCAGGAAACAGATTTCAGGAGGTAGATTCGAATCGCCTTTAAAGCACATGAAAAGTGGCAAAACGTTGACAATGATGCCCTTGGCCAAAAAGGGCGTATGCGCTTTTTCCTGAATATATTCAAGAAAAAACGCATACGCCCTTTTTGGCCAACCAAGCAACCTGGAAAGGCAAATCAGCGCTACAAAGAAGTCTCGCTTCCCATCGGTCAAAAGGGCCATGCTGAAAAAAGTGTCAAAACCAGAAATGCAGGACAGGCCATGGAGAAATGGGAGCCTTGCTACACTGATGGGGGGGATGTAAATTGCCAACAGCCACTCTGGAGAAGTGTACGGTGTGTCCTGAAACATCTAAAAAACACAGCTTAGAGAGCATAGGGCACTTCCACGCATGGGGGGATAAAGTGGGAAAATTGAAAATCAGCAAGACACAGGCACCCCAAAGTTTAGGGCTCCTCTGTTGACAAGGACCTCCACTTCATTCCACCTTAAATATCCCAGGAAAGCGAAAAATGGATCAAAAAGTTGTGGTCCTTATGTACAATGGAATATCACTCAGCCATGAAATCAATGTCATAAGGCTAGTAGCAGCATGATGAGTGGATTTAGGTAAGACGATTCTAAGTGAAATAAGTCACACAGAAAAGGACACTTCTCATAAGGTGTCACTTATAGAGGGAATGTAAAAACCGTTACACTTGAACTGAATTACAAAACAGAACAGAGTCACACATGCAGAAAACACACTATGGCTGCTTAACGGGAAAGGTGAGGTGGGGTGATCCATAAAACAAGAGTTTCAAATTAGCTCAGATACCGTTCCATAAACCCAATATGTAATAGACAAGACCTACTCCTTGCTCAGAGAACTGGACTCAACACGCCCGATTCACCGCACAAGAATATATCTGACTAGTAATAATCTTAAAACCTATGTATTGATATCTCTCTGTTAGTGTGTCAAGTGGGTGTAAAGCGGCATAAACACAGCCCTGAAAAGCAGCTAAATCCCATTATAAAAATAAATTACCTTTAAAAACCCATGAAACAAAGACAGGGAAAGAGAGAGAAATTCTTACCCAATTCGTTCAGGGGCTGTGATGCAACCTGGATTGACCATATCTAGACCCATAGCTGGATGAGACATAAGGGTGGACACTCTTGGGGCTGAGAGGTTTGGTGAGGTTGGGTGAGCAAACGCAGACCCTTTAAAGTAATACTGCGTGCTACCCATCGCATGGGTCCCAAATCTCCAGGTTCAAGGGCATCTTCCTACATCGAAAACATGCATGAGATACCCAGAAGAGGGTACACCGTGTGATGGGGAAAGGTTTCTAAAACGCACCTCATTTCTCATCTCCTTGTGCTCGGGTTCGCCATTCCAGCCACTTTACTAGCAATCTCCCTACTTGGAGCCTCAGCACCTTTAACCTCCTGTTCCGAACAGGTTGCAATTTGTCCTGAGGATGAACGGGAAGACGGGGAACCAATGAGAGACTAGCTCTTGGTGTTGGGACAGGCACAGGTCACTCTATTTTCCCATCAGGAAGAAGAATTAACCACAGGCTCAGCCTGCCCCCCGGAACCAGAACAGGGCCTGAAGCCATCCTGCGCATTTGGGGACAGCTCCCAAAAAAGCGAGTTGTAAAATGGAGCGTCAGGGCACTGCAATTCACAAACCTGCAGAGTTATAAATGATAACTCTCGTCCACAAATACATTGAGGGAAGGCAAAGAAGAGGATTTCAAATCAAGGCAGAATTGCTGGAAACAGATTTCAGGAGGTAGATTCGAATCGCCTTTAAAACACATGAAAAGCTGCAAAACGTTGACAATGATGCCCTTGGCCAAAAAGGGCGTATGCGTTTTTTCCTGAATATATTCAGGAAAAAACGCATACGCCCTTTTTGGCCAACCAAGCAACCTGGAAAGGCAAATCAGCGCTACAAAGAAGTCTCACTTCCCATCGGTCAAAAGGGCCATGCTGAAAAAATTGTCAAAACCAGAAATGCAGGACAGGCCATGGAGAAATGGGAGCCTTGCTACACTGATGGGCGGGATGTAAATTGCCAACAGCCACTCTGGAGAAGGGTACGGTGTGTCCTGAAACATCTAAAAAACACAGGTTAGAGAGCATAGGGCACTTCCACGCATGGGGGGATAAAGTGGGAAAATTGAAAATCAGCAAGACAGAAGCACCCCAAAGTTTAGGGCTGCTCTGTCGACAAGGACCTCCACTTCATTCCACCTTAAATATCCCAGGAAAGCGAAAAATGGATCAAAAAGTTGTGGTCCTTATGTACAATGGAATATCACTCAGCCATGAAATCAATGTCATAAGGCTAGTAGCAGCATGATGAGTGGATTTAGGTAAGACGATTCTAAGTGAAATAAGTCACACAGAAGAGGACACTTCTCATAAGGTGTCACTTATAGAGGGAATGTAAAAACCGTTACACTTGAACTGAATTACAAAACAGAACAGAGTCACACATGCAGAAAACACACTATGGCTGCTTAACGGGAAAGGTGAGGTGGGGTGATACATAAAACAAGAGTTTCAAATTAGCTCAGATACCGTTCCATAAACCCAATATGTAATAGACAAGACCTACTCTTGCTCAGACAACTGGACTCAACACGCCCGATTCACCGCACAAGAATATATCTTACTAGTAATAATCTTAAAAAATATGTTTTGATATCACTCTCTTAGTGTGTCATGTGGGTGTAAAGCGGCATAAACACAGCAGTGAAAAAAAAAAACACAGCAGTGAAAAGCAGCTAAACCCCAGTATAATAAGAAATTAAAAACCCATGAAACAAAGACAGTTATAGAGAAAGAAATTCTTACAAAATTAGTTCAGGGGCTGTGATGCAACCTGGATTGACCATATCTAGACCCACAGCTGGATGAGACATAAGGGTGTACACTCTTGGGGCTGAGAGTTTTGTGAGGTTGGGTGAGCAAACGCAGACCCTTTGAAGTAATACTGCGTGGTACCCATCCCATTGGTCCCAAATCTCCAGGTTCAAGGGCATCTTCCTACATCGAAAACACACATGAGAAACCCACACGACGGTACACTGTGTGATCGGGAAAGGTTTGTAAAACGCACCTCATTTCTCATCTCCTTGTGCTCGGGTTCACCAGTCCAGCCACTATACTAGCAATCTCCGTACTTGGAAAATCAGCACCTTTAACCTCCTGTTTGGTACAGGTTGCAATTTGTCCTGAGGATGAACAGAAAGAGGGGGAACCAATAAGAGACAAGCTCTAGGTTTTGGGACAGGCACAGGTCACTCTATTTTCCCAACAGGAAGAAGAATTAACCACAGGCTCAGCCTGCCCCCCGGAACCAGAACAGGGCCTGAAGCCATCCTGCGCTTTTGCGGCCAGCTCCCAAGAAAGCGACTTGTAAAATGGAGCTTCAGGGCACTGCAATTCACAAACCTTCACAGTAATAAATGATAACTCTCGTCCACAAATATATTGAGGGAAGGCAAAGAAGAGGATTTGAAATCAAGGCAGAATTGCAGGAAACAGATTTCAGGAGGTAGATTCGAATCGCCTTTAAAGCACATGAAAAGCGGCAAAACGTTGACAATGATGCCCTTGGCCAAAAAGGGCGTATGCGTTTTTTCCTGAATATATTCAGGAAAAAACGCATACGCCCTTTTTGGCCAACCAAGCAACCTGGAAAGTCAAATCAGCGCTACAAAGAAGTCTCGCTTCCCATCGGTCAAAAGGGCCATGCTGAAAAAAGTGTCAAAACCAGAAATGCAGGACAGGCCATGGAGAAATGGGAGCCTTGCTACACTGATGGGCGGGATGTAAATTGCCAACAGCCACTCTGGAGAAGTGTACGGTGTGTCCTGAAACATCTAAAAAACACAGCTTAGAGAGCATAGGGCACTTCCACGCATGGGGGGATAAAGTGGGAAAATTGAAAATCAGCAAGACACAAGCACCCCAAAGTTTAGGGCTGCTCTGTTGACAAGGACCTCCACTTCATTCCACCTTAAATATCCCAGGAAAGCGAAAAATGGATCAAAAAGTTGTGGTCCTTATGTACAATGGAATATCACTCAGCCATGAAATCAATGTCATAAGGCTAGTAGCAGCATGATGAGTGGATTTAGGTAAGACGATTCTAAGTGAAATAAGTCACACAGAAAAGGACACTTCTCATAAGGTGTCACTTATAGAGGGAATGTAAAAACCGTTACACTTGAACTGAATTACAAAACAGAACAGAGTCACACATGCAGAAAACACACTATGGCTGCTTAACGGGAAAGGTGAGGTGGGGTGATCCATAAAACAAGAGCTTCAAATTAGCTCAGATACCGTTCCATAAACCCAATATGTAATAGACAAGACCTACTCCTTGCTCAGAGAACTGGACTCAACACGCCCGATTCACCGCACAAGAATATATCTGACTAGTAATAATCTTAAAACCTATGTATTGATATCTCTCTGTTAGTGTGTCAAGTGGGTGTAAAGCGGCATAAACACAGCCGTGAAAAGCAGCTAAACCCCATTATAAAAATAAATTACTTTTCAAAACCCATGAAACAAAGACAGGGAAAGAGAGAGAAATTCTTACACAATTCGTTCAGGGGCTGTGATGCAACCTGGATTGACCATATCTAGACCCACAGCTGGATGAGACATAAGGGTGTACACTCTTGGGGCTGAGAGGTTTGGTGAGGTTGGGTGAGCAAACGCAGACCCTTTAAAGTAATACTGCGTGCTACCCATCGCATGGGTCCCAAATCTCCAGGTTCAAGGGCATCTTCCTACATCGAAAACATGCATGAGATACCCAGAAGAGGGTACACCGTGTGATGGGGAAAGGTTTCTAAAACGCACCTCATTTCTCATCTCCTTGTGCTCGGGTTCACCATTCCAGCCACTTTACTAGCAATCTCCCTACTTGGAGCCTCAGCACCTTTAACCTCCTGTTCCGAACAGGTTGCAATTTGTCCTGAGGATGAACGGGAAGACGGGGAACCAATGAGAGACTAGCTCTTGGTGTTGGGACAGGCACAGGTCACTCTATTTTCCCATCAGGAAGAAGAATTAACCACAGGCTCAGCCTGCCCCCCGGAACCAGAACAGGGCCTGAAGCCATCCTGCGCATTTGGGGACAGCTCCCAAAAAAGCGAGTTGTAAAATGGAGCGTCAGGGCACTGCAATTCACAAACCTGCAGAGTTATAAATGATAACTCTCGTCCACAAATACATTGAGGGAAGGCAAAGAAGAGGATTTCAAATCAAGGCAGAATTGCTGGAAACAGATTTCAGGAGGTAGATTCGAATCGCCTTTAAAACACATGAAAAGCTGCAAAACGTTGACAATGATGCCCTTGGCCAAAAAGGGCGTATGCGTTTTTTCCTGAATATATTCAGGAAAAAACGCATACGCCCTTTTTGGCCAACCAAGCAACCTGGAAAGGCAAATCAGCGCTACAAAGAAGTCTCACTTCCCATCGGTCAAAAGGGCCATGCTGAAAAAATTGTCAAAATCAGAAATGCAGGACAGGCCATGGAGAAATGGGAGCCTTGCTACACTGATGGGCGGGATGTAAATTGCCAACAGCCACTCTGGAGAAGGGTACGGTGTGTCCTGAAACATCTAAAAAACACAGGTTAGAGAGCATAGGGCACTTCCACGCATGGGGGGATAAAGTGGGAAAATTGAAAATCAGCAAGACAGAAGCACCCCAAAGTTTAGCGCTGCTCTGTCGACAAGGACCTCCACTTCATTCCACCTTAAATATCCCAGGAAAGCGAAAAATGGATCAAAAAGTTGTGGTCCTTATGTACAATGGAATATCACTCAGCCATGAAATCAATGTCATAAGGCTAGTAGCAGCATGATGAGTGGATTTAGGTAAGACGATTCTAAGTGAAATAAGTCACACAGAAGAGGACACTTCTCATAAGGTGTCACTTATAGAGGGAATGTAAAAACCGTTACACTTGAACTGAATTACAAAACAGAACAGAGTCACACATGCAGAAAACACACTATGGCTGCTTAACGGGAAAGGTGAGGTGGGGTGATCCATAAAACAAGAGTTTCAAATTAGCTCAGATACCGTTCCATAAACCCAATATGTAATAGACAAGACCTACTCCTTGCTCAGAGAACTGGACTCAACACGCCCGATTCACCGCACAAGAATATATCTGACTAGTAATAATCTTAAAACCTATGTATTGATATCTCTCTGTTAGTGTGTCAAGTGGGTGTAAAGCGGCATAAACACAGCCCTGAAAAGCAGCTAAATCCCATTATAAAAATAAATTACTTTTAAAAACCCATGAAACAAAGACAGGGAAAGAGAGAGAAATTCTTACCCAATTCGTTCAGGGGCTGTGATGCAACCTGGATTGACCATATCTAGACCCATAGCTGGATGAGACATAAGGGTGGACACTCTTGGGGCTGAGAGGTTTGGTGAGGTTGGGTGAGCAAACGCAGACCCTTTAAAGTAATACTGCGTGCTACCCATCGCATGGGTCCCAAATCTCCAGGTTCAAGGGCATCTTCCTACATCGAAAACATGCATGAGATACCCAGAAGAGGGTACACCGTGTGATGGGGAAAGGTTTCTAAAACGCACCTCATTTCTCATCTCCTTGTGCTCGGGTTCGCCATTCCAGCCACTTTACTAGCAATCTCCCTACTTGGAGCCTCAGCACCTTTAACCTCCTGTTCCGAACAGGTTGCAATTTGTCCTGAGGATGAACGGGAAGACGGGGAACCAATGAGAGACTAGCTCTTGGTGTTGGGACAGGCACAGGTCACTCTATTTTCCCATCAGGAAGAAGAATTAACCACAGGCTCAGCCTGCCCCCCGGAACCAGAACAGGGCCTGAAGCCATCCTGCGCATTTGGGGACAGCTCCCAAAAAAGCGAGTTGTAAAATGGAGCGTCAGGGCACTGCAATTCACAAACCTGCAGAGTTATAAATGATAACTCTCGTCCACAAATACATTGAGGGAAGGCAAAGAAGAGGATTTCAAATCAAGGCAGAATTGCTGGAAACAGATTTCAGGAGGTAGATTCGAATCGCCTTTAAAACACATGAAAAGCTGCAAAACGTTGACAATGATGCCCTTGGCCAAAAAGGGCGTATGCGTTTTTTCCTGAATATATTCAGGAAAAAACGCATACGCCCTTTTTGGCCAACCAAGCAACCTGGAAAGGCAAATCAGCGCTACAAAGAAGTCTCACTTCCCATCGGTCAAAAGGGCCATGCTGAAAAAATTGTCAAAACCAGAAATGCAGGACAGGCCATGGAGAAATGGGAGCCTTGCTACACTGATGGGCGGGATGTAAATTGCCAACAGCCACTCTGGAGAAGGGTACGGTGTGTCCTGAAACATCTAAAAAACACAGGTTAGAGAGCATAGGGCACTTCCACGCATGGGGGGATAAAGTGGGAAAATTGAAAATCAGCAAGACAGAAGCACCCCAAAGTTTAGGGCTGCTCTGTCGACAAGGACCTCCACTTCATTCCACCTTAAATATCCCAGGAAAGCGAAAAATGGATCAAAAAGTTGTGGTCCTTATGTACAATGGAATATCACTCAGCCATGAAATCAATGTCATAAGGCTAGTAGCAGCATGATGAGTGGATTTAGGTAAGACGATTCTAAGTGAAATAAGTCACACAGAAGAGGACACTTCTCATAAGGTGTCACTTATAGAGGGAATGTAAAAACCGTTACACTTGAACTGAATTACAAAACAGAACAGAGTCACACATGCAGAAAACACACTATGGCTGCTTAACGGGAAAGGTGAGGTGGGGTGATACATAAAACAAGAGTTTCAAATTAGCTCAGATACCGTTCCATAAACCCAATATGTAATAGACAAGACCTACTCTTGCTCAGACAACTGGACTCAACACGCCCGATTCACCGCACAAGAATATATCTGACTAGTAATAATCTTAAAAAATATGTTTTGATATCACTCTCTTAGTGTGTCATGTGGGTGTAAAGCGGCATAAACACAGCAGTGAAAAAAAAAAAAAACACAGCAGTGAAAAGCAGCTAAACCCCAGTATAATAAGAAATTAAAAACCCATGAAACAAAGACAGTTATAGAGAAAGAAATTCTTACAAAATTAGTTCAGGGGCTGTGATGCAACCTGGATTGACCATATCTAGACCCACAGCTGGATGAGACATAAGGGTGTACACTCTTGGGGCTGAGAGTTTTGTGAGGTTGGGTGAGCAAACGCAGACCCTTTGAAGTAATACTGCGTGGTACCCATCCCATTGGTCCCAAATCTCCAGGTTCAAGGGCATCTTCCTACATCGAAAACACACATGAGAAACCCACACGACGGTACACTGTGTGATCGGGAAAGGTTTGTAAAACGCACCTCATTTCTCATCTCCTTGTGCTCGGGTTCACCAGTCCAGCCGCTATACTAGCAATCTCCGTACTTGGAAAATCAGCACCTTTAACCTCCTGTTTGGTACAGGTTGCAATTTGTCCTGAGGATGAACAGAAAGAGGGGGAACCAATAAGAGACAAGCTCTAGGTTTTGGGACAGGCACAGGTCACTCTATTTTCCCAACAGGAAGAAGAATTAACCACAGGCTCAGCCTGCCCCCCGGAACCAGAACAGGGCCTGAAGCCATCCTGCGCTTTTGCGGCCAGCTCCCAAGAAAGCGACTTGTAAAATGGAGCTTCAGGGCACTGCAATTCACAAACCTTCACAGTAATAAATGATAACTCTCGTCCACAAATATATTGAGGGAAGGCAAAGAAGAGGATTTGAAATCAAGGCAGAATTGCAGGAAACAGATTTCAGGAGGTAGATTCGAATCGCCTTTAAAGCACATGAAAAGCGGCAAAACGTTGACAATGATGCCCTTGGCCAAAAAGGGCGTATGCGTTTTTTCCTGAATATATTCAGGAAAAAACGCATACGCCCTTTTTGGCCAACCAAGCAACCTGGAAAGTCAAATCAGCGCTACAAAGAAGTCTCGCTTCCCATCGGTCAAAAGGGCCATGCTGAAAAAAGTGTCAAAACCAGAAATGCAGGACAGGCCATGGAGAAATGGGAGCCTTGCTACACTGATGGGCGGGATGTAAATTGCCAACAGCCACTCTGGAGAAGTGTACGGTGTGTCCTGAAACATCTAAAAAACACAGCTTAGAGAGCATAGGGCACTTCCACGCATGGGGGGATAAAGTGGGAAAATTGAAAATCAGCAAGACACAAGCACCCCAAAGTTTAGGGCTGCTCTGTTGACAAGGACCTCCACTTCATTCCACCTTAAATATCCCAGGAAAGCGAAAAATGGATCAAAAAGTTGTGGTCCTTATGTACAATGGAATATCACTCAGCCATGAAATCAATGTCATAAGGCTAGTAGCAGCATGATGAGTGGATTTAGGTAAGACGATTCTAAGTGAAATAAGTCACACAGAAAAGGACACTTCTCATAAGGTGTCACTTATAGAGGGAATGTAAAAACCGTTACACTTGAACTGAATTACAAAACAGAACAGAGTCACACATGCAGAAAACACACTATGGCTGCTTAACGGGAAAGGTGAGGTGGGGTGATCCATAAAACAAGAGCTTCAAATTAGCTCAGATACCGTTCCATAAACCCAATATGTAATAGACAAGACCTACTCCTTGCTCAGAGAACTGGACTCAACACGCCCGATTCACCGCACAAGAATATATCTGACTAGTAATAATCTTAAAACCTATGTATTGATATCTCTCTGTTAGTGTGTCAAGTGGGTGTAAAGCGGCATAAACACAGCCGTGAAAAGCAGCTAAACCCCATTATAAAAATAAATTACTTTTCAAAACCCATGAAACAAAGACAGGGAAAGAGAGAGAAATTCTTACACAATTCGTTCAGGGGCTGTGATGCAACCTGGATTGACCATATCTAGACCCACAGCTGGATGAGACATAAGGGTGTACACTCTTGGGGCTGAGAGTTTTGTGAGGTTGGGTGAGCAAACGCAGACCCTTTAAAGTAATACTGCGTGCTACCCATCGCATGGGTCCCAAATCTCCAGGTTCAAGGGCATCTTCCTACATCGAAAACATGCATGAGAAACCCAGAAGATGGTACACCGTGTGATGGGGAAAGGTTACTAAAACGCACCTCATTTCTCATCTCCTTGTGCTCGGGTTCGCCATTCCATCCACTTTACTAGCAATCTCCCTACTTGGAGCCTCAGCACCTTTAACCTCCTGTTCCGTACAGGTTGCAATTTGTCCTGAGGATGAACGGGAAGACGGGGAACCAATGAGAGACTAGCTCTTGGTGTTGGGACAGGCACAGGTCACTCTATTTTCCCATCAGGAAGAAGAATTAACCACAGGCTCAGCCTGCCCCCCGGAACCAGAACAGGGCCTGAAGCCATCCTGCGCATTTGGGGACAGCTCCCAAAAAAGCGAGTTGTAAAATGGAGCGTCAGGGCACTGCAATTCACAAACCTGCAGAGTTATAAATGATAACTCTCGTCCACAAATACATTGAGGGAAGGCAAAGAAGAGGATTTCAAATCAAGGCAGAATTGCTGGAAACAGATTTCAGGAGGTAGATTCGAATCGCCTTTAAAACACATGAAAAGCTGCAAAACGTTGACAATGATGCCCTTGGCCAAAAAGGGCGTATGCGTTTTTTCCTGAATATATTCAGGAAAAAACGCATACGCCCTTTTTGGCCAACCAAGCAACCTGGAAAGGCAAATCAGCGCTACAAAGAAGTCTCACTTCCCATCGGTCAAAAGGGCCATGCTGAAAAAATTGTCAAAACCAGAAATGCAGGACAGGCCATGGAGAAATGGGAGCCTTGCTACACTGATGGGCGGGATGTAAATTGCCAACAGCCACTCTGGAGAAGGGTACGGTGTGTCCTGAAACATCTAAAAAACACAGGTTAGAGAGCATAGGGCACTTCCACGCATGGGGGGATAAAGTGGGAAAATTGAAAATCAGCAAGACAGAAGCACCCCAAAGTTTAGGGCTGCTCTGTCGACAAGGACCTCCACTTCATTCCACCTTAAATATCCCAGGAAAGCGAAAAATGGATCAAAAAGTTGTGGTCCTTATGTACAATGGAATATCACTCAGCCATGAAATCAATGTCATAAGGCTAGTAGCAGCATGATGAGTGGATTTAGGTAAGACGATTCTAAGTGAAATAAGTCACACAGAAGAGGACACTTCTCATAAGGTGTCACTTATAGAGGGAATGTAAAAACCGTTACACTTGAACTGAATTACAAAACAGAACAGAGTCACACATGCAGAAAACACACTATGGCTGCTTAACGGGAAAGGTGAGGTGGGGTGATACATAAAACAAGAGTTTCAAATTAGCTCAGATACCGTTCCATAAACCCAATATGTAATAGACAAGACCTACTCTTGCTCAGACAACTGGACTCAACACGCCCGATTCACCGCACAAGAATATATCTGACTAGTAATAATCTTAAAAAATATGTTTTGATATCACTCTCTTAGTGTGTCATGTGGGTGTAAAGCGGCATAAACACAGCAGTGAAAAAAAAAAAAACACAGCAGTGAAAAGCAGCTAAACCCCAGTATAATAAGAAATTAAAAACCCATGAAACAAAGACAGTTATAGAGAAAGAAATTCTTACAAAATTAGTTCAGGGGCTGTGATGCAACCTGGATTGACCATATCTAGACCCACAGCTGGATGAGACATAAGGGTGTACACTCTTGGGGCTGAGAGTTTTGTGAGGTTGGGTGAGCAAACGCAGACCCTTTGAAGTAATACTGCGTGGTACCCATCCCATTGGTCCCAAATCTCCAGGTTCAAGGGCATCTTCCTACATCGAAAACACACATGAGAAACCCACACGACGGTACACTGTGTGATCGGGAAAGGTTTGTAAAACGCACCTCATTTCTCATCTCCTTGTGCTCGGGTTCACCAGTCCAGCCGCTATACTAGCAATCTCCGTACTTGGAAAATCAGCACCTTTAACCTCCTGTTTGGTACAGGTTGCAATTTGTCCTGAGGATGAACAGAAAGAGGGGGAACCAATAAGAGACAAGCTCTAGGTTTTGGGACAGGCACAGGTCACTCTATTTTCCCAACAGGAAGAAGAATTAACCACAGGCTCAGCCTGCCCCCCGGAACCAGAACAGGGCCTGAAGCCATCCTGCGCTTTTGCGGCCAGCTCCCAAGAAAGCGACTTGTAAAATGGAGCTTCAGGGCACTGCAATTCACAAACCTTCACAGTAATAAATGATAACTCTCGTCCACAAATATATTGAGGGAAGGCAAAGAAGAGGATTTGAAATCAAGGCAGAATTGCAGGAAACAGATTTCAGGAGGTAGATTCGAATCGCCTTTAAAGCACATGAAAAGCTGCAAAACGTTGACAATGATGCCCTTGGCCAAAAAGGGCGTATGCGTTTTTTCCTGAATATATTCAGGAAAAAACGCATACGCCCTTTTTGGCCAACCAAGCAACCTGGAAAGGCAAATCAGCGCTACAAAGAAGTCTCGCTTCCCATCGGTCAAAAGGGCCATGCTGAAAAAAGTGTCAAAACCAGAAATGCAGGACAGGCCATGGAGAAATGGGAGCCTTGCTACACTGATGGGCGGGATGTAAATTGCCAACAGCCACTCTGGAGAAGTGTACGGTGTGTCCTGAAACATCTAAAAAACACAGCTTAGAGAGCATAGGGCACTTCCACGCATGGGGGGATAAAGTGGGAAAATTGAAAATCAGCAAGACACAAGCACCCCAAAGTTTAGGGCTGCTCTGTTGACAAGGACCTCCACTTCATTCCACCTTAAATATCCCAGGAAAGCGAAAAATGGATCAAAAAGTTGTGGTCCTTATGTACAATGGAATATCACTCAGCCATGAAATCAATGTCATAAGGCTAGTAGCAGCATGATGAGTGGATTTAGGTAAGACGATTCTAAGTGAAATAAGTCACACAGAAAAGGACACTTCTCATAAGGTGTCACTTATAGAGGGAATGTAAAAACCGTTACACTTGAACTGAATTACAAAACAGAACAGAGTCACACATGCAGAAAACACACTATGGCTGCTTAACGGGAAAGGTGAGGTGGGGTGATCCATAAAACAAGAGCTTCAAATTAGC
Source organism: Balaenoptera physalus (assembly GCF_965194825.1). NCBI lineage: Eukaryota > Metazoa > Chordata > Mammalia > Artiodactyla > Balaenopteridae > Balaenoptera > Balaenoptera physalus. The sequence continues at coordinate 2,555,026 of NW_028126470.1, forward strand.
TCAGATACCGTTCCATAAACCCAATATGTAATAGACAAGACCTACTCCTTGCTCAGAGAACTGGACTCAACACGCCCGATTCACCGCACAAGAATATATCTGACTAGTAATAATCTTAAAACCTATGTATTGATATCTCTCTGTTAGTGTGTCAAGTGGGTGTAAAGCGGCATAAACACAGCCGTGAAAAGCAGCTAAACCCCATTATAAAAATAAATTACTTTTCAAAACCCATGAAACAAAGACAGGGAAAGAGAGAGAAATTCTTACACAATTCGTTCAGGGGCTGTGATGCAACCTGGATTGACCATATCTAGACCCACAGCTGGATGAGACATAAGGGTGTACACTCTTGGGGCTGAGAGTTTTGTGAGGTTGGGTGAGCAAACGCAGACCCTTTAAAGTAATACTGCGTGCTACCCATCGCATGGGTCCCAAATCTCCAGGTTCAAGGGCATCTTCCTACATCGAAAACATGCATGAGAAACCCAGAAGATGGTACACCGTGTGATGGGGAAAGGTTACTAAAACGCACCTCATTTCTCATCTCCTTGTGCTCGGGTTCGCCATTCCATCCACTTTACTAGCAATCTCCCTACTTGGAGCCTCAGCACCTTTAACCTCCTGTTCCGTACAGGTTGCAATTTGTCCTGAGGATGAACGGGAAGACGGGGAACCAATGAGAGACTAGCTCTTGGTGTTGGGACAGGCACAGGTCACTCTATTTTCCCATCAGGAAGAAGAATTAACCACAGGCTCAGCCTGCCCCCCGGAACCAGAACAGGGCCTGAAGCCATCCTGCGCTTTTGCGACCAGCTCCCAAAAAAGTGACTTGTAAAATGGACCTTCAGGGCACTGCAATTCACAAACCTGCAGAGTTATAAATGATAACTCTCGTCCACAAATATATTGAGGGAAGGCAAAGAAGAGGATTTGAAATCAAGGCAGAATTGCAGGAAACAGATTTCAGGAGGTAGATTCGAATCGCCTTTAAAGCACATGAAAAGCGGCAAAACGTTGACAATGATGCCCTTGGCCAAAAAGGGCGTATGCGTTTTTTCCTGAATATATTCAGGAAAAAACGCATACGCCCTTTTTGGCCAACCAAGCAACCTGGAAAGGCAAATCAGCGCTACAAAGAAGTCTCGCTTCCCATCGGTCAAAAGGGCCATGCTGAAAAAAGTGTCAAAACCAGAAATGCAGGACAGGCCATGGAGAAATGGGAGCCTTGCTACACTGATGGGCGGGATGTAAATTGCCAACAGCCACTCTGGAGAAGTGTACGGTGTGTCCTGAAACATCTAAAAAACACAGCTTAGAGAGCATAGGGCACTTCCACGCATGGGGGGATAAAGTGGGAAAATTGAAAATCAGCAAGACACAAGCACCCCAAAGTTTAGGGCTGCTCTGTTGACAAGGACCTCCACTTCATTCCACCTTAAATATCCCAGGAAAGCGAAAAATGGATCAAAAAGTTGTGGTCCTTATGTACAATGGAATATCACTCAGCCATGAAATCAATGTCATAAGGCTAGTAGCAGCATGATGAGTGGATTTAGGTAAGACGATTCTAAGTGAAATAAGTCACACAGAAAAGGACACTTCTCATAAGGTGTCACTTATAGAGGGAATGTAAAAACCGTTACACTTGAACTGAATTACAAAACAGAACAGAGTCACACATGCAGAAAACACACTATGGCTGCTTAACGGGAAAGGTGAGGTGGGGTGATCCATAAAACAAGAGTTCCAAATTAGCTCAGATACCGTTCCATAAACCCAATATGTAATAGACAAGACCTACTCCTTGCTCAGAGAACTGGACTCAACACGCCCGATTCACCGCACAAGAATATATCTGACTAGTAATAATCTTAAAACCTATGTATTGATATCTCTCTGTTAGTGTGTCAAGTGGGTGTAAAGCGGCATAAACACAGCCGTGAAAAGCAGCTAAACCCCATTATAAAAATAAATTACTTTTCAAAACCCATGAAACAAAGACAGGGAAAGAGAGAGAAATTCTTACACAATTCGTTCAGGGGCTGTGATGCAACCTGGATTGACCATATCTAGACCCACAGCTGGATGAGACATAAGGGTGTACACTCTTGGGGCTGAGAGTTTTGTGAGGTTGGGTGAGCAAACGCAGACCCTTTAAAGTAATACTGCGTGCTACCCATCGCGTGGGTCCCAAATCTCCAGGTTCAAGGGCATCTTCCTACATCGAAAACATGCATGAGAAACCCAGAAGATGGTACACCGTGTGATGGGGAAAGGTTACTAAAACGCACCTCATTTCTCATCTCCTTGTGCTCGGGTTCGCCATTCCAGCCACTTTACTAGCAATCTCCCTACTTGGAGCCTCAGCACCTTTAACCTCCTGTTCCGTACAGGTTGCAATTTGTCCTGAGGATGAACGGGAAGACGGGGAACCAATGAGAGACTAGCTCTTGGTGTTGGGACAGGCACAGGTCACTCTATTTTCCCATCAGGAAGAAGAATTAACCACAGGCTCAGCCTGCCACCCGGAACCAGAACAGGGCCTGAAGCCATCCTGCGCTTTTGCGACCAGCTCCCAAAAAAGTGACTTGTAAAATGGAGCTTCAGGGCACTGCAATTCACAAACCTGCAGAGTTATAAATGATAACTCTCGTCCACAAATATATTGAGGGAAGGCAAAGAAGAGGATTTGAAATCAAGGCAGAATTGCAGGAAACAGATTTCAGGAGGTAGATTCGAATCGCCTTTAAAGCACATGAAAAGCGGCAAAACGTTGACAATGATGCCCTTGGCCAAAAAGGGCGTATGCGTTTTTTCCTGAATATATTCAGGAAAAAACGCATACGCCCTTTTTGGCCAACCAAGCAACCTGGAAAGGCAAATCAGCGCTACAAAGAAGTCTCGCTTCCCATCGGTCAAAAGGGCCATGCTGAAAAAAGTGTCAAAACCAGAAATGCAGGACAGGCCATGGAGAAATGGGAGCCTTGCTACACTGATGGGCGGGATGTAAATTGCCAACAGCCACTCTGGAGAAGGGTACGGTGTGTCCTGAAACATCTAAAAAACACAGGTTAGAGAGCATAGGGCACTTCCACGCATGGGGGGATAAAGTGGGAAAATTGAAAATCAGCAAGACATAAGCACCACAAAGTTTAGGGCTGCTCTGTCGACAAGGACCTCCACTTCATTCCACCTTAAATATCCCAGGAAAGCGAAAAATGGATCAAAAAGTTGTGGTCCTTATGTACAATGGAATATCACTCAGCCATGAAATCAATGTCATAAGGCTAGTAACAGCATGATGAGTGGATTTAGGTAAGACGATTCTAAGTGAAATAAGTCACACAGAAAAGGACACTTCTCATAAGGTGTCACTTATAGAGGGAATGTAAAAACCGTTACACATGAACTGAATTACAAAACAGAACAGAGTCACACATGCAGAAAACACACTATGGCTGCTTAACGGGAAAGGTGAGGTGGGGTGATCCATAAAACAAGAGTTTCAAATTAGCTCAGATACCGTTCCATAAACCCAATATGTAATAGACAAGACCTACTCTTGCTCAGACAACTGGACTCAACACGCCCGATTCACAGCACAAGAATATATCTGACTAGTAATAATCTTAAAAAATATGTTTTGATATCACTCTGTTAGTGTGTCATGTGGGTGTAAAGCGGCATAAACACAGCAGTGAAAAAAAAAAACACAGCAGTGAAAAGCAGCTAAACCCCAGTATAATAAGAAATTAAAAACCCATGAAACAAAGACAGTTATAGAGAAAGAAATTCTTACAAAATTAGTTCAGGGGCTGTGATGCAACCTGGATTGACCATATCTAGACCCACAGCTGGATGAGACATAAGGGTGTACACTCTTGGGGCTGAGAGTTTTGTGAGGTTGGGTGAGCAAACGCAGACCCTTTGAAGTAATACTGCGTTGTACCCATCCCATTGGTCCCAAATCTCCAGGTTCAAGGGCATCTTCCTACATCGAAAACACACATGAGAAACCCACACGACGGTACACTGTGTGATCGGGAAAGGTTTGTAAAACGCACCTCATTTCTCATCTCCTTGTGCTCGGGTTCACCAGTCCAGCCGCTATACTAACAATCTCCGTACTTGGAAAATCAGCACCTTTAACCTCCTGTTTGGTACAGGTTGCAATTTGTCCTGAGGATGAACAGAAAGAGGGGGAACCAATAAGAGACAAGATCTAGGTTTTGGGACAGGCACAGGTCACTCTATTTTCCCAACAGGAAGAAGAATTAACCACAGGCTCAGCCTGCCCCCCGGAACCAGAACAGGGCCTGAAGCCATCCTGCGCTTTTGCGGCCAGCTCCCAAGAAAGCGACTTGTAAAATGGAGCTTCAGGGCACTGCAATTCACAAACCTTCACAGTAATAAATGATAACTCTCGTCCACAAATATATTGAGGGAAGGCAAAGAAGAGGATTTGAAATCAAGGCAGAATTGCAGGAAACAGATTTCAGGAGGTAGATTCGAATCGCCTTTAAAGCACATGAAAAGCGGCAAAACGTTGACAATGATGCCCTTGGCCAAAAAGGGCGTATGCGTTTTTTCCTGAATATATTCAGGAAAAAACGCATACGCCCTTTTTGGACAACCAAGCAACCTGGAAAGGCAAATCAGCGCTACAAAGAAGTCTCGCTTCCCATCGGTCAAAAGGGCCATGCTGAAAAAAGTGTCAAAACCAGAAATGCAGGACAGGCCATGGAGAAATGGGAGCCTTGCTACACTGATGGGCGGGATGTAAACTGCCAACAGCCACTCTGGAGAAGTGTACGGTGTGTCCTGAAACATCTAAAAAACACAGCTTAGAGAGCATAGGGCACTTCCACGCATGGGGGGATAAAGTGGGAAAATTGAAAATCAGCAAGACCCAAGCACCCCAAAGTTTAGGGCTGCTCTGTTGACAAGGACCTCCACTTCATTCCACCTTAAATATCCCAGGAAAGCGAAAAATGGATCAAAAAGTTGTGGTCCTTATGTACAATGGAATATCACTCAGCCATGAAATCAATGTCATAAGGCTAGTAGCAGCATGATGAGTGGATTTAGGTAAGACGATTCTAAGTGAAATAAGTCACACAGAAAAGGACACTTCTCATAAGGTGTCACTTATAGAGGGAATGTAAAAACCGTTACACTTGAACTGAATTACAAAACAGAACAGAGTCACACATGCAGAAAACACACTATGGCTGCTTAACGGGAAAGGTGAGGTGGGGTGATACATAAAACAAGAGTTTCAAATTAGCTCAGATACCGTTCCATAAACCCAATATGTAATAGACAAGACCTACTCCTTGCTCAGAGAACTGGACTCAACACGCCCGATTCACCGCACAAGAATATATCTGACTAGTAATAATCTTAAAACCTATGTATTGATATCTCTCTGTTAGTGTGTCAAGTGGGTGTAAAGCGGCATAAACACAGCCGTGAAAAGCAGCTAAACCCCATTATAAAAATAAATTACTTTTAAAAACCCATGAAACAAAGACAGGGAAAGAGAGAGAAATTCTTACACAATTCGTTCAGGGGCTGTGATGCAACCTGGATTGACCATATCTAGACCCACAGCTGGATGAGACATAAGGGTGGACACTCTTGGGGCTGAGAGGTTTGGTGAGGTTGGGTGAGCAAACGCAGACCCTTTAAAGTAATACTGCGTGCTACCCATCGCATGGGTCCCAAATCTCCAGGTTCAAGGGCATCTTCCTACATCGAAAACATGCATGAGAAACCCAGAAGATGGTACACCGTGTGATGGGGAAAGGTTTCTAAAACGCACCTCATTTCTCATCTCCTTGTGCTCGGGTTCGCCATTCCAGCCACTTTACTAGCAATCTCCCTACTTGGAGCCTCAGCACCTTTAACCTCCTGTTCCGTACAGGTTGCAATTTGTCCTGAGGATGAACGGGAAGACGGGGAACCAATGAGAGACTAGCTCTTGGTGTTGGGACAGGCACAGGTCACTCTATTTTCCCATCAGGAAGAAGAATTAACCACAGGCTCAGCCTGCCCCCCGGAACCAGAACAGGGCCTGAAGCCATCCTGCGCTTTTGCGGCCAGCTCCCAAAAAAGTGACTTGTAAAATGGAGCTTCAGGGCACTGCAATTCACAAACCTACAGAGTTATAAATGATAACTCTCGTCCACAAATATATTGAGGGAAGGCAAAGAAGAGGATTTGAAATCAAGGCAGAATTGCAGGAAACAGATTTCAGGAGGTAGATTCGAATCGCCTTTAAAGCACATGAAAAGCAGCAAAACTTTGACAATGATGCCCTTGGCCAAAAAGGGCGTATGCGTTTTTTACTGAATATATTCAGGAAAAAAAGCATACGCCCTTTTTGGCCAACCAAGCAACCTGGAAAGGCAAATCAGCGCTACAAAGAAGTCTCGCTTCCCATCGGTCAAAAGGGCCATGCTGAAAAAAGTGTCAAAACCAGAAATGCAGGACAGGCCATGGAGAAATGGGAGCCTTGCTACACTGATGGGCGGGATGTAAATTGCCAACAGCCACTCTGGAGAAGTGTACGGTGTGTCCTGAAACATCTAAAAAACACAGCTTAGAGAGCATAGGGCACTTCCACGCATGGGGGGATAAAGTGGGAAAATTGAAAATCAGCAAGACACAAGCACCCCAAAGTTTAGGGCTGCTCTGTTGACAAGGACCTCCACTTCATTCCACCTTAAATATCCCAGGAAAGCGAAAAATGGATAAAAAAGTTTTGGTCCTTATGTACAATGGAATATCACTCAGCCATGAAATCAATGTCATAAGGCTAGTAGCAGCATGATGAGTGGATTTAGGTACGACGATTCTAAGTGAAATAAGTCACACAGAAAAGGACACTTCTCATAAGGTGTCACTTATAGAGGGAATGTAAAAACCGTTACACTTGAACTGAATTACAAAACAGAACAGAGTCACACATGCAGAAAACACACTATGGCTGCTTAACGGGAAAGGTGAGGTGGGGTGATACATAAAACAAGAGTTTCAAATTAGCTCAGATACCGTTCCATAAACCCAATATGTAATAGACAAGACCTACTCCTTGCTCAGAGAACTGGACTCAACACGCCCGATTCACCGCACAAGAATATATCTGACTAGTAATAATCTTAAAACCTATGTATTGATATCTCTCTGTTAGTGTGTCAAGTGGGTGTAAAGCGGCATAAACACAGCCGTGAAAAGCAGCTAAACCCCATTATAAAAATAAATTACTTTTAAAAACCCATGAAACAAAGACAGGGAAAGAGAGAGAAATTCTTACACAATTCGTTCAGGGGCTATGATGCAACCTGGATTGACCATATCTAGACCCACAGCTGGATGAGACATAAGGGTGGACACTCTTGGGGCTGAGAGGTTTGGTGAGGTTGGGTGAGCAAACGCAGACCCTTTAAAGTAATACTGCGTGCTACCCATCGCATGGGTCCCAAATCTCCAGGTTCAAGGGCATCTTCCTACATCGAAAACATGCATGAGAAACCCAGAAGATGGTACACTGTGTGATGGGGAAAGGTTTCTAAAACGCACCTCATTTCTCATCTCCTTGTGCTCGGGTTCGCCATTCCAGCCACTTTACTAGCAATCTCCCTACTTGGAGCCTCAGCACCTTTAACCTCCTGTTCCGTACAGGTTGCAATTTGTCCTGAGGATGAACGGGAAGACGGGGAACCAATGAGAGACTAGCTCTTGGTGTTGGGACAGGCACAGGTCACTCTATTTTCCCATCAGGAAGAAGAATTAACCACAGGCTCAGCCTGCCCCCCGGAACCAGAACAGGGCCTGAAGCCATCCTGCGCTTTTGCGGCCAGCTCCCAAAAATGCGACTTGTAAAATGGAGCTTCAGGGCACTGCAATTCACAAACCTGCAGAGTTATAAATGATAACTCTCGTCCACAAATATATTGAGGGAAGGCAAAGAAGAGGATTTGAAATCAAGGCAGAATTGCAGGAAACAGATTTCAGGAGGTAGATTCGAATCGCCTTTAAAGCACATGAAAAGCGGCAAAACGTTGACAATGATGCCCTTGGCCAAAAAGGGCGTATGCGTTTTTTCCTGAATATATTCAGGAAAAAACGCATACGCCCTTTTTGGCCAACCAAGCAACCTGGAAAGGCAAATCAGCGCTACAAAGAAGTCTCGCTTCCCATCGGTCAAAAGGGCCATGCTGAAAAAAGTGTCAAAACCAGAAATGCAGGACAGGCCATGGAGAAATGGGAGCCTTGCTACACTGATGGGCGGGATGTAAACTGCCAACAGCCACTCTGGAGAAGTGTACGGTGTGTCCTGAAACATCTAAAAAACACAGCTTAGAGAGCATAGGGCACTTCCACGCATGGGGGGATAAAGTGGGAAAATTGAAAATCAGCAAGACCCAAGCACCCCAAAGTTTAGGGCTGCTCTGTTGACAAGGACCTCCACTTCATTCCACCTTAAATATCCCAGGAAAGCGAAAAATGGATCAAAAAGTTGTGGTCCTTATGTACAATGGAATATCACTCAGCCATGAAATCAATGTCATAAGGCTAGTAGCAGCATGATGAGTGGATTTAGGTAAGACGATTCTAGGTGAAATAAGTCACACAGAAAAGGACACTTCTCATAAGGTGTCACTTATAGAGGGAATGTAAAAACCGTTACACTTGAACTGAATTACAAAACAGAACAGAGTCACACATGCAGAAAACACACTATGGCTGCTTAACGGGAAAGGTGAGGTGGGGTGATCCATAAAACAAGAGTTTCAAATTAGCTCAGATACCGTTCCATAAACCCAATATGTAATAGACAAGACCTACTCCTTGCTCAGAGAACTGGACTCAACACGCCCGATTCACCGCACAAGAATATATCTGACTAGTAATAATCTTAAAACCTATGTATTGATATCTCTCTGTTAGTGTGTCAAGTGGGTGTAAAGCGGCATAAACACAGCCGTGAAAAGCAGCTAAACCCCATTATAAAAATAAATTACTTTTAAAAACCCATGAAACAAAGACAGGGAAAGAGAGAGAAATTCTTACACAATTCGTTCAGGGGCTGTGATGCAACCTGGATTGACCATATCTAGACCCACAGCTGGATGAGACATAAGGGTGGACACTCTTGGGGCTGAGAGGTTTGGTGAGGTTGGGTGAGCAAACGCAGATCCTTTAAGTAATACTGCGTGCTACCCATCGCATGGGTCCCAAATCTCCAGGTTCAAGGGAATCTTCCTACATCGAAAACATGCATGAGAAACCCAGAAGATGGTACACCATGTGATGGGGAAAGGTTTCTAAAACGCACCTCATTTCTCATCTCCTTGTGCTCGGGTTCGCCATTCCAGCCACTTTACTAGCAATCTCCCTACTTGGAGCCTCAGCACCTTTAACCTCCTGTTCCGTACAGGTTGCAATTTGTCCTGAGGATGAACGGGAAGACGGGGAACCAATGAGAGACTAGCTCTTGGTGTTGGGACAGGCACAGGTCACTCTATTTTCCCATCAGGAAGAAGAATTAACCACAGGCTCAGCCTACCCCCCGGAACCAGAACAGGGCCTGAAGCCATCCTGCGCTTTTGCGGCCAGCCCCCAAAAATGCGACTTGTAAAATGGAGCTTCAGGGCACTGCAATTCACAAACCTGCAGAGTTATAAATGATAACTCTCGTCCACAAATATATTGAGGGAAGGCAAAGAAGAGGATTTGAAATCAAGGCAGAATTGCAGGAAACAGATTTCAGGAGGTAGATTCGAATCGCCTTTAAAGCACATGAAAAGCGGCAAAACGTTGACAATGATGCCCTTGGCCAAAAAGGGCGTATGCGTTTTTTCCTGAATATATTCAGGAAAAAACGCATACGCCCTTTTTGGCCAACCAAGCAACCTGGAAAGGCAAATCAGCGCTACAAAGAAGTCTCGCTTCCCATCGGTCAAAAGGGCCATGCTGAAAAAAGTGTCAAAACCAGAAATGCAGGACAGGCCATGGAGAAATGGGAGCCTTGCTACACTGATGGGCGGGATGTAAATTGCCAACAGCCACTCTGGAGAAGTGTACGGTGTGTCCTGAAACATCTAAAAAACACAGCTTAGAGAGCATAGGGCACTTCCACGCATGGGGGGATAAAGTGGGAAAATTGAAAATCAGCAAGACACAAGCACCCCAAAGTTTAGGGCTCCTCTGTTGACAAGGACCTCCACTTCATTCCACCTTAAATATCCCAGGAAAGCGAAAAATGGATCAAAAAGTTGTGGTCCTTATGTACAATGGAATATCACTCAGCCATGAAATCAATGTCATAAGGCTAGTAGCAGCATGATGAGTGGATTTAGGTAAGACGATTCTAAGTGAAATAAGTCACACAGAAAAGGACACTTCTCATAAGGTGTCACTTATAGAGGGAATGTAAAAACCGTTACACTTGAACTGAATTACAAAACAGAACAGAGTCACACATGCAGAAAACACACTATGGCTGCTTAACGGGAAAGGTGAGGTGGGGTGATACATAAAACAAGAGCTTCAAATTAGCTCAAATACCGTTCCATAAACCCAATATGTAATAGACAAGACCTACTCCTTGCTCAGAGAACTGGACTCAACACGCCCGATTCACTGCACAAGAATATATCTGACTAGTAATAATCTTAAAACCTATGTATTGATATCTCTCTGTTAGTGTGTCAAGTGGGTGTAAAGCGGCATAAACACAGCCGTGAAAAGCAGCTAAACCCCATTATAAAAATAAATTACTTTTCAAAACCCATGAAACAAAGACAGGGAAAGAGAGAGAAATTCTTACACAATTCGTTCAGGGGCTGTGATGCAACCTGGATTGACCATATCTAGACCCACAGCTGGATGAGACATAAGGGTGGACACTCTTGGGGCTGAGAGGTTTGGTGAGGTTGGGTGAGCAAACGCAGACCCTTTAAAGTAATACTGCGTGCTACCCATCGCATGGGTCCCAAATCTCCAGGTTCAAGGGCATCTTCCTACATCGAAAACATGCATGAGAAACCCAGAGGATGGTACACCGTGTGATGGGGAAAGGTTACTAAAACGCACCTCATTTCTCATCTCCTTGTGCTCGGGTTCGCCATTCCAGCCACTTTACTAGCAATCTCCCTACTTGGAGCCTCAGCACCTTTAACCTCCTGTTCCGTACAGGTTGCAATTTGTCCTGAGGATGAACGGGAAGACGGGGAACCAATGAGAGACTAGCTCTTGGTGTTGGGACAGGCACAGGTCACTCTATTTTCCCATCAGGAAGAAGAATTAACCACAGGCTCAGCCTGCCCCCCGGAACCAGAACAGGGCCTGAATCCATCCTGCGCTTTTGCGGCCAGCTCCCAAAAAAGTGACTTGTAAAATGGAGCTTCAGGGCACTGCAATTCAGAAACCTGCAGAGTTATAAATGATAACTCTCGTCCACAAATATATTGAGGGAAGGCAAAGAAGAGGATTTGAAATCAAGGCAGAATTGCAGGAAACAGATTTCAGGAGGTAGATTCGAATCGCCTTTAAAGCACATGAAAAGCAGCAAAACGTTGACAATGATGCCCTTGGCCAAAAAGGGCGTAGGCGTTTTTTCCTGAATATATTCAGGAAAAAACGCGTACGCCCTTTTTGGCCAACCAAGCAACCTGGAAAGGCAAATCAGCGCTACAAAGAAGTCTCGCTTCCCATCGGTCAAAAGGGCCATGCTGAAAAAAGTGTCAAAACCAGAAATGCAGGACAGGCCATGGAGAAATGGGAGCCTTGCTACAGTGATGGGCGGGATGTAAATTGCCAACAGCCACTCTGGAGAAGTGTACGGTGTGTCCTGAAACATCTAAAAAACACAGCTTAGAGAGCATAGGGCGCTTCCACGCATGGGGGGATAAAGTGGGAAAATTGAAAATCAGCAAGACACAGGCACCCCAAAGTTTAGGGCTGCTCTGTTGACAAGGACCTCCACTTCATTCCACCTTAAATATCCCAGGAAAGCGAAAAATGGATCAAAAAGTTGTGGTCCTTATGTACAATGGAATATCACTCAGCCATGAAATCAATGTCATAAGGCTAGTAGCAGCATGATGAGTGGATTTAGGTAAGACGATTCTAAGTGAAATAAGTCACACAGAAAAGGACACTTCTCATAAGGTGTCACTTATAGAGGGAATGTAAAAACCGTTACACTTGAACTGAATTACAAAACAGAACAGAGTCACACATGCAGAAAACACACTATGGCTGCTTAACGGGAAAGGTGAGGTGGGGTGATCCATAAAACAAGAGTTTCAAATTAGCTCAGATTCCGTTCCATAAACCCAATATGTAATAGACAAGACCTACTCCTTGCTCAGAGAACTGGACTCAACACGCCCGATTCACCGCACAAGAATATATCTGACTAGTAATAATCTTAAAACCTATGTATTGATATCTCTCTGTTAGTGTGTCAAGTGGGTGTAAAGCGGCATAAACACAGCCGTGAAAAGCAGCTAAACCCCATTATAAAAATAAATTACTTTTAAAAACCCATGAAACAAAGACAGGGAAAGAGAGAGAAATTCTTACCCAATTCGTTCAGGGGCTGTGATGCAACCTGGATTGACCATATCTAGACCCACAGCTGGATGAGACATAAGGGTGGACACTCTTGGGGCTGAGAGGTTCGGTGAGGTTGGGTGAGCAAACGCAGACCCTTTAAAGTAATACTGCGTGCTACCCATCGCATGGGTCCCAAATCTCCAGGTTCAAGGGCATCTTCCTACATCGAAAACATGCATGAGAAACCCAGAAGATGGTACACCGTGTGATGGGGAAAGGTTTCTAAAACGCACCTCATTTCTCATCTCCTTGTGCTCGGGTTCGCCATTCCAGCCACTTTACTAGCAATCTCCCTACTTGGAGCCTCAGCACTTTTAACCTCCTGTTCCGTACAGGTTGCAATTTGTCCTGAGGATGAACGGGAAGACGGGGAACCAATTAGAGACTAGCTCTTGGTGTTGGGACAGGCACAGGTCACTCTATTTTCCCATCAGGAAGAAGAATTAACCACAGGCTCAGCCTGCCCCCCGGAACCAGAACAGGGCCTGAAGCCATCCTGCGCTTTTGCGGCCAGCTCCCAAAAAAGTGACTTGTAAAATGGAGCTTCAGGGCACTGCAATTCACAAACCTGCAGAGTTATAAATGATAACTCTCGTCCACAAATATATTGAGGGAAGGCAAAGAAGAGGATTTGAAATCAAGGCAGAATTGCAGGAAACAGATTTCAGGAGGTAGATTCGAATCGCCTTTAAAGCACATGAAAAGCGGCAAAACGTTGACAATGATGCCCTTGGCCAAAAAGGGCGTATGCGTTTTTTCCTGAATATATTCAGGAAAAAACGCATACGCCCTTTTTGGCCAACCAAGCAACCTGGAAAGGCAAATCAGCGCTACAAAGAAGTCTCGCTTCCCATCGGTCAAAAGGGCCATGCTGAAAAAAGTGTCAAAACCAGAAATGCAGGACAGGCCATGGAGAAATGGGAGCCTTGCTACACTGATGGGCGGGATGTAAATTGCCAACAGCCACTCTGGAGAAGTGTACGGTGTGTCCTGAAACATCTAAAAAACACAGCTTAGAGAGCATAGGGCACTTCCACGCATGGGGGGATAAAGTGGGAAAATTGAAAATCAGCAAGACACAAGCACCCCAAAGTTTAGGGCTGCTCTGTTGACAAGGACCTCCACTTCATTCCACCTTAAATATCCCAGGAAAGCGAAAAATGGATCAAAAATTTGTGGTCCTTATGTACAATGGAATATCACTCAGCCATGAAATCAATGTCATAAGGCTAGTAGCAGCATGATGAGTGGATTTAGGTAAGACGATTCTAAGTGAAATAAGTCACACAGAAAAGGACACTTCTCATAAGGTGTCACTTATAGAGGGAATGTAAAAACCGTTACACTTGAACTGAATTACAAAACAGAACAGAGTCACACATGCAGAAAACACACTATGGCTGCTTAACGGGAAAGGTGAGGTGGGGTGATCCATAAAACAAGAGTTTCAAATTAGCTCAGATACCGTTCCATAAACCCAATATGTAATAGACAAGACCTACTCCTTGCTCAGAGAACTGGACTCAACACGCCCGATTCACCGCACAAGAATATATCTGACTAGTAATAATCTTAAAACCTATGTATTGATATCTCTCTGTTAGTGTGTCAAGTGGGTGTAAAGCGGCATAAACACAGCCGTGAAAAGCAGCTAAACCCCATTATAAAAATAAATTACTTTTCAAAACCCATGAAACAAAGACAGGGAAAGAGAGAGAAATTCTTACACAATTCGTTCAGGGGCTGTGATGCAACCTGGATTGACCATATCTAGACCCACAGCTGGATGAGACATAAGGGTGTACACTCTTGGGGCTGAGAGTTTTGTGAGGTTGGGTGAGCAAACGCAGACCCTTTAAAGTAATACTGCGTGCTACCCATCGCATGGGTCCCAAATCTCCAGGTTCAAGGGCATCTTCCTACATCGAAAACATGCATGAGAAACCCAGAAGATGGTACACCGTGTGATGGGGAAAGGTTACTAAAACGCACCTCATTTCTCATTTCCTTGTGCTCGGGTTCGCCATTCCAGCCACTTTACTAGCAATCTCCCTACTTGGAGCCTCAGCACCTTTAACCTCCTGTTCCGTACAGGTTGCAATTTGTCCTGAGGATGAACGGGAAGACGGGGAACCAATGAGAGACTAGCTCTTGGTGTTGGGACAGGCACAGGTCACTCTATTTTCCCATCAGGAAGAAGAATTAACCACAGGCTCAGCCTGCCCCCCGGAACCAGAACAGGGCCTGAAGCCATCCTGCGCTTTTGCGACCAGCTCCCAAAAAAGTGACTTGTAAAATGGAGCTTCAGGGCACTGCAATTCACAAACCTGCAGAGTTATAAATGATAACTCTCGTCCACAAATATATTGAGGGAAGGCAAAGAAGAGGATTTGAAATCAAGGCAGAATTGCAGGAAACAGATTTCAGGAGGTAGATTCGAATCGCCTTTAAAGCACATGAAAAGCGGCAAAACGTTGACAATGATGCCCTTGGCCAAAAAGGGCGGATGCGTTTTTTCCTGAATATATTCAGGAAAAAACGCATACGCCCTTTTTGGCCAACCAAGCAACCTGGAAAGGCAAATCAGCGCTACAAAGAAGTCTCGCTTCTCATCGGTCAAAAGGGCCATGCTGAAAAAAGTGTCAAAACCAGAAATGCAGGACAGGCCATGGAGAAATGGGAGCCTTGCTACACTGATGGGCGGGATGTAAATTGCCAACAGCCACTCTGGAGAAGTGTACGGTGTGTCCTGAAACATCTAAAAAACACAGCTTAGAGAGCATAGGGCACTTCCACGCATGGGGGGATAAAGTGGGAAAATTGAAAATCAGCAAGACACAAGCACCCCAAAGTTTAGGGCTGCTCTGTTGACAAGGACCTCCACTTCATTCCACCTTAAATATCCCAGGAAAGCGAAAAATGGATCAAAAAGTTGTGGTCCTTATGTACAATGGAATATCACTCAGCCATGAAATCAATGTCATAAGGCTAGTAGCAGCATGATGAGTGGATTTAGGTAAGACGATTCTAAGTGAAATAAGTCACACAGAAAAGGACACTTCTCATAAGGTGTCACTTATAGAGGGAATGTAAAAACCGTTACACTTGAACTGAATTACAAAACAGAACAGAGTCACACATGCAGAAAACACACTATGGCTGCTTAACGGGAAAGGTGAGGTGGGGTGATCCATAAAACAAGAGTTTCAAATTAGCTCAGATACCGTTCCATAAACCCAATATGTAATAGACAAGACCTACTCCTTGCTCAGAGAACTGGACTCAACACGCCCGATTCACCGCACAAGAATATATCTGACTAGTAATAATCTTAAAACCTATGTATTGATATCTCTCTGTTAGTGTGTCAAGTGGGTGTAAAGCGGCATAAACACAGCCGTGAAAAGCAGCTAAACCCCATTATAAAAATAAATTACTTTTCAAAACCCATGAAACAAAGACAGGGAAAGAGAGAGAAATTCTTACCCAATTCGTTCAGGGGCTGTGATGCAACCTGGATTGACCATATCTAGACCCACAGCTGGATGAGACATAAGGGTGGACACTCTTGGGGCTGAGTGGTTTGGTGAGGTTGGGTGAGCAAACGCAGACCCTTTAAAGTAATACTGCGTGCTACCCATCGCATGGGTCCCAAATCTCCAGGTTCAAGGGCATCTTCCTACATCGAAAACATGCATGAGAAACCCAGAAGATGGTACACCGTGTGATGGGGAAAGGTTTCTAAAACGCACCTCATTTCTCATCTCCTTGTGCTCGGGTTCGCCATTCCAGCCACTTTACTAGCAATCTCCCTACTTGGAGCCTCAGCACCTTTAACCTCCTGTTCCGTACAGATTGCAATTTGTCCTGAGGATGAACGGGAAGACGGGGAACCAATGAGAGACTAGCTCTTGGTGTTGGGACAGGCACAGGTCACTCTATTTTCCCATCAGGAAGAAGAATTAACCACAGGCTCAGCCTGCCCCCCGGAACCAGAACAGGGCCTGAAGCCATCCTGCGCTTTTGCGGCCAGCTCCCAAGAAAGCGACTTGTAAAATGGAGCTTCAGGGCACTGCAATTCACAAACCTGCAGAGTTATAAATGATAACTCTCGTCCACAAATATATTGAGGGAAGGCAAAGAAGAGGATTTGAAATCAAGGCAGAATTGCTGGAAACAGATTTCAGGAGGTAGATTCGAATCGCCTTTAAAGCACATGAAAAGCAGCAAAACGTTGACAATGATGCCCTTGGCCAAAAAGGGCGTATGCGTTTTTTACTGAATATATTCGGGAAAAAAACATACGCCCTTTTTGGCCAACCAAGCAACCTGGAAAGGCAAATCAGCGCTACAAAGAAGTCTCGCTTCCCATCGGTCAAAAGGGCCATGCTGAAAAAAGTGTCAAAACCAGAAATGCAGGACAGGCCATGGAGAAATGGGAGCCTTGCTACACTGATGGGCGGGATGTAAATTGCCAACAGCCACTCTGGAGAAGTGTACGGTGTGTCCTGAAACATCTAAAAAACACAGCTTAGAGAGCATAGGGCACTTCCAGGCATGGGGGGATAAAGTGGGAAAATTGAAAATCAGCAAGACACAAGCACCCCAAAGTTTAGGGCTGCTCTGTTGACAAGGACCTCCACTTCATTCCACCTTAAATATCCCAGGAAAGCGAAAAATGGATAAAAAAGTTTTGGTCCTTATGTACAATGGAATATCACTCAGCCATGAAATCAATGTCATAAGGCTAGTAGCAGCATGATGAGTGGATTTAGGTAAGACAATTCTAAGTGAAATAAGTCACACAGAAAAGGACACTTCTCATAAGGTGTCACTTATAGAGGGAATGTAAAAACCGTTACACTTGAACTGAATTACAAAACAGAACAGAGTCACACATGCAGAAAACACACTATGGCTGCTTAACGGGAAAGGTGAGGTGGAGTGATACATAAAACAAGAGTTTCAAATTAGCTCAGATTCCGTTCCATAAACCCAATATGTAATAGACAAGACCTACTCCTTGCTCAGAGAACTGGACTCAACACGCCCGATTCACCGCACAAGAATATATCTGACTAGTAATAATCTTAAAACCTATGTATTGATATCTCTCTGTTAGTGTGTCAAGTGGGTGTAAAGCGGCATAAACACAGCCGTGAAAAGCAGCTAAACCCCATTATAAAAATAAATTACTTTTAAAAACCCATGAAACAAAGACAGGGAAAGAGAGAGAAATTCTTACCCAATTCGTTCAGGGGCTGTGATGCAACCTGGATTGACCATATCTAGACCCACAGCTGGATGAGACATAAGGGTGGACACTCTTGGGGCTGAGAGGTTTGGTGAGGTTGGGTGAGCAAACGCAGACCCTTTAAAGTAATACTGCGTGCTACCCATCGCATGGGTCCCAAATCTCCAGGTTCAAGGGCATCTTCCTACATCGAAAACATGCATGAGAAACCCAGAAGATGGTACACCGTGTGATGGGGAAAGGTTTCTAAAACGCACCTCATTTCTCATCTCCTTGTGCTCGGGTTCGCCATTCCAGCCACTTTACTAGCAATCTCCCTACTTGGAGCCTCACCACTTTTAACCTCCTGTTCCGTACAGGTTGCAATTTGTCCTGAGGATGAACGGGAAGACGGGGAACCAATTAGAGACTAGCTCTTGGTGTTGGGACAGGCACAGGTCACTCTATTTTCCCATCAGGAAGAAGAATTAACCACAGGCTCAGCCTGCCCCCCGGAACCAGAACAGGGCCTGAAGCCATCCTGCGCTTTTGCGGCCAGCTCCCAAAAAAGTGACTTGTAAAATGGAGCTTCAGGGCACTGCAATTCACAAACCTGCAGAGTTATAAATGATAACTCTCGTCCACAAATATATTGAGGGAAGGCAAAGAAGAGGATTTGAAATCAAGGCAGAATTGCAGGAAACAGATTTCAGGAGGTAGATTCGAATCGCCTTTAAAGCACATGAAAAGCGGCAAAACGTTGACAATGATGCCCTTGGCCAAAAAGGGCGTATGCGTTTTTTCCTGAATATATTCAGGAAAAAACGCATACGCCCTTTTTGGCCAACCAAGCAACCTGGAAAGGCAAATCAGCGCTACAAAGAAGTCTCGCTTCCCATCGGTCAAAAGGGCCATGCTGAAAAAAGTGTCAAAACCAGAAATGCAGGACAGGCCATGGAGAAATGGGAGCCTTGCTACACTGATGGGCGGGATGTAAATTGCCAACAGCCACTCTGGAGAAGTGTACGGTGTGTCCTGAAACATCTAAAAAACACAGCTTAGAGAGCATAGGGCACTTCCACGCATGGGGGGATAAAGTGGGAAAATTGAAAATCAGCAAGACACAAGCACCCCAAAGTTTAGGGCTGCTCTGTTGACAAGGACCTCCACTTCATTCCACCTTAAATATCCCAGGAAAGCGAAAAATGGATCAAAAATTTGTGGTCCTTATGTACAATGGAATATCACTCAGCCATGAAATCAATGTCATAAGGCTAGTAGCAGCATGATGAGTGGATTTAGGTAAGACGATTCTAAGTGAAATAAGTCACACAGAAAAGGACACTTCTCATAAGGTGTCACTTATAGAGGGAATGTAAAAACCGTTACACTTGAACTGAATTACAAAACAGAACAGAGTCACACATGCAGAAAACACACTATGGCTGCTTAACGGGAAAGGTGAGGTGGGGTGATCCATAAAACAAGAGTTTCAAATTAGCTCAGATACCGTTCCATAAACCCAATATGTAATAGACAAGACCTACTCCTTGCTCAGAGAACTGGACTCAACACGCCCGATTCACCGCACAAGAATATATCTGACTAGTAATAATCTTAAAACCTATGTATTGATATCTCTCTGTTAGTGTGTCAAGTGGGTGTAAAGCGGCATAAACACAGCCCTGAAAAGCAGCTAAATCCCATTATAAAAATAAATTACTTTTAAAAACCCATGAAACAAAGACAGGGAAAGAGAGAGAAATTCTTACCCAATTCGTTCAGGGGCTGTGATGCAACCTGGATTGACCATATCTAGACCCATAGCTGGATGAGACATAAGGGTGGACACTCTTGGGGCTGAGAGGTTTGGTGAGGTTGGGTGAGCAAACGCAGACCCTTTAAAGTAATACTGCGTGCTACCCATCGCATGGGTCCCAAATCTCCAGGTTCAAGGGCATCTTCCTACATCGAAAACATGCATGAGATACCCAGAAGAGGGTACACCGTGTGATGGGGAAAGGTTTCTAAAACGCACCTCATTTCTCATCTCCTTGTGCTCGGGTTCGCCATTCCAGCCACTTTACTAGCAATCTCCCTACTTGGAGCCTCAGCACCTTTAACCTCCTGTTCCGAACAGGTTGCAATTTGTCCTGAGGATGAACGGGAAGACGGGGAACCAATGAGAGACTAGCTCTTGGTGTTGGGACAGGCACAGGTCACTCTATTTTCCCATCAGGAAGAAGAATTAACCACAGGCTCAGCCTGCCCCCCGGAACCAGAACAGGGCCTGAAGCCATCCTGCGCATTTGGGGACAGCTCCCAAAAAAGCGAGTTGTAAAATGGAGCGTCAGGGCACTGCAATTCACAAACCTGCAGAGTTATAAATGATAACTCTCGTCCACAAATACATTGAGGGAAGGCAAAGAAGAGGATTTCAAATCAAGGCAGAATTGCTGGAAACAGATTTCAGGAGGTAGATTCGAATCGCCTTTAAAACACATGAAAAGCTGCAAAACGTTGACAATGATGCCCTTGGCCAAAAAGGGCGTATGCGTTTTTTCCTGAATATATTCAGGAAAAAACGCATACGCCCTTTTTGGCCAACCAAGCAACCTGGAAAGGCAAATCAGCGCTACAAAGAAGTCTCACTTCCCATCGGTCAAAAGGGCCATGCTGAAAAAATTGTCAAAACCAGAAATGCAGGACAGGCCATGGAGAAATGGGAGCCTTGCTACACTGATGGGCGGGATGTAAATTGCCAACAGCCACTCTGGAGAAGGGTACGGTGTGTCCTGAAACATCTAAAAAACACAGGTTAGAGAGCATAGGGCACTTCCACGCATGGGGGGATAAAGTGGGAAAATTGAAAATCAGCAAGACAGAAGCACCCCAAAGTTTAGGGCTGCTCTGTCGACAAGGACCTCCACTTCATTCCACCTTAAATATCCCAGGAAAGCGAAAAATGGATCAAAAAGTTGTGGTCCTTATGTACAATGGAATATCACTCAGCCATGAAATCAATGTCATAAGGCTAGTAGCAGCATGATGAGTGGATTTAGGTAAGACGATTCTAAGTGAAATAAGTCACACAGAAGAGGACACTTCTCATAAGGTGTCACTTATAGAGGGAATGTAAAAACCGTTACACTTGAACTGAATTACAAAACAGAACAGAGTCACACATGCAGAAAACACACTATGGCTGCTTAACGGGAAAGGTGAGGTGGGGTGATACATAAAACAAGAGTTTCAAATTAGCTCAGATACCGTTCCATAAACCCAATATGTAATAGACAAGACCTACTCTTGCTCAGACAACTGGACTCAACACGCCCGATTCACCGCACAAGAATATATCTTACTAGTAATAATCTTAAAAAATATGTTTTGATATCACTCTCTTAGTGTGTCATGTGGGTGTAAAGCGGCATAAACACAGCAGTGAAAAAAAAAAAACACAGCAGTGAAAAGCAGCTAAACCCCAGTATAATAAGAAATTAAAAACCCATGAAACAAAGACAGTTATAGAGAAAGAAATTCTTACAAAATTAGTTCAGGGGCTGTGATGCAACCTGGATTGACCATATCTAGACCCACAGCTGGATGAGACATAAGGGTGTACACTCTTGGGGCTGAGAGTTTTGTGAGGTTGGGTGAGCAAACGCAGACCCTTTGAAGTAATACTGCGTGGTACCCATCCCATTGGTCCCAAATCTCCAGGTTCAAGGGCATCTTCCTACATCGAAAACACACATGAGAAACCCACACGACGGTACACTGTGTGATCGGGAAAGGTTTGTAAAACGCACCTCATTTCTCATCTCCTTGTGCTCGGGTTCACCAGTCCAGCCACTATACTAGCAATCTCCGTACTTGGAAAATCAGCACCTTTAACCTCCTGTTTGGTACAGGTTGCAATTTGTCCTGAGGATGAACAGAAAGAGGGGGAACCAATAAGAGACAAGCTCTAGGTTTTGGGACAGGCACAGGTCACTCTATTTTCCCAACAGGAAGAAGAATTAACCACAGGCTCAGCCTGCCCCCCGGAACCAGAACAGGGCCTGAAGCCATCCTGCGCTTTTGCGGCCAGCTCCCAAGAAAGCGACTTGTAAAATGGAGCTTCAGGGCACTGCAATTCACAAACCTTCACAGTAATAAATGATAACTCTCGTCCACAAATATATTGAGGGAAGGCAAAGAAGAGGATTTGAAATCAAGGCAGAATTGCAGGAAACAGATTTCAGGAGGTAGATTCGAATCGCCTTTAAAGCACATGAAAAGCGGCAAAACGTTGACAATGATGCCCTTGGCCAAAAAGGGCGTATGCGTTTTTTCCTGAATATATTCAGGAAAAAACGCATACGCCCTTTTTGGCCAACCAAGCAACCTGGAAAGTCAAATCAGCGCTACAAAGAAGTCTCGCTTCCCATCGGTCAAAAGGGCCATGCTGAAAAAAGTGTCAAAACCAGAAATGCAGGACAGGCCATGGAGAAATGGGAGCCTTGCTACACTGATGGGCGGGATGTAAATTGCCAACAGCCACTCTGGAGAAGTGTACGGTGTGTCCTGAAACATCTAAAAAACACAGCTTAGAGAGCATAGGGCACTTCCACGCATGGGGGGATAAAGTGGGAAAATTGAAAATCAGCAAGACACAAGCACCCCAAAGTTTAGGGCTGCTCTGTTGACAAGGACCTCCACTTCATTCCACCTTAAATATCCCAGGAAAGCGAAAAATGGATCAAAAAGTTGTGGTCCTTATGTACAATGGAATATCACTCAGCCATGAAATCAATGTCATAAGGCTAGTAGCAGCATGATGAGTGGATTTAGGTAAGACGATTCTAAGTGAAATAAGTCACACAGAAAAGGACACTTCTCATAAGGTGTCACTTATAGAGGGAATGTAAAAACCGTTACACTTGAACTGAATTACAAAACAGAACAGAGTCACACATGCAGAAAACACACTATGGCTGCTTAACGGGAAAGGTGAGGTGGGGT
Source organism: Balaenoptera physalus (assembly GCF_965194825.1). Taxonomy (NCBI): domain Eukaryota; kingdom Metazoa; phylum Chordata; class Mammalia; order Artiodactyla; family Balaenopteridae; genus Balaenoptera; species Balaenoptera physalus. The sequence goes on from NW_028126470.1 coordinate 2,577,899, forward strand.
GATCCATAAAACAAGAGCTTCAAATTAGCTCAGATACCGTTCCATAAACCCAATATGTAATAGACAAGACCTACTCCTTGCTCAGAGAACTGGACTCAACACGCCCGATTCACCGCACAAGAATATATCTGACTAGTAATAATCTTAAAACCTATGTATTGATATCTCTCTGTTAGTGTGTCAAGTGGGTGTAAAGCGGCATAAACACAGCCGTGAAAAGCAGCTAAACCCCATTATAAAAATAAATTACTTTTCAAAACCCATGAAACAAAGACAGGGAAAGAGAGAGAAATTCTTACACAATTCGTTCAGGGGCTGTGATGCAACCTGGATTGACCATATCTAGACCCACAGCTGGATGAGACATAAGGGTGTACACTCTTGGGGCTGAGAGTTTTGTGAGGTTGGGTGAGCAAACGCAGACCCTTTAAAGTAATACTGCGTGCTACCCATCGCATGGGTCCCAAATCTCCAGGTTCAAGGGCATCTTCCTACATCGAAAACATGCATGAGAAACCCAGAAGATGGTACACCGTGTGATGGGGAAAGGTTACTAAAACGCACCTCATTTCTCATCTCCTTGTGCTCGGGTTCGCCATTCCATCCACTTTACTAGCAATCTCCCTACTTGGAGCCTCAGCACCTTTAACCTCCTGTTCCGTACAGGTTGCAATTTGTCCTGAGGATGAACGGGAAGACGGGGAACCAATGAGAGACTAGCTCTTGGTGTTGGGACAGGCACAGGTCACTCTATTTTCCCATCAGGAAGAAGAATTAACCACAGGCTCAGCCTGCCCCCCGGAACCAGAACAGGGCCTGAAGCCATCCTGCGCATTTGGGGACAGCTCCCAAAAAAGCGAGTTGTAAAATGGAGCGTCAGGGCACTGCAATTCACAAACCTGCAGAGTTATAAATGATAACTCTCGTCCACAAATACATTGAGGGAAGGCAAAGAAGAGGATTTCAAATCAAGGCAGAATTGCTGGAAACAGATTTCAGGAGGTAGATTCGAATCGCCTTTAAAACACATGAAAAGCTGCAAAACGTTGACAATGATGCCCTTGGCCAAAAAGGGCGTATGCGTTTTTTCCTGAATATATTCAGGAAAAAACGCATACGCCCTTTTTGGCCAACCAAGCAACCTGGAAAGGCAAATCAGCGCTACAAAGAAGTCTCACTTCCCATCGGTCAAAAGGGCCATGCTGAAAAAATTGTCAAAACCAGAAATGCAGGACAGGCCATGGAGAAATGGGAGCCTTGCTACACTGATGGGCGGGATGTAAATTGCCAACAGCCACTCTGGAGAAGGGTACGGTGTGTCCTGAAACATCTAAAAAACACAGGTTAGAGAGCATAGGGCACTTCCACGCATGGGGGGATAAAGTGGGAAAATTGAAAATCAGCAAGACAGAAGCACCCCAAAGTTTAGGGCTGCTCTGTCGACAAGGACCTCCACTTCATTCCACCTTAAATATCCCAGGAAAGCGAAAAATGGATCAAAAAGTTGTGGTCCTTATGTACAATGGAATATCACTCAGCCATGAAATCAATGTCATAAGGCTAGTAGCAGCATGATGAGTGGATTTAGGTAAGACGATTCTAAGTGAAATAAGTCACACAGAAGAGGACACTTCTCATAAGGTGTCACTTATAGAGGGAATGTAAAAACCGTTACACTTGAACTGAATTACAAAACAGAACAGAGTCACACATGCAGAAAACACACTATGGCTGCTTAACGGGAAAGGTGAGGTGGGGTGATACATAAAACAAGAGTTTCAAATTAGCTCAGATACCGTTCCATAAACCCAATATGTAATAGACAAGACCTACTCTTGCTCAGACAACTGGACTCAACACGCCCGATTCACCGCACAAGAATATATCTGACTAGTAATAATCTTAAAAAATATGTTTTGATATCACTCTCTTAGTGTGTCATGTGGGTGTAAAGCGGCATAAACACAGCCGTGAAAAGCAGCTAAACCCCATTATAAAAATAAATTACTTTTAAAAACCCATGAAACAAAGACAGGGAAAGAGAGAGAAATTCTTACAAAATTCGTTCAGGGGCTGTGATGCAACCTGGATTGACCATATCTAGACCCACAGCTGGATGAGACATAAGGGTGGACACTCTTGGGGCTGAGAGGTTTGGTGAGGTTGGGTGAGCAAACGCAGATCCTTTAAGTAATACTGCGTGCTACCCATCGCATGGGTCCCTAATCTCCAGGTTCAAGGGCATCTTCCTACATCGAAAACATGCATGAGAAACCCAGAAGATGGTACACCGTGTGATGGGGGAAGGTTTCTAAAACGCACCCCATTTCTCATCTCCTTGTGCTCGGGTTCGCCATTCCAGCCACTTTACTAGCAATCTCCCTACTTGGAGCCTCAGCACCTTTAACCTCCTGTTCCGTACAGGTTGCAATTTGTCCTGAGTATGAACGGGAAGACGGGGAACCAATGAGAGACTAGCTCTTGGTGTTGGGACAGGCACAGGTCACTCTATTTTCCCATCAGGAAGAAGAATTAACCACAGGCTCAGCCTGCCCCCCGGAACCAGAACAGGGCCTGAAGCCATCGTGCGCTTTTGCGGCCAGCTCCCAAGAAAGCGACTTGTAAAATGGAGCTTCAGGGCACTGCAATTCACAAACCTGCAGAGTTATAAATGACAACTCTCGTCCACAAATATATTGAGGGAAGGCAAAGAAGAGGATTTGAAATCAAGGCAGAATTGCAGGAAACAGATTTCAGGAGGTAGATTCGAATCGCCTTTAAAGCACATGAAAAGCGGCAAAACGTTGACAATGATGCCCTTGGCCAAAAAGGGCGTATGCGTTTTTTCCTGAATATATTCAGGAAAAAACGCATACGCCCGTTTTGGCCAACCAAGCAACCTGGAAAGGCAAATCAGCGCTACAAAGAAGTCTCGCTTCCCATCGGTCAAAAGGGCCATGCTGAAAAAAGTGTCAAAACCAGAAATGCAGGACAGGCCATGGAGAAATGGGAGCCTTGCTACACTGATGGGCGGGATGTAAATTGCCAACAGCCACTCTGGAGAAGTGTACGGTGTGTCCTGAAACATCTAAAAAACACAGCTTAGAGAGCATAGGGCACTTCCACGCATGGGGGGATAAAGTGGGAAAATTGAAAATCAGCAAGACACAAGCACCCCAAAGTTTAGGGCTGCTCTGTTGACAAGGACCTCCACTTCATTCCGCCTTAAATATCCCAGGAAAGCGAAAAATGGATAAAAAAGTTGTGGTCCTTATGTACAATGGAATATCACTCAGCCATGAAATCAATGTCATAAGGCTAGTAGCAGCATGATGAGTGGATTTAGGTAAGACAATTCTAAGTGAAATAAGTCACACAGAAAAGGACACTTCTCATAAGGTGTCACTTATAGAGGGAATGTAAAAACCGTTACACTTGAACTGAATTACAAAACAGAACAGAGTCACACATGCAGAAAACACACTATGGCTGCTTAACGGGAAAGGTGAGGTGGGGTGATACATAAAACAAGAGTTTCAAATTAGCTCAGATACCGTTCCATAAACCCAATATGTAATAGACAAGACCTACTCCTTGCTCAGAGAACTGGACTCAACACGCCCGATTCACCGCACAAGAATATATCTGACTAGTAATAATCTTAAAACCTATGTATTGATATCTCTCTGTTAGTGTGTCAAGTGGGTGTAAAGCGGCATAAACACAGCCCTGAAAAGCAGCTAAACCCCATTATAAAAATAAATTACTTTTAAAAACCCATGAAACAAAGACAGGGAAAGAGAGAGAAATTCTTACCCAATTCGTTCAGGGGCTGTGATGCAACCTGGATTGACCATATCTAGACCCATAGCTGGATGAGACATAAGGGTGGACACTCTTGGGGCTGAGAGGTTTGGTGAGGTTGGGTGAGCAAACGCAGACCCTTTAAAGTAATACTGCGTGCTACCCATCGCATGGGTCCCAAATCTCCAGGTTCAAGGGCATCTTCCTACATCGAAAACATGCATGAGAAACCCAGAAGAGGGTACACCGTGTGATGGGGAAAGGTTTCTAAAACGCACCTCATTTCTCATCTCCTTGTGCTTGGGTTCGCCATTCCAGCCACTTTACTAGCAATCTCCCTACTTGGAGCCTCAGCTCCTTTAACCTCCAGTTCCGAACAGGTTGCAATTTGTCCTGAGGATGAACGGGAAGACGGGGAACCAATGAGAGACTAGCTCTTGGTGTTGGGACAGGCACAGGTCACTCTATTTTCCCATCAGGAAGAAGAATTAACCACAGGCTCAGCCTGCCCCCCGGAACCAGAACAGGGCCTGAAGCCATCCTGCGCATTTGGGGACAGCTCCCAAAAAAGCGAGTTGTAAAATGGAGCGTCAGGGCACTGCAATTCACAAACCTGCAGAGTTATAAATGATAACTCTCGTCCACAAATACATTGAGGGAAGGCAAAGAAGAGGATTTCAAATCAAGGCAGAATTGCAGGAAACAGATTTCAGGAGGTAGATTCGAATCGCCTTTAAAACACATGAAAAGCGGCAAAACGTTGACAATGATGCCCTTGGCCAAAAAGGGCGTATGCGCTTTTTCCTGAATATATTAAAGAAAAAACGCATACGCCCTTTTTGGCCAACCAAGCAACCTGGAAAGGCAAATCAGCGCTACAAAGAAGTCTCGCTTCCCATCGGTCAAAAGGGCCATGCTGAAAAAAGTGTCAAAACCAGAAATGCAGGACAGGCCATGGAGAAATGGGAGCCTTGCTACACTGATGGGGGGGATGTAAATTGCCAACAGCCACTCTGGAGAAGTGTACGGTGTGTCCTGAAACATCTAAAAAACACAGCTTAGAGAGCATAGGGCACTTCCACGCATGGGGGGATAAAGTGGGAAAATTGAAAATCAGCAAGACACAGGCACCCCAAAGTTTAGGGCTCCTCTGTTGACAAGGACCTCCACTTCATTCCACCTTAAATATCCCAGGAAAGCGAAAAATGGATCAAAAAGTTGTGGTCCTTATGTACAATGGAATATCACTCAGCCATGAAATCAATGTCATAAGGCTAGTAGCAGCATGATGAGTGGATTTAGGTAAGACGATTCTAAGTGAAATAAGTCACACAGAAAAGGACACTTCTCATAAGGTGTCACTTATAGAGGGAATGTAAAAACCGTTACACTTGAACTGAATTACAAAACAGAACAGAGTCACACATGCAGAAAACACACTATGGCTGCTTAACGGGAAAGGTGAGGTGGGGTGATACATAAAACAAGAGTTTCAAATTAGCTCAGATACCGTTCCATAAACCCAATATGTAATAGACAAGACCTACTCCTTGCTCAGAGAACTGGACTCAACACGCCCGATTCACCGCACAAGAATATATCTGACTAGTAATAATCTTAAAACCTATGTATTGATATCTCTCTGTTAGTGTGTCAAGTGGGTGTAAAGCGGCATAAACACAGCCCTGAAAAGCAGCTAAACCCCATTATAAAAATAAATTACTTTTAAAAACCCATGAAACAAAGACAGGGAAAGAGAGAGAAATTCTTACCCAATTCGTTCAGGGGCTGTGATGCAACCTGGATTGACCATATCTAGACCCATAGCTGGATGAGACATAAGGGTGGACACTCTTGGGGCTGAGAGGTTTGGTGAGGTTGGGTGAGCAAACGCAGACCCTTTAAAGTAATACTGCGTGCTACCCATCGCATGGGTCCCAAATCTCCAGGTTCAAGGGCATCTTCCTACATCGAAAACATGCATGAGAAACCCAGAAGAGGGTACACCGTGTGATGGGGAAAGGTTTCTAAAACGCACCTCATTTCTCATCTCCTTGTGCTTGGGTTCGCCATTCCAGCCACTTTACTAGCAATCTCCCTACTTGGAGCCCCAGCTCCTTTAACCTCCTGTTCCGAACAGGTTGCAATTTGTCCTGAGGATGAACGGGAAGACGGGGAACCAATGAGAGACTAGCTCTTGGTGTTGGGACAGGCACAGGTCACTCTATTTTCCCATCAGGAAGAAGAATTAACCACAGGCTCAGCCTGCCCCCCGGAACCAGAACAGGGCCTGAAGCCATCCTGCGCTTTTGCGGCCAGCTCCCAAGAAAGCGACTTGTAAAATGGAGCTTCAGGGCACTGCAATTCACAAACCTGCAGAGTTATAAATGATAACTCTTGTCCACAAATATATTGAGGGAAGGCAAAGAAGAGGATTTGAAATCAAGGCAGAATTGCTGGAAACAGATTTCAGGAGGTAGATTCGAATCGCCTTTAAAGCACATGAAAAGCGGCAAAACGTTGACAATGATGCCCTTGGCCAAAAAGGGCGTATGCGTTTTTTCCTGAATATATTAAGGAAAAAACGCATACGCCCTTTTTGGCCAACCAAGCAACCTGGAAAGGCAAATCAGCGATACAAAGCAGTCTCGCTTCCCATCGGTCAAAAGGGCCATGCTGAAAAAAGTGTCAAAACCAGAAATGCAGGACAGGCCATGGAGAAATGGGAGCCTTGCTACACTGATGGGCGGGATGTAAATTGCCAACAGCCACTCTGGAGAAGTGTACGGTGTGTCCTTAAACATCTAAAAAACACAGCTTAGAGAGCATAGGGCGCTTCCACGCATGGGGGGATAAAGTGGGAAAATTGAAAATCAGCAAGACACAGGCACCCCAAAGTTTAGGGCTGCTCTGTTGACAAGGACCTCCACTTCATTCCACCTTAAATATCCCAGGAAAGCGAAAAATGGATAAAAAAGTTGTGGTCCTTATGTACAATGGAATATCACTCAGCCATGAAATCAATGTCATAAGGCTAGTAGCAGCATGATGAGTGGATTTAGGTAAGACGATTCTAAGTGAAATAAGTCACACAGAAAAGGACACTTCTCATAAGGTGTCACTTATAGAGGGAATGTAAAAACCGTTACACTTGAACTGAATTACAAAACAGAACAGAGTCACACATGCAGAAAACACACTATGGCTGCTTAACGGGAAAGGTGAGGTGGGGTGATCCATAAAACAAGAGTTTCAAATTAGCTCAGATACCGTTCCATAAACCCAATATGTAATAGACAAGACCTACTCCTTGCTCAGAGAACTGGACTCAACACGCCCGATTCACTGCACAAGAATATATCTGACTAGTAATAATCTTAAAACCTATGTATTGATATCTCTCTGTTAGTGTGTCAAGTGGGTGTAAAGCGGCATAAACACAGCCGTGAAAAGCAGCTAAACCCCATTATAAAAATAAATTACTTTTAAAAACCCATGAAACAAAGACAGGGAAAGAGAGAGAAATTCTTACACAATTCGTTCAGGGGCTGTGATGCAACCTGGATTGACCATATCTAGACCCACAGCTGGATGAGACATAAGGGTGGACACTCTTGGGGCTGAGAGGTTTGGTGAGGTTGGGTGAGCAGACGCAGATCCTTTAAGTAATACTGCGTGCTACCCATCGCATGGGTCCCAAATCTCCAGGTTCAAGGGCATCTTCCTACATCGAAAACATGCATGAGAAACCCAGAAGATGGTACACCGTGTGATGGGGAAAGGTTTCTAAAACGCACCTCATTTCTCATCTCCTTGTGCTCGGGTTCTCCATTCCAGCCACTTTACTAGCAATCTCCCTACTTGGAGCATCAGCACCTTTAACCTCCTATTCCGTACAGGTTGCAATTTGTCCTGAGGATGAACGGGAAGACGGGGAACCAATGAGAGACTAGCTCTTGGTGTTGGGACAGGCACAGGTCACTCTATTTTCCCATCAGGAAGAAGAATTAACCACAGGCTCAGCCTGCCCCCCGGAACCAGAACAGGGCCTGAAGCCATCCTGCGCTTTTGCGGCCAGCTACCAAAAAAGCGACTTGTAAAATGGAGCTTCAGGGCACTGCAATTCACAAACCTGCAGAGTTATAAATGATAACTCTCATCCACAAATATATTGAGGGAAGGCAAAGAAGAGGATTTGAAATCAAGGCAGAATTGCAGGAAACAGATTTCAGGAGGTAGATTCGAATCGCCTTTAAAGCACATGAAAAGCGGCAAAACGTTGACAATGATGCCCTTGGCCAAAAAGGGCGTATGCGTTTTTTCCTGAATATATTCAGGAAAAAACGCATACGCCCTTTTTGGCCAACCAAGCAACCTGGAAAGGCAAATCAGCGCTACAAAGAAGTCTCGCTTCCCATCGGTCAAAAGGGCCATGCTGAAAAAAGTGTCAAAACCAGAAATGCAGGACAGGCCATGGAGAAATGGGAGCCTTGCTACACTGATGGGGGGGATGTAAATTGCCAACAGCCACTCTGGAGAAGTGTACGGTGTGTCCTGAAACATCTAAAAAACACAGCTTAGAGAGCATAGGGCGCTTCCACGCATGGGGTGATAAAGTGGGAAAATTGAAAATCAGCAAGACACAGGCACCCCAAAGTTTAGGGCTGCTCTGTTGACAAGGACCTCCACTTCATTCCACCTTAAATATCCCAGGAAAGCGAAAAATGGATCAAAATGTTGTGGTCCTTATGTACAATGGAATATCACTCAGCCATGAAAACAATGTCTTAAGGCTAGTAGCAGCATGATGAGTGGATTTAGGTAAGACGATTCTAAGTGAAATAAGTCACACAGAAAAGGACACTTCTCATAAGGTGTCACTTATAGAGGGAATGTAAAAACCGTTACACTTGAACTGAATTACAAAACAGAACAGAGTCACACATGCAGAAAACACACTATGGCTGCTTAACGGGAAAGGTGAGGTGGGGTGATCCATAAAACAAGAGTTTCAAATTAGCTCAGATACCGTTCCATAAACCCAATATGTAATAGACAAGACCTACTCCTTGCTCAGAGAACTGGACTCAACACGCCCGATTCACCGCACAAGAATATATCTGACTAGTAATAATCTTAAAACCTATGTATTGATATCCCTCTGTTAGTGTGTCAAGTGGGTGTAAAGCGGCATAAACACAGCCGTGAAAAGCAGCTAAACCCCATTATAAAAATAAATTACTTTTCAAAACCCATGAAACAAAGACAGGGAAAGAGAGAGAAATTCTTACACAATTCGTTCAGGGGCTGTGATGCAACCTGGATTGACCATATCTAGACCCACAGATGGATGAGACATAAGGGTGGACACTCTTGGGGCTGAGAGGTTTGGTGAGGTTGGGTGAGCAAACGCAGACCCTTTAAAGTAATACTGCGTGCTACCCATCGCATGGGTCCCAAATCTCCAGGTTCAAGGGCATCTTCCTACATCGAAAACATGCATGAGAAACCCAGAAGATGGTACACCGTGTGATGGGGAAAGGTTACTAAAACGCACCTCATTTCTCATCTCCTTGTGCTCGGGTTCGCCATTCCAGCCACTTTACTAGCAATCTCCCTACTTGGAGCCTCAGCACCTTTAACCTCCTGTTCCGTACAGGTTGCAATTTGTCCTGAGGATGAACGGGAAGACGGGGAACCAATGAGAGACAAGCTCTTGGTGTTGGGACAGGCACAGGTCACTCTATTTTCCCATCAGGAAGAAGAATTAACCACAGGCTCAGCCTGCCCCCCGGAACCAGAACAGGGCCTGAAGCCATCCTGCGCTTTTGCGGCCAGCTCCCAAAAAAGTGACTTGTAAAATGGAGCTTCAGGGCACTGCAATTCACAAACCTGCAGAGTTATAAATGATAACTCTCGTCCACAAATATATTGAGGGAAGGCAAAGAAGAGGATTTGAAATCAAGGCAGAATTGCAGGAAACAGATTTCAGGAGGTAGATTCGAATCGCCTTTAAAGCACATGAAAAGCAGCAAAACGTTGACAATGATGCCCTTGGCCAAAAAGGGCGTAGGCGTTTTTTCCTGAATATATTCAGGAAAAAACGCGTACGCCCTTTTTGGCCAACCAAGCAACCTGGAAAGGCAAATCAGCGCTACAAAGAAGTCTCGCTTCCCATCGGTCAAAAGGGCCATGCTGAAAAAAGTGTCAAAACCAGAAATGCAGGACAGGCCATGGAGAAATGGGAGCCTTGCTACACTGATGGGCGGGATGTAAATTGCCAACAGCCACTCTGGAGAAGTGTACGGTGTGTCCTGAAACATCTAAAAAACACAGCTTAGAGAGCATAGGGCGCTTCCACGCATGGGGGGATAAAGTGGAAAAATTGAAAATCAGCAAGACACAGGCACCCCAAAGTTTAGGGCTGCTCTGTTGACAAGGACCTCCACTTCATTCCACCTTAAATATCCCAGGAAAGCGAAAAATGGATCAAAAAGTTGTGGTCCTTATGTACAATGGAATATCACTCAGCCATGAAATCAATGTCATAAGGCTAGTAGCAGCATGATGAGTGGATTTAGGTAAGACGATTCTAAGTGAAATAAGTCACACAGAAAAGGACACTTCTCATAAGGTGTCACTTATAGAGGGAATGTAAAAACCGTTACACTTGAACTGAATTACAAAACAGAACAGAGTCACACATGCAGAAAACACACTATGGCTGCTTAACGGGAAAGGTGAGGTGGGGTGATACATAAAACAAGAGTTTCAAATTAGCTCAGATACCGTTCCATAAACCCAATATGTAATAGACAAGACCTACTCCTTGCTCAGAGAATTGACTCAACACGCCCGATTCACCGCACAAGAATATATCTGACTAGTAATAATCTTAAAACCTATGTATTGATATCTCTCTGTTAGTGTGTCAAGTGGGTGTAAAGCGGCATAAACACAGCCGTGAAAAGCAGCTAAACCCAATTATAAAAATAAATTACTTTTAAAAACCCATGAAACAAAGACAGGGAAAGAGAGAGAAATTCTTACACAATTCGTTCAGGGGCTGTGATGCAACCTGGATTGACCATATCTAGACCCACAGCTGGATGAGACATAAGGGTGGACACTCTTGGGGCTGAGAGGTTTGGTGAGGTTGGGTGAGCAAACGCAGACCCTTTAAAGTAATACTGCGTGCTACCCATCGCATGGGTCCCAAATCTCCAGGTTCAAGGGCATCTTCCTACATCGAAAACATGCATGAGAAACCCAGAAGATGGTACACCGTGTGATGGGGAAAGGTTTCTAAAACGCACCTCATTTCTCATCTCCTTGTGCTCGGGTTCGCCATTCCAGCCACTTTACTAGCAATCTCCCTACTTGGAGCCTCAGCACCTTTAACCTCCTGTTCTGTACAGGTTGCAATTTGTCCTGAGGATGAACGGGAAGACGGGGAACCAATGAGAGACTAGCTCTTGGTGTTCGGACAGGCACAGGTCACTCTATTTTCCCATCAGGAAGAAGAATTAACCACAGGCTCAGCCTGCCCCCCGGAACCAGAACAGGGCCTGAAGCCATCCTGCGCTTTTGCGGCCAGCTCCCAAGAAAGCGACTTGTAAAATGGAGCTTCAGGGCACTGCAATTCACAAACCTGCAGAGTTATAAATGATAACTCTTGTCCACAAATATATTGAGGGAAGGCAAAGACGAGGATTTGAAATCAAGGCAGAATTGCTGGAAACAGATTTCAGGAGGTAGATTCGAATCGCCTTTAAAGCACATGAAAAGCAGCAAAACGTTGACAATGATGCCCTTGGCCATAAAGGGCGTATGCGTTTTTTACTGAATATATTCAGGAAAAAAAGCATACGCCCTTTTTGGCCAACCAAGCAACCTGGAAAGGCAAATCAGCGCTACAAAGAAGTCTCGCTTCCCATCGGTCAAAAGGGCCATGCCGAAAAAAGTGTCAAAACCAGAAATGCAGGACAGGCCATGGAGAAATGGGAGCCTTGCTACACTGATGGGCGGGATGTAAATTGCCAACAGCCACTCTGGAGAAGTGTACGGTGTGTCCTGAAACATCTAAAAAACACAGCTTAGAGAGCATAGGGCACTTCCAGGCATGGGGGGATAAAGTGGGAAAATTGAAAATCAGCAAGACACAAGCACCCCAAAGTTTAGGGCTGCTCTGTTGACAAGGACCTCCACTTCATTCCACCTTAAATATCCCAGGAAAGCGAAAAATGGATAAAAAAGTTGTGGTCCTTATGTACAATGGAATATCACTCAGCCATGAAATCAATGTCATAAGGCTAGTAGCAGCATGATGAGTGGATTTAGGTAAGACAATTCTAAGTGAAATAAGTCACACAGAAAAGGACACTTCTCATAAGGTGTAACTTATAGAGGGAATGTAAAAACCCTTACACTTGAACTGAATTACAAAACAGAACAGAGTCACACATGCAGAAAACACACTATGGCTGCTTAACGGGAAAGGTGTGGTGGGGTGATACATAAAACAAGAGTTTCAAATTAGCTCAGATACCGTTCCATAAACCCAATATGTAATAGACAAGACCTACTCCTTGCTCAGAGAACTGGACTCAACACGCCCGATTCACCGCACAAGAATATATCTGACTAGTAATAATCTTAAAACCTATGTATTGATATCTCTCTGTTAGTGTGTCAAGTGGGTGTAAAGCGGCATAAACACAGCCGTGAAAAGCAGCTAAACCCCATTATAAAAATAAATTACTTTTAAAAACCCATGAAACAAAGACAGGGAAAGAGAGAGAAATTCTTACACAATTCGTTCAGGGGCTGTGATGCCACCTGGATTGACCATATCTAGACCCACAGCTGGATGAGACATAAGGGTGGACACTCTTGGGGCTGAGAGGTTTGGTGAGGTTGGGTGAGCAAACGCAGACCCTTTAAAGTAATACTGCGTGCTACCCATCGCATGGGTCCCAAATCTCCAGGTTCAAGGGCATCTTCCTACATCGAAAACATGCATGAGAAACCCAGAAGATGGTACACCGTGTGATGGGGAAAGGTTTCTAAAACGCACCTCATTTCTCATCTCCTTGTGCTCGGGTTCGCCATTCCAGCCACTTTACTAGCAATCTCCCTACTTGGAGCCTCAGCACTTTTAACCTCCTGTTCCGTACAGGTTGCAATTTGTCCTGAGGATGAACGGGAAGACGGGGAACCAATGAGAGACTAGCTCTTGGTGTTGGGACAGGCACAGGTCACTCTATTTTCCCATCAGGAAGAAGAATTAACCACAGGCTCAGCCTGCCCCCTGGAACCAGAACAGGGCCTGAAGCCATCCTGCGCTTTTGTGGCCAGCTCCCAAAAAAGTGACTTGTAAAATGGAGCTTCAGGGCACTGCAATTCACAAACCTGCAGAGTTATAAATGATAACTCTCGTCCACAAATATATTGAGAGAAGGCAAAGAAGAGGATTTGAAATCAAGGCAGAATTGCAGGAAACAGATTTCAGGAGGTAGATTCGAATCGCCTTTAAAGCACATGAAAAGCAGCAAAACGTTGACAATGATGCCCTTGGCCAAAAAGGGCGTATGCGTTTTTTCCTGAATATATTCAGGAAAAAACGCATACGCCCTTTTTGGCCAACCAAGCAACCTGGAAAGGCAAATCAGCGCTACAAAGAAGTCTCGCTTCCCATCGGTCAAAAGGGCCTTGCTGAAAAAAGTGTCAAAACCAGAAATGCAGGACAGGCCATGGAGAAATGGGAGCCTTGCTACACTGATGGGCGGGATGTAAATTGCCAACAGCCACTCTGGAGAAGTGTACGGTGTGTCCTGAAACATCTAAAAAACACAGCTTAGAGAGCATAGGGCACTTCCACGCATGGAGGGATAAAGTGGGAAAATTGAAAATCAGCAAGACACAAGCACCCCAAAGTTTAGGGCTGCTCTGTTGACAAGGACCTCCACTTCATTCCACCTTAAATATCCCAGGAAAGCGAAAAATGGATCATAAAGTTCTGGTCCTTATGTACAATGGAATATCACTCAGCCATGAAATCAATGTCATAAGGCTAGTAGCAGCATGATGAGTGGATTTAGGTAAGACGATTCTAAGTGAAATAAGTCACACAGAAAAGGACACTTCTCATAAGGTGTCACTTATAGAGGGAATGTAAAAACCGTTACACTTGAACTGAATTACAAAACAGAACAGAGTCACACATGCAGAAAACACACTATGGCTGCTTAACGGGAAAGGTGAGGTGGGGTGATCCATAAAACAAGAGTTTCAAATTAGCTCAGATACCGTTCCATAAACCCAATATGTAATAGACAAGACCTACTCCTTGCTCAGAGAACTGGACTCAACACGCCCGATTCACCGCACAAGAATATATCTGACTAGTAATAATCTTAAAACCTATGTATTGATATCCCTCTGTTAGTGTGTCAAGTGGGTGTAAAGCGGCATAAACACAGCCGTGAAAAGCAGCTAAACCCCATTATAAAAATAAATTACTTTTAAAAACCCATGAAACAAAGACAGGGAAAGAGAGAGAAATTCTTACACAATTCGTTCAGGGGCTGTGATGCAACCTGGATTGACCATATCTAGACCCACAGATGGATGAGACATAAGGGTGGACACTCTTGGGGCTGAGAGGTTTGGTGAGGTTGGGTGAGCAAACGCAGACCCTTTAAAGTAATACTGCGTGCTACCCATCGCATGGGTCCCAAATCTCCAGGTTCAAGGGCATCTTCCTACATCGAAAACATGCATGAGAAACCCAGAAGAGGGTACACCGTGTGATGGGGAAAGGTTTCTAAAACGCACCTCATTTCTCATCTCCTTGTGCTCGGGTTCGCCATTCCAGCCACTTTACTAGCAATCTCCCTACTTGGAGCATCAGCACCTTTAACCTCCTGTTCCGTACAGGTTGCAATTTGTCCTGAGGATGAACGGGAAGACGGGGAACCAATGAGAGACTAGCTCTTGGTGTTGGGACAGGCACAGGTCACTCTATTTTCCCATCAGGAAGAAGAATTAACCACAGGCTCAGCCTGCCCCCCGGAACCAGAACAGGGCCTGAAGCCATCCTGCGCTTTTGCGGCCAGCTCCCAAAAATGCGACTTGTAAAATGGAGCTTCAGGGCACTGCAATTCACAAACCTGCAGAGTTATAAATGATAACTCTCGTCCACAAATATATTTAGGGAAGGCAAAGAAGAGGATTTGAAATCAAGGCCGAATTGCAGGAAACAGATTTCAGGAGGTAGATTCGAATCGCCTTTAAAGCACATGAAAAGCGGCAAAACGTTGACAATGATGCCCTTGGCCAAAAAGGGCGTAGGCGTTTTTTCCTGAATATATTCAGGAAAAAACGCGTACGCCCTTTTTGGCCAACCAAGCAACCTGGAAAGGCAAATCAGCGCTACAAAGAAGTCTCGCTTCCCATCGGTCAAAAGGGCCATGCTGAAAAAAGTGTCAAAACCAGAAATGCAGGACAGGCCATGGAGAAATGGGAGCCTTGCTAAACTGATGGGCGGGATGTAAATTGCCAACGGCCACTCTGGAGAAGTGTACGGTGTGTCCTGAAACATCTAAAAAACACAGCTTAGAGAGCATAGGGCGCTTCCACGCATGGGGGGATAAAGTGGGAAAATTGAAAATCAGCAAGACACAGGCACCCCAAAGTTTAGGGCTGCTCTGTTGACAAGGACCTCCACTTCATTCCACCTTAAATATCCCAGGAAAGCGAAAAATGGATCAAAAAGTTGTGGTCCTTATGTACAATGGAATATCACTCAGCCATGAAATCAATGTCATAAGGCTAGTAGCAGCATGATGAGTGGATTTAGGTAAGACAATTCTAAGTGAAATAAGTCACACAGAAAAGGACACTTCTCATAAGGTGTAACTTATAGAGGGAATGTAAAAACCCTTACACTTGAACTGAATTACAAAACAGAACAGAGTCACACATGCAGAAAACACACTATGGCTGCTTAACGGGAAAGGTGTGGTGGGGTGATACATAAAACAAGAGTTTCAAATTAGCTCAGATACCGTTCCATAAACCCAATATGTAATAGACAAGACCTACTCCTTGCTCAGAGAACTGGACTCAACACGCCCGATTCACCGCACAAGAATATATCTGACTAGTAATAATCTTAAAACCTATGTATTGATATCTCTCTGTTAGTGTGTCAAGTGGGTGTAAAGCGGCATAAACACAGCCGTGAAAAGCAGCTAAACCCCATTATAAAAATAAATTACTTTTAAAAACCCATGAAACAAAGACAGGGAAAGAGAGAGAAATTCTTACACAATTCGTTCAGGGGCTGTGATGCCACCTGGATTGACCATATCTAGACCCACAGCTGGATGAGACATAAGGGTGGACACTCTTGGGGCTGAGAGGTTTGGTGAGGTTGGGTGAGCAAACGCAGACCCTTTAAAGTAATACTGCGTGCTACCCATCGCATGGGTCCCAAATCTCCAGGTTCAAGGGCATCTTCCTACATCGAAAACATGCATGAGAAACCCAGAAGATGGTACACCGTGTGATGGGGAAAGGTTTCTAAAACGCACCTCATTTCTCATCTCCTTGTGCTCGGGTTCGCCATTCCAGCCACTTTACTAGCAATCTCCCTACTTGGAGCCTCAGCACTTTTAACCTCCTGTTCCGTACAGGTTGCAATTTGTCCTGAGGATGAACGGGAAGACGGGGAACCAATGAGAGACTAGCTCTTGGTGTTGGGACAGGCACAGGTCACTCTATTTTCCCATCAGGAAGAAGAATTAACCACAGGCTCAGCCTGCCCCCTGGAACCAGAACAGGGCCTGAAGCCATCCTGCGCTTTTGTGGCCAGCTCCCAAAAAAGTGACTTGTAAAATGGAGCTTCAGGGCACTGCAATTCACAAACCTGCAGAGTTATAAATGATAACTCTCGTCCACAAATATATTGAGAGAAGGCAAAGAAGAGGATTTGAAATCAAGGCAGAATTGCAGGAAACAGATTTCAGGAGGTAGATTCGAATCGCCTTTAAAGCACATGAAAAGCAGCAAAACGTTGACAATGATGCCCTTGGCCAAAAAGGGCGTATGCGTTTTTTCCTGAATATATTCAGGAAAAAACGCATACGCCCTTTTTGGCCAACCAAGCAACCTGGAAAGGCAAATCAGCGCTACAAAGAAGTCTCGCTTCCCATCGGTCAAAAGGGCCTTGCTGAAAAAAGTGTCAAAACCAGAAATGCAGGACAGGCCATGGAGAAATGGGAGCCTTGCTACACTGATGGGCGGGATGTAAATTGCCAACAGCCACTCTGGAGAAGTGTACGGTGTGTCCTGAAACATCTAAAAAACACAGCTTAGAGAGCATAGGGCACTTCCACGCATGGAGGGATAAAGTGGGAAAATTGAAAATCAGCAAGACACAAGCACCCCAAAGTTTAGGGCTGCTCTGTTGACAAGGACCTCCACTTCATTCCACCTTAAATATCCCAGGAAAGCGAAAAATGGATCATAAAGTTCTGGTCCTTATGTACAATGGAATATCACTCAGCCATGAAATCAATGTCATAAGGCTAGTAGCAGCATGATGAGTGGATTTAGGTAAGACGATTCTAAGTGAAATAAGTCACACAGAAAAGGACACTTCTCATAAGGTGTCACTTATAGAGGGAATGTAAAAACCGTTACACTTGAACTGAATTACAAAACAGAACAGAGTCACACATGCAGAAAACACACTATGGCTGCTTAACGGGAAAGGTGAGGTGGGGTGATCCATAAAACAAGAGTTTCAAATTAGCTCAGATACCGTTCCATAAACCCAATATGTAATAGACAAGACCTACTCCTTGCTCAGAGAACTGGACTCAACACGCCCGATTCACCGCACAAGAATATATCTGACTAGTAATAATCTTAAAACCTATGTATTGATATCCCTCTGTTAGTGTGTCAAGTGGGTGTAAAGCGGCATAAACACAGCCGTGAAAAGCAGCTAAACCCCATTATAAAAATAAATTACTTTTAAAAACCCATGAAACAAAGACAGGGAAAGAGAGAGAAATTCTTACACAATTCGTTCAGGGGCTGTGATGCAACCTGGATTGACCATATCTAGACCCACAGATGGATGAGACATAAGGGTGGACACTCTTGGGGCTGAGAGGTTTGGTGAGGTTGGGTGAGCAAACGCAGACCCTTTAAAGTAATACTGCGTGCTACCCATCGCATGGGTCCCAAATCTCCAGGTTCAAGGGCATCTTCCTACATCGAAAACATGCATGAGAAACCCAGAAGAGGGTACACCGTGTGATGGGGAAAGGTTTCTAAAACGCACCTCATTTCTCATCTCCTTGTGCTCGGGTTCGCCATTCCAGCCACTTTACTAGCAATCTCCCTACTTGGAGCATCAGCACCTTTAACCTCCTGTTCCGTACAGGTTGCAATTTGTCCTGAGGATGAACGGGAAGACGGGGAACCAATGAGAGACTAGCTCTTGGTGTTGGGACAGGCACAGGTCACTCTATTTTCCCATCAGGAAGAAGAATTAACCACAGGCTCAGCCTGCCCCCCGGAACCAGAACAGGGCCTGAAGCCATCCTGCGCTTTTGCGGCCAGCTCCCAAAAATGCGACTTGTAAAATGGAGCTTCAGGGCACTGCAATTCACAAACCTGCAGAGTTATAAATGATAACTCTCGTCCACAAATATATTTAGGGAAGGCAAAGAAGAGGATTTGAAATCAAGGCCGAATTGCAGGAAACAGATTTCAGGAGGTAGATTCGAATCGCCTTTAAAGCACATGAAAAGCGGCAAAACGTTGACAATGATGCCCTTGGCCAAAAAGGGCGTAGGCGTTTTTTCCTGAATATATTCAGGAAAAAACGCGTACGCCCTTTTTGGCCAACCAAGCAACCTGGAAAGGCAAATCAGCGCTACAAAGAAGTCTCGCTTCCCATCGGTCAAAAGGGCCATGCTGAAAAAAGTGTCAAAACCAGAAATGCAGGACAGGCCATGGAGAAATGGGAGCCTTGCTAAACTGATGGGCGGGATGTAAATTGCCAACGGCCACTCTGGAGAAGTGTACGGTGTGTCCTGAAACATCTAAAAAACACAGCTTAGAGAGCATAGGGCGCTTCCACGCATGGGGGGATAAAGTGGGAAAATTGAAAATCAGCAAGACACAGGCACCCCAAAGTTTAGGGCTGCTCTGTTGACAAGGACCTCCACTTCATTCCACCTTAAATATCCCAGGAAAGCGAAAAATGGATCAAAAAGTTGTGGTCCTTATGTACAATGGAATATCACTCAGCCATGAAATCAATGTCATAAGGCTAGTAGCAGCATGATGAGTGGATTTAGGTAAGACGATTCGAAGTGAAATAAGTCACACAGAAAAGGACACTTCTCATAAGGTGTCACTTATAGAGGGAATGTAAAAACCGTTACACTTGAACTGAATTACAAAACAGAACAGAGTCACACATGCAGAAAACACACTATGGCTGCTTAACGGGAAAGGTGAGGTGGGGTGATACATAAAACAAGAGTTTCAAATTAGCTCAGATACCGTTCCATAAACCCAATATGTAATAGACAAGACCTACTCCTTGCTCAGAGAATTGACTCAACACGCCCGATTCACCGCACAAGAATATATCTGACTAGTAATAATCTTAAAACCTATGTATTGATATCTCTCTGTTAGTGTGTCAAGTGGGTGTAAAGCGGCATAAACACAGCCGTGAAAAGCAGCTAAACCCAATTATAAAAATAAATTACTTTTAAAAATCCATGAAACAAAGACAGGGAAAGAGAGAGAAATTCTTACACAATTCGTTCAGGGGCTGTGATGCAACCTGGATTGACCATATCTAGACCCACAGCTGGATGAGACATAAGGGTGGACACTCTTGGGGCTGAGAGGTTTGGTGAGGTTGGGTGAGCAAACGCAGACCCTTTAAAGTAATACTGCGTGCTACCCATCGCATGGGTCCCAAATCTCCAGGTTCAAGGGCATCTTCCTACATCGAAAACATGCATGAGAAACCCAGAAGAGGGTACACCGTGTGATGGGGAAAGGTTTCTAAAACGCACCTCATTTCTCATCTCCTTGTGCTCGGGTTCGCCATTCCAGCCACTTTACTAGCAATCTCCCTACTTGGAGCCTCAGCACCTTTAACCTCCTGTTCCGTACAGGTTGCAATTTGTCCTGAGGATGAACGGGAAGACGGGGAACCAATGAGAGACTAGCTCTTGGTGTTGGGACAGGCACAGGTCACTCTATTTTCCCATCAGGAAGAAGAATTAACCACAGGCTCAGCCTGCCCCCCGGAACCAGAACAGGGCCTGAAGCCATCCTGCGCTTTTGCGGCCAGCTCCCAAGAAAGCGACTTGTAAAATGGAGCTTCAGGGCACTGCAATTCACAAACCTTCACAGTAATAAATGATAACTCTCGTCCACAAATATATTGAGGGAAGGCAAAGAAGAGGAATTGAAATCAAGGCAGAATTGCAGGAAACAGATTTCAGGAGGTAGATTCGAATCGCCTTTAAAGCACATGAAAAGCGGCAAAACGTTGACAATGATGCCCTTGGCCAAAAAGGGCGTATGCGTTTTTTCCTGAATATATTCAGGAAAAAACGCATACGCCCTTTTTGGCCAACCAAGCAACCTGGAAAGGCAAATCAGCGCTACAAAGAAGTCTCGCTTCCCATCGGTCAAAAGGGCCATGCTGAAAAAAGTGTCAAAACCAGAAATGCAGGACAGGCCATGGAGAAATGGGAGCCTTGCTACACTGATGGGCGGGATGTAAATTGCCAACAGCCACTCTGGAGAAGTGTACGGTGTGTCCTGAAACATCTAAAAAACACAGCTTAGAGAGCATAGGGCACTTCCACGCATGGGGGGATAAAGTGGGAAAATTGAAAATCAGCAAGACACAAGCACCCCAAAGTTTAGGGCTGCTCTGTTGACAAGGACCTCCACTTCATTCCACCTTAAATATCCCAGGAAAGCGAAAAATGGATCAAAAATTTGTGGTCCTTATGTACAATGGAATATCACTCAGCCATGAAATCAATGTCATAAGGCTAGTAGCAGCATGATGAGTGGATTTAGGTAAGACGATTCTAAGTGAAATAAGTCACACAGAAAAGGACACTTCTCATAAGGTGTCACTTATAGAGGGAATGTAAAAACCGTTACACTTGAACTGAATTACAAAACAGAACAGAGTCACACATGTAGAAAACACACTATGGCTGCTTAACGGGAAAGGTGAGGTGGGGTGATCCATAAAACAAGAGTTTCAAATTAGCTCAGATACCGTTCCATAAACCCAATATGTAACAGACAAGACCTACTCCTTGCTCAGAGAACTGGACTCAACACGCCCGATTCACCGCACAAGAATATATCTGACTAGTAATAATCTTAAAACCTATGTATTGATATCTCTGTGTTAGTGTGTCAAGTGGGTGTAAAGCGGCATAAACACAGCCGTGAAAAGCAGCTAAACCCCATTATAAAAATAAATTACTTTTAAAAACCCATGAAACAAAGACAGGGAAAGAGAGAGAAATTCTTACCCAATTCGTTCAGGGGCTGTGATGCAACCTGGATTGACCATATCTAGACCCACAGCTGGATGAGACATAAGGGTGGACACTCTTGGGGCTGAGAGGTTTGGTGAGGTTGGGTGAGCAAACGCAGACCCTTTAAAGTAATACTGCGTGCTACCCATCGCATGGGTCCCAAATCTCCAGGTTCAAGGGCATCTTCCTACATCGAAAACATGCATGAGAAACCCAGAAGAGGGTACACCGTGTGATGGGGAAAGGTTTCTAAAACGCACCTCATTTCTCATCTCCTTGTGCTCGGGTTCGCCATTCCAGCCACTTTACTAGCAATCTCCCTACTTGGAGCCTCAGCACCTTTAACCTCCTGTTCCGTACAGGTTGCAATTTGTCCTGAGGATGAACGGGAAGACGGGGAACCAATGAGAGACTAGCTCTTGGTGTTGGGACAGGCACAGGTCACTCTATTTTCCCATCAGGAAGAAGAATTAACCACAGGCTCAGCCTGCCCCCCGGAACCAGAACAGGGCCTGAAGCCATCCTGCGCTTTTGCGGCCAGCTACCAAAAAAGCGACTTGTAAAATGGAGCTTCAGGGCACTGCAATTCACAAACCTGCAGAGTTATAAATGATAACTCTCGTCCACAAATATATTGAGGGAAGGCAAAGAAGAGGATTTGAAATCAAGGCAGAATTGCAGGAAACAGATTTCAGGAGGTAGATTCGAATCGCCTTTAAAGCACATGAAAAGCGGCAAAACGTTGACAATGATGCCCTTGGCCAAAAAGTGCGTATGCGTTTTTTCCTGAATATATTCAGGAAAAAATGCATACGCCCTTTTTGGCCAACCAAGCAACCTGGAAAGGCAAATCAGCGCTACAAAGAAGTCTCGCTTCCCATCGGTCAAAAGGGCCATGCTGAAAAAAGTGTCAAAACCAGAAATGCAGGACAGGCCATGGAGAGATGGGAGCCTTGCTACACTGATGGGCGGGATGTAAATTGCCAACAGCCACTCTGGAGAAGTGTACGGTGTGTCCTGAAACATCTAAAAAACACAGCTTAGAGAGCATAGGGCACTACCACGCATGGGGGGATAAAGTGGGAAAATTGAAAATCAGCAAGACACAAGCACCCCAAAGTTTAGGGCTGCTCTGTTGACAAGGACCTCCACTTCATTCCACCTTAAATATCCCAGGAAAGCGAAAAATGGATCAAAAATTGTGGTCCTTATGTACAATGGAATATCACTCAGCCATGAAATCAATGTCATAAGGCTAGTAGCAGCATGATGAGGGGATTTAGGTAAGACGATTCGAAGTGAAATAAGTCACACAGAAAAGGACACTTCTCATAAGGTGTCACTTATAGAGGGAATGTAAAAACCGTTACACTTGAACTGAATTACAAAACAGAACAGAGTCACACATGCAGAAAACACACTATGGCTGCTTAACGGGAAAGGTGAGGTGGGGTGATACATAAAACAAGAGTTTCAAATTAGCTCAGATACCGTTCCATAAACCCAATATGTAATAGACAAGACCTACTCCTTGCTCAGAGAACTGGACTCAACACGCCCGATTCACCGCACAAGAATATATCTGACTAGTAATAATCTTAAAACCTATGTATTGATATCTCTCAGTTAGTGTGTCAAGTGGGTGTAAAGCGGCATAAACACAGCCGTGAAAAGCAGCTAAACCCCATTATAAAAATAAATTACTCTTAAAAACCCATGAAACAAAGACAGGGAAAGAGAGAGAAATTCTTACACAATTCGTTCAGGGGCTGTGATGCAACCTGGATTGACCATATCTAGACCCACAGCTGGATGAGACATAAGGGTGGACACTCTTGGGGCTGAGAGGTTTGGTGAGGTTGGGTGAGCAGACGCAGATCCTTTAAGTAATACTGCGTGCTACCCATCGCATGGGTCCCAAATCTCCAGGTTCAAGGGCATCTTCCTACATCGAAAACATTCATGAGAAACCCAGAAGATGGTACACCGTGTGATGGGGAAAGGTTTCTAAAACGCACCTCATTTCTCATCTCCTTGTGCTCGGGTTCTCCATTCCAGCCACTTTACTAGCAATCTCCCTACTTGGAGCATCAGCACCTTTAACCTCCTATTCCGTACAGGTTGCAATTTGTCCTGAGGATGAACGGGAAGACGGGGAACCAATGAGAGACTAGCTCTTGGTGTTGGGACAGGCACAGGTCACTCTATTTTCCCATCAGGAAGAAGAATTAACCACAGGCTCAGCCTGCCCCCCGGAACCAGAACAGGGCCTGAAGCCATCCTGCGCTTTTGCGGCCAGCTCCCAAAAAAGCGACTTGTAAAATGGAGCTTCAGGGCACTGCAATTCACAAACCTGCAGAGTTATAAATGATAACTCTCGTCCACAAATATATTGAGGGAAGGCAAAGAAGAGGATTTGAAATCAAGGCAGAATTGCAGGAAACAGATTTCAGGAGGTAGATTCGAATCGCCTTTAAAGCACATGAAAAGCGGCAAAACGTTGACAATGATGCCCTTGGCCAAAAAGGGCGTATGCGTTTTTTCCTGAATATATTCAGGAAAAAACGCATACGCCCTTTTTGGCCAACCAAGCAACCTGGAAAGGCAAATCAGCGCTACAAAGAAGTCTCGCTTCCCATCGGTCAAAAGGGCCATGCTGAAAAAAGTTTCAAAACCAGAAATGCAGGACAGGCCATGGAGAAATGGGAGCCTTGCTACACTGATGGGCGGGATGTAAATTGCCAACAGCCACTCTGGAGAAGTGTACGGTGTGTCCTGAAACATCTAAAAAACACAGCTTAGAGAGCATAGGGCGCTTCCACGCATGGGGTGATAAAGTGGGAAAATTGAAAATCAGCAAGACACAGGCACCCCAAAGTTTAGGGCTGCTCTGTTGACAAGGACCTCCACTTCATTCCACCTTAAATATCCCAGGAAAGCGAAAAATGGATCAAAAAGTTGTGGTCCTTATGTACAATGGAATATCACTCAGCCATGAAAACAATGTCTTAAGGCTAGTAGCAGCATGATGAGTGGATTTAGGTAAGACGATTCTAAGTGAAATAAGTCACACAGAAAAGGACACTTCTCATAAGGTGTCACTTATAGAGGGAATATAAAAACCGTTACACTTGAACTGAATTACAAAACAGAACAGAGTCACACATGCAGAAAACACACTATGGCTGCTTAACGGGAAAGGTGAGGTGGGGTGATCCATAAAACAAGAGTTTCAAATTAGCTCAGATACCGTTCCATAAACCCAATATGTAATAGACAAGACCTACTCTTGCTCAGACAACTGGACTCAACACGCCCGATTCACCGCACAAGAATATATCTGACTAGTAATAATCTTAAAAAATATGTTTTGATATCACTCTGTTAGTGTGTCATGTGAGTGTAAAGCGGCATAAACACAGCAGTGAAAAAAAAAAAACACAGCACTGAAAAGCAGCTAAACCCCATTATAATAAGAAATTAAAAACCCATGAAACAAAGACAGTTATAGAGAAAGAAATTCTTACAAAATTAGTTCAGGGGCTGTGATGCAACCTGGATTGACCATATCTAGACCCACAGCTGGATGAGACATAAGGGTGGACACTCTTGGGGCTGAGAGTTTTGTGAGGTTGGGTGAGAAAACGCAGACCCTTTGAAGTAATACTGCGTGGTACCCATCCCACTGGTCCCAAATCTCCAGGTTCAAGGGCATTTTCCTACATCGAAAACACACATGAGAAACCCACACGACGGTACACTGTGTGATCGGGAAAGGTTTCTAAAACGCACCTCATTTCTCATCTCCTTGTGCTCGGGTTCACCAGTCCAGCCGCTATACTAGCAATCTGTGTACTTGGAAAATCAGCACCTTTAACCTCCTGTTTGGTACAGGTTGCAATTTGTCCTGAGGATGAACGGGAAGACGGGGAACCAATGAGAGACTAGCTCTTGGTGTTGGGACAGGCACAGGTCACTCTATTTTCCCATCAGGAAGAAGAATTAACCACAGGCTCAGCCTACCCCCGGAACCAGAACAGGGCCTGAAGCCATCCTGCGCTTTTGCGGCCAGCTCCCAAGAAAGCGACTTGTAAAATGGAGCTTCAGGGCACTGCAATTCACAAACCTTCACAGTAATAAATGATAACTCTCGTCCACAAATATATTGAGGGAAGGCAAAGAAGAGGAATTGAAATCAAGGCAGAATTGCAGGAAACAGATTTCAGGAGGTAGATTCGAATCGCCGTTAAAGCACATGAAAAGCGGCAAAACGTTGACAATGATGCCCTTGGCCAAAAAGGGCGTATGCGTTTTTTCCTGAATATATTCAGGAAAAAACGCATACGCCCTTTTTGGCCAACCAAGCAACCTGGAAAGGCAAATCAGCGCTACAAAGAAGTCTCGCTTCCCATCGGTCAAAAGGGCCATGCTGAAAAAAGTGTCAAAGCCAGAAATGCAGGACAGGCCATGGAGAAATGGGAGCCTTGCTACACTGATGGGCGGGATGTAAATTGCCAACAGCCACTCTGGAGAAGGGTACGGTGTGTCCTGAAACATCTAAAAAACACAGCTTAGAGAGCATAGGGCACTTCCACGCATGGGGGGATAAAGTGGGAAAATTGAAAATCAGCAAGACAGAAGCACCCCAAAGTTTAGGGCTGCTCTGTCGACAAGGACCTCCACTTCATTCCACCTTAAATATCCCAGGATAGCGAAAAATGGATCAAAAAGTTGTGGTCCTTATGTACAATGGAATATCACTCAGCCATGAAATCAATGTCATAAGGCTAGTAGCAGCATGATGAGGGGATTTAGGTAAGACGATTCTAAGTGAAATAAGTCACACAGAAAAGGACACTTCTCATAAGGTGTCACTTATAGAGGGAATGTAAAAACCGTTACACTTGAACTGAATTACAAAACAGAACAGAGTCACACATGCAGAAAACACACTATGGCTGCTTAACGGGAAAGGTGAGGTGGGGTGATCCATAAAACAAGAGTTTCAAATTAGCTCAGATACCGTTCCATAAACCCAATATGTAATAGACAAGACCTACTCCTTGCTCAGAGAACTGGACTCAACACGCCCGATTCACCGCACAAGAATATATCTGACTAGTAATAATCTTAAAATCTATGTATTGATATCTCTCTGTTAGTGTGTCAAGTGGGTGTAAAGCGACATAAACACAGCCGTGAAAAGCAGCTAAACCCCATTATAAAAATAAATTACTTTTAAAAACCCATGAAACAAAGACAGGGAAAGAGAGGGAAATTCTTACACAATTCGTTCAGGGGCTGTGATGCAACCTGGATTGACCATATCTAGACCCACAGCTGGATGAGACATAAGGGTGGACACTCTTGGGGCTGAGAGGTTTGGTGAGGTTGGGTGAGCAAACCCAGACCCTTTAAAGTAATACTGCGTGCTACCCATCGCATGGGTCCCAAATCTCCAGGTTCAAGGGCATCTTCCTACATCGAAAACATGCATGAGAAACCCAGAAGAGGGTACACCGTGTGATGGGGAAAGGTTTCTAAAACGCACCTCATTTCTCATCTCCTTGTGCTCGGGTTCGCCATTCCAGCCACTTTACTAGCAATCTCCCTACTTGGAGCATCAGCACCTTTAACCTCCTGTTCCGTACAGGTTGCAATTTGTCCTGAGGATGAACGGGAAGACGGGGAACCAATGAGAGACTAGCTCTTGGTGTTGGGACAGGCACAGGTCACTCTATTTTCCCATCAGGAAGAAGAATTAACCACAGGCTCAGCCTGCCCCCCGGAACCAGAACAGGGCCTGAAGCCATCCTGCGCTTTTGCGGCCAGCTCCCAAAAATGCGACTTGTAAAATGGAGCTTCAGGGCACTGCAATTCACAAACCTGCAGAGTTATAAATGATAACTCTCGTCCACAAATATATTTAGGGAAGGCAAAGAAGAGGATTTGAAATCAAGGCCGAATTGCAGGAAACAGATTTCAGGAGGTAGATTCGAATCGCCTTTAAAGCACATGAAAAGCGGCAAAACGTTGACAATGATGCCCTTGGCCAAAAAGGGCGTAGGCGTTTTTTCCTGAATATATTCAGGAAAAAACGCGTACGCCCTTTTTGGCCAACCAAGCAACCTGGAAAGGCAAATCAGCGCTACAAAGAAGTCTCGCTTCCCATCGGTCAAAAGGGCCATGCTGAAAAAAGTGTCAAAACCAGAAATGCAGGACAGGCCATGGAGAAATGGGAGCCTTGCTAAACTGATGGGCGGGATGTAAATTGCCAACGGCCACTCTGGAGAAGTGTACGGTGTGTCCTGAAACATCTAAAAAACACAGCTTAGAGAGCATAGGGCGCTTCCACGCATGGGGGGATAAAGTGGGAAAATTGAAAATCAGCAAGACACAGGCACCCCAAAGTTTAGGGCTGCTCTGTTGACAAGGACCTCCACTTCATTCCACCTTAAATATCCCAGGAAAGCGAAAAATGGATCAAAAAGTTGTGGTCCTTATGTACAATGGAATATCACTCAGCCATGAAATCAATGTCATAAGGCTAGTAGCAGCATGATGAGTGGATTTAGGTAAGACGATTCGAAGTGAAATAAGTCACACAGAAAAGGACACTTCTCATAAGGTGTCACTTATAGAGGGAATGTAAAAACCGTTACACTTGAACTGAATTACAAAACAGAACAGAGTCACACATGCAGAAAACACACTATGGCTGCTTAACGGGAAAGGTGAGGTGGGGTGATACATAAAACAAGAGTTTCAAATTAGCTCAGATACCGTTCCATAAACCCAATATGTAATAGACAAGACCTACTCCTTGCTCAGAGAATTGACTCAACACGCCCGATTCACCGCACAAGAATATATCTGACTAGTAATAATCTTAAAACCTATGTATTGATATCTCTCTGTTAGTGTGTCAAGTGGGTGTAAAGCGGCATAAACACAGCCGTGAAAAGCAGCTAAACCCAATTATAAAAATAAATTACTTTTAAAAATCCATGAAACAAAGACAGGGAAAGAGAGAGAAATTCTTACACAATTCGTTCAGGGGCTGTGATGCAACCTGGATTGACCATATCTAGACCCACAGCTGGATGAGACATAAGGGTGGACACTCTTGGGGCTGAGAGGTTTGGTGAGGTTGGGTGAGCAAACGCAGACCCTTTAAAGTAATACTGCGTGCTACCCATCGCATGGGTCCCAAATCTCCAGGTTCAAGGGCATCTTCCTACATCGAAAACATGCATGAGAAACCCAGAAGAGGGTACACCGTGTGATGGGGAAAGGTTTCTAAAACGCACCTCATTTCTCATCTCCTTGTGCTCGGGTTCGCCATTCCAGCCACTTTACTAGCAATCTCCCTACTTGGAGCCTCAGCACCTTTAACCTCCTGTTCCGTACAGGTTGCAATTTGTCCTGAGGATGAACGGGAAGACGGGGAACCAATGAGAGACTAGCTCTTGGTGTTGGGACAGGCACAGGTCACTCTATTTTCCCATCAGGAAGAAGAATTAACCACAGGCTCAGCCTGCCCCCCGGAACCAGAACAGGGCCTGAAGCCATCCTGCGCTTTTGCGGCCAGCTCCCAAGAAAGCGACTTGTAAAATGGAGCTTCAGGGCACTGCAATTCACAAACCTTCACAGTAATAAATGATAACTCTCGTCCACAAATATATTGAGGGAAGGCAAAGAAGAGGAATTGAAATCAAGGCAGAATTGCAGGAAACAGATTTCAGGAGGTAGATTCGAATCGCCTTTAAAGCACATGAAAAGCGGCAAAACGTTGACAATGATGCCCTTGGCCAAAAAGGGCGTATGCGTTTTTTCCTGAATATATTCAGGAAAAAACGCATACGCCCTTTTTGGCCAACCAAGCAACCTGGAAAGGCAAATCAGCGCTACAAAGAAGTCTCGCTTCCCATCGGTCAAAAGGGCCATGCTGAAAAAAGTGTCAAAACCAGAAATGCAGGACAGGCCATGGAGAAATGGGAGCCTTGCTACACTGATGGGCGGGATGTAAATTGCCAACAGCCACTCTGGAGAAGTGTACGGTGTGTCCTGAAACATCTAAAAAACACAGCTTAGAGAGCATAGGGCACTTCCACGCATGGGGGGATAAAGTGGGAAAATTGAAAATCAGCAAGACACAAGCACCCCAAAGTTTAGGGCTGCTCTGTTGACAAGGACCTCCACTTCATTCCACCTTAAATATCCCAGGAAAGCGAAAAATGGATCAAAAATTTGTGGTCCTTATGTACAATGGAATATCACTCAGCCATGAAATCAATGTCATAAGGCTAGTAGCAGCATGATGAGTGGATTTAGGTAAGACGATTCTAAGTGAAATAAGTCACACAGAAAAGGACACTTCTCATAAGGTGTCACTTATAGAGGGAATGTAAAAACCGTTACACTTGAACTGAATTACAAAACAGAACAGAGTCACACATGTAGAAAACACACTATGGCTGCTTAACGGGAAAGGTGAGGTGGGGTGATCCATAAAACAAGAGTTTCAAATTAGCTCAGATACCGTTCCATAAACCCAATATGTAACAGACAAGACCTACTCCTTGCTCAGAGAACTGGACTCAACACGCCCGATTCACCGCACAAGAATATATCTGACTAGTAATAATCTTAAAACCTATGTATTGATATCTCTGTGTTAGTGTGTCAAGTGGGTGTAAAGCGGCATAAACACAGCCGTGAAAAGCAGCTAAACCCCATTATAAAAATAAATTACTTTTAAAAACCCATGAAACAAAGACAGGGAAAGAGAGAGAAATTCTTACCCAATTCGTTCAGGGGCTGTGATGCAACCTGGATTGACCATATCTAGACCCACAGCTGGATGAGACATAAGGGTGGACACTCTTGGGGCTGAGAGGTTTGGTGAGGTTGGGTGAGCAAACGCAGACCCTTTAAAGTAATACTGCGTGCTACCCATCGCATGGGTCCCAAATCTCCAGGTTCAAGGGCATCTTCCTACATCGAAAACATGCATGAGAAACCCAGAAGAGGGTACACCGTGTGATGGGGAAAGGTTTCTAAAACGCACCTCATTTCTCATCTCCTTGTGCTCGGGTTCGCCATTCCAGCCACTTTACTAGCAATCTCCCTACTTGGAGCCTCAGCACCTTTAACCTCCTGTTCCGTACAGGTTGCAATTTGTCCTGAGGATGAACGGGAAGACGGGGAACCAATGAGAGACTAGCTCTTGGTGTTGGGACAGGCACAGGTCACTCTATTTTCCCATCAGGAAGAAGAATTAACCACAGGCTCAGCCTGCCCCCCGGAACCAGAACAGGGCCTGAAGCCATCCTGCGCTTTTGCGGCCAGCTACCAAAAAAGCGACTTGTAAAATGGAGCTTCAGGGCACTGCAATTCACAAACCTGCAGAGTTATAAATGATAACTCTCGTCCACAAATATATTGAGGGAAGGCAAAGAAGAGGATTTGAAATCAAGGCAGAATTGCAGGAAACAGATTTCAGGAGGTAGATTCGAATCGCCTTTAAAGCACATGAAAAGCGGCAAAACGTTGACAATGATGCCCTTGGCCAAAAAGTGCGTATGCGTTTTTTCCTGAATATATTCAGGAAAAAATGCATACGCCCTTTTTGGCCAACCAAGCAACCTGGAAAGGCAAATCAGCGCTACAAAGAAGTCTCGCTTCCCATCGGTCAAAAGGGCCATGCTGAAAAAAGTGTCAAAACCAGAAATGCAGGACAGGCCATGGAGAGATGGGAGCCTTGCTACACTGATGGGCGGGATGTAAATTGCCAACAGCCACTCTGGAGAAGTGTACGGTGTGTCCTGAAACATCTAAAAAACACAGCTTAGAGAGCATAGGGCACTACCACGCATGGGGGGATAAAGTGGGAAAATTGAAAATCAGCAAGACACAAGCACCCCAAAGTTTAGGGCTGCTCTGTTGACAAGGACCTCCACTTCATTCCACCTTAAATATCCCAGGAAAGCGAAAAATGGATCAAAAATTGTGGTCCTTATGTACAATGGAATATCACTCAGCCATGAAATCAATGTCATAAGGCTAGTAGCAGCATGATGAGGGGATTTAGGTAAGACGATTCGAAGTGAAATAAGTCACACAGAAAAGGACACTTCTCATAAGGTGTCACTTATAGAGGGAATGTAAAAACCGTTACACTTGAACTGAATTACAAAACAGAACAGAGTCACACATGCAGAAAACACACTATGGCTGCTTAACGGGAAAGGTGAGGTGGGGTGATACATAAAACAAGAGTTTCAAATTAGCTCAGATACCGTTCCATAAACCCAATATGTAATAGACAAGACCTACTCCTTGCTCAGAGAACTGGACTCAACACGCCCGATTCACCGCACAAGAATATATCTGACTAGTAATAATCTTAAAACCTATGTATTGATATCTCTCAGTTAGTGTGTCAAGTGGGTGTAAAGCGGCATAAACACAGCCGTGAAAAGCAGCTAAACCCCATTATAAAAATAAATTACTTTTAAAAACCCATGAAACAAAGACAGGGAAAGAGAGAGAAATTCTTACACAATTCGTTCAGGGGCTGTGATGCAACCTGGATTGACCATATCTAGACCCACAGCTGGATGAGACATAAGGGTGGACACTCTTGGGGCTGAGAGGTTTGGTGAGGTTGGGTGAGCAGACGCAGATCCTTTAAGTAATACTGCGTGCTACCCATCGCATGGGTCCCAAATCTCCAGGTTCAAGGGCATCTTCCTACATCGAAAACATTCATGAGAAACCCAGAAGATGGTACACCGTGTGATGGGGAAAGGTTTCTAAAACGCACCTCATTTCTCATCTCCTTGTGCTCGGGTTCTCCATTCCAGCCACTTTACTAGCAATCTCCCTACTTGGAGCATCAGCACCTTTAACCTCCTATTCCGTACAGGTTGCAATTTGTCCTGAGGATGAACGGGAAGACGGGGAACCAATGAGAGACTAGCTCTTGGTGTTGGGACAGGCACAGGTCACTCTATTTTCCCATCAGGAAGAAGAATTAACCACAGGCTCAGCCTGCCCCCCGGAACCAGAACAGGGCCTGAAGCCATCCTGCGCTTTTGCGGCCAGCTCCCAAAAAAGCGACTTGTAAAATGGAGCTTCAGGGCACTGCAATTCACAAACCTGCAGAGTTATAAATGATAACTCTCGTCCACAAATATATTGAGGGAAGGCAAAGAAGAGGATTTGAAATCAAGGCAGAATTGCAGGAAACAGATTTCAGGAGGTAGATTCGAATCGCCTTTAAAGCACATGAAAAGCGGCAAAACGTTGACAATGATGCCCTTGGCCAAAAAGGGCGTATGCGTTTTTTCCTGAATATATTCAGGAAAAAACGCATACGCCCTTTTTGGCCAACCAAGCAACCTGGAAAGGCAAATCAGCGCTACAAAGAAGTCTCGCTTCCCATCGGTCAAAAGGGCCATGCTGAAAAAAGTTTCAAAACCAGAAATGCAGGACAGGCCATGGAGAAATGGGAGCCTTGCTACACTGATGGGCGGGATGTAAATTGCCAACAGCCACTCTGGAGAAGTGTACGGTGTGTCCTGAAACATCTAAAAAACACAGCTTAGAGAGCATAGGGCGCTTCCACGCATGGGGTGATAAAGTGGGAAAATTGAAAATCAGCAAGACACAGGCACCCCAAAGTTTAGGGCTGCTCTGTTGACAAGGACCTCCACTTCATTCCACCTTAAATATCCCAGGAAAGCGAAAAATGGATCAAAAAGTTGTGGTCCTTATGTACAATGGAATATCACTCAGCCATGAAAACAATGTCTTAAGGCTAGTAGCAGCATGATGAGTGGATTTAGGTAAGACGATTCTAAGTGAAATAAGTCACACAGAAAAGGACACTTCTCATAAGGTGTCACTTATAGAGGGAATATAAAAACCGTTACACTTGAACTGAATTACAAAACAGAACAGAGTCACACATGCAGAAAACACACTATGGCTGCTTAACGGGAAAGGTGAGGTGGGGTGATCCATAAAACAAGAGTTTCAAATTAGCTCAGATACCGTTCCATAAACCCAATATGTAATAGACAAGACCTACTCTTGCTCAGACAACTGGACTCAACACGCCCGATTCACCGCACAAGAATATATCTGACTAGTAATAATCTTAAAAAATATGTTTTGATATCACTCTGTTAGTGTGTCATGTGAGTGTAAAGCGTCATAAACACAGCAGTGAAAAAAAAAAAACACAGCACTGAAAAGCAGCTAAACCCCATTATAATAAGAAATTAAAAACCCATGAAACAAAGACAGTTATAGAGAAAGAAATTCTTACAAAATTAGTTCAGGGGCTGTGATGCAACCTGGATTGACCATATCTAGACCCACAGCTGGATGAGACATAAGGGTGGACACTCTTGGGGCTGAGAGTTTTGTGAGGTTGGGTGAGAAAACGCAGACCCTTTGAAGTAATACTGCGTGGTACCCATCCCACTGGTCCCAAATCTCCAGGTTCAAGGGCATTTTCCTACATCGAAAACACACATGAGAAACCCACACGACGGTACACTGTGTGATCGGGAAAGGTTTCTAAAACGCACCTCATTTCTCATCTCCTTGTGCTCGGGTTCACCAGTCCAGCCGCTATACTAGCAATCTCTGTACTTGGAAAATCAGCACCTTTAACCTCCTGTTTGGTACAGGTTGCAATTTGTCCTGAGGATGAACGGGAAGACGGGGAACCAATGAGAGACTAGCTCTTGGTGTTGGGACAGGCACAGGTCACTCTATTTTCCCATCAGGAAGAAGAATTAACCACAGGCTCAGCCTACCCCCGGAACCAGAACAGGGCCTGAAGCCATCCTGCGCTTTTGCGGCCAGCTCCCAAGAAAGCGACTTGTAAAATGGAGCTTCAGGGCACTGCAATTCACAAACCTTCACAGTAATAAATGATAACTCTCGTCCACAAATATATTGAGGGAAGGCAAAGAAGAGGAATTGAAATCAAGGCAGAATTGCAGGAAACAGATTTCAGGAGGTAGATTCGAATCGCCGTTAAAGCACATGAAAAGCGGCAAAACGTTGACAATGATGCCCTTGGCCAAAAAGGGCGTATGCGTTTTTTCCTGAATATATTCAGGAAAAAACGCATACGCCCTTTTTGGCCAACCAAGCAACCTGGAAAGGCAAATCAGCGCTACAAAGAAGTCTCGCTTCCCATCGGTCAAAAGGGCCATGCTGAAAAAAGTGTCAAAGCCAGAAATGCAGGACAGGCCATGGAGAAATGGGAGCCTTGCTACACTGATGGGCGGGATGTAAATTGCCAACAGCCACTCTGGAGAAGGGTACGGTGTGTCCTGAAACATCTAAAAAACACAGCTTAGAGAGCATAGGGCACTTCCACGCATGGGGGGATAAAGTGGGAAAATTGAAAATCAGCAAGACAGAAGCACCCCAAAGTTTAGGGCTGCTCTGTCGACAAGGACCTCCACTTCATTCCACCTTAAATATCCCAGGATAGCGAAAAATGGATCAAAAAGTTGTGGTCCTTATGTACAATGGAATATCACTCAGCCATGAAATCAATGTCATAAGGCTAGTAGCAGCATGATGAGGGGATTTAGGTAAGACGATTCTAAGTGAAATAAGTCACACAGAAAAGGACACTTCTCATAAGGTGTCACTTATAGAGGGAATGTAAAAACCGTTACACTTGAACTGAATTACAAAACAGAACAGAGTCACACATGCAGAAAACACACTATGGCTGCTTAACGGGAAAGGTGAGGTGGGGTGATCCATAAAACAAGAGTTTCAAATTAGCTCAGATACCGTTCCATAAACCCAATATGTAATAGACAAGACCTACTCCTTGCTCAGAGAACTGGACTCAACACGCCCGATTCACCGCACAAGAATATATCTGACTAGTAATAATCTTAAAATCTATGTATTGATATCTCTCTGTTAGTGTGTCAAGTGGGTGTAAAGCGACATAAACACAGCCGTGAAAAGCAGCTAAACCCCATTATAAAAATAAATTACTTTTAAAAACCCATGAAACAAAGACAGGGAAAGAGAGGGAAATTCTTACACAATTCGTTCAGGGGCTGTGATGCAACCTGGATTGACCATATCTAGACCCACAGCTGGATGAGACATAAGGGTGGACACTCTTGGGGCTGAGAGGTTTGGTGAGGTTGGGTGAGCAAATGCAGATCCTTTAAGTAATACTGCGTGCTACCCATCGCATGGGTCCCAAATCTCCAGGTTTAAGGGCATCTTCCTACATCGAAAACATGCATGAGAAACCCAGAAGATGGTACACCGTGTGATGGGGAAAGGTTTCTAAAACGCACCTCATTTCTCATCTCCTTGTGCTCGGGTTCTCCATTCCAGCCACTTTACTAGCAATCTCCCTACTTGGAGCATCAGCACCTTTAACCTCCTGTTCCGTACAGGTTGCAATTTGTCCTGAGGATGAACGGGAAGACGGGGAACCAATGAGAGACTAGCTCTTGGTGTTGGGACAGGCACAGGTCACTCTATTTTCCCATCAGGAAGAAGAATTAACCACAGGCTCAGCCTGCCCCCCGGAACCAGAACAGGGCCTGAAGCCATCCTGCGCTTTTGCGGCCAGCTACCAAAAAAGCGACTTGTAAAATGGAGCTTCAGGGCACTGCAATTCACAAACCTGCAGAGTTATAAATGATAACTCTCGTCCACAAATATATTGAGGGAAGGCAAAGAAGAGGATTTGAAATCAAGGCAGAATTGCAGGAAACAGATTTCAGGAGGTAGATTCGAATCGCCTTTAAAGCACATGAAAAGCGGCAAAACGTTGACAATGATGCCCTTGGCCAAAAAGGGCGTATGCGTTTTTTCCTGAATATATTCAGGAAAAAATGCATACGCCCTTTTTGGCCAACCAAGCAACCTGGAAAGGCAAATCAGCGCTACAAAGAAGTCTCGCTTCCCATCGGTCAAAAGGGCCATGCTGAAAAAAGTGTCAAAACCAGAAATGCAGGACAGGCCATGGAGAAATGGGAGCCTTGCTACACTGATGGGCGGGATGTAAATTGCCAACAGCCACTCTGGAGAAGTGTACGGTGTGTCCTGAAACATCTAAAAAACACAGCTTAGAGAGCATAGGGCACTTCCACGCATGGGGGGATAAAGTGGGAAAATTGAAAATCAGCAAGACACAAGCACCCCAAAGTTTAGGGCTGCTCTGTTGACAAGGACCTCCACTTCATTCCACCTTAAATATCCCAGGAAAGCGAAAAATGGATCAAAAAGTTTTGGTCCTTATGTACAATGGAATATCACTCAGCCATGAAATCAATGTCATAAGGCTAGTAGCAGCATGATGAGGGGATTTAGGTAAGACGATTCTAAGTGAAATAAGTCACACAGAAAAGGACACTTCTCATAAGGTGTCACTTATAGAGGGAATGTAAAAACCGTTACACTTGAACTGAATTACAAAACAGAACAGAGTCACACATGCAGAAAACACACTATGGCTGCTTAACGGGAAAGGTGAGGTGGGGTGATACATAAAACAAGAGTTTCAAATTAGCTCAGATACCGTTCCATAAACCCAATATGTAATAGACAAGACCTACTCCTTGCTCAGAGAACTGGACTCAACACGCCCGATTCACCGCACAAGAATATATCTGACTAGTAATAATCTTAAAACCTATGTATTGATATCTCTCTGTTAGTGTGTCAAGTGGGTGTAAAGCGGCATAAACACAGCCGTGAAAAGCAGCTAAACCCCATTATAAAAATAAATTACTTTTAAAAACCCATGAAACAAAGACAGGGAAAGAGAGAGAAATTCTTACACAATTCGTTCAGGGGCTGTGATGCAACCTGGATTGACCATATCTAGACCCACAGCTGGATGAGACATAAGGGTGGACACTCTTGGGGCTGAGAGGTTTGGTGAGGTTGGGTGAGCAAACGCAGATCCTTTAAGTAATACTGCGTGCTACCCATCGCATGGGTCCCAAATCTCCAGGTTCAAGGGCATCTTCCTACATCGAAAACATGCATGAGAAACCCAGAAGATGGTACACCGTGTGATGGGGAAAGGTTTCTAAAACGCACCTCATTTCTCATCTCCTTGTGCTCGGGTTCTCCATTCCAGCCACTTTACTAGCAATCTCCCTACTTGGAGCATCAGCACCTTTAACCTCCTATTCCGTACAGGTTGCAATTTGTCCTGAGGATGAACGGGAAGACGGGGAACCAATGAGAGACTAGCTCTTGGTGTTGGGACAGGCACAGGTCACTCTATTTTCCCATCAGGAAGAAGAATTAACCACAGGCTCAGCCTGCCCCCCGGAACCAGAACAGGGCCTGAAGCCATCCTGCGCTTTTGCGGCCAGCTACCAAAAAAGCGACTTGTAAAATGGAGCTTCAGGGCACTGCAATTCACAAACCTGCAGAGTTATAAATGATAACTCTCGTCCACAAATATATTGAGGGAAGGCAAAGAAGAGGATTTGAAATCAAGGCAGAATTGCAGGAAACAGATTTCAGGAGGTAGATTCGAATCGCCTTTAAAGCACATGAAAAGCGGCAAAACGTTGACAATGATGCCCTTGGCCAAAAAGGGCGTATGCGTTTTTTCCTGAATATATTCAGGAAAAAACGCATACGCCCTTTTTGGCCAACCAAGCAACCTGGAAAGGCAAATCAGCGCTACAAAGAAGTCTCGCTTCCCATCGGTCAAAAGGGCCATGCTGAAAAAAGTGTCAAAGCCAGAAATGCAGGACAGGCCATGGAGAAATGGGAGCCTTGCTACACTGATGGGCGGGATGTAAATTGCCAACAGCCACTCTGGAGAAGGGTACGGTGTGTCCTGAAACATCTAAAAAACACAGCTTAGAGAGCATAGGGCACTTCCACGCATGGGGGGATAAAGTGGGAAAATTGAAAATCAGCAAGGCAGAAGCACCCCAAAGTTTAGGGCTGCTCTGTCGACAAGGACCTCCACTTCATTCCACCTTAAATATCCCAGGAAAGCGAAAAATGGATCAAAAAGTTGTGGTCCTTATGTACAATGGAATATCACTCAGCCATGAAATCAATGTCATAAGGCTAGTAGCAGCATGATGAGGGGATTTAGGTAAGACGATTCTAAGTGAAATAAGTCACACAGAAAAGGACACTTCTCATAAGGTGTCACTTATAGAGGGAATGTAAAAACCGTTACACTTGAACTGAATTACAAAACAGAACAGAGTCACACATGCAGAAAACACACTATGGCTGCTTAACGGGAAAGGTGAGGTGGGGTGATCCATAAAACAAGAGTTTCAAATTAGCTCAGATACCGTTCCATAAACCCAATATGTAATAGACAAGACCTACTCCTTGCTCAGAGAACTGGACTCAACACGCCCGATTCACCGCACAAGAATATATCTGACTAGTAATAATCTTAAAACCTATGTATTGATATCTCTCTGTTAGTGTGTCAAGTGGGTGTAAAGCGGCATAAACACAGCCGTGAAAAGCAGCTAAACCCCATTATAAAAATAAATTACTTTTAAAAACCCATGAAACAAAGACAGGGAAAGAGAGAGAAATTCTTACACAATTCGTTCAGGGGCTGTGATGCAACCTGGATTGACCATATCTAGACCCACAGCTGGATGAGACATAAGGGTGGACACTCTTGGGGCTGAGAGGTTTGGTGAGGTTGGGTGAGCAAACGCAGACCCTTTAAAGTAATACTGCGTGCTACCCATCGCATGGGTCCCAAATCTCCAGGTTCAAGGGCATCTTCCTACATCGAAAACATGCATGAGAAACCCAGAAGATGGTACACCGTGTGATGGGGAAAGGTTTCTAAAACGCACCTCATTTCTCATCTCCTTGTGCTCGGGTTCGCCATTCCAGCCACTTTACTAGCAATCTCCCTACTTGGAGCCTCAGCACCTTTAACCTCCTGTTCCGTACAGGTTGCAATTTGTCCTGAGGATGAACGGGAAGACGGGGAACCAATGAGAGACTAGCTCTTGGTGTTGGGAGAGGCACAGGTCACTCTATTTTCCCATCAGGAAGAAGAATTAACCACAGGCTCAGCCTACCCCCCGGAACCAGAACAGGGCCTGAAGCCATCCTGCGCTTTTGCGGCCAGCCCCCAAAAATGCGACTTGTAAAATGGAGCTTCAGGGCACTGCAATTCACAAACCTGCAGAGTTATAAATGATAACTCTCGTCCACAAATATATTGAGGGAAGGCAAAGAAGAGGATTTGAAATCAAGGCAGAATTGCAGGAAACAGATTTCAGGAGGTAGATTCGAATCGCCTTTAAAGCACATGAAAATCGGCAAAACGTTGACAATGATGCCCTTGGCCAAAAAGGGCGTATGCGTTTTTTCCTGAATATATTCAGGGAAAAACGCATACGCCCTTTTTGGCCAACCAAGCAACCTGGAAAGGCAAATCAGCGCTACAAAGAAGTCTCGCTTCCCATCGGTCAAAAGGGCCATGCTGAAAAAAGTGTCAAAACCAGAAATGCAGGACAGGCCATGGAGAAATGGGAGCCTTGCTACACTGATGGGCGGGATGTAAATTGCCAACAGCCACTCTGGAGAAGTGTACGGTGTGTCCTGAAACATCTAAAAAACACAGCTTAGAGAGCATAGGGCACTTCCACGCATGGGGGGATAAAGTGGGAAAATTGAAAATCAGCAAGACACAAGCACCCCAAAGTTTAGGGCTGCTCTGTTGACAAGGACCTCCACTTCATTCCACCTTAAATATCCCAGGAAAGCGAAAAATGGATCAAAAAGTTGTGGTCCTTATGTACAATGGAATATCACTCAGCCGTGAAATCAATGTCATATGGCTAGTAGCAGCATGATGAGGGGATTTAGGTAAGACGATTCTAAGTGAAATAAGTCACACAGAAAAGGACACTTCTCATAAGGTGTCACTTATAGAGGGAATGTAAAAACCGTTAAACTTGAACTGAATTACAAAACAGAACAGAGTCACACATGCAGAAAACACACTATGGCTGCTTAACGGGAAAGGTGAGGTGGGGTGATCCATAAAACAAGAGTTTCAAATTAGCTCAGATACCGTTCCATAAACCCAATATGTAATAGACAAGACCTACTCCTTGCTCAGAGAACTGGACTCAACACGCCCGATTCACCGCACAAGAATATATCTGACTAGTAATAATCTTAAAACCTATGTATTGATATCTCTCTGTTAGTGTGTCAAGTGGGTGTAAAGCGGCATAAACACAGCCGTGAAAAGCAGCTAAACCCCATTATAAAAATAAATTACTTTTAAAAACCCATGAAACAAAGACAGGGAAAGAGAGAGAAATTCTTACACAATTCGTTCAGGGGCTGTGATGCAACCTGGATTGACCATATCTAGACCCACAGCTGGATGAGACATAAGGGTGGACACTCTTGGGGCTGAGAGGTTTGGTGAGGTTGGGTGAGCAAACGCAGATCCTTTAAGTAATACTGCGTGCTACCCATCGCATGGGTCCCAAATCTCCAGGTTCAAGGGCATCTTCCTACATCGAAAACATGCATGAGAAACCCAGAAGATGGTACACCGTGTGATGGGGAAAGGTTTCTAAAACGCACCTCATTTCTCATCTCCTTGTGCTCGGGTTCTCCATTCCAGCCACTTTACTAGCAATCTCCCTACTTGGAGCCTCAGCACCTTTAACCTCCTGTTCCGTACAGGTTGCAATTTGTCCTGAGGATGAACGGGAAGACGGGGAACCAATGAGAGACTAGCTCTTGGTGTTGGGACAGGCACAGGTCACTCTATTTTCCCATCAGGAAGAAGAATTAACCACAGGCTCAGCCTGCCCCCCGGAACCAGAACAGGGCCTGAAGCCATCCTGCGCTTTTGCGGCCAGCTACCAAAAAAGCGACTTGTAAAATGGAGCTTCAGGGCACTGCAATTCACAAACCTGCAGAGTTATAAATGATAACTCTCGTCCACAAATATATTGAGGGAAGGCAAAGAAGAGGATTTGAAATCAAGGCAGAATTGCAGGAAACAGATTTCAGGAGGTAGATTCGAACCGCCTTTAAAGCACATGAAAAGCGGCAAAACGTTGACAATGATGCCCTTGGCCAAAAAGGGCGTATGCGTTTTTTCCTGAATATATTCAGGAAAAAATGCATACGCCCTTTTTGGCCAACCAAGCAACCTGGAAAGGCAAATCAGCGCTACAAAGAAGTCTCGCTTCCCATCGGTCAAAAGGGCCATGCTGAAAAAAGTGTCAAAACCAGAAATGCAGGACAGGCCATGGAGAAATGGGAGCCTTGCTACACTGATGGGCGGGATGTAAATTGCCAACAGCCACTCTGGAGAAGTGTACGGTGTGTCCTGAAACATCTAAAAAACACAGCTTAGAGAGCATAGGGCACTTCCACGCATGGGGGGATAAAGTGGGAAAATTGAAAATCAGCAAGACACAAGCACCCCAAAGTTTAGGGCTGCTCTGTTGACAAGGACCTCCACTTCATTCCACCTTAAATATCCCAGGAAAGCGAAAAATGGATCAAAAAGTTGTGGTCCTTATGTACAATGGAATATCACTCAGCCATGAAATCAATGTCATAAGGCTAGTAGCAGCATGATGAGGGGATTTAGGTAAGACGATTCTAAGTGAAATAAGTCACACAGAAAAGGACACTTCTCATAAGGTGTCACTTATAGAGGGAATGTAAAAACCGTTACACTTGAACTGAATTACAAAACAGAACAGAGTCACACATGCAGAAAACACACTATGGCTGCTTAACGGGAAAGGTGAGGTGGGGTGATCCATAAAACAAGAGTTTCAAATTAGCTCAGATACCGTTCCATAAACCCAATATGTAATAGACAAGACCTACTCCTTGCTCAGAGAACTGGACTCAACACGCCCGATTCACCGCACAAGAATATATCTGACTAGTAATAATCTTAAAACCTATGTATTGATATCTCTCTGTTAGTGTGTCAAGTGGGTGTAAAGCGGCATAAACACAGCCGTGAAAAGCAGCTAAACCCCATTATAAAAATAAATTACTTTTAAAAACCCATGAAACAAAGACAGGGAAAGAGAGAGAAATTCTTACACAATTCGTTCAGGGGCTGTGATGCAACCTGGATTGACCATATCTAGACCCACAGCTGGATGAGACATAAGGGTGGACACTCTTGGGGCTGAGAGGTTTGGTGAGGTTGGGTGAGCAAACGCAGATCCTTTAAGTAATACTGCGTGCTACCCATCGCATGGGTCCCAAATCTCCAGGTTCAAGGGCATCTTCCTACATCGAAAACATGCATGAGAAACCCAGAAGATGGTACACCG
The DNA here is from genome assembly GCF_965194825.1 of Balaenoptera physalus. Classification (NCBI taxonomy): domain Eukaryota; kingdom Metazoa; phylum Chordata; class Mammalia; order Artiodactyla; family Balaenopteridae; genus Balaenoptera; species Balaenoptera physalus. The sequence continues at coordinate 2,620,686 of NW_028126470.1, forward strand.
TGTGATGGGGAAAGGTTTCTAAAACGCACCTCATTTCTCATCTCCTTGTGCTCGGGTTCTCCATTCCAGCCACTTTACTAGCAATCTCCCTACTTGGAGCATCAGCACCTTTAACCTCCTGTTCCGTACAGGTTGCAATTTGTCCTGAGGATGAACGGGAAGACGGGGAACCAATGAGAGACTAGCTCTTGGTGTTGGGACAGGCACAGGTCACTCTATTTTCCCATCAGGAAGAAGAATTAACCACAGGCTCAGCCTGCCCCCCGGAACCAGAACAGGGCCTGAAGCCATCCTGCGCTTTTGCGGCCAGCTACCAAAAAAGCGACTTGTAAAATGGAGCTTCAGGGCACTGCAATTCACAAACCTGCAGAGTTATAAATGATAACTCTCGTCCACAAATATATTGAGGGAAGGCAAAGAAGAGGATTTGAAATCAAGGCAGAATTGCAGGAAACAGATTTCAGGAGGTAGATTCGAACCGCCTTTAAAGCACATGAAAAGCGGCAAAACGTTGACAATGATGCCCTTGGCCAAAAAGGGCGTATGCGTTTCTTCCTGAATATATTCAGGAAAAAATGCATACGCCCTTTTTGGCCAACCAAGCAACCTGGAAAGGCAAATCAGCGCTACAAAGAAGTCTCGCTTCCCATCGGTCAAAAGGGCCATGCTGAAAAAAGTGTCAAAACCAGAAATGCAGGACAGGCCATGGAGAAATGGGAGCCTTGCTACACTGATGGGCGGGATGTAAATTGCCAACAGCCACTCTGGAGAAGTGTACGGTGTGTCCTGAAACATCTAAAAAACACAGCTTAGAGAGCATAGGGCACTTCCACGCATGGGGGGATAAAGTGGGAAAATTGAAAATCAGCAAGACACAAGCACCCCAAAGTTTAGGGCTGCTCTGTTGACAAGGACCTCCACTTCATTCCACCTTAAATATCCCAGGAAAGCGAAAAATGGATCAAAAAGTTGTGGTCCTTATGTACAATGGAATATCACTCAGCCATGAAATCAATGTCATAAGGCTAGTAGCAGCATGATGAGGGGATTTAGGTAAGACGATTCTAAGTGAAATAAGTCACACAGAAAAGGACACTTCTCATAAGGTGTCACTTATAGAGGGAATGTAAAAACCGTTACACTTGAACTGAATTACAAAACAGAACAGAGTCACACATGCAGAAAACACACTATGGCTGCTTAACGGGAAAGGTGAGGTGGGGTGATCCATAAAACAAGAGTTTCAAATTAGCTCAGATACCGTTCCATAAACCCAATATGTAATAGACAAGACCTACTCCTTGCTCAGAGAACTGGACTCAACACGCCCGATTCACCGCACAAGAATATATCTGACTAGTAATAATCTTAAAACCTATGTATTGATATCTCTCTGTTAGTGTGTCAAGTGGGTGTAAAGCGGCATAAACACAGCCGTGAAAAGCAGCTAAACCCCATTATAAAAATAAATTACTTTTAAAAACCCATGAAACAAAGACAGGGAAAGAGAGAGAAATTCTTACACAATTCGTTCAGGGGCTGTGATGCAACCTGGATTGACCATATCTAGACCCACAGCTGGATGAGACATAAGGGTGGACACTCTTGGGGCTGAGAGGTTTGGTGAGGTTGGGTGAGCAAACGCAGATCCTTTAAGTAATACTGCGTGCTACCCATCGCATGGGTCCCAAATCTCCAGGTTCAAGGGCATCTTCCTACATCGAAAACATGCATGAGAAACCCAGAAGATGGTACACCGTGTGATGGGGAAAGGTTTCTAAAACGCACCTCATTTCTCATCTCCTTGTGCTCGGGTTCTCCATTCCAGCCACTTTACTAGCAATCTCCCTACTTGGAGCATCAGCACCTTTAACCTCCTATTCCGTACACGTTGCAATTTGTCCTGAGGATGAACGGGAAGACGGGGAACCAATGAGAGACTAGCTCTTGGTGTTGGGACAGGCACAGGTCACTCTATTTTCCCATCAGGAAGAAGAATTAACCACAGGCTCAGCCTGCCCCCCGGAACCAGAACAGGGCCTGAAGCCATCCTGCGCTTTTGCGGCCAGCTACCAAAAAAGCGACTTGTAAAATGGAGCTTCAGGGCACTGCAATTCACAAACCTGCAGAGTTATAAATGATAACTCTCGTCCACAAATATATTGAGGGAAGGCAAAGAAGAGGATTTGAAATCAAGGCAGAATTGCAGGAAACAGATTTCAGGAGGTAGATTCGAATCGCCTTTAAAGCACATGAAAAGCGGCAAAACGTTGACAATGATGCCCTTGGCCAAAAAGGGCGTATGCGTTTTTTCCTGAATATATTCAGGAAAAAACGCATACGCCCTTTTTGGCCAACCAAGCAACCTGGAAAGGCAAATCAGCGCTACAAAGAAGTCTCGCTTCCCATCGGTCAAAAGGGCCATGCTGAAAAAAGTGTCAAAACCAGAAATGCAGGACAGGCCATGGAGAAATGGGAGCCTTGCTACACTGATGGGCGGGATGTAAATTGCCAACAGCCACTCTGGAGAAGTGTACGGTGTGTCCTGAAACATCTAAAAAACACAGCTTAGAGAGCATAGGGCGCTTCCACGCATGGGGTGATAAAGTGGGAAAATTGAAAATCAGCAAGACACAGGCACCCCAAAGTTTAGGGCTGCTCTGTTGACAAGGACCTCCACTTCATTCCACCTTAAATATCCCAGGAAAGCGAAAAATGGATCAAAAAGTTGTGGTCCTTATGTACAATGGAATATCACTCAGCCATGAAAACAATGTCTTAAGGCTAGTAGCAGCATGATGAGTGGATTTAGGTAAGACGATTCTAAGTGAAATAAGTCACACAGAAAAGGACACTTCTCATAAGGTGTCACTTATAGAGGGAATGTAAAAACCGTTACACTTGAACTGAATTACAAAACAGAACAGAGTCACACATGCAGAAAACACACTATGGCTGCTTAACGGGAAAGGTGAGGTGGGGTGATCCATAAAACAAGAGTTTCAAATTAGCTCAGATACCGTTCCATAAACCCAATATGTAATAGACAAGACCTACTCTTGCTCAGACAACTGGACTCAACACGCCCGATTCACCGCACAAGAATATATCTGAGTAGTAATAATCTTAAAAAATATGTTTTGATATCACTCTGTTAGTGTGTCATGTGAGTGTAAAGCGGCATAAACACAGCAGTGAAAAAAAAAGAAACACAGCAGTGAAAAGCAGCTAAACCCCATTATAATAAGAAATTAAAAACCCATGAAACAAAGACAGTTATAGAGAAAGAAATTCTTACAAAATTAGTTCAGGGGCTGTGATGCAACCTGGATTGACCATATCTAGACCCACAGCTGGATGAGACATAAGGGTGGACACTCTTGGGGCTGAGAGTTTTGTGAGGTTGGGTGAGAAAACGCAGACCCTTTGAAGTAATACTGCGTGGTACCCATCCCACTGGTCCCAAATCTCCAGGTTCAAGGGCATCTTCCTACATCGAAAACACACATGAGAAACCCACACGACGGTACACTGTGTGATCGGGAAAGGTTTCTAAAACGCACCTCATTTCTCATCTCCTTGTGCTCGGGTTCACCACTCCAGCCGCTATACTAGCAATCTCCGTACTTGGAAAATCAGCACCTTTAACCTCCTGTTTGGTACAGGTTGCAATTTGTCCTGAGGATGAACAGAAAGAGGGGGAACCAATAAGAGACAAGCTCTAGGTTTTGGGACAGGCACAGGTCACTCTATTTTCCCATCAGGAAGAAGAATTAACCACAGGCTCAGCCTGCCCCCCGGAACCAGAACAGGGCCTGAAGCCATCCTGCGCTTTTGCGGCCAGCTCCCAAGAAAGCGACTTGTAAAATGGAGCTTCAGGGCACTGCAATTCACAAACCTTCACAGTAATAAATGATAACTCTCGTCCACAAATATATTGAGGGAAGGCAAAGAAGAGGAATTGAAATCAAGGCAGAATTGCAGGAAACAGATTTCAGGAGGTAGATTCGAATCGCCTTTAAAGCACATGAAAAGCGGCAAAACGTTGACAATGATGCCCTTGGCCAAAAAGGGCGTATGCGTTTTTTCCTGAATATATTCAGGAAAAAACGCATACGCCCTTTTTGGCCAACCAAGCAACCTGGAAAGGCAAATCAGCGCTACAAAGAAGTCTCGCTTCCCATCGGTCAAAAGGGCCATGCTGAAAAAAGTGTCAAAGCCAGAAATGCAGGACAGGCCATGGAGAAATGGGAGCCTTGCTACACTGATGGGCGGGATGTAAATTGCCAACAGCCACTCTGGAGAAGTGTACGGTGTGTCCTGAAACATCTAAAAAACACAGCTTAGAGAGCATAGGGCACTTCCACGCATGGGGGGATAAAGTGGGAAAATTGAAAATCAGCAAGACACAAGCACCCCAAAGTTTAGGGCTGCTCTGTTGACAAGGACCTCCACTTCATTCCACCTTAAATATCCCAGGAAAGCGAAAAATGGATCAAAAAGTTGTGGTCCTTATGTACAATGGAATATCACTCAGCCATGAAATCAATGTCATAAGGCTAGTAGCAGCATGATGAGTGGATTTAGGTAAGACGATTCTAAGTGAAATAAGTCACACAGAAAAGGACACTTCTCATAAGGTGTCACTTATAGAGGGAATGTAAAAACCGTTACACTTGAACTGAATTACAAAACAGAACAGAGTCACACATGCAGAAAACACACTATGGCTGCTTAACGGGAAAGGTGAGGTGGGGTGATCCATAAAACAAGAGTTTCAAATTAGCTCAGATACCGTTCCATAAACCCAATATGTAACAGACAAGACCTACTCCTTGCTCAGAGAACTGGACTCAACACGCCCGATTCACCGCACAAGAATATATCTGACTAGTAATAATCTTAAAACCTATGTATTGATATCTCTGTGTTAGTGTGTCAAGTGGGTGTAAAGCGGCATAAACACAGCCGTGAAAAGCAGCTAAACCCCATTATAAAAATAAATTACTTTTAAAAACCCATGAAACAAAGACAGGGAAAGAGAGAGAAATTCTTACCCAATTCTTTCAGGGGCTGTGATGCAACCTGGATTGACCATATCTAGACCCACAGCTGGATGAGACATAAGGGTGGACACTCTTGGGGCTGAGAGGTTTGGTGAGGTTGGGTGAGCAAACGCACACCCTTTAAAGTAATACTGCGTGCTACCCATCGCCTGGGTCCCAAATCTCCAGGTTCAAGGGCATCTTCCTACATCGAAAACATGCATGAGAAACCCAGAAGAGGGTACACCGTGTGATGGGGAAAGGTTTCTAAAACGCACCTCATTTCTCATCTCCTTGTGCTCGGGTTCGCCATTCCAGCCACTTTACTAGCAATCTCCCTACTTGGAGCCTCAGCACCTTTAACCTCCTGTTCCGTACAGGTTGCAATTTGTCCTGAGGATGAACGGGAAGACGGGGAACCAATGAGAGACTAGCTCTTGGTGTTGGGACAGGCACAGGTCACTCTATTTTCCCATCAGGAAGAAGAATTAACCACAGGCTCAGCCTACCCCCCGGAACCAGAACAGGGCCTGAAGCCATCCTGCGCTTTTGCGGCCAGCCCCCAAAAATGCGACTTGTAAAATGGAGCTTCAGGGCACTGCAATTCACAAACCTGCAGAGTTATAAATGATAACTCTCGTCCACAAATATATTGAGGGAAGGCAAAGAAGAGGATTTGAAATCAAGGCAGAATTGCAGGAAACAGATTTCAGGAGGTAGACTCGAATCGCCTTTAAAGCACATGAAAAGCGGCAAAACGTTGACAATGATGCCCTTGGCCAAAAAGGGCGTATGCGTTTTTTCCTGAATATACTCAGGAAAAAACGCATACGCCCTTTTTGGCCAACCAAGCAACCTGGAAAGGCAAATCAGCACTGCAAAGAAGTCTCGCTTCCCATCGGTCAAAAGGGCCATGCTGAAAAAAGTGTCAAAACCAGAAATGCAGGACAGGCCATGGAGAAATGGGAGCCTTGCTACACTGATGGGCGGGATGTAAATTGCCAACAGCCACTCTGGAGAAGTGTACGGTGTGTCCTGAAACATCTAAAAAACACAGCTTAGAGAGCATAGGGCACTTCCACGCATGGGGGGATAAAGTGGGAAAATTGAAAATCAGCAAGACACAAGCACCCCAAAGTTTAGGGCTGCTCTGTTGACAAGGACCTCCACTTCATTCCACCTTAAATATCCCAGGAAAGCGAAAAATGGATCAAAAAGTTGTGGTCCTTATGTACAATGGAATATCACTCAGCCGTGAAATCAATGTCATATGGCTAGTAGCAGCATGATGAGGGGATTTAGGTAAGACGATTCTAAGTGAAATAAGTCACACAGAAAAGGACACTTCTCATAAGGTGTCACTTATAGAGGGAATGTAAAAACCGTTAAACTTGAACTGAATTACAAAACAGAACAGAGTCACACATGCAGAAAACACACTATGGCTGCTTAACGGGAAAGGTGAGGTGGGGTGATCCATAAAACAAGAGTTTCAAATTAGCTCAGATACCGTTCCATAAACCCAATATGTAATAGACAAGACCTACTCCTTGCTCAGAGAACTGGACTCAACACGCCCGATTCACCGCACAAGAATATATCTGACTAGTAATAATCTTAAAACCTATGTATTGATATCTCTCTGTTAGTGTGTCAAGTGGGTGTAAAGCGGCATAAACACAGCCGTGAAAAGCAGCTAAACCCCATTATAAAAATAAATTACTTTTAAAAACCCATGAAACAAAGACAGGGAAAGAGAGAGAAATTCTTACACAATTCGTTCAGGGGCTGTGATGCAACCTGGATTGACCATATCTAGACCCACAGCTGGATGAGACATAAGGGTGGACACTCTTGGGGCTGAGAGGTTTGGTGAGGTTGGGTGAGCAAACGCAGATCCTTTAAGTAATACTGCGTGCTACCCATCGCATGGGTCCCAAATCTCCAGGTTCAAGGGCATCTTCCTACATCGAAAACATGCATGAGAAACCCAGAAGATGGTACACCGTGTGATGGGGAAAGGTTTCTAAAACGCACCTCATTTCTCATCTCCTTGTGCTCGGGTTCTCCATTCCAGCCACTTTACTAGCAATCTCCCTACTTGGAGCCTCAGCACCTTTAACCTCCTGTTCCGTACAGGTTGCAATTTGTCCTGAGGATGAACGGGAAGACGGGGAACCAATGAGAGACTAGCTCTTGGTGTTGGGACAGGCACAGGTCACTCTATTTTCCCATCAGGAAGAAGAATTAACCACAGGCTCAGCCTGCCCCCCGGAACCAGAACAGGGCCTGAAGCCATCCTGCGCTTTTGCGGCCAGCTACCAAAAAAGCGACTTGTAAAATGGAGCTTCAGGGCACTGCAATTCACAAACCTGCAGAGTTATAAATGATAACTCTCGTCCACAAATATATTGAGGGAAGGCAAAGAAGAGGATTTGAAATCAAGGCAGAATTGCAGGAAACAGATTTCAGGAGGTAGATTCGAACCGCCTTTAAAGCACATGAAAAGCGGCAAAACGTTGACAATGATGCCCTTGGCCAAAAAGGGCGTATGCGTTTTTTCCTGAATATATTCAGGAAAAAATGCATACGCCCTTTTTGGCCAACCAAGCAACCTGGAAAGGCAAATCAGCGCTACAAAGAAGTCTCGCTTCCCATCGGTCAAAAGGGCCATGCTGAAAAAAGTGTCAAAACCAGAAATGCAGGACAGGCCATGGAGAAATGGGAGCCTTGCTACACTGATGGGCGGGATGTAAATTGCCAACAGCCACTCTGGAGAAGTGTACGGTGTGTCCTGAAACATCTAAAAAACACAGCTTAGAGAGCATAGGGCACTTCCACGCATGGGGGGATAAAGTGGGAAAATTGAAAATCAGCAAGACACAAGCACCCCAAAGTTTAGGGCTGCTCTGTTGACAAGGACCTCCACTTCATTCCACCTTAAATATCCCAGGAAAGCGAAAAATGGATCAAAAAGTTGTGGTCCTTATGTACAATGGAATATCACTCAGCCATGAAATCAATGTCATAAGGCTAGTAGCAGCATGATGAGGGGATTTAGGTAAGACGATTCTAAGTGAAATAAGTCACACAGAAAAGGACACTTCTCATAAGGTGTCACTTATAGAGGGAATGTAAAAACCGTTACACTTGAACTGAATTACAAAACAGAACAGAGTCACACATGCAGAAAACACACTATGGCTGCTTAACGGGAAAGGTGAGGTGGGGTGATCCATAAAACAAGAGTTTCAAATTAGCTCAGATACCGTTCCATAAACCCAATATGTAATAGACAAGACCTACTCCTTGCTCAGAGAACTGGACTCAACACGCCCGATTCACCGCACAAGAATATATCTGACTAGTAATAATCTTAAAACCTATGTATTGATATCTCTCTGTTAGTGTGTCAAGTGGGTGTAAAGCGGCATAAACACAGCCGTGAAAAGCAGCTAAACCCCATTATAAAAATAAATTACTTTTAAAAACCCATGAAACAAAGACAGGGAAAGAGAGAGAAATTCTTACACAATTCGTTCAGGGGCTGTGATGCAACCTGGATTGACCATATCTAGACCCACAGCTGGATGAGACATAAGGGTGGACACTCTTGGGGCTGAGAGGTTTGGTGAGGTTGGGTGAGCAAACACAGATCCTTTAAGTAATACTGCGTGCTACCCATCGCATGGGTCCCAAATCTCCAGGTTCAAGGGCATCTTCCTACATCGAAAACATGCATGAGAAACCCAGAAGATGGTACACCGTGTGATGGGGAAAGGTTTCTAAAACGCACCTCATTTCTCATCTCCTTGTGCTCGGGTTCTCCATTCCAGCCACTTTACTAGCAATCTCCCTACTTGGAGCATCAGCACCTTTAACCTCCTGTTCCGTACTGGTTGCAATTTGTCCTGAGGATGAACGGGAAGACGGGGAACCAATGAGAGACTAGCTCTTGGTGTTGGGACAGGCACAGGTCACTCTATTTTCCCATCAGGAAGAAGAATTAACCACAGGCTCAGCCTGCCCCCCGGAACCAGAACAGGGCCTGAAGCCATCCTGCGCTTTTGCGGCCAGCTACCAAAAAAGCGACTTGTAAAATGGAGCTTCAGGGCACTGCAATTCACAAACCTGCAGAGTTATAAATGATAACTCTCGTCCACAAATATATTGAGGGAAGGCAAAGAAGAGGATTTGAAATCAAGGCAGAATTGCAGGAAACAGATTTCAGGAGGTAGATTCGAATCGCCTTTAAAGCACATGAAAAGCGGCAAAACGTTGACAATGATGCCCTTGGCCAAAAAGGGCGTATGCGTTTTTTCCTGAATATATTCAGGAAAAAACGCATACGCCCTTTTTGGCCAACCAAGCAACCTGGAAAGGCAAATCAGCGCTACAAAGAAGTCTCGCTTCCCATCGGTCAAAAGGGCCATGCTGAAAAAAGTGTCAAAACCAGAAATGCAGGACAGGCCATGGAGAAATGGGAGCCTTGCTACACTGATGGGCGGGATGTAAATTGCCAACAGCCACTCTGGAGAAGTGTACGGTGTGTCCTGAAACATCTAAAAAACACAGCTTAGAGAGCATAGGGCGCTTCCACGCATGGGGTGATAAAGTGGGAAAATTGAAAATCAGCAAGACACAGGCACCCCAAAGTTTAGGGCTGCTCTGTTGACAAGGACCTCCACTTCATTCCACCTTAAATATCCCAGGAAAGCGAAAAATGGATCAAAAAGTTGTGGTCCTTATGTACAATGGAATATCACTCAGCCATGAAAACAATGTCTTAAGGCTAGTAGCAGCATGATGAGTGGATTTAGGTAAGACGATTCTAAGTGAAATAAGTCACACAGAAAAGGACACTTCTCATAAGGTGTCACTTATAGAGGGAATGTAAAAACCGTTACACTTGAACTGAATTACAAAACAGAACAGAGTCACACATGCAGAAAACACACTATGGCTGCTTAACGGGAAAGGTGAGGTGGGGTGATCCATAAAACAAGAGTTTCAAATTAGCTCAGATACCGTTCCATAAACCCAATATGTAATAGACAAGACCTACTCTTGCTCAGACAACTGGACTCAACACGCCCGATTCACCGCACAAGAATATATCTGACTAGTAATAATCTTAAAAAATATGTTTTGATATCACTCTGTTAGTGTGTCATGTGAGTGTAAAGCGGCATAAACACAGCAGTGAAAAAAAAAGAAACACAGCAGTGAAAAGCAGCTAAACCCCATTATAATAAGAAATTAAAAACCCATGAAACAAAGACAGTTATAGAGAAAGAAATTCTTACAAAATTAGTTCAGGGGCTGTGATGCAACCTGGATTGACCATATCTAGACCCACAGCTGGATGAGACATAAGGGTGGACACTCTTGGGGCTGAGAGTTTTGTGAGGTTGGGTGAGAAAACGCAGACCCTTTGAAGTAATACTGCGTGGTACCCATCCCACTGGTCCCAAATCTCCAGGTTCAAGGGCATCTTCCTACATCGAAAACACACATGAGAAACCCACACGACGGTACACTGTGTGATCGGGAAAGGTTTCTAAAACGCACCTCATTTCTCATCTCCTTGTGCTCGGGTTCACCACTCCAGCCGCTATACTAGCAATCTCCGTACTTGGAAAATCAGCACCTTTAACCTCCTGTTTGGTACAGGTTGCAATTTGTCCTGAGGATGAACAGAAAGAGGGGGAACCAATAAGAGACAAGCTCTAGGTTTTGGGACAGGCACAGGTCACTCTATTTTCCCATCAGGAAGAAGAATTAACCACAGGCTCAGCCTGCCCCCCGGAACCAGAACAGGGCCTGAAGCCATCCTGCGCTTTTGCGGACAGCTCCCAAGAAAGCGACTTGTAAAATGGAGCTTCAGGGCACTGCAATTCACAAACCTTCACAGTAATAAATGATAACTCTCGTCCACAAATATATTGAGGGAAGGCAAAGAAGAGGAATTGAAATCAAGGCAGAATTGCAGGAAACAGATTTCAGGAGGTAGATTCGAATCGCCTTTAAAGCACATGAAAAGCGGCAAAACGTTGACAATGATGCCCTTGGCCAAAAAGGGCGTATGCGTTTTTTCCTGAATATATTCAGGAAAAAACGCATACGCCCTTTTTGGCCAACCAAGCAACCTGGAAAGGCAAATCAGCGCTACAAAGAAGTCTCGCTTCCCATCGGTCAAAAGGGCCATGCTGAAAAAAGTGTCAAAACCAGAAATGCAGGACAGGCCATGGAGAAATGGGAGCCTTGCTACACTGATGGGCGGGATGTAAATTGCCAACAGCCACTCTGGAGAAGTGTACGGTGTGTCCTGAAACATCTAAAAAACACAGCTTAGAGAGCATAGGGCACTTCCACGCATGGGGGGATAAAGTGGGAAAATTGAAAATCAGCAAGACACAAGCACCCCAAAGTTTAGGGCTGCTCTGTTGACAAGGACCTCCACTTCATTCCACCTTAAATATCCCAGGAAAGCGAAAAATGGATCAAAAAGTTGTGGTCCTTATGTACAATGGAATATCACTCAGCCATGAAATCAATGTCATAAGGCTAGTAGCAGCATGATGAGTGGATTTAGGTAAGACGATTCTAAGTGAAATAAGTCACACAGAAAAGGACACTTCTCATAAGGTGTCACTTATAGAGGGAATGTAAAAACCGTTACACTTGAACTGAATTACAAAACAGAACAGAGTCACACATGCAGAAAACACACTATGGCTGCTTAACGGGAAAGGTGAGGTGGGGTGATCCATAAAACAAGAGTTTCAAATTAGCTCAGATACCGTTCCATAAACCCAATATGTAACAGACAAGACCTACTCCTTGCTCAGAGAACTGGACTCAACACGCCCGATTCACCGCACAAGAATATATCTGACTAGTAATAATCTTAAAACCTATGTATTGATATCTCTGTGTTAGTGTGTCAAGTGGGTGTAAAGCGGCATAAACACAGCCGTGAAAAGCAGCTAAACCCCATTATAAAAATAAATTACTTTTAAAAACCCATGAAACAAAGACAGGGAAAGAGAGAGAAATTCTTACCCAATTCTTTCAGGGGCTGTGATGCAACCTGGATTGACCATATCTAGACCCACAGCTGGATGAGACATAAGGGTGGACACTCTTGGGGCTGAGAGGTTTGGTGAGGTTGGGTGAGCAAACGCACACCCTTTAAAGTAATACTGCGTGCTACCCATCGCCTGGGTCCCAAATCTCCAGGTTCAAGGGCATCTTCCTACATCGAAAACATGCATGAGAAACCCAGAAGAGGGTACACCGTGTGATGGGGAAAGGTTTCTAAAACGCACCTCATTTCTCATCTCCTTGTGCTCGGGTTCGCCATTCCAGCCACTTTACTAGCAATCTCCCTACTTGGAGCCTCAGCACCTTTAACCTCCTGTTCCGTACAGGTTGCAATTTGTCCTGAGGATGAACGGGAAGACGGGGAACCAATGAGAGACTAGCTCTTGGTGTTGGGACAGGCACAGGTCACTCTATTTTCCCATCAGGAAGAAGAATTAACCACAGGCTCAGCCTACCCCCCGGAACCAGAACAGGGCCTGAAGCCATCCTGCGCTTTTGCGGCCAGCCCCCAAAAATGCGACTTGTAAAATGGAGCTTCAGGGCACTGCAATTCACAAACCTGCAGAGTTATAAATGATAACTCTCGTCCACAAATATATTGAGGGAAGGCAAAGAAGAGGATTTGAAATCAAGGCAGAATTGCAGGAAACAGATTTCAGGAGGTAGACTCGAATCGCCTTTAAAGCACATGAAAAGCGGCAAAACGTTGACAATGATGCCCTTGGCCAAAAAGGGCGTATGCGTTTTTTCCTGAATATACTCAGGAAAAAACGCATACGCCCTTTTTGGCCAACCAAGCAACCTGGAAAGGCAAATCAGCACTGCAAAGAAGTCTCGCTTCCCATCGGTCAAAAGGGCCATGCTGAAAAAAGTGTCAAAACCAGAAATGCAGGACAGGCCATGGAGAAATGGGAGCCTTGCTACACTGATGGGCGGGATGTAAATTGCCAACAGCCACTCTGGAGAAGTGTACGGTGTGTCCTGAAACATCTAAAAAACACAGCTTAGAGAGCATAGGGCACTTCCACGCATGGGGGGATAAAGTGGGAAAATTGAAAATCAGCAAGACACAAGCACCCCAAAGTTTAGGGCTGCTCTGTTGACAAGGACCTCCACTTCATTCCACCTTAAATATCCCAGGAAAGCGAAAAATGGATCAAAAAGTTGTGGTCCTTATGTACAATGGAATATCACTCAGCCATGAAATCAATGTCATAAGGCTAGTAGCAGCATGATGAGGGGATTTAGGTAAGACGATTCTAAGTGAAATAAGTCACACAGAAAAGGACACTTCTCATAAGGTGTCACTTATAGAGGGAATGTAAAAACCGTTACACTTGAACTGAATTACAAAACAGAACAGAGTCACACATGCAGAAAACACACTATGGCTGCTTAACGGGAAAGGTGAGGTGGGGTGATACATAAAACAAGAGTTTCAAATTAGCTCAGATACCGTTCCATAAACCCAATATGTAATAGACAAGACCTACTCCTTGCTCAGAGAACTGGACTCAACACGCCCGATTCACCGCACAAGAATATATCTGACTAGTAATAATCTTAAAACCTATGTATTGATATCTCTCTGTTAGTGTGTCAAGTGGGTGTAAAGCGGCATAAACACAGCCGTGAAAAGCAGCTAAACCCCATTATAAAAATAAATTACTTTTAAAAACCCATGAAACAAAGACAGGGAAAGAGAGAGAAATTCTTACACAATTCGTTCAGGGGCTGTGATGCAACGTGGATTGACCATATCTAGACCCACAGCTGGATGAGACATAAGGGTGGACACTCTTGGGGCTGAGAGGTTTGGTGAGGTTGGGTGAGCAAACGCAGATCCTTTAAGTAATACTGCGTGCTACCCATCGCATGGGTCCCAAATCTCCAGGTTCAAGGGCATCTTCCTACATCGAAAACATGCATGAGAAACCCAGAAGATGGTACACCGTGTGATGGGGAAAGGTTTCTAAAACGCACCTCATTTCTCATCTCCTTGTGCTCGGGTTCGCCATTCCAGCCACTTTACTAGCAATCTCCCTACTTGGAGCATCAGCACCTTTAACCTCCTGTTCCGTACTGGTTGCAATTTGTCCTGAGGATGAACGGGAAGACGGGGAACCAATGAGAGACTAGCTCTTGGTGTTGGGACAGGCACAGGTCACTCTATTTTCCCATCAGGAAGAAGAATTAACCACAGGCTCAGCCTGCCCCCCGGAACCAGAACAGGGCCTGAAGCCATCCTGCGCTTTTGCGGCCAGCTACCAAAAAAGCGACTTGTAAAATGGAGCTTCAGGGCACTGCAATTCACAAACCTGCAGAGTTATAAATGATAACTCTCGTCCACAAATATATTGAGGGAAGGCAAAGAAGAGGATTTGAAATCAAGGCAGAATTGCAGGAAACAGATTTCAGGAGGTAGATTCGAATCGCCTTTAAAGCACATGAAAAGCGGCAAAACGTTGACAATGATGCCCTTGGCCAAAAAGGGCGTATGCGTTTTTTCCTGAATATATTCAGGAAAAAACGCATACGCCCTTTTTGGCCAACCAAGCAACCTGGAAAGGCAAATCAGCGCTACAAAGAAGTCTCGCTTCCCATCGGTCAAAAGGGCCATGCTGAAAAAAGTGTCAAAACCAGAAATGCAGGACAGGCCATGGAGAAATGGGAGCCTTGCTACACTGATGGGCGGGATGTAAATTGCCAACAGCCACTCTGGAGAAGTGTACGGTGTGTCCTGAAACATCTAAAAAACACAGCTTAGAGAGCATAGGGCGCTTCCACGCATGGGGTGATAAAGTGGGAAAATTGAAAATCAGCAAGACACAGGCACCCCAAAGTTTAGGGCTGCTCTGTTGACAAGGACCTCCACTTCATTCCACCTTAAATATCCCAGGAAAGCGAAAAATGGATCAAAAAGTTGTGGTCCTTATGTACAATGGAATATCACTCAGCCATGAAAACAATGTCTTAAGGCTAGTAGCAGCATGATGAGTGGATTTAGGTAAGACGATTCTAAGTGAAATAAGTCACACAGAAAAGGACACTTCTCATAAGGTGTCACTTATAGAGGGAATGTAAAAACCGTTACACTTGAACTGAATTACAAAACAGAACAGAGTCACACATGCAGAAAACACACTATGGCTGCTTAACGGGAAAGGTGAGGTGGGGTGATCCATAAAACAAGAGTTTCAAATTAGCTCAGATACCGTTCCATAAACCCAATATGTAATAGACAAGACCTACTCTTGCTCAGACAACTGGACTCAACACGCCCGATTCACCGCACAAGAATATATCTGACTAGTAATAATCTTAAAAAATATGTTTTGATATCACTCTGTTAGTGTGTCATGTGAGTGTAAAGCGGCATAAACACAGCAGTGAAAAAAAAAGAAACACAGCAGTGAAAAGCAGCTAAACCCCATTATAATAAGAAATTAAAAACCCATGAAACAAAGACAGTTATAGAGAAAGAAATTCTTACAAAATTAGTTCAGGGGCTGTGATGCAACCTGGATTGACCATATCTAGACCCACAGCTGGATGAGACATAAGGGTGGACACTCTTGGGGCTGAGAGTTTTGTGAGGTTGGGTGAGAAAACGCAGACCCTTTGAAGTAATACTGCGTGGTACCCATCCCACTGGTCCCAAATCTCCAGGTTCAAGGGCATCTTCCTACATCGAAAACACACATGAGAAACCCACACGACGGTACACTGTGTGATCGGGAAAGGTTTCTAAAACGCACCTCATTTCTCATCTCCTTGTGCTCGGGTTCACCACTCCAGCCGCTATACTAGCAATCTCCGTACTTGGAAAATCAGCACCTTTAACCTCCTGTTTGGTACAGGTTGCAATTTGTCCTGAGGATGAACAGAAAGAGGGGGAACCAATAAGAGACAAGCTCTAGGTTTTGGGACAGGCACAGGTCACTCTATTTTCCCATCAGGAAGAAGAATTAACCACAGGCTCAGCCTGCCCCCCGGAACCAGAACAGGGCCTGAAGCCATCCTGCGCTTTTGCGGACAGCTCCCAAGAAAGCGACTTGTAAAATGGAGCTTCAGGGCACTGCAATTCACAAACCTTCACAGTAATAAATGATAACTCTCGTCCACAAATATATTGAGGGAAGGCAAAGAAGAGGAATTGAAATCAAGGCAGAATTGCAGGAAACAGATTTCAGGAGGTAGATTCGAATCGCCTTTAAAGCACATGAAAAGCGGCAAAACGTTGACAATGATGCCCTTGGCCAAAAAGGGCGTATGCGTTTTTTCCTGAATATATTCAGGAAAAAACGCATACGCCCTTTTTGGCCAACCAAGCAACCTGGAAAGGCAAATCAGCGCTACAAAGAAGTCTCGCTTCCCATCGGTCAAAAGGGCCATGCTGAAAAAAGTGTCAAAGCCAGAAATGCAGGACAGGCCATGGAGAAATGGGAGCCTTGCTACACTGATGGGCGGGATGTAAATTGCCAACAGCCACTCTGGAGAAGGGTACGGTGTGTCCTGAAACATCTAAAAAACACAGCTTAGAGAGCATAGGGCACTTCCACGCATGGGGGGATAAAGTGGGAAAATTGAAAATCAGCAAGGCAGAAGCACCCCAAAGTTTAGGGCTGCTCTGTCGACAAGGACCTCCACTTCATTCCACCTTAAATATCCCAGGAAAGCGAAAAATGGATCAAAAAGTTGTGGTCCTTATGTACAATGGAATATCACTCAGCCATGAAATCAATGTCATAAGGCTAGTAGCAGCATGATGAGGGGATTTAGGTAAGACGATTCTAAGTGAAATAAGTCACACAGAAAAGGACACTTCTCATAAGGTGTCACTTATAGAGGGAATGTAAAAACCGTTACACTTGAACTGAATTACAAAACAGAACAGAGTCACACATGCAGAAAACACACTATGGCTGCTTAACGGGAAAGGTGAGGTGGGGTGATCCATAAAACAAGAGTTTCAAATTAGCTCAGATACCGTTCCATAAACCCAATATGTAATAGACAAGACCTACTCCTTGCTCAGAGAACTGGACTCAACACGCCCGATTCACCGCACAAGAATATATCTGACTAGTAATAATCTTAAAACCTATGTATTGATATCTCTCTGTTAGTGTGTCAAGTGGGTGTAAAGCGGCATAAACACAGCCGTGAAAAGCAGCTAAACCCCATTATAAAAATAAATTACTTTTAAAAACCCATGAAACAAAGACAGGGAAAGAGAGAGAAATTCTTACACAATTCGTTCAGGGGCTGTGATGCAACCTGGATTGACCATATCTAGACCCACAGCTGGATGAGACATAAGGGTGGACACTCTTGGGGCTGAGAGGTTTGGTGAGGTTGGGTGAGCAAACGCAGACCCTTTAAAGTAATACTGCGTGCTACCCATCGCATGGGTCCCAAATCTCCAGGTTCAAGGGCATCTTCCTACATCGAAAACATGCATGAGAAACCCAGAAGATGGTACACCGTGTGATGGGGAAAGGTTTCTAAAACGCACCTCATTTCTCATCTCCTTGTGCTCGGGTTCGCCATTCCAGCCACTTTACTAGCAATCTCCCTACTTGGAGCCTCAGCACCTTTAACCTCCTGTTCCGTACAGGTTGCAATTTGTCCTGAGGATGAACGGGAAGACGGGGAACCAATGAGAGACTAGCTCTTGGTGTTGGGAGAGGCACAGGTCACTCTATTTTCCCATCAGGAAGAAGAATTAACCACAGGCTCAGCCTACCCCCCGGAACCAGAACAGGGCCTGAAGCCATCCTGCGCTTTTGCGGCCAGCCCCCAAAAATGCGACTTGTAAAATGGAGCTTCAGGGCACTGCAATTCACAAACCTGCAGAGTTATAAATGATAACTCTCGTCCACAAATATATTGAGGGAAGGCAAAGAAGAGGATTTGAAATCAAGGCAGAATTGCAGGAAACAGATTTCAGGAGGTAGATTCGAATCGCCTTTAAAGCACATGAAAATCGGCAAAACGTTGACAATGATGCCCTTGGCCAAAAAGGGCGTATGCGTTTTTTCCTGAATATATTCAGGGAAAAACGCATACGCCCTTTTTGGCCAACCAAGCAACCTGGAAAGGCAAATCAGCGCTACAAAGAAGTCTCGCTTCCCATCGGTCAAAAGGGCCATGCTGAAAAAAGTGTCAAAACCAGAAATGCAGGACAGGCCATGGAGAAATGGGAGCCTTGCTACACTGATGGGCGGGATGTAAATTGCCAACAGCCACTCTGGAGAAGTGTACGGTGTGTCCTGAAACATCTAAAAAACACAGCTTAGAGAGCATAGGGCACTTCCACGCATGGGGGGATAAAGTGGGAAAATTGAAAATCAGCAAGACACAAGCACCCCAAAGTTTAGGGCTGCTCTGTTGACAAGGACCTCCACTTCATTCCACCTTAAATATCCCAGGAAAGCGAAAAATGGATCAAAAAGTTGTGGTCCTTATGTACAATGGAATATCACTCAGCCGTGAAATCAATGTCATATGGCTAGTAGCAGCATGATGAGGGGATTTAGGTAAGACGATTCTAAGTGAAATAAGTCACACAGAAAAGGACACTTCTCATAAGGTGTCACTTATAGAGGGAATGTAAAAACCGTTACACTTGAACTGAATTACAAAACAGAACAGAGTCACACATGCAGAAAACACACTATGGCTGCTTAACGGGAAAGGTGAGGTGGGGTGATCCATAAAACAAGAGTTTCAAATTAGCTCAGATACCGTTCCATAAACCCAATATGTAATAGACAAGACCTACTCCTTGCTCAGAGAACTGGACTCAACACGCCCGATTCACCGCACAAGAATATATCTGACTAGTAATAATCTTAAAACCTATGTATTGATATCTCTCTGTTAGTGTGTCAAGTGGGTGTAAAGCGGCATAAACACAGCCGTGAAAAGCAGCTAAACCCCATTATAAAAATAAATTACTTTTAAAAACCCATGAAACAAAGACAGGGAAAGAGAGAGAAATTCTTACACAATTCGTTCAGGGGCTGTGATGCAACCTGGATTGACCATATCTAGACCCACAGCTGGATGAGACATAAGGGTGGACACTCTTGGGGCTGAGAGGTTTGGTGAGGTTGGGTGAGCAAACGCAGATCCTTTAAGTAATACTGCGTGCTACCCATCGCATGGGTCCCAAATCTCCAGGTTCAAGGGCATCTTCCTACATCGAAAACATGCATGAGAAACCCAGAAGATGGTACACCGTGTGATGGGGAAAGGTTTCTAAAACGCACCTCATTTCTCATCTCCTTGTGCTCGGGTTCTCCATTCCAGCCACTTTACTAGCAATCTCCCTACTTGGAGCCTCAGCACCTTTAACCTCCTGTTCCGTACAGGTTGCAATTTGTCCTGACGATGAACGGGAAGACGGGGAACCAATGAGAGACTAGCTCTTGGTGTTGGGACAGGCACAGGTCACTCTATTTTCCCATCAGGAAGAAGAATTAACCACAGGCTCAGCCTGCCCCCCGGAACCAGAACAGGGCCTGAAGCCATCCTGCGCTTTTGCGGCCAGCTACCAAAAAAGCGACTTGTAAAATGGAGCTTCAGGGCACTGCAATTCACAAACCTGCAGAGTTATAAATGATAACTCTCGTCCACAAATATATTGAGGGAAGGCAAAGAAGAGGATTTGAAATCAAGGCAGAATTGCAGGAAACAGATTTCAGGAGGTAGATTCGAACCGCCTTTAAAGCACATGAAAAGCGGCAAAACGTTGACAATGATGCCCTTGGCCAAAAAGGGCGTATGCGTTTTTTCCTGAATATATTCAGGAAAAAATGCATACGCCCTTTTTGGCCAACCAAGCAACCTGGAAAGGCAAATCAGCGCTACAAAGAAGTCTCGCTTCCCATCGGTCAAAAGGGCCATGCTGAAAAAAGTGTCAAAACCAGAAATGCAGGACAGGCCATGGAGAAATGGGAGCCTTGCTACACTGATGGGCGGGATGTAAATTGCCAACAGCCACTCTGGAGAAGTGTACGGTGTGTCCTGAAACATCTAAAAAACACAGCTTAGAGAGCATAGGGCACTTCCACGCATGGGGGGATAAAGTGGGAAAATTGAAAATCAGCAAGACACAAGCACCCCAAAGTTTAGGGCTGCTCTGTTGACAAGGACCTCCACTTCATTCCACCTTAAATATCCCAGGAAAGCGAAAAATGGATCAAAAAGTTGTGGTCCTTATGTACAATGGAATATCACTCAGCCATGAAATCAATGTCATAAGGCTAGTAGCAGCATGATGAGGGGATTTAGGTAAGACGATTCTAAGTGAAATAAGTCACACAGAAAAGGACACTTCTCATAAGGTGTCACTTATAGAGGGAATGTAAAAACCGTTACACTTGAACTGAATTACAAAACAGAACAGAGTCACACATGCAGAAAACACACTATGGCTGCTTAACGGGAAAGGTGAGGTGGGGTGATCCATAAAACAAGAGTTTCAAATTAGCTCAGATACCGTTCCATAAACCCAATATGTAATAGACAAGACCTACTCCTTGCTCAGAGAACTGGACTCAACACGCCCGATTCACCGCACAAGAATATATCTGACTAGTAATAATCTTAAAACCTATGTATTGATATCTCTCTGTTAGTGTGTCAAGTGGGTGTAAAGCGGCATAAACACAGCCGTGAAAAGCAGCTAAACCCCATTATAAAAATAAATTACTTTTAAAAACCCATGAAACAAAGACAGGGAAAGAGAGAGAAATTCTTACACAATTCGTTCAGGGGCTGTGATGCAACCTGGATTGACCATATCTAGACCCACAGCTGGATGAGACATAAGGGTGGACACTCTTGGGGCTGAGAGGTTTGGTGAGGTTGGGTGAGCAAACGCAGATCCTTTAAGTAATACTGCGTGCTACCCATCGCATGGGTCCCAAATCTCCAGGTTCAAGGGCATCTTCCTACATCGAAAACATGCATGAGAAACCCAGAAGATGGTACACCGTGTGATGGGGAAAGGTTTCTAAAACGCACCTCATTTCTCATCTCCTTGTGCTCGGGTTCTCCATTCCAGCCACTTTACTAGCAATCTCCCTACTTGGAGCATCAGCACCTTTAACCTCCTATTCCGTACACGTTGCAATTTGTCCTGAGGATGAACGGGAAGACGGGGAACCAATGAGAGACTAGCTCTTGGTGTTGGGACAGGCACAGGTCACTCTATTTTCCCATCAGGAAGAAGAATTAACCACAGGCTCAGCCTGCCCCCCGGAACCAGAACAGGGCCTGAAGCCATCCTGCGCTTTTGCGGCCAGCTACCAAAAAAGCGACTTGTAAAATGGAGCTTCAGGGCACTGCAATTCACAAACCTGCAGAGTTATAAATGATAACTCTCGTCCACAAATATATTGAGGGAAGGCAAAGAAGAGGATTTGAAATCAAGGCAGAATTGCAGGAAACAGATTTCAGGAGGTAGATTCGAATCGCCTTTAAAGCACATGAAAAGCGGCAAAACGTTGACAATGATGCCCTTGGCCAAAAAGGGCGTATGCGTTTTTTCCTGAATATATTCAGGAAAAAACGCATACGCCCTTTTTGGCCAACCAAGCAACCTGGAAAGGCAAATCAGCGCTACAAAGAAGTCTCGCTTCCCATCGGTCAAAAGGGCCATGCTGAAAAAAGTGTCAAAACCAGAAATGCAGGACAGGCCATGGAGAAATGGGAGCCTTGCTACACTGATGGGCGGGATGTAAATTGCCAACAGCCACTCTGGAGAAGTGTACGGTGTGTCCTGAAACATCTAAAAAACACAGCTTAGAGAGCATAGGGCGCTTCCACGCATGGGGTGATAAAGTGGGAAAATTGAAAATCAGCAAGACACAGGCACCCCAAAGTTTAGGGCTGCTCTGTTGACAAGGACCTCCACTTCATTCCACCTTAAATATCCCAGGAAAGCGAAAAATGGATCAAAAAGTTGTGGTCCTTATGTACAATGGAATATCACTCAGCCATGAAAACAATGTCTTAAGGCTAGTAGCAGCATGATGAGTGGATTTAGGTAAGACGATTCTAAGTGAAATAAGTCACACAGAAAAGGACACTTCTCATAAGGTGTCACTTATAGAGGGAATGTAAAAACCGTTACACTTGAACTGAATTACAAAACAGAACAGAGTCACACATGCAGAAAACACACTATGGCTGCTTAACGGGAAAGGTGAGGTGGGGTGATCCATAAAACAAGAGTTTCAAATTAGCTCAGATACCGTTCCATAAACCCAATATGTAATAGACAAGACCTACTCTTGCTCAGACAACTGGACTCAACACGCCCGATTCACCGCACAAGAATATATCTGACTAGTAATAATCTTAAAAAATATGTTTTGATATCACTCTGTTAGTGTGTCATGTGAGTGTAAAGCGGCATAAACACAGCAGTGAAAAAAAAAGAAACACAGCAGTGAAAAGCAGCTAAACCCCATTATAATAAGAAATTAAAAACCCATGAAACAAAGACAGTTATAGAGAAAGAAATTCTTACAAAATTAGTTCAGGGGCTGTGATGCAACCTGGATTGACCATATCTAGACCCACAGCTGGATGAGACATAAGGGTGGACACTCTTGGGGCTGAGAGTTTTGTGAGGTTGGGTGAGAAAACGCAGACCCTTTGAAGTAATACTGCGTGGTACCCATCCCACTGGTCCCAAATCTCCAGGTTCAAGGGCATCTTCCTACATCGAAAACACACATGAGAAACCCACACGACGGTACACTGTGTGATTGGGAAAGGTTTCTAAAACGCACCTCATTTCTCATCTCCTTGTGCTCGGGTTCACCACTCCAGCCGCTATACTAGCAATCTCCGTACTTGGAAAATCAGCACCTTTAACCTCCTGTTTGGTACAGGTTGCAATTTGTCCTGAGGATGAACAGAAAGAGGGGGAACCAATAAGAGACAAGCTCTAGGTTTTGGGACAGGCACAGGTCACTCTATTTTCCCATCAGGAAGAAGAATTAACCACAGGCTCAGCCTGCCCCCCGGAACCAGAACAGGGCCTGAAGCCATCCTGCGCTTTTGCGGACAGCTCCCAAGAAAGCGACTTGTAAAATGGAGCTTCAGGGCACTGCAATTCACAAACCTTCACAGTAATAAATGATAACTCTCGTCCACAAATATATTGAGGGAAGGCAAAGAAGAGGAATTGAAATCAAGGCAGAATTGCAGGAAACAGATTTCAGGAGGTAGATTCGAATCGCCTTTAAAGCACATGAAAAGCGGCAAAACGTTGACAATGATGCCCTTGGCCAAAAAGGGCGTATGCGTTTTTTCCTGAATATATTCAGGAAAAAACGCATACGCCCTTTTTGGCCAACCAAGCAACCTGGAAAGGCAAATCAGCACTGCAAAGAAGTCTCGCTTCCCATCGGTCAAAAGGGCCATGCTGAAAAAAGTGTCAAAACCAGAAATGCAGGACAGGCCATGGAGAAATGGGAGCCTTGCTACACTGATGGGCGGGATGTAAATTGCCAACAGCCACTCTGGAGAAGTGTACGGTGTGTCCTGAAACATCTAAAAAACACAGCTTAGAGAGCATAGGGCACTTCCACGCATGGGGGGATAAAGTGGGAAAATTGAAAATCAGCAAGACACAAGCACCCCAAAGTTTAGGGCTGCTCTGTTGACAAGGACCTCCACTTCATTCCACCTTAAATATCCCAGGAAAGCGAAAAATGGATCAAAAAGTTGTGGTCCTTATGTACAATGGAATATCACTCAGCCATGAAATCAATGTCATAAGGCTAGTAGCAGCATGATGAGTGGATTTAGGTAAGACGATTCTAAGTGAAATAAGTCACACAGAAAAGGACACTTCTCATAAGGTGTCACTTATAGAGGGAATGTAAAAACCGTTACACTTGAACTGAATTACAAAACAGAACAGAGTCACACATGCAGAAAACACACTATGGCTGCTTAACGGGAAAGGTGAGGTGGGGTGATCCATAAAACAAGAGTTTCAAATTAGCTCAGATACCGTTCCATAAACCCAATATGTAACAGACAAGACCTACTCCTTGCTCAGAGAACTGGACTCAACACGCCCGATTCACCGCACAAGAATATATCTGACTAGTAATAATCTTAAAACCTATGTATTGATATCTCTGTGTTAGTGTGTCAAGTGGGTGTAAAGCGGCATAAACACAGCCGTGAAAAGCAGCTAAACCCCATTATAAAAATAAATTACTTTTAAAAACCCATGAAACAAAGACAGGGAAAGAGAGAGAAATTCTTACCCAATTCTTTCAGGGGCTGTGATGCAACCTGGATTGACCATATCTAGACCCACAGCTGGATGAGACATAAGGGTGGACACTCTTGGGGCTGAGAGGTTTGGTGAGGTTGGGTGAGCAAACGCACACCCTTTAAAGTAATACTGCGTGCTACCCATCGCCTGGGTCCCAAATCTCCAGGTTCAAGGGCATCTTCCTACATCGAAAACATGCATGAGAAACCCAGAAGAGGGTACACCGTGTGATGGGGAAAGGTTTCTAAAACGCACCTCATTTCTCATCTCCTTGTGCTCGGGTTCGCCATTCCAGCCACTTTACTAGCAATCTCCCTACTTGGAGCCTCAGCACCTTTAACCTCCTGTTCCGTACAGGTTGCAATTTGTCCTGAGGATGAACGGGAAGACGGGGAACCAATGAGAGACTAGCTCTTGGTGTTGGGACAGGCACAGGTCACTCTATTTTCCCATCAGGAAGAAGAATTAACCACAGGCTCAGCCTACCCCCCGGAACCAGAACAGGGCCTGAAGCCATCCTGCGCTTTTGCGGCCAGCCCCCAAAAATGCGACTTGTAAAATGGAGCTTCAGGGCACTGCAATTCACAAACCTGCAGAGTTATAAATGATAACTCTCGTCCACAAATATATTGAGGGAAGGCAAAGAAGAGGATTTGAAATCAAGGCAGAATTGCAGGAAACAGATTTCAGGAGGTAGACTCGAATCGCCTTTAAAGCACATGAAAAGCGGCAAAACGTTGACAATGATGCCCTTGGCCAAAAAGGGCGTATGCGTTTTTTCCTGAATATATTCAGGAAAAAACGCATACGCCCTTTTTGGCCAACCAAGCAACCTGGAAAGGCAAATCAGCACTGCAAAGAAGTCTCGCTTCCCATCGGTCAAAAGGGCCATGCTGAAAAAAGTGTCAAAACCAGAAATGCAGGACAGGCCATGGAGAAATGGGAGCCTTGCTACACTGATGGGCGGGATGTAAATTGCCAACAGCCACTCTGGAGAAGTGTACGGTGTGTCCTGAAACATCTAAAAAACACAGCTTAGAGAGCATAGGGCACTTCCACGCATGGGGGGATAAAGTGGGAAAATTGAAAATCAGCAAGACACAAGCACCCCAAAGTTTAGGGCTGCTCTGTTGACAAGGACCTCCACTTCATTCCACCTTAAATATCCCAGGAAAGCGAAAAATGGATCAAAAAGTTGTGGTCCTTATGTACAATGGAATATCACTCAGCCATGAAATCAATGTCATAAGGCTAGTAGCAGCATGATGAGGGGATTTAGGTAAGACGATTCTAAGTGAAATAAGTCACACAGAAAAGGACACTTCTCATAAGGTGTCACTTATAGAGGGAATGTAAAAACCGTTACACTTGAACTGAATTACAAAACAGAACAGAGTCACACATGCAGAAAACACACTATGGCTGCTTAACGGGAAAGGTGAGGTGGGGTGATACATAAAACAAGAGTTTCAAATTAGCTCAGATACCGTTCCATAAACCCAATATGTAATAGACAAGACCTACTCCTTGCTCAGAGAACTGGACTCAACACGCCCGATTCACCGCACAAGAATATATCTGACTAGTAATAATCTTAAAACCTATGTATTGATATCTCTCTGTTAGTGTGTCAAGTGGGTGTAAAGCGGCATAAACACAGCCGTGAAAAGCAGCTAAACCCCATTATAAAAATAAATTACTTTTAAAAACCCATGAAACAAAGACAGGGAAAGAGAGAGAAATTCTTACACAATTCGTTCAGGGGCTGTGATGCAACGTGGATTGACCATATCTAGACCCACAGCTGGATGAGACATAAGGGTGGACACTCTTGGGGCTGAGAGGTTTGGTGAGGTTGGGTGAGCAAACGCAGATCCTTTAAGTAATACTGCGTGCTACCCATCGCATGGGTCCCAAATCTCCAGGTTCAAGGGCATCTTCCTACATCGAAAACATGCATGAGAAACCCAGAAGATGGTACACCGTGTGATGGGGAAAGGTTTCTAAAACGCACCTCATTTCTCATCTCCTTGTGCTCGGGTTCTCCATTCCAGCCACTTTACTAGCAATCTCCCTACTTGGAGCATCAGCACCTTTAACCTCCTGTTCCGTACTGGTTGCAATTTGTCCTGAGGATGAACGGGAAGACGGGGAACCAATGAGAGACTAGCTCTTGGTGTTGGGACAGGCACAGGTCACTCTATTTTCCCATCAGGAAGAAGAATTAACCACAGGCTCAGCCTGCCCCCCGGAACCAGAACAGGGCCTGAAGCCATCCTGCGCTTTTGCGGCCAGCTACCAAAAAAGCGACTTGTAAAATGGAGCTTCAGGGCACTGCAATTCACAAACCTGCAGAGTTATAAATGATAACTCTCGTCCACAAATATATTGAGGGAAGGCAAAGAAGAGGATTTGAAATCAAGGCAGAATTGCAGGAAACAGATTTCAGGAGGTAGATTCGAATCGCCTTTAAAGCACATGAAAAGCGGCAAAACGTTGACAATGATGCCCTTGGCCAAAAAGGGCGTATGCGTTTTTTCCTGAATATATTCAGGAAAAAACGCATACGCCCTTTTTGGCCAACCAAGCAACCTGGAAAGGCAAATCAGCGCTACAAAGAAGTCTCGCTTCCCATCGGTCAAAAGGGCCATGCTGAAAAAAGTGTCAAAACCAGAAATGCAGGACAGGCCATGGAGAAATGGGAGCCTTGCTACACTGATGGGCGGGATGTAAACTGCCAACAGCCACTCTGGAGAAGTGTACGGTGTGTCCTGAAACATCTAAAAAACACAGCTTAGAGAGCATAGGGCACTTCCACGCATGGGGGGATAAAGTGGGAAAATTGAAAATCAGCAAGACCCAAGCACCCCAAAGTTTAGGGCTGCTCTGTTGACAAGGACCTCCACTTCATTCCACCTTAAATATCCCAGGAAAGCGAAAAATGGATCAAAAAGTTGTGGTCCTTATGTACAATGGAATATCACTCAGCCATGAAATCAATGTCATAAGGCTAGTAGCAGCATGATGAGTGGATTTAGGTAAGACGATTCTAAGTGAAATAAGTCACACAGAAAAGGACACTTCTCATAAGGTGTCACTTATAGAGGGAATATAAAAACCGTTACACTTGAACTGAATTACAAAACAGAACAGAGTCACACATGCAGAAAACACACTATGGCTGCTTAACGGGAAAGGTGAGGTGGGGTGATCCATAAAACAAGAGTTTCAAATTAGCTCAGATACCGTTCCATAAACCCAATATGTAATAGACAAGACCTACTCTTGCTCAGACAACTGGACTCAACACGCCCGATTCACCGCACAAGAATATATCTGACTAGTAATAATCTTAAAAAATATGTTTTGATATCACTCTGTTAGTGTGTCATGTGAGTGTAAAGCGGCATAAACACAGCAGTGAAAAAAAAAAAAACACAGCAGTGAAAAGCAGCTAAACCCCATTATAATAAGAAATTAAAAACCCATGAAAAAAAGACAGTTATAGAGAAAGAAATTCTTACAAAATTAGTTCAGGGGATGTGATGCAACCTGGATTGACCATATCTAGACCCACAGCTGGATGAGACATAAGGGTGGACACTCTTGGGGCTGAGAGTTTTGTGAAGTTGGGTGAGAAAACGCAGACCCTTTGAAGTAATACTGCGTGGTACCCATCCCACTGGTCCCAAATCTCCAGGTTCAAGGGCATCTTCCTACATCGAAAATACACATGAGAAACCCACACGACGGTACACTGTGTGATCGGGAAAGGTTTCTAAAACGCACCTCATTTCTCATCTCCTTGTGCTCGGGTTCACCAGTCCAGCCGCTATACTAGCAATCTCCGTACTTGGAAAATCAGCACCTTTAACCTCCTGTTTGGTACAGGTTGCAATTTGTCCTGAGGATGAACAGAAAGAGGGGGAACCAATAAGAGACAAGCTCTAGGTTTTGGGACAGGCACAGGTCACTCTATTTTCCCATCAGGAAGAAGAATTAACCACAGGCTCAGCCTGCCCCCCGGAACCAGAACAGGGCCTGAAGCCATCCTGCGCTTTTGCGGCCAGCTCCCAAAAAAGCGACTTGTAAAATGGAGCTTCAGGGCACTGCAATTCACAAACCTGCAGAGTTATAAACGATAACTCTCGTCCACAAATATATTGAGGGAAGGCAAAGAAGAGGATTTGAAATCAAGGCAGAATTGCAGGAAACAGAATTCAGGAGGTAGATTCGAATCGCCTTTAAAGCACATGAAAAGCGGCAAAACGTTGACAATGATGCCCTTGGCCAAAAAGGGCGTATGCGTTTTTTCCTGAATATATTCAGGTAAAAACGCATACGCCCTTTTTGGCCAACCAAGCAACCTGGAAAGGCAAATCAGCGCTACAAAGAAGTCTCGCTTCCCATCGTTCAAAAGGGCCATGCTGAAAAAAGTGTCAAAGCCAGAAATGCAGGACAGGCCATGGAGAAATGGGAGCCTTGCTACACTGATGGGCGGGATGTAAATTGCCAACAGCCACTCTGGAGAAGGGTACGGTGTGTCCTGAAACATCTAAAAAACACAGCTTAGAGAGCATAGGGCACTTCCACGCATGGGGGGATAAAGTGGGAAAATTGAAAATCAGCAAGACAGAAGCACCCCAAAGTTTAGGGCTGCTCTGTCGACAAGGACCTCCACTTCATTCCACCTTAAATATCCCAGGAAAGCGAAAAATGGATAAAAAAGTTGTGGTCCTTATGTACAATGGAATATCACTCAGCCATGAAATCAATGTCATAAGGCTAGTAGCAGCATGATGAGTGGATTTAGGTAAGACGATTCTAAGTGAAATAAGTCACACAGAAAAGGACACTTCTCATAAGGTGTCACTTATAGAGGGAATGTAAAAACCGTTACACTTGAACTGAATTACAAAACAGAACAGAGTCACTCATGCAGAAAACACACTATGGCTGCTTAACGGGAAAGGTGAGGTGGGGTGATCCATAAAACAAGAGTTTCAAATTAGCTCAGATACCGTTCCATAAACCCAATATGTAACAGACAAGACCTACTCCTTGCTCAGAGAACTGGACTCAACACGCCCGATTCACCGCACAAGAATATATCTGACTAGTAATAATCTTAAAACCTATGTATTGATATCTCTCTGTTAGTGTGTCAAGTGGGTGTAAAGCGGCATAAACACAGCCGTGAAAAGCAGCTAAACCCCATTATAAAAATAAATTACTTTTAAAAACCCATGAAACAAAGACAGGGAAAGAGAGAGAAATTCTTACACAATTCGTTCAGGGGCTGTGATGCAACCTGGATTGACCATATCTAGACCCACAGCTGGATGAGACATAAGGGTGGACACTCTTGGGGCTGAGAGGTTTGGTGAGGTTGGGTGAGCAAACGCAGACCCTTTAAAGTAATACTGCGTGCTACCCATCGCCTGGGTCCCAAATCTCCAGGTTCAAGGGCAGCTTCCTACATCGAAAACATGCATGAGAAACCCAGAAGATGGTACACCGTGTGATGGGGAAAGGTTTCTAAAACGCACCTCATTTCTCATCTCCTTGTGCTCGGGTTCGCCATTCCAGCCACTTTACTAGCAATCTCCCTACTTGGAGCCTCAGCACCTTTAACCTCCTGTTCCGAACAGGTTGCAATTTGTCCTGAGGATGAACGGGAAGACGGGGAACCAATGAGAGACTAGCTATGGGTGTTGGGACAGGCACAGGTCACTCTATTTTCCCATCAGGAAGAAGAATTAACCACAGGCTCAGCCTGCCCCCCGGAACCAGAACAGGGCCTGAAGCCATCCTGCGCTTTTGCGGCCAGCTACCAAAAAAGCGACTTGTAAAATGGAGCTTCAGGGCACTGCAATTCACAAACTTGCAAAGTTATAAATGATAACTCTCGTCCACAAATATATTGAGGGAAGGCAAAGAAGAGGATTTGAAATCAAGGCAGAATTGCAGGAAACAGATTTCAGGAGGTAGATTCGAATCGCCTTTAAAGCACATGAAAAGCGGCAAAACGTTGACAATGATGCCCTTGGCCAAAAAGGGCGTATGCGTTTTTTCCTGAATATATTCAGGAAAAAACGCATACGCCCTTTTTGGCCAACCAAGCAACCTGGAAAGGCAAATCAGCGCTACAAAGAAGTCTCGCTTCCCATCGGTCAAAAGGGCCATGCTGAAAAAAGTGTCAAAACCAGAAATGCAGGACAGGCCATGGAGAAATGGGAGCCTTGCTACACTGATGGGCGGGATGTAAATTGCCAACAGCCACTCTGGAGAAGTGTACGGTGTGTCCTGAAACATCTAAAAAACACAGCTTAGAGAGCATAGGGCGCTTCCACGCATGGGGTGATAAAGTGGGAAAATTGAAAATCAGCAAGACACAGGCACCCCAAAGTTTAGGGCTGCTCTGTTGACAAGGACCTCCACTTCATTCCACCTTAAATATCCCAGGAAAGCGAAAAATGGATCAAAAAGTTGTGGTCCTTATGTACAATGGAATATCACTCAGCCATGAAAACAATGTCTTAAGGCTAGTAGCAGCATGATGAGTGGATTTAGGTAAGACGATTCTAAGTGAAATAAGTCACACAGAAAAGGACACTTCTCATAAGGTGTCACTTATAGAGGGAATATAAAAACCGTTACACTTGAACTGAATTACAAAACAGAACAGAGTCACACATGCAGAAAACACACTATGGCTGCTTAACGGGAAAGGTGAGGTGGGGTGATCCATAAAACAAGAGTTTCAAATTAGCTCAGATACCGTTCCATAAACCCAATATGTAATAGACAAGACCTACTCTTGCTCAGACAACTGGACTCAACACGCCCGATTCACCGCACAAGAATATATCTGACTAGTAATAATCTTAAAAAATATGTTTTGATATCACTCTGTTAGTGTGTCATGTGAGTGTAAAGCGGCATAAACACAGCAGTGAAAAAAAAAAAACACAGCAGTGAAAAGCAGCTAAACCCCATTATAATAAGAAATTAAAAACCCATGAAAAAAAGACAGTTATAGAGAAAGAAATTCTTACAAAATTAGTTCAGGGGATGTGATGCAACCTGGATTGACCATATCTAGACCCACAGCTGGATGAGACATAAGGGTGGACACTCTTGGGGCTGAGAGTTTTGTGAAGTTGGGTGAGAAAACGCAGACCCTTTGAAGTAATACTGCGTGGTACCCATCCCACTGGTCCCAAATCTCCAGGTTCAAGGGCATCTTCCTACATCGAAAATACACATGAGAAACCCACACGACGGTACACTGTGTGATCGGGAAAGGTTTCTAAAACGCACCTCATTTCTCATCTCCTTGTGCTCGGGTTCACCAGTCCAGCCGCTATACTAGCAATCTCCGTACTTGGAAAATCAGCACCTTTAACCTCCTGTTTGGTACAGGTTGCAATTTGTCCTGAGGATGAACAGAAAGAGGGGGAACCAATAAGAGACAAGCTCTAGGTTTTGGGACAGGCACAGGTCACTCTATTTTCCCATCAGGAAGAAGAATTAACCACAGGCTCAGCCTGCCCCCCGGAACCAGAACAGGGCCTGAAGCCATCCTGCGCTTTTGCGGCCAGCTCCCAAAAAAGCGACTTGTAAAATGGAGCTTCAGGGCACTGCAATTCACAAACCTGCAGAGTTATAAACGATAACTCTCGTCCACAAATATATTGAGGGAAGGCAAAGAAGAGGATTTGAAATCAAGGCAGAATTGCAGGAAACAGAATTCAGGAGGTAGATTCGAATCGCCTTTAAAGCACATGAAAAGCGGCAAAACGTTGACAATGATGCCCTTGGCCAAAAAGGGCGTATGCGTTTTTTCCTGAATATATTCAGGTAAAAACGCATACGCCCTTTTTGGCCAACCAAGCAACCTGGAAAGGCAAATCAGCGCTACAAAGAAGTCTCGCTTCCCATCGTTCAAAAGGGCCATGCTGAAAAAAGTGTCAAAGCCAGAAATGCAGGACAGGCCATGGAGAAATGGGAGCCTTGCTACACTGATGGGCGGGATGTAAATTGCCAACAGCCACTCTGGAGAAGGGTACGGTGTGTCCTGAAACATCTAAAAAACACAGCTTAGAGAGCATAGGGCACTTCCACGCATGGGGGGATAAAGTGGGAAAATTGAAAATCAGCAAGACAGAAGCACCCCAAAGTTTAGGGCTGCTCTGTCGACAAGGACCTCCACTTCATTCCACCTTAAATATCCCAGGAAAGCGAAAAATGGATAAAAAAGTTGTGGTCCTTATGTACAATGGAATATCACTCAGCCATGAAATCAATGTCATAAGGCTAGTAGCAGCATGATGAGTGGATTTAGGTAAGACGATTCTAAGTGAAATAAGTCACACAGAAAAGGACACTTCTCATAAGGTGTCACTTATAGAGGGAATGTAAAAACCGTTACACTTGAACTGAATTACAAAACAGAACAGAGTCACTCATGCAGAAAACACACTATGGCTGCTTAACGGGAAAGGTGAGGTGGGGTGATCCATAAAACAAGAGTTTCAAATTAGCTCAGATACCGTTCCATAAACCCAATATGTAACAGACAAGACCTACTCCTTGCTCAGAGAACTGGACTCAACACGCCCGATTCACCGCACAAGAATATATCTGACTAGTAATAATCTTAAAACCTATGTATTGATATCTCTCTGTTAGTGTGTCAAGTGGGTGTAAAGCGGCATAAACACAGCCGTGAAAAGCAGCTAAACCCCATTATAAAAATAAATTACTTTTAAAAACCCATGAAACAAAGACAGGGAAAGAGAGAGAAATTCTTACACAATTCGTTCAGGGGCTGTGATGCAACCTGGATTGACCATATCTAGACCCACAGCTGGATGAGACATAAGGGTGGACACTCTTGGGGCTGAGAGGTTTGGTGAGGTTGGGTGAGCAAACGCAGACCCTTTAAAGTAATACTGCGTGCTACCCATCGCCTGGGTCCCAAATCTCCAGGTTCAAGGGCAGCTTCCTACATCGAAAACATGCATGAGAAACCCAGAAGATGGTACACCGTGTGATGGGGAAAGGTTTCTAAAACGCACCTCATTTCTCATCTCCTTGTGCTCGGGTTCGCCATTCCAGCCACTTTACTAGCAATCTCCCTACTTGGAGCCTCAGCACCTTTAACCTCCTGTTCCGAACAGGTTGCAATTTGTCCTGAGGATGAACGGGAAGACGGGGAACCAATGAGAGACTAGCTATGGGTGTTGGGACAGGCACAGGTCACTCTATTTTCCCATCAGGAAGAAGAATTAACCACAGGCTCAGCCTGCCCCCCGGAACCAGAACAGGGCCTGAAGCCATCCTGCGCTTTTGCGGCCAGCTACCAAAAAAGCGACTTGTAAAATGGAGCTTCAGGGCACTGCAATTCACAAACTTGCAAAGTTATAAATGATAACTCTCGTCCACAAATATATTGAGGGAAGGCAAAGAAGAGGATTTGAAATCAAGGCAGAATTGCAGGAAACAGATTTCAGGAGGTAGATTCGAATCGCCTTTAAAGCACATGAAAAGCGGCAAAACGTTGACAATGATGCCCTTGGCCAAAAAGGGCGTATGCGTTTTTTCCTGAATATATTCAGGAAAAAACGCATACGCCCTTTTTGGCCAACCAAGCAACCTGGAAAGGCAAATCAGCGCTACAAAGAAGTCTCGCTTCCCATCGGTCAAAAGGGCCATGCTGAAAAAAGTGTCAAAACCAGAAATGCAGGACAGGCCATGGAGAAATGGGAGCCTTGCTACACTGATGGGCGGGATGTAAATTGCCAACAGCCACTCTGGAGAAGTGTACGGTGTGTCCTGAAACATCTAAAAAACACAGCTTAGAGAGCATAGGGCGCTTCCACGCATGGGGTGATAAAGTGGGAAAATTGAAAATCAGCAAGACACAGGCACCCCAAAGTTTAGGGCTGCTCTGTTGACAAGGACCTCCACTTCATTCCACCTTAAATATCCCAGGAAAGCGAAAAATGGATCAAAAAGTTGTGGTCCTTATGTACAATGGAATATCACTCAGCCATGAAAACAATGTCTTAAGGCTAGTAGCAGCATGATGAGTGGATTTAGGTAAGACGATTCTAAGTGAAATAAGTCACACAGAAAAGGACACTTCTCATAAGGTGTCACTTATAGAGGGAATATAAAAACCGTTACACTTGAACTGAATTACAAAACAGAACAGAGTCACACATGCAGAAAACACACTATGGCTGCTTAACGGGAAAGGTGAGGTGGGGTGATCCATAAAACAAGAGTTTCAAATTAGCTCAGATACCGTTCCATAAACCCAATATGTAATAGACAAGACCTACTCTTGCTCAGACAACTGGACTCAACACGCCCGATTCACCGCACAAGAATATATCTGACTAGTAATAATCTTAAAAAATATGTTTTGATATCACTCTGTTAGTGTGTCATGTGAGTGTAAAGCGGCATAAACACAGCAGTGAAAAAAAAAAAACACAGCAGTGAAAAGCAGCTAAACCCCATTATAATAAGAAATTAAAAACCCATGAAAAAAAGACAGTTATAGAGAAAGAAATTCTTACAAAATTAGTTCAGGGGATGTGATGCAACCTGGATTGACCATATCTAGACCCACAGCTGGATGAGACATAAGGGTGGACACTCTTGGGGCTGAGAGTTTTGTGAAGTTGGGTGAGAAAACGCAGACCCTTTGAAGTAATACTGCGTGGTACCCATCCCACTGGTCCCAAATCTCCAGGTTCAAGGGCATCTTCCTACATCGAAAATACACATGAGAAACCCACACGACGGTACACTGTGTGATCGGGAAAGGTTTCTAAAACGCACCTCATTTCTCATCTCCTTGTGCTCGGGTTCACCAGTCCAGCCGCTATACTAGCAATCTCCGTACTTGGAAAATCAGCACCTTTAACCTCCTGTTTGGTACAGGTTGCAATTTGTCCTGAGGATGAACAGAAAGAGGGGGAACCAATAAGAGACAAGCTCTAGGTTTTGGGACAGGCACAGGTCACTCTATTTTCCCATCAGGAAGAAGAATTAACCACAGGCTCAGCCTGCCCCCCGGAACCAGAACAGGGCCTGAAGCCATCCTGCGCTTTTGCGGCCAGCTCCCAAAAAAGCGACTTGTAAAATGGAGCTTCAGGGCACTGCAATTCACAAACCTGCAGAGTTATAAACGATAACTCTCGTCCACAAATATATTGAGGGAAGGCAAAGAAGAGGATTTGAAATCAAGGCAGAATTGCAGGAAACAGAATTCAGGAGGTAGATTCGAATCGCCTTTAAAGCACATGAAAAGCGGCAAAACGTTGACAATGATGCCCTTGGCCAAAAAGGGCGTATGCGTTTTTTCCTGAATATATTCAGGTAAAAACGCATACGCCCTTTTTGGCCAACCAAGCAACCTGGAAAGGCAAATCAGCGCTACAAAGAAGTCTCGCTTCCCATCGTTCAAAAGGGCCATGCTGAAAAAAGTGTCAAAGCCAGAAATGCAGGACAGGCCATGGAGAAATGGGAGCCTTGCTACACTGATGGGCGGGATGTAAATTGCCAACAGCCACTCTGGAGAAGGGTACGGTGTGTCCTGAAACATCTAAAAAACACAGCTTAGAGAGCATAGGGCACTTCCACGCATGGGGGGATAAAGTGGGAAAATTGAAAATCAGCAAGACAGAAGCACCCCAAAGTTTAGGGCTGCTCTGTCGACAAGGACCTCCACTTCATTCCACCTTAAATATCCCAGGAAAGCGAAAAATGGATAAAAAAGTTGTGGTCCTTATGTACAATGGAATATCACTCAGCCATGAAATCAATGTCATAAGGCTAGTAGCAGCATGATGAGTGGATTTAGGTAAGACGATTCTAAGTGAAATAAGTCACACAGAAAAGGACACTTCTCATAAGGTGTCACTTATAGAGGGAATGTAAAAACCGTTACACTTGAACTGAATTACAAAACAGAACAGAGTCACTCATGCAGAAAACACACTATGGCTGCTTAACGGGAAAGGTGAGGTGGGGTGATCCATAAAACAAGAGTTTCAAATTAGCTCAGATACCGTTCCATAAACCCAATATGTAACAGACAAGACCTACTCCTTGCTCAGAGAACTGGACTCAACACGCCCGATTCACCGCACAAGAATATATCTGACTAGTAATAATCTTAAAACCTATGTATTGATATCTCTCTGTTAGTGTGTCAAGTGGGTGTAAAGCGGCATAAACACAGCCGTGAAAAGCAGCTAAACCCCATTATAAAAATAAATTACTTTTAAAAACCCATGAAACAAAGACAGGGAAAGAGAGAGAAATTCTTACACAATTCGTTCAGGGGCTGTGATGCAACCTGGATTGACCATATCTAGACCCACAGCTGGATGAGACATAAGGGTGGACACTCTTGGGGCTGAGAGGTTTGGTGAGGTTGGGTGAGCAAACGCAGACCCTTTAAAGTAATACTGCGTGCTACCCATCGCCTGGGTCCCAAATCTCCAGGTTCAAGGGCAGCTTCCTACATCGAAAACATGCATGAGAAACCCAGAAGATGGTACACCGTGTGATGGGGAAAGGTTTCTAAAACGCACCTCATTTCTCATCTCCTTGTGCTCGGGTTCGCCATTCCAGCCACTTTACTAGCAATCTCCCTACTTGGAGCCTCAGCACCTTTAACCTCCTGTTCCGAACAGGTTGCAATTTGTCCTGAGGATGAACGGGAAGACGGGGAACCAATGAGAGACTAGCTATGGGTGTTGGGACAGGCACAGGTCACTCTATTTTCCCATCAGGAAGAAGAATTAACCACAGGCTCAGCCTGCCCCCCGGAACCAGAACAGGGCCTGAAGCCATCCTGCGCTTTTGCAGCCAGCTACCAAAAAAGCGACTTGTAAAATGGAGCTTCAGGGCACTGCAATTCACAAACTTGCAAAGTTATAAATGATAACTCTCGTCCACAAATATATTGAGGGAAGGCAAAGAAGAGGATTTGAAATCAAGGCAGAATTGCAGGAAACAGATTTCAGGAGGTAGATTCGAATCGCCTTTAAAGCACATGAAAAGCGGCAAAACGTTGACAATGATGCCCTTGGCCAAAAAGGGCGTATGCGTTTTTTCCTGAATATATTCAGGAAAAAACGCATACGCCCTTTTTGGCCAACCAAGCAACCTGGAAAGGCAAATCAGCGCTACAAAGAAGTCTCGCTTCCCATCGGTCAAAAGGGCCATGCTGAAAAAAGTGTCAAAACCAGAAATGCAGGACAGGCCATGGAGAAATGGGAGCCTTGCTACACTGATGGGCGGGATGTAAATTGCCAACAGCCACTCTGGAGAAGTGTACGGTGTGTCCTGAAACATCTAAAAAACACAGCTTAGAGAGCATAGGGCGCTTCCACGCATGGGGTGATAAAGTGGGAAAATTGAAAATCAGCAAGACACAGGCACCCCAAAGTTTAGGGCTGCTCTGTTGACAAGGACCTCCACTTCATTCCACCTTAAATATCCCAGGAAAGCGAAAAATGGATCAAAAAGTTGTGGTCCTTATGTACAATGGAATATCACTCAGCCATGAAAACAATGTCTTAAGGCTAGTAGCAGCATGATGAGTGGATTTAGGTAAGACGATTCTAAGTGAAATAAGTCACACAGAAAAGGACACTTCTCATAAGGTGTCACTTATAGAGGGAATATAAAAACCGTTACACTTGAACTGAATTACAAAACAGAACAGAGTCACACATGCAGAAAACACACTATGGCTGCTTAACGGGAAAGGTGAGGTGGGGTGATCCATAAAACAAGAGTTTCAAATTAGCTCAGATACCGTTCCATAAACCCAATATGTAATAGACAAGACCTACTCTTGCTCAGACAACTGGACTCAACACGCCCGATTCACCGCACAAGAATATATCTGACTAGTAATAATCTTAAAAAATATGTTTTGATATCACTCTGTTAGTGTGTCATGTGGGTGTAAAGCGGCATAAACACAGCAGTGAAAAGCAGCTAAACCCCATTATAAAAATAAATTAAAAACCCATGAAACAAAGACAGTTATAGAGAAAGAAATTCTTACAAAATTAGTTCAGGAGCTGTGATGCAACCTGGATTGACCATATCTAGACCCACAGCTGGATGAGACATAAGGGTGTACACTCTTGGGGCTGAGAGTTTTGGTGAGGTTGGGTGAGCAAACGCAGACCCTTTGAAGTAATACTGCGTGGTACCCATCCCATTGGTCCCAAATCTCCAGGTTCAAGGGCATCTTCCTACATCGAAAACACACATGAGAAACCCACACGACGGTACACTGTGTGATCGGGAAAGGTTTCTAAAACGCACCTCATTTCTCATCTCCTTGTGCTCGGGTTCACCAGTCCAGCCGCTATACTAGCAATCTCCGTACTTGGAAAATCAGCACCTTTAACCTCCTGTTTGGTACAGGTTGCAA
Source organism: Balaenoptera physalus (assembly GCF_965194825.1). NCBI lineage: Eukaryota > Metazoa > Chordata > Mammalia > Artiodactyla > Balaenopteridae > Balaenoptera > Balaenoptera physalus. Next base: position 2,659,633 of record NW_028126470.1, read on the forward strand.
TTTGTCCTGAGGATGAACAGAAAGAGGGGGAACCAATAAGAGACAAGCTCTAGGTTTTGGGACAGGCACAGGTCACTCTATTTTCCCATCAGGAAAAAGAATTAACCACAGACTCAGCCTGCTGCTTGGAAGTAGAATAGGGCCTGAAGAAATCCTGTGTTTTTGCAGCCAACTCCCAAAAAAGCGAGTTGAGAAATGGAGATCAAGGGCACTGCAATTCACAAACCTGCAGAGTTATAAATGATAACTCTCGTCCACAAATATATTGAGGGAAGGCAAAGAAGAGGATTTGAAATCAAGGCAGAATTGCAGGAAACAGATTTCAGGAGGTAGATTCGAATCGCCTTTAAAGCACATGAAAAGCGGCAAAACGTTGACAATGATGCCCTTGGCCAAAAAGGGCGTATGCGTTTTTTCCTGAATATATTCATGAAAAAACGCATACGCCCTTTTTGGCCAACCAAGCAACCTGGAAAGGCAAATCAGTGCTACAAAGTAGTCTCGCTTCCCATCGGTCAAAAGGGCCATGCTGAAAAAAGTGTCAAAACCAGAAATGCAGGACAGGCCATGGAGGAATGGGAGCCTTGCTACACTGATGGGCGGGATGTAAATTGCCCACAGCCACTCTGGAGAAGGGTACGGTGTGTCCTGAAACATCTAAAAAACACAGCTTAGAGAGCATAGGGCACTTCCACGCATGGGGGGATAAAGTGGGAAAATTGAAAATCAGCAAGACACAAGCACCCAAAAGTTTAGGGCAGCTCTGTTGACAAGGACCTCCACTTCATTCCACCTTAAATATCCCAGGAAAGCGAAAAATGGATAAAAAAGTTGTCGTCCATATGTACAGTGGAATATCACTCAGCCATGAAATCAATGTCATAAGGCTAGTAGCCGCATGATGAGTGGATTTAGGTACGACGATTCTAAGTGAATTAAGTCACACAGAAAGGACACTTCTCATAAGGTGTCACTTATAGAGGGAATGTAAATACCGTTACACTTGAACTGAATTACAAAACAGAACAGAGTCACACATGCAGAAAACACACTATGGCTGCTTAATGGGAAAGGTGAGGTGGGGTGATACATAAAACAAGAGTTTCAAATTAGCTCAGATACCGTTCCATAAACCCAATATGTAATAGACAAGACCTACTCTTGCTCAGACAACTGGACTCAACACGCCCGATTCACCGCACAAGAATATATCTGACTAGTAATAATCTTAAAAAATATGTTTTGATATCACTCTGTTAGTGTGTCATGTGGGTGTAAAGCGGCATAAACACAGCAGTGAAAAAAAAAAAACACAGCAGTGAAAAGCAGCTAAATCCCATTATAATAAGAAATTAAAAACCCATGAAAAAAAGACAGTTATAGAGAAAGAAATTCTTACAAAATTAGTTCAGGGGCTGTGATGCAACCTGGATTGACCATATCTAGACCCACAGCTGGATGAGACATAAGGGTGTACACTCTTGGGGCTGAGAGTTTTGTTGAGGTTGGGTGAGCAAACGCAGACCCTTTGAAGTAATACTGCGTGGTACCCATCCCATTGGTCCCAAATCTCCAGGTTCAAGGGCATCTTCCTACATCGAAAACACACATGAGAAACCCACACGACGGTACACTGTGTGATCGGGAAAGGTTTCTAAAACGCACCTCATTTCTCATCTCCTTGTGCTCGGGTTCAACAGTCCAGCCGCTATACTAGCAATCTCCGTACTTGGAAAATCAGCACCTTTAACCTCCTGTTTGGTACAGGTTGCAATTTGTCCTGAGGATGAACAGAAAGAGGGGGAACCAATAAGAGACAAGCTCTAGGTTTTGGGACAGGCACAGGTCACTCTATTTTCCCATCAGGAAAAAGAATTAACCACAGACTCAGCCTGCTGCCTGGAAGTAGAATAGGGCCTGAAGAAATCCTGTGCTTTTGCGGCCAACTCCCAAAAAAGCGAGTTGAGAAATGGAGATCAGGGGCACTGCAATTCACAAACCTGCAGAGTTATCAATGATAACTCTCGTCCACAAATATATTGAGGGAAGGCTACGAAGAGGATTTGAAAGCAAGGCAGAATTGCAGAAACAGACTTAAGGAGGTAGATTCGAATCGCGTTTAAAGCACATGAAAAGCGGCAAAAGTCGACAATGATGCCCTTGGCCAAAAAGGGCGTATGCGTTTTTTACTGAATATATTCAGGAAAAAAAGCATACGCCCTTTTTGGCCAACCAAGCAACCTGGAAAGGCAAATCAGCGCTACAAAGAAGTCTCGCTTCCCATCGGTCAAAAGGGCCATGCTGAAAAAAGTGTCAAAGCCAGAAATGCAGGACAGGCCATGGAGAAATGGGAGCCTTGCTACACTGATGGGCGGGATGTAAATTGCCAACAGCCACTCTGGAGAAGGGTACGGTGTGTCCTGAAACATCTAAAAAACACAGCTTAGAGAGCATAGGGCACTTCCACGCATGGGGGGATAAAGTGGGAAAATTGAAAATCAGCAAGACAGAAGCACCCCAAAGTTTAGGGCTGCTCTGTCGACAAGGACCTCCACTTCATTCCACCTTAAATATCCCAGGAAAGCGAAAAATGGATCAAAAAGTTGTGGTCCTTATGTACAATGCAATATCACTCAGCCATGAAATCAATGTCATAAGGCTAGTAGCAGCATGATGAGTGGATTTAGGTAAGACGATTCTAAGTGAAATAAGTCACACAGAAAAGGACACTTCTCATAAGGTGTCACTTATAGAGGGAATGTAAAAACCGTTACACTTGAACTGAATTACAAAACAGAACAGAGTCACACATGCAGAAAACACACTATGGCTGCTTAACGGGAAAGGTGAGGTGGGGTGATCCATAAAACAAGAGTTTCAAATTAGCTCAGATACCGTTCCATAAACCCAATATGTAATAGACAAGACCTACTCCTTGCTCAGAGAACTGGACTCAACACGCCCGATTCACCGCACAAGAATATATCTGACTTGTAATAATCTTAAAACCTATGTATTGATATCTCTCTGTTAGTGTGTCAAGTGGGTGTAAAGCGGCATAAACACAGCCGTGAAAAGCAGCTAAACCCCATTATAAAAATAAATTACTTTTAAAAACCCATGAAACAAAGACAGGGAAAGAGAGAGAAATTCTTACACAATTCGTTCAGGGGCTGTGATGCAACCTGGATTGACCATATCTAGACCCACAGCTGGATGAGACATAAGGGTGGACACTCTTGGGGCTGAGAGTTTTGGTGAGGTTGGGTGAGCAAACGCAGACCCTTTGAAGTAATACTGCGTGGTACCCATCCCATTGGTCCCAAATCTCCAGGTTCAAGGGCATCTTCCTACATCGAAAACACACATGAGAAACCCACACGACGGTACACTGTGTGATCGGGAAAGGTTTCTAAAACGCACCTCATTTCTCATCTCCTTGTGCTCGGGTTCACCAGTCCAGCCGCTATACTAGCAATCTCCGTACTTGGAAAATCAGCACCTTTAACCTCCTGTTTGGTACAGGTTGCAATTTGTCCTGAGGATGAACAGAAAGAGGGGGAACCAATAAGAGACAAGCTCTAGGTTTTGGGACAGGCACAGGTCACTCTATTTTCCCATCAGGAAGAAGAATTAACCACAGGCTCAGCCTGCCCCCCGGAACCAGAACAGGGCCTGAAGCCATCCTGCGCTTTTGCGGCCAGCTCCCAAAAAAGCGACTTGTAAAATGGAGCTTCAGGGCACTGCAATTCACAAACCTGCAGAGTTATAAACGATAACTCTCGTCCACAAATATATTGAGGGAAGGCAAAGAAGAGGATTTGAAATCAAGGCAGAATTGCAGGAAACAGAATTCAGGAGATAGATTCGAATCGCCTTTAAAGCACATGAAAAGCGGCAAAACGTTGACAATGATGCCCTTGGCCAAAAAGGGCGTATGCGTTTTTTCCTGAATATATTCAGGTAAAAACGCATACGCCCTATTTGGCCAACCAAGCAACCTGGAAAGGCAAATCAGCACTACAAAGAAGTCTCGCTTCCCATCGTTCAAAAGGGCCATGCTGAAAAAAGTGTCAAAGCCAGAAATGCAGGACAGGCCATGGAGAAATGGGAGCCTTGCTACACTGATGGGCGGGATGTAAATTGCCAACAGCCACTCTGGAGAAGGGTACGGTGTGTCCTGAAACATCTAAAAAACACAGCTTAGAGAGCATAGGGCACTTCCACGCATGGGGGGATAAAGTGGGAAAATTGAAAATCAGCAAGACAGAAGCACCCCAAAGTTTAGGGCTGCTCTGTCGACAAGGACCTCCACTTCATTCCACCTTAAATATCCCAGGAAAGCGAAAAATGGATAAAAAAGTTGTGGTCCTTATGTACAATGGAATATCACTCAGCCATGAAATCAATGTCATAAGGCTAGTAGCAGCATGATGAGTGGATTTAGGTAAGACGATTCTAAGTGAAATAAGTCACACAGAAAAGGACACTTCTCATAAGGTGTCACTTATAGAGGGAATGTAAAAACCGTTACACTTGAACTGAATTACAAAACAGAACAGAGTCACTCATGCAGAAAACACACTATGGCTGCTTAACGGGAAAGGTGAGGTGGGGTGATCCATAAAACAAGAGTTTCAAATTAGCTCAGATACCGTTCCATAAACCCAATATGTAACAGACAAGACCTACTCCTTGCTCAGAGAACTGGACTCAACACGCCCGATTCACCGCACAAGAATATATCTGACTAGTAATAATCTTAAAACCTATGTATTGATATCTCTCTGTTAGTGTGTCAAGTGGGTGTAAAGCGGCATAAACACAGCCGTGAAAAGCAGCTAAACCCCATTATAAAAATAAATTACTTTTAAAAACCCATGAAACAAAGACAGGGAAAGAGAGAGAAATTCTTACACAATTCGTTCAGGGGCTGTGATGCAACCTGGATTGACCATATCTAGACCCACAGCTGGATGAGACATAAGGGTGGACACTCTTGGGGCTGAGAGGTTTGGTGAGGTTGGGTGAGCAAACGCAGACCCTTTAAAGTAATACTGCGTGGTACCCATCCCATTGGTCCCAAATCTCCAGGTTCAAGGGCATCTTCCTACATCGAAAACACACATGAGAAACCCACACGACGGTACACTGTGTGATCGGGAAAGGTTTCTAAAACGCACCTCATTTCTCATCTCCTTGTGCTCGGGTTCACCAGTCCAGCCGCTATACTAGCAATCTCCGTACTTGGAAAATCAGCACCTTTAACCTCCTGTTTGGTACAGGTTGCAATTTGTCCTGAGGATGAACAGAAAGAGGGGGAACCAATAAGAGACAAGCTCTAGGTTTTGGGACAGGCACAGGTCACTCTATTTTCCCATCAGGAAAAAGAATTAACCACAGACTCAGCCTGCTGCTTGGAAGTAGAATAGGGCCTGAAGAAATCCTGTGTTTTTGCAGCCAACTCCCAAAAAAGCGAGTTGAGAAATGGAGATCAAGGGCACTGCAATTCACAAACCTGCAGAGTTATAAATGATAACTCTCGTCCACAAATATATTGAGGGAAGGCAAAGAAGAGGATTTGAAATCAAGGCAGAATTGCAGGAAACAGATTTCAGGAGGTAGATTCGAATCGCCTTTAAAGCACATGAAAAGCGGCAAAACGTTGACAATGATGCCCTTGGCCAAAAAGGGCGTATGCGTTTTTTCCTGAATATATTCAGGAAAAAACGCATACGCCCTTTTTGGCCAACCAAGCAACCTGGAAAGGCAAATCAGTGCTACAAAGTAGTCTCGCTTCCCATCGGTCAAAAGGGCCATGCTGAAAAAAGTGTCAAAACCAGAAATGCAGGACAGGCCATGGAGGAATGGGAGCCTTGCTACACTGATGGGCGGGATGTAAATTGCCCACAGCCACTCTGGAGAAGGGTACGGTGTGTCCTGAAACATCTAAAAAACACAGCTTAGAGAGCATAGGGCACTTCCACGCATGGGGGGATAAAGTGGGAAAATTGAAAATCAGCAAGACACAAGCACCCAAAAGTTTAGGGCAGCTCTGTTGACAAGGACCTCCACTTCATTCCACCTTAAATATCCCAGGAAAGCGAAAAATGGATAAAAAAGTTGTCGTCCATATGTACAGTGGAATATCACTCAGCCATGAAATCAATGTCATAAGGCTAGTAGCCGCATGATGAGTGGATTTAGGTACGACGATTCTAAGTGAATTAAGTCACACAGAAAGGACACTTCTCATAAGGTGTCACTTATAGAGGGAATGTAAATACCGTTACACTTGAACTGAATTACAAAACAGAACAGAGTCACACATGCAGAAAACACACTATGGCTGCTTAATGGGAAAGGTGAGGTGGGGTGATACATAAAACAAGAGTTTCAAATTAGCTCAGATACCGTTCCATAAACCCAATATGTAATAGACAAGACCTACTCTTGCTCAGACAACTGGACTCAACACGCCCGATTCACCGCACAAGAATATATCTGACTAGTAATAATCTTAAAAAATATGTTTTGATATCACTCTGTTAGTGTGTCATGTGGGTGTAAAGCGGCATAAACACAGCAGTGAAAAAAAAAAAACACAGCAGTGAAAAGCAGCTAAATCCCATTATAATAAGAAATTAAAAACCCATGAAAAAAAGACAGTTATAGAGAAAGAAATTCTTACAAAATTAGTTCAGGGGCTGTGATGCAACCTGGATTGACCATATCTAGACCCACAGCTGGATGAGACATAAGGGTGTACCCTCTTGGGGCTGAGAGTTTTGTTGAGGTTGGGTGAGCAAACGCAGACCCTTTGAAGTAATACTGCGTGGTACCCATCCCATTGGTCCCAAATCTCCAGGTTCAAGGGCATCTTCCTACATCGAAAACACACATGAGAAACCCACACGACGGTACACTGTGTGATCGGGAAAGGTTTCTAAAACGCACCTCATTTCTCATCTCCTTGTGCTCGGGTTCAACAGTCCAGCCGCTATACTAGCAATCTCCGTACTTGGAAAATCAGCACCTTTAACCTCCTGTTTGGTACAGGTTGCAATTTGTCCTGAGGATGAACAGAAAGAGGGGGAACCAATAAGAGACAAGCTCTAGGTTTTGGGACAGGCACAGGTCACTCTATTTTCCCATCAGGAAAAAGAATTAACCACAGACTCAGCCTGCTGCCTGGAAGTAGAATAGGGCCTGAAGAAATCCTGTGCTTTTGCGGCCAACTCCCAAAAAAGCGAGTTGAGAAATGGAGATCAGGGGCACTGCAATTCACAAACCTGCAGAGTTATCAATGATAACTCTCGTCCACAAATATATTGAGGGAAGGCTACGAAGAGGATTTGAAAGCAAGGCAGAATTGCAGAAACAGACTTAAGGAGGTAGATTCGAATCGCGTTTAAAGCACATGAAAAGCGGCAAAAGTCGACAATGATGCCCTTGGCCAAAAAGGGCGTATGCGTTTTTTACTGAATATATTCAGGAAAAAAAGCATACGCCCTTTTTGGCCAACCAAGCAACCTGGAAAGGCAAATCAGCGCTACAAAGAAGTCTCGCTTCCCATCGGTCAAAAGGGCCATGCTGAAAAAAGTGTCAAAGCCAGAAATGCAGGACAGGCCATGGAGAAATGGGAGCCTTGCTACACTGATGGGCGGGATGTAAATTGCCAACAGCCACTCTGGAGAAGGGTACGGTGTGTCCTGAAACATCTAAAAAACACAGCTTAGAGAGCATAGGGCACTTCCACGCATGGGGGGATAAAGTGGGAAAATTGAAAATCAGCAAGACAGAAGCACCCCAAAGTTTAGGGCTGCTCTGTCGACAAGGACCTCCACTTCATTCCACCTTAAATATCCCAGGAAAGCGAAAAATGGATCAAAAAGTTGTGGTCCTTATGTACAATGCAATATCACTCAGCCATGAAATCAATGTCATAAGGCTAGTAGCAGCATGATGAGTGGATTTAGGTAAGACGATTCTAAGTGAAATAAGTCACACAGAAAAGGACACTTCTCATAAGGTGTCACTTATAGAGGGAATGTAAAAACCGTTACACTTGAACTGAATTACAAAACAGAACAGAGTCACACATGCAGAAAACACACTATGGCTGCTTAACGGGAAAGGTGAGGTGGGGTGATCCATAAAACAAGAGTTTCAAATTAGCTCAGATACCGTTCCATAAACCCAATATGTAATAGACAAGACCTACTCCTTGCTCAGAGAACTGGACTCAACACGCCCGATTCACCGCACAAGAATATATCTGACTTGTAATAATCTTAAAACCTATGTATTGATATCTCTCTGTTAGTGTGTCAAGTGGGTGTAAAGCGGCATAAACACAGCCGTGAAAAGCAGCTAAACCCCATTATAAAAATAAATTACTTTTAAAAACCCATGAAACAAAGACAGGGAAAGAGAGAGAAATTCTTACACAATTCGTTCAGGGGCTGTGATGCAACCTGGATTGACCATATCTAGACCCACAGCTGGATGAGACATAAGGGTGGACACTCTTGGGGCTGAGAGTTTTGGTGAGGTTGGGTGAGCAAACGCAGACCCTTTGAAGTAATACTGCGTGGTACCCATCCCATTGGTCCCAAATCTCCAGGTTCAAGGGCATCTTCCTACATCGAAAACACACATGAGAAACCCACACGACGGTACACTGTGTGATCGGGAAAGGTTTCTAAAACGCACCTCATTTCTCATCTCCTTGTGCTCGGGTTCACCAGTCCAGCCGCTATACTAGCAATCTCCGTACTTGGAAAATCAGCACCTTTAACCTCCTGTTTGGTACAGGTTGCAATTTGTCCTGAGGATGAACAGAAAGAGGGGGAACCAATAAGAGACAAGCTCTAGGTTTTGGGACAGGCACAGGTCACTCTATTTTCCCATCAGGAAAAAGAATTAACCACAGACTCAGCCTGCTGCTTGGAAGTAGAATAGGGCCTGAAGAAATCCTGTGCTTTTGCAGCCAACTCCCAAAAAAGCGAGTTGAGAAATGGAGATCAAGGGCACTGCAATTCACAAACCTGCAGAGTTATAAATGATAACTCTCGTCCACAAATATATTGAGGGAAGGCAAAGAAGAGGATTTGAAATCAAGGCAGAATTGCAGGAAACAGATTTCAGGAGGTAGATTCGAATCGCCTTTAAAGCACATGAAAAGCGGCAAAACGTTGACAATGATGCCCTTGGCCAAAAAGGGCGTATGCGTTTTTTCCTGAATATATTCAGGAAAAAACGCATACGCCCTTTTTGGCCAACCAAGCAACCTGGAAAGGCAAATCAGTGCTACAAAGTAGTCTCGCTTCCCATCGGTCAAAAGGGCCATGCTGAAAAAAGTGTCAAAACCAGAAATGCAGGACAGGCCATGGAGGAATGGGAGCCTTGCTACACTGATGGGCGGGATGTAAATTGCCCACAGCCACTCTGGAGAAGGGTACGGTGTGTCCTGAAACATCTAAAAAACACAGCTTAGAGAGCATAGGGCACTTCCACGCATGGGGGGATAAAGTGGGAAAATTGAAAATCAGCAAGACACAAGCACCCAAAAGTTTAGGGCAGCTCTGTTGACAAGGACCTCCACTTCATTCCACCTTAAATATCCCAGGAAAGCGAAAAATGGATAAAAAAGTTGTCGTCCATATGTACAGTGGAATATCACTCAGCCATGAAATCAATGTCATAAGGCTAGTAGCCGCATGATGAGTGGATTTAGGTACGACGATTCTAAGTGAATTAAGTCACACAGAAAGGACACTTCTCATAAGGTGTCACTTATAGAGGGAATGTAAATACCGTTACACTTGAACTGAATTACAAAACAGAACAGAGTCACACATGCAGAAAACACACTATGGCTGCTTAATGGGAAAGGTGAGGTGGGGTGATACATAAAACAAGAGTTTCAAATTAGCTCAGATACCGTTCCATAAACCCAATATGTAATAGACAAGACCTACTCTTGCTCAGACAACTGGACTCAACACGCCCGATTCACCGCACAAGAATATATCTGACTAGTAATAATCTTAAAAAATATGTTTTGATATCACTCTGTTAGTGTGTCATGTGGGTGTAAAGCGGCATAAACACAGCAGTGAAAAGCAGCTAAACCCCATTATAAAAATAAATTAAAAACCCATGAAACAAAGACAGTTATAGAGAAAGAAATTCTTACAAAATTAGTTCAGGAGCTGTGATGCAACCTGGATTGACCATATCTAGACCCACAGCTGGATGAGACATAAGGGTGTACACTCTTGGGGCTGAGAGTTTTGGTGAGGTTGGGTGAGCAAACGCAGACCCTTTGAAGTAATACTGCGTGGTACCCATCCCATTGGTCCCAAATCTCCAGGTTCAAGGGCATCTTCCTACATCGAAAACACACATGAGAAACCCACACGACGGTACACTGTGTGATCGGGAAAGGTTTCTAAAACGCACCTCATTTCTCATCTCCTTGTGCTCGGGTTCACCAGTCCAGCCGCTATACTAGCAATCTCCGTACTTGGAAAATCAGCACCTTTAACCTCCTGTTTGGTACAGGTTGCAATTTGTCCTGAGGATGAACAGAAAGAGGGGGAACCAATAAGAGACAAGCTCTAGGTTTTGGGACAGGCACAGGTCACTCTATTTTCCCATCAGGAAAAAGAATTAACCACAGACTCAGCCTGCTGCTTGGAAGTAGAATAGGGCCTGAAGAAATCCTGTGCTTTTGCAGCCAACTCCCAAAAAAGCGAGTTGAGAAATGGAGATCAGGGGCACTGCAATTCACAAACCTGCAGAGTTATCAATGATAACTCTCGTCCACAAATATATTGAGGGAAGGCTACGAAGAGGATTTGAAAGCAAGGCAGAATTGCAGAAACAGACTTAAGGAGGTAGATTCGAATCGCGTTTAAAGCACATGAAAAGCGGCAAAACGTCGACAATGATGCCCTTGGCTAAAAAGGGCCTATGCGTTTTTTCCTGAATATATTCAGGAAAAAACGCATAGGCCCTTTTTGGCCAACCAAGGAACCTGGAAAGGCAAATCAGCGCTACAAAGAAGTCTCGCTTCCCATCGGTCAAAAGGGCCATGCTGAAAAAAGTGTCAAAACCAGAAATGCAGCACAGGCCATGGAGAATGGGAGCCTTGGTACGCTGATGGTGGGATGTAAATTGCCAACAGCCACTCTGGAGAAGTGTACGGTGTGTCCTGAAACATCTAAAAAACACAGCTTAGAGAGAATAGGGCACTTCCACTCATGGGCGTATAAATTGGGAAAACTAAAAATCAGCAAGACACAGGCACACCAAAGTTTAGGGCTGCTCTCTTGACAAGAACCTCCTCTTCATTACACCTTAAATATCCCAGGAAATAGGAAAATGGATAACGATGTTGTGGTCCTTATGTACAATGGAATATCACTCAGCCATGAAATCAATGTCATAAGGCTATTAGCAGCATGATGAGTGGATTTAGGTTCGACGATTCTAAGTGAAATAAGTCACACAGAAAAAGACACTTATCATAAGATATCACTTATAGAGGGAATGTAAAAACCGCTACAATTGAACTGAATTACAAAACAGAATAGAGTCACACATTTAGAAAACACACTATGGCTGCTTAACGGGAAAGGTGAGGTGGGGTGATGCATAAAACAAGGGTTTCATGTTAGCTCAGATACCGATCCATAAACCCAATATGTAATAGACAAGACCTACTCCTTGCTCCGTGAAGTGGACGCAACACCCCCTATTCAACGAACAAGTGTATATCTGACTAGTAAAAATCTTAAAACCTACGTATTGATTTCTCTCTGTAAGTTAATCAATGGGTGTAAAGGGGCATAAACACAGCAGTGAAAATCAGGTAAACCCCATTATAAAAATAAATTACTTTAAAATCCCAAAAAACAAAGATAATGATAGAGGGAGAAATTTTTACATAATTCTTTCCAGGGCTGTGATGCAACCTGGTGTGACCATATCTAGACCCACAGCTGGATGAGAAATAAAGCTGGACACTCTTGGGGCTGAAGGTCTCTTTCCGTATTTACCAGATTGGGAACATAGAAAGGCTGCCACCCTCTGGCCGTTACCTGCACAAGCAGCTTTAAAACCTGTGCTAATGGTCACTTCATATGAACAAGTACTGCAGGGCTATAAATGAAACGTGCCCTCAAAATGTCTTGAGGGATTTAATGGCCAAAAATTTTCAAAATGTGACACTTACTTTAAGAAAACACTTTGAAGAACTAAGCTGTAATCACAGTTTGATAAATAAAAAGGGCATGCTTTAAAGCTCAATTTCAACAGATTATGGGACACATGCAAATTCAACCACAGATAGGTATCAGCTCACACCTGTTAGAATAACCATCAGCAAGAAAACTACAAATAATAAATATTGAAGGTGTTTTGGAGAAATGCATACCCTCAATTTTAAGTGGGACGTATCCTGGAAAGAGCCACTAATGAGAACTGAATGGGGGTGCCTTTAAAACATACACACTGAGCTACCATATGATACAGCAAGCCCACTCCTTGGCCTATAACATAAGAAGATATAACTGGAAAGACACAGGCAAGCAAATGTGCATTGCAGCAGTATTGCAATAGCCAAGACATGGAGGCAACCAGAAAGTCCATCAAGAGGTGCGTGGCCAAAGAAGAACTGGTACACGTACAGATGGAATATTAGCCAGGGAAAAAAATGAAACAATGCCATTTGCAGCACCATGTATGATTCTTGAGGTAATCAGGCAAATTGTACTAAGTCAGAAAGCAAAAGACACATATCCTATAATATCACTTATAGGTCTTAGCTAAAAATTGATACCAATGAAGATATTTCCACAGAGAAATGCAATCACAGATTCATTAAACAAACTTATGGTTCACCAAATGGAAAGGTGTGAGGATTGGATACATTAGGATATTGGGGTTAAGATAGATATAGAAACACATGTGAAATATGTAATCACCAAAGACCTACGTAATACCAAGACAAGACTACTCAACATCGTGTCATAACCTACATGGGAAAATGATCCAAAGAAGAATAGATATATGTATATGTTTAAAAGAACCACATCTTGCACACCTAGAAGAAACAAAACATTTTAATTAAATTTGCTCTGACAAAAAATAAAAATTAAATTAAAAAAAGAACAAGAAGTAATGAGACATAAACTTAAGGGGCTATTTGCTGGCACATTGCATTCTAATTTACAACCAGAACATGACTTCCATTAAGGCTCTGTCATCACTAATAAAGCAGCTTTATAAGCAATGTTGAAGGTAGCTTAAAAGAAGTCTCACTAATTATTGATAGTAACAAGGAAACAAAGAAAAGTAAAAATCTCACTGCAAAAAGTATACATAGGGTAAGGATAGTAGATCAAACACTTATTAAACTTCTGTAAAGAATAAAAGAAAACAGTCATATATTTTTTTAAAAAGAGAGGGCCCAAATAAATCTGAAATGAAAGAGATGATGTTACAACAGACACCACAGAAATACAAAGTATCCTAAGATACACACAGGGTAACTCAGGGCTCAGACTGGACAGAGCCCACTCTCCAGTCCCCTGTACATGACTTACAGGAGCCTCATGAACTGAGGAGGGGGTCCCTGAAGAGAGGCTCAAGATAGAATATGGTAGGCATTAACATGACTGCATTCATCTTAAACATGCCTGAACTACATTCACACGAGATGATTTTGTCCTGTATGTACATCGGCACCTCTAGTTGGAACTGCAGATCTTTGGCTTCAACACCTCTACTGACAACATTAGCATCACCTGCTGTGGACCGTCTCCTACAGGATTTCTAGAATCAGAAAACATCGAAGCTTCACAGGACCCAGAATCTGTGCGAGTCCACACAGAGTCTCAGAGTCTCAACTCCACTCAGATACTCCACTCTTGGAGGGCACACACAAAGTAGTGTGCACATCAGGACCCAGAGGAAGGAGCAGTGACCCTGTAGGAGAATGACCAGAACTACCTGCTACTTTTAGAGGGTCTCCTGCAGAGGCAGGTGGTGGCTGTGGCTGTGGCTCACCGTGAGGACAACGACACTGGCAGCAGAAGTTCTGGGAAATACTCCTTGGTGTGTGCCCTCCCAGAGTCCGCCATTAGCCCCACCAAGAGCAAGGTAGGCTCCAGGGCTGGGTCGCCTCAGGCCAAACAACCAACAGGGAGGGAACCCAGCCCCATGCATCAGCAGACAAGCGGATTAAACTTTTTATTAAAGTTTTATTTAATCCGTAGACAAGCGGATTAAAGCTCTGCCCACCAAAGCAACACCCAGCTCTACCCACCACCAGTCCCTCCCATCAGGAAGCTTGCACTAGCCTCTAAGATAGACTCATCCACTGGAGAGCAGACAGCAGAAGCAAGAAGAACTACAATTCTGCAGCCTGTGGAAGGAAAACCACATTCACAGAAAGATAGACAAAATGAAAAGGCAGAGGACTTTATACCAGATCAAGGAACAAGATAAAACCCCAGAAAAAAAACGAAATGAGGTGGAGATAGGGAACCTTCCAGAAAAAGAATTCAGAATAATGATAGTGAAGTTGAGCCAAGACCTTGGAAAAAAAAAGGAGGCAAAGATCGAGAAGATGCAAGAAATGTTTAACAAGGACCTAGAAGAATTAAAGAACAAACAAACAGAGGTGAACAATGTAATAACTGAAATGAAAAATACACTAGAAGGAATCAGTAGCAGAATAACTGTGGCAGAAGAACGGATAAGTGACCTGGAAGACAGAGAGGTGGAAATCACTGCCATGGAACAGAATAAAGAAAAAGAATGAAAATAAACGAAGACACCCCAAGAGTCCTCTGGGACAACATTAAACGCAACAACATTCGCATTATAGGGGTCCCAGAAGGAGAAGAGAGAGAGAAAGGACCCGAGAATATATTTGAAGAGATTATGGTCAAAAACTTCCCTAGCATGGGAAAAGAAATAGCCACCCAAGTCCAGAAGCACAGAGTGTCCCAGGCAGGATAAACCAAAGGAGAAAAATGACAAGACACATAGTAATCAAATTGACAAAAATTAACGACAAAGAAAAATGATTGAAAGCAGCAAGGGAAAAATGACCAATAACATACAAGGGAACTCCCATAAGGATAACAACTGATTTCTCAGCAGAAAATCTACAAGCCAGAAGGAAGTGGCATGATAAATTTAAAGTGATGAAAGGGAAGAACCTACAACCAAGAGTACTCCACCCTGCAAAGAGCTCATTCAGATTTGATGGAGAAATCAAAAGCCTTACAGACAAGCAAAAGCTAAGAGAATTCAACACCATGAAACCAGCTCTACACCAAATGCTAAAGGAACTTCTCTAAGTGGGAAACACAAGAGAAGAAAAGGACCCACCAAGACAAACCCATAACAATTAAGAAAATAGTAGTAGGAACATACATATCGATAATTACCTTAAACGTGAATGCACTAAATGTTCCAACCAAAAGACACAGGCTCGCTGAATGGATACAAAAACAAGACCCATATATATGCTGTCTACAAGAGATCCATTTCAGACCTAGGGACACATACAGACTCAAAGTGAGGCGATGGAAAAATATACTCTATGCAAATGAAAATCAAAAGAAAGCTGGAGTAGCAATACTCATATCAGATAAAATAGACTTTAAAATAAAGAATGTTACAAGAGACAAGGAAAGACACTACATAATGGTCAGGGGATCAATCCAAGAAGAAGATATAACAATTATAAATATATATGTACCCAAAATAGGAGCACCTCAATGTATAAGGCAACTGCTAACAGCTATAAAAGAGGAAATCGACAGTAACACAATAATAGCGGGGGACTTTAACAGCTCACTTACACCAGTGGAGATCAGCCAGACAGAAATTTAATAAGGAAACACAAGCTTTAAATGACACAATAGACCAGATAGAGTTAATTGATATTTATAGGACATTCCATCCAAAAACAGCAGATTACACGTTCTTCTCAACTGCACACGGAACATTCTCCAGGATAGATCACATCTTGGGTCACAGATAAAGCCTCAGTAAATTTAAGAAAACTGAAATCATATCAAGCAGCTGTTCCGACCACAATGCTATGAGATTAGAAATCAATTACACGGAAAAAAAGTAAAAAACACAAACACATGGAGGCTAAACAATACGTTACTAAATAACCAAGAGATCACTGAAGAAATCAAAGAGGAAATCAAAAACTACCTAGAGACAAACGACAACAAAAACACGATGATCCAAAACCTATGAGATGCAGCAAAAGGAGTTCTAAGAGGGAAGTTTATAGCAATACAAGCCTACCTCAAGAAACAAGAAAAATCTCAAATAAACAATCGAACCTTACACCTAGAGGAACTAGAGAAAGAAGAACAAAACCCAAAGTTAGTAGAAGGAAAGAAATCATAAACATCAGAGCAGAAATAAAGGAAATAGAAACAAAGAAAACGAAAGCAAAGATCAATAAAACTAAAAGCTGGTTCTTTGAGAAGATAAGCAAAAATGATCAACCTTTAGCCAGACTTAAGAAAAAGAGGGAGAAGACGCAAATCAACAAAATTAGAAGTGAAAAAGCAGAAGTTACAACAGACACAACAGGAATACAAAGCATCCTAAGAGACTACTACAAGCAACTGTAGGCCAATAAAATGGACAATCTGGAAGAAATGGACAAATTCTTAGAAAGGGATAACCTTCTAAGACTGAACCAGGAAGAAATAGAAAATATGAACAAACCTATCACAAGCAATGAAATTGAAACTGTGATTAAAAATCTTCCAATAAACCAAAGTCCAGAACCAGATGGCATCACAGGTGAATTCTATCAAACATTTAGAGAAGAGCTAACACCCAACCTTCTCAAATTCTTCAAAACAATTGCAGGAGAAGGAACACTCCCAAACTCATTCTATGAGACCACCATCACCCTGATACCAAAATCAGACAGAGATACTACAAGGAAAGAAAATTATAGACCAATATCACTGATGAATATAGATGTAAAAATCCTCAACAAAATACTAGCAAACAGAATCGAACAACACATTAAAAGGATCATACACCATGATCAAGTGGGGTTTATCCCAGGGATGCAAGGATTCTTCAATATACACAAATCAATGTGATACACCATATTAACAAATTGTAGAATAAAACCATATGATCATCTCAATAGATGAAGGAAAAGATTTTGAGAAAATTCAACACTCATTTACGATAAAAACTCTGCAGAGTGTGGGCATAGAGGGAAACTACCTCAACATAATAAAGGCCATATATGACAAACCCACAGCAAACAGCATTCTCAATGGTGAAAAACTGAAAGCGTTTCCTCTAAGATCAGGAACAAGACGAGGATGTCCACTCTCACCACTGCTATTCAACATAGTTTTGGAAGTCCTAGCCATGGCAATCAGAGAAGAAAAAGAAATAAAAGGAATACAAAAAGGAAAAGAAGAAGTAAAATTGTCACTGTTTGCAGATGACATGATATCATAGATAGAGAATCCTAAAGATGCCACCAGAAAACCACTGGAGCTAATCAATGAATTTGGTAAAGTTGCAGGATACAAAATTAATGCACAGAAATTGCTTGCATTCCTCTACACTAACAATGAAAGATCAGAAAGAGAAATTAAGGAAACAATCCCATTACCACTGCAACAATAAGAATAAAATACCTAGGAATAAACCTACCTAAGGAAGTAAAAGACCTGTACTCAGAAAACTAAAAGACACTGAAGAAAGAAATCAAAGATGATATAACAGATGGAGACATATACCATGTTCTCGGATTAGAAGAATCAATATTGTGAAAATGACTATACTACCCAAAGCAATCTACAGATTCAATGCAATCCCGATCAAAATACCTTTGGCATTTTCTACAGAACAAGAAAAAAAAAATCTTAAAATTTGTAGGGAGACACAAAAGAACCTGGATAGCCAAAGCAGTCTTGAGGGGGGAAAAAAAGAGCTGGAGGAATCAGACTTCCAGACTTCAGACTATATTACAAAGCTAGAGTAATCAAGATAATATGGTACTGACACAAAAACAGAAATATAGGTCAATAGAACAGGATAGAAAGCACAGAGATAAACACACGTACCTATGGTTCACTAATGACAAAGGAGGCAAGGGTATACAATGGAGAAAAGACAGTGTCTTCAGCAAGTGGTGCTGGGAAAACTGGACAGTTACATGTAAAAGAATGAAATTAGTACACTCCCTAACACCATACACAAAAATAAACTCAAAATGGATTAGAGATCTAAATATAAGACCAGCCACTACAAAACTCTTAGAGGAAAACATAAGCAGAACAGTCTATGACATAAATCACAGCAAGATCCTTTTTGACCCACCTCCTAGAGAAATGGAAATAAAAACAAAAATAAAAAAATGGGACCGAATGAAACATAAATTATTTTGCACAGCAAAGGAAAACATAAGCAAGATGAAAAGACAACCATCAGAATGGGAGAAAATATTTTCAAATGAAGCAAATGGCAAAGGATTAATCTCCAAAAAGCAGCTCATGTAGCTCAATATCACAAAACCAAACAACCCAATCCAAAAATGGGCAGAAGACCTAAATAGACATTTCTCCAAAGAAGATATACAGGTTGCCAACAAACACATGAAAGGATGCTGAATATCACTAATCATTAGAGAAATGCAAATCAAAACTACAGTGAGGTATCACCTCACACCAGTCAGAATGGCCATCATCAAAAAATCTACCAACAATAAATGCTGGAGAGGCATTTATTGGAGAAAAGGGAACCCTCTTGCACTGTTGGTGGGAATGTAAATTGATATAGCCACTAGGGAGAACGGTATGGGGGTTCCTTAAAAACTAAAAATAGAACTACCATACAACCCAGCAAACCCACTCCTGGATATGTACCCTGAGAAAACCATAATTCAAAAAGAGTTATGTACCACAATGTTCACTGTAGCTCTATTTACAATAGCCAGGACATGGAAGCAACCTAAGTGTCCATCAACAGATAAATGGATAAAGAAGATGTGGCACATATATATACAATGGAACATTATTCAGCCATAAAAAGAAACGAAATTGAGTTATTTTTAGTGAGGTGGATGGATCTAGAGTCTGTCCTACAGAGTGAAGTAAGTCAGAAAGAGAAAAACAAATACCGTATGCTAACACATATATATGGAATCTTAAAAAAAAAGTTTATGAAGAACCTAGGGGCAGGAAAGGATTAAGGACACAGACGTAGAGAAAGGACTTGAGGACATGGGGAGAGGGAAGGGTAAGCTGGGACAAAGTGAGAGTGGTATGGACATATATACACTACCAAATGTAAAATTGATAGCTACTGGGAAGCAACCACATAGCACAGGGAGATCAGCTCTTTGCTTTGTGACCACCTAAAAGGGTGGGATAAGGGAGTGAGAGGGAGGTGCAAGAGGGAGGGGATATGGTGTTATATGTATACGCACAGCTGATTCACTTTTTTATACAGCAGAAACTAACACACAATTGTAAAGCAATTATACTCCAATAAAGATGTAAAAGAAAAAAAAAAGAAAGCCCAGAGATAAACCTACACACCTATGGCCCACTAATCTATGACAAAGGAGGCAAGGGTATAAAAAGGAGAAAAGAAAGTCTCTTCAATAAGTGGTGCTGGGAAAAATGGACAGCTACATGTAAAAGAATGAAATTAGAACACTCCCTAACACCATACACAAAAAATAAACTCAAAATGGATTAGAGACCGAAATGTAAGACCGGACACTATAAAACTCTTAGAGGAAAACATAGGAAGAATACTCTTTGACATAAATCACAGCAAGATCTTTTTTGATCCACCTCCTAGAGTAATGGAATTAAAAAAAAATAAACATATGGGAGCAAATGAAACCTAAAAGCTTTTGCAAAGCAAAGGAAACTACAAACAAGACGAAATGACAACCCTCACAATGGGAGAAAATATTTGCAAACGAATCAATGGACAAAGGAGTAATCTCCAATGTATATAAACAGCTCATGCAGCTCAACAGTAAAAAAACAAACAACCCAATCCAAAAATGGGCAGATGACGTAAATAGACATTTGTCCCAAGAAGACATACAGATGACCAAGAAGCACATGAAAAGCTGCTCAACATCACTAATTATTAGAGAAATATAAACCAAAACTACAATGAGGTATCACCTCACACGAGTTAGAATGGGCATCATCAGAAAATCTACAAGCAACAAATGCTGGAGAGGGTGTGGAGAAAAGGGAACCCTCTTACACTATTTGTGGGAATGTAAATTGATACAGTCACTATGGAGAACAGCATGGAGGTTCCTTAAAATACTAAAAATAGAATTACCATATGACCCAGCAATCCCACTACTGGCCATATACCCAGAGAAATCCATAATTCAAAAAGACATATTCAGCACAATATTCATTGCAGCACTATTTACAATAGCCAGGTCATGGAAGCAACCTAAATGCCCATAGACAGACGAACAGAAAAGATGTGCTACATATATAAAATGGAATATTACTCAGCCATAAAAAGGAATGAAATTGGGTCATTTGTAGAGACGTGGATAGATCTAGAGACTGGCATACAGAGTGAAGTAAGTCAGAAAGAGAAAAACAAATATCGTATATTAACACATACATGTGGAACCTAGAAAAATGGTAAAGATGAACCGGTTTGCAAGGCAGAAATAGAGACACAGATGTAGAGAACAAATGTATGGACACCAAGGGGGGAAAGTGGCAGGGTGGTGGTGGTGGGATGAATTGCGAGCCTGGGATTGACATATATACACTTATATGTATAAAATAGGTAACCAATAAGAGCCTGCTGTATAAAAAAATGAATAAAATAAATTCAAAAATTAAAAAATAAATAATACTTAAAAAAATAAAGCAGAAAAAAAAGTTCTGTCCTTCCCATAGACGTATTTATATGAATGAATTATTTCCATGCTTATATCCATAAATACAAAAAGAGGAATAAAACTTACCTTGAACCAAAAAAGAAAAAAAAAAAACAGAACCCACTGGTCATACAGAGGAAAACACTATCAGGGCACTTGCTCCAGTGGTAAACAATTCTGAAGTTGGTCACAGGTGGGAATCATCTCCCATGCAGCCAGCAGCCCCCACACGAGGAGCGTCCTCATTGCAAAGCTGGGGGACCGTGAGGAGGCGTCTCTGAGTAAACGTGAGCTGAGCCCCAGGCCAGCTGCTGCTGAACTTTTCCCACCCTTCCCAGGTAAAACACCTGAATGTGTGCAAAGACTTTAAAAACTAGAGGAAGGGGCTTGGAGTCACACCAGCGACAGCACGCAGGCCGACTTGGTGCCTGCAGGCCAGCCAGGATGGTCCTGGCCCCGGGCGCTCGTCTGGAAGCTTTCCATTTCCCTGCCTGAGGTACCCCTCCTGTCCCGGCCCCCACTGCTTTTGTCCTTCCTCACCTCTGCCCGGGGAGAAATTCCAGCAGCAAGTATGGGTGACACATCCTCTTCTTTAGCAGGTGGCAGCCCGGCAACTCCTGCAGAAAGTCCAGCAGAGCCCCAGTCACACCGGGCCACTCATAGAGCCGTGGGCCCTACTCCCTCCCACCAGCCCAACCCCGAGACTGCTGACGGGGCAGAGAATATGGCGTCAGGCACAGCTGCAGAGGCTTTTGCTGCCTGGAGGGGTGTTTATATTGACCTCAACCCAGGCACACCTGGGAAGGGCTGGCCGGCCGGGTCAGGCTGCCCAGGTCAGCCAATCCTCGCCCCTCAGGGGCTCAGAGTTGCAGAAAATGGGTCTTGCTGCACCGGCCAGATCCAAGGAACAGGTGTAGGGTCCCGAGAGTCAGGATAGATAAGGGGCGGCAGCCCTGGCTTGTTTTCTAATCATTTTATCTGGTCCATGAGTGGGAGACAACTTCAAGAATAACCTCTGCTAATGAGAGGAACCCAGGAGTCAGGGAGAGGAGGGGTGGTGGGTGGAGACAGAGGCCTGGTGCCCCGGCTGCAGTGGAAGCCCCTGGAAGACCAGGCAGAGGGAGGCCGCACAGAGTGAAGCCTAGGGTCACAGACCTGTTGGAGCTGCTGTTTGTTAGTTCAAGCTCTGCTCTGAGGTGCTCTGTGTCAGCTCTGAGTGACAGGTGTGCTGGGGGTGCTCTGCAATGAGGGCTATGTGCACGGATCCTGTGTGCCCAGCCCTGCCGGGGTAGCTGTCCACGGGAGCTCCATATCCAGGGAGGGGCCTGCCAACGAGAGCCCCGTGGGCTGCTGCGTACCTGCCCAGGTGAGCTCCATATCCTGGAAGGGGCCTGACCATGAGGGCCCCATGGGCTGCTGGGTACCTGCCCAGGTGAGCTCCATATCCTGGGAGCGGCCTAACCACCAGAGCCCCATGGGCTGCTGGGGACCTGCCCAGGTGAGCTCCATATCCTGGGAGGGGCCTGACCACAAGAGCCCCGTGGGCTGCTGGGGACCTGGTAGAGGACGCCAGGACAGTCAGTGAAGCCACAGAGGATATACATCTAGTAGTTCCTAATTCCTACACCCTGCTGGTCATTCTACCATCCACCAGGACATGGCATTCTGTATTAGACTTTAATGATGCCTTCTTCTGTATTCCATTAGTCCCAGAGTCACAAGAAATTTTGGCTGTGAGTGGCAGGACTCAACATACAACAAAAACAATACTGCTGGGCCGTCCTGCCCCAGGGGTTCAAAAATTTCCACACCATCTTTGGGGAAACGTTAGCTAAAGACCTAAAAGATCTACCTCTGGAGAAGGGAACCCTCCTTCAATATGCAGATGACATTCTGATCACCAGCCCGACTAAGGAGGCCTCTGAACTACCTAGCCAATAAAAGATAGAAGGTGTCCAAGGAAAAGGCTCAAATATCACAAACTAAGGTGGCCTTCCTGGGCTTCATTCGCACAGAAGGTCGGAGAAGCCCACCCCAGGAAAGGGAAGAAGCCATTTGCAGCCTCAGCCTTCCTGAAACTAGAAGACAGCTTAGGGGTTCCTGGGGAGACCGGGGTTTGCTGCATCTGGATCCCTAACTACAGTCTAATAGCTGGGCCTCTATATGAAACACTGAAAGGAAAAGATGATGATCCTTTTGAATAGAATCCAGAAGCGGCCTTTCAAGATTGGAAAGAGCAGTCAATTCAGACCCTGGCCCTGGACCTCCCTAAGTTAGCTAAACCCTTTGACCTTTACATTCCTGGTCCAAGGCGAATCGCCCTTGGAGTATTAGTGCAAAAACTGGGACCACTTGAAATGGAACAATGCAAGAATGCCCTCCAGGCATTGGCCAGCCACCCCATCCGACCAGGATACTGGGGGTATCTAAAAACCTGGAAATCAGCAGCCCGCAAGGCCAGCTCCCTCCTAAGGGAAAAGGACGCCACTTGGTGATCCTAACCACCCACCATGCCCTGAAGTTGCAGGGATTGCTCCGTGGGCACAATGACCTCGAGTGAGGAGGCCCTCCAACACCAACCTCCAGAGAGACAACCTGGGGCAATGGGCCCCCATGACGACTCGTGTGACCATCACTTGACCTGGAGCTTCTCTCAGAAAACAACAAGAGTGTGCCCCAAAAGAGCAGACTATTGCTTACAGGACTTACTGCACCCAGAGAGGAGCTAATAAACTTGGCAGGGGAACCATAAATAACGCTGCTACCATAGAAAAGCCTACAGACACTGTGGAGACGGCGGCCAGTGAGACCGGCTGTACTCCTGGCTACTTCAAAAGGCCGTTGACTGAGTGGCCGTCATGGTCCTGGATCACCACCGGCTCTGGACTGTCTGGGAGTTGAGCAAGCAGGGCTCTGACACCTGGTGCTGTTTGTACGTTAATTCAGTGGCCTAACTGAAGAAAGTGCAGACTACTGGTCAGAGCATCTAGGCTGGCAGAAACCGTCAGCCTAAGGGGGCCAAACCAATGTGGAGCAGGGTAAAACCGCCCACCCCCCCAGCGTCTCTGCACATCTCTTTCTTGGACCCTTAAAGGTCATTAGAATCTATAAAACTTCCAATGCTGGTGCTCAGGCAGACGAGCAGTGAGGGAGGAGGACTGTGGACAATCAACCTCACCTGGAGGCTGCTGGGGAGAAGTCCTGCCCCTCCCCCCGGGTATGAGGACACCCAACTCAGCATGAAGCATTTACAGAAGACGTGTCTGCACCCTCAGCGCCCCAAGAATGAGGAATGGGACAAAAGGCAGAGGAGGGCTTTGTCACTGGCAAAGCCCATTAAAAATTCCTGGGAGATAAAAATAGAATCTGGGCAATAAAATAAAGTCTAACCATTTTTTCCTTTGTGCTTTGTCTAATTTCACTTGCTCCTAGGTTTCCACAGGCAGAGGTCCCACACCCGACACTTCAGACCCGATTTCCTAGTGCAAAATGGCTGGGCCGACACCTCAGCTCGTGGGGCCCTGTGCAGACTCTGCGACATAGAGCCTGAGCTCCAACCAACCCGGCCCTCGAGAGCTCCGCCCCCTCCCTCCCGCTGATGCTGACAGGATCCCTACACAGCAGCCCGGCCCACAACCCGCAGGGGAGCACACACTCTCACCTCTCCATTCTCTGATCAAAATATAAAGTTTTCCTTTGCTTCTGAACCAAAGTCAGTCTCGATCTGTTGGTTCCAATGACACTGGGCAGGGAGACCCTTGTTGGGGCCCACTCTGCAGGATCAGTAACAAAATTTGAGAACATTGTAACTTCAATGAACAGATGGGTGAGCCAAACTGTAATTAACATAGAGCAGTGTATAAGGCTCGTGTAAAATAAGATGTTTCTAACACTTCCATTTGATATTTCCATCACTTTATTATAAGCAAGTTCAGTGGAGGGGTTTGTCTTATTTGTCAGGTCAACAGTAGAGAAATGCAGTGATTTCTTTCCAAGGATGTACATCTAATAATCTTGGTTGAAGTTTCAACCTTGTTTTGAATGATTTTCCATTGAAAATGATACCTCTCTTTCAGCTCCTAGATTTCTGAGAAGTATAAAATCTTATATGTTTTATTACCAAAGGGGAAAGGTGGGAGGAGGGATAAATTAACAGTTTCAGATTAACATATACGCACTGCTATGTATAAAATATATCATCAACAAGGAACTACTGTATAGCACAGGGAACTATACTCAATATTTTGTAATGACCCCTAAGGGGAAATAATCTGAAAAACAAAAGATATCTATATCGACATCATCTATCAACTACAGAAAAAATGGAAACTAAAGGAGGCCAATGGTGAGCGTTTCTGAACCTGAAGACTTCAATCATCTAAAGTTCGGACTCTGCCTACGGCCCAAGTCCCTTAATGAACACACATGTACCAGTAGCTTAAAAATTCCCCAGATTGGATTTCGGGAAGACACTGATTTGGAAAAATCCCTTGTGCTCTCCTTACATACACGGGACCTTTCCTACAGCTAAAACATGCCTGTGACACCCAGAAGATGGAACACGGTTGGATCAGGAAGATTTTGGAAAAGGCACCAAAACTCCTAATTTCCTGTTTGTTGGGTTCACGCCTCCAGCCTTTTTCCTTAAAATCTCCCCACTTGAGGATGTCAGCACCTTCAACATCCAGTTGCACAGAAATTGGAATTTGTCCAAAGGAAGAAGGGGAAGGAGGAGAAACAAGGAGAGCCAAGCCCTAGATGTTCGGAGAGGCACATGTCACTCTACTTTCCAGTCAGGAAGAAGAATTAAGCAAAGGCTTAGCCTGCCACCGGGAACCAGAGTAGGGCCAGAAGCAAACCAGCGGTTCTGCGGAAAGATCCCAAAAAAGCGAGTTGAAAAATGGAGCTCAGGGGCACTGCAATTCACAAACCTGCAGAGTTATGAATGATAACTCCCGTCCACAAATATATTGAGGGAAGGCAACGAAGAGGATTTGAAATCAAGGCAGAATTGCAGGAAACAGATTTCAGGAGTTAGATTCGAATCGCCCCTAAAGCACATGAAAAGCAGCAAAACGTCGACAATGATGCACTTGGACAAAAAGAGCATATGCGTTTTTTTCTGAATGAATTCAGGAAAAAACCCATAGGCCCTTTTTGGCAAACCAAGCAAGCCGGAAATGCAATTCAGCACTACAAAGAAGTCTGACTTCCCTTCGGTCAAAATGGCCTTCCTAAAAAAGTGTAAAACAAGAAATGCAGGAGAGGACAGGGAGGAAAGGGAGCCTTGTTACACTGATGGGTGGGATGTAAATTGCCAATGACGACTCTGGAGAAGGGTATGGTGTTTCCTAAAACATCTAAAAAACACAGCTAGAGAGAAAGGGGCACATCCACTCATGGGCGTATAAATTGGGAAAACTAAAAATCAGCAAGACACAGGAACCCCAAACTTTAGAGCTGCTCTGTTGACAAGGACCTCCACTTAATTCCACCATAAATATCCCAGGAAAGATAAAAATGGATAAAGAAGTTGTGGTCCATATGTAAAATGTAATATCACTCGGGCGTGAAATCAATATCATAAGGCTAGTAGCAGCATGATGAGTGGATTTAGGTACGACGATTCTAAGTGAAATAAGTCACACAGAAAAGGACACTTCTCATAAGGTTTCACTTATAGAGGGAATGTAAAAACCGTTACACTTGAACTGAATTACAAAACAGAACAGAGTCACACATGCAGAAAACACACTATGGCTGCTTAACGGGAAAGGTGAGGTGGGGTGATCCATAAAACAAGAGTTTCAAATTAGCTCAGATACCGTTCCATAAACCCAATATGTTATATACAAGACCTACTCCTTGCTCAGAGAACTGGACTCAACACACCCTATTCACCGCAAAAGAATATATCTGACTAGTAAGAATCTTAAAACCTATGTATTGATATATCTATGGAAGTGAGTCAAGTGGGTGTAAAGCGGCATAAACACAGCAGTGAAAAGCAGCTAAACCCCATTATAAAAAAAAATTACTTTTAAAAACCCGTGAAACAGAGACAGTGAAAGAAAGAAATTCTTAAAAAATTAGTTCGGGGGCTGTGATGCAACCTGGATTGACCATATCTAGACACACAGCTGGATGAGAAATAAGGGTGGACAGTCTTCGGGCTGAGAGGTTTGGTGAGGCTGGGGGAGCAAACGCAGACCCTAACACGTACCCTAATCCTAATCCGTACACTAAACCGAGCCCTAACACTAACACTAACCCTAACCCTAACCCTAACCCATACTCTACACCGTACCCGAAGCCTTCCCCGAACCCATACCCTAAGCCGTACCCTAAGCCTAACCCTAAGCCTAACCCTAACCCTAGGCTACCCTTGACTGCTTCTGCCTCCAATAGATTTCCTAAGCACTAGTGTTTTAAGGAACAGCTTAAAAAGAAAATCCTAAAGTGATTTCTTTATAATGGGAGTGTTCCTTATCTTATCCTAGTGTCTAAACTCTTCTCCATGGCTGGACCCCCAAATAATATTCCTTTACGTGCTAAGGGGTATCTAGAGAGTGGGATAGGTTTAATAACTACCCTAACCCTAATGCGTACCCTAACCCTAACCCCTACCCTAACCCTAACACGTACCCTAATCCTAAACAATACCCTAAACCGTGCCCTAACCCTAACACTAACCCTAAACCTAACCCTAACCCATACACTACGCCGTACCCGAAGCCCTCCCCGAAACCGTACCCTAAGCCGTACCCTAAGCCTAACCCTAACCCTAGGCTACCCTTGACTGCTTCTGCCTCCAAAGGATTTCCTAAGCACTAGTGATTTAAGGAACAGCTTAAAAAGAGAATCCTAATGTGATTTCTTTATAATGTGTGTGTTCCTTATATTATCTTAGTGTCTAAACTCTTCTCCATGGGTGGACCCCCAAATAATATTCCTTTACGTGCTAAGGTGTATCTAGAGAGTGGGATAAGTTTAATAACTACACTAACTCTAACGCGTACCCTAACCCTAACCCCTACCCTAACCCTAACACGTTCCCTAATCCTAACCCGTACCCTAAACCGAGCCCTAACCCTAACACTAACCCTAACCCTAACCCTAACCTATACCCTACGCCGTACCCGAACCCCTCTCCGAACCCGTACCCTAAGCCGTACCCTAAGCCTAACCCTAAGCCTAACCCTAACCCTAGGCTACCCTTGACTGCTTCTGCCTCCAATAGATTTCCTAAGCACTAGTGTTTTAAGGAACAGCTTAAAAAGAGAATCCTAATGTGATTTCTTTATAATGGGTGTGTTCCTTATCTTATCCTAGTGTCTAAACTCCTCTCCATGGCTGGACCTCCAAATAATATTCCTTTACATGCTAAGGGGTATCTAGAGAGTGGGATAGGTTTAATAACTACCCTAACCCTAACACGTACCCTAACCCTAACCCCTATCCTAACCCTAACACGTACCCTAATCCTAAACCGTACCCTAAACCGAGCCCTAACCCTAACAGTAACCCTAACACTAACCCTAACCCATAACCTACGCCATACCCGAAGCCCTCCCCGAACCCGTACCCTAAGCAGTACCCTAAGCCTAACCCTAAGCCTAACACTAACCCTAGGCTACCCCTGACTGCTTCTGCCTCCAATAGATTTCTTAAGCACTAGTGTTTTAAGGAACAGCTTAAAAAGAGAATCCTAATGTGATTTCTTTATAAAGGGTGTGTTCCTTATCTTAGCCTAGTGTCTAAACTCTTCTCCATGGCTGGACCCCCAAGTAATATTCCTTTACGTGCTAAAGGGTATCTAGAGAGTGGGATAGGTTTAATAACTACCCTAACCCTAACGCGTACCCTAACCCTAACCCCTACCCTAACCCTAACACGTACCCTAATCCTAACCCGTACGCTAAACTGAGGCCTATCCCTAACACTAACCCTAATCCTATGCCTAACACATACCCTACGCCGTACCCGTACCCCTCCCCGAACCCGTACCCTAAGCCGTACCCTAAGCCTAACCCTAAGCCTAACACTAACCCTAGGCTACCCTTGAATGCTTCTGCCTCCAATAGGTTTCCTAAGCACTAGTGTTTTAAGGAACAGCTTAAAAAGAGAATCCTAATGTGATTTCTTTATAATGGGTGTGTTCCTTATCTTATCCTAGTATCTAAACACTTCTCCATGGCTGGACCCCCAAATAATATTCCTTTACGTGCTAAGGGGTATCTAGAGAGTGGGATAGGTTTAATCACTACTGTAACCCTAACACGTACATTATCCCTAACCACTATCCTAACCCTAACACGTACCCTAATCATAACCCGTACCCTAAACCGAGCCCTAACAATAACACTAACCCTAACCCTAACCCTAACCCATACCCTACGCCGTACCCGAAGCCCTCCCCGAACCCGTACCCTAAGCAGTACCCTAAGCCTAACCCTAAGCCTAACACTAACCCTAGGGTACCCTTGACTGCTTCTGCCTCCAATAGATTTCCTAAGCACTAGTGTTTTAAGGAACAGCTTAAAAAGAGAATCGTAATGTGATTTCTTTATAAAGGGTGTGTTCCTTATCTTATCCTAGTGTCTAAACTCTTCTCCATGGCTGGACCCCCAAATAATATTCCTTTATGTGCTAATGTGTATCTAGAGAGTATGATAGGTTTAATAACTACCCTAACCCTAACACGTACCCTAACCCTAACCCCTACCCTAACCCTAACGCGTACCCTAACCCTAACCCCTACCCTAACCCTAACACGTACCCTAATCCTAACCCCTACGCTAAACCGAGGCCTATCCCTAACACTAACCCTAATCCTAACCCTAACCCATACCCTACGACGTACCCGAACCCCCCCCCGAACCCGTACCCTAAGCCGTACCCTAACCCTAACCCTAACCCTAGGCTACCCTTGACTGCTTCTGCCTCCAATAGAATTCCTAAGCACTAGTGTTTTAAGAAACAGCTTAAAAAGAGAATCCTAATATGATTTCTTTATAAAGTGTGTGTTCCTTATCTTATCCTAGTGTCTAAACTCTGCTCCATGGCTGGACCTCCAAATAATATTCCTTTACGTGCTAAGGGGTATCTAGAGAGTGGGATAGGGTTAATAACTACCCTAACCCTAACGCGTACCATAACCCTAACCCCTACCCTAACCCTAACGCGTACCCTAACCCTAACCCCTACCCTAACCGTAAAGCGTACCCTAACCCTAACCCCTACCCTAACCCTAACACGTACACTAATCCTAACCCGTACGCTAAACCGAGGCCTATCCCTAACACTAACCCTAATCCTAACCCTAACCCATACCCTACGCCGCACCCGAAGCCCTCCCCGAACCCGTACCCTAAGCCGTACCCTAAGCCTAACCCTAAGCCTAACCCTAACCCTAGGCTACCCTTGACTGCTTCTGCCTCCAATAGATTTCCTAAGCACTAGTGTTTTAAGGAACAGCATAAAAAGAGAATCCTAATGTGATTTCTTTATAATGGTTGTGTTCCTTATCTTATCCTACTGTCTAAACTCTTCTCCATGGCTGGACCACCAAATAATATTCTTTACGTGCTAAGGGGTATCTAGAGAGTGGGATAGGATTAATAACTACCCTAGCCCTAACACGTACCCTAACCCTAACTCCTACCCTAACCCTAACACGTACCCTAATCCTAATCCGTACCCTAAACCGAGCCCTAACCCTAACACTAACCCTAACCCTTACCCTAAACCATACCCTACGCTGTACCCGAAGCCCTCCACGAACCCGTACCCTAAGCAGTGCCCTAAGCCTAACCCTAAGCCTAACCCTAACACTAGGCTACCCTTGACTGCTTCTGCCCCCAATAGATTTCCTAAGCACTAGTGTTTTAAGGAACAGCTTAAAAAGAGAATCCTAATGTGATTTCTTTATAAAGGGTGTGTTCCTTATCTTATCCTAGTGTCTAAACTCTTCTCGGCTGGACCTACAAATAATATTCCTTTACGTGCTAAGGGGTATCTAGAGGGTGGGATAGGTTTAATAACTACCCTAACCCTAACGAGTACCCTAACCCTAACCCCTACCCTAACCCTAACACGTACCCTAATCCTAAGCCGTACCCTAAACCGAGCACTAACCCTAACACTAACCCTAACCCTTACCCTAAACCATACCCTACGCCGTACCCGAAGCCCTCCCCGAACCCGTACCCTAAGCTTGCCCTAAGCCTAACCCTAAAGCCTAACCCTAACCCTAGGCTACCCTTGACTGCTTCTGCCTCCAATAGATTTCCTAAGCACTAGTGTTTTAAAGAACAGCTTAAAAAGAGAATCCTAATGTGATTTCTTTATAATGGGTGTGTTCCTTATCTTATCCTAGTGTCTAAACTCTTCTCCATGGCTGGACCCCCAAATAATATTCCTTTATGTGCCAAAGGGTATCTGGAGAGTGGGATAGGTTTAATAACTACCCTAAACCTAATGCGTAACCTAACCCTAACCGCTACCCTAACCCTAACACGTACCCTAATCCTAAGCCGTACCCTAAACCGAGCCCTAACCCTAACACTAACCCAAACCCTAACACTAACCCATACCCTACGCCGTACCCGAAGCCTTCCCCGAACCCGTACCCTAAGCCGTACCCTAAGCCTAACCCTAAGCCTTACCCTAACCCTAGACTACCCTTGACTGCTTCTGCCTCCAATAGATTTCCTAAGCACTAGTGTTTTAAGGAACAGCTTAAAAAGAGAATCCTAATGTGATTTCATTATAATGGGTGTGTTCCTTAATTTATCCTAGTGTCTAAACTCTTCTGCATGGCTGGACCCCCAAATAATATTCCTTTACGTGCTAAGGGGTATCTAGAGATTGGGATAGGTTTAATAACTACCCTAACCCTAACGCGTACCCTAACCCTAACCCCTACCCTAACCCTAACACGTACCCTAATCCTATACCGTACCCTAAACGGAGCCCTAACCCTAACACTAACCCAAACCCTAACCCTAACCCATACCCTACGCCGTACCCGAACCCCTCCCCGAACCCGTACCCTAAGCCGTACCCGAAGCCTAACCCTAAGCGTAACCCTAACCCTAGGCTACCCTTGACTGCTTCTGCCTCCAATAGATTTCCTAAGCACTAGTGTTTTAAGGAACAGCTTAAAAAGAGAATCCTAATGTGATTTCTTTATAATGGGTGTGTTCCTTATCTTATCCTAGTGTCTAAAGTCTTCTCCATGGCTGGACCCCCAAATAATTTTCCTTTATGTGCTAAGGGGTATCTAGAGAGTGGGATAGGTTTAATAACTACCCTAACCCTAACGTGTACCCTAACCCTAACGTGTACCCTAACCCTAACACGTACCCTAATCCTAAACCGTACCCTAAACCGAGCCTTAACCCTAACACTAACCAAAACCCTAACACTAACCCATACCCTACGCCGTACCCGAAGCCTTCCCCGATCCCGTACCCTAAGCAGTACCCTAAGCCTAACCCTAAGCCTAACCCTAACCCTAGACTACCCTTGACTGCTTCTGCCTCCAATGGATTTCCTAAGCATTAGTGTTTTAAGGAACAGCTTAAAAAGAGAATCCTAAAGTGATTTCTTTATAATGTGTGTGTTCCTTATCTTATCCTAGTGTCTAAACTCTTCTCCATGGCTGGACCCCCAAATAATATTCCTTTACGTGCTAAGGGGTATCTAGAGAGTGGGATAGGTTTAATAACTACCCTAACCCTAACGAGTACCCTAACCCTAACACCTACCCTAACCCTAACACGTACCCTAATCCTAAACAATACCCTAAACCGAAACCTAACCCCAACACTAACCCTAACCCTAACCCTAACCCATACCCTACGCCGCACCCGAAGCCCTCCCCGAACCCGTACCCTAAGCCGTACCCTAAGCCTAACCCTAAGCCTAACCCTAACCCTAGGCTACCCTTGACTGCTTCTGCCTCCAATAGATTTCCTAAGCACTAGTGTTTTAAGGAACAGCATAAAAAGAGAATCCTAATGTGATTTCTTTATAAAGGGTGTGTTCCTTATCTTGGCCTAGTGTCTAAACTCTTCTCCATGGGTGGCCCTCAAATAATATTCCTTTACGTGGTAAGGGGTATCTAGAGAGTGGGATAGTTTTAATAACTACCCTAACCCTAACGCGTACCCTAACTCTAACCCCTACCCTAACCCTAACACGTACCCTAATCCTAACCAATACCCTAAACCGAGCCCTAACCCTAACACTAACCCTAACCCTAACCCTAACCCATACCCTACGCCGCACCCGAAGCCCTCCCAGAACCCGTACCCTAAGCAGTACCCTAAGCCTAACCCTAAGCCTAACCCTAACCCTGGGCTACCCTTGACTGCGTCTGCCTCCAATAGATTTCCTAAGCACTAGTGTTTTAAGGAACAGCTTAAAAAGAGAATCCTAATGTGATTTCATTATAATGGGTGTGTTCCTTAATTTATCCTAGTGTCTAAACTCTTCTGCATGGCTGGACCCCCAAATAATATTCCTTTACGTGCTAAGGGGTATCTAGACAGTGGGATAGGTTTAATAACTACCCTAACCCTAACGCGTACCCTAACCCTAACCCCTACACTAACCCTAACACGTACCCTAATCCTAACCCGTACCCTGAACCGAGCCCTAACCCGAACACTAACCCTAACCCTAACACTAACCCATACCCTACGCCGTACCCAAAGCCCTCCCCGAACCCGTACCCTAAGCCGTACCCTTAGCCTAACCCTAAGCCTAACCCTAACACTAGGCTACCCTTGACTGCTTCTGCCCCCAATAGATTTCCTAAGCACTAGTGTTTTAAGGAACAGCTTAAAAAGAGAATCCTAATGTGATTTCTTTATAAAGGGTGTGTTCCTTATCTTAGCCTAGTGTCTAAACTCTTCTCCATGGCTGGACCCCCAAATAATATTCCTTTACGTGCTAAGGGGTATCTAGAGAGTGGGATAGGTTTAATACCTACCCTAACCCTAATGCGTACCCTAACCCTAACCCCTACCCTAACCCTAACACGTACACTAATCCTAAGCCGTACACTAAACCGAACCCTAACACTAACACTAACCCTAACCCTAACCCTAAACCATACCCTATGTCGTGCCCTAACCCCTCCCCGAACCCATACCCTAAGCCGTATCCTAAGCCTAACCTTAAGCCTAACCCTAACCCTAGCCTACACTTGACTGCTTCTGCCTCCAATAGATTTCCTAAGCACTAGAGTTTTAAGGAACAGCTTAAAAAGAGAATCCTAATGTGATTTCTTTATAATGTGTGTGTTCCTTATCTTATCCTAGTGTCTAAACTCTTCTCCATTGCTGGACCTCCAAATAATATTCCTTTACGTGCTAAGGGGTATCTAGAGAGTGGGATAGGTTTAATAACTACCCTAACCCTAACGCGTACCCTAACCCTAACCCCTACCCTAACCCTAACACGTACCCTAATCTTAACCAATACCCTAAACCGAGCCCTAACACCAACACTAACCCTAACCCTAACCCTAACCCATACCCTACGCCGCACCCGAAACCCTCCCCGAACCCGTACCCTAAGCCGTACCCTAAGCCTAACCCTAAGCCTAACACTAACCCTAGGCTACCCTTGACTGCTTCTGCCTCCAATAGATTTCCTATGCACTAGTGTTTTAAGGAATAGCATAAAAAGAGAATCCTAATGTGATTTCTTTATAATGGTTGTGTTCCTTATCTTATCCTAGTGTCTAAACCCTTCTCCATGGCTGGACCACCAAATAATATTCTTTACGTGCTAAGGGGTATCTAGAGAGTGGGATAGGTTTAATAACTACCCTAACCCTAACACGTACCCTAACCCTAACTCCTACCCTAACCCTAACACGTACCCTAATCCTAAACCGTAACCTAAACCGAGCCCTAACCCTAACACTAACGCTAACCCTTACCCTAACCCATACCCTACGCCGTACCCGAAGCCCTCCCCGAACCCGTACCCTAAGCAGTGCCCTAAGACAAACCCTAGGCCTAACCCTAACCCTAGGCTACCCTTGACTGCTTCTGCCTCCAATAGATTTCCTAAGCACTAGTGTTTTAAAGAACAGCTTAAAAAGAGAATCCTAATGTGATTTCTTTATAATGGGTGTGTTCCTTATCTTATCCTACTGTCTAAAGTCTTCTCCATGGCTGGACCCCCAAATAATTTTCCTTTATGTGCTAAGGGGTATCTAGAGAGTGGGATAGGTTTAATAACTACCCTAACCCTAACGCGTACCCTAACCCTAACTCCTACCCTAACCCTAACACGTACCCTAATCCTAAACCATACCCTAAAACGAGCCCTAACCCTAACACTAACCGAAACCCTAACACTAACCCATACCCTACGCCGTACACGAAGCCTTCCCCGATCTCGTACCCTAAGCCGTACCCTAAGCCTAACCCTTAGCCTAACCGTAACGCTAGACTACCCTTGACTGCTTCTGCCTCCAATAGATTTCCTAAGCACTAGTGTTTTAAGGAACAGCTTAAAAAGAGAATCCTAATGTGATTTCTTTATAATGTGTGTGTTCCTTATCTTATCCTAGTGTCTAAACTCTTCTCCTTGGCTGGACCTACAAATAATATTCCTTTACGTGCTAAGGGGTATCTAGAGGGTGGGATAGGTTTAATAACTACCCTAACCCTAACGAGTACCCTAACCCTAACCCCTACCCTAACCCTAACACGTACCCTAATCCTAACCAATACCCTAAACCGAGCCCTAACCCCAACACTAACCCTAACCCTAACCCTAACCCATACCCTACGCCGCACCCGAAGCCCTCCCCGAACCCGTACCCTAAGCCGTACCCTAAGCCTAACCCTAATCCTAACCCTAACCCTAGGCTACCCTTGACTGCTTCTTCCTCCAATAGATTTTCTAAGCACTAGTGTTTTAAGGAACAGCATAAAAAGAGAATCCTAATGTGATTTCTTTATAATGGTTGTGTTCCTTATCTTATCCTAGTGTCTAAACTCTTCTCCATGGCTGGACCACCAAATAATATTATTTACGTGCTAAGGGGTATCTAGAGAGTGGGATAGGTTTAATAACTACCCTAACCCAAACACGTACCCTAAACCTAACTCCTACCCTAACCCTAACACGTACCCTAATCCTAAACCGTACCCTAAACCGAGCCCTAACCCTAACACTAACCCTAACCCTTACCCTAAACCATACCCTACGCCGTACCCGAAGCCCTCCCCGAACCCGTACCCTAAGCTTGCCCTAAGCCTAACCCTAAGCCTAACCCTAACCCTAGGCCACCCTTGACTGCTTCTGCCTCCAATAGATTTCCTAAGCACTAGTGTTTTAAAGAACAGCTTAAAAAGAGAATCCTAATGTGATTTCTTTATAATGGGTGTGTTCCTTATCTTATCCTAGTGTCTAAACTCTTCTCCATGGCTGGACCCCCAAATAATATTCCTTTATGTGCCAAAGGGTATCTGGAGAGTGGGATAGGTTTAATAACTACCCTAACCCTAACGCGTACCCTAACCCTAACCCCTACCATAACCCTAACACGTACCCTAATCCTAACCCGTACCCTGAACCGAGCCCTAACCCTAACACTAACCCTAACCCTAACACTAACCCATACCCTACGCCGTACCCGAAGCCCTCCCCGAACCCGTACCCTAAGCCGTACCCTTAGCCTAACCCTAAGCCTAACCCTAACACTAGGCTACCCTTGACTGCTTCTGCCCCCAATAGATTTCCTAAGCACTAGTGTTTTAAGGAACAGCTTAAAAAGAGAATCCTAATGTGATTTCTTTATAAAGGGTGTGTTCCTTATCTTAGCCTAGTGTCTAAACTCTTCTCCATGGCTGGATCCCCAAATAATATTCCTTTACGTGCTAAGGGGTATCTAGAGAGTGGGATAGGTTTAATACCTCCCCTAACCCTAATGCGTACCCTAACCCTAACCCCTACCCTAACCCTAACACGTACACTAATCCTAAGCCGTACACTAAACCGAACCCTAACACTAACACTAACCCTAACCCTAACCCTAAACCATACCCTATGTCGTGCCCTAACCCCTCCCCGAACCCATACCCTAAGCCGTATCCTAAGCCTAACCTTAAGCCTAACCCTAACCCTAGCCTACACTTGACTGCTTCTGCCTCCAATAGATTTCCTAAGCACTAGAGTTTTAAGGAACAGCTTAAAAAGAGAATCCTAATGTGATTTCTTTATAATGTGTGTGTTCCTTATCTTATCCTAGTGTCTAAACTCTTCTCCATTGCTGGACCTCCAAATAATATTCCTTTACGTGCTAAGGGGTATCTAGAGAGTGGGATAGGTTTAATAACTACCCTAACCCTAACGCGTACCCTAACCCTAACCCCTACCCTAACCCTAACACGTACCCTAATCCTATACCGTACCCTAAACGGAGCCCTAACCCTAACACTAACCCAAACCCTAACCCTAACCCATACCCTACGCCGTACCCGAACCCCTCCCCGAACCCGTACCCTAAGCCGTACCCGAAGCCTAACCCTAAGCGTAACCCTAACCCTAGGCTACCCTTGACTGCTTCTGCCTCCAATAGATTTCCTAAGCACTAGTGGTTTAAGGAACAGCTTAAAAAGAGAATCCTAATGTGATTTCTTTATAATGGGTGTGTTCCTTATCTTATCCTAGTGTCTAAAGTCTTCTCCATGGCTGGACCCCCAAATAATTTTCCTTTATGTGCTAAGGGGTATCTAGAGAGTGGGATAGGTTTAATAACTACCCTAACCCTAACGTGTACCCTAACCCTAACGTGTACCCTAACCCTAACACGTACCCTAATCCTAAACCGTACCCTAAACCGAGCCTTAACCCTAACACTAACCAAAACCCTAACACTAACCCATACCCTACGCCGTACCCGAAGCCTTCCCCGATCCCGTACCCTAAGCAGTACCCTAAGCCTAACCCTAAGCCTAACCCTAACCCTAGACTACCCTTGACTGCTTCTGCCTCCAATGGATTTCCTAAGCACTAGTGTTTTAAGGAACAGCTTAAAAAGAGAATCCTAAAGTGATTTCTTTATAATGTGTGTGTTCCTTATCTTATCCTAGTGTCTAAACTCTTCTCCATGGCTGGACCCCCAAATAATATTCCTTTACGTGCTAAGGGGTATCTAGAGAGTGGGATAGGTTTAATAACTACCCTAACCCTAACGAGTACCCTAACCCTAACACCTACCCTAACCCTAACACGTACCCTAATCCTAAACAATACCCTAAACCGAAACCTAACCCCAACACTAACCCTAACCCTAACCCTAACCCATACCCTACGCCGCACCCGAAGCCCTCCCCGAACCCGTACCCTAAGCCGTACCCTAAGCCTAACCCTAAGCCTAACCCTAACCCTAGGCTACCCTTGACTGCTTCTGCCTCCAATAGATTTCTTAAGCACTAGTGTTTTAAGGAACAGCATAAAAAGAGAATCCTAATGTGATTTCTTTATAAAGGGTGTGTTCCTTATCTTGGCCTAGTGTCTAAACTCTTCTCCATGGGTGGCCCTCAAATAATATTCCTTTACGTGGTAAGGGGTATCTAGAGAGTGGGATAGTTTTAATAACTACCCTAACCCTAACGCGTACCCTAACTCTAACCCCTACCCTAACCCTAACACGTACCCTAATCCTAACCAATACCCTAAACCGAGCCCTAACCCTAACACTAACCCTAACCCTAACCCTAACCCATACCCTACGCCGCACCCGAAGCCCTCCCAGAACCCGTACCCTAAGCAGTACCCTAAGCCTAACCCTAAGCCTAACCCTAACCCTGGGCTACCCTTGACTGCGTCTGCCTCCAATAGATTTCCTAAGCACTAGTGTTTTAAGGAACAGCTTAAAAAGAGAATCCTAATGTGATTTCATTATAATGGGTGTGTTCCTTAATTTATCCTAGTGTCTAAACTCTTCTGCATGGCTGGACCCCCAAATAATATTCCTTTACGTGCTAAGGGGTATCTAGACAGTGGGATAGGTTTAATAACTACCCTAACCCTAACGCGTACCCTAACCCTAACCCCTACACTAACCCTAACACGTACCCTA
Source organism: Balaenoptera physalus (assembly GCF_965194825.1). Classification (NCBI taxonomy): domain Eukaryota; kingdom Metazoa; phylum Chordata; class Mammalia; order Artiodactyla; family Balaenopteridae; genus Balaenoptera; species Balaenoptera physalus. The sequence continues at coordinate 2,698,716 of NW_028126470.1, forward strand.
ATCCTAACCCGTACCCTGAACCGAGCCCTAACCCGAACACTAACCCTAACCCTAACACTAACCCATACCCTACGCCGTACCCGAAGCCCTCCCCGAACCCGTACCCTAAGCCGTACCCTTAGCCTAACCCTAAGCCTAACCCTAACACTAGGCTACCCTTGACTGCTTCTGCCCCCAATAGATTTCCTAAGCACTAGTGTTTTAAGGAACAGCTTAAAAAGAGAATCCTAATGTGATTTCTTTATAAAGGGTGTGTTCCTTATCTTAGCCTAGTGTCTAAACTCTTCTCCATGGCTGGACCCCCAAATAATATTCCTTTACGTGCTAAGGGGTATCTAGAGAGTGGGATAGGTTTAATACCTACCCTAACCCTAATGCGTACCCTAACCCTAACCCCTACCCTAACCCTAACACGTACACTAATCCTAAGCCGTACACTAAACCGAACCCTAACACTAACACTAACCCTAACCCTAACCCTAAACCATACCCTATGTCATGCCCCAACCCCTCCCCGAACCCATACCCTAAGCCGTATCCTAAGCCTAACCTTAAGCCTAACCCTAACCCTAGCCTACACTTGACTGCTTCTGCCTCCAATAGATTTCCTAAGCACTAGAGTTTTAAGGAACAGCTTAAAAAGAGAATCCTAATGTGATTTCTTTATAATGTGTGTGTTCCTTATCTTATCCTAGTGTCTAAACTCTTCTCCATTGCTGGACCTCCAAATAATATTCCTTTACGTGCTAAGGGGTATCTAGAGAGTGGGATAGGTTTAATAACTACCCTAACCCTAACGCGTACCCTAACCCTAACCCCTACCCTAACCCTAACACGTACCCTAATCTTAACCAATACCCTAAACCGAGCCCTAACACCAACACTAACCCTAACCCTAACCCTAACCCATACCCTACGCCGCACCCGAAACCCTCCCCGAACCCGTACCCTAAGCCGTACCCTAAGCCTAACCCTAAGCCTAACACTAACCCTAGGCTACCCTTGACTGCTTCTGCCTCCAATAGATTTCCTATGCACTAGTGTTTTAAGGAATAGCATAAAAAGAGAATCCTAATGTGATTTCTTTATAATGGTTGTGTTCCTTATCTTATCCTAGTGTCTAAACCCTTCTCCATGGCTGGACCACCAAATAATATTCTTTACGTGCTAAGGGGTATCTAGAGAGTGGGATAGGTTTAATAACTACCCTAACCCTAACACGTACCCTAACCCTAACTCCTACCCTAACCCTAACACGTACCCTAATCCTAAACCGTAACCTAAACCGAGCCCTAACCCTAACACTAACGCTAACCCTTACCCTAACCCATACCCTACGCCGTACCCGAAGCCCTCCCCGAACCCGTACCCTAAGCAGTGCCCTAAGACAAACCCTAGGCCTAACCCTAACCCTAGGCTACCCTTGACTGCTTCTGCCTCCAATAGATTTCCTAAGCACTAGTGTTTTAAAGAACAGCTTAAAAAGAGAATCCTAATGTGATTTCTTTATAATGGGTGTGTTCCTTATCTTATCCTACTGTCTAAAGTCTTCTCCATGGCTGGACCCCCAAATAATTTTCCTTTATGTGCTAAGGGGTATCTAGAGAGTGGGATAGGTTTAATAACTACCCTAACCCTAACGCGTACCCTAACCCTAACTCCTACCCTAACCCTAACACGTACCCTAATCCTAAACCATACCCTAAAACGAGCCCTAACCCTAACACTAACCGAAACCCTAACACTAACCCATACCCTACGCCGTACACGAAGCCTTCCCCGATCTCGTACCCTAAGCCGTACCCTAAGCCTAACCCTAAGCCTAACCGTAACGCTAGACTACCCTTGACTGCTTCTGCCTCCAATAGATTTCCTAAGCACTAGTGTTTTAAGGAACAGCTTAAAAAGAGAATCCTAATGTGATTTCTTTATAATGTGTGTGTTCCTTATCTTATCCTAGTGTCTAAACTCTTCTCCTTGGCTGGACCTACAAATAATATTCCTTTACGTGCTAAGGGGTATCTAGAGGGTGGGATAGGTTTAATAACTACCCTAACCCTAACGAGTACCCTAACCCTAACCCCTACCCTAACCCTAACACGTACCCTAATCCTAACCAATACCCTAAACCGAGCCCTAACCCCAACACTAACCCTAACCCTAACCCTAACCCATACCCTACGCCGCACCCGAAGCCCTCCCCGAACCCGTACCCTAAGCCGTACCCTAAGCCTAACCCTAAGCCTAACCCTAACCCTAGGCTACCCTTGACTGCTTCTTCCTCCAATAGATTTTCTAAGCACTAGTGTTTTAAGGAACAGCATAAAAAGAGAATCCTAATGTGATTTCTTTATAATGGTTGTGTTCCTTATCTTATCCTAGTGTCTAAACTCTTCTCCATGGCTGGACCACCAAATAATATTATTTACGTGCTAAGGGGTATCTAGAGAGTGGGATAGGTTTAATAACTACCCTAACCCAAACACGTACCCTAAACCTAACTCCTACCCTAACCCTAACACGTACCCTAATCCTAAACCGTACCCTAAACCGAGCCCTAACCCTAACACTAACCCTAACCCTTACCCTAAACCATACCCTACGCCGTACCCGAAGCCCTCCCCGAACCCGTACCCTAAGCTTGCCCTAAGCCTAACCCTAAGCCTAACCCTAACCCTAGGCTACCCTTGACTGCTTCTGCCTCCAATAGATTTCCTAAGCACTAGTGTTTTAAAGAACAGCTTAAAAAGAGAATCCTAATGTGATTTCTTTATAATGGGTGTGTTCCTTATCTTATCCTAGTGTCTAAACTCTTCTCCATGGCTGGACCCCCAAATAATATTCCTTTATGTGCCAAAGGGTATCTGGAGAGTGGGATAGGTTTAATAACTACCCTAACCCTAACGCGTACCCTAACCCTAACCCCTACCCTAACCCTAACACGTACCCTAATCCTAACCCGTACCCTGAACCGAGCCCTAACCCTAACACTAACCCTAAGCCTAACACTAACCCATACCCTACGCCGTACCCGAAGCCCTCCCCGAACCCGTACCCTAAGCCGTACCCTTAGCCTAACCCGAAGCCTAACCCTAACACTAGGCTACCCTTGACTGCTTCTGCCCCCAATAGATTTCCTAAGCACTAGTGTTTTAAGGAACAGCTTAAAAAGAGAATCCTAATGTGATTTCTTTATAAAGGGTGTGTTCCTTATCTTAGCCTAGTGTCTAAACTCTTCTCCATGGCTGGACCCCCAAATAATATTCCTTTACGTGCTAAGGGGTATCTAGAGAGTGGGATAGGTTTAATACCTACCCTAACCCTAATGCGTACCCTAACCCTAACCCCTACCCTAACCCTAACACGTACACTAATCCTAAGCCGTACACTAAACCGAACCCTAACACTAACACTAACCCTAACCCTAACCCTAAACCATACCCTATGTCGTGCCCTAACCCCTCCCCGAACCCATACCCTAAGCCGTATCCTAAGCCTAACCTTAAGCCTAACCCTAACCCTAGCCTACACTTGACTGCTTCTGCCTCCAATAGATTTCCTAAGCACTAGAGTTTTAAGGAACAGCTTAAAAAGAGAATCCTAATGTGATTTCTTTATAATGTGTGTGTTCCTTATCTTATCCTAGTGTCTAAACTCTTCTCCATTGCTGGACCTCCAAATAATATTCCTTTACGTGCTAAGGGGTATCTAGAGAGTGGGATAGGTTTAATAACTACCCTAACCCTAACGCGTACCCTAACCCTAACCCCTACCCTAACCCTAACACGTACCCTAATCTTAACCAATACCCTAAACCGAGCCCTAACACCAACACTAACCCTAACCCTAACCCTAACCCATACCCTACGCCGCACCCGAAACCCTCCCCGAACCCGTACCCTAAGCCGTACCCTAAGCCTAACCCTAAGCCTAACACTAACCCTAGGCTACCCTTGACTGCTTCTGCCTCCAATAGATTTCCTATGCACTAGTGTTTTAAGGAATAGCATAAAAAGAGAATCCTAATGTGATTTCTTTATAATGGTTGTGTTCCTTATCTTATCCTAGTGTCTAAACCCTTCTCCATGGCTGGACCACCAAATAATATTCTTTACGTGCTAAGGGGTATCTAGAGAGTGGGATAGGTTTAATAACTACCCTAACCCTAACACGTACCCTAACCCTAACTCCTACCCTAACCCTAACACGTACCCTAATCCTAAACCGTAACCTAAACCGAGCCCTAACCCTAACACTAACGCTAACCCTTACCCTAACCCATACCCTACGCCGTACCCGAAGCCCTCCCCGAACCCGTACCCTAAGCAGTGCCCTAAGACAAACCCTAGGCCTAACCCTAACCCTAGGCTACCCTTGACTGCTTCTGCCTCCAATAGATTTCCTAAGCACTAGTGTTTTAAAGAACAGCTTAAAAAGAGAATCCTAATGTGATTTCTTTATAATGGGTGTGTTCCTTATCTTATCCTACTGTCTAAAGTCTTCTCCATGGCTGGACCCCCAAATAATTTTCCTTTATGTGCTAAGGGGTATCTAGAGAGTGGGATAGGTTTAATAACTACCCTAACCCTAACGCGTACCCTAACCCTAACTCCTACCCTAACCCTAACACGTACCCTAATCCTAAACCATACCCTAAAACGAGCCCTAACCCTAACACTAACCGAAACCCTAACACTAACCCATACCCTACGCCGTACACGAAGCCTTCCCCGATCTCGTACCCTAAGCCGTACCCTAAGCCTAACCCTAAGCCTAACCGTAACGCTAGACTACCCTTGACTGCTTCTGCCTCCAATAGATTTCCTAAGCACTAGTGTTTTAAGGAACAGCTTAAAAAGAGAATCCTAATGTGATTTCTTTATAATGTGTGTGTTCCTTATCTTATCCTAGTGTCTAAACTCTTCTCCTTGGCTGGACCTACAAATAATATTCCTTTACGTGCTAAGGGGTATCTAGAGGGTGGGATAGGTTTAATAACTACCCTAACCCTAACGAGTACCCTAACCCTAACCCCTACCCTAACCCTAACACGTACCCTAATCCTAACCAATACCCTAAACCGAGCCCTAACCCCAACACTAACCCTAACCCTAACCCTAACCCATACCCTACGCCGCACCCGAAGCCCTCCCCGAACCCGTACCCTAAGCCGTACCCTAAGCCTAACCCTAAGCCTAACCCTAACCCTAGGCTACCCTTGACTGCTTCTTCCTCCAATAGATTTTCTAAGCACTAGTGTTTTAAGGAACAGCATAAAAAGAGAATCCTAATGTGATTTCTTTATAATGGTTGTGTTCCTTATCTTATCCTAGTGTCTAAACTCTTCTCCATGGCTGGACCACCAAATAATATTATTTACGTGCTAAGGGGTATCTAGAGAGTGGGATAGGTTTAATAACTACCCTAACCCAAACACGTACCCTAAACCTAACTCCTACCCTAACCCTAACACGTACCCTAATCCTAAACCGTACCCTAAACCGAGCCCTAACCCTAACACTAACCCTAACCCTTACCCTAAACCATACCCTACGCCGTACCCGAAGCCCTCCCCGAACCCGTACCCTAAGCTTGCCCTAAGCCTAACCCTAAGCCTAACCCTAACCCTAGGCTACCCTTGACTGCTTCTGCCTCCAATAGATTTCCTAAGCACTAGTGTTTTAAAGAACAGCTTAAAAAGAGAATCCTAATGTGATTTCTTTATAATGGGTGTGTTCCTTATCTTATCCTAGTGTCTAAACTCTTCTCCATGGCTGGACCCCCAAATAATATTCCTTTATGTGCCAAAGGGTATCTGGAGAGTGGGATAGGTTTAATAACTACCCTAAACCTAATGCGTAACCTAACCCTAACCGCTACCCTAACCCTAACACGTACCCTAATCCTAAGCCGTACCCTAAACCGAGCCCTAACCCTAACACTAACCCAAACCCTAACACTAACCCATACCCTACGCCGTACCCGAAGCCTTCCCCGAACCCGTACCCTAAGCCGTACCCTAAGCCTAACCCTAAGCCTTACCCTAACCCTAGACTACCCTTGACTGCTTCTGCCTCCAATAGATTTCCTAAGCACTAGTGTTTTAAGGAACAGCTTAAAAAGAGAATCCTAATGTGATTTCATTATAATGGGTGTGTTCCTTAATTTATCCTAGTGTCTAAACTCTTCTGCATGGCTGGACCCCCAAATAATATTCCTTTACGTGCTAAGGGGTATCTAGAGAGTGGGATAGGTTTAATAACTACCCTAACCCTAACGCGTACCCTAACCCTAACCCCTACCCTAACCCTAACCCTAACCCTAACCCAAACACGTACCCTAAACCTAACTCCTACCCTAAACCTAACACGTACCCTAATCCTAAACCGTACCCTAAACCGAGCCCTAACCCTAACACTAACCCTAACACTTACCCTTACCCATACCCTACGCCATACCCGAAGCCCTCCCCGAACCCGTACCCTAAGCTTGCCCTAAGCCTAACCCTAAGCCTAACCCTAACCCTAGGCTACCCTTGACTGCTTCTGCCTCCAATAGATTTCCTAAGCACTAGTGTTTTAAAGAACAGCTTAAAAAGAGAATCCTAATGTGATTTCTTTATAATGGGTGTGTTCCTTATCTTATCCTAGTGTCTAAACTCTTCTCCATGGCTGGACCCCCATATAATATTCCTTTATGTGCCAATGGGTATCTAGAGAGTGGGATAGGTTTAATAACTACCCTAAACCTAACGCGTACCGTAACCCTAACCGCTACCCTAACCCTAACACGTACCCTAATCCTAAGCCGTACCCTAAACCGAGGCCTAACCCTAACACTAACCCAAACCCTAACACTAACCCATACCCTACGCCGTACCCGAAGCCTTCCCCGAACCCGTACCCTAAGCCGTACCCTAAGCCAAACCCTAAGCCTTACCCTAACCCTAGACTACCCTTGACTGCTTCTGCCTCCAAAACATTTCCTAAGCACTAGTGTTTTAAGGAACAGCTTAAAAAGAGAATCCTAATGTGATTACTTTATAAAGGGTGTGTTCCTTATCTTGGCCTAGTGTCTAAACTCTTCTCCATGGGTGGCCCCCAAATAATATTCCTTTACGTGCTAAGGGGTATCTAGAGAGTGGGATAGGTTTAATAACTACCCTAACCCTAATGCGTACCCTAACCCTAACCCCTACCCTAACCCTAACACGTACCCTAATCCTAAGCCATACACTAAACCGATCCCTAACACTAACACTAACCCTAACCCTAACCCTAACCCATACCCTACACCGTACCCGAAGCCCTCCCCGAACCCATACCCTAAGCCGTACCCTAAGCCTAACCCTAAGCCTAACACTAAACCTAGGCTACCCTTGACTGCTTCTGCCTCCAATAGATTTCCTAAGCACTAGTGTTTTAAGGAACAGCTTAAAAAGAGAATCCTAATGTGATTTCATTATAATGGGTGTGTTCCTTAATTTATCCTAGTGTCTAAACTCTTCTGCATGGCTGGACCCCCAAATAATATTCCTTTACGTGCTAAGGGGTATCTAGAGAGTTGGATAGGTTTAATAACTACCCTAACCCTAACGCGTACCCTAACCCTAACCCCTACCCTAACCCTAACCCTAACCCTAACCCAAACACGTACCCTAAACCTAACTCCTACCCTAAAACTAACACGTACCCTAATCCTAAACCGTACCCTAAACCGAGCCCTAACCCTAACACTAACCCTAACCCTTACCCTTACCCATACCCTACGCCATACCCGAAGCCCTCCCCGAACCCGAACCCTAAGCTTGCCCTAAGCCTAACCCTAAGCCTAACCCTAACCCTAGGCTACCCTTGACTGCTTCTGCCTCCAATAGATTTCCTAAGCACTAGTGTTTTAAAGAACAGCTTAAAAAGAGAATCCTAATGTGATTTCTTTATAATGGGTGTGTTCCTTATCTTATCCTAGTGTCTAAACTCTTCTCCATGGCTGGACCCCCAAATAATATTCCTTTATGTGCCAATGGGTATCTAGAGAGTGGGATAGGTTTAATAACTACCCTAAACCTAACGCGTACCGTAACCCTAACCGCTACCCTAACCCTAACACGTACCCTAATCCTAAGCCGTACCCTAAACCGAGCCCTAACCCTAACACTAACCCAAACCCTAACACTAACCCATACCCTACGCCGTACCCGAAGCCTTCCCCGAACCCGTACCCTAAGCCGTACCCTAAGCCAAACCCTAAGCCTTACCCTAACCCTAGACTACCCTTGACTGCTTCTGCCTCCAAAACATTTCCTAAGCACTAGTGTTTTAAGGAACAGCTTAAAAAGAGAATCCTAATGTGATTACTTTATAAAGGGTGTGTTCCTTATCTTGGCCTAGTGTCTAAACTCTTCTCCATGGGTGGCCCCCAAATAATATTCCTTTACGTGCTAAGGGGTATCTAGAGAGTGGGATAGGTTTAATAACTACCCTAACCCTAACGCGTACCCTAACACTAACACCTAACCTAAACCTAACTCGTACCCTAATCCTAACCAATACCCTAAACCGAGCCCTAACCCTAACACTAACCCTAACCCTAACCCTAACCCATACCCTACACCGCACCCGAAGCCCTCCCCGAACCCGTACCCTAAGCAGTACCCTAAGCCTAACCCTAAGCCTAACCCTAACCCTAGGCCACCCTTGACTGCTTCTGCCTCCAATAGATTTCCTAAGCACTAGTGTTTTAAGGAACAGCTTAAAAAGAGAATCCTAATGTGATTTCATTATAATGGGTGTGTTCCTTAATTTATCCTAGTGTCTAAACTCTTCTGCATGGCTGGACCCCCAAATAATATTCCTTTACGTGCTAAGGGGTATCTAGAGAGTGGGATAGGTTTAATAACTACCCTAACCCTAACGCGTACCCTAACCTTAACCCCTACCCTAACCCTAACACGTACACTAAACCTAAACTGTACCCTAAACCGAGCCCTAACCCTAACACTAACCCTAACCCAAACACTAACCCATACCCTACGCCGTACTCTAAGCCCTCCCCGAACCCGTACCCTAAGCCGTACCCTTAGCCTAACCCTAGGCCTAACCCTAACACTAGGCTACCCTTGACTGCTTCTGCCCCCAATAGATTTCCTAAGCACTAGTGTTTTAAGGAACAGCTTAAAAAGAGAATCCTAATGTGATTTCTTTATAAAGGGTGTGTTCCTTATCTTAGCCTAGTGTCTAAACTCTTCTCCATGGCTGGACCCCCAAATAATATTCCTTTACGTGCTAAGGGGTATCTAGAGAGTGGGATAGGTTTAATAACTACCCTAACCCTAATGCGTACCCTAACCCTAACCCCTACCCTAACCCTAACACGTACACTAATCCTAAGCCGTACACTAAACCGAGCCCTAACACTAACACTAACCCAAACCCTAACCCTAAACCATACCCTATGTCGTGCCCTAACCTCTCCCCGAACCCATACCCTAAGCCGTATCCTAAGCCTAACCTTAAGCCTAACCATAACCCTAGCCTACCCTTGACTGCTTCTGCCTCCAATAGATTTCCTAAGCACTAGAGTTTTAAGGAACAGCTTAAAAAGAGAATCCTAATGTGATTTCTTTATAATGTGTGTGTTCCTTATCTTATCCTAGTGTCTAAACTCTTCTCCAATGCTGGACCTCCAAATAATATTCCTTTACGTGCTAAGGGGTATCTAGAGAGTGGGATAGGTTTAATAACTACCCTAACCCTAACGCGTACCCTAACCCTAACCCCTACCCTAACCCTAACACGTACCCTAATCCTAACCAATACCCTAAACCGAGCCCTAACACCAACACTAACCCTAACCCTAACCCTAACCCATACCCTATGCCGCACCCGAAGCCCTCCCCGAACCCGTACCCTAAGCCGTACCCTAAGCCTAACCCTAAGCCTAACCCTAACCCTAGGCTACCCTTGACTGCTTCTTCCTCCAATAGATTTCCTAAGCACTAGTGTTTTAAGGAACAGCATAAAAAGAGAATCCTAATGTGATTTCTTTATAATGGTTGTGTTCCTTATCTTATCCTAGTGTCTAAACTCTTCTCCATGGCTGGACCACCAAATAATATTATTTACGTGCTAAGGGGTATCTAGAGAGTGGGATAGGTTTAATAACTACCCTAACCCAAACACGTACCCTAAACCTAACTCCTACCCTAACCCTAACACGTACCCTAATCCTAAACCGTACCCTAAACCGAGCCCTAACCCTAACACTAACCCTAACACTTACCCTAAACCATACCCTACGCCGTACACGAAGCCCTCCCCGAACCCGTACCCTAAGCTTGCCCTAAGCCTAACCCTAAGCCTAACCCTAACCCTAGGCTACCCTTGACTGCTTCTGCCTCCAATAGATTTCCTAAGCACTAGTGTTTTAAAGAACAGCTTAAAAAGAGAATCCTAATGTGATTTCTTTATAATGGGTGTGTTCCTTATCTTATCCTAGTGTCTAAACTCTTCTCCATGGCTGGACCCCCAAATAATATTCCTTTATATGCCAAAGGGTATCTAGAGAGTGGGATAGGTTTAATAACTACCCTAAACCTAATGCGTACCCTAACCCTAACCGCTACCCTAACCCTAACACGTACCCTAATCCTAAGCCGTACCCTAAACCGAGCCCTAACCCTAACACTAACCCAAACCCTAACACTAACCCATACCCTCCGCCGTACCCGAAGCCTTCCCCGAACCCGTACCCTAAGCCGTACCCTAAGCCTAACCCTAAGCCTTACCCTAACCCTCGACTACCCTTGACTGCTTCTGCCTCCAATAGATTTCCTAAGCACTAGTGTTTTAAGGAACAGCTTAAAAAGAGAATCCTAATGTGATTTCATTATAATGGGTGTGTTCCTTAATTTATCCTAGTGTCTAAACTCTTCTGCATGGCTGGACCCCCAAATAATATTCCTTTACGTGCTAAGGGGTATCTAGAGAGTGGGATAGGTTTAATACCTACCCTAACCCTAATGCGTACCCTAACCCTAACCCCTACCCTAACCCTAACACGTACACTAATCCTAAGCCGTACACTAAACCGAACCCTAACACTAACACTAACCCTAACCCTAACCCTAAACCATACCCTATGTCGTGCCCTAACCCCTCCCCGAACCCATACCCTAAGCCGTATCCTAAGCCTAACCTTAAGCCTAACCCTAACCCTAGCCTACACTTGACTGCTTCTGCCTCCAATAGATTTCCTAAGCACTAGAGTTTTAAGGAACAGCTTAAAAAGAGAATCCTAATGTGATTTCTTTATAATGTGTGTGTTCCTTATCTTATCCTAGTGTCTAAACTCTTCTCCATTGCTGGACCTCCAAATAATATTCCTTTACGTGCTAAGGGGTATCTAGAGAGTGGGATAGGTTTAATAACTACCCTAACCCTAACGCGTACCCTAACCCTAACCCCTACCCTAACCCTAACACGTACCCTAATCTTAACCAATACCCTAAACCGAGCCCTAACACCAACACTAACCCTAACCCTAACCCTAACCCATACCCTACGCCGCACCCGAAACCCTCCCCGAACCCGTACCCTAAGCCGTACCCTAAGCCTAACCCTAAGCCTAACACTAACCCTAGGCTACCCTTGACTGCTTCTGCCTCCAATAGATTTCCTATGCACTAGTGTTTTAAGGAATAGCATAAAAAGAGAATCCTAATGTGATTTCTTTATAATGGTTGTGTTCCTTATCTTATCCTAGTGTCTAAACCCTTCTCCATGGCTGGACCACCAAATAATATTCTTTACGTGCTAAGGGGTATCTAGAGAGTGGGATAGGTTTAATAACTACCCTAACCCTAACACGTACCCTAACCCTAACTCCTACCCTAACCCTAACACGTACCCTAATCCTAAACCGTAACCTAAACCGAGCCCTAACCCTAACACTAACGCTAACCCTTACCCTAACCCATACCCTACGCCGTACCCGAAGCCCTCCCCGAACCCGTACCCTAAGCAGTGCCCTAAGACAAACCCTAGGCCTAACCCTAACCCTAGGCTACCCTTGACTGCTTCTGCCTCCAATAGATTTCCTAAGCACTAGTGTTTTAAAGAACAGCTTAAAAAGAGAATCCTAATGTGATTTCTTTATAATGGGTGTGTTCCTTATCTTATCCTACTGTCTAAAGTCTTCTCCATGGCTGGACCCCCAAATAATTTTCCTTTATGTGCTAAGGGGTATCTAGAGAGTGGGATAGGTTTAATAACTACCCTAACCCTAACGCGTACCCTAACCCTAACTCCTACCCTAACCCTAACACGTACCCTAATCCTAAACCATACCCTAAAACGAGCCCTAACCCTAACACTAACCGAAACCCTAACACTAACCCATACCCTACGCCGTACACGAAGCCTTCCCCGATCTCGTACCCTAAGCCGTACCCTAAGCCTAACCCTAAGCCTAACCGTAACGCTAGACTACCCTTGACTGCTTCTGCCTCCAATAGATTTCCTAAGCACTAGTGTTTTAAGGAACAGCTTAAAAAGAGAATCCTAATGTGATTTCTTTATAATGTGTGTGTTCCTTATCTTATCCTAGTGTCTAAACTCTTCTCCTTGGCTGGACCTACAAATAATATTCCTTTACGTGCTAAGGGGTATCTAGAGGGTGGGATAGGTTTAATAACTACCCTAACCCTAACGAGTACCCTAACCCTAACCCCTACCCTAACCCTAACACGTACCCTAATCCTAACCAATACCCTAAACCGAGCCCTAACCCCAACACTAACCCTAACCCTAACCCTAACCCATACCCTACGCCGCACCCGAAGCCCTCCCCGAACCCGTACCCTAAGCCGTACCCTAAGCCTAACCCTAAGCCTAACCCTAACCCTAGGCTACCCTTGACTGCTTCTTCCTCCAATAGATTTTCTAAGCACTAGTGTTTTAAGGAACAGCATAAAAAGAGAATCCTAATGTGATTTCTTTATAATGGTTGTGTTCCTTATCTTATCCTAGTGTCTAAACTCTTCTCCATGGCTGGACCACCAAATAATATTATTTACGTGCTAAGGGGTATCTAGAGAGTGGGATAGGTTTAATAACTACCCTAACCCAAACACGTACCCTAAACCTAACTCCTACCCTAACCCTAACACGTACCCTAATCCTAAACCGTACCCTAAACCGAGCCCTAACCCTAACACTAACCCTAACCCTTACCCTAAACCATACCCTACGCCGTACCCGAAGCCCTCCCCGAACCCGTACCCTAAGCTTGCCCTAAGCCTAACCCTAAGCCTAACCCTAACCCTAGGCTACCCTTGACTGCTTCTGCCTCCAATAGATTTCCTAAGCACTAGTGTTTTAAAGAACAGCTTAAAAAGAGAATCCTAATGTGATTTCTTTATAATGGGTGTGTTCCTTATCTTATCCTAGTGTCTAAACTCTTCTCCATGGCTGGACCCCCAAATAATATTCCTTTATGTGCCAAAGGGTATCTGGAGAGTGGGATAGGTTTAATAACTACCCTAAACCTAATGCGTAACCTAACCCTAACCGCTACCCTAACCCTAACACGTACCCTAATCCTAAGCCGTACCCTAAACCGAGCCCTAACCCTAACACTAACCCAAACCCTAACACTAACCCATACCCTACGCCGTACCCGAAGCCTTCCCCGAACCCGTACCCTAAGCCGTACCCTAAGCCTAACCCTAAGCCTTACCCTAACCCTAGACTACCCTTGACTGCTTCTGCCTCCAATAGATTTCCTAAGCACTAGTGTTTTAAGGAACAGCTTAAAAAGAGAATCCTAATGTGATTTCATTATAATGGGTGTGTTCCTTAATTTATCCTAGTGTCTAAACTCTTCTGCATGGCTGGACCCCCAAATAATATTCCTTTACGTGCTAAGGGGTATCTAGAGAGTGGGATAGGTTTAATAACTACCCTAACCCTAACGCGTACCCTAACCCTAACCCCTACCCTAACCCTAACCCTAACCCTAACCCAAACACGTACCCTAAACCTAACTCCTACCCTAAACCTAACACGTACCCTAATCCTAAACCGTACCCTAAACCGAGCCCTAACCCTAACACTAACCCTAACACTTACCCTTACCCATACCCTACGCCATACCCGAAGCCCTCCCCGAACCCGTACCCTAAGCTTGCCCTAAGCCTAACCCTAAGCCTAACCCTAACCCTAGGCTACCCTTGACTGCTTCTGCCTCCAATAGATTTCCTAAGCACTAGTGTTTTAAAGAACAGCTTAAAAAGAGAATCCTAATGTGATTTCTTTATAATGGGTGTGTTCCTTATCTTATCCTAGTGTCTAAACTCTTCTCCATGGCTGGACCCCCATATTATATTCCTTTATGTGCCAATGGGTATCTAGAGAGTGGGATAGGTTTAATAACTACCCTAAACCTAACGCGTACCGTAACCCTAACCGCTACCCTAACCCTAACACGTACCCTAATCCTAAGCCGTACCCTAAACCGAGGCCTAACCCTAACACTAACCCAAACCCTAACACTAACCCATACCCTACGCCGTACCCGAAGCCTTCCCCGAACCCGTACCCTAAGCCGTACCCTAAGCCAAACCCTAAGCCTTACCCTAACCCTAGACTACCCTTGACTGCTTCTGCCTCCAAAACATTTCCTAAGCACTAGTGTTTTAAGGAACAGCTTAAAAAGAGAATCCTAATGTGATTACTTTATAAAGGGTGTGTTCCTTATCTTGGCCTAGTGTCTAAACTCTTCTCCATGGGTGGCCCCCAAATAATATTCCTTTACGTGCTAAGGGGTATCTAGAGAGTGGGATAGGTTTAATAACTACCCTAACCCTAATGCGTACCCTAACCCTAACCCCTACCCTAACCCTAACACGTACCCTAATCCTAAGCCATACACTAAACCGATCCCTAACACTAACACTAACCCTAACCCTAACCCTAACCCATACCCTACACCGTACCCGAAGCCCTCCCCGAACCCATACCCTAAGCCGTACCCTAAGCCTAACCCTAAGCCTAACACTAAACCTAGGCTACCCTTGACTGCTTCTGCCTCCAATAGATTTCCTAAGCACTAGTGTTTTAAGGAACAGCTTAAAAAGAGAATCCTAATGTGATTTCATTATAATGGGTGTGTTCCTTAATTTATCCTAGTGTCTAAACTCTTCTGCATGGCTGGACCCCCAAATAATATTCCTTTACGTGCTAAGGGGTATCTAGAGAGTTGGATAGGTTTAATAACTACCCTAACCCTAACGCGTACCCTAACCCTAACCCCTACCCTAACCCTAACCCTAACCCTAACCCAAACACGTACCCTAAACCTAACTCCTACCCTAAAACTAACACGTACCCTAATCCTAAACCGTACCCTAAACCGAGCCCTAACCCTAACACTAACCCTAACCCTTACCCTTACCCATACCCTACGCCATACCCGAAGCCCTCCCCGAACCCGAACCCTAAGCTTGCCCTAAGCCTAACCCTAAGCCTAACCCTAACCCTAGGCTACCCTTGACTGCTTCTGCCTCCAATAGATTTCCTAAGCACTAGTGTTTTAAAGAACAGCTTAAAAAGAGAATCCTAATGTGATTTCTTTATAATGGGTGTGTTCCTTATCTTATCCTAGTGTCTAAACTCTTCTCCATGGCTGGACCCCCAAATAATATTCCTTTATGTGCCAATGGGTATCTAGAGAGTGGGATAGGTTTAATAACTACCCTAAACCTAACGCGTACCGTAACCCTAACCGCTACCCTAACCCTAACACGTACCCTAATCCTAAGCCGTACCCTAAACCGAGCCCTAACCCTAACACTAACCCAAACCCTAACACTAACCCATACCCTACGCCGTACCCGAAGCCTTCCCCGAACCCGTACCCTAAGCCGTACCCTAAGCCAAACCCTAAGCCTTACCCTAACCCTAGACTACCCTTGACTGCTTCTGCCTCCAAAACATTTCCTAAGCACTAGTGTTTTAAGGAACAGCTTAAAAAGAGAATCCTAATGTGATTACTTTATAAAGGGTGTGTTCCTTATCTTGGCCTAGTGTCTAAACTCTTCTCCATGGGTGGCCCCCAAATAATATTCCTTTACGTGCTAAGGGGTATCTAGAGAGTGGGATAGGTTTAATAACTACCCTAACCCTAACGCGTACCCTAACACTAACACCTAACCTAAACCTAACTCGTACCCTAATCCTAACCAATACCCTAAACCGAGCCCTAACCCTAACACTAACCCTAACCCTAACCCTAACCCATACCCTACACCGCACCCGAAGCCCTCCCCGAACCCGTACCCTAAGCAGTACCCTAAGCCTAACCCTAAGCCTAACCCTAACCCTAGGCCACCCTTGACTGCTTCTGCCTCCAATAGATTTCCTAAGCACTAGTGTTTTAAGGAACAGCTTAAAAAGAGAATCCTAATGTGATTTCATTATAATGGGTGTGTTCCTTAATTTATCCTAGTGTCTAAACTCTTCTGCATGGCTGGACCCCCAAATAATATTCCTTTACGTGCTAAGGGGTATCTAGAGAGTGGGATAGGTTTAATAACTACCCTAACCCTAACGCGTACCCTAACCTTAACCCCTACCCTAACCCTAACACGTACACTAAACCTAAACTGTACCCTAAACCGAGCCCTAACCCTAACACTAACCCTAACCCAAACACTAACCCATACCCTACGCCGTACTCTAAGCCCTCCCCGAACCCGTACCCTAAGCCGTACCCTTAGCCTAACCCTAGGCCTAACCCTAACACTAGGCTACCCTTGACTGCTTCTGCCCCCAATAGATTTCCTAAGCACTAGTGTTTTAAGGAACAGCTTAAAAAGAGAATCCTAATGTGATTTCTTTATAAAGGGTGTGTTCCTTATCTTAGCCTAGTGTCTAAACTCTTCTCCATGGCTGGACCCCCAAATAATATTCCTTTACGTGCTAAGGGGTATCTAGAGAGTGGGATAGGTTTAATAACTACCCTAACCCTAATGCGTACCCTAACCCTAACCCCTACCCTAACCCTAACACGTACACTAATCCTAAGCCGTACACTAAACCGAGCCCTAACACTAACACTAACCCAAACCCTAACCCTAAACCATACCCTATGTCGTGCCCTAACCTCTCCCCGAACCCATACCCTAAGCCGTATCCTAAGCCTAACCTTAAGCCTAACCATAACCCTAGCCTACCCTTGACTGCTTCTGCCTCCAATAGATTTCCTAAGCACTAGAGTTTTAAGGAACAGCTTAAAAAGAGAATCCTAATGTGATTTCTTTATAATGTGTGTGTTCCTTATCTTATCCTAGTGTCTAAACTCTTCTCCATTGCTGGACCTCCAAATAATATTCCTTTACGTGCTAAGGGGTATCTAGAGAGTGGGATAGGTTTAATAACTACCCTAACCCTAACGCGTACCCTAACCCTAACCCCTACCCTAACCCTAACACGTACCCTAATCCTAACCAATACCCTAAACCGAGCCCTAACACCAACACTAACCCTAACCCTAACCCTAACCCATACCCTATGCCGCACCCGAAGCCCTCCCCGAACCCGTACCCTAAGCCGTACCCTAAGCCTAACCCTAAGCCTAACCCTAACCCTAGGCTACCCTTGACTGCTTCTTCCTCCAATAGATTTCCTAAGCACTAGTGTTTTAAGGAACAGCATAAAAAGAGAATCCTAATGTGATTTCTTTATAATGGTTGTGTTCCTTATCTTATCCTAGTGTCTAAACTCTTCTCCATGGCTGGACCACCAAATAATATTCCTTTACGTGCTAAGGGGTATCTAGAGAGTGGGATAGGTTTAATAACTACCCTAACCCAAACACGTACCCTAAACCTAACTCCTACCCTAACCCTAACACGTACCCTAATCCTAAACCGTACCCTAAACCGAGCCCTAACCCTAACACTAACCCTAACACTTACCCTAAACCATACCCTACGCCGTACACGAAGCCCTCCCCGAACCCGTACCCTAAGCTTGCCCTAAGCCTAACCCTAAGCCTAACCCTAACCCTAGGCTACCCTTGACTGCTTCTGCCTCCAATAGATTTCCTAAGCACTAGTGTTTTAAAGAACAGCTTAAAAAGAGAATCCTAATGTGATTTCTTTATAATGGGTGTGTTCCTTATCTTATCCTAGTGTCTAAACTCTTCTCCATGGCTGGACCCCCAAATAATATTCCTTTATATGCCAAAGGGTATCTAGAGAGTGGGATAGGTTTAATAACTACCCTAAACCTAATGCGTACCCTAACCCTAACCGCTACCCTAACCCTAACACGTACCCTAATCCTAAGCCGTACCCTAAACCGAGCCCTAACCCTAACACTAACCCAAACCCTAACACTAACCCATACCCTCCGCCGTACCCGAAGCCTTCCCCGAACCCGTACCCTAAGCCGTACCCTAAGCCTAACCCTAAGCCTTACCCTAACCCTAGACTACCCTTGACTGCTTCTGCCTCCAATAGATTTCCTAAGCACTAGTGTTTTAAGGAACAGCTTAAAAAGAGAATCCTAATGTGATTTCATTATAATGGGTGTGTTCCTTAATTTATCCTAGTGTCTAAACTCTTCTGCATGGCTGGACCCCCAAATAATATTCCTTTACGTGCTAAGGGGTATCTAGAGAGTGGGATAGGTTTAATAACTACCCTAACCCTAACGCGTACCCTAACCCTAAACCCTACCCTAACCCTAACACGTACCCTAATCCTAACCCGTACCCTAAACGGAGCCCTAACCCTAACACTAACCCAAACCCTAACCCTAACCCATACCCTACGCCGTACCCGAACCCCTCCCCGAACCCGTACCCTAAGCCGTACCCTAAGCCTAACCCTAAGCGTAACCCTAACCCTAGGCTACCCTTGACTGCTTCTGCCTCCAATAGATTTCCTAAGCACTAGTGGTTTAAGGAACAGCTTAAAAAGAGAATCCTAATGTGATTTCTTTATAATGTGTGTGTTCCTTATCTTATCCTAGTGTCTAAACTCTTCTCCATAGCTGGACCTCCAAATAATATTCCTTTACGTGCTAAGGGGTATCTAGAGAGTGGGATAGGTTTAATAACTACCCTAACCCTAACGCGTACCCTAACCCTAACCCCTACCCTAACCCTAACACGTACCCTAATCCTAACCAATACCCTAAACCGAGCCCTAACACCAACACTAACCCTAACCCTAACCCTAACCCATACCCTACGCCGCACCCGAAGCCCTCCCCGAACCCGTACCCTAAGCCTAACCCTAAGCCTATCCCTAACCCTAGGCTACCCTTGACTGCTTCTGCCTCCAATAGATTTCCTAAGCACTAGTGTTTTAAGGAACAGCATAAAAAGAGAATCCTAATGTGATTTCTTTATAATGGTTGTGTTCCTTATCTTATCCTAGTGTCTAAACTCTTCTCCATGGCTGGACCACCAAATAATATTCTTTACGTGCTAAGGGGTATCTAGAGAGTGGGATAGGTTTAATAACTACCCTAACCCTAACACGTACCCTAACCCTAACTCCTACCCTAACCCTAACACGTACCCTAATCCTAAACCGTACCCTAAACCGAGCCCTAACCCTAACACTAACTCTAACCCTAACACTAACCCATACCCTACGCCGTACCCGAAGCCCTCCCCGAACCCGTACCCTAAGCTTGCCCTAAGCCTAACCCTAAGCCTAACCCTAACCCTAGGCTACCCTTGACTGCTTCTGCCTCCAATAGATTTCCTAAGCACTAGTGTTTTAAAGAACAGCTTAAAAAGAGAATCCTAATGTGATTTCTTTATAATGGGTGTGTTCCTTATCTTATCCTAGTGTCTAAACTCTTCTCCATGGCTGGACCCCCAAATAATATTCCTTTATGTGCCAAAGGGTATCTGGAGAGTGGGATAGGTTTAATAACTACCCTAAACCTAATGCGTAACCTAACCCTAACCGCTACCCTAACCCTAACACGTACCCTAATCCTAAGCCGTACCCTAAACCGAGCCCTAACCCTAACACTAACCCAAACCCTAACACTAACCCATACCCTACGCCGTACCCGAAGCCTTCCCCGAACCCGTACCCTAAGCCGTACCCTAAGCCTAACCCTAAGCCTTACCCTAACCCTAGACTACCCTTGACTGCTTCTGCCTCCAATAGATTTCCTAAGCACTAGTGTTTTAAGGAACAGCTTAAAAAGAGAATCCTAATGTGATTTCATTATAATGGGTGTGTTCCTTAATTTATCCTAGTGTCTAAACTCTTCTGCATGGCTGGACCCCCAAATAATATTCCTTTACGTGCTAAGGGGTATCTAGAGAGTGGGATAGGTTTAATAACTACCCTAACCCTAACGCGTACCCTAACCCTAACCCCTACCCTAACCCTAACCCTAACCCTAACCCAAACACGTACCCTAAACCTAACTCCTACCCTAAACCTAACACGTACCCTAATCCTAAACCGTACCCTAAACCGAGCCCTAACCCTAACACTAACCCTAACACTTACCCTTACCCATACCCTACGCCATACCCGAAGCCCTCCCCGAACCCGTACCCTAAGCTTGCCCTAAGCCTAACCCTAAGCCTAACCCTAACCCTAGGCTACCCTTGACTGCTTCTGCCTCCAATAGATTTCCTAAGCACTAGTGTTTTAAAGAACAGCTTAAAAAGAGAATCCTAATGTGATTTCTTTATAATGGGTGTGTTCCTTATCTTATCCTAGTGTCTAAACTCTTCTCCATGGCTGGACCCCCATATAATATTCCTTTATGTGCCAATGGGTATCTAGAGAGTGGGATAGGTTTAATAACTACCCTAAACCTAACGCGTACCGTAACCCTAACCGCTACCCTAACCCTAACACGTACCCTAATCCTAAGCCGTACCCTAAACCGAGGCCTAACCCTAACACTAACCCAAACCCTAACACTAACCCATACCCTACGCCGTACCCGAAGCCTTCCCCGAACCCGTACCCTAAGCCGTACCCTAAGCCAAACCCTAAGCCTTACCCTAACCCTAGACTACCCTTGACTGCTTCTGCCTCCAAAACATTTCCTAAGCACTAGTGTTTTAAGGAACAGCTTAAAAAGAGAATCCTAATGTGATTACTTTATAAAGGGTGTGTTCCTTATCTTGGCCTAGTGTCTAAACTCTTCTCCATGGGTGGCCCCCAAATAATATTCCTTTACGTGCTAAGGGGTATCTAGAGAGTGGGATAGGTTTAATAACTACCCTAACCCTAATGCGTACCCTAACCCTAACCCCTACCCTAACCCTAACACGTACCCTAATCCTAAGCCATACACTAAACCGATCCCTAACACTAACACTAACCCTAACCCTAACCCTAACCCATACCCTACACCGTACCCGAAGCCCTCCCCGAACCCATACCCTAAGCCGTACCCTAAGCCTAACCCTAAGCCTAACACTAAACCTAGGCTACCCTTGACTGCTTCTGCCTCCAATAGATTTCCTAAGCACTAGTGTTTTAAGGAACAGCTTAAAAAGAGAATCCTAATGTGATTTCATTATAATGGGTGTGTTCCTTAATTTATCCTAGTGTCTAAACTCTTCTGCATGGCTGGACCCCCAAATAATATTCCTTTACGTGCTAAGGGGTATCTAGAGAGTTGGATAGGTTTAATAACTACCCTAACCCTAACGCGTACCCTAACCCTAACCCCTACCCTAACCCTAACCCTAACCCTAACCCAAACACGTACCCTAAACCTAACTCCTACCCTAAAACTAACACGTACCCTAATCCTAAACCGTACCCTAAACCGAGCCCTAACCCTAACACTAACCCTAACCCTTACCCTTACCCATACCCTACGCCATACCCGAAGCCCTCCCCGAACCCGAACCCTAAGCTTGCCCTAAGCCTAACCCTAAGCCTAACCCTAACCCTAGGCTACCCTTGACTGCTTCTGCCTCCAATAGATTTCCTAAGCACTAGTGTTTTAAAGAACAGCTTAAAAAGAGAATCCTAATGTGATTTCTTTATAATGGGTGTGTTCCTTATCTTATCCTAGTGTCTAAACTCTTCTCCATGGCTGGACCCCCAAATAATATTCCTTTATGTGCCAATGGGTATCTAGAGAGTGGGATAGGTTTAATAACTACCCTAAACCTAACGCGTACCGTAACCCTAACCGCTACCCTAACCCTAACACGTACCCTAATCCTAAGCCGTACCCTAAACCGAGCCCTAACCCTAACACTAACCCAAACCCTAACACTAACCCATACCCTACGCCGTACCCGAAGCCTTCCCCGAACCCGTACCCTAAGCCGTACCCTAAGCCAAACCCTAAGCCTTACCCTAACCCTAGACTACCCTTGACTGCTTCTGCCTCCAAAACATTTCCTAAGCACTAGTGTTTTAAGGAACAGCTTAAAAAGAGAATCCTAATGTGATTACTTTATAAAGGGTGTGTTCCTTATCTTGGCCTAGTGTCTAAACTCTTCTCCATGGGTGGCCCCCAAATAATATTCCTTTACGTGCTAAGGGGTATCTAGAGAGTGGGATAGGTTTAATAACTACCCTAACCCTAACGCGTACCCTAACACTAACACCTAACCTAAACCTAACTCGTACCCTAATCCTAACCAATACCCTAAACCGAGCCCTAACCCTAACACTAACCCTAACCCTAACCCTAACCCATACCCTACACCGCACCCGAAGCCCTCCCCGAACCCGTACCCTAAGCAGTACCCTAAGCCTAACCCTAAGCCTAACCCTAACCCTAGGCCACCCTTGACTGCTTCTGCCTCCAATAGATTTCCTAAGCACTAGTGTTTTAAGGAACAGCTTAAAAAGAGAATCCTAATGTGATTTCATTATAATGGGTGTGTTCCTTAATTTATCCTAGTGTCTAAACTCTTCTGCATGGCTGGACCCCCAAATAATATTCCTTTACGTGCTAAGGGGTATCTAGAGAGTGGGATAGGTTTAATAACTACCCTAACCCTAACGCGTACCCTAACCTTAACCCCTACCCTAACCCTAACACGTACACTAAACCTAAACTGTACCCTAAACCGAGCCCTAACCCTAACACTAACCCTAACCCAAACACTAACCCATACCCTACGCCGTACTCTAAGCCCTCCCCGAACCCGTACCCTAAGCCGTACCCTTAGCCTAACCCTAGGCCTAACCCTAACACTAGGCTACCCTTGACTGCTTCTGCCCCCAATAGATTTCCTAAGCACTAGTGTTTTAAGGAACAGCTTAAAAAGAGAATCCTAATGTGATTTCTTTATAAAGGGTGTGTTCCTTATCTTAGCCTAGTGTCTAAACTCTTCTCCATGGCTGGACCCCCAAATAATATTCCTTTACGTGCTAAGGGGTATCTAGAGAGTGGGATAGGTTTAATAACTACCCTAACCCTAATGCGTACCCTAACCCTAACCCCTACCCTAACCCTAACACGTACACTAATCCTAAGCCGTACACTAAACCGAGCCCTAACACTAACACTAACCCAAACCCTAACCCTAAACCATACCCTATGTCGTGCCCTAACCTCTCCCCGAACCCATACCCTAAGCCGTATCCTAAGCCTAACCTTAAGCCTAACCATAACCCTAGCCTACCCTTGACTGCTTCTGCCTCCAATAGATTTCCTAAGCACTAGAGTTTTAAGGAACAGCTTAAAAAGAGAATCCTAATGTGATTTCTTTATAATGTGTGTGTTCCTTATCTTATCCTAGTGTCTAAACTCTTCTCCATTGCTGGACCTCCAAATAATACTCCTTTACGTGCTAAGGGGTATCTAGAGAGTGGGATAGGTTTAATAACTACCCTAACCCTAACGCGTACCCTAACCCTAACCCCTACCCTAACCCTAACACGTACCCTAATCCTAACCAATACCCTAAACCGAGCCCTAACACCAACACTAACCCTAACCCTAACCCTAACCCATACCCTATGCCGCACCCGAAGCCCTCCCCGAACCCGTACCCTAAGCCGTACCCTAAGCCTAACCCTAAGCCTAACCCTAACCCTAGGCTACCCTTGACTGCTTCTTCCTCCAATAGATTTCCTAAGCACTAGTGTTTTAAGGAACAGCATAAAAAGAGAATCCTAATGTGATTTCTTTATAATGGTTGTGTTCCTTATCTTATCCTAGTGTCTAAACTCTTCTCCATGGCTGGACCACCAAATAATATTATTTACGTGCTAAGGGGTATCTAGAGAGTGGGATAGGTTTAATAACTACCCTAACCCAAACACGTACCCTAAACCTAACTCCTACCCTAACCCTAACACGTACCCTAATCCTAAACCGTACCCTAAACCGAGCCCTAACCCTAACACTAACCCTAACACTTACCCTAAACCATACCCTACGCCGTACACGAAGCCCTCCCCGAACCCGTACCCTAAGCTTGCCCTAAGCCTAACCCTAAGCCTAACCCTAACCCTAGGCTACCCTTGACTGCTTCTGCCTCCAATAGATTTCCTAAGCACTAGTGTTTTAAAGAACAGCTTAAAAAGAGAATCCTAATGTGATTTCTTTATAATGGGTGTGTTCCTTATCTTATCCTAGTGTCTAAACTCTTCTCCATGGCTGGACCCCCAAATAATATTCCTTTATATGCCAAAGGGTATCTAGAGAGTGGGATAGGTTTAATAACTACCCTAAACCTAATGCGTACCCTAACCCTAACCGCTACCCTAACCCTAACACGTACCCTAATCCTAAGCCGTACCCTAAACCGAGCCCTAACCCTAACACTAACCCAAACCCTAACACTAACCCATACCCTCCGCCGTACCCGAAGCCTTCCCCGAACCCGTACCCTAAGCCGTACCCTAAGCCTAACCCTAAGCCTTACCCTAACCCTAGACTACCCTTGACTGCTTCTGCCTCCAATAGATTTCCTAAGCACTAGTGTTTTAAGGAACAGCTTAAAAAGAGAATCCTAATGTGATTTCATTATAATGGGTGTGTTCCTTAATTTATCCTAGTGTCTAAACTCTTCTGCATGGCTGGACCCCCAAATAATATTCCTTTACGTGCTAAGGGGTATCTAGAGAGTGGGATAGGTTTAATAACTACCCTAACCCTAACGCGTACCCTAACCCTAAACCCTACCCTAACCCTAACACGTACCCTAATCCTAACCCGTACCCTAAACGGAGCCCTAACCCTAACACTAACCCAAACCCTAACCCTAACCCATACCCTACGCCGTACCCGAACCCCTCCCCGAACCCGTACCCTAAGCCGTACCCTAAGCCTAACCCTAAGCGTAACCCTAACCCTAGGCTACCCTTGACTGCTTCTGCCTCCAATAGATTTCCTAAGCACTAGTGGTTTAAGGAACAGCTTAAAAAGAGAATCCTAATGTGATTTCTTTATAATGTGTGTGTTCCTTATCTTATCCTAGTGTCTAAACTCTTCTCCATAGCTGGACCTCCAAATAATATTCCTTTACGTGCTAAGGGGTATCTAGAGAGTGGGATAGGTTTAATAACTACCCTAACCCTAACGCGTACCCTAACCCTAACCCCTACCCTAACCCTAACACGTACCCTAATCCTAACCAATACCCTAAACCGAGCCCTAACACCAACACTAACCCTAACCCTAACCCTAACCCATACCCTACGCCGCACCCGAAGCCCTCCCCGAACCCGTACCCTAAGCCTAACCCTAAGCCTATCCCTAACCCTAGGCTACCCTTGACTGCTTCTGCCTCCAATAGATTTCCTAAGCACTAGTGTTTTAAGGAACAGCATAAAAAGAGAATCCTAATGTGATTTCTTTATAATGGTTGTGTTCCTTATCTTATCCTAGTGTCTAAACTCTTCTCCATGGCTGGACCACCAAATAATATTCTTTACGTGCTAAGGGGTATCTAGAGAGTGGGATAGGTTTAATAACTACCCTAACCCTAACACGTACCCTAACCCTAACTCCTACCCTAACCCTAACACGTACCCTAATCCTAAACCGTACCCTAAACCGAGCCCTAACCCTAACACTAACCCTAACCCTTACCCTAACCCATACCCTACGCCGTACCCGAAGCCCTCCCCGGACCCGTACCCTAAGCTTGCCCTAAGCCTAACCCTAAGCCTCACCCTAACCCTAGGCTACCCTTGACTGCTTCTGCCTCCAATAGATTTCCTAAGAACTAGTGTTTTAAAGAACAGCTTAAAAAGAGAATCCTAATGTGATTTCTTTATAATGGGTGTGTTCCTTATCTTATCCTAGTGTCTAAACTCTTCTCCATGGCTGGACCCCCAAATAATATTCCTTTACGTGCTAAGGGGTATCTAGAGAGTGGGATAGGTTTAATAACTACCCTAAACCTAACGCGTACCCTTACCCTAACCCCTACCCTAACCCTAACACGTACCCTAATCCTAAACCGTACACTAAACCGAGCCCTAACCCTAACCCTAACCCTAACCCTAACCCAAACACGTACCCTAAACCTAACTCCTACCCTAACCCTAACACGTACCCTAATCCTAAACCGTACCCTAAACCGAGCCCTAACCCTAACACTAACTCTAACCCTAACACTAACCCATACCCTACGCCGTACCCGAAGCCCTCCCCGAACCCGTACCCTAAGCTTGCCCTAAGCCTAACCCTAAGCCTAACCCTAACCCTAGGCTACCCTTGACTGCTTCTGCCTCCAATAGATTTCCTAAGCACTAGTGTTTTAAAGAACAGCTTAAAAAGAGAATCCTAATGTGATTTCTTTATAATGGGTGTGTTCCTTATCTTATCCTAGTGTCTAAACTCTTCTCCATGGCTGGACCCCCAAATAATATTCCTTTATGTGCCAAAGGGTATCTGGAGAGTGGGATAGGTTTAATAACTACCCTAAACCTAATGCGTAACCTAACCCTAACCGCTACCCTAACCCTAACACGTACCCTAATCCTAAGCCGTACCCTAAACCGAGCCCTAACCCTAACACTAACCCAAACCCTAACACTAACCCATACCCTACGCCGTACCCGAAGCCTTCCCCGAACCCGTACCCTAAGCCGTACCCTAAGCCTAACCCTAAGCCTTACCCTAACCCTAGACTACCCTTGACTGCTTCTGCCTCCAATAGATTTCCTAAGCACTAGTGTTTTAAGGAACAGCTTAAAAAGAGAATCCTAATGTGATTTCATTATAATGGGTGTGTTCCTTAATTTATCCTAGTGTCTAAACTCTTCTGCATGGCTGGACCCCCAAATAATATTCCTTTACGTGCTAAGGGGTATCTAGAGAGTGGGATAGGTTTAATAACTACCCTAACCCTAACGCGTACCCTAACCCTAACCCCTACCCTAACCCTAACCCTAACCCTAACCCAAACACGTACCCTAAACCTAACTCCTACCCTAAACCTAACACGTACCCTAATCCTAAACCGTACCCTAAACCGAGCCCTAACCCTAACACTAACCCTAACACTTACCCTTACCCATACCCTACGCCATACCCGAAGCCCTCCCCGAACCCGTACCCTAAGCTTGCCCTAAGCCTAACCCTAAGCCTAACCCTAACCCTAGGCTACCCTTGACTGCTTCTGCCTCCAATAGATTTCCTAAGCACTAGTGTTTTAAAGAACAGCTTAAAAAGACAATCCTAATGTGATTTCTTTATAATGGGTGTGTTCCTTATCTTATCCTAGTGTCTAAACTCTTCTCCATGGCTGGACCCCCATATAATATTCCTTTATGTGCCAATGGGTATCTAGAGAGTGGGATAGGTTTAATAACTACCCTACACCTAACGCGTACCGTAACCCTAACCGCTACCCTAACCCTAACACGTACCCTAATCCTAAGCCGTACCCTAAACCGAGGCCTAACCCTAACACTAACCCAAACCCTAACACTAACCCATACCCTACGCCGTACCCGAAGCCTTCCCCGAACCCGTACCCTAAGCCGTACCCTAAGCCAAACCCTAAGCCTTACCCTAACCCTAGACTACCCTTGACTGCTTCTGCCTCCAAAACATTTCCTAAGCACTAGTGTTTTAAGGAACAGCTTAAAAAGAGAATCCTAATGTGATTACTTTATAAAGGGTGTGTTCCTTATCTTGGCCTAGTGTCTAAACTCTTCTCCATGGGTGGCCCCCAAATAATATTCCTTTACGTGCTAAGGGGTATCTAGAGAGTGGGATAGGTTTAATAACTACCCTAACCCTAATGCGTACCCTAACCCTAACCCCTACCCTAACCCTAACACGTACCCTAATCCTAAGCCATACACTAAACCGATCCCTAACACTAACACTAACCCTAACCCTAACCCTAACCCATACCCTACACCGTACCCGAAGCCCTCCCCGAACCCATACCCTAAGCCGTACCCTAAGCCTAACCCTAAGCCTAACACTAAACCTAGGCTACCCTTGACTGCTTCTGCCTCCAATAGATTTCCTAAGCACTAGTGTTTTAAGGAACAGCTTAAAAAGAGAATCCTAATGTGATTTCATTATAATGGGTGTGTTCCTTAATTTATCCTAGTGTCTAAACTCTTCTGCATGGCTGGACCCCCAAATAATATTCCTTTACGTGCTAAGGGGTATCTAGAGAGTTGGATAGGTTTAATAACTACCCTAACCCTAACGCGTACCCTAACCCTAACCCCTACCCTAACCCTAACCCTAACCCTAACCCAAACACGTACCCTAAACCTAACTCCTACCCTAAAACTAACACGTACCCTAATCCTAAACCGTACCCTAAACCGAGCCCTAACCCTAACACTAACCCTAACCCTTACCCTTACCCATACCCTACGCCATACCCGAAGCCCTCCCCGAACCCGAACCCTAAGCTTGCCCTAAGCCTAACCCTAAGCCTAACCCTAACCCTAGGCTACCCTTGACTGCTTCTGCCTCCAATAGATTTCCTAAGCACTAGTGTTTTAAAGAACAGCTTAAAAAGAGAATCCTAATGTGATTTCTTTATAATGGGTGTGTTCCTTATCTTATCCTAGTGTCTAAACTCTTCTCCATGGCTGGACCCCCAAATAATATTCCTTTATGTGCCAATGGGTATCTAGAGAGTGGGATAGGTTTAATAACTACCCTAAACCTAACGCGTACCGTAACCCTAACCGCTACCCTAACCCTAACACGTACCCTAATCCTAAGCCGTACCCTAAACCGAGCCCTAACCCTAACACTAACCCAAACCCTAACACTAACCCATACCCTACGCCGTACCCGAAGCCTTCCCCGAACCCGTACCCTAAGCCGTACCCTAAGCCAAACCCTAAGCCTTACCCTAACCCTAGACTACCCTTGACTGCTTCTGCCTCCAAAACATTTCCTAAGCACTAGTGTTTTAAGGAACAGCTTAAAAAGAGAATCCTAATGTGATTACTTTATAAAGGGTGTGTTCCTTATCTTGGCCTAGTGTCTAAACTCTTCTCCATGGGTGGCCCCCAAATAATATTCCTTTACGTGCTAAGGGGTATCTAGAGAGTGGGATAGGTTTAATAACTACCCTAACCCTAACGCGTACCCTAACACTAACACCTAACCTAAACCTAACTCGTACCCTAATCCTAACCAATACCCTAAACCGAGCCCTAACCCTAACACTAACCCTAACCCTAACCCTAACCCATACCCTACACCGCACCCGAAGCCCTCCCCGAACCCGTACCCTAAGCAGTACCCTAAGCCTAACCCTAAGCCTAACCCTAACCCTAGGCCACCCTTGACTGCTTCTGCCTCCAATAGATTTCCTAAGCACTAGTGTTTTAAGGAACAGCTTAAAAAGAGAATCCTAATGTGATTTCATTATAATGGGTGTGTTCCTTAATTTATCCTAGTGTCTAAACTCTTCTGCATGGCTGGACCCCCAAATAATATTCCTTTACGTGCTAAGGGGTATCTAGAGAGTGGGATAGGTTTAATAACTACCCTAACCCTAACGCGTACCCTAACCTTAACCCCTACCCTAACCCTAACACGTACACTAAACCTAAACTGTACCCTAAACCGAGCCCTAACCCTAACACTAACCCTAACCCAAACACTAACCCATACCCTACGCCGTACTCTAAGCCCTCCCCGAACCCGTACCCTAAGCCGTACCCTTAGCCTAACCCTAGGCCTAACCCTAACACTAGGCTACCCTTGACTGCTTCTGCCCCCAATAGATTTCCTAAGCACTAGTGTTTTAAGGAACAGCTTAAAAAGAGAATCCTAATGTGATTTCTTTATAAAGGGTGTGTTCCTTATCTTAGCCTAGTGTCTAAACTCTTCTCCATGGCTGGACCCCCAAATAATATTCCTTTACGTGCTAAGGGGTATCTAGAGAGTGGGATAGGTTTAATAACTACCCTAACCCTAATGCGTACCCTAACCCTAACCCCTACCCTAACCCTAACACGTACACTAATCCTAAGCCGTACACTAAACCGAGCCCTAACACTAACACTAACCCAAACCCTAACCCTAAACCATACCCTATGTCGTGCCCTAACCTCTCCCCGAACCCATACCCTAAGCCGTATCCTAAGCCTAACCTTAAGCCTAACCATAACCCTAGCCTACCCTTGACTGCTTCTGCCTCCAATAGATTTCCTAAGCACTAGAGTTTTAAGGAACAGCTTAAAAAGAGAATCCTAATGTGATTTCTTTATAATGTGTGTGTTCCTTATCTTATCCTAGTGTCTAAACTCTTCTCCATTGCTGGACCTCCAAATAATATTCCTTTACGTGCTAAGGGGTATCTAGAGAGTGGGATAGGTTTAATAACTACCCTAACCCTAACGCGTACCCTAACCCTAACCCCTACCCTAACCCTAACACGTACCCTAATCCTAACCAATACCCTAAACCGAGCCCTAACACCAACACTAACCCTAACCCTAACCCTAACCCATACCCTATGCCGCACCCGAAGCCCTCCCCGAACCCGTACCCTAAGCCGTACCCTAAGCCTAACCCTAAGCCTAACCCTAACCCTAGGCTACCCTTGACTGCTTTTTCCTCCAATAGATTTCCTAAGCACTAGTGTTTTAAGGAACAGCATAAAAAGAGAATCCTAATGTGATTTCTTTATAATGGTTGTGTTCCTTATCTTATCCTAGTGTCTAAACTCTTCTCCATGGCTGGACCACCAAATAATATTATTTACGTGCTAAGGGGTATCTAGAGAGTGGGATAGGTTTAATAACTACCCTAACCCAAACACGTACCCTAAACCTAACTCCTACCCTAACCCTAACACGTACCCTAATCCTAAACCGTACCCTAAACCGAGCCCTAACCCTAACACTAACCCTAACACTTACCCTAAACCATACCCTACGCCGTACACGAAGCCCTCCCCGAACCCGTACCCTAAGCTTGCCCTAAGCCTAACCCTAAGCCTAACCCTAACCCTAGGCTACCCTTGACTGCTTCTGCCTCCAATAGATTTCCTAAGCACTAGTGTTTTAAAGAACAGCTTAAAAAGAGAATCCTAATGTGATTTCTTTATAATGGGTGTGTTCCTTATCTTATCCTAGTGTCTAAACTCTTCTCCATGGCTGGACCCCCAAATAATATTCCTTTATATGCCAAAGGGTATCTAGAGAGTGGGATAGGTTTAATAACTACCCTAAACCTAATGCGTACCCTAACCCTAACCGCTACCCTAACCCTAACACGTACCCTAATCCTAAGCCGTACCCTAAACCGAGCCCTAACCCTAACACTAACCCAAACCCTAACACTAACCCATACCCTCCGCCGTACCCGAAGCCTTCCCCGAACCCGTACCCTAAGCCGTACCCTAAGCCTAACCCTAAGCCTTACCCTAACCCTAGACTACCCTTGACTGCTTCTGCCTCCAATAGATTTCCTAAGCACTAGTGTTTTAAGGAACAGCTTAAAAAGAGAATCCTAATGTGATTTCATTATAATGGGTGTGTTCCTTAATTTATCCTAGTGTCTAAACTCTTCTGCATGGCTGGACCCCCAAATAATATTCCTTTACGTGCTAAGGGGTATCTAGAGAGTGGGATAGGTTTAATAACTACCCTAACCCTAACGCGTACCCTAACCCTAAACCCTACCCTAACCCTAACACGTACCCTAATCCTAACCCGTACCCTAAACGGAGCCCTAATCCTAACACTAACCCAAACCCTAACCCTAACCCATACCCTACGCCGTACCCGAACCCCTCCCCGAACCCGTACCCTAAGCCGTACCCTAAGCCTAACCCTAAGCGTAACCCTAACCCTAGGCTACCCTTGACTGCTTCTGCCTCCAATAGATTTCCTAAGCACTAGTGGTTTAAGGAACAGCTTAAAAAGAGAATCCTAATGTGATTTCTTTATAATGTGTGTGTTCCTTATCTTATCCTAGTGTCTAAACTCTTCTCCATAGCTGGACCTCCAAATAATATTCCTTTACGTGCTAAGGGGTATCTAGAGAGTGGGATAGGTTTAATAACTACCCTAACCCTAACGCGTACCCTAACCCTAACCCCTACCCTAACCCTAACACGTACCCTAATCCTAACCAATACCCTAAACCGAGCCCTAACACCAACACTAACCCTAACCCTAACCCTAACCCATACCCTACGCCGCACCCGAAGCCCTCCCCGAACCCGTACCCTAAGCCTAACCCTAAGCCTATCCCTAACCCTAGGCTACCCTTGACTGCTTCTGCCTCCAATAGATTTCCTAAGCACTAGTGTTTTAAGGAACAGCATAAAAAGAGAATCCTAATGTGATTTCTTTATAATGGTTGTGTTCCTTATCTTATCCTAGTGTCTAAACTCTTCTCCATGGCTGGACCACCAAATAATATTCTTTACGTGCTAAGGGGTATCTAGAGAGTGGGATAGGTTTAATAACTACCCTAACCCTAACACGTACCCTAACCCTAACCCCTACCCTAACCCTAACACGTACACTAATCCTAAGCCGTACACTAAACCGAGCCCTAACACTAACACTAACCCAAACCCTAACCCTAAACCATACCCTATGTCGTGCCCTAACCTCTCCCCGAACCCATACCCTAAGCCGTATCCTAAGCCTAACCTTAAGCCTAACCATAACCCTAGCCTACCCTTGACTGCTTCTGCCTCCAATAGATTTCCTAAGCACTAGAGTTTTAAGGAACAGCTTAAAAAGAGAATCCTAATGTGATTTCTTTATAATGTGTGTGTTCCTTATCTTATCCTAGTGTCTAAACTCTTCTCCATTGCTGGACCTCCAAATAATATTCCTTTACGTGCTAAGGGGTATCTAGAGAGTGGGATAGGTTTAATAACTACCCTAACCCTAACGCGTACCCTAACCCTAACCCCTACCCTAACCCTAACACGTACCCTAATCCTAACCAATACCCTAAACCGAGCCCTAACACCAACACTAACCCTAACCCTAACCCTAACCCATACCCTATGCCGCACCCGAAGCCCTCCCCGAACCCGTACCCTAAGCCGTACCCTAAGCCTAACCCTAAGCCTAACCCTAACCCTAGGCTACCCTTGACTGCTTTTTCCTCCAATAGATTTCCTAAGCACTAGTGTTTTAAGGAACAGCATAAAAAGAGAATCCTAATGTGATTTCTTTATAATGGTTGTGTTCCTTATCTTATCCTAGTGTCTAAACTCTTCTCCATGGCTGGACCACCAAATAATATTATTTACGTGCTAAGGGGTATCTAGAGAGTGGGATAGGTTTAATAACTACCCTAACCCAAACACGTACCCTAAACCTAACTCCTACCCTAACCCTAACACGTACCCTAATCCTAAACCGTACCCTAAACCGAGCCCTAACCCTAACACTAACCCTAACACTTACCCTAAACCATACCCTACGCCGTACACGAAGCCCTCCCCGAACCCGTACCCTAAGCTTGCCCTAAGCCTAACCCTAAGCCTAACCCTAACCCTAGGCTACCCTTGACTGCTTCTGCCTCCAATAGATTTCCTAAGCACTAGTGTTTTAAAGAACAGCTTAAAAAGAGAATCCTAATGTGATTTCTTTATAATGGGTGTGTTCCTTATCTTATCCTAGTGTCTAAACTCTTCTCCATGGCTGGACCCCCAAATAATATTCCTTTATATGCCAAAGGGTATCTAGAGAGTGGGATAGGTTTAATAACTACCCTAAACCTAATGCGTACCCTAACCCTAACCGCTACCCTAACCCTAACACGTACCCTAATCCTAAGCCGTACCCTAAACCGAGCCCTAACCCTAACACTAACCCAAACCCTAACACTAACCCATACCCTCCGCCGTACCCGAAGCCTTCCCCGAACCCGTACCCTAAGCCGTACCCTAAGCCTAACCCTAAGCCTTACCCTAACCCTAGACTACCCTTGATTGCTTCTGCCTCCAATAGATTTCCTAAGCACTAGTGTTTTAAGGAACAGCTTAAAAAGAGAATCCTAATGTGATTTCATTATAATGGGTGTGTTCCTTAATTTGTCCTAGTGTCTAAACTCTTCTGCATGGCTGGACCCCCAAATAATATTCCTTTACGTGCTAAGGGGTATCTAGAGAGTGGGATAGGTTTAATAACTACCCTAACCCTAACGCGTACCCTAACCCTAACCCCTACCCTAACCCTAACACGTACCCTAATCCTAACCCGTACCCTAAACGGAGCCCTAACCCTAACACTAACCCAAACCCTAACCCTAACCCATACCCTACGCCGTACCCGAACCCCTCCCCGAACCCGTACCCTAAGCCGTACCCTAAGCCTAACCCTAAGCGTAACCCTAACCCTAGGCTACCCTTGACTGCTTCTGCCTCCAATAGATTTCCTAAGCACTAGTGGTTTAAGGAACAGCTTAAAAAGAGAATCCTAATGTGATTTCTTTATAATGTGTGTGTTCCTTATCTTATCCTAGTGTCTAAACTCTTCTCCATAGCTGGACCTCCAAATAATATTCCTTTACGTGCTAAGGGGTATCTAGAGAGTGGGATAGGTTTAATAACTACCCTAACCCTAACGCGTACCCTAACCCTAACCCCTACCCTAACCCTAACACGTACCCTAATCCTAACCAATACCCTAAACCGAGCCCTAACACCAACACTAACCCTAACCCTAACCCTAACCCATACCCTACGCCGCACCCGAAGCCCTCCCCGAACCCGTACCCTAAGCCTAACCCTAAGCCTATCCCTAACCCTAGGCTACCCTTGACTGCTTCTGCCTCCAATAGATTTCCTAAGCACTAGTGTTTTAAGGAACAGCATAAAAAGAGAATCCTAATGTGATTTCTTTATAATGGTTGTGTTCCTTATCTTATCCTAGTGTCTAAACTCTTCTCCATGGCTGGACCACCAAATAATATTCTTTACGTGCTAAGGGGTATCTAGAGAGTGGGATAGGTTTAATAACTACCCTAACCCTAACACGTACCCTAACCCTAACTCCTACCTTAACCCTAACACGTACCCTAATCCTAAACCGTACCCTAAACCGAGCCCTAACCCTAACACTAACCCTAACCCTTACCCTAACCCATACCCTACGCCGTACCCGAAGCCCTCCCCGGACCCGTACCCTAAGCTTGCCCTAAGCCTAACCCTAAGCCTCACCCTAACCCTAGGCTACCCTTGACTGCTTCTGCCTCCAATAGATTTCCTAAGAACTAGTGTTTTAAAGAACAGCTTAAAAAGAGAATCCTAATGTGATTTCTTTATAATGGGTGTGTTCCTTATCTTATCCTAGTGTCTAAACTCTTCTCCATGGCTGGACCCCCAAATAATATTCCTTTACGTGCTAAGGGGTATCTAGAGAGTGGGATAGGTTTAATAACTACCCTAAACCTAACGCGTACCCTTACCCTAACCCCTACCCTAACCCTAACACGTACCCTAATCCTAAACCGTACACTAAACCGAGCCCTAACCCTAACCCTAACCCTAACCCTAACCCAAACACGTACCCTAAACCTAACTCCTACCCTAACCCTAACACGTACCCTAATCCTAAACCGTACCCTAAACCGAGCCCTAACCCTAACACTAACTCTAACCCTAACACTAACCCATACCCTACGCCGTACCCGAAGCCCTCCCCGAACCCGTACCCTAAGCTTGCCCTAAGCCTAACCCTAAACCTAGGCTACCCTTGACTGCTTCTGCCTCCAATAGATTTCCTAAGCACTCGTGTTTTAAAGAACAGCTTAAAAAGAGAATCCTAATGTGATTTCTTTATAATGGGTGTGTTCCTTATCTTATCCTAGTGTCTAAACTCTTCTCCATGGCTGGACCCCCAAATAATATTCCTTTATGTGCCAATGGGTATCTAGAGAGTGGGATAGGTTTAATAACTACCCTAAACCTAACGCGTACCCTAACCCTAACCGCTACCCTAACCCTAACACGTACCCTAATCCTAAGCCGTACCCTAAACCGAGCCCTAACCCTAACACTAACCCAAACCCTAACACTAACCCATACCCTACGCCGTACCCGAAGCCTTCCCCGAACCCGTACCCTAAGCCGTACCCTAAGCCGTACCCTAAGCCAAACCCTAAGCCTTACCCTAACCGTAGACTACCCTTGACTGCTTCTGCCTCCAAAACATTTCCTAAGCACTAGTGTTTTAAGGAACAGCTTAAAAAGAGAATCCTAATGTGATTACTTTATAAAGGGTGTGTTCCTTATCTTGGCCTAGTGTCTAAACTCTTCTCCATGGGTGGCCCCCAAATAATATTCCTTTACGTGCTAAGGGGTATCTAGAGAGTGGGATAGGTTTAATAACAACCCAGCCCTAACTCGTACCCTAACTCTAACACCTACCCTAAACCTAACTCGTACCCTAATCCTAACCAATACCCTAAACCGAGCCCTAACCCTAACACTAACCCTAACCCTAACCCTAACCCATACCCTACACCGCACCCGAAGCCCTCCCCGAACCCGTACCCTAAGCAGTACCCTAAGCCTAACCCTAAGCCTAACCCTAACCCTAGGCCACCCTTGACTGCTTCTGCCTCCAATAGATTTCCTAAGCACTAGTGTTTTAAGGAACAGCTTAAAAAGAGAATCCTAATGTGATTTCATTATAATGGGTGTGTTCCTTAATTTATCCTAGTGTGTAAACTCTTCTGCATGGCTGGACCCCCAAATAATATTCCTTTACGTGCTAAGGGGTATCTAGAGAGTGGGATAGGTTTAATAACTACCCTAACCCTAATGCGTACCCTAACCCTAACCCCTACCCTAACCCTAACACGTACCCTAATCCTAAGCCATACACTAAACCGATCCCTAACACTAACACTAACCCTAACCCTAACCCTAACCCATACCCTACACCGTACCCGAAGCCCTCCCCGAACCCATACCCTAAGCCGTACCCTAAGCCTAACCCTAAGCCTAACACTAAACCTAGGCTACCCTTGACTGCTTCTGCCTCCAATAGATTTCCTAAGCACTAGTGTTTTAAGGAACAGCTTAAAAAGAGAATCCTAATGTGATTTCATTATAATGGGTGTGTTCCTTAATTTATCCTAGTGTCTAAACTCTTCTGCATGGCTGGACCCCCAAATAATATTCCTTTACGTGCTAAGGGGTATCTAGAGAGTGGGATAGGTTTAATAACTACCCTAACCCTAACGCGTACCCTAACCCTAACCCCTACCCTAACCCTAACCCTAACCCTAACCCAAACACGTACCCTAAACCTAACTCCTACCCTAAACCTAACACGTACCCTAATCCTAAACCGTACCTTAAACCGAGCCCTAACCCTAACACTAACCCTAACCCTTACCCTAACCCATACCCTACGCCGTACCCGAAGCCCTCCCCGGACCCGTACCCTAAGCTTGCCCTAAGCCTAACCCTAAGCCTCACCCTAACCCTAGGCTACCCTTGACTGCTTCTGCCTCCAATAGATTTCCTAAGCACTAGTGTTTTAAAGAACAGCTTAAAAAGAGAATCCTAATGTGATTTCTTTATAATGGGTGTGTTCCTTATCTTATCCTAGTGTCTAAACTCTTCTCCATGGCTGGACCCCCAAATAATATTCCTTTACGTGCTAAGGGGTATCTAGAGAGTGGGATAGGTTTAATAACTACCCTAAACCTAACGCGTACCCTTACCCTAACCCCTACCCTAACCCTAACACGTACCCTAATCCTAAACCGTACACTAAACCGAGCCCTAACCCTAACCCTAACCCTAACCCTAACCCAAACACGTACCCTAAACCTAACTCCTACCCTAACCCTAACACGTACCCTAATCCTAAACCGTACCCTAAACCGAGCCCTAACCCTAACACTAACTCTAACCCTAACACTAACCCATACCCTACGCCGTACCCGAAGCCCTCCCCGAACCCGTACCCTAAGCAGTGCCCTAAGCCTAACCCTAACCCTAGGCTACCCTTGACTGCTTCTGCCTCCAATAGATTTCCTAAGCACTCGTGTTTTAAAGAACAGCTTAAAAAGAGAATCCTAATGTGATTTCTTTATAATGGGTGTGTTCCTTATCTTATCCTAGTGTCTAAACTCTTCTCCATGGCTGGACCCCCAAATAATATTCCTTTATGTGCCAATGGGTATCTAGAGAGTAGGATAGGTTTAATAACTACCCTAAACCTAACGCGTACCCTAACCCTAACCGCTACCCTAACCCTAACACGTACCCTAATCCTAAGCCGTACCCTAAACCGAGCCCTAACCCTAACACTAACCCAAACCCTAACACTAACCCATACCCTACGCCGTACCCAGAGCCTTCCCCGAACCCGTACCCTAAGCCGTACCCTTAGCCTAACCCTAAGCCTAACCCTAACACTAGGCTACCCTTGACTGCTTCTGCCCCAATAGATTTCCTAAGCACTAGTGTTTTAAGGAACAGCTTAAAAAGAGAATCCTAATGTGATTTCTTTATAAAGGGTGTGTTCCTTATCTTATCCTAGTGTCTAAACTCTTCTCCATGGCTGGATCCCCAAATAATATTCTTTTAAGTGCTAAGGGGTATCTAGAGAGTGGGATAGGATTAATAACCCTAACCCTAACACGTACCCTAACCCTAACCCCTACCCTAACCCTAACACGTACCCTAATCCTAAACCGTACCCTAAACTGAGCCCTAACCCTAACACTAACCCTAACCCTAACCCTAACCCATACCCTATGCCGTGCCCTAACCCCTCCCCGAACCCATACCCTAAGCCGTACCCTAACCCTAACCCTAAGCCTAACCCTAACCCTGGGCTACCCTTGACTGCTTCTGCCTCCAATAGATTTCCTAAGCACTAGTGTTTTAAGGAACAGCTTAAAAAGAGAATCCTAATGTGATTTCTTTATAAAGGGTGTGTTCCTTATCTTAGCCTAGTGTCTAAACTCTTCTCCATGGCTGGACCCCCAAATAACATTCCTTTACGTGCTAAGGGGTATCTAGAGAGTGGGATAGGTTTAATAACCCTAACCCTAACACATACCGTAACCCTAACCCCTACCCTAACCCTAACACGTACCCTAATCCTAACCAATACCCTAAACCGAGCCCTAACCCTAACACTAACCCTAACCCTCACACTAACCCATACCCTACGCCGTACCCGAAGCCCTCCCCGAACCCGTACCCTAAGCAGTAACCTAAGCCTAACCCTAAGCCTAACCCTAACCCTAGGCTACCCTTGACTGCTTCTGCCTCCAATAGATTTCCTAAGCACTAGTGTTTTAAGGAACAGCATAAAAAGAGAATCCTAATGTGATTTCTTTATAATGGTTGTGTTCCTTATCTTATCCTAGTGTATAAACTCTTCTCCATGGCTGGACCACCAAATAATATTATTTACGTGCTTAGGGGTATCTAGAGAGTGGGATAGGTTTAATAACTACCCTAACCCAAACAAGTACCCTAACCCTAACTCCTACCCTAACGCTAACACGTACCCTAATCCTAAACCGTACCCTAAACCGAGCCCTAACCCTAACACTAACCCTAACACTTACACTAACCCATACCCTACGCCGTACCCGAAGCCCTCCCCGGACCCGTACCCTAAGCTTGCCCTCAGCCTAACCCTAAGCCTAACCCTAACCCTAGGCTACCCTTGACTGCTTCTGCCTCCAATAGATTTCCTAAGCACTAGTGTTTTAAAGAACATCTTAAAAAGAGAATCCTA
Source organism: Balaenoptera physalus (assembly GCF_965194825.1). Classification (NCBI taxonomy): domain Eukaryota; kingdom Metazoa; phylum Chordata; class Mammalia; order Artiodactyla; family Balaenopteridae; genus Balaenoptera; species Balaenoptera physalus. The sequence goes on from NW_028126470.1 coordinate 2,738,887, forward strand.
ATGTGATTTCTTTATAATGGGTGTGTTCCTTATCTTATCCTAGTGTCTAAACTCTTCTCCATAGCTGGACCCCCAAATAATATTCCTTTACGTGCTAAGGGGTATCTAGAGAGTGGGATAGGTTTAATAACTACCCTAAACCTAACGCGTACCCTAACCCTAACCCCTACCCTAACCCTAACACGTACCCTAATCCTAAACCGTACCCTAAACCGAGCCCTAACCCTAACCCTAACCCTAACCCTAACCCTAACCCTAACCCAAACACGTACCCTAAACCTAACACCTACCCTAACCCTAACACGTACCCTAATCCTAAACCGTACCCTAAACCGAGCCCTAACCCTAACACTAACCCTAACCCTTACCCTTACCCATACCCTACGCCGTACCCGAAGCCCTCCCCGAACCCGTACCCTAAGCTTGCCCTAAGCCTAACCCTAAGCCTAACCCTAACCCTAGGCTACCCTTGACTGCTTCTGCCTCCAATAGATTTCCTAAGCACTAGTTTTTTAAAGAACAGCTTAAAAAGAGAATCCTAATGTGATTTCTTTATAATGGGTGTGTTCCTTATCTTATCCTAGTGTCTAAACTCTTCTCCATGGCTGGACCCCCAAATAATATTCCTTTATGTGCCAATGGGTATCTAGAGAGTGGGATAGGTTTAATAACTACCCTAAACCTAACGCGTACCCTAACCCTAACCGCTACCCTAACCCTAACACGTACCCTAATCCTAAGCCGTACCCTAAACCGAGCCCTAACCCTAACACTAACCCAAACCCTAACACTAACCCATACCCTACGCCGTAACCGAAGCCTTCCCCGAACCCGTACCCTAAGCCGTACCCTAAGCCAAACCCTAAGCCTTACCCTAACCGTAGACTACCCTTGACTGCTTCTGCCTCCAAAACATTTCCTAAGCACTAGTGTTTTAAGGAACAGCTTAAAAAGAGAATCCTAATGTGATTACTTTATAAAGGGTGTGTTCCTTATCTTGGCCTAGTGTCTAAACTCTTCTCCATGGGTGGCCCCCAAATAATATTCCTTTACGTGCTAAGGGGTATCTAGAGAGTGGGATAGGTTTAATAACTACCCTAACCCTAACGCGTACCCTAACTCTAACACCTACCCTAAACCTAACTCGTACCCTAATCCTAACCAATACCCTAAACCGAGCCCTAACCCTAACACTAACCCTAACCCTAACCCTAACCCATACCCTACACCGCACCCGAAGCCCTCCCCGAACCCGTACCCTAAGCAGTACCCTAAGCCTAACCCTAAGCCTAACCCTAACCTTAGGCCACCCTTGACTGCTTCTGCCTCCAATAGATTTCCTAAGCACTAGTGTTTTAAGGAACAGCTTAAAAAGAGAATCCTAATGTGATTTCATTATAATGGGTGTGTTCCTTAATTTATCCTAGTGTCTAAACTCTTCTGCATGGCTGGACCCCCAAATAATATTCCTTTACGTGCTAAGGGGTATCTAGAGAGTGGGATAGGTTTAATAACTACCCTAACCCTAATACGTACCCTAAGCCTAACCCCTACCCTAACCCTAACACGTACACTAATCCTAAGCCGTACACTAAACCGAGCCCTAACACTAACACTAACCCAAACCCTAACCCTAAACCATACCCTATGTCGTGCCCTAACCCCTCCCCGTACCCATACCCTAAGCCGTATCCTAAGCCTAACCTTAAGCCTAACCCTAACCCTAGCCTACCCTTGACTGCTTCTGCCTCCAATAGATTTCCTAAGCACTAGTGTTTTAAGGAACAGCATAAAAAGTGAATCCTAATGTGATTTCTTTATAGTGGTTGTGTTCCTTATCTTATCCTAGTGTCTAAACTCTTCTCCATGGCTGGACCACCAAATAATATTCTTTACGTGCTAAGGGGTATCTAGAGAGTGGGATAGGTTTAATAACTACCCTAACCCTAACACGTACCCTAACCCTAACTCCTACCCTAACCCTAACACGTACCCTAATCCTAACCAATACCCTAAACCGAGCCCTAACCCCAACACTAACCCTAACCCTAACCCTAACCCATACCCTATGCCGCACCCGAAGCCCTCCCCGAAACCGTACCCTAAGCCGTACCCTAAGCCTAACCCTAAGCCTAACCCTAACCCTAGGCTACCCTTGACTGCTTCTGCCTCCAATAGATTTCCTAAGCACTAGTGTTTTAAGGAACAGCATAAAAAGAGAATCCTAATGTGATTTCTTTATAATGGTTGTGTTCCTTATCTTATCCTAGTGTCTAAACTCTTCTCCATGGCTGGACCACCAAATAATATTATTTACGTGCTAAGGGGTATCTAGAGAGTGGGATAGGTTTAATAACTACCCTAGCCCAAACACGTACCCTAAACCTAACTCCTACCCTAACCCTAACACGTACCCTAATCCTAAACCGTACCCTAAACCGAGCCCTAACCCTAACACTAACCCTAACACTTACCCTAAACCATACCCTACGCCGTACACGAAGCCCTCCCCGAACCCGTACCCTAAGCTTGCCCTAAGCCTAACCCTAAGCCTAACCCTAACCCTAGGCTACCCTTGACTGCTTCTGCCTCCAATAGATTTCCTAAGCACTAGTGTTTTAAAGAACATCTTAAAAAGAGAATCCTAATGTGATTTCTTTATAATGGGTGTGTTCCTTATCTTATCCTAGTGTCTAAACTCTTCTCCATAGCTGGACCCCCAAAAATATTCCTTTACGTGCTAAGGGGTATCTAGAGAGTGGGATAGGTTTAATAACTACCCTAAACCTAACGCGTACCCTAACCCTAACCCCTACCCTAACCCTAACACGTACCCTAATCCTAAACCGTACCCTAAACCGAGCCCTAACCCTAACCCTAACCCTAACCCTAACCCAAACACGTACCCTAAACCTAACTCCTACCCTAACCCTAACACGTACCCTAATCCTAAACCGTACCCTAAACCGAGCCCTAACCCTAACACTAACCCTAACCCTTACCCTTACCCATACCCTACGCCGTACCCGAAGCCCTCCCCGAACCCGTACCCTAAGCTTGCCCTAAGCCTAACCCTAAGCCTAACCCTAACCCTAGGCTACCCTTGACTGCTTCTGCCTCCAATAGATTTCCTAAGCACTAGTTTTTTAAAGAACAGCTTAAAAAGAGAATCCTAATGTGATTTCTTTATAATGGGTGTGTTCCTTATCTTATCCTAGTGTCTAAACTCTTCTCCATGGCTGGACCCCCAAATAATATTCCTTTATATGCCAAAGGGTATCTAGAGAGTGGGATAGGTTTAATAACTACCCTAAACCTAATGCGTACCCTAACCCTAACCGCTACCCTAACCCTAACACGTACCCTAATCCTAAGCCGTACCCTAAACCGAGCCCTAACCCTAACACTAACCCAAACCCTAACACTAACCCATACCCTACGCCGTACCCGAAGCCTTCCCCGAACCCGTACCCTAAGCCGTACCCTAAGCCTAACCCTAAGCCTTACCCTAACCCTAGACTACCCTTGACTGCTTCTGCCTCCAATAGATTTCCTAAGCACTAGTGTTTTAAGGAACAGCTTAAAAAGAGAATCCTAATGTGATTTCATTATAATATTTGTGTTCCTTAATTTATCCTAGTGTCTAAACTCTTCTGCATGGCTGGACCCCCAAATAATATTCCTTTACGTGCTAAGGGGTATCTAGAGAGTGGGATAGGTTTAATAACTACCCTAACCCTAACGCGTACCCTAACCCTAACCCCTACCCTAACCCTAACACGTACCCTAATCCTAACCCGTACCCTAAACGGAGCCCTAACTCTAACACTAACCCAAACCCTAACCCTAACCCATACCCTACGCCGTACCCGACCCCTCCCCGAACCCGTACCCTAAGCCGTACCCTAAGCCTAACCCTAAGCGTAACCCTAACCCTAGGCTACCCTTGACTGCTTCTGCCTCCAATAGATTTCCTAAGCACTAGTGGTTTAAGGAACAGCTTAAAAAGAGAATCCTAATGTGATTTCTTTATAATGGGTGTGTTCCTTATATTATCTTAGTGTTTAAACTCTTCTCCATGGCTGGACCCCCAAATAATATTCCTTTACGTGCTAAGGGGTATCTAGAGAGTGGGATAGGTTTAATAACTACCCTAACCCTAACGCGTACCCTAACCCTAACCCCTACCCTAAACCTAACACGTAGCCTAAACCTAAACTGTACCCTAAACCGAGCCCTAACCCTAACACTAACCCTAACCCTAACACTAACCCATACCCTGCGCCATACCCGAAGCCCTCCCCGAACCCGTACCCTAAGCCGTACCCTTAGCCTAACCCTAAGCCTAACCCTAACACTAGGCTACCCTTGACTGCTTCTGCCCCAATAGATTTCCTAAGCACTAGTGTTTTAAGGAACAGCTTAAAAAGAGAATCCTAATGTGATTTCTTTATAAAGGGTGTGTTCCTTATCTTAGCCTAGTGTCTAAACTCTTCTCCATGGCTGGACCCCCAAATAACATTCCTTTACGTGCTAAGGGGTATCTAGAGAGTGGGATAGGTTTAATAACTACCCTAACCCTAATGCGTACCCTAACCCTAACCCCTACCCTAACCCTAACACGTACCCTAATCCTAAGCCATACACTAAACCGATCCCTAACACTAACACTAACCCTAACCCTAACCCTAACCCATACCCTACACCGTACCCGAAGCCCTCCCCGAACCCGTACCCTAAGCCGTACCCTAAGCCTAACCCTGAGCCTAACACTAACCCTAGGCTACCCTTGACTGCTTCTGCCTCCAATAGATTTCCTAAGCACTAGTGTTTTAAGGAACAGCTTAAAAAGAGAATCCTAATGTGATTTCTTTATAATGGGTGTGTTCCTTATCTTATCCTAGTGTCTAAACTCTTCTCCATGGCTGGATCCCCAAATAATATTCTTTTAAGTGCTAAGGGGTATCTAGAGAGTGGGATAGGATTAATAACCCTAACCCTAACACGTACCCTAACCCTAACCCCTACCCTAACCCTAACACGTACCCTAATCCTAAACCGTACTCTAAACTGAGCCCTAACCCTAACACTAACCCTAACCCTAACCCTAACCCATACCCTATGCCGTGCCCTAACCCCTCCCCGAACCCATACCCTAAGCCGTACCCTAACCCTAACCCTAAGCCTAACCCTAACCCTGGGCTACCCTTGACTGCTTCTGCCTCCAATAGATTTCCTAAGCACTAGTGTTTTAAGGAACAGCTTAAAAAGAGAATCCTAATGTGATTTCTTTATAAAGGGTGTGTTCCTTATCTTAGCCTAGTGTCTAAACTCTTCTCCATGGCTGGACCCCCAAATAACATTCCTTTACGTGCTAAGGGGTATCTAGAGAGTGGGATAGGTTTAATAACCCTAACCCTAACACATACCGTAACCCTAACCCCTACCCTAACCCTAACACGTACCCTAATCCTAAACCGTACCCTAAATCGAGCCCTAACCCTAACACTAACCCTAAACCTAACCCTAACCCATACCCTACGCCGTACCCGAAGCCCTCCCCGAACCCGTACCCTAAGCCGTATCCTAAGCCTAACCCTAAGCCTAACACTAACCCTAGGCTACCCTTGACTGCTTCTGCCTCCAATAGATTTCCTAAGCACTAGTGTTTTAAAGAACAGCTTAAAAAGAGAATCCTAATGTGATTTCTTATAATGGGTGTGTTCCTTATCTTATCCTAATGTCTAAAGTCTTCTCCATGGCTGGACCCCCAAATAATTTTCCTTTATGTGCTAAGGGGTATCTAGAGAGTGGGATAGGTTTAATAACTACCCTAACCCTAACGCGTACCCTAACCCTAACCCCTACCCTAACCCTAACACGTACCCTAATCCTAAACCGTACCCTAAACCGAGCCCTAACCCTAAAACTAACCGAAACCCTAACACTAACCCATACCCTACGCCGTACCCGAAGCCTTCCCCGATCCCGTACCCTAAGCAGTACCCTAAGCCTAACCCTAAGCCTAACCCTAACCCTAGACTACCCTTGACTGCTTCTGCCTCCAATAGATTTCCTAAGCACTAGTGTTTTAAGGAACAGCTTAAAAAGAGAATCCTAAAGTGATTTATTTATAATGTGTGTGTTCCTTATCTTATCCTAGTGTCTAAACTCTTCTCCATGGCTGGACCTACAAATAATATTCCTTTACGTGCTAAGGGGTATCTAGAGAGTGGGATAGGTTTAATAACCACCCTAACCCTAACGCGTACCCTAACTCTAACCCCTACCCTAACCCTAACACGTACCCTAATCCTAACCAATACCCTAAACCGAGCCCTAACCCTAACCCTAACCCTAACCCTAACCCTAACCCTAACCCAAACACGTACCCTAAACCTAACTCCTACCCTAACCCTAACACGTACCCTAATCCTAAACCGTACCCTAAACCGAGCCCTAACCCTAACACTAACCCTAACCCTTACCCTTACCCATACCCTACGCCGTACCCGAAGCCCTCCCCGAACCCGTACCCTAAGCTTGCCCTAAGCCTAACCCTAAGCCTAACCCTAACCCTAGGCTACCCTTGACTGCTTCTGCCTCCAATAGATTTCCTAAGCACTAGTTTTTTAAAGAACAGCTTAAAAAGAGAATCCTAATGTGATTTCTTTATAATGGGTGTGTTCCTTATCTTATCCTAGTGTCTAAACTCTTCTCCATGGCTGGACCCCCAAATAATATTCCTTTATGTGCCAATGGGTATCTAGAGAGTGGGATAGGTTTAATAACTACCCTAAACCTAACGCGTACCCTAACCCTAACCGCTACCCTAACCCTAACACGTACCCTAATCCTAAGCCGTACCCTAAACCGAGCCCTAACCCTAACACTAACCCAAACCCTAACACTAACCCATACCCTACGCCGTACCCGAAGCCTTCCCCGAACCCGTACCCTAAGCCGTACCCTAAGCCAAACCCTAAGCCTTACCCTAACCCTAGACTACCCTGACTGCTTCTGCCTCCAAAACATTTCCTAAGCACTAGTGTTTTAAGGAACAGCTTAAAAAGAGAATCCTAATGTGATTACTTTATAAAGGGTGTGTTCCTTATCTTGGCCTAGTGTCTAAACTCTTCTCCATGGGTGGCCCCCAAATAATATTCCTTTACGTGCTAAGGGGTATCTAGAGAGTGGGATAGGTTTAATAACTACCCTAACCCTAACGCGTACCCTAACTCTAACACCTACCCTAAACCTAACACGTACCCTAATCCTAACCAATACCCTAAACCGAGCCCTAACCCTAACACTAACCCTAACCCTAACCCTAACCCATACCCTACACCGCACCCGAAGCCCTCCCCGAACCCGTACCCTAAGCAGTACCCTAAGCCTAACCCTAAGCCTAACCCTAACCCTAGGCCACCCTTGACTGCTTCTGCCTCCAATAGATTTCCTAAGCACTAGTGTTTTAAGGAACAGCTTAAAAAGAGAATCCTAATGTGATTTCATTATAATGGGTATGTTCCTTAATTTATCCTAGTGTCTAAACTCTTCTGCATGGCTGGACCCCCAAATAATATTCCTTTACGTGCTAAGGGGTATCTAGAGAGTGGGATAGGTTTAATAACTACCCTAACCCTAACGCGTACCCTAACCCTAACCCCTACCCTAACCCTAACACGTACCCTAAACCTAAACTGTACCCTAAACCGAGCCCTAACCCTAACACTAACCCTAACCCAAACACTAACCCATACCCTACGCCGTACTCTAAGCCCTCCCCGAACCCGTACCCTAAGCCGTACCCTTAGCCTAACTCTAAGCCTAAACCTAACACTAGGCTACCCTTGACTGCTTCTGCCCACAATAGATTTCCTAAGCACTAGTGTTTTAAGGAACAGCTTAAAAAGAGAATCCTAATGTGATTTCTTATAAAGGGTGTGTTCCTTATCTTAGCCTAGTGTCTAAACTCTTCTCCATGGCTGCACCCCCAAATAATATTCCTTTACGTGCTAAGGGGTATCTAGAGAGTGGGATAGGTTTAATAACTACCCTAACCCTAATGCGTACCCTAACCCTAACCCCTACCCTAACCCTAACACGTACACTAATCCTAAGCCGTACACTAAACCGAGCCCTAACACTAACACTAACCCAAACCCTAACCCTAAACCATACCCTATGTCGTGCCCTAACCCCTCCCCGAACCCATACCCTAAGCCGTATCCTAAGCCTAACCTTAAGCCTAACCCTAACCCTAGCCTACCCTTGACTGCTTCTGCCTCCAATAGATTTCCTAAGCACTAGAGTTTTAAGGAACAGCTTAAAAAGAGAATCCTAATGTGATTTCTTTATAATGTGTGTGTTCCTTATCTTATCCTAGTGTCTAAACTCTTCTCCATTGCTGGACCCCCAAATAATATTCCTTTACGTGCTAAGGGGTATCTAGAGAGTGGGATAGGTTTAATAATTACCCTAACCCTAACGCGTACCCTAACCCTAACCCCTACCCTAACCCTAACACGTACCCTAATCCTAACCAATACCCTAAACCGAGCCCTAACACCAACACTAACCCTAACCCTAACCCTAACCCATACTCTACGCCGCACCCGAAGCCCTCCCCGAACCCGTACCCTAAGCCTAACCCTAAGCCTAAACCTAACCCTAGGCTACCCTTGACTGCTTCTGCCTCCAATAGATTTCCTAAGCACTAGTGTTTTAAGGAACAGCATAAAAAGAGAATCCTAATGTGATTTCTTTATAATGGTTGTGTTCCTTATCTTATCCTAGTGTCTAAACTCTTCTCCATGGCTGGACCACCAAATAATATTCTTTACGTGCTAAGGGGTATCTAGAGTGTGGGATAGGTTTAATAACTACCCTAACCCTAACAGGTACCCTAACCCTAACTCCTACCCTAACCCTAACATGTACCCTAATCCTAAACCGTAACCTAAACCGAGCCCTAACCCTAACACTAACCCTAACCCTTACCCTAACCCATAACCTACGCCGTACCCGAAGCCCTCCCCGTACCCGTACCCTAAGCAGTGCCCTAAGCCTAACCCTAAGCCTAACCCTAACCCTAGGCTACCCTTGACTGCTTCTGCCTCCAATAGATTTCCTAAGCACTAGTGTTTTAAAGAACAGCTTAAAAAGATAATCCTAATGTGATTTCTTTATAAAGGGTGTGTTCCTTATCTTGGCCTAGTGTCTAAACTCTTCTCCATGGGTGGCCCCCAAATAATATTCCTTTACGTGCTAAGGGGTATCTAGAGAGTGGGATAGGTTTAATAACTACCCTAACCCTAACGCGTACCCTAACTCTAACCCCTACCCTAACCCTAACACGTACCCTAATCCTAACCAATACCCTAAACCGAGCCCTAACCCTAACACTAACCCTAACCCTAACCCTAACCCATACCCTACGCCGTTCCCGAAGCCTTCCCCGAACCCGTACCCTAAGCCGTACCCTAAGCCTAACCCTAAGCCTTACCCTAACCCTAGACTACCCTTGACTGCTTCTGCCTCCAATACATTTCCTAAGCACTAGTGTTTTAAGGAACAGCTTAAAAATAGAATCCTAATGTGATTTCTTTGTAAAGGGTGTGTTCCTTATCTTAGCCTAGTGTCTAAACTCTTCTCCATGGGAGGACCCCCAAATAATATTCCTTTACGTGCTAAGGGGTATCTAGAGAGTGGGATAGGTTTAATAACTACCCTAACCCTAACGCGTACCCTAACTCTAACCCCTACCCTAACCCTAACACGTACCCTAATCCTAACCAATACCCTAAACCGAGCCCTAACCCTAACACTAACCCTAACCCTAACCCTAACCCATACCCAACGCCGCACCCGAAGCCCTCCCCGAAACCGTACCCTAAGCAGTAACCTAAGCTTAACCCTAAGCCTAACCCTAACCCTAGGCTACCCTTGACTGCTTCTGCCTCTAATAGATTTCCTAAGCACTAGTGTTTTAAGGAACAGCTTAAAAAGAGAATCCTAATGTGATTTCCTTATAAAGGGTGTGTTCCTTATCTTAGCCTTGTGTCTAAACTCTTCTGCATGGCTGGACCCCCAAATAATATTCCTTTACGTGCTAAGGGGTATCTAGAGAGTGGGATAGGTTTAATAACTACCCTAACCCTAACGCGTACCCTAACCCTAACCCCTACCCTAACCCTAACACGTACCCTAATCCTAAACCGTACCCTAAACCGAGCCCTAACCCTAACACTAACCCTAACCCTAACCCTAACCCATACCCTATGCCGTGCCATAACCCCTCCCCGAACCCATACCCTAAGCCGTACCCTAACCCTAACCCTAAGCCTCACCCTAACCCTGGGCTACCCTTGACTGCTTCTGCCTCCATTAGATTTCCTAAGCACTAGTGTTTTAAGGAACAGCTTAAAAAGAGAATCCTAATGTGATTTCTTTATAATGTGTGTCTTCCTTATCTTATCCTAGTGTCTAAAATCTTCTCCATGGCTGGATCCCCAAATAATATTCCTTTACGTGCTACGGGGTATCTAGAGAGTGGGATAGGTTTAATAACCCTAACCCTAACACATACCCTAACCCTAACCCCTACCCTAACCCTAACACATACCCTAATCCTAAACCGTACCCTAAACCGAGCCCTAACCCTAAAACTAACCCTAACCCTAACCCTAACCCATACCCTACGCCGTACCCGAAGCCCTCCCCGAACCCGTACCCTAAGCCGTATCCTAAGCGTAACCTTAAGCCTAACTCTAACCCTAGCTTACCCTTGACTGCTTCTGCCTCCAATAGATTTCCTAAGCACTAGTGTTTTAAGGAACAGCTTAAAAAGAGAATCCTAAAGTGATTTCTTCATAATGTGTGTGTTCCTTATCTTATCCTAGTGTCTAAACTCTTCTCCATGGCTGAACCTACAAATAATATTCCTTTACGTGCTAAGGGGTATCTAGAGAGTGGGATAGGTTTAATAACTACCCTAACCATAACGAGTACCCTAACCCTAACACCTACCCTAACCCTAACACGTACCCTAATCCTAACCAATACCCTAAACCGAACCCTAACCCCAACACTAACCCTAACCCTAACCCTAACCCATACCCTACGCCGCACCCGAAGCCCTCCCCGAACCCGTACCCTAAGCCGTACCCTAAGCCTAACCCTAAGCCTAACCCTAACCCTAGGCTACCCTTGACTGCTTCTGCCTCCAATAGATTTCCTAAGCACTAGTGTTTTAAGGAACAGCATAAAAAGAGAATCCTAATGTGATTTCTTTATAAAGGGTGTGTTCCTTATCTTGGCCTAGTGTCTAAACTCTTCTCCATGGGTGGCCCCCAAATAATATTCCTTTACGTGCTAAGGGGTATCTAGAGAGTGGGATAGGTTTAATAACTACCCTAACCCTAACGCGTACCCTAACTCTAACCCCTACCCTAACCCTAACACGTACCCTAATCCTAACCAATACCCTAAACCGAGCCCTAACCCTAACACTAACCCTAACCCTAACCCTAACCCATACCCTATGCCGCAACCGAAGCCCTCCCCGAACCCGTACCCTAAGCAGTACCCTAAGCCTAACCCTAAGCCTAACCCTAACCCTAGGCTACCCTTGACTGCTTCTGCCTCCAATAGATTTCCTAAGCACTAGTGTTTTAAGGAACAGCTTAAAAAGAGAATCCTAATGTGATTTCATTATAATGGGTGTGTTCCTTAATTTATCCTAGTGTCTAAACTCTTCTGCATGGCTGGACCCCCAAATAATATTCCTTTACGTGCTAAGGGGTATCTAGAGAGTGGGATAGGTTTAATAACTACCCTAACCCTAACGCGTACCCTAACCCTAACCCCTACCCTAACCCTAACACGTACCCTAATCCTAACCCGTACCCTAAACGGAGCCCTAACCCTAACACTAACCCAAACCCTAACCCTAACCCATACCCTACGCCGTACCCGAACCCCTCCCCGAACCCGTACCCTAAGCCGTACCCTAAGCCTAACCCTAAGCCTAACCCTAACCCTAGGCTACCCTTGACTGCTTCTGCCTCCAATAGATTTCCTAAGCACTAGTGGTTTAAGGAACAGCTTAAAAAGAGAATCCTAATGTGATTTCTTTATAATGTGTGTGTTCCTTATATTATCTTAGTGTCTAAACTCTTCTCCATGGCTGGACCCCCAAATAATATTGCTTCAGGTGCTAAGGGGTATCTGGAGAGTGGGATAGGTTTAATAACTACCCTAACCCTAACGCGTACCCTAACCCTAACCACTACCCTAACCCTAACACGTACCCTAAACCTAAACTGTACCCTAAACCGAGCCCTAACCCTAACACTAACCCTAACCCTAACACTAACCCATACCCTACGCCATACCCGAAGCCCTCCCCGAACCCGTACCCTAAGCCGTACCCTTAGCCTAACCCTAAGCCTAACCCTAACACTAGGCTACCCTTGACTGCTTCTGCCCCCAATAGATTTCCTAAGCACTAGTGTTTTAAAGAACAGCTTAAAAAGAGAATCCTAATGTGATTTCTTTATAAAGGGTGTGTTCCTTATCTTAGCCTAGTGTCTAAACTCTTCTCCATGGCTGGACCCCCAAATAACATTCCTTTACGTGCTAAGGGGTATCTAGAGAGTGGGATAGGTTTAATAACTACCCTAACCCTAATGCGTACCCTATCCCTAAACCCTACCCTAACCTTAACACGTACCCTAATCCTAAGCCGTACACTAAACCGACCCCTAACACTAACACTAACCCTAACCCTAACCAATACCCTACACCGTACCCGAAGCCCTCCCCGAACCCGTACCCTAAGCCGTACCCTAAGCCTAACCCTAAGCTTAACACTAACCCTAGGCTACCCTTGACTGCTTCTGCCTCCAATATATTTCCTAAGCACTAGTGTTTTAAGGAACAGCATAAAAAGAGAATCCTAATGTGATTTCTTTATAATGGTTGTGTTCCTTATCTTATCCTAGTGTCTAAACTCTTCTCCATGGCTGGACCACCAAATAACATTATTTACGTGCTAAGGGGTATCTAGAGAGTGGGATAGGTTTAGTAACTACCCTAACCCTAACGCGTACCCTAACTCTAACCCCTACCCTAACCCTAACACGTACCCTAATCCTAACCAATACCCTAAACCGAGCCCTAACCCTAACACTAACCCTAACCCTAACCCTAACCCATACCCTACGCCGCACCCGAAGCCCTCCCCGAACCCGTACCCTAAGCCGTACCCTAAGCCTATCCCTAAGCCTAACCCTAACCCTAGGCTACCCTTGACTGCTTCTACCTCCAATAGATTTCCTAATCACTAGTGTTTTAAGGAACAGCATAAAAAGAGAATCCTAATGTGATTTCTTTATAATGGTTGTGTTCCTTATCTTATCCTAGTGTATAAACTCTTCTCCATGGATGGACCACCAAATAATATTATTTACGTGCTAAGGGGTATCTACAGAGCGGGATAGGTTTAATAACTACCCTAACCCAAACACGTACCCTAACCCTAACTCCTACCCTAACCCTAACTCGTACCCTAATCCTAAACCGTACCCTAAACCGAGCCCTAACCCTAACACTAACCCTAACCCTTACCCTAAACCATACCCTACGCCGTACCCGAAGCCCTCCCCGAACCCGTACCCTAAGCAGTGCCCTAAGCCTAACCCTAAGCCTAACCCTAACCCTAGGCTACCCTTGTCTGCTTCTGCCTCCAATAGATTTCCTAAGCACTAGTGTTTTAAAGAACAGCTTAAAAAGAGAATCCTAATGTGATTTCTTTATAATGGGTGTGTTCCTTATCTTATCCTAGTGTCTAAAGTCTTCTCCATGGCTGGACCCCCAAATAATTTTCCTTTATGTGCTAAGGGGTATCTAGAGAGTGGGATAGGTTTAATAACTACCCTAAACCTAACGCGTACCCTAACCCTAACCCCTACCCTAACCCTAACACGTACGCTAATCCTAAACCGTACCCTAAACCGAGCCCTAACCCTAACACTAACCCTAACCCTTACCCTAACCCATACCCTACGCCGTACCCGAAGCCCTCCCTGAACCCGTACCCTAAGCTTGCCCTAAGCCTAACCCTAAGCCTAACCCTAACCATAGGCTACCCTTGACTGCTTCTGCCTTCAATAGATTTCCTAAGCACTAGTGTTTTAAAGAACAGCTTAAAAAGAGAATCCTAATGTGATATCTTTATAATGGGTGTGTTCCTTATCTTATCCTAGTGTCTAAACTCTTCTCCATGGCTGGACCCCCAAATAATATTCCTTTACGTGCTAATGGGTATCTAGAGAGTGGGTTAGGTTTAATAACTACCCTAAACCTAACGCGTACCCTAACCCTAAACCCTACCCTAACCATAACACGTACCCTAATCCTAAACCGTACCCTAAACCGAGCCGTAACCTTAACACTAATCCAAACTCTAACACTAACCCATACCCTAAGCCGTACCCTAAGCCTAACCCTAAGCCTTACCCTAACCCTAGACTACCCTTGACTGCTTCTGCCTCCAATAGATTTCCTGAGCACTAGTGTTTTAAGGAACAACTTAAAAAGAGAATCCTAATGTGATTTCTTTGTAAAGGGTGTGTTCCTTATCTTAGCCTAGTGTCTAAACTCTTCTCCAATGGAGGACCCCCAAATAATATTCCTTTACGTGCTAATGGGTATCTAGAGAGTGGGATAGGTTTAGTAACTACCCTAACCCTAACGCGTACCCTAACTCTAACCCCTACCCTAACCCTAACACGTACCCTAATCCTAACCAATACCCTAAACCGAGCCCTAACCCTAACACTAACCCTAACCCTAACCCTAACCCATACCCTACGCCGCACCCGAAGCCCTTCCCGAACCCGTACCCTAAGCCGTACCCTAAGCCTAACCCTAACCCTAGGCTACCCTTGACTGCTTCTACCTCCAATAGATTTCCTAATCACTAGTGTTTTAAGGAACAGCATAAAAAGAGAATCCTAATGTGATTTCTTTATAATGGTTGTGTTCCTTATCTTATCGTAGTGTATAAACTCTTCTCCATGGCTGGACCACCAAATAATACTATTTACGTGCTAAGGGGTATCTAGAGAGCGAGATAGGTTTAATAACTACCCTAACCCAAACACGTACCCTAACCCTAACTCCTACCCTAACCCTAACACGTACCCTAATCCTAAACCGTACCCTAAACCGAGCCCTAACCCTAACACTAACCCTAACCCTTACCCTAACCCATACCCTACGCCGTAGCCGAAGCCCTCCCCGGACCCGTACCCTAAGCTTGCCCTAAGCCTAACCCTAAGCCTAACCCTAACCCTAGGCTACCCTTGACTGCTTCTGCCTCCAATAGATTTCCTAAGCACTAGTGTTTTAAGGAACAGCTTAAAAAGAGAATCCTAATGTGATTGCTTTATAATGGGTGTGTTCCTTATCTTATCCTAGTGTCTAAACTCTTCTCCATGGCTGGACCCCCAAATAATATTCCTTTACGTGCTAAGGGGTATCTAGAGAGTGGGATAGGTTTAATAACTACCCTAAACCTAACGCGTACCCTAACCCTAACCCCTACCCTAACCCTAACACGTACCCTAATCCTAAACCGTACCCTAAACCGAGCCCTAACCCTAACACTAACCGTAACCCTTACCCTAAACCATACCCTACGCCGTACCCGAAGCCCTCCCCGAACCCGTACCCTAAGCAGTGCCCTAAGCCTAACCCTAAGCCTAACCCTAACCCTAGGCTACCCTTGTCTGCTTCTGCCTCCAATAGATTTCCTAAGCACTAGTGTTTTAAAGAACAGCTTAAAAAGAGAATCCTAATGTGATTTCTTTATAATGGGTGTGTTCCTTATCTTATCCTAGTGTCTAAAGTCTTCTCCATGGCTGGACCCCCAAATAATTTTCCTTTATGTGCTAAGGGGTATCTAGAGAGTGGGATAGGTTTAATAACTACCCTAAACCTAACGCGTACCCTAACCCTAACCCCTACCCTAACCCTAACACGTACGCTAATCCTAAACCGTACCCTAAACCGAGCCCTAACCCTAACACTAACCCTAACCCTTACCCTAACCCATACCCTACGCCGTACCCGAAGCCCTCCCTGAACCCGTACCCTAAGCTTGCCCTAAGCCTAACCCTAAGCCTAACCCTAACCATAGGCTACCCTTGACTGCTTCTGCCTCCAATAGATTTCCTAAGCACTAGTGTTTTAAAGAACAGCTTAAAAAGAGAATCCTAATGTGATATCTTTATAATGGGTGTGTTCCTTATCTTATCCTAGTGTCTAAACTCTTCTCCATGGCTGGACCCCCAAATAATATTCCTTTATGTGCTAATGGGTATCTAGAGAGTGGGTTAGGTTTAATAACTACCCTAAACCTAACGCGTACCCTAACCCTAACCCCTACCCTAACCCTAACACGTACCCTAATCCTAAACCGTACCCTAAACCGAGCCCTAACCTTAACACTAACCCAAACCCTAACACTAACCCATACCCTACGCCGTACCCGAAGCCTTCCCGGAACCCGTACCCTAAGCCGTACCCTAAGCCTAACCCTAAGCCTTACCCTAACCCTAGACTACCTTTGACTGCTTCTGCCTCCAATAGATTTCCTAAGCACTAGTGTTTTAAGGAACAGCTTAAAAAGAGAATCCTAATGTGATTTCTTTGTAAAGGGTGTGTTCCTCATCTTAGCCTAGTGTCTAAACTCTTCTCCATGGGAGGACCCCCAAATAATATTCCTTTACGTGCTAAGGGGTATCTAGAGAGTGGGATAGGTTTAATAACTACCCTAACCCTAACGCGTACCCTAACTCTAACCCCTACCCTAACCCTAACACGTACCCTAATCCTAACCAATACCCTAAACCGAGCCCTAACCCTAACACTAACCCTAACCCTAACCCTAACCCATACCCTACGCTGCACCCGAAGCCCTCCCCGAACCCGTACCCTAAGCAGTAACCTAAGCTTAACCCTAAGCCTAACCCTAACACTAGGCTACCCTTGACTGCTTCTGCCTCCAATAGATTTCCTAAGCACTAGTGTTTTAAGGAACAGCTTAAAAAGAGAATCCTAATGTGATTTCTTTATAAAGGGTGTGTTCCTTATCTTAGCCTAGTGTCTAAACTCTTATCCATGGCTGGAACCCCAAATAATATTCCTTTACGTGCTAAGGGGTATCTAGAGAGTGGGATAGGTTTAATAACTACACTAACCCTAAGGCGTACCCTAACCCTAACCCCTACCCTAACCCTAACACGTGCCCTAATCCTAAGCCGTACACTAAACCGAGCCCTAACACTAACACTAACCCTAACCCTAACCCTAACCCATACCCTACACCGTACCCGAAGCCTTCCACGAACCCGTACCCTAAGCCGTACCCTAAGCCTAACCCTAAGCCTAACACTAACCCTAGGCTATCCTTGACTGCTTCTGCCTCCAATAGATTTCCTAAGCACTAGTGTTTTAAGGAACAGCTTAAAAAGAGAATCCTAATGTGATTTCTTTCTAATGTGTGTGTTCCTTATCTTATCCTAGTGTCTAAACTCTTCTCCATGGCTGGATCCCCAAATAATATTCCTTTAAGTGCTAAGGGGTATCTAGAGAGTGGGATAGGTTTAATAACTACGCTAACCCTAACGCGTACCCTAACCCTAACCCCTACCCTAACCCTAACACGTACCCTAATCCTAACCAATACCCTAAACCGAGCCCTAACCCTAACACTAACGCTAACCCTAACCAATACCCTACGTCGTACTGATAGCCCTCCCCGCACCCGTACCCTAAGCCGCACCCTAAGCCTAACCCTAAGCCTAACCCTAACCCTAGGCTACCCTTGACTGCTTCTGCCTCCAATAGATTTCCTAAGCACTAGTGTTTTAAGGAACAGCTTAAAAAGAGAATCCTAATGTGATTTCTTTATAATGGTTGTGTTCCTTATCTTATCCTAGTGTCTAAACTCTTCTCCATGGCTGGACCACGAAATAATATTATTTACGTGCTAAGGGGTATCTAGAGAGTCGGATAGGTTTAATAACTACCCTAACCCAAACACGTACAGTAACCCTAACTCCTACCCTAACCCTAACACGTACCCTAATCCTAAACCGTACCGTAAACCGTGCACTAACCCTAACACTAACCCTAACCCTTACCCTAACCCATACCCTACGCCGTACCCGAAGCCCTCCCCAAACCCGTACCCTAAGCAGTGCCCTAAGCCTAACCCTAAGCCTAACCCTAACCCTAGGCTACCCTTGACTGCTTCTGCCTCCAATAGATTTCCTAAGCACTAGTGTTTTAAAGAACAGCTTAAAAAGAGAATCCTAATGTGATTTCTTTATAATGGGTGTGTTCCTAATCTTATCCTAGTGTCTAAACTCTTCTCCATGGCTGGACCCCCAAATAATATTCCTTTATGTGCTAAGGTGTATCTAGAGAGTGGGATAGGTTTAATAACTACCCTAAACCTAACGCGTACCCTAACCCTAACCCATACCGTAACCCTAACACGTACCCTAATCCTATACCGTACCCTAAACCGAGCCCCAACCCTAACACTAATCCAAACCCTAACACTAACCCATACCCTACGCCGTACCCGAAGCCTTCCCCGAACCCGTACCCTAAGCCGTACCCTAAGCCTAACCCTAAGCCTAACCCTAACCCTAGACTACCCTTGACTGCTTCTGCCTCCAATAGATTTCCTAAGCACTAGTGTTTTAAAGAACAGCTTAAAAAGAGAATCCTAATGTGATTTCTTTATAATGGGTGTGTTCCTTATCTTATCCTAGTGTCTAAAGTCTTCTCCATGGCTGGACCCCCAAATAATTTTCCTTTATGTGCTAAGGGGTATCTAGAGAGTGGGATAGGTTTAATAACTACCCTAACCCTAACGTGTACCCTAACCCTAACCCCTACACTAACCCTAACACGTACCCTAATCCTAAACCGTACCCTAAACCGAGCCCTAACCCTAACACTAACCGAAACCCTAACACTAACCCATACCCTACGCCGTACCCGAAGCCTTCCCCGATCCCGTACCCTAAGCAGTACCCTAAGCCTAACCCTAAGCCTAATCCTAACCCTAGGCTACCCTTGACTGCTTCTGCCTCCAATAGATTTCCTAAGCACTAGTGTTTTAAGGAACAGCTTAAAAAGAGAATCCTAATGTGATTTCTTTCTAATGTGTGTGTTCCTTATCTTATCCTAGTGTCTAAACTCTTCTCCATGGCTGGATCCCCAAATAATATTCCTTTAAGTGCTAAGGGGTATCTAGAGAGTGGGATAGGTTTAATAACTACCCTAACCCTAACGCGTACCCTAACCCTAACCCCTACCCTAACCCTAAAACGTACCCTAATCCTAACCAATACCCTAAACCGAGCCCTAACCCTAACACTAACCCTAACCCTAACCAATACCCTACGTCGTACTGATAGCCCTCCCCGCACCCGTACCCTAAGCCTAACCCTAAGCCTAACCCTAACCCTAGGCTACACTTGACTGCTTCTGCCTCCAATAGATTTCCTAAGCACTAGTGTTTTAAGGAAAAGCTTAAAAAGAGAATCCTAATGTGATTTCTTTATAATGGTTGTGTTCTTTATCTTATCCTAGTGTCTAAACTCTTCTCCATGGCTGGACCACCAAATAATATTATTTACGTGCTAAGGGGTATCTAGAGAGTCGGATAGGTTTAATAACTACCCTAACCCAAACACGTACAGTAACCCTAACTCCTACCCTAACCCTAACACGTACCCTAATCCTAAACCGTACCCTAAACCGGGCCCTAATCCTAACACTAACCCTAACCCTTACACTAACCCATACCCTACGCCGTACCCGAAGCCCTCCCCGAGCCCGTACCCTAAGCAGTGCCCTAAGCCTAACCCTAAGCCTAACCCTAACCCTAGGCTACCCTTGACTGCTTCTGCCTCCAATAGATTTCCTAAGCACTAGTGTTTTAAAGAACAGCTTAAAAAGAGAATCCTAATGTGATTTCTTTATAATGGGTGTGTTCCTTATCTTATCCTAGTGTCTAAACTCTTCTCCATGGCTGGACCCCCAAATAATATTCCTTTATGTGCAAAGGGGTATCTAGAGAGTGGGATAGGTTTAATAACTACCCTAACCCTAACGCGTACCCTAACTCTAACCCCTACCCTAACCCTAACACGTACCCTAAACCTAAACTGTACCCTAAACAGAGCCCTAACCCTAACACTAACTCTAACCCTTACCCTAACCCATACCCTACGTCGTACTGATAGCCCTCCCCGCACCCGTACCCTAAGCCGCACCCTAAGCCTAACCCTAAGCCTAACCCTAACCCTAGGCTACCCTTGACTGCTTCTGCCTCCAATAGATTTCCTAAGCACTAGTGTTTTAAGGAACAGCTTAAAAAGAGAATCCTAATGTGATTTCTTTATAATGTGTGTGTTCGTTATATTATCTTAATCTCTAAACTCTTCTCCATGGCTGGCCCCCAAATAATATTCCTTTACGTGCTAAGGGGTATCTAGAGAGTGGGATAGGTTTAATAACTCCCCTAACCCTAACGCGTACCCTAACCCTAACCCCTACCCAACCCTAACACGTACCCTAATCCTATACCGTACCCTAAACCGAGCCCCAACCCTAACACTAATCCAAACCCTAACACTAACCCATACCCTACGCCGTACCCGAAGCCTTCCCCGAACCCTTACCCTAAGCCGTACCCTAAGCCAAACCCTAAGCCTTACCCTAACCCTAGACTACCCTTGACTGCTTCTGCCTCCAATAGATTCCCGAAGCACTAGTGTTTTAAGGAACAGCTTAAAAAGAGAATCCTAATGTGATTTCTTTATAATGTGTGTGTTCCTTATCTTATCCTAGTGTCTAAACTCTTCTCCATGGCTGGACATCCAAATAATATTCCTTTACGTGCTAAGGGGTATCTAGAGAGTGGGATAGGTTTGATAACTACCCTAACCCTAACGAGTACCCTAACCCTAACCCCTACCCTAACCATAACACGTACCCTAATCCTAACCAATACCTTAACCTAGCCCTAACCCCAACACAAACCCTAACCCTTACCCTAAACCATACCCTACGCCGTACCCGAATCCCTCCCCGAACCCGTACCCTAAGCAGTGCCCTAAGCCTAACCCTAAGCCTAACCCTAACCCTAGGCTACACTTGACTTCTTCTGCCTCCAATAGATTTCCTAAGCACTAGTGTTTTAAAGAACAGCTTAAAAAGAGAATCCTAATGTGATTTCTTTATAATGGGTGTGTTCCTTATCTTATCCTAGTGTCTAAACTCTTCTCCATGGCTGGACCCCCAAATAATATTCCTTTATGTGCAAAGGGGTATCTAGAGAGTGGGATAGGTTTAATAACTACCCTAACCCTAACGCGTACCCTAACTCTAACCCCTACCCTAACCCTAACACGTACCCTAATCCTAACCAATACCCTAAACCGAGCCCTAACCCTAACACTAACCCTAACCCTAACCCTAACCCATACCCTACGCCGTACCGATAGCCCTCCCCGAACCCGTACCCTAAGCCGCACCCTAAGCCTAACCCTAAGCCTAACACTAACCCTAGGCTACCCTTGACAGCTTCTGCCTCCAATAGATTTCCTAAGCACTAGTGTTTTAAGGAACAGCTTAAAAAGAGAATCCTAATGTGATTTCTTTATAATGGTTGTGTTCCTTATCTTATCCTAGTGTCTAAACTCTTCTCCATGGCTGGACCACCAAATAATATTATTTACGTGCTAAGGGGTATCTAGAGAGTCGGATAGGTTTAATAACTACCCTAAACCAAACACGTACCCTAACCCTAACTCCTACCCTAACCCTAACACGTACCCTAATCCTAAACCGTACCCTAAACCGAGCCCTAATCTTAACATTAACCCTAACACTTACGCTAACCCATACCCTACGCCGTACCCGAAGCCCTCCCCTAGCCCGTACCCTAAGCAGTGCCCTAAGCCTAACCCTAAGCCTAACCCTAATCCTAGGCTACCCTTGACTGCTTCTGCCTCCAATAGATTTCCTAAGCACTAGTGTTTTAAAGAACAGCTTAAAAAGAGAATCCTAATGTGATTTCTTTATAATGGGTGTGTTCCTTATCTTATCCTAGTGTCTAAACTCTTCTCCATGGCTGGACCCCCAAATAATATTCCTTTATGTGCAAAGGGGTATCTAGATAGTGGGATAGGTTTAATAACTACCCTAACCCTAACGCGTACCCTAACTCTAACCCCTACCCTAACCCTAACACGTACCCTAATCCTAAACCGTACCCTAAACCGAGCCCTAATTCTAACATTAACCCTAACACTTACACTAACCCATACCCTACGCCGTACCCGAAGCCCTCCCCGAGCCCGTAGCCTAAGCAGTGCCCTAAGCCTAACCCTAAGCCTAACCCTAACCCTAGGCTACCCTTGACTGCTTCTGCCTCCAATAGATTTCCTAAGCACTAGTGTTTTAAAGAACAGCTTAAAAAGAGAATCCTAATGTGATTTCTTTATAATGGGTGTGTTCCTTATCTTATCCTAGTGTCTAAACTCTTCTCCATGGCTGGACCCCCAAATAATATTCCTTTATGTGCAAAGGGGTATCTAGATAGTGGGATAGGTTTAATAACTACCCTAACCCTAACGCGTACCCTAACTCTAACCCCTACCCTAACCCTAACACGTACCCTAATCCTAACCAATACCCTAAACCGAGCCCTAACCCTAACACTAACCCTAACCTTAACCCTAACCCATACCCTACACCATACCGATAGCCCTCCCCGAACCCGTACCCTAAGCCGCACCCTAAGCCTAACCCTAAGCCTAACCCTAACCCTAGGCTACCCTTGACTGCTTCTGCCTCCAATAGATTTCCTAAGCACTAGTGTTTTAAGGAACAGCTTAAAAAGAGAATCCTAATGTGATTTCTTTATAATGTGTGTGTTCCTTATATTATCTTAATGTCTAAACTCTTCTCCATGGCTGGACCCCCAAATAATATTCCTTTACGTGCTAAGGGGTATCTAGAGAGTGGGATAGGTTTAATAACCCTAACCCTAACACATACCCTAACCCTAACCCCTACCCTAACCCTAACACGTACCCTATTCCTAAACCGTACCCTAAACCGAGCCCTAACCCTAACACTAACCCTAACCCTAACCCTAACCCATACACTACGCCGTACCCGAAGCCCTCCCCGAACCCGTACCCTAAGCCGTATCCTAAGCCTAACCTTAAGCCTAACCCTAACCCTAGCCTACACTTGACTGCTTCTGCCTCCAATAGATTTCCTAAGCACTAGTGTTTTAAGGAACAGCTTAAAAAGAGAATCCTAAAGTGATTTCTTTATAATGTGTGTGTTCCTTATCTTATCCTAGTGTCTAAACTCTTCTCCATGGCTGGACTTACAAATAATATTCCTTTACGTGCTAAGGGGTATCTAGAGAGTGGGATAGGTTTAATAACTACCCTTACCCTAACGAGTACCCTAACCCTAACACCTACCCTAACCCTAACACGTACCCTAATCCTAACCAATACCCTAAACCGAACCCTAACCCCAACACTAACCCTAACCCTTACCCTAACCCATACCCTACGCAGTACCCGAAGCCCTCCCCGAACCCGTACCCTAAGCAGTGCCCTAAGCCTAACCCTAAGCCTAACCCTAACCCTAGGCTACCCTTGAATTCTTCTGCCTGCAATAGATTTCCTAAGCACTAGTGTTTTAAAGAACAGCTTAAAAAGAGAATCCTAATGTGATTTCTTTATAATGGGTGTGTTCCTTATCTTATCCTAGTGTCTAAACTCTTCTCCATGGCTGGACCCCCAAATAATATTCCTTTATGTGCAAAGGGGTATTTGAGAGTGGGATAGGTTTAATAACTACCCTAACCCTAAAGCGTACCCTAACTCTAACCCCTACCCTAACCCTAACACGTACCCTAATCCTAACCAATACCCTAAACCGAGCCCTAACCCTAACACTAACCCTAACCCTAACCCTAACCCATACCCTACGCCGTACCGATAGCCCTCCCCGAACCCGTACCCTAAGCCGCACCCTAAGCCTAACCCTAAGCCTAACCCTAACCCTAGGCTACCCTTGACAGCTTCTGCCTCCAATAGATTTCCTAAGCACTAGTGTTTTAAGGAACAGCTTAAAAAGAGAATCCTAATGTGATTTCTTTATAATGGTTGTGTTCCTTATCTTATCCTAGTGTCTAAACTCTTCTCCATGGCTGGACCACCAAGTAATATTATTTACGTGCTAAGGGGTATCTAGAGAGTCGGATAGGTTTAATAACTACCCTAACCCAAACACGTACCCTAACCCTAACTCCTACCCTAACCCTAACACGTACCCTAATCCTAAACCGTACCCTAAACCGAGCCCTAATCCTAACATTAACCCTAACACTTACACTAACCCATACCCTACGCCGTCCCCGAAGCCCTCCCTGAGCCCGTACCCTAAGCAGTGGCCTAAGCCTAACCCTAAGCCTAACCCTAACCCTAGGCTACCCTTGACTGCTTCTGCCTCCAATAGATTTCCTAAGCACTAGTGTTTTAAAGAACAGCTTAAAAAGAGAATCCTAATGTGATTTCTTTATAATGGGTGTGTTCCTTATCTTATCCTAGTGTCTAAACTCTTCTCCATGGCTGGACCCCCAAATAATATTCTTTATGTGCAAAGGGGTATCTAGAGAGTGGGATAGGTTTAATAACTACCCTAACCCTAACGTGTACCCTAACTCTAACCCCTACCCTAACACTAACATGTACCCTAATCCTAACCAATACCCTAAACCGAGCCCTAACCCTAACACTAACCCTAACCCTAACCCTAACCCATACCCTACGCCGTACCGATAGCCCTCCCCGCACCCGTACCCTAAGCCACATCCTAAGCCTAACCCTAAGCCTAACCCTAACCCTAGGCTACCCTTGACTGCTTCTGCCTCCAATAGATTTCCTAAGCACTAGTGTTTTAAGGAACAGCTTAAAAAGAGAATCCTAATGTGATTTCCTTATAATGTGTGTGTTCCTTATATTACCTTAGTGTCTAAACTCTTCTCCATGGCTGGACCCCCAAATAATATTCCTTTACGTGCTAAGGGGTATCTAGAGAGTTGGATAGGTTTAATAACTACCCTAACCCTAACGCGTACCCTAACCCTAACCCCTACCCTAACCCTAACACGTACCCTAAACCTAAACTGTACCCTAAACCGAGCCCTAACCCTAACACTAACTCTAACCCTAACACTAACCCATACCCTACGCCGTAACCGAAGCCCTCCCCGAACCCGTACCCTAAGCCGTACCCTTAGCCTAACCCTAAGCCTAACCCTAACACTAGGCTACCCTTGATTGCTTCTGCCCCCAATAGATTTCCTAAGCACTAGTGTTTTAAGGAACAGCTTAAAAAGAGAATCCTAATGTGATTTCTTTATAAAGGGTGTGTTCCTTAACTTAGCCTAGTGTCTAAACTCTTCTCCATGGCTGGATCCCCAAATAATATTCCTTTACGTGCTAAGGGGTATCTAGAGAGTGGGATAGGTTTAATAACTACCCTAACCCTAACGCGTACCCTAACCCTAACCCCTACCCTAACCCTAACACGTACTCTAAATCCTAACCAATACCCTAAACCGAGCCCTAACCCCAACACTAACCCTAAACCTTACCCTAACCCATACCCTACGCCGTACCCGAAGCCCTCCCCGAACCCGTACCCTAAGCAGTGCCCTAAGCCTAACCCTAAGCCTAACCCTAACCCTAGGCAACCCTTGACTGCTTCTGCCTCCAATAGATTTCCTAAGCACTAGTGTTTTAAGGAACAGCTTAAAAAGAGAATCCTAATGTGATTCTTTATAATGTGTGTGTTCCTTATATTATCTTAATGTCTAAACTCTTCTCCATGGCTGGACCCCCAAATAATATTCCTTTACGTGCTAAGGGGTATCTAGAGAGTGGGATAGGTTTAATAACTACCCTAACCCTAACGCGTACCCTAACTCTAACCCCTACCCTAACCCTAACACGTACCCTAATCCTAACCAATACCCTAAACCGAGCCCTATCCCTAACACTAACCCTAACCCTAACCCTAACCCATACCCTACGCCGTACCGATAGCCCTCCCCGCACCCGTACCCTAAGCCGCACCCTAAGCCTAACCCTAAGCCTAACCCTAACCCTAGGCTACCCTTGACTGCTTCTGCCTCCAATAGATTTCCTAAGCACTAGTGTTTTAAGGAACAGCTTAAAAAGAGAATCCTAATGTGATTTCTTTATAATGTGTGTGTTCCTTATATTACCTTAGTTTCTAAACTCTTCTCCATGGCTGGACCCCCAAATAATATTCCTTTACGTGCTAAGGGGTATCTAGAGAGTGGGATAGGTTTAATAACTACCCTAACCCTAACGCGTACCCTAACCCTAACCCCTACCCTAACCCTAACACGTACCCTAAACCTAAACTGTACCCTAAACCGAGCCCTAACCCTAACACTAACTCTAACCCTAACCCTAAACCATACCCTACGCCGTAACCGAAGCCCTCCCCGAACCCGTACCCTAAGCCGTACCCTTAGCCTAACCCTAAGCCTAACCCTAACACTAGGCTACCCTTGACTGCTTCTGCCCCCAATAGATTTCCTAAGCACTAGTGTTTTAAGGAACAGCTTAAAAAGAGAATCCTAATGTGATTTCTTTATAAAGGGTGTGTTCCTTATCTTATCCTAGTGTCTAAACTCTTCTCCATGGCTGGACCCCCAAATAATATTCCTTTACGTGCTAAGCGGTATCTAGAGAGTGAGATAGGTTTAATAACTACACTAACCTTAATGCGTACCTTAACCCTAACCCCTACCCTAACCCTAACACGTACTCTAAATCCTAACCAATACCCTAAACCGAGCCCTAACCCCAACACTAACCCTAACCCTTACCCTAACCCATACCCTACGCCGTACCCGAAGCCCTCCCCGAGCCCGTACCCTAAGCAGTGGCCTAAGCCTAACCCTAAGCCTAACCCTAACCCTAGGCTACCCTTGACTGCTTCTGCCTCCAATAGATTTCCTAAGCACTAGTGTTTTAAAGAACAGCTTAAAAAGAGAATCCTAATGTGATTTCTTTATAATGGGTGTGTTCCTTATCTTATCCTAGTGTCTAAACTCTTCTCCATGGCTGGACCCCCAAATAATATTCCTTTATGTGCAAAGGGGTATCTAGAGAGTGGGATAGGTTTAATAACTACCCTAACCCTAACGTGTACCCTAACTCTAACCCCTACCCTAACACTAACACGTACCCTAATCCTAACCAATACCCTAAACCGAGCCCTAACCCTAACACTAACCCTAACCCTAACCCTAAACCATACCCTACGCCGTACCGATAGCCCTCCCCGCACCCGTACCCTAAGCCACATCCTAAGCCTAACCCTAAGCCTAACCCTAACCCTAGGCTACCCTTGACTGCTTCTGCCTCCAATAGATTTCCTAAGCACTAGTGTTTTAAGGAACAGCTTAAAAAGAGAATCCTAATGTGATTTCTTTATAATGTGTGTGTTCCTTATATTACCTTAGTGTCTAAACTCTTCTCCATGGCTGGACCCCCAAATAATATTCCTTTACGTGCTAAGGGGTATCTAGAGAGTTGGATAGGTTTAATAACTACCCTAACCCTAACGCGTACCCTAACCCTAACCACTACCCTAACCCTAACACGTACCCTAAACCTAAACTGTACCCTAAACCGAGCCCTAACCCTAACACTAACTCTAACCCTAACACTAACCCATACCCTACGCCGTAACCGAAGCCCTCCCCGAACCCGTACCCTAAGCCGTACCCTTAGCCTAACCCTAAGCCTAACCCTAACACTAGGCTACCCTTGACTGCTTCTGCCCCCAATAGATTTCCTAAGCACTAGTGTTTTAAAGAACAGCTTAAAAAGAGAATCCTAATGTGATTTCTTTATAAAGGGTGTGTTCCTTAACTTAGCCTAGTGTCTAAACTCTTCTCCATGGCTGGATCCCCAAATAATATTCCTTTACGTGCTAAGGGGTATCTAGAGAGTGGGATAGGTTTAATAACTACCCTAACCCTAACGCGTACCCTAACCCTAACCCCTACCCTAACCCTAACACGTACTCTAAATCCTAACCAATACCCTAAACCGAGCCCTAACCCCAACACTAACCCTAACCCTTACCCTAACCCATACCCTACGCCGTACCCGAAGCCCTCCCCGAACCCGTACCCTAAGCAGTGCCCTAAGCCTAACCCTAAGCCTAACCCTAACCCTAGGCTACCCTTGACTGCTTCTGCCTCCAATAGATTTCCTAAGCACTAGTGTTTTAAGGAACAGCTTAAAAAGAGAATCCTGATGTGATTTCTTTATAATGTGTGTGTTCCTTATATTACCTTAGTGTCTAAACTCTTCTCCATGGCTGGACCCCCAAATAATATTCCTTTACGTGCTAAGGGGTATCTAGAGAGTGGGATAGGTTTAATAACTACCCTAACCCTAACGCGTACCCTAACCCTAACCCCTACCCTAACCCTAACACGTACCCTAAACCTAAACTGTACCCTAAAACGAGCCCTAACCCTAACACTAACTCTAACCCTAACACTAACCCATACCCTACGCCTTAACCGAAGCCCTCCCCGAACCCGTACCCTAAGCCGTACCCTTAGCCTAACCCTAAGCCTAACCCTAACACTAGGCTACCCTTGACTGCTTCTGTCCCCAATAGATTTCCTAAGCACTAGTGTTTTAAGGAACAGCTGAAAAAGAGAATCCTAATGTGATTTCTTTATAAAGGGTGTGTTCCTTATCTTAGCCTAGTGTCTAAACTCTTCTCCATGGCTGGACCCCCAAATAATATTCCTTTACGTGCTAAGGGGTATCTAGAGTGTGAGATAGGTTTAATAACTACACTAACCTTAATGCGTACCCTAACCCTAACCCCTACCCTAACCCTAACACGTCCTCTAAATCCTAACCAATACCCTAAACCGAGCCCTAACCCCAACACTAACCCTAACCCATACCCTACGCCGCACCCGAATCCCTCCCCGAACCCGTACCCTAAGCCGTACCCTAAGCCTAACCCTAAGCCTAACACTAACCCTATGCTACCCTTGACTGCTTCTGCCTCCAATAGATTTCCTAAGCACTAGTGTTTTAAGGAACAGCTTAAAAAGAGAATCCTAATGTGATTTCTTTATAATGGTTGTGTTCCTTATCTTATCCTAGTGTCTAAACTCTTCTCCATGGCTGGACCACCAAATAATATTATTTACGTGCTAAGGGGTATCTAGAGATTGGGATAGGTTTAATAACTACCCTAACCCAAACACGTACCCTAACCCTAACTCCTACCCTAACCCTAACACGTACCCTAATCCTAACCCGTACCCTAATCCGAGCCCTAACCCTAACACTAACCCTAACCCTTACCCTAACCCATACCCTACACCGTACCCGAAGCCCTCCCCGAACCCGTACCCTAAGCAGTGCCCTAAGCCTAACCCTAACCCTAGGCTACCCTTGACTGCTTCTGCCTCCAATAGATTTCCTAAGCACTAGTGTTTTAAAGAACAGCTTAAAAAGAGAATCCTAATGTGATTTCTTTATAATGGGTGTGTTCCTTATCTTATCCTAGTGTCTAAACTCTTCTCCATGGCTGGACCCCCAAATAATATTCCTTTATGTGCTAAGGGGTATCTAGAGAGTGGGATAGGTTTAATAACTACCCTAACCCTAACGCGTACCCTAACCCTAACACCTACCCTAACCCTAACACGTACCCTAATCCTAATCCGTACCCTAAACCGAGCCCTAACCCTAACACTAACCCAAACCCTAACACTAACGTATTCTGTATGCCGTACCCGAAGCCTTCCCCGAACCCGTACCCTAAGGCGTACCCTAAGCCTAACCCTAACCCTAGACTACCCTTGACTGCTTCTGCCTCCAATAGATTTCCTAAGCACTAGTGTTTTAAGGAACAGCTTAAAAAGAGAATCCTAATGTGATTTCTTTATAATGTGTGTGTTCCTTATATTACCTTAGTGTCGAAACTCTTCTCCATGGCTGGACCCCCAAATAATATTCCTTTACGTGCTAAGGGGTATCTAGAGAGTGGGATAGGTTTAATAACTACCCTAACCCTAACGCGTACCCTAACCCTAACCCCTACCCTAACCCTAACACGTACCCTAAACCTAAACTGTACCCTAAACAGAGCCCTAACCCTAACTCTAACCCTAACACTAACCCATACCCTACGCCGTAACCGAAGACCTCCCCGCACCCGTACCCTAAGCCGTACCCTTAGCCTAACCCTAAGCCCAACCCTAACACTAGGCTACCCTTGACTGCTTCTGCCCCCAATAGATTTCCTAAGCACTAGTGTTTTAAGGAACAGCTTAAAAAGAGAATCCTAATGTGATTTCTTTATAAAGGGTGTGTTCCTTATCTTAGCCTAGTGTCTAAACTCTTCTCTATGGCTGGACCCCCAAATAATATTCCTTTATGTGCAAAGGGGTATCTAGAGAGTGGGATAGGTTTAATAACTACCCTAACAATAACGCGTACCCTAACTCTAACCCCTACCCTAACCCTAACACGTACCCTAATCCTAACCAATACCCTAAACCGAGCCCTAACCCTAACACTAACCCTAACCCTAACCCTAACCCATACCCTACGCCGTACCGATAGCCCTCCCCGCACCCGTACCCTAAGCCGCACCCTAAGCCTAACCCTAAGCCTAACCCTAACCCTAGGCTACCCTTGACAGCTTCTGCCTCCAATAGATTTCCTAAGCACTAGTGTTTTAAGGAACAGCTTAAAAAGAGAATCCTAATGTGATTTCTTTATAATGGTTGTGTTCCTTATCTTATCCTAGTGTCTAAACTCTTCTCCATGGCTGGACCACCAAATAATATTATTTACGTGCTAAGGGGTATCTAGAGAGTGGGATAGGTTTAATAACTACCCTAACCCAAACACGTACCCTAACCCTAACTCCTACCCTAACCCTAACACGTACCCTAATCCTAAACCGTACCCTAAACCGAGCCCTAATCCTAACACTAACCCTAACCCTTACACTAACCCATACCCTACGCCGTACCCGAAGCCCTCCCCGAGCCCGTACCCTAAGCAGAGCCCTAAGCCTAACCCTAAGCCTAACCCTAACCCTAGGCTACCCTTGACTGCTTCTGCCTCCAATAGATTTCCTAAGCACTAGTGTTTTAAAGAACAGCTTAAAAAGAGAATCCTAATGTGATTTCTTTAGAATGGGTGTGTTCCTTATCTTATCCTAGTGTCTAAAGTCTTCTCCATGGCTGGATCCCCAAATAATTTTCCTCTATGTGCTCAGGGGTATCTAGAGAGTGGGATAGGTTTAATAACTCCACTAACCCTAACACGTACCCTAACCCTAACTCCTACCCTAACCCTAACACGTACCCCAATCCTAAACCGTACCCTAAACCGAGCACTAACCCTAACACTAACCCTAACCCTTACCCTAACCCATACCCTACGCCGTACCCGAAGCCCTCCCCAAACCCGTACCCTAAGCAGTGCCCTAAGCCTAACCCTAAGCCTAACCCTAACCCTAGGCTACCCTTGACTGCTTCTGCCTCCAATAGATTTCCTAAGCACTAGTGTTTTAAAGAACAGCTTAAAAAGAGAATCCTAATGTGATTTCTTTATAATGGGTGTGTTCCTTATCTTATCCTAGTGTCTAAACTCTTCTCCATGGCTGGACCCCCAAATAATATTCCTTTATGTGCTAAGGGGTATCT
The DNA here is from genome assembly GCF_965194825.1 of Balaenoptera physalus. Classification (NCBI taxonomy): domain Eukaryota; kingdom Metazoa; phylum Chordata; class Mammalia; order Artiodactyla; family Balaenopteridae; genus Balaenoptera; species Balaenoptera physalus. Next base: position 2,770,817 of record NW_028126470.1, read on the forward strand.
AGAGAGTGGGATAGGTTTAATAACTACCCTAACCCTAACGCGTACCCTAACCCTAACCCCTACCCTAACCCTAACACGTACCCTAATCCTATACCGTACCCTAAACCGAGCCCCAAACCTAACACTAATCCAAACCCTAACACTAACCCATACCCTACGCCGCACCCGAATCCCTCCCCTAACCCGTACCCTAAGCCGTACCCTAAGCCTAACCCTAAGCCTAACCCTAACCCTAGGCTACCCTTGACTGCTTCTGCCTCCAATAGATTTCCTAAGCACTAGTGTTTTAAGGAACAGCTTAAAAAGAGAATCCTAATGTGATTTCTTTATAATGGTTGTGTTCCTTATCTTATCCTAGTGTCTAAACTCTTCTCCATGGCTGGACCACCAAATAATATTATTTACGTGCTAAGGGGTATCTAGAGATTGGGATAGGTTTAATAACTACCCTAACCCAAACACGTACCCTAACCCTAACTCCTACCCTAACCCTAACACGTACCCTAGTCCTAAACCGTACCCTAAACCGAGCCCTAACCCTAACACTAACCCTAACCCTTACCCTAACCCATACCCTACACCGTACCCGAAGCCCTCCCCGAACCCGTACCCTAAGCAGTGCCCTAAGCCTAACCCTAACCCTAGGCTACCCTTGACTGCTTCTGCCTCCAATAGATTTCCTAAGCACTAGTGTTTTAAGGAACAGCTTAAAAAGAGAATCCTAATGTGATTTCTTTATAATGTGTGTGTTCCTTATATTACCTTAGTGTCGAAACTCTTCTCCATGGCTGGACCCCCAAATAATATTCCTTTACGTGCTAAGGGGTATCTAGAGAGTGGGATAGGTTTAATAACTACCCTAACCCTAACGCGTACCCTAACCCTAACCCCTACCCTAACCCTAACACGTACCCTAAACCTAAACTGTACCCTAAACAGAGCCCTAACCCTAACTCTAACCCTAACACTAACCCATACCCTACGCCGTAACCGAAGACCTCCCCGCACCCGTACCCTAAGCCGTACCCTTAGCCTAACCCTAAGCCCAACCCTAACACTAGGCTACCCTTGACTGCTTCTGCCCCCAATAGATTTCCTAAGCACTAGTGTTTTAAGGAACAGCTTAAAAAGAGAATCCTAATGTGATTTCTTTATAAAGGGTGTGTTCCTTATCTTAGCCTAGTGTCTAAACTCTTCTCTATGGCTGGACCCCCAAATAATATTCCTTTATGTGCAAAGGGGTATCTAGAGAGTGGGATAGGTTTAATAACTACCCTAACAATAACGCGTACCCTAACTCTAACCCCTACCCTAACCCTAACACGTACCCTAATCCTAACCAATACCCTAAACCGAGCCCTAACCCTAACACTAACCCTAACCCTAACCCTAACCCATACCCTACGCCGTACCGATAGCCCTCCCCGCACCCGTACCCTAAGCCGCACCCTAAGCCTAACCCTAAGCCTAACCCTAACCCTAGGCTACCCTTGACAGCTTCTGCCTCCAATAGATTTCCTAAGCACTAGTGTTTTAAGGAACAGCTTAAAAAGAGAATCCTAATGTGATTTCTTTATAATGGTTGTGTTCCTTATCTTATCCTAGTGTCTAAACTCTTCTCCATGGCTGGACCACCAAATAATATTATTTACGTGCTAAGGGGTATCTAGAGAGTGGGATAGGTTTAATAACTACCCTAACCCAAACACGTACCCTAACCCTAACTCCTACCCTAACCCTAACACGTACCCTAATCCTAAACCGTACCCTAAACCGAGCCCTAATCCTAACACTAACCCTAACCCTTACACTAACCCATACCCTACGCCGTACCCGAAGCCCTCCCCGAGCCCGTACCCTAAGCAGAGCCCTAAGCCTAACCCTAAGCCTAACCCTAACCCTAGGCTACCCTTGACTGCTTCTGCCTCCAATAGATTTCCTAAGCACTAGTGTTTTAAAGAACAGCTTAAAAAGAGAATCCTAATGTGATTTCTTTAGAATGGGTGTGTTCCTTATCTTATCCTAGTGTCTAAAGTCTTCTCCATGGCTGGATCCCCAAATAATTTTCCTCTATGTGCTCAGGGGTATCTAGAGAGTGGGATAGGTTTAATAACTCCACTAACCCTAACACGTACCCTAACCCTAACTCCTACCCTAACCCTAACACGTACCCCAATCCTAAACCGTACCCTAAACCGAGCACTAACCCTAACACTAACCCTAACCCTTACCCTAACCCATACCCTACGCCGTACCCGAAGCCCTCCCCAAACCCGTACCCTAAGCAGTGCCCTAAGCCTAACCCTAAGCCTAACCCTAACCCTAGGCTACCCTTGACTGCTTCTGCCTCCAATAGATTTCCTAAGCACTAGTGTTTTAAAGAACAGCTTAAAAAGAGAATCCTAATGTGATTTCTTTATAATGGGTGTGTTCCTTATCTTATCCTAGTGTCTAAACTCTTCTCCATGGCTGGACCCCCAAATAATATTCCTTTATGTGCTAAGGGGTATCTAGAGAGTGGGATAGGTTTAATAACTACCCTAACCCTAACGCGTACCCTAACCCTAACCCCTACCCTAACCCTAACACGTACCCTAATCCTATACCGTACCCTAAACCGAGCCCCAAACCTAACACTAATCCAAACCCTAACACTAACCCATACCCTACGCCGCACCCGAATCCCTCCCCTAACCCGTACCCTAAGCCGTACCCTAAGCCTAACCCTAAGCCTAACCCTAACCCTAGGCTACCCTTGACTGCTTCTGCCTCCAATAGATTTCCTAAGCACTAGTGTTTTAAGGAACAGCTTAAAAAGAGAATCCTAATGTGATTTCTTTATAATGGTTGTGTTCCTTATCTTATCCTAGTGTCTAAACTCTTCTCCATGGCTGGACCACCAAATAATATTATTTACGTGCTAAGGGGTATCTAGAGATTGGGATAGGTTTAATAACTACCCTAACCCAAACACGTACCCTAACCCTAACTCCTACCCTAACCCTAACACGTACCCTAATCCTAAACCGTACCCTAAACCGAGCCCTAACCCTAACACTAACCCTAACCCTTACCCTAAACCATACCCTACACCGTACCCGAAGCCCTCCCCGAACCCGTACCCTAAGCATTGCCCTAAGCCTAACCCTAACCCTAGGCTACCCTTGACTGCTTCTGCCTCCAATAGATTTCCTAAGCACTAGTGTTTTAAAGAACAGCTTAAAAAGAGAATCCTATTGTGATTTCTTTATAATGGGTGTGTTCCTTATCTTATCCTAGTGTCTAAACTCTTCTCCATGGCTGGACCCCCAAATAATATCCCTTTATGTGCTAAGGGGTATCTAGAGAGTGGGATAGGTTTAATAACTACCCTAACCCTAACGCGTACCCTAACCCTAACCCCTACCCTAACCCTAACACGTACCCTAATCCTAATCCGTACCCTAAACCGAGCCCTAACCCTAACACTAACCCAAACCCTAACACTAACGCATTCCGTATGCCGTTCCCGAAGCCTTCCCCGAACCCGTACCCTAAGGCGTACCCTAAGCCTAACCCTAAGCCTAACCCTAACCCTAGACTACCCTTGACTGCTTCTGCCTCCAATAGATTTCCTAAGCACTAGTGTTTTAAGGAACAGCTTAAAAAGAGAATCCTAATGTGATTTCTTTATAAAGGGTGTGTTCCTTATCTTAGCCTAGTGTCTAAACTCTTCTCCATGGCTGGACCCCCAAATAATATTCCTTTACGTGCTAAGGAGTATCTAGAGAGTGGGATAGGTTTAATAACTACCCTAACCCTAACGCGTACCCTAACTCTAACCCCTACCCTAACCCTAACACGTACCCTAATCCTAACCAATACCCTAAACCGAGCCCTAACCCTAACACTAACCCTAACCCTAACCCTAACCCATACCCTACGCCGTACCGATAGCCCTCCCCGCACCCGTACCCTAAGCCGCACCCTAAGCCTAACCCTAAGCCTAACCCTAACCCTAGGCTACCCTTGACTGCTTCTGCCTCCAATAGATTTCCTAAGCACTAGTGTTTTAAGGAACAGCTTAAAAAGAGAATCCTAATGTGATTTCTTTATAATGTGTGTGTTCCTTATATTACCTTAGTGTCTAAACTCTTCTCCATGGCTGGACCCCCAAATAATATTCCTTTACGTGCTAAGGGGTATCTAGAGAGTGGGATAGGTTTAATAACTACCCTAACCCTAACGCGTACCCTAACCCTAACCCCTACCCTAACCCTAACACGTACCCTAAACCTAAACTGTACCCTAAACCGAGCCCTAACCCTAACACTAACTCTAACCCTAACACTAACCCATACCCTACGCCGTACCCGAAGCCCTCCCCGAACCCGTACCCTAAGCCGTACCCTTAGCCTAACCCTAAGCCTAACCCTAACACTAGGCTACCCTTGACTGCTTCTGCCCCCAATAGATTTCCTAAGCACTAGTGTTTTAAGGAACAGCTTAAAAAGAGAATCCTAATGTGATTTCTTTATAAAGGGTGTGTTCCTTATCTTAGCCTAGTGTCTAAACTCTTCTCCATGGCTGGACCCCCAAATAATATTCCTTTACGTGCTAAGGGGTATCTAGAGAGTGAGATAGGTTTAATAACTACACTAACCTTAATGCGTACCCTAACCCTAACCCCTACCCTAACCCTAACACGTACTCTAAATCCTAACACATACCCTAAACCGAGCCCTAACCCCAACACTAACCCTAACCCTTACGCTAACCCATACCCTACGCCGTACCCGAAGCCCTCCCCGAACCCGTACCCTAAGCAGTGCCCTAAGCCTAACCCTAAGCCTTACCCTAAACCTAGGCTACCCTTGACTGCTTCTGCCTCCAATAGATTTCCTAAGCACTAGTGTTTTAAAGAACAGCTTAAAAAGAGAATCCTAATGTGATTTCTTTATAATGGGTGTGTTCCTTATCTTATCCTAGTGTCTAAACTCTTCTCCATGGCTGGACCCCCAAATAATATTGCTTTATGTGCAAAGGGGTATCTAGAGAGTGGGATAGGTTTAATAACTACCCTAACCCTAACGCGTACCCTAACTCTAACCCCTACCCTAACCCTAACACGTACCCTAATCCTAAGCCATACACTAAACCGATCCCTAACACTAACACTAAGCCTAACCCTAACCCTAACCCATACCCTACACCGTACCCGAAGCCCTCCCCGAACCCGTACCCTAAGCCGTACCCTAAGCCTAACCCTAAGCCTAACACTAACCCTAGGCTACCCTTGACTGCTTCTGCCTCCAATAGATTTCCTAAGCACTAGTGTTTTAAGGAACAGCTTAAAAAGAGAATCCTAATGTGATTTCTTTATAATGGGTGTGTTCCTTATTTATCCTAGTGTCTAAACTCTTCTCCATGGCTGGATCCCCAAATAATATTCTTTTAAGTGCTAAGGGGTATCTAGAGAGTGGGATAGGATTAATAACCCTAACCCTAACACGTACCCTAACCCTAACCCCAACCCTAACCCTAACACGTACCCTAATCCTAAACCGTACCCTAAACCGAGCCCTAACCGAAACACTAACCCTAACCCTAACCCTAACCCATACCCTATGCCGTGCCCTAACCCCTCCCCGAACCCATAACTTAAGCCGTTCCCTAAACCTAACCCTAAGCCTAACCCTAACCCTCGGCTACCCTTGACTGCTTCTGCCTCCAATAGATTGCCTAAGCACTAGTGTTTTAAGGAACAGCTTAAAAAGAGAATCCTAATGTGATTTCTTTATAATGTGTGTCTTCCTTATCTTATCCTAGTGTCTAAAATCTTCTCCATGGCTGGATCCCCAAATAATATTCCTTTACGTGCTAAGGGGTATCTAGAGAGTGGGATAGGTTTAATAACCCTAACCCTAACACATACCCTAACCCTAACCCCTACCCTAACCCTAACACGTACCCTAATCCTAAACCGTACCCTAAACCGAGCCCTAACCCTAACACTAACCCTAACCCTAACCCTAACCCATACCATACGCCGTACCCGAAGCCCTCCCCGAACCCGTACCCTAAGCCGTACCCTAAGGCTAACCCTAAGCCTAACCCTAACCCTAGGCTACCCTTGACTGCTTCTGCCTCCAATAGATTTCCTAAGCACTAGTGGTTTAAGGAACAGCTTAAAAAGAGAATCCTAATGTGATTTCTTTATAATGTGTGTGTTCCTTATATTATCTTAGTGTCTAAACTCTTCTCCATGGCTGGACCACCAAATAATATTATTTACGTGCTAAGGGGTATCTAGAGATTGGGATAGGTTTAATAACTACCCTAACCCAAACACGTACCCTAACCCTAACTCCTACCCTAACCCTAACACGTACCCTAATCCTAAACCGTACCCTAAACCGAGCCCTAACCCTAACACTAACCCTAACACTTACCCTAACCCATACCCTACACCGTACCCGAAGCTCTCCCCGAACCCGTACCCTAAGCAGTGCCCTAAGCCTAACCCTAACCCTAGGCTACCCTTGACTGCTTCTGCCTCCAATAGATTTCCTAAGCACTAGTGTTTTAAAGAACAGCTTAAAAAGAGAATCCTAATGTGATATCTTTATAATGGGTGTGTTCCTTATCTTATCCTAGTGTCTAAACTCTTCTCCATGGCTGGACCCCCAAATAATATTCCTTTATGTGCTAAGGGGTATCTAGAGAGTGGGATAGGTTTAATAACTACCCTAACCCTAACGCGTACCCTAACCCTAACCCCTACCCTAACCCTAACACGTACCCTAATCCTAATCCGTACCCTAAACCGAGCCCTAACCCTAACACTAACCCAAACCCTAACACTAACGCATTCCGTATGCCGTACCCGAAGCCTTCCCCGAACCCGTATCCTAAGGCGTACCCTAAGCCTAACCCTAAGCCTAACCCTAACCCTAGACTACCCTTGACTGCTTCTGCCTCCAATAGATTTCCTAAGTACTAGTGTTTTAAGGAACAGCTTAAAAAGAGAATCCTAATGTGATTTCTTTATAAAGGGTGTGTTCCTTATCTTAGCCTAGTGTCTAAACTCTTCTCCATGGCTGGACCCCCAAATAATATTCCTTTACGTGCTAAGGAGTATCTAGAGAGTGGGATAGGTTTAATAACTACCCTAACCCTAACGCGTACCCTAACTCTAACCCCTACCCTAACCCTAACACGTACCCTAATCCTAACCAATACCCTAAACCGAGCCCTAACCCTAACACTAACCCTAACCCTAACCCTAACCCATACCCTACGCCGTACCGATAGCCCTCCCCGCACCCGTACCCTAAGCCGCACCCTAAGCCTAACCCTAAGCCTAACCCTAACCCTAGGCTACCCTTGACTGCTTCTGCCTCCAATAGATTTCCTAAGCACTAGTGTTTTAAGGAACAGCTTAAAAAGAGAATCCTAATGTGATTTCTTTATAATGTGTGTGTTCCTTATATTACCTTAGTGTCTAAACTCTTCTCCATGGCTGGACCCCCAAATAATATTCCTTTACGTGCTAAGGGGTATCTAGAGAGTGGGATAGGTTTAATAACTACCCTAACCCTAACGCGTACCCTAACCCTAACCCCTACCCTAACCCTAACACGTACCCTAAACCTAAACTGTACCCTAAACCGAGCCCTAACCCTAACACTAACTCTAACCCTAACACTAACCCATACCCTACGCCGTAACCGAAGCCCTCCCCGAACCCGTACCCTAAGCCGTACCCTTAGCCTAACCCTAAGCCTAACCCTAACACTAGGCTACCCTTGACTGCTTCTGCCCCCAATAGATTTCCTAAGCACTAGTGTTTTAAGGAACAGCTTAAAAAGAGAATCCTAATGTGATTTCTTTATAAAGCGTGTGTTCCTTATCTTAGCCTAGTGTCTAAACTCTTCTCCATGGCTGGACCCCCAAATAATATTCCTTTACGTGCTAAGGGGTATGTAGAGAGTGAGATAGGTTTAATAACTACACTAACCTTAATGTGTACCCTAACCCTAACCCCTACCCTAACCCTAACACGTACTCTAAATCCTAACACATACCCTAAACCGAGCCCTAACCCCAACACTAACCCTAACCCTTACCCTAACCCATACCCTACGCCGTACCCGAAGCCCTCCCCGAACCCGTACCCTAAGCAGTGCCCTAAGCCTAACCCTAAGCCTAACCCTAAACCTAGGCTACCCTTGACTGCTTCTGCCTCCAATAGATTTCCTAAGCACTAGTGTTTTAAAGAACAGCTTAAAAAGAGAATCCTAATGTGATTTCTTTATAATGGGTGTGTTCCATATCTTATCCTAGTGTCTAAACTCTTCTCCATGGCTGGACCCCCAAATAATATTCCTTTATGTGCAAAGGGGTATCTAGAGAGTGGGATAGGTTTAATAACTACCCTAACCCTAACGCGTACCCTAACTCTAACCCCTACCCTAACCCTAACACGTACCCTAATCCTAACCAATACCCTAAACCGAGCTCTAACCCTAACACTAACCCTAACCTTAACCCTAACCCATACCCTACGCCGTACCGATAGCCCTCCCCGAACCCGTACCCTAAGCCGCACCCTAAGCCTAACCCTAAGCCTAACCCTAACCCTAGGCTACCCTTGACTGCTTCTGCCTCCAATAGATTTCCTAAGCACTAGTGTTTTAAGGAACAGCTTAAAAAGAGAATCCTAATGTGATTTCTTTATAATGTGTGTGTTCCTTATATTATCTTAATGTCTAAACTCTTCTCCATGGCTGGACCCCCAAATAATATTCCTTTACGTGCTAAGGGGTATCTAGAGAGTGGGATAGGTTTAATAACTACCCTAACCCTAATGCGTACCCTAACCCTAACCCCTACCCTAACCCTAACACGTACCCTAATCCTAAACCGTACCCTAAACCGAGCCCTAACCCTAACACTAACCCTAACCCTAACCCTAACCCATACCCTACACCGTACCCGAAGCCCTCCCCGAACCCGTACCCTAAGCCGTACCCTAAGCCTAACCCTAAGCCTAACACTAACCCTAGGCTACCCTTGACTGCTTCTGCCTCCAATAGATTTCCTAAGCACTAGTGTTTTAAGGAACAGCTTAAAAAGAGAATCCTAATGTGATTTCTTTATAATGGGTGTGTTCCTTATCTTATCCTAGTGTCTAAACTCTTCTCCATGGCTGGACCCCCAAATAATATTCCTTTACGTGCTAAGGGGTATCTAGAGAGTGGGATAGGTTTAATAACTACCCTAACCCTAACGCGTACCCTAACCCTAACCCCTACCCTAACCCTAACACGTACCCTAATCCTAAACCGTACCCTAAACCGAGCCCTAACCCTAACACTAACCCTAACCCTAACCCTAACCCATACCATACGCCCTACCCGAAGCCCTCCCCGAACCCGTACCCTAAGCCGTACCCTAAGGCTAACCCTAAGCCTAACCCTAACCCTAGGCTACCCTTGACTGCTTCTGCCTCCAATAGATTTCCTAAGCACTAGTGGTTTAAGGAACAGCTTAAAAAGAGAATCCTAATGTGATTTCTTTATAATGTGTGTGTTCCTTATATTATCTTAGTGTCTAAACTCTTCTCCATGGCTGGACCCCCAAATAATATTCCTTTACGTGCTAAGGGGTATCTAGAGAGTGGGAAAGGTTTAATAACTACCCTAACCCTAACACGTACCCTAACCCTAACCCCTACCCTAACCCTAACACGTACCCTAAACCTAAACTGTACCCTAAACCGAGCCCTAACCCTAACACTAACCCATACCCTACGCCATACCCGAAGCCCTCCCCGAACCCGTACCCTAAGCAGTAACCTTAGCCTAACCCTAAGCCTAACCCTAACACTAGGCTACCCTTGACTGCTTCTGCCCCCAATAGATTTCCTAAGCACTAGTGTTTTAAGGAACAGCTTAAAAAGAGAATCCTAATGTGATTTCTTTATAAAGGGTGTGATCCTTATCTTAGCCTAGTGTCTAAACTCTTCTCCATGGCTGGACCCCCAAATAACATTCCTTTACGTGCTAAGGGGTATCTAGAGAGTGGGATAGGTTTAATAACTACCCTAACCCTAATGCGTACACTAACCCTAACCCCTACCCTAACACTAACACGTACCCTAATCCTAAGCCGTACACTAAACCGAGCCCTAACACTAACACTAACCCTAACCCTAACCCTAACCCATACCCTACACCGTACCCGAAGCCCTCCCCGAACCCGTACCCTAAGCCGTACCCTAAGCCTAACCCTAAGCCTAACACTAACCCTAGGCTACCCTTGACTGCTTCTGCCTCCAATAGATTTCCTAAGCACTAGTGTTTTAAGGAACAGCTTAAAAAGAGAATCCTAATGTGATTTCTTTATAAAGGGTGTGTTCCTTATCTTATCCTAGTGTCTAAACTCTTCTCCATGGCTGGACCACCAAATAATATTATTTACGTGCTAAGGGGTATCTAGAGATTGGGATAGGTTTAATAACTACCCTAACCCAAACACGTACCCTAACCCTAACTCCTACCCTAACCCTAACACGTACCCTAATCCTAAACCGTACCCTAAACCGAGCCCTAACCCTAACACTAACCCTAACACTTACCCTAACCCATACCCTACACCGTACCCGAAGCTCTCCCCGAACCCGTACCCTAAGCAGTGCCCTAAGCCTAACCCTAACCCTAGGCTACCCTTGACTGCTTCTGCCTCCAATAGATTTCCTAAGCACTAGTGTTTTAAAGAACAGCTTAAAAAGAGAATCCTAATGTGATTTCTTTATAATGGGTGTGTTCCTTATCTTATCCTAGTGTCTAAACTCTTCTCCATGGCTGGACCCCCAAATAATATTCCTTTATGTGCTAAGGGGTATCTAGAGAGTGGGATAGGTTTAATAACTACCCTAACCCTAACGCGTACCCTAACCCTAACCCCTACCCTAACCCTAACACGTACCCTAATCCTAATCCGTACCCTAAACCGAGCCCTAACCCTAACACTAACCCAAACCCTAACACTAACGCATTCCGTATGCCGTACCCGAAGCCTTCCCCGAACCCGTACCCTAACGCGTACCCTAAGCCTAACCCTAAGCCTAACCCTAACCCTAGACTACCCTTGACTGCTTCTGCCTCCAATAGATTTCCTAAGTACTAGTGTTTTAAGGAACAGCTTAAAAAGAGAATCCTAATGTGATTTCTTTATAAAGGGTGTGTTCCTTATCTTAGCCTAGTGTCTAAACTCTTCTCCATGGCTGGACCCCCAAATAATATTCCTTTACGTGCTAAGGAGTATCTAGAGAGTGGGATAGGTTTAATAACTACCCTAACCCTAACGCGTACCCTAACCCTAACCCCTACCCTAACCCTAACACGTACCCTAAACCTAAACTGTACCCTAAACCGAGCCCTAACCCTAACACTAACTCTAACCCTAACACTAACCCATACCCTACGCCGTAACCGAAGCCCTCCCCGAACCCGTACCCTAAGCCGTACCCTTAGCCTAACCCTAAGCCTAACCCTAACACTAGGCTACCCTTGACTGCTTCTGCCCCCAATAGATTTCCTAAGCACTAGTGTTTTAAGGAACAGCTTAAAAAGAGAATCCTAATGTGATTTCTTTATAAAGGGTGTGTTCCTTATCTTAGCCTAGTGTCTAAACTCTTCTCCATGGCTGGACCCCCAAATAATATTCCTTTACGTGCTAAGGGGTATGTAGAGAGTGAGATAGGTTTAATAACTACACTAACCTTAATGTGTACCCTAACCCTAACCCCTACCCTAACCCTAACACGTACTCTAAATCCTAACACATACCCTAAACCGAGCCCTAACCCCAACACTAACCCTAACCCTTACCCTAACCCATACCCTACGCCGTACCCGAAGCCCTCCCCGAACCCGTACCCTAAGCAGTGCCCTAAGCCTAACCCTAAGCCTAACCCTAAACCTAGGCTACCCTTGACTGCTTCTGCCTCCAATAGATTTCCTAAGCACTAGTGTTTTAAAGAACAGCTTAAAAAGAGAATCCTAATGTGATTTCTTTATAATGGGTGTGTTCCATATCTTATCCTAGTGTCTAAACTCTTCTCCATGGCTGGACCCCCAAATAATATTCCTTTATGTGCAAAGGGGTATCTAGAGAGTGGGATAGGTTTAATAACTACCCTAACCCTAACGCGTACCCTAACTCTAACCCCTACCCTAACCCTAACACGTACCCTAATCCTAACCAATACCCTAAACCGAGCTCTAACCCTAACACTAACCCTAACCTTAACCCTAACCCATACCCTACGCCGTACCGATAGCCCTCCCCGAACCCGTACCCTAAGCCGCACCCTAAGCCTAACCCTAAGCCTAACCCTAACCCTAGGCTACCCTTGACTGCTTCTGCCTCAAATAGATTTCCTAAGCACTAGTGTTTTAAGGAACAGCTTAAAAAGAGAATCCTAATGTGATTTCTTTATAATGTGTATGTTCCTTATATTATCTTAATGTCTAAACTCTTCTCCATGGCTGGACCCCCAAATAATATTCCTTTACGTGCTAAGGGGTATCTAGAGAGTGGGATAGGTTTAATAACTACCCTAACCCTAATGCGTACCCTAACCCTAACCCCTACCCTAACCCTAACACGTACCCTAATCCTAAACCGTACCCTAAACCGAGCCCTAACCCTAACACTAACCCTAACCCTAACCCTAAACCATACCCTACACCGTACCCGAAGCCCTCCCCGAACCCGTACCCTAAGCCGTACCCTAAGCCTAACCCTAAGCCTAACACTAACCCTAGGCTACCCTTGACTGCTTCTGCCTCCAATAGATTTCCTAAGCACTAGTGTTTTAAGGAACAGCTTAAAAAGAGAATCCTAATGTGATTTCTTTATAATGGGTGTGTTCCTTATCTTATCCTAGTGTCTAAACTCTTCTCCATGGCTGGACCCCCAAATAATATTCCTTTACGTGCTAAGGGGTATCTAGAGAGTGGGATAGGTTTAATAACTACCCTAACCCTAATGCGTACCCTAACCCTAACCCCTACCCTAACCCTAACACGTACCCTAATCCTAAACCGTACCCTAAACCGAGCCCTAACCCTAACACTAACCCTAACCCTAACCCTAACCCATACCATACGCCGTACCCGAAGCCCTCCCCGAACCCGTACCCTAAGCCGTACCCTAAGGCTAACCCTAAGCCTAACCCTAACCCTAGGCTACCCTTGACTGCTTCTGCCTCCAATAGATTTCCTAAGCACTAGTGGTTTAAGGAACAGCTTAAAAAGAGAATCCTAATGTGATTTCTTTATAATGTGTGTGTTCCTTATATTATCTTAGTGTCTAAACTCTTCTCCATGGCTGGACCCCCAAATAATATTCCTTTACGTGCTAAGGGGTATCTAGAGAGTGGGAAAGGTTTAATAACTACCCTAAACCTAACACGTACCCTAACCCTAACCCCTACCCTAACCCTAACACGTACCCTAAACCTAAACTGTACCCTAAACCGAGCCCTAACCCTAACACTAACCCATACCCTACGCCATACCCGAAGCCCTCCCCGAACCCGTACCCTAAGCAGTAACCTTAGCCTAACCCTAAGCCTAACCCTAACACTAGGCTACCCTTGACTGCTTCTGCCCCCAATAGATTTCCTAAGCACTAGTGTTTTAAGGAACAGCTTAAAAAGAGAATCCTAATGTGATTTCTTTATAAAGGGTGTGATCCTTATCTTAGCCTAGTGTCTAAACTCTTCTCCATGGCTGGACCCCCAAATAACATTCCTTTACGTGCTAAGGGGTATCTAGAGAGTGGGATAGGTTTAATAACTACCCTAACCCTAATGCGTACACTAACCCTAACCCCTACCCTAACCCTAACACGTACCCTAAACCTAAACTGTACCCTAAACCGAGCCCTAACCCTAACACTAACTCTAACCCTAACACTAACCCATACCCTACGCCGTAACCGAAGCCCTCCCCGAACCCGTACCCTAAGCCGTACCCTTAGCCTAACCCTAAGCCTAACCCTAACACTAGGCTACCCTTGACTGCTTCTGCCCCCAATAGATTTCCTAAGCACTAGTGTTTTAAGGAACAGCTTAAAAAGAGAATCCTAATGTGATTTCTTTATAAAGGGTGTGTTCCTTATCTTAGCCTAGTGTCTAAACTCTTCTCCATGGCTGGACCCCCAAATAATATTCCTTTACGTGCTAAGGGGTATGTAGAGAGTGAGATAGGTTTAATAACTACACTAACCTTAATGTGTACCCTAACCCTAACCCCTACCCTAACCCTAACACGTACTCTAAATCCTAACACATACCCTAAACCGAGCCCTAACCCCAACACTAACCCTAACCCTTACCCTAACCCATACCCTACGCCGTACCCGAAGCCCTCCCCGAACCCGTACCCTAAGCAGTGCCCTAAGCCTAACCCTAAGCCTAACCCTAAACCTAGGCTACCCTTGACTGCTTCTGCCTCCAATAGATTTCCTAAGCACTAGTGTTTTAAAGAACAGCTTAAAAAGAGAATCCTAATGTGATTTCTTTATAATGGGTGTGTTCCATATCTTATCCTAGTGTCTAAACTCTTCTCCATGGCTGGACCCCCAAATAATATTCCTTTATGTGCAAAGGGGTATCTAGAGAGTGGGATAGGTTTAATAACTACCCTAACCCTAACGCGTACCCTAACTCTAACCCCTACCCTAACCCTAACACGTACCCTAATCCTAACCAATACCCTAAACCGAGCTCTAACCCTAACACTAACCCTAACCTTAACCCTAACCCATACCCTACGCCGTACCGATAGCCCTCCCCGAACCCGTACCCTAAGCCGCACCCTAAGCCTAACCCTAAGCCTAACCCTAACCCTAGGCTACCCTTGACTGCTTCTGCCTCAAATAGATTTCCTAAGCACTAGTGTTTTAAGGAACAGCTTAAAAAGAGAATCCTAATGTGATTTCTTTATAATGTGTATGTTCCTTATATTATCTTAATGTCTAAACTCTTCTCCATGGCTGGACCCCCAAATAATATTCCTTTACGTGCTAAGGGGTATCTAGAGAGTGGGATAGGTTTAATAACTACCCTAACCCTAATGCGTACCCTAACCCTAACCCCTACCCTAACCCTAACACGTACCCTAATCCTAAACCGTACCCTAAACCGAGCCCTAACCCTAACACTAACCCTAACCCTAACCCTAAACCATACCCTACACCGTACCCGAAGCCCTCCCCGAACCCGTACCCTAAGCCGTACCCTAAGCCTAACCCTAAGCCTAACACTAACCCTAGGCTACCCTTGACTGCTTCTGCCTCCAATAGATTTCCTAAGCACTAGTGTTTTAAGGAACAGCTTAAAAAGAGAATCCTAATGTGATTTCTTTATAATGGGTGTGTTCCTTATCTTATCCTAGTGTCTAAACTCTTCTCCATGGCTGGACCCCCAAATAATATTCCTTTACGTGCTAAGGGGTATCTAGAGAGTGGGATAGGTTTAATAACTACCCTAACCCTAATGCGTACCCTAACCCTAACCCCTACCCTAACCCTAACACGTACCCTAATCCTAAACCGTACCCTAAACCGAGCCCTAACCCTAACACTAACCCTAACCCTAACCCTAACCCATACCATACGCCGTACCCGAAGCCCTCCCCGAACCCGTACCCTAAGCCGTACCCTAAGGCTAACCCTAAGCCTAACCCTAACCCTAGGCTACCCTTGACTGCTTCTGCCTCCAATAGATTTCCTAAGCACTAGTGGTTTAAGGAACAGCTTAAAAAGAGAATCCTAATGTGATTTCTTTATAATGTGTGTGTTCCTTATATTATCTTAGTGTCTAAACTCTTCTCCATGGCTGGACCCCCAAATAATATTCCTTTACGTGCTAAGGGGTATCTAGAGAGTGGGAAAGGTTTAATAACTACCCTAACCCTAACACGTACCCTAACCCTAACCCCTACCCTAACCCTAACACGTACCCTAAACCTAAACTGTACCCTAAACCGAGCCCTAACCCTAACACTAACCCATACCCTACGCCATACCCGAAGCCCTCCCCGAACCCGTACCCTAAGCAGTAACCTTAGCCTAACCCTAAGCCTAACCCTAACACTAGGCTACCCTTGACTGCTTCTGCCCCCAATAGATTTCCTAAGCACTAGTGTTTTAAGGAACAGCTTAAAAAGAGAATCCTAATGTGATTTCTTTATAAAGGGTGTGATCCTTATCTTAGCCTAGTGTCTAAACTCTTCTCCATGGCTGGACCCCCAAATAACATTCCTTTACGTGCTAAGGGGTATCTAGAGAGTGGGATAGGTTTAATAACTACCCTAACCCTAATGCGTACACTAACCCTAACCCCTACCCTAACACTAACACGTACCCTAATCCTAAGCCGTACACTAAACCGAGCCCTAACACTAACACTAACCCTAACCCTAACCCTAACCCATACCCTACACCGTACCCGAAGCCCTCCCCGAACCCGTACCCTAAGCCGTACCCTAAGCCTAACCCTAAGCCTAACACTAACCCTAGGCTACCCTTGACTGCTTCTGCCTCCAATAGATTTCCTAAGCACTAGTGTTTTAAGGAACAGCTTAAAAAGAGAATCCTAATGTGATTTCTTTATAAAGGGTGTGTTCCTTATCTTATCCTAGTGTCTAAACTCTTCTCCATGGCTGGACCACCAAATAATATTATTTACGTGCTAAGGGGTATCTAGAGATTGGGATAGGTTTAATAACTACCCTAACCCAAACACGTACCCTAACCCTAACTCCTACCCTAACCCTAACACGTACCCTAATCCTAAACCGTACCCTAAACCGAGCCCTAACCCTAACACTAACCCTAACACTTACCCTAACCCATACCCTACACCGTACCCGAAGCTCTCCCCGAACCCGTACCCTAAGCAGTGCCCTAAGCCTAACCCTAACCCTAGGCTACCCTTGACTGCTTCTGCCTCCAATAGATTTCCTAAGCACTAGTGTTTTAAAGAACAGCTTAAAAAGAGAATCCTAATGTGATTTCTTTATAATGGGTGTGTTCCTTATCTTATCCTAGTGTCTAAACTCTTCTCCATGGCTGGACCCCCAAATAATATTCCTTTATGTGCTAAGGGGTATCTAGAGAGTGGGATAGGTTTAATAACTACCCTAACCCTAACGCGTACCCTAACCCTAACCCCTACCCTAACCCTAACACGTACCCTAATCCTAATCCGTACCCTAAACCGAGCCCTAACCCTAACACTAACCCAAACCCTAACACTAACGCATTCCGTATGCCGTACCCGAAGCCTTCCCCGAACCCGTACCCTAAGGCGTACCCTAAGCCTAACCCTAAGCCTAACCCTAACCCTAGACTACCCTTGACTGCTTCTGCCTCCAATAGATTTCCTAAGTACTAGTGTTTTAAGGAACAGCTTAAAAAGAGAATCCTAATGTGATTTCTTTATAAAGGGTGTGTTCCTTATCTTAGCCTAGTGTCTAAACTCTTCTCCATGGCTGGACCCCCAAATAATATTCCTTTACGTGCTAAGGAGTATCTAGAGAGTGGGATAGGTTTAATAACTACCCTAACCCTAACGCGTACCCTAACTCTAACCCCTACCCTAACCCTAACACGTACCCTAATCCTAACCAATACCCTAAACCGAGCCCTAACCCTAACACTAACCCTAACCCTAACCCTAACCCATACCCTACGCCGTACCGATAGCCCTCCCCGCACCCGTACCCTAAGCCGCACCCTAAGCCTAACCCTAAGCCTAACCCTAACCCTAGGCTACCCTTGACTGCTTCTGCCTCCAATAGATTTCCTAAGCACTAGTGTTTTAAGGAACAGCTTAAAAAGAGAATCCTAATGTGATTTCTTTATAATGTGTGTGTTCCTTATATTACCTTAGTGTCTAAACTCTTCTCCATGGCTGGACCCCCAAATAATATTCCTTTACGTGCTAAGGGGTATCTAGAGAGTGGGATAGGTTTAATAACTACCCTAACCCTAACGCGTACCCTAACCCTAACCACTACCCTAACCCTAACACGTACCCTAAACCTAAACTGTACCCTAAACCGAGCCCTAACCCTAACACTAACTCTAACCCTAACACTAACCCATACCCTACGCCGTAACCGAAGCCCTCCCCGAACCCGTACCCTAAGCCGTACCCTTAGCCTAACCCTAAGCCTAACCCTAACACTAGGCTACCCTTGACTGCTTCTGCCCCCAATAGATTTCCTAAGCACTAGTGTTTTAAGGAACAGCTTAAAAAGAGAATCCTAATGTGATTTCTTTATAAAGGGTGTGTTCCTTATCTTAGCCTAGTGTCTAAACTCTTCTCCATGGCTGGACCCCCAAATAATATTCCTTTACGTGCTAAGGGGTATGTAGAGAGTGAGATAGGTTTAATAACTACACTAACCTTAATGTGTACCCTAACCCTAACCCCTACCCTAACCCTAACACGTACTCTAAATCCTAACACATACCCTAAACCGAGCCCTAACCCCAACACTAACCCTAACCCTTACCCTAACCCATACCCTACGCCGTACCCGAAGCCCTCCCCGAACCCGTACCCTAAGCAGTGCCCTAAGCCTAACCCTAAGCCTAACCCTAAACCTAGGCTACCCTTGACTGCTTCTGCCTCCAATAGATTTCCTAAGCACTAGTGTTTTAAAGAACAGCTTAAAAAGAGAATCCTAATGTGATTTCTTTATAATGGGTGTGTTCCATATCTTATCCTAGTGTCTAAACTCTTCTCCATGGCTGGACCCCCAAATAATATTCCTTTATGTGCAAAGGGGTATCTAGAGAGTGGGATAGGTTTAATAACTACCCTAACCCTAACGCGTACCCTAACTCTAACCCCTACCCTAACCCTAACACGTACCCTAATCCTAACCAATACCCTAAACCGAGCTCTAACCCTAACACTAACCCTAACCTTAACCCTAACCCATACCCTACGCCGTACCGATAGCCCTCCCCGAACCCGTACCCTAAGCCGCACCCTAAGCCTAACCCTAAGCCTAACCCTAACCCTAGGCTACCCTTGACTGCTTCTGCCTCCAATAGATTTCCTAAGCACTAGTGTTTTAAGGAACAGCTTAAAAAGAGAATCCTAATGTGATTTCTTTATAATGTGTGTGTTCCTTATATTATCTTAATGTCTAAACTCTTCTCCATGGCTGGACCCCCAAATAATATTCCTTTACGTGCTAAGGGGTATCTAGAGAGTGGGATAGGTTTAATAACTACCCTAACCCTAATGCGTACCCTAACCCTAACCCCTACCCTAACCCTAACACGTACCCTAATCCTAAACCGTACCCTAAACCGAGCCCTAACCCTAACACTAACCCTAACCCTAACCCTAACCCATACCCTACACCGTACCCGAAGCCCTCCCCGAACCCGTACCCTAAGCCATACCCTAAGCCTAACCCTAAGCCTAACACTAACCCTAGGCTACCCTTGACTGCTTCTGCCTCCAATAGATTTCCTAAGCACTAGTGTTTTAAGGAACAGCTTAAAAAGAGAATCCTAATGTGATTTCTTTATAATGGGTGTGTTCCTTATCTTATCCTAGTGTCTAAACTCTTCTCCATGGCTGGACCCCCAAATAATATTCCTTTACGTGCTAAGGGGTATCTAGAGAGTGGGATAGGTTTAATAACTACCCTAACCCTAATGCGTACCCTAACCCTAACCCCTACCCTAACCCTAACACGTACCCTAATCCTAAACCGTACCCTAAACCGAGCCCTAACCCTAACACTAACCCTAACCCTAACCCTAACCCATACCATACGCCGTACCCGAAGCCCTCCCCGAACCCGTACCCTAAGCCGTACCCTAAGGCTAACCCTAAGCCTAACCCTAACCCTAGGCTACCCTTGACTGCTTCTGCCTCCAATAGATTTCCTAAGCACTAGTGGTTTAAGGAACAGCTTAAAAAGAGAATCCTAATGTGATTTCTTTATAATGTGTGTGTTCCTTATATTATCTTAGTGTCTAAACTCTTCTCCATGGCTGGACCCCCAAATAATATTCCTTTACGTGCTAAGGGGTATCTAGAGAGTGGGAAAGGTTTAATAACTACCCTAACCCTAACACGTACCCTAACCCTAACCCCTACCCTAACCCTAACACGTACCCTAAACCTAAACTGTACCCTAAACAGAGCCCTAACCCTAACACTAACCCATACCCTACGCCATACCCGAAGCCCTCCCCGAACCCGTACCCTAAGCAGTAACCTTAGCCTAACCCTAAGCCTAACCCTAACACTAGGCTACCCTTGACTGCTTCTGCCCCCAATAGATTTCCTAAGCACTAGTGTTTTAAGGAACAGCTTAAAAAGAGAATCCTAATGTGATTTCTTTATAAAGGGTGTGATCCTTATCTTAGCCTAGTGTCTAAACTCTTCTCCATGGCTGGACCCCCAAATAACATTCCTTTACGTGCTAAGGGGTATCTAGAGAGTGGGATAGGTTTAATAACTACCCTAACCCTAATGCGTACACTAACCCTAACCCCTACCCTAACACTAACACGTACCCTAATCCTAAGCCGTACACTAAACCGAGCCCTAACACTAACACTAACCCTAACCCTAACCCTAACCCATACCCTACACCGTACCCGAAGCCCTCCCCGAACCCGTACCCTAAGCCGTACCCTAAGCCTAACCCTAAGCCTAACACTAACCCTAGGCTACCCTTGACTGCTTCTGCCTCCAATAGATTTCCTAAGCACTAGTGTTTTAAGGAACAGCTTAAAAAGAGAATCCTAATGTGATTTCTTTATAAAGGGTGTGTTCCTTATCTTATCCTAGTGTCTAAACTCTTCTCCATGGCTGGACCACCAAATAATATTATTTACGTGCTAAGGGGTATCTAGAGATTGGGATAGGTTTAATAACTACCCTAACCCAAACACGTACCCTAACCCTAACTCCTACCCTAACCCTAACACGTACCCTAATCCTAAACCGTACCCTAAACCGAGCCCTAACCCTAACACTAACCCTAACACTTACCCTAACCCATACCCTACACCGTACCCGAAGCTCTCCCCGAACCCGTACCCTAAGCAGTGCCCTAAGCCTAACCCTAACCCTAGGCTACCCTTGACTGCTTCTGCCTCCAATAGATTTCCTAAGCACTAGTGTTTTAAAGAACAGCTTAAAAAGAGAATCCTAATGTGATTTCTTTATAATGGGTGTGTTCCTTATCTTATCCTAGTGTCTAAAGTCTTCTCCATGGCTGGACCCCCAAATAATATTCCTTTATGTGCTAAGGGGTATCTAGAGAGTGGGATAGGTTTAATAACTACCCTAACCCTAACGCGTACCCTAACCCTAACCCCTACCCTAACCCTAACACGTACCCTAATCCTAATCCGTACCCTAAACCGAGCCCTAACCCTAACACTAACCCAAACCCTAACACTAACGCATTCCGTATGCCGTACCCGAAGCCTTCCCCGAACCCGTACCCTAAGGCGTACCCTAAGCCTAACCCTAAGCCTAACCCTAACCCTAGACTACCCTTGACTGCTTCTGCCTCCAATAGATTTCCTAAGTACTAGTGTTTTAAGGAACAGCTTAAAAAGAGAATCCTAATGTGATTTCTTTATAAAGGGTGTGTTCCTTATCTTAGCCTAGTGTCTAAACTCTTCTCCATGGCTGGACCCCCAAATAATATTCCTTTACGTGCTAAGGAGTATCTAGAGAGTGGGATAGGTTTAATAACTACCCTAACCCTAACGCGTACCCTAACTCTAACCCCTACCCTAACCCTAACACGTACCCTAATCCTAACCAATACCCTAAACCGAGCCCTAACCCTAACACTAACCCTAACCCTAACCCTAACCCATACCCTACGCCGTACCGATAGCCCTCCCCGCACCCGTACCCTAAGCCGCACCCTAAGCCTAACCCTAAGCCTAACCCTAACCCTAGGCTACCCTTGACTGCTTCTGCCTCCAATAGATTTCCTAAGCACTAGTGTTTTAAGGAACAGCTTAAAAAGAGAATCCTAATGTGATTTCTTTATAATGTGTGTGTTCCTTATATTACCTTAGTGTCTAAACTCTTCTCCATGGCTGGACCCCCAAATAATATTCCTTTACGTGCTAAGGGGTATCTAGAGAGTGGGATAGGTTTAATAACTACCCTAACCCTAACGCGTACCCTAACCCTAACCCCTACCCTAACCCTAACACGTACCCTAAACCTAAACTGTACCCTAAACCGAGCCCTAACCCTAACACTAACTCTAACCCTAACACTAACCCATACCCTACGCCGTAACCGAAGCCCTCCCCGAACCCGTACCCTAAGCCGTACCCTTAGCCTAACCCTAAGCCTAACCCTAACACTAGGCTACCCTTGACTGCTTCTGCCCCCAATAGATTTCCTAAGCACTAGTGTTTTAAGGAACAGCTTAAAAAGAGAATCCTAATGTGATTTCTTTATAAAGGGTGTGTTCCTTATCTTAGCCTAGTGTCTAAACTCTTCTCCATGGCTGGACCCCCAAATAATATTCCTTTACGTGCTAAGGGGTATGTAGAGAGTGAGATAGGTTTAATAACTACACTAACCTTAATGTGTACCCTAACCCTAACCCCTACCCTAACCCTAACACGTACTCTAAATCCTAACACATACCCTAAACCGAGCCCTAACCCCAACACTAACCCTAACCCTTACCCTAACCCATACCCTACGCCGTACACGAAGCCCTCCCCGAACCCGTACCCTAAGCAGTGCCCTAAGCCTAACCCTAAGCCTAACCCTAAACCTAGGCTACCCTTGACTGCTTCTGCCTCCAATAGATTTCCTAAGCACTAGTGTTTTAAAGAACAGCTTAAAAAGAGAATCCTAATGTGATTTCTTTATAATGGGTGTGTTCCTTATATTACCTTAGTGTCTAAACTCTTCTCCATGGCTGGACCCCCAAATAATATTCCTTTATGTGCAAAGGGGTATCTAGAGAGTGGGATAGGTTTAATAACTACCCTAACCCTAACGCGTACCCTAACTCTAACCCCTACCCTAACCCTAACACGTACCCTAATCCTAACCAATACCCTAAACCGAGCTCTAACCCTAACACTAACCCTAACCTTAACCCTAACCCATACCCTACGCCGTACCGATAGCCCTCCCCGAACCCGTACCCTAAGCCGCACCCTAAGCCTAACCCTAAGCCTAACCCTAACCCTAGGCTACCCTTGACTGCTTCTGCCTCCAATAGATTTCCTAAGCACTAGTGTTTTAAGGAACAGCTTAAAAAGAGAATCCTAATGTGATTTCTTTATAATGTGTGTGTTCCTTATATTATCTTAATGTCTAAACTCTTCTCCATGGCTGGACCCCCAAATAATATTCCTTTACGTGCTAAGGGGTATCTAGAGAGTGGGATAGGTTTAATAACTACCCTAACCCTAATGCGTACCCTAACCCTAACCCCTACCCTAACCCTAACACGTACCCTAATCCTAAACCGTACCCTAAACCGAGCCCTAACCCTAACACTAACCCTAACCCTAACCCTAACCCATACCCTACACCGTACCCGAAGCCCTCCCCGAACCCGTACCCTAAGCCGTACCCTAAGCCTAACCCTAAGCCTAACACTAACCCTAGGCTACCCTTGACTGCTTCTGCCTCCAATAGATTTCCTAAGCACTAGTGTTTTAAGGAACAGCTTAAAAAGAGAATCCTAATGTGATTTCTTTATAATGGGTGTGTTCCTTATCTTATCCTAGTGTCTAAACTCTTCTCCATGGCTGGACCCCCAAATAATATTCCTTTACGTGCTAAGGGGTATCTAGAGAGTGGGATAGGTTTAATAACTACCCTAACCCTAATGCGTACCCTAACCCTAACCCCTACCCTAACCCTAACACGTACCCTAATCCTAAACCGTACCCTAAACCGAGCCCTAACCCTAACACTAACCCTAACCCTAACCCTAACCCATACCATACGCCGTACCCGAAGCCCTCCCCGAACCCGTACCCTAAGCCGTACCCTAAGGCTAACCCTAAGCCTAACCCTAACCCTAGGCTACCCTTGACTGCTTCTGCCTCCAATAGATTTCCTAAGCACTAGTGGTTTAAGGAACAGCTTAAAAAGAGAATCCTAATGTGATTTCTTTATAATGTGTGTGTTCCTTATATTATCTTAGTGTCTAAACTCTTCTCCATGGCTGGACCCCCAAATAATATTCCTTTACGTGCTAAGGGGTATCTAGAGAGTGGGAAAGGTTTAATAACTACCCTAACCCTAACACGTACCCTAACCCTAACCCCTACCCTAACCCTAACACGTACCCTAAACCTAAACTGTACCCTAAACCGAGCCCTAACCCTAACACTAACCCATACCCTACGCCATACCCGAAGCCCTCCCCGAACCCGTACCCTAAGCAGTAACCTTAGCCTAACCCTAAGCCTAACCCTAACACTAGGCTACCCTTGACTGCTTCTGCCCCCAATAGATTTCCTAAGCACTAGTGTTTTAAGGAACAGCTTAAAAAGAGAATCCTAATGTGATTTCTTTATAAAGGGTGTGATCCTTATCTTAGCCTAGTGTCTAAACTCTTCTCCATGGCTGGACCCCCAAATAACATTCCTTTACGTGCTAAGGGGTATCTAGAGAGTGGGATAGGTTTAATAACTACCCTAACCCTAATGCGTACACTAACCCTAACCCCTACCCTAACACTAACACGTACCCTAATCCTAAGCCGTACACTAAACCGAGCACTAACACTAACACTAACCCTAACCCTAACCCTAACCCATACCCTACACCGTACCCGAAGCCCTCCCCGAACCCGTACCCTAAGCCGTACCCTAAGCCTAACCCTAAGCCTAACACTAACCCTAGGCTACCCTTGACTGCTTCTGCCTCCAATAGATTTCCTAAGCACTAGTGTTTTAAGGAACAGCTTAAAAAGAGAATCCTAATGTGATTTCTTTATAAAGGGTGTGTTCCTTATCTTATCCTAGTGTCTAAACTCTTCTCCATGGCTGGACCACCAAATAATATTATTTACGTACTAAGGGGTATCTAGAGATTGGGATAGGTTTAATAACTACCCTAACCCAAACACGTACCCTAACCCTAACTCCTACCCTAACCCTAACACGTACCCTAATCCTAAACCGTACCCTAAACCGAGCCCTAACCCTAACACTAACCCTAACACTTACCCTAACCCATACCCTACACCGTACCCGAAGCTCTCCCCGAACCCGTACCCTAAGCAGTGCCCTAAGCCTAACCCTAACCCTAGGCTACCCTTGACTGCTTCTGCCTCCAATAGATTTCCTAAGCACTAGTGTTTTAAAGAACAGCTTAAAAAGAGAATCCTAATGTGATTTCTTTATAATGGGTGTGTTCCTTATCTTATCCTAGTGTCTAAACTCTTCTCCATGGCTGGACCCCCAAATAATATTCCTTTATGTGCTAAGGGGTATCTAGAGAGTGGGATAGGTTTAATAACTACCCTAACCCTAACGCGTACCCTAACCCTAACCCCTACCCTAACCCTAACACGTACCCTAATCCTAATCCGTACCCTAAACCGAGCCCTAACCCTAACACTAACCCAAACCCTAACACTAACGCATTCCGTATGCCGTACCCGAAGCCTTCCCCGAACCCGTACCCTAAGGCGTACCCTAAGCCTAACCCTAAGCCTAACCCTAACCCTAGACTACCCTTGACTGCTTCTGCCTCCAATAGATTTCCTAAGTACTAGTGTTTTAAGGAACAGCTTAAAAAGAGAATCCTAATGTGATTTCTTTATAAAGGGTGTGTTCCTTATCTTAGCCTAGTGTCTAAACTCTTCTCCATGGCTGGACCCCCAAATAATATTCCTTTACGTGCTAAGGAGTATCTAGAGAGTGGGATAGGTTTAATAACTACCCTAACCCTAACGCGTACCCTAACTCTAACCCCTACCCTAACCCTAACACGTACCCTAATCCTAACCAATACCCTAAACCGAGCCCTAACCCTAACACTAACCCTAACCCTAACCCTAACCCATACCCTACGCCGTACCGATAGCCCTCCCCGCACCCGTACCCTAAGCCGCACCCTAAGCCTAACCCTAAGCCTAACCCTAACCCTAGGCTACCCTTGACTGCTTCTGCCTCCAATAGATTTCCTAAGCACTAGTGTTTTAAGGAACAGCTTAAAAAGAGAATCCTAATGTGATTTCTTTATAATGTGTGTGTTCCTTATATTACCTTAGTGTCTAAACTCTTCTCCATGGCTGGACCCCCAAATAATATTCCTTTACGTGCTAAGGGGTATCTAGAGAGTGGGATAGGTTTAATAACTACCCTAACCCTAACGCGTACCCTAACCCTAACCCCTACCCTAACCCTAACACGTACCCTAAACCTAAACTGTACCCTAAACCGAGCCCTAACCCTAACACTAACTCTAACCCTAACACTAACCCATACCCTACGCCGTAACCGAAGCCCTCCCCGAACCCGTACCCTAAGCCGTACCCTTAGCCTAACCCTAAGCCTAACCCTAACACTAGGCTACCTTTGACTGCTTCTGCCCCCAATAGATTTCCTAAGCACTAGTGTTTTAAGGAACAGCTTAAAAAGAGAATCCTAATGTGATTTCTTTATAAAGGGTGTGTTCCTTATCTTAGCCTAGTGTCTAAACTCTTCTCCATGGCTGGACCCCCAAATAATATTCCTTTACGTGCTAAGGGGTATGTAGAGAGTGAGATAGGTTTAATAACTACACTAACCTTAATGTGTACCCTAACCCTAACCCCTACCCTAACCCTAACACGTACTCTAAATCCTAACACATACCCTAAACCGAGCCCTAACCCCAACACTAACCCTAACCCTTACCCTAACCCATACCCTACGCCGTACCCGAAGCCCTCCCCGAACCCGTACCCTAAGCAGTGCCCTAAGCCTAACCCTAAGCCTAACCCTAAACCTAGGCTACCCTTGACTGCTTCTGCCTCCAATAGATTTCCTAAGCACTAGTGTTTTAAAGAACAGCTTAAAAAGAGAATCCTAATGTGATTTCTTTATAATGGGTGTGTTCCATATCTTATCCTAGTGTCTAAACTCTTCTCCATGGCTGGACCCCCAAATAATATTCCTTTATGTGCAAAGGGGTATCTAGAGAGTGGGATAGGTTTAATAACTACCCTAACCCTAACGCGTACCCTAACTCTAACCCCTACCCTAACCCTAACACGTACCCTAATCCTAACCAATACCCTAAACCGAGCTCTAACCCTAACACTAACCCTAACCTTAACCCTAACCCATACCCTACGCCGTACCGATAGCCCTCCCCGAACCCGTACCCTAAGCCGCACCCTAAGCCTAACCCTAAGCCTAACCCTAACCCTAGGCTACCCTTGACTGCTTCTGCCTCCAATAGATTTCCTAAGCACTAGTGTTTTAAGGAACAGCTTAAAAAGAGAATCCTAATGTGATTTCTTTATAATGTGTGTGTTCCTTATATTATCTTAATGTCTAAACTCTTCTCCATGGCTGGACCCCCAAATAATATTCCTTTACGTGCTAAGGGGTATCTAGAGAGTGGGATAGGTTTAATAACTACCCTAACCCTAATGCGTACCCTAACCCTAACCCCTACCCTAACCCTAACACGTACCCTAATCCTAAACCGTACCCTAAACCGAGCCCTAACCCTAACACTAACCCTAACCCTAACCCTAACCCATACCCTACACCGTACCCGAAGCCCTCACCGAACCCGTACCCTAAGCCGTACCCTAAGCCTAACCCTAAGCCTAACACTAACCCTAGGCTACCCTTGACTGCTTCTGCCTCCAATAGATTTCCTAAGCACTAGTGTTTTAAGGAACAGCTTAAAAAGAGAATCCTAATGTGATTTCTTTATAATGGGTGTGTTCCTTATCTTATCCTAGTGTCTAAACTCTTCTCCATGGCTGGACCCCCAAATAATATTCCTTTACGTGCTAAGGGGTATCTAGAGAGTGGGATAGGTTTAATAACTACCCTAACCCTAATGCGTACCCTAACCCTAACCCCTACCCTAACCCTAACACGTACCCTAATCCTAAACCGTACCCTAAACCGAGCCCTAACCCTAACACTAACCCTAACCCTAACCCTAACCCATACCATACGCCGTACCCGAAGCCCTCCCCGAACCCGTACCCTAAGCCGTACCCTAAGGCTAACCCTAAGCCTAACCCTAACCCTAGGCTACCCTTGACTGCTTCTGCCTCCAATAGATTTCCTAAGCACTAGTGGTTTAAGGAACAGCTTAAAAAGAGAATCCTAATGTGATTTCTTTATAATGTGTGTGTTCCTTATATTATCTTAGTGTCTAAACTCTTCTCCATGGCTGGACCCCCAAATAATATTCCTTTACGTGCTAAGGGGTATCTAGAGAGTGGGAAAGGTTTAATAACTACCCTAACCCTAACACGTACCCTAACCCTAACCCCTACCCTAACCCTAACACGTACCCTAAACCTAAACTGTACCCTAAACCGAGCCCTAACCCTAACACTAACCCATACCCTACGCCATACCCGAAGCCCTCCCCGAACCCGTACCCTAAGCAGTAACCTTAGCCTAACCCTAAGCCTAACCCTAACACTAGGCTACCCTTGACTGCTTCTGCCCCCAATAGATTTCCTAAGCACTAGTGTTTTAAGGAACAGCTTAAAAAGAGAATCCTAATGTGATTTCTTTATAAAGGGTGTGATCCTTATCTTAGCCTAGTGTCTAAACTCTTCTCCATGGCTGGACCCCCAAATAACATTCCTTTACGTGCTAAGGGGTATCTAGAGAGTGGGATAGGTTTAATAACTACCCTAACCCTAATGCGTACACTAACCCTAACCCCTACCCTAACACTAACACGTACCCTAATCCTAAGCCGTACACTAAACCGAGCCCTAACACTAACACTAACCCTAACCCTAACCCTAACCCATACCCTACACCGTACCCGAAGCCCTCCCCGAACCCGTACCCTAAGCCGTACCCTAAGCCTAACCCTAAGCCTAACACTAACCCTAGGCTACCCTTGACTGCTTCTGCCTCCAATAGATTTCCTAAGCACTAGTGTTTTAAGGAACAGCTTAAAAAGAGAATCCTAATGTGATTTCTTTATAAAGGGTGTGTTCCTTATCTTATCCTAGTGTCTAAACTCTTCTCCATGGCTGGACCACCAAATAATATTATTTACGTGCTAAGGGGTATCTAGAGATTGGGATAGGTTTAATAACTACCCTAACCCAAACACGTACCCTAACCCTAACTCCTACCCTAACCCTAACACGTACCCTAATCCTAAACCGTACCCTAAACCGAGCCCTAACCCTAACACTAACCCTAACACTTACCCTAACCCATACCCTACACCGTACCCGAAGCTCTCCCCGAACCCGTACCCTAAGCAGTGCCCTAAGCCTAACCCTAACCCTAGGCTACCCTTGACTGCTTCTGCCTCCAATAGATTTCCTAAGCACTAGTGTTTTAAAGAACAGCTTAAAAAGAGAATCCTAATGTGATATCTTTATAATGGGTGTGTTCCTTATCTTATCCTAGTGTCTAAACTCTTCTCCATGGCTGGACCCCCAAATAATATTCCTTTATGTGCTAAGGGGTATCTAGAGAGTGGGATAGGTTTAATAACTACCCTAACCCTAACGCGTACCCTAACCCTAACCCCTACCCTAACCCTAACACGTACCCTAATCCTAATCCGTACCCTAAACCGAGCCCTAACCCTAACACTAACCCAAACCCTAACACTAACGCATTCCGTATGCCGTACCCGAAGCCTTCCCCGAACCCGTATCCTAAGGCGTACCCTAAGCCTAACCCTAAGCCTAACCCTAACCCTAGACTACCCTTGACTGCTTCTGCCTCCAATAGATTTCCTAAGTACTAGTGTTTTAAGGAACAGCTTAAAAAGAGAATCCTAATGTGATTTCTTTATAAAGGGTGTGTTCCTTATCTTAGCCTAGTGTCTAAACTCTTCTCCATGGCTGGACCCCCAAATAATATTCCTTTACGTGCTAAGGAGTATCTAGAGAGTGGGATAGGTTTAATAACTACCCTAACCCTAACGCGTACCCTAACTCTAACCCCTACCCTAACCCTAACACGTACCCTAATCCTAACCAATACCCTAAACCGAGCCCTAACCCTAACACTAACCCTAACCCTAACCCTAACCCATACCCTACGCCGTACCGATAGCCCTCCCCGCACCCGTACCCTAAGCCGCACCCTAAGCCTAACCCTAAGCCTAACCCTAACCCTAGGCTACCCTTGACTGCTTCTGCCTCCAATAGATTTCCTAAGCACTAGTGTTTTAAGGAACAGCTTAAAAAGAGAATCCTAATGTGATTTCTTTATAATGTGTGTGTTCCTTATATTACCTTAGTGTCTAAACTCTTCTCCATGGCTGGACCCCCAAATAATATTCCTTTACGTGCTAAGGGGTATCTAGAGAGTGGGATAGGTTTAATAACTACCCTAACCCTAACGCGTACCCTAACCCTAACCCCTACCCTAACCCTAACACGTACCCTAAACCTAAACTGTACCCTAAACCGAGCCCTAACCCTAACACTAACTCTAACCCTAACACTAACCCATACCCTACGCCGTAACCGAAGCCCTCCCCGAACCCGTACCCTAAGCCGTACCCTTAGCCTAACCCTAAGCCTAACCCTAACACTAGGCTACCCTTGACTGCTTCTGCCCCCAATAGATTTCCTAAGCACTAGTGTTTTAAGGAACAGCTTAAAAAGAGAATCCTAATGTGATTTCTTTATAAAGCGTGTGTTCCTTATCTTAGCCTAGTGTCTAAACTCTTCTCCATGGCTGGACCCCCAAATAATATTCCTTTACGTGCTAAGGGGTATGTAGAGAGTGAGATAGGTTTAATAACTACACTAACCTTAATGTGTACCCTAACCCTAACCCCTACCCTAACCCTAACACGTACTCTAAATCCTAACACATACCCTAAACCGAGCCCTAACCCCAACACTAACCCTAACCCTTACCCTAACCCATACCCTACGCCGTACCCGAAGCCCTCCCCGAACCCGTACCCTAAGCAGTGCCCTAAGCCTAACCCTAAGCCTAACCCTAAACCTAGGCTACCCTTGACTGCTTCTGCCTCCAATAGATTTCCTAAGCACTAGTGTTTTAAAGAACAGCTTAAAAAGAGAATCCTAATGTGATTTCTTTATAATGGGTGTGTTCCATATCTTATCCTAGTGTCTAAACTCTTCTCCATGGCTGGACCCCCAAATAATATTCCTTTATGTGCAAAGGGGTATCTAGAGAGTGGGATAGGTTTAATAACTACCCTAACCCTAACGCGTACCCTAACTCTAACCCCTACCCTAACCCTAACACGTACCCTAATCCTAACCAATACCCTAAACCGAGCTCTAACCCTAACACTAACCCTAACCTTAACCCTAACCCATACCCTACGCCGTAACCGAAGCCCTCCCCGAACCCGTACCCTAAGCCGTACCCTTAGCCTAACCCTAAGCCTAACCCTAACACTAGGCTACCCTTGACTGCTTCTGCCCCCAATAGATTTCCTAAGCACTAGTGTTTTAAGGAACAGCTTAAAAAGAGAATCCTAATGTGATTTCTTTATAAAGCGTGTGTTCCTTATATTATCTTAATGTCTAAACTCTTCTCCATGGCTGGACCCCCAAATAATATTCCTTTACGTGCTAAGGGGTATCTAGAGAGTGGGATAGGTTTAATAACTACCCTAACCCTAATGCGTACCCTAACCCTAACCCCTACCCTAACCCTAACACGTACCCTAATCCTAAACCGTACCCTAAACCGAGCCCTAACCCTAACACTAACCCTAACCCTAACCCTAACCCATACCCTACACCGTACCCGAAGCCCTCCCCGAACCCGTACCCTAAGCCGTACCCTAAGCCTAACCCTAAGCCTAACACTAACCCTAGGCTACCCTTGACTGCTTCTGCCTCCAATAGATTTCCTAAGCACTAGTGTTTTAAGGAACAGCTTAAAAAGAGAATCCTAATGTGATTTCTTTATAATGGGTGTGTTCCTTATCTTATCCTAGTGTCTAAACTCTTCTCCATGGCTGGACCCCCAAATAATATTCCTTTACGTGCTAAGGGGTATCTAGAGAGTGGGATAGGTTTAATAACTACCCTAACCCTAACGCGTACCCTAACCCTAACCCCTACCCTAACCCTAACACGTACCCTAATCCTAAACCGTACCCTAAACCGAGCCCTAACCCTAACACTAACCCTAACCCTAACCCTAACCCATACCATACGCCGTACCCGAAGCCCTCCCCGAACCCGTACCCTAAGCCGTACCCTAAGGCTAACCCTAAGCCTAACCCTAACCCTAGGCTACCCTTGACTGCTTCTGCCTCCAATAGATTTCCTAAGCACTAGTGGTTTAAGGAACAGCTTAAAAAGAGAATCCTAATGTGATTTCTTTATAATGTGTGTGTTCCTTATATTATCTTAGTGTCTAAACTCTTCTCCATGGCTGGACCCCCAAATAATATTCCTTTACGTGCTAAGGGGTATCTAGAGAGTGGGAAAGGTTTAATAACTACCCTAACCCTAACACGTACCCTAACCCTAACCCCTACCCTAACCCTAACACGTACCCTAAACCTAAACTGTACCCTAAACCGAGCCCTAACCCTAACACTAACCCATACCCTACGCCATACCCGAAGCCCTCCCCGAACCCGTACCCTAAGCAGTAACCTTAGCCTAACCCTAAGCCTAACCCTAACACTAGGCTACCCTTGACTGCTTCTGCCCCCAATAGATTTCCTAAGCACTAGTGTTTTAAGGAACAGCTTAAAAAGAGAATCCTAATGTGATTTCTTTATAAAGGGTGTGATCCTTATCTTAGCCTAGTGTCTAAACTCTTCTCCATGGCTGGACCCCCAAATAACATTCCTTTACGTGCTAAGGGGTATCTAGAGAGTGGGATAGGTTTAATAACTACCCTAACCCTAATGCGTACACTAACCCTAACCCCTACCCTAACACTAACACGTACCCTAATCCTAAGCCGTACACTAAACCGAGCCCTAACACTAACACTAACCCTAACCCTAACCCTAACCCATACCCTACACCGTACCCGAAGCC